>NC_072793.1:73344699-74594699 GCF_028583425.1 Eublepharis macularius
CATGCATATATTTTATCCAAAGTTTTACATCCATTTTATCATGCATTTTTTTACTCACTCTGTTTCTGTATCATATTGCAATAAAAATTTATGTATTTTTCCTAATGCCCTTTTTCAAACCACTGTTTTATCTGAGACTTTACTTTATTAATACTGCTTATTTGACCAAAAGGCCTTAACAACTGTCACACTAAATACAACAACAAACAAATAATTTTAGATTGATCTAACATTTACCACACTTTAAAATCCTTTCAATTTAATTACATAGGCAAAAAATTTGGCAACAGCTAGTGTAATTCTTAAGTCTATGCCTTCCAAAAGTTTTTTAACCTTGTCTGGTACTGACAACCCCTTGTTATCATAAAAAATAGGAGTAATCTACAAATCTCCAATATTACAAAAAATATTGCATTCCAATAAACTATGCTCCCAAGTTTCTGTCTATCCAGTAGCACAGAATATGGGAAGTACTAGAGCATCTAGGACTTTAACCAAAATGTAGTTGGCTGATGCTAGACCTACCTTAGCGAGATACCATAGACTAAGCCTCAGGGCATCCTTCAGATGCAGAAAATAATAGGAATGTGCATTGCTGGCTGCTGTAATTGGTAGGCAGCATGAAGCTTTTGGATAGGTTAAATCTGATATAAATATTAATAACCTGGTCTTCTGCCTATGCCAGTTCAACAGAATACTAACTTTCACTTGCCATACTGATTTGCAACTGTGGGGATTTTGGACTAGAGACCGTAGCTTCCACAGGTCCAGACTTGGATACAGTTGCCCATGGCCCCATCTGGGGCGTTTCCACACAGCTTACCTTCCCTCGGAATGACCAGGAACATCACGCAAAAAACGCGGAAGATCGAGTTTTCTCGCGCAAGAAAATGCAATCTTCCGTGTTTTTTGCGCGATGTTCCAAGTCGTTCCAAGGAAAGGTAAGCCGTGTGGAAACGGCCCTGGTCTGGTCTTTTTTATTATTGTTGTTGTTGTTGTTGTTGTTGTTGTTGTTGTTGTTGTTGTTGTTACTATAAATTTTTTATTGGATGGGTTGACATACATTTTACCAATATTTTTACAACATATTTCCCCATACATTCATATATGCAGCCCACCCCTCCCCCTCTCCCCTTTTCTATGTAGACTCCCAACAGCACTATGACTCTTTTATTTCTTATCGTTAACTCTATGTTACTTTCATTTGTCCCTATAACGAAAGGTAAAATCCTAACTTATTGTTTCTTACTACATTTCTATAATTATCAATAGACTACCCTTATTCTATCAGAACCCCCCTACTTCCACATAAATTGATTCTTCTTTATCAATCTTTTCATTTCCCCCTTATACAACAGTTTAAATCTAATCTTCCACCTATTACAATTTGTTTCTTTAACCAGTTACATATACTTAACTTCAGTCCCTTAACCAGCACTTTAACTTGAAACTAAAGACTTATTTCTTCAAATCATTCCGTCTATAGTTTCCATCTCTTTTACAAATAAAGTTAACTTTTACATTTTCCCAATCCAAACACTTTACTTTAATTTTGATCCCTACGATAACACTTTAATTTAAAATTAGTAACTTATTCCTTCAAAAAATCCCTTCTGTAATTTCCATATCTTTCACACATAAATTTAACTTTGACATTTTACCCTCCCATAAATTTTTTTTTAAATTTTATTCTCCTTATTTTCTTGTCACTTCACTTATTTAACTCTACATTTTATATTTTCCAATTTGTTCATTTATCTTATATTATTAATTTCCTTTAACTTTACATTTTAACCATGAATTCCATCCCCTAAGAAACTCTTGTAGCTTAAAGCTAAAAGCTTAGTCCTTTAAGTAATTCCTTCTTGTAACTTGAATCTTATGTTTATGTCTCTTTTCCAGGCTTTCTCTTTCACTTGAACAATCTTACCACTTGGCAACTTCTTCTGTTGAACATAACTGGAGTTGGTTCTGTATTTCATGTTTGTTGTTAACTCTTGTAATTGCTTCTTTGAAAGTCCAGACAAAACTTCAATAATTTGTTCCTGCACACTCTGCGTTGTTTCTCCCAGCATTTCGCGTTTTCCCTGCTTGATATCTGTAGCTCTGCACTCAATTTCTGCCACACAATCTTGAAACACTTGTTCTTCCTCTTTAAAACTCGGTGTCAAATCGGTGGTTTTTTGCTCCCTTCCTTGAGTTATCTGCTTTGTTACTTGTAGCTCATTCTTTGGCTCCATTTCTGCTTTTAGTAAATCCTTTATATTTTTAATTAAGCTCTCTTCCATTTTCTGCATAGATTGTCTCAATCCTTCATAGCCCTCTGTAATCCCCCCCAGTGATTCTATAGCCGATCCTATGGCAGCCTGCCATTCCTTCTCCACTTTCTTCATACTTCTTCACTAGATTTCTTCCCACCCTAGATATCTTTTTTATCTTTTATTTTAAAAGTTAAAACTATTTTAATCTCACCAGATATCGGGTGGAGAGTCTCTATAGTAGCTTGCTTCATCCTTTTCTCTTCCGGAATGGTGGGTATCCACTTCCTCTTGTCCTCTCGTTGCTATATCTCGTGTTGTTTCTTTTGTTTTCCTTCCGAGGTCTTCCTTGCTGTTTCCCCTTCCTTCTTCTTGCTCTCCAGATTAAGCCTCTCTAGGCAGTGCCACTCACTGTTCTCCTTGCATTCTATTCTCTCGCGATGTTTGCTCTGCAGCTTCTCCACCTCCTCCCCTTTTCTCACTGCCAGCTATCTCTCTCCAAACCGCAGGTATGTGTTAACAAAAATTATTTTCACTTCTTTTACACTTTATAGTCTATCAAATTTCAAATTTTCCTTCAAGATGCCTTGCTCCTTTCTTGTTCTATCAGCTCATTCCACAATTTTAACTTTTGATTAAATTCCTCTTCTCATTTTCAGTCCGAAAGCAAGATAAAGATCTTTTACCTCAATTTGTTCCGTTTGGATCTTTCGTGCTGCCTCCTTCATTTCCAATTGGCCAAATCTGGTTCTGAAGCTTGGTTTCTGGAGACCTTATGCCAAACAAATGACTCAAAGAGTACTGCAGAGATTTTAGCTCGCCCTTCTCCAAGGGGACCTCAAGGTGATGAGGGAAATCCTATATCCAGGACCTTCCCCACTGCCGAGATCACTCTCTCTCCAGGACTCGTAGCATTCTAGCTCCTCTTCTACCTGTAGAGGAGTGGCAGCCGGTGATCTGAGCACCTGGCCTGCCCAAAACAGTCACTCTTGATGGTCCAGCTCCCTGGATCCACATCAGGTCTCCATTAGCCAAACCGGAAGTCCCTCCATTGTTCGGCCCTGGTCTGGTCTTGACACACTGATCCCATTCTCCTCAAGAGAGCCAGTTTGGTGTAGTGGTTAAGAGTGCGGGACAGTAATCTGGAGAAGTGAGTTTGATTCCCTACTCCTCCACTTGAAGCCAACTGGGTGACTTTGGGTCACTCACAGCTTCTAGGAGCTCTTTCACCCCCACCCACTTCACAGAGTGAATGTTGTTGTGGGGATAATAATGGAATACTTAGTAAACTGCTCTGAGTGGGTGTTAAGTCATCCTGAAAGGCAGTATATAAATCAATTGTTGCTGTTGTTATTGTTATTGTTATTAAGATGTGTGCACCTGCATTTCCCACATTAACAGAAAGTGTGTTGACCAGAGTCTTGAAAATACCATAAAATTGTCCCAAGTTCATTTAAGTTAGTAAAACTCCTCTGTAATAGATGTTTCTAATGTAATAATGACCATGTGGCTATGATCTGACCACATGGAAATTATTGTGAGGATGCTGAGCCTCACTTATTTCCAGTCACATTATAACAAACATTCTCAATGACTCTAGCTTCTACCACATTATGTGAAGTTGTCACTGCAAAACGTCCCAGAGTTCTTGAATGTGCAGTTTGTGGTAATCAGATTCCAGACCAGGCCCAAATGAATTTTCAGTTGAAGGCCTAGAGAACAGGAATCTAATAGGGCGGCTCAATAGGGAGAAACACAGACCATTCTGCAAAAAGCTTCTCTGCTTGTGCTCTCCTCTCTCAATCAGACGAGGTCAGGTTCCCTATAAACTACCTACTACAGGGATTCAATTTCTTTATGCAATATAGGGATTGCCCCTAAAATGCATTAAAGTGTTTAACATTGTAAGAAATTCAATGTTCAATGATCACTGATGCCAAACCAGATTAGGACAACCTTGAGTAAAAAGGAACATTTGATGATACTCTGTCATCTTAAAAACACACATAAAAACACATTTCCCTTTTGAGGGCTATAATTTTATGAATGAAGAAGCAAAGCAGGCAGATTTCTGGCCAGCTTATATATACATCTGGAATGCATATTACTGTTCCCATAAGAAGCAATAGCTCTTGAACACTCAGGGGATGAGATTGCTCAAGAAACCATAGATAAATACACAGACAGACAGAGGCAATGCAAAAGTATGATCCTCTCCCTGTGAGAGATTTCTTCACTCTTGGTCACCCAAGCCTGTTTGACACCCATATCTCGCATTATGTTTGAAATTGTCTCCCACAATCTGTTAATCTCATCATTTTGCTCTCATCCTTTATTTCACTCCTAAAAGTATTTTATATGGCTATACAGAATTATCTTACCCACATTCTATATCATTCCTGCATTTTAGTGTTACTATGAGCCAAACTTCATGAGACGAATTACACGCGATTTGCACACGAACGTATATGTAACAAAATAAAGATGGTTATAAAGATCACATAAAGATGGTCAACAATTCTAAAGAAATAGGTGGGTAACATTTCAGTTACACAAAATAATTCTGAGTAACTCTGCATAGGATTGCATTGTGTATTTAATTGCATTTCCACACATTAATTCCCTGCTCCCTTCCCTTCCCTCTGTTCCCCTTGTTGAAATTGGTTATAAGTATCTTGGGGCAGGGTCTTGCCTTTTTTGCTTAGACTGTTTCATAAACATCATGCATGCTGATAATGCTCTACAAATTATTATTGTTGCTGCGCATTTGTTCTAGATTACATTTGTGTGTGTGTGTATGTGTGTATTTCTTTCTCTTATCACCTTTTGCATTTTTTGGTTGCTCTTTGTTCAGTTTCTAGGCTTTGGCCCCATCCCAGCTAAAATTAGTTATGAATGTCCCTCTGAAACTAACGTAGTTGCAACTAACTCAAGCTCATTTACTATCAGTGGGGCTTAGTATGAATAACTTTAACTGGAATAGGGCCTTTGAAGCATTCAGCTGAAAGTTTTTTGTGTTATTTTTGTATGAATTATGTATCCCATTTTTGTATGAATTATGTATTTATTTTATTTATTTATTTACATTACTTATAGTCCACCTTTCTCACTGAGACTCAAGGCAGATTACACAGTGTGAATTAGTATAATCAGTTTCAAGGATATTTCAATAAACTGTGTAATAGAGTATGTAATGTAAATTTGCAAAGAAATCCAATACAGAGTTAAAGAAATACTGAAACAGAGTATAAGCAATTCTAAGACTGACATAGTCAATGAATTTCTCAGTAGGATTGGACTTACAGCAACAGACAGTATATAGTAGTAAAGTCTATAGTCTCTATTCCTTTATTAATGCATTTCTTTGAGACTACTTCATTGCACTACAGCCCTTCTATCTGAGAATTTCTCTACATGAGATGCCTTGGCGCATGTTCATCAAGTGTAGGGAGATGCAGTGTTAGCTGGGAAGTGTAGTTTAAACAGATAGAGACAGCAGAGATCCTTCCTCAGAAGGTTTGTTAATTTCATCTTTGCCTCCCTGAAGGCTCTATCAGTTTCACCTCTCCAGTATAAAACTGTGTCGGTATCTCAACTAGAGGGCAGCGAAGAATGGAAAGGGGATGGAGCTGCCTTCCAGAGCAAGGCTTGGACTTGGAGAGGTTATAATGAGCTGAAGTTTCCCTTCTAGCATTTCACAGCCCTTTCACACAGTTCCAGTGTATAGCAAACCCTTTGCCCTGCTGTCTTTTAAAACTACTCTTCCCAGCTACCATTGCATCTCCTGACATGTGTTCTTCACATGTCAGATGTCTCATGTTGAGAGACTCTGAGTAAAAAGCCCTGTTGAATAATTCACATTTGCATTGTTTGCAGACAGGAGAGTGGGAGCTTTCCTGACCTCTTCAAGGAGGCCATTCCATACGGTGGGAGCCACCACAGAGAATAAGGGTTGCCATTCCCCCAGTTGGGGCAGAGGATCTCCTGCTTCCATCCTCCACCCCCCTCTACCACTCACTTGACTGACGGGGGGAAAGGGAGGGAACAGGCATCCCATGTGTTCTCCCAGGCTTTGAACCGGGCCAATTTGGGTCCTAAACAGGCCAAATTGGGGTCCAAATCAGCCCAGTGGGAAGCACATGCATGCTCCTAAGCCTGGAAGTGACATCATAATGCAGAAGTGACATCCCCAGAGAATGCACATGTACTGGCAGCTGTTGATTTTGCCCATGTGCAAGGTTGCACCTGCAGAAAGCCCTGCCATGGGAGAACATAGGAAGCGAGGCAGTTCCATAGATATGCCAGACCAAGGCCATGAAGAACTTTGTATGTGATAGCCAATACCTTGAACTGAGCCCAGAATGTAACATTTCATCTCACAATTAATGAGGAAACACCTTGGGAGAACACAGAATTGTGTTTTAAAGTCATGAGTAATAATACTTAGTCTTTAGAGAATACTTTCAGCATTCAAAGCAATTTTCATATATTAATATGTAATCCTTACAGCAGCCCTGTAATATAGACCAGTATTATTATCCCCATATTACAGATGAGCGGCTGTGATTGAAAGAGAGAGAGAGAGAGAGAGAGAGAGAGAGAGAGAGAGAGAGAGGCTTCTTTAAGGTCACCAAATGACTTTTTTTGCTGAGTAAGATTTAAACCAACAATTCTCCTGGCTCACTGCTCATTCTCTTAGCCATCATGATACACCATTCTGTATGCTACACCTGTATGGGCAGGACGTTCAGTTTTGTGGTCTGATTATCATTATTTCCAGGGGGACCGCACATGTATTGAAAAAAAGACTAAACCTATTGGATTACAGAAAGGTTAGCTTTTATTCCCCCCTCCCCCCAAGTTGGGAGAGCCGTATAGTACAGCATTTAGTCTCTAACTATTGTGATGGCAGTCAGACACTAAATACAGTTGCGGCTTGGAAAACCTGTCATAGGATAGCACATTCAGGCACCATAAGTCTCGAGTTACTCCCTCCTTCTAACAATGATCCCTCCCACCCAATGTAAACTTTTAACATTGGGTAACTCTTGAGCAGAAGGCTGAGTCATCACACAGGCCGTTAGCTTTATCTGTAATAAAGCATAGAGTCTAGCAGAAACCCCCAGGCCCAGATGGTTTCACATCTGAATTGTTTTAAACCGTTTAAGTGACAACTTGAAACAACCTTCCTTTCTGTTGAGGAGTATGTGCATCCCCATGTATACAGCAGCTTCTGCTAGCCTTTGAAGAGTATGAATCTGGGTTTGATCTGCAAGGAAAGAAGTGGACTTGTCTTATTGTGGTAACACAGCTCTATTTCTTTCACAAGGAGCTGATCAAAGGAACATTATTTACAATTGCCATACGACTCTGTTCCAGCCAGATTTATCAGAATTTATGCTATATTTGTATGTTTATGGTAGAGAACCTTAAAAGGCTTAATCTGATCAGGCCTTTGTCATGGAGTCCAGAAGGTGGGGAAATTGAAAATATATGGGGAAAAACTGGGTGGGAATTAACTGTAGAGGTGGGCATGAACTGGGAAAAATTTGAACATGCGTTTCGTGGTTCATTACCGTTCACGAATCACGAACTGTCACGAATTTGCCCTGGTTTGCGAACCAGTTCATTCAGTTCGTGGTTTGTCACTTCCCTGGAATGGCCTCCTTCACAGTCAGAGATGCCAAACTCGCAGGGACTCATCAGCAGGCTTTTCTCTAGCAACCCTCCAAGTTTGGCAAAAATTGCATTTCGGATGTCTGAGTTATACATCCCCCAAGTGGGTACCCCCAAGATATAATGAGAGGTAGCCACAAATGCCAATTGACTTGTGTCAGGCTCCCGGCTAGGTTCATTGCAGCCTGGGGATGGCATGCCCTCTAGGTTGGCCTGGGCAGTAGCTAGGGCTCAAGGAATGCCTCAGATATGGAGGAAGGAGAGGGGTTGGAAACACCCTGGATCCCTCTCTCCCTGCATTGGGATTCTTGTCACGCTATTCTGTCTCTTAAACTCACTCGCTCGCTCCCAGCTACTCATTACCAGCTCCTTGTCCCTGCCCACCTTTATAGGCCCCCCTTGGCACCCTCTCCCAGTCAAGGAGATGTTCTTGGAGACACAGGATTATTCTTTTCAAGGAGAAAAGGACAAAGACAATCTATGAGAGAAGGTTAATCTTGAGGGGAAGGATATCTTGGGGGAACAGCATTGCATTCCATAATGAGGGAGCCCCTGAGCCTGGCAGTGGCCCAGACACTGGGGTGGGGTCAGAGCCATGGTACTCCCAGACAGCTGTTGTTGGTGGGGGGGCAAGGTTAACTTCCAATGTGGGGGAACCTGGATCCTCAATCCCCAAAGTCCAGTGAGGGGGTAGCCCAGCGGAGGGATGTTGACCTTTATGAAGGCCAATTGATCCACCAGGGCCGGGTCCAGGCTTGAGCAGTGGGCACAGGGCAGGTCTCCCAGGTGGGAGAATACCTGCACACTCTGGACACTGGTGTGTGTGGGGGGGGGGGGCGGGATAAGAGAGGAAGTTCAGATGACAAGTCTGGCCAGATGGCATCTTTGCGTGCCCAGTACTCTAGGGGATTGAAGTTGGGAAGCTGAGTGGGGGCTTCGCAAGGTACTCTTGTACCCTCACCTCTGCCGAGTCCTCTGCAAAGGCACGCGTGGGCTCCCCAATGCCAACAACCTCCCAGCTCATACCAATGACCAGTGCGGGGGGGGGGGTTTGTTGGGTGGGCTCGCATGGCCTGGGGCGACAGACTGATCTGCCTCCTCCTTCTTTGTGGAGGTCATGCATCCATAACTGGAGCTCAGCATTGCGCATGACGATGCTGCCCATTATACAGGAGTCACAGATGCAGGCCAGTCTGTACACCTTCTATTGGCAGAGAAGATGCAAGTGAGTGGCCACCCCTGCCTGCAACCTCCTCACCAAATCCCCAACCCTGCTCCTGTTCATTGGCCAGGGCCCAGTCCAGCCGGATCAGGGGGATGGCTTGCCCCAGGCTGGCCATGTAGGAACAGAGGAGGTTGGTGGTTTCCTGAAATGGCTTCAGTACACAAACCATTTGGGAGAGAGCAAGCCAGTCCATGGAGCAAATGCTGAGCTCCTCTCCCTCCTACAAAATGGTCACAGAGGACATGATATTCTGCACCACATTTCTTTGCTCCAACAGATGAGCCATCATTACGTAAGTGGAGTTCCAGAGGGTGGGCATGTCTTCAAAGAGCTGGTGCTTGGGATGCTCCTCCTCCCCCTGCCTCCATTGCAACTGGTGGGAAGAATGAATGCTACGGGAAAAGTGGGCAGCCAGATGCCAGTAACTGTTCAACAAGGCACGCATGTTCAATGTTCCCTAGTCTTAGGGGTCTTTGATGGTTCTATCCATTCTAAGAGCATCCCTCATTAACAGGTACAGCTTGTGCACCAGGTAGACAATGCCCTCAATGAACACGTCATTCAGGGCTGCCACCATATTTCTACCGATGTACGTGACCATGTAGCCACAGACAACATCACCTGTGGGTGCCCCCTCCCTCATTCCAGCCTTGATCACA
This sequence comes from Eublepharis macularius, assembly GCF_028583425.1. NCBI lineage: Eukaryota > Metazoa > Chordata > Lepidosauria > Squamata > Eublepharidae > Eublepharis > Eublepharis macularius. Next base: position 73,354,518 of record NC_072793.1, read on the forward strand.
GCGCAAATGTCTCTCCTTGTGCGGTCCTCATCCATCCACCTCCCCTGGAACAAAACCACTCTGTAGCCTGGCGGAAGGGCTGTCTGCTCCTTCTGGAGCCCTGATTTTACCCTGGTGATCTGGAGGTTCTCTGGTTGCCACCAGTGAGCCGTGAGGGTGAGGTAGCCAGGCTGATGGATGCTCCACAGGTCCGCTGTGAAGTTCACTGTTCACCCTTGGGCTCTGGACAGCTCATTACAGACCATGCGAGGGCATGGTATACCAGGGGGTGAAATGATGCAGCACTCACTGAAAGCCCACACCCTCCACAATGGACAAAGGTAGTCTATTCAGGGCAATCATATCCGCCACCACATGACTGCCTGCCTCCTGATCCCTCCCCCTGTTGCTTTTACTTGGCAGTGTCACCAACTCCAAGGGAACAACCTCCTGAAGGGTAGCCTGGCTGGAAGTTCTACTCTCACCCACAGCACCCTTGGTGCGAGTACGGGTCTTCTTCCTTGAGGTGGACTCCCATTCCCCTCCCCTTCTTCCTGCTCAGAAGCCCTCTTCATCCCCCCTGCTGGATGGTTCTCCTTGCTCTGGAAGCAGCAGACTCGGGTGGTGCCTCTGAAGATGCCTGCAGAGGGTGGTGGATGACAGGTGCTTGGGGTCCAAGCCTCTGTATGCCAGGATAACACAGGTCCAGGAATGCACCACATGGGGATCATTGGGGAGGGTTAGAAAGTGCTGCCAAAGTGTGAATCTGAAATGGGGAATGGGACGGGTGTGTCTGGGCTGGGAGGACAGAGTGAGGGGTGGACTACAGGCAGGGGCAGCCCCAAGAGGTTGGGATGTGGAAAAGCTGGATGTTTCTCCAAGACCCGCTGTTGCACCGTGAGATCCTGCTCCTCATGAAAACATTTTAGCAGCTGTTCTTCCTCTGGCAACGCTGACAATTCTTCTGCCTTCTCCTCCTCCATCCCCACAAGTGGTTCTTGAAAAAGAGGCACTGACTTTGAAACCTCCATACTATTGCTGGAAACTGGTGGGCCAACAGGATGAGCTTGGGACTTCTTCCCCCCACGACCACCCTTGCCCCTCATGCTAACCCTCATGGAGATAATAAGAAGAGCCCTCAGCCGAGAAAATCACTATGCTTGGCCCCAAACCCTGGCAGCAGCCCTGAGACTGACGTTGGAGAAGAGGCCCATCACTCAGACAACTTCCCAGGCAGGACAGGTATTCAAAATAAGAATAATTAATAAACAAAATAAAAAAGAGTTCTGTGAGCCCTCAGTTGAGGAACCCATTAAGCTTGGCCCTAGAACCTAGCAGTAGGCCTGGGACTGGGGTCGGGGGAAAGGCCCCTAACCCACCACACAAACACCTTCACAGCTGGGAAAGGTGCTCTAAATAAGAGCCTATTTATTAGTCTATTTTTAAGCAGCAACTCCACCAAAACCCTCCAAAATCCCCCCTCTCTTACTCCAACTCCCAACACCAGTTCCTCCCTCCCTCTCTGCTTGCTGGAAAGTGAAACTACGTGGCTGAGAGCCAGGAGTTATATACTCCTTGCTCTCATAGAGCAGAATGGGAGCTCTCTGGTTGGCAGGGAGAGCTGTCTATGAAGGTTTTGAGGGCTAAGATTGGTGTTTGCACGTCTGCAGAAGGTCTGCAGACGTTCATTCCCTTCGTTACCTAGAGAATTAATGGATCAGCACCAGGCTGTCTGGCATTACAAACCAAATATGAGTCTACAAACTGGCCTTAAAAGTTATGGCATTGTGGAAAATGGGGCCCCACGAACTGCTGGTTTGTGAACTTCGAACCACCCAGTTCATGCCGAACTTTGGTACATAATTCGGTTTGTGGCCACCTCTAACTAACAGTCATTTCTATTGACCACCAGTTTCGCTATGAAAGGTTATTCTAGCTATTGTTAAGCATATAGCGACAAGTCTTAGTGATAAATGGATTCCTTTGGTAGAATGGAATTTTGGATTTAGTTGATCATAGTCTAATTGTAGATCCTGTGAGGGCCCACTATGTTTTATGTAAGAGTTCTGTGATTGATCTTTCCAAATATTTTTATGAGGGTAAGGTAACAATGAGTGATGGTAATTTCACAGCTAATTTGGTTAACCCAGTGCTCATTTCAAAATTCCCCCTCCCTTGCAGCTGTTTGCTTTATGGAGTGAAAATGCAGGCAGATAGCCATTTAGGGGAATTATTCTTTTATGTGGAGAACAGGATGGAAGAAAAAGTAAACCACATCTTCCCTTTTTTTTCTGCTGCTTATTTAATTGAAGCCCATTTGCAGCTGTAGTCTGAAAACAAAAACTAGGAGCTCAGATATGAATTTTCACAAAATATATTGTTCATCTCTTCTCAAGCAGTCTTCTAAAAGAACATCTTTCATCTAGTTTGTCCAGATTTTCAGAGTGACAAGTTATGTATATAGAGGTGAAGTTGGAGGTAAGGTTCACTTTTCAGAATTTTTTTCAGAAGTCTTTGTTGCTCTACTTCATTATGTACCACCTTTGTAAACCTTTTCATTCCTATACTTCCTAAGGAGGGTCAGTCCTGGCTGGATAGGAGACCACAAATGAAGTCCATGGTCACTATGCAAAGAAAGGCAATGACAAACCACCTCTGTTAGTCTCTTAATTTGAAAACCCCAACAGGGGTTACCATAAGTCAGCAGCAATTTGACAGCATTTTGCATACATTGAAGTGGAAACTGAGGTATAGTGTCTTATTCAATGCCATCCTGTGAAAAAAGTGGCTGATGTGGGTTTCTACCCAAGATTTCCTGGATTCAAGTCTATTACTTAGAGCTAAAGTTTCTCTCAAAATTAACACCATTACTATAATATCTAATCATCTTACCGCATCCTGAAGTGCTTTATCCAGTTCACATTAACCTAACTATATAGAGAGCAATCCAAAGTACTGGATATGACGATGATATACAATATAAAATCTCTCTCACCTATGCATTTGCAATTATGTCATCCTTTCATTTTTCTAAACGCCAATCAGAATATGTTTAGTGATATGGAATGACCACAAAGACCCCTGAAGATAACAGAGTATAACATCCAAGCAAGTGTCAAAGTGAAAAGTTTTAGTCAATCATCTTTTAGATTACTTTTTGTAGCATGATTACTGTGAGTACTTGAGAAGAGTGAAATAAGTCTGCTTCCTACTTTGGGAAAGCCAAGCATAAGAGACAGACCTTTCTTTAGCCATCTCTCACTTAAAGGACCTATACATTTAGATATTAACACCCAGTCTTAGAGGAGAGAAATGACATGTACACATGTCCAAAGGAACTTTAAAACAAAGGGATGAAGCTCCAAGGCAGGTGTGGAAAGGAAAATTGAAAGCTGGAATTTAACATAATAATCAGAGATAGTTTATTTGAAGAGAAGCAGAAACATCTGTACCTAGTTAAAGCAGGGCCAGATCGAGGGGGGGCAGGAGGGGTAGTCTGCCCCTGGTGCCGCCAAGGAGGGGGGTGCTGGGCGCAGCCACCAGCCGCCGGGAGTGCGCGGGCAGCAGTGCGGGCGGCTTCCCAGCCTGCGGGGAAGGCTAATGGCACGGGCGGCTTCCCAGCCCCCCGTGCTGCCTCCACCAACTCTGTGGCATGCCAGGGCACACGGCTTGCCGCGTGGTCGGCATGCTCCGCCCTGCGTGATGATGTCATGGAAGTGATGTAGCGCCGGGAGCGCGCGCATTGCGTGCGCAATCAAGGGGCCAGACTTGGATTGCCCTGGGCACCAGAAACCCTAGATCTGGCCCTGAGTTAAAGATATATTAGACTAGCAAATTCAAAAACTGTCCACAGTACCTTAACACACTTTCACTGCCCACACAAAACTCTTGAACAATGTTAAAAAACAGAAGGAGAAAAGGGACAAGGAAAGGGGAGGGAGATTTTTCTTATTCTTTTCTTTATGGGCAAATCATCTAGGGTGGCTTATAAGCTTATACAAGGATCCTTGTATATACTAAAAATGCTTATATCCTACAGTCTGTACAAATGAACCTAGGTCTCCCAGATCCTCAACTGACACTGCAGCCACTATACCACATTGGTTATGTGAGGAGTTCAGTCCTATGAGGTCAGGTTCATTCATGGCTAAAGGGGAGACTACTCTATGGTGTGGATGCGTCTATAATGCTTTGTATCGTTTTGGTCACCGGATCTCACAAAGATATTGTAACATTGGAAAAGACACAGAAAGGGGCAATCCAAATGATCAAATAGCTGGAGCATCATCCTTACAAGAAAAGACTATAGAGCTTGGGAATTCTTAGTTTAGAGAAAAGGTGGCCAAGGAGGAACATGATAGAGTTTATAAAATTAAGCAGGGAGTAGATGAAGTGGATAGATATGGAAACTTTTTCTCCCTCTCCCCCCCAAAATGCTAGATTTTGTAGACGTCCAATGAAGTTGTTGGAAGCTTTGACTCTCAGAAGCGAATACTGTGAAAATCTTATTCGTTTCTAAGGTACCAGTGGACTCAAATCTTACTGTTCTACAGCAGACCCACCTGAAACTACTACAAGAGTTAGTGATGGCCATTAAGAGAGGGGTGAGAGACAAATAGTCCCTTGTGAATGTTTGTTACAGTGCAGACAAATGCAGAGGCAGGGTTTTAATTGGCCAAGGCAAGGGAAGATTGATCAATGAAAGGAATAATTTATAGTGCATTCCTGCTATTTTTTGCCCTCTGTCTCAGCTGAAATCCCTTCCCTGGAGAAATGTATGTTGAGTGAACCAGCATTGGGTGGCTTTTTCCCTTTCCGGATCTCACCTCTCACACGCTTAGTGAAGATAAAGTGAAAATGACTTTTGCTGCAGTTAAATGTCTGCTTACTTTTTCATAATGTGATTTTGTAGAGTTGCTGTGCAAAACTCTCTGTAGGAACTGAGTTGGGGATTGTGGATTATAAGAACCAGTGTGAGGAGCTAAAATTGAGGAGAGTCAGAGAGTGAGATCTGTGGGTTTCATTACAGAGTCCCTAGTTTCCTCTCATAATATGAGCATGAAAGTTGGAATGGACTGTGATTAAGAGGAAAGGAGGAGAAAGCAAAATAATACAACTTATGTTGAAAGGAGATAGAGAGAAAAAAACATCTAAACAACTGTGTCAGAGAGATCTACAAGGAATTGACTCCTATGAGACACTGTTTTCATTCTCTTAAGTAAATCTGTTCTTGCCTTCTGGTATTCTGGTTAATGAGTGGGAAGACACTGTGATAACTGGGCACCAGGGTCTTATTTGTATATTTTATAAAATTAAAATCTGGTTTATTAACACATGATACAATTAAATATATTTAAATAGATTAGAGTACTTTTTTTACTTCATTTACACTCCACCCTTCTTCCCAATGGGGACCCAAAACAGGTTACATCATTCTCCTCTCCTCCATTTTTATCCTCACAACAAATCATGTGAGGTTATGCTGAGAGTTTGCGACTAGTCCAAGGTCACCCAATGAGTTTCCATGTCAGACTGGGAAATCAAACCCAGGTGTCCCAGATACTAGGCCATCATTCTAGCCATTACACCACACTAACTATTTAGGTTCTGGCAGCTCTGAACTGATTCCCACCCCTCATCTGCTGTAGTATCTTTAGACCCCACATTGCAAAATTTCTGCCTATGGGCCTGTTTGTGGCTGCGTGAGCATTTGAATCCAGATTTTCTCAAGTTCAAGCCTCTGTTCAGTGCTTCTCTCTGAATACCTCATTTACACGCTTGGAGTTTAGAAGACAGAAGCTTGAACCAAACCTCCAGCGACTACATCTATACATGGCAGACTATTGGTGACTATGGGTGATCCTCTGTAAACTATAATTCCAGAGGGGTAGCCAGATTACAGAGCAATCCTATGCAGAGACCCTCTAGTCTAAGCCCACTGAAATAAATTGTCTTAGACTAGAGTAACTCTATATATGATTGTATCTGAACAAGGGAGCTTTGACTCTTCAAAGCTCATACCCTGAAATTTGTATTGGCCTCTAAGTGCCAGTGGGCTGAAATCCTACTATTCTACGGCAGACCAACATGGCTACCTACTTGAAAGATTGCACTCTGAGTCTGTTGTAACAAAAATAAACACGAGTCTAGTGGTGCCTTAAAAACTAGTCTTTACATCTGGTGCAGCTAGATTTTTGCATAGTATATATTGCTTTATGGACAGTATTTTTAAAAGAGTAGAGGGAAAATCCATTTATGCTTGTGTCAGGGACATACCCATAATATGGAATATGAGCAGTTTGTCCAAATATCCTGCAGCATGCAATGCAACTCCAGTGTCATTCATGGCAAGAGAGGAACCAGGTCTGTTGCTAGTATCCAGCGCTAACACAGATGTGTAGAAGCGAATTCCATTAATATTGAGCAATGTGCTTTAAAGCTGATGTAAGACAGTGTCTAAAAGATGCTAAATGACTGCTAAGTTTTATTAAAGGAATTCACCTCCTTTCTAGCTCTGAGCAATAGTTCTGTCTGTCATAACCTGAGTGAAAAGAGAAGCCTAATGAATATAATATGTTTGCTTGGGAAAAAATCTGTTTTCCTCCATAAAACCATCTGTGCTAAGTGGAAATGTAGCACATTAGAAATGCTGATGGAAGCATAAAAACTTACAGTTGCTGATGCAGAGTGTATGCAGTGTATGAAAGGGTTGCCAGTTGTCCTTTGATCAATATTTTGTATTGTAAGCTGAGCCTACTGACAAATAATGTCACCTAAAAGACATACAGATCTTTGAAATAAAAGAGGTAATAAGATTGTAACATTTTAAAAAGGAATATAAATAGAAAGGTATGTAAATATATACAGTAATTTTGACCCCCCCCCCCAGTTATGTGTTCAACAACTGACAATTATGGCTGGGCACAATCCTTCTCTCAGAGGTGAATCCTGCAGGCCCAGTATGGTCATGTATAAGGTGACTGCATACAAAAACTGTTCCAGTGCTGATTGTGAAAGAGTGATATAGGTACAAAGATAAGGGAAATGTCAGATTGTTTCACCAAGGTAGGATTTTGAATCCCAAAGCCTGACATACACCACCGGCAAATCAGACCAGCCCTCCGTCTACTTCTGCCTGTTTTTATACCACCAGGGAGCTCCCCCCACCCAGGAGATTTCCCCTCCTCCTCATTATTCACACAACCCTATGAACATGTGACCCTGATATTACAGCAATTACACTGTTTACCAATCCACTCATCATGAGCACAATTCAAGATGTTAGTTTTGGCCTTTAAAATCCTACATGGCTTGGTACTGGGGTATCTGAAGGACTATCTTCCCCTATAGGTTCCTGTCTGGGAATTAAGATCACAGGGAAAGGCCCTCCTGTCTGTCACATCAGCTAAACTAGCTCACCTGGTGGGTACATGAGAGAGGGCCTTTGGGTGGCAGTCCCATGCTTATGAAACAGCATCCCCAAGGAGGAGCGCTCACTGTCGATCTTCAGGAGAAAGATGAAGATGTTTTTGTTTAAGACTACTTTTAATTAACTTTGTTTCCATGTTTATTGGTAGTCTTAAACTGTGCTTTTAAATGCTGCTTTTTTTATTTTATGATAGTTATTTTATTTATGTTGTAAGCTGCTTTGACTTTCTGCAAGGTACAAAAGGTGGCTAATAAATATTTGAAATAAATTAATAGATTGAGAGAGTGTGTGACTGAGCCAAAGTCATTGAATGAGTGTCATGCTCAACTGATTATTTGAACCCAGGTCACCCCAGTTTCAGTCCAGCTGACCACCATACGACAATGATCCTGCGCACTCCCCGCCCCCCATGCATACAAATATATGGGAAACTATCTGGGTAAATTGCTTTCAAACATCTGTACATGAATATTGAATCTGACCAGGGCTTTTTTTCAGCGGGAACGCGGTGAAACAGAGTTCCGGAGCTGCTTGAAAATGGTCACATGGCCGGTGGCCCTGCCCCCCTGATCTCCCGACAGAGGGGAGTTTAGATTGCCCTCCCTGCCACCAAGCGTGGAGGGCCATCTAAACTCCCCTCTGTCTGGAGATCAGGGGGCGGGACCACCGGCCATGTGACCATTTAAGCCGAGGGCAATTTAAATTTTAAAAAACTCCCCCCTTGTTCCAGCTGACCCAACGTGACGTCATTGTGCTGTCTTGAATTCCACCACTGAGTTCCACCACCTCTTTTCCCAGAAAAAAAGAGGCTTTCCTATGTATATTTGCATTTAGACAAAGGTGTCCTGATTATAGCTTTTTGCATAGACCAAATTGGCAAAAGGAGTGGACATAGTTTTTAAAGTGGTTAAAATGAGTTTGCAAGACAAGACACACAAAAAATCATTAAAAATGCCTGGTACAGGTGGTCATTAACCTACCTAAAAATGAGATTTTTAGGTAGGTTAAAGAAAAATCTTTTGTAGATTTTTGTAAACTCAGCTGAAGAAACTGATCAAAAGGGAGAAATGAAAAGAAAAATAGAAAAAGAAGATAATGCTGCTGTTTAAAAACAAACAAACAAACCAGGCAGCTTGGAATGAACCATATTTTAGAGAAAATACCAGATGGGCTATTGATATTGTAGCATGAAGATTCAAGAGTGGGTCTGAATTTACTAGGAGGCCTTCATTCAATTAAGGCATGAATCTAAAAACTGTTTAACAGTGTTGCTCTGCTTATTTGGAATAATATTAACTATGATTCCTTTTTCTAAAGCAAACAGCTACGTTTGTATCAGCAAATGACAAGAAAAAGAGAAAAAATGTTTAAACTTTGTATATAAGCAAAATGCTAATTTCCATGACTAGGTATGAATCCATTGACTCCTTTTTCAACAAGGTCAGGTGGTGAAATGGTCCTAGGATTCTTCCATCATTCATCTTCTCCTCTGAGTGAATGATAGGGTGACTGACCAACCCACTCGAATAAAGAATGGTTCAAGCTACATCTGGGCCTCACAGAAGGTGCTGTGAATTGACCTCTAGGGCAACGTCTTGGTAGGGCCGGATCTAGCGCTCCCGATGCCCGGGGCAACACTTGCCGGCCCTCGCGCGCACGCACAGTGCGCGGTGTGATGACATCATTTTGATGACGTAATCAAGCTGCGCGCCGGAGGCAGCGCGGGGGGCTGAGAAGCTGCCCGCGCCATTCGCTTCAGAAGCGAATGGCGCAGTCGGCTTTGCAGCCCCCCCCACGCTGTCTTTCTCCTGCCCCGTAGGACAGGGGGCGACTGGCTTGCCGCGCGCCCTCTGTCCTGCGGAGCAAGCAAAAAGCAGTGCGGGGGGCTGCGAGGCTGCCCGCGCCATGCGCCTGCCCCGTGGGACAGGGGGCGACCGGCTTGCCACGCGCCATCTGTCCTGCGGAGCAAGCAAATGGCAGTGCGGGGGGCTGCGAGGCTGCCCGCACCATGCGCCTGCCCTGCAGGACAGGGGGCGGCCGGCTGCCCCCTCTCCTGCTGGGCAAGCGAGTGGCGTGGGCGGCCGCGCTGCCCTTTGCCTGCCCTGCAGGACAGGGGGTGCGCTGCAAGCCAGCCGCCCCCTGTCCCGTGGGGCAAGCAAAAGGCAGCACGGGAGCCTGTGAGGCTGCCCGCACCGTGCACCTGCCCCGCGGGACAGGGGGCGGGCGGCTGCCCCCTCTCCTGCAGGGCAAGTGAATGGCGTGGGCGGCTGCGCTGCCCTTTTCCTGCCCTGCAGGACAGGGGGTGCACGGCAAGCTAGCCACCCCCTGTCCCGCGGGGCAAGCAAAAGGCAGCGCGGCTGCCCATGCTGCCGCCTGCACACTCTGGGACCTGCTTCTGGCGCCCCCTCCCTGGCGGCGCCGGGGGCAGACTACCCCCCTGCCCCCCCTCTAGATCCGGCCCTGCGTCTTGGGACTGACAGGGAACAGAGATAAAAAGAAGTTTCTGAGGGAAAATTTCCCCTTCTCCCATGCTACTGTAACTTTGGTCACCCAGTGAAGTAGATGGGCAATAGGTTCAGGACAGACAGAAGTATTTGATCAGTGAGTAAATACATTTTCGCTGTCAGTGGATTTAGTGATGGGGATGAGCATGGATGGTTTTAAAAGGGGGTTAGACAGATTCAGGTAGGATAGGTCTATCAGTGGCTATCAGCCATGGTGACTAAAAGGAACTTTCATATTCAAAAGCAGTAAACCTCTGGATAGTGCTAGGAGGCAACTTCAGGGACCTCTATGCCCTATTTGTTGGCTCTCTGGGGTAACTGGTTGGTGATGGAGAGAAATAGGTTGCTAGACTAAATGGACCATTGGTTTGATCCAGCAGGGCTCTTCTTAGCTTTTTATGAAGAGCAAGTCAAGGAGTTTTCCATGACTTTGATTCTTCTGCTACAGTGATGACACTAGAAGAGAATGCCTCTCATTTAGTTTGGGAACACTGAAGGCACTGAGCACTCAGGAAGGTATAGCTCCAATCCACTGCTTGATAGTCCTTCCTCAGTGGAAGTGCTTTGACATCCAAAGACAAAATTAGCCTTAAATCTGGATGGGAGTATCCTACTTTATGTTGGAGGATGTTCCTCTAACCTGAGGAGACTTTCTCCAATTTAAATGGCTTCTTAGGATAGAGGAAGGCCTCAAACTTTGCTCAGTGGACTGGTATGATAACAGGCCAGAGAGCCAAAGTGAATTACCCACAAATCGATGAGTTGAACAGGGGGGAAAATTATACTCCCCAGATTCATGGCTTGGCAAGATGACTGATTCACTCAGCTCTTTCAGTTGCATTGGCTTATGAAATATGTCTCTTGGTCAGCTGGCTTTCCATTTGCTACTGGATACGATATAGAATTGTCAATTCTAACTTGGGAAATTCCTGAAGATTTGAGGTGATGCCTATGGAGGGCAGAGTTTGGGGAACGGCAGGTACTCAGCAAGGACATGATGTCATAGAGTCTGCCCTCTGAAGCTGCCATTTTCTCCAGGGGATCTGATAGCTATACTATGGAACTCAATAGTAACACTGGGAAAACTCCATGTGTCACCTGGAGGTTGGCAACCTTAATACAATTGGGTTTGGGGTGGGGAGGGGGAGGATGGCCCTGACCTGGAGGGCCCAGGCTAGCCTCATCAGATCTTGAAAGCTAAATAGCTGGCTTTCTATTTGCTACTAGGGTGGCCCTGGTAAGTACTTGGATGGGAAATCACCAAGGAAGACCAGGGTCACTGCTCAGAGGCAGGCAATGGGAAACCACCTCTGGACATCTCTGGCCTCGGAAACCCCATGGGGTTGCCATAAGTCAACTGTGACTTGAGGGCACTGTATGACTTGAGGTCACTTTCCACCACCACTGGGGGGAAAGATGAATTGGTAGAACTAAAATTACATATTTGATGGACATTACTATTACTTATAAAGGCACAACGTTTCTTACCTCAATTGAAACAAGTGTCATCCTTTGCTGGTTGCACTGGGGAAAAAGCAAAAGATGACATATCCATTTGCAATTTTCCTACTCTTCCTTTTCCTAGCTAATGTCTGCTCCCTTATTCCTGCTTAACTGATTGACAAGGTGCATAAAGCAATTAACTGTATGGGTTTCACAATCCATTTAGCCTCTCTAACTTTCTCATCCATAAGGTTTGTTAGAGGTTTTAATACAGCAATAGGACTCTCAAAATCAATATGGCCAATGAATAAATTTCTCCCTGAACAACTACATAGCAAAAGTGCACACACCTCTATTTACTTGGAAGTAAGCTGAATCTCAGAAAGGAAAATTTTTAATCCACAACAAATGTTATTGGACAAGGTCAGGGGACAAATATGCTTTCCATAATAACCTTGAAACAAAAGCAACAAATAGTCGTGTGGCACCTTAAAGACTAAAAGTCCTCTTTCTACAGTTTCTAGCCTCTTAAGATGGAGTAGAAAGTATGTTGCATGCAGACTTAATTGGATTACATAATGATAGGTGCAAATCAGGTTTCAAAATGCATCTAGATCTAGAGAAGATTGAGAAGAAGAAAAAAGTCCACATTCTGTTTGAAAATATAATTGCCAGCAGTTAATCAGATGTCTCCCCAGCATTAAGTAGAATATCCAGATTCCTTGTAATGAAGAGAGCAGAACAACGTGTTAGTCCTTAGATTAATAAAGCTGGAGATATGTTTTAGGTGATGGATTAATAAAGAGTCAGGGTCAGATAACATAAAGGGGATAGTATGCTTGTTTTGTTTGGGCATCTATTTTACTCCCTGTATGTGTCAAAATGGTAAATAATGTGTATGTTTTAAAAAGGCAGATGCTAAAATAGTGTACACATAAATAACCTGCCCTGCCCTTAACTGAAGTCACCAAATGCCTACAAAAGCACAAAAATCTCACTGGTCAGTCTAAGATTATGTGAACCTCCAGAAGGCAGCTCCATGTATGCAGAACAGCTGGAATACCTCTTTATATGTGACCTTGATTATAAAAACGAATTGTACAGATTGTGTTATGAATAGTTTAGTCAGACACAGTTAAGGAAGGAGGTGTTCTCCAAGAGATAAAGGCCCAAGTTGCTGAAATCTTTTCCAGCATCTTCAATAGTCAGTGTAAACTTGGTATCACCCATCACATTTGGAAAAGAGAAATAGTTTTGTCCATCAAGTCCCCTTAAATGATTTACCACTTTGGAGCGTCAAACCAAAATGAAACTGGAACATCCCTGAAAACTGTATAAACTGTCAGGATTTCCAGATGCCCTATCGAAGCTAGGTTAGCGGGGATTCCAGCCATTGTCAGCAAAAGCCACTGCACACACCCACTCTCTCAGAACAGGCGATCCATCTGCCTTGATTCCAATCCAAAGAGATAAGGCAGGATGTTTTAAATAAATAAATCTGTTCATTGAGGACTCTCATCATTCTCCATGCCTGGGCGTGGTGATGGTGGGGAGAGAATAATGACTTGTGTCTGCATAAACCAGTTTCACTTTTGTGTCCAGTTCATTAATAATAATAAAGTCTGTAGGATCTGTGAAATTACAGAAGGCAAGAAAGTTACTGTGTAGTGTCTATCTGTGTGAAAGGTAGGGCTGCCAGCTCTGGATTGGAAAATTCCTGGAAATTTTGGGGTGCAGCCTGAGGATGGCAGAGTTTGAGGAGAAGTTTAGTGGGGATGTGGTGCCATAGAGTCTGCCCTCCAAAGCAGCCATTTTCTCCAGGAGAACTGATCTTTAAGGTATGGAGATCAGTAATTCTGGGAGATCTCCAGGACCCCCTTGGAGGCTGACAACCTTAGTGAAAGAGATCCTGTTTCATAGGGAAGTATATGGGGAACCTACACAAGGATGGAGAAAACTATGATTGGTGTGCTAAGCAACAAATCACACTGTGCTGACCTAAAATCACTAAAAATTATTAGAATAACCATGCCACAAATGGGGTTGAGGGGAAATTCAGTCACCTTTCTTTCATGACCCTGAATTGTGTGAGTAACAGAAAGAGGAATTAAAGTCTGTCAGGGTATAGAATCTGCACTATGTGATGTTTAGTGTGCGCCCTCAGGATTGGACCCACTCTTATTGATGACTTTCCATGGTAGCACTATTACATTGCAGCACTTTCTGCATGCCATTAAGCATTGCTCAATGTAGCCTGACAAGCAACTTGGCTGCTGTAACCTCTTGTCTTGCAGCTGTGTGAACAGCTTGCACTTTGGAGCAGCTTTCTGTATGCCCAGGACAGATAACAGCCAAAAAAGCCAAGGTGAGATTGTTCACAGTCAGCTGAAATGTGATGGGCATAAACATTAGAGGAGTCCAACGTTGACAAATAAAACTCTGAAACCACTATTACAGCATTGTAAACATGTCCTTTTTGACACACAATATGTCCAAGGCTTTGGTGGAGCTTACTAGCTGAGGATGCTAGTCTAATAAGCTGGGATGTTTGGAAGCTACATGGTATTGGACCCCCACTTGCTTCATTGGTATGTAAAGAAAACAGGTTGGCAGATTTTGAATATAGCCAACAGAAAAGTTTGAATTTTTGTGGCTGGCTACCAAAAATATCATGGGAAGGAGACTCATATTTTTGAGGAACTAATGCTACTTTTAAGTCTGTCTCTGACTGCCTTCTCATTACTATGTCTTATGCTTGATTGATGTATTTAAAATTAAACTTGTTTCAAAAACATTCTTAGTTCTTTATCTGATCTTGGAAAAATTCCCCCCTGGAACTTCCGTCTACTCACAGAAGTGAGGATTGTGAAATAATAGATATCTAAAGCATCCAGACAACTGATTGGGAGAGGGGGGGGTGGAATCCCAAATTTTAACCATGGAAGCTTTCAATTATGCTTATTCATTCTGGTTTCTAAATCTGAAGACATCAAATTGAATTTTAAAGTCCATTTTATTCAAGGTAAGACTTTAAGCTGCATAATAGCCACTACACTCTATCTATGACCTGTTTAATGTTCAAACCACTACATTAATATTCCCCTTTTTCCTGGCATATTGGCAGATTTTTTTTAAAACTAGGTTTCCAAATGCTGCTGCAACTTGATTTATAGAAAGTGCTTAGCCACTGACATTCACTCTTTTTTATTTGTTAAAAAGAGACACTCCTCGGTGTTTCTTGCAGGATTGTATGCCAAGAACCTGAGGCTGCCCTTGATAGTTCATTGGAAACTGATCTTCCCATGGAGGGCCCCATCTAATAAGCTGGGATGTTTGGAAGCTACATCTATACCTGTAATACAGGGGTCCTCAACGTGGTGCCCATGAGCACAATTGTGCCCACCAACACCTTTTGTGGTGACCACCAAGTGTTTTGAGGAAATGGGTGGGGCATTTGCAAATCATGGCTTCTGATTGGCTATTGGAGTATTGCTTGGCTGTGCAGATGTTTTAAAAACATTGCTTTGGCAGAAACTGCTTCAACAGCACAAGGATCTTCACTGTGTGACCGAAGGTAAGCTGCAGCAGCTATTTTGTGGTAGCCATTTTGTTGCCGTGCCCACCACATTGTGTCAGAATTCCAAATGTGCCTGCAGGCTCAAAAAGGTTGGAAGTCTGCTGTGGAGTTTCTGTAACCAATGCCCAAGAAATCAACCCCTTGCAGAAAGCACAGGTGACTGGTTTTCCAGCAGTCTTGCTGAGTAACACCCACCCACTCCAATTCCCTCCAAATAACTGGATCACATTTCTTTCAGTTCGATGAAAAGATTATATACTCATATTGGAAAGAGTCCAGTAGCACCTTTAAGACTAACCAACTTTACTGTAGCATAAGCTTTCGAGAACCACAGTTCTCTTCGTCAGATGCATGAAAACTGTGGTTCTTGAAAGCTTGTGCTACAGTAAAGTTGGTTAGTCTTAAAGGGGTTACTGGACTCTTTTCTATTTTGCTACTACAGACTAACACGGCTAACTCTTCTGGATCTATACTCATATTGGTAAATGAAGATACCCTATTTCTAGGTTCAAGTTGAAGTTGAAATTTCTGGCAAATTGGGTTTGCCTGGTTCTGTAAGTTATTAATGGTGATGAGATACACAGATTTTGTATTAAAATTAGCACTCAGAAGGAGGGTGAGGAGAACTTCCTATTTACAACTACCTTGGATACTGCTGAGAGCCAGTTTTGTTATGCAAAGCCTCCATCATGCCCTGGTCCATTGAGGGAAATGGAGCTTAATGGGCAATTTGGCTGATCTTTGTTTAAAGCCATTATGGAATGTACCTTGAGGTACATTCACCTGAAGTAGGTGTAAGACAGAAATTAGTTTTACATAATGTTGCGGAATTCTCCACAAATGGTAAGTCATTTTTAGATTCCTGGGTGCTGAAATTTTATTTCACTGGTAAATAAACCAATTATTACAAAGACTTCACAAATCTCTAATTCCTCTTCCCTCAAAGGACACTCCCAGGTACAGTTAAAAATTCCCTCTTCCAGGAACAGGGTATGTGAAATTAAATCATGAATGGTAAGAATAATCTTGGAGGGGGAATTAAAGATACCGGATCACAGCTGGTGGGCAAGCTGCAGTCTCCTACCCCATTATTTCCTTCTGCATTTCCAGACTCGAAAGCTAGAAATTGTAGCTCTGTTTTGGAGATGATCTGTAGTTAATCAAAATCTCAATTGAAGATGAATATTGTCTACTTATTAAAACAATTGCTAAGAAATATACAAACTGTCAAAGAGAACATTAAAAAAAAAGAGTAACACTAGAAAAGATAGAGCCTGGATCATTTTTAAAAAAATGGAGATTGTTGTTTTATATTTTGAAACCCCACTGAAATCAATGAGACTCCCAAGTGTAGGATAAGCTAGAGGTTATTATTACTTCTGCTGATCATGTGACCAAGACTAAACTGTACAAGCTAGGTGTTTATTTTTGTTTTTTGTTTTGAGTACAAATTCTTTCAGGGACACAAGATTTGGTAACAAACCGAGGAGCTTCTCCTCAGACTTGGAACTTTCAGGTAGATGGCCATGTTGGTCTGCAATAGGACAGCAGGAACTGAGTCCAGTGGCACCTTAGAGATGAACAAGATTTTCAGGGTATAAGCTTTTGAAAGCTTTTGAAAGCTTATACCCTGAAAATCAAGTTGGTCTCTAAAGTGCCACAGGACTCAAATCTTGGAATTTCCACTTTCACATGATTGTGGGGCAGAATGCATAGGCATGTGCTATATGATGACAGGATGGCATCTGGCTACGTCTCTCCTCAGGGTGGTTTGCTGTGTTTTCAGACTCACAGAAGAAAGGCAGGCAGAACAGATGAGAGAGGCCACTCTTTTCTGGCATGTGCAAATAGCCCGTTCTTTTTCCAGCGCTCGTTCTCCAACTTTTGTGGTATTTGCCAAGAACAAACATAAAACTATTGGTAAGAAATATCCAAATTATTGTGCTTGGTTTGCATGATTAGCAAGCAGTTTGGGGAAGTGGGACAGGACCAGGGTCTACTCTCGTTGCTGACTCAGGCCTTGCTCCTGTGCTTTTAACCACAACCTGGCACAAAGAAATTAAGCATGCAAAGTTGCTTAACCAGGGAACTGGTTAACTGATTAATCTGTTACTATTCTGCATGCCAGTTTGCTGTTAAAAGAATATGAGCAGGGCTAGCAAAAGTTGACATTTTTATAGGCCGTCATCACACGGGCATCTCTTCCGTTAAATTTACAGCATATAGCATCCTACCTGTTATCGGCACAGTAACGTTTCTTTGGGTCACCTAACGGCTCTTTGCGCCACCAGCTGTCCACACCGAAGCACTCTGTTCTGTTCTCTCTAACCGCGCAGAAGCAGCTCCTCCCTCCCTTTTTTTTAATTATTCGGGCGTTTAATTCCGCTATAACGGAATAACAGCATATAAACATTCCGTTAGAGCAAAACATTACGACCCTTTTGTTTTTCCAGCTTTGAAATTATATAAATAGCCCTTTGCCCGCAGAAAACTCCCTGTCTGACGTGATCCCCATCGCTGAAGCCTCTGCCATGGCGATTGAGTCATTTTTACTTCAGCAGAAAGTTTGCATTGTGTTATGTCGTTATGGCGTTATAAGGACATAATAAAATAAAAAAAAGGGGAGTCGCAGGAAGAAATGGATTCTGGGATTGAAGGGAGGGCATAGGACGTTGCGAGGCGAAATACGTCGATGTGAGGCATTCACACTGAGGCACAAAATAGCGCGACTATCAAGCACAAAGCAGAAGAGAGAAAATCGCTACAGTGTTGGAATAAGGTGGGTGTCTGCCGGGAAATAGTGCCATTTTAGCGCTAAATAAAAGCCCGTGTGACGACAGCCCTAGTGTAATCCAAAGTACACTTTCCTGAGACTAAGTGAGCACCATTGAATAGATTTGAGTAAGATACCGAGTAGTCTTGTTTAGAATGGCACTGTTTAGTCACAAACTATGGAATATGAAGAGAAACTTGGTAACTTCCATCAGTTCTTCATATATTAAATCATATGGAATTTCTCCAGGTCTTACTAAACAGATGAAACAGAACTTTTATCTTTGGCAAGGAATAAGAATGGCCTTGCAGCTTCACAAACTTAAATTTGCTCTGATTTCTTAAGTGGGGAGATATTTTATACCTCATAGGAGCAATGAAAACAAACTTTAAGGTCTGGCTGGTCAATCCTCTGTCATCAGGGGAAAAAACCCTGCACCCCAGTTTTCAATTCAATATTGACATTTACTGATCCTCTCACAGGAAAAATAATGTTACCAGTCAACAATAATTCAAGAATTACCTATGGAGTAAATGCTAAGCAGGCAACACTTTTCTAGTATTGCCTGCTTAGCATTTAGAAAAGTGTTGCCTGCTTAGCATTTACTCCATAGGTAATTCTTAAATTATTTCCATCAAGTTTATCCCAAACCCTTGCTGGCCACTTTTTGTGTGTGATGTTGCTTTAATGATAGTATTATCTGACAAAACCAACAGAAGAGATGGACATTTGCAACCAATTATATTATTGCTGATCAGTCAAACTGCATTGAAAATTATATGTTGAAGTTTATTCAAGGCTGCCAATAAATTAACTGGCAGTCTAGCACATAGATCCAAAATCAGGTTGATGCATCTAGTTGGTTTAATTTGAAATATCAAAAGAAGAAGATGGGTGTTTGTGCATGAGGCTAAAATAGGATATATGAAAATAAATATTGTATACTGATAGCCAATATTATCATGAGCCCCAAAAGTTATGTTCCCCACCCCCAGTCAAAAGTAATAATTTTGCAACACGAATCAGCGTGGAATTTGGCTGTCTTTCCTGTAAATACATGCCCGGAGCGAATTTTAAACAAATGCTTTTACAAAATAAAACTTTATTTCTCATAGCCACAAGGGGAAGTTATTACTTCAACATATAATTAAGAGGTTACCAAATTACTAGCTAACAATTGGTTTGGAAGAGAATACATGCTCTTTACACTCTGGCTTTTGGAAATGATAAGAATAGCAAGATAGTGACATTTCTGCTCCATAGCAAATGCCCTTTGGGGGGCTTTAAGCAGTGCTCCAGTTTCTTAATTTGTACTAACATTTTCTACCAATATTATTTCTGGGAGTGAAGACCCACCTCTACAGAAAATAAAATTTGATTCAAATACATTAATGATGGTGGTGGAAAGTGCTGTCAAGTTGCAGCCAACTTATGGCAACCTCACAGGGTTTTCACAATAAGATACATTCAGAGGTGATTTGCCATTGCCTGCCTATGTGCAGAGACCTTGAACTTCCTTGATGGTCTCCCATCATAGCACAAATCAGGACTGACCCTGCTTAGCTTCTAAAGCCTGATGAGATCAGTCTAGCCTGGCCCTCTAGTACAGATGGGTACGAATTGTAATATGAAGCAAAATTGAGCACAAACCGGGCCGGTTCGTGGTTCATGAAAACGTGGTTCGTGGGGCTGCGTTTTCCAAAAACTCCACGACTTTTTGGCCCGGTTTGTCAGATTCGTGAGTGGTTCATGAAGCCAGACAGGCTGGCACCGATTAATTGATTCCCTAGGCAATGTAGGCCTGGAATGTCTGCAGACCTTTTGTTGCCATTGGAAACCCCCAATCTTAGCCCACCTAACCTTTAGGCAGGTCTGTTATATGGGAGCCAAGAGCAGGGGGGAGATGGGCGTTCTGTAGCATGGGAACACCAATCTCATCCCTCCAAACCCTGTTAGCAGGTCTGACTGCCAACCACAGACCTCCTGTTCTGCTCTATGTGAGCCTTTGTTATATAAGGCACAGGTCTCTGCCTTGTGCTTTCAGTTTCAGCAGTCAATGGGAGAGTGAGGAGCTGTTGCTGGCCTTTGAATAAGAGAGAGGGAGAGTGGAATTGAGCTTGGCTGCTGCTGGTTTAAAAGGAGACTGAAAAACCTCTTCAGCTTTAGCCTTGGCATTGCTGGGAAGGGTGCCTTCTTTCCTGCACCCCATCTCACCCCAGTCCCAGGGCCAGTGCCTGGCTCTGGCCTGGGGCCTAGCTTGACTGAGGCCTACCTTTTTTTCCCTTGGATTTTCTTTGTTTCTCCTTATTCCTTCTGGGTTTTATTATTATCTATTTTGTGTACCTCTCCTGCCTGCTCAGGTCAGGTGTCTGTGTGTGGCAGGGTAGGGCTCTAGACCACCACCACCCCGTCTCAGGGCCACTGCTAGGCTCTGGGGCCAAGCTAAGTGGGCACCTTGGCCGAGGGCTCACATTGTTCTTTCTCTTTGGTTTGAATACTGTCTCTTTATTTTGTACACCTGTCCTGCCTGCTCAGGTCAGATCTCTTTGTCTGGCAGGGTAGGGCTCTACCCCCCACCCCAGTTTCAGGGCCACTGCTAGGCTCTGGGGCCAAGCTAAGTGGGCTCCTTAGCCAAGGGCTCATGTTGATCTTTCCTTTTGATTTGATTACTATCTCTTTATTTTGTGCACCTGTCTGCTCAGGTCAGATCTCTGTGTGTGGTGGGGTAAGGCTCGAGGGATCTCAGGAGAAATGGCGGGGGTTTGATTCTCCAAAAGCTTTACTTCTTTGTTTATTGCCCTCATGAGTGCTGCGTTTTCTCGAGCAGACTGCTCTGCCCCCGCCGCCGCTTCCTTAATGGTTTTCACTTCACTCTCAATTAAGCCAACCCTTTGATCCGTTTCATTTAGCTTGTCAACAAAGGGCTTTATAGCTTCGATGACCGACGGCTTAACCAGCTCTTCAAGAGACTCTCCTTTCCCCTGCAAAGCAGCCGAAATAGATTTGCCCATAGCAGGGCTCTGCTTTTTCATCGCCATCTTGGGCGGGGGGGTAATCCGCCAACTAAGTTCCGGAGCTCAGTGAGGGGGAAGGTATCCGAACCTTCTTAGCTTCAAATCCCACCAATCCTTCGCATACGCTTGTAATGACAGAAGGGATTAGCTACTTACAGGTTTTCACCTTAAATCTGCTTTTTGCCGTTCTCCATGGCCCGGCAGCATGCGATGTGCTGCGCAAGTCTGCCGGCCTCCATAGGAGCAAACGGGCAATTTACCCCCTGCATCAACTTCAGGGGGCTCTTCCTGTCGCGCTCCGGACCCTGACTCCCTCACTGGGAGTCCTGGGGGTTAACTCTCGCAGGTCAACCACCCGGTCAGGCTGCTTGGGCGCTTCCTCCCGGACCTGCGGAGAGGAGCGTCCGACATGGCTGAGAAAATGAAACCGAATCGATGGGATGTGCACCATGAAGGGTGGTGGGACTTAGAACAGCTTCCCCCCAAGGAGGGGGAGGCATCCTTCTCATCCGCCACACCGGCATTTGGGTGATGTCTTTGTCCACCACTACTCAGCACGAGGGACAGTGTTACGCATGTAGCTTTGCAGGACTGTGGGAGGGTCCCCTATCATGGTACCTGGTTATCCCTCCCCCCCAACTTAGGGGGAATGGGTTCCATCATTGTCGCCATGGTTGGCAGGGGGGTGATGTCTGCAGGGACAGACAACAATTCAGCTGTACTGCCAGCAGTCTCAGTGCAGGGGAGGGGACATAGTCTGTTCCTCCCCAACCGGAGGAAGGGGTTCTGTCCTTGCTGCCATGGCCAGCAGGTGGGTGATGTCTGTGGCCACTGCTCCTCAGCACGAGGGACAGCTTTACATATAAAATTGTACAAGACGGTGGGAGGGCCCCGATCCATGAGACCTGCAGTCTCCTCTGCGTCGGGGGGAAGGGGTTCTGTCCTTGCCACCACGGCTGGCAGGTGGGTGATGTCTGTGGCCACATCCTTCTACAATCCCTAATGGGACCTGCTGTCTCCTCTGCACTGGGGGAAGGGGTTCCGTCCTTGCCGCCACGGTCGGCAGGTGAGTGATATCTGTAGCCACATCCTTCTATGGTCCCTAATGGGACCTGCTGTCTCCTCTGTGCTGGGGGAAGGGGTTCTGTTGATGCCGCCATGGCTGGCAGGTGGGTGATGTCTGTGGCTGCCACATCCTATCCCCCGGGACTTAAAATGGCCTCCCCCGAAGGTGAGGATGACATCCATGACTGCCACGTCATCTCAGATGTGAGAATATGCAGCAGTGTGATATGCAAGTTTGGGCTCTCTATGTCTGAAGGGGCCATTCTGGGCTCTGACGAACCACAAACCGGTTCATGAACTGGGTCAAGTTCATCAAAGTTTGGGGTTCGTGAAACGGAATGAACCTCGAACCTTGCGATTCATTTTTTCCCCCCGGTTTGTGCCCATCTCTACCCTCCAGGTCACGGCACATTGAAGATATCAGTAAGAAAAACCAAAATCCAATCCCATAGATGGATTATAAGGAAACTGAAGAGGTGACAGTTGGAATACAAAATTGTATAAATTCTGTGCTTTAGAATCCAAACCTCATTCAGGGGAAATTTAAAATCTGCATTCAAAATAAATTATGCAAATTGATCAAAACATATGCAGGGTTATTTTATTCTTTTTTCTTTTGGATAAAAGTTTAAACATGCAAGTCTTCTGTCATGTCTGCTACTGTCCTTTCTCTTTTCTTTCTGGCAGGCCAGTTTTTTCCATTTTGTGACAGGCAGAAATCCAACAAGTCCAGATTTTCCAACATGCAATGGTGGGGAAATCTGCATCTGCCATGCAAGTGAAAGGCACAGGGGGGAAATGATCTCTACCCTGCCTAGCAGAAGCAGCTGGCTAATATTGCTATGGGAATCATATATGATGGAATCCCCATTTAAAACAAGTTCCAAAACCAAGCAGTATAACTGAGAGACATCTAGAACGGAAACCTATCATTTACACATGATTGCCCAGAGTTCCAAAGTGCATATGGGTGAATTTTCATAATCACTACTCTGTTACTCTTACTCTGTGAAAAGCAAAGAAGGAAGTTCTGCACTTCCAAATCAAATTGTCTTCTGTCCTTTCTCTATTTGGAGGGGTAAGACTGAAAGGCAAAATGCACTGACACTTCAAAGACTCCAGGTGTCCAGTGGATACTGAAATAATTCTGCAAGGCATTTTTGTAACAGTAATAGCATTAAAAATGGAATGGTTCAGGAAGATGTTTTAATAAAGAGAATGGGACTGTGGTCTATACTGAGTATAGTATGTGTATGTAATATATATAGTTGTCACTGCATTTGCATTTCAACTTATATAATACCATTTTCTGCATTGTTTAACATATGAGGTCTAATACTTTGTGCTTTGTTTCAAATTTCTGCAATCCTACTATTGCTTTGCTTATTAGATGTCTCATCCTATTGATTGCATTGACTTACACTGTGTAATCTGCCTTGAGTCTCAGTGAAAAAGGTGGACTATAAATAACATAACCAACTAAATAATAAATAATACAGACTGTTGAGGTTGTCACTTCACTCTCTGAGCACTGAAGCCTTCTTCTGTCTCACTGCCATAATATGCCACTAAAGATTGCTGGGGAGAGTCAAGAAGTTGCACTGCAAAGTAACGTGCACTTTGATGGTGCTGGCATTTATTTATTAATTAATTTTATTTTAGCAATGTATGCTTATATACATCTCAGGACCCAAGGTGGATAACAACAATATAAAAACAATTTGATAAACATTAAAACAACAGATACAAAACATTTTAAACCAATCTAACACCTTATGCCACCACCATTAGGGTATTCTCCCTTTGCCCCAGCTCAGGCTGCCCCCAAATTGCTCCAGAATAGCAGTTTAGCAGACTATCTGGAAAGCAAGGAGGGTAGGAGCCCTCCGTCTCTACCAGGAGGCTGTTCCAGAGGCAGAGAGGAACCCTGCTGAGTGAGCCCCCTGAATGAGCAGAGGTGCTGCTGGCAGGAATGAAGCTGCCAGATGGGAAAATGGGGAGATCTGGTCATTCTGTCATGTGGGTCCCAGATCATGAAGGGCTTCAAAGATGAATACCAGCACCTTGAATTGGACCTGGAAACTAATTGGCAGCCAGTGGACTTCAAAATAAGAGTGATATGGTCCTGCTGGCTAGGCCCAGAAAACAAATATTTTCCACCAGCTGCAAATTCTCGAGCACTTCAAGGTAGGGGTGCCATTCCTCATCTGGGGGCAGGGGATCCCCCACTCCCACCCTCTGCCCCCCACCTCTACTCACCTGGCCAGTGGGGGAAGGAAAGGTGGGGACTCCACCTCGGGCACGCTCCTGGGGCTGTGTGACAATGTCACCTCTGGGAGTGATGTCATTGCGCCATCACTGAGAGTGCTCCTGCACTTCTCAGTGGGTGGATTTTGGCTCCTAACGGGCTGAATTGGGCTCCCACGCCTGTGCAATGACGTCACTTCCCAGAAGTGCAAGGAGCACCCAGGAACACCAAAAAGATTAGCGCTGGGTCCCCCGCCCTCCTTTCTGGAGGGTAGGAGAACCTGGCATTCCTACTTCAAGGGCAGTCCTGTGTAGAGCACATTACAACAATGTAGTCTCAAGTTAACTGAAGCATGGATCAGCAGGGCCAGATCAGGCATCTGCAAGTAGGGAACCAGCTTTTTAATTAGATGAATGGAATTTTCCCATTTATAAGAAAGCCACAGATACCACGTCTTAGCTGTATTTCAGTGTCAAGGAGAATGAAGAGGATGAAGTGGGCCCATCTTATTGGAAGGTTACCCCCTTCCCCCTGCAAAAAATCAACCTGCATTGGGTTTCAAAAACCCTTCTGTTAATTCAATCCCTTTAGAAGCTGATCTTTGCACTGTATTGTACTGACTTTCATGAATGTGAACCCAAGGACTGAATATGAAAGAACACTGAATTTTATCTTTGTAGACAGGCCTCCCTATCTTAGGAGAGAGATGCAAGGGCAGGAAAAGCTACTTTCATGGTGCTTGTTCTGGACGGCTGCAGAAGGTAAGATCATTGGACCAGTTTCATTTGAAGGAGGACAATGGGGACATTTGATATCTTCCCAAACATCTGTTTATTTGCACTGTATAGCGAACAGATATTGTAAAGGTATAGCAGCAAGCCCTCAGGTCTTGGAGCTTGTGGGTAGATATGGCTGCCAGCACAGTTATTTTATTTTTATTTATTATTTATTTTATTTTATCGTATTTGTATTCCGCCCTCCCTGCGAGCAGGCTCAGGGCGGATAACAGCATTAAGAACATTTAAAACTTTCCATATAAAACATTTAAAAGCATCATACAAAAATATAAAAAAATATAAAAAGTTCTTTCCATGTTTTTGCTCAAAACAGGTTAAATGGATCCTACTTAGCAAGAATGTCCATTTAATAACCTCCTACCATTTTCCTACCATTAGTCAAAGCATAACTCTCTAACCAAAACACCATTGCCAAGGCTTTAGAGCAATTCTATCTGCTTAGCTACTGCTTCATTTACCAAGCGACAAAAGCAGTTATACTTTTTCCTCATTCAAGAAGAGGGCTTCATGTGAAACCCAGAGTACATATAGTTTCTTTATTTATGGTGAGAATGTCAACATCACACTTACATTCACACACTTAATATTAAAAACTAGGTGTTTGAGTAAACTGCTAGCTTAATGTTACCACAGCTCCACAGCTAGAACAAATAGGTGAAAATGGCAACAGGTTTGAACAACAGTATGAAATGTCCCTCTGAGAAGCACAGATGGTTAAAATATATAGTATACACACAAATGCTGCAACTTTTTTTTTATTGAACTCAGAAGGCAGCTATTGATAACTTTTAAAAATTAAACCCAAAGTTTTCCTTTCAGTTATTATCAAATCCTATAGTAGTCCACCCTTACTGTGTTTTAAAATCATTTTTGGGTATAATTTCAATCTGAGTGTATGTGGTACTATTGCAGAAACTGGAATAATATTTGTAGTTTTCCTTTAACTTCAATATGTGTTGGCCTAAGCTAGCTGAAAAATCTTTCTAGATACCAATTTTATTGTACAGTAAATGTGCAGTTGGAATTCAGTTGTTGTAAGAAAGTTCTAAACATCACTCCACCCCACCAAATCACATTGCTGGGAAATAGACTTCCCCAGCACCCAGACCAGGTAATGTTAGGAAAATGCCCTTTTCTCCTCCTATAGTATTCTATTTCTATAGAATAAACTTGTGTGTGAATAATCAGTCCAAGCAGGACACAGCAAGTGTAACATTAGAGCAAGCACCACAGTGCCCCATCCATCTGCTCAGTTTTGCTATTCTCTTCAAAAACATTTTAAATGCAGTCTTTTACTTCTCTAAAAGCAAAGCTCTTTCCTACTATGCAACTCAAAAGCAGGAGCATTCATTAAGCCCTTTAAAAGCCAGATCTTTGAGTTGAAAGGCTCTAATTGTAAGGAGTTACTGGCTTTGATCTAGGGCCTATTGGAAGTGACATCTTTTCCAGTACAAGAAAGAAAAATTTTAATGTCAGCTTTGTTGTGGGTGGCTTCCATTTCATTGACAATGTGTAGCCAGATGCCCACCCACAGCAGCCCATGCCTGACCAAGACTGGTGCTCCACCCCTTCGGAGCTGCGGGTGAGGCCAGGGGCTGGGCCAGCAGAAGGACCAAATCTTCTAGGACAGCATGCCAAGCCAGGAGAGCACTGGCCCAATGAAGAATGGGCAGCAAGTTGTGCCAGGAGTCTGGTGCTCACCTGGAGGGGTAGTGCTGGCTGATCAGGAAGTCAGCAGCCCTGGAGGAGGGCATGCCTAGGGGGCAGAGCACCAATGCTGGGCCAGGCCCCACAAGGGGGTGAAGCCTCAGAGCTGGCCTGAGGAAAGGCCAGGAGAGGAAGGGCAAAGGGCTGGTGTATGTCTCCTCATAGGAAGCTGTTTGGAAGGGAGCAGGCCAACTGGTCAAGTATAATTGTAATGAAAGCCTTGAATGGTGGCTGAGTGAGTGCAGTGAGTATTTGTGGTAGGCATGCTGGCATGGGTTTGCAACTGTTACTCAGCTTATTGTCGGCAACTGTGCTGCAAGTGCCATGGATGACACACACACCAGTCACACAGTGTTACCTGTGTAGAACGTTCAGTTTATCATTTCTTCCCAAATGTCATGCAAATGTACGTCTTTTACGTTACTGTCTGTCTCTGGAACAGTTCTCAACCTTGGATCTGTTTCTATATGGGTCAGGAGAAGTCATAAGCATTGTGAGTGACTGGAGATGGAGATAACTTCTTATAGAATACCTGTGAAAAAGTTGGTTTGAAACAAGAGAATTGCTAGCTTCCTGTTGAGTGATTCTAGGCGGCTGTGAATTCTCCCCCTCCCTTGAGACTTGTGAGTCTGTGTGGATTCTCCTGTCCGGGAGACGGCATTGGTGCTGATGACCAGGGCTGGATCTATGGTTGCCGGCGCCCAGGGCAACTGAAGACTGGTCACTTGTGCACGCGCACAGTGTATGCACACTCCCAGCACTGCGTGATGACATCACTTCCGTGACGTCATCATGCAGGGTGGCACATGCTGCCCCACGGCAAGCTGGCTGTCTCAACGCACTGCAGAGCTGGTGGCAGCAGTGCGAGTGGCTGGGAGGCCACCCGTGTCATTCACCTGCCCCACAGGACAGGGGGCGGCCAGCTTGCCACGCGCCCCCTGTCCTGTGGGGCAGGCGAATGGCGCAGGCAGCCTCCCAGACACCCGCACTACCTTTCACCTGCCCCGCAGAGCAGGCGAATGGCACGGGCGGCCTCCCAGCCACCCGTGCTGCCTTTCGCCTGCCCCACAGGACAGGGGGGTCATGGCAAGTGAGCCCCCTGTCCTGCTGCCCGTGTGCTCCTGGGGCTGGCACCTGCACCCGGTGCCCCCTCTTTGGAGGCACCGGGGGCAGACTTCCCCCCCTGCCCCCCCCATTGATCCGGCCCTGCTAACTACTTCCATCCAAGGGAATTATGTCTGTAAAAGAGCAAGCTACAGGACATTATAATCAATTTACTTACTTGGACTCCAAGTTTCAGCAGCTACCTATAAAGAAGAAACAATTTTGTGGACTTTATTGTTCTTGGGATTCTCGGATGTGAACATACATTATTATGAGACTTTGGATTTTTGTATGTAAATACTCTTGTAACATTTCGAGGCACCCTGTACTTTAAGTACTATCCTTGCAATTGTAACTGACTGGAGATTAAATAGTTTGTTAGTATATTATATGCATGGTGCACTTTAAGAACGAACTTAATTTGTATCCGCGGTTGGTTCTTTGTACCTCCATTATCATGGCAGCTCAAGTTGCTGCTTGTGCCATGAACTGGCACTGGTGGAGTTTCTGCTTTATCAGGCTGTGTTCCCAAATCACTACAGTGATATTATGCCAGCCAAAAAAGGCCTGTTATTAGGTGTAAATTTAGCAAACATCAACATCCTGAATACACAAGTTTGAGGTTCAGAACAAGGTGGGCGCTGTAAAAATCTGAATCTGAAACTTAAATTATGTTTGTGCATCGCTACAACTTGTAAATGGAAGGTAAAATAAACAGTGTTTGTTTTGGCATTGGATATTTTTTAAAAAATGTTTATTTTATGTGCAGCCCATTTTTTTCTTACTTCTCCCTTATCCCAGCACTACAGACCTTCTTAAATGCACACTCTGCTTGTTTTACTACACTTGGTCTTCTAAGTGCTATTTGTTTTTGTGAGTGCCAGATTTCAGACAAATGACTCCTCTTTGCTTTTGGGACCAAATAATCCATAATTTTTCTGCTGGATCCTCCAGGTCTGGGGCTTTGAATACACTCTCAGCTACAGGGAAAATAGATGCATTTCTGGCACTAGCCCAAGAGAACGAGCTGTGTGGCAGGTCAGAGGTTAGCCTTTCTACCAGACAGAAAGCAAGCAGTCGTGAGTATTCACTGGTGGGGTGTAGAAAAACTAGTTTAGTCTTGGGCACGAAGAATCCTGTTGCACTGAAAAAACACAAGCCTTCAACAAACCTTCAGGTGCTTCGTGGATAATCACGGCAAAGGATGACCGAGTTTAAATCTAGGGCAGGGGAGTTAAGGAGCCAGGTGCCAGGGCAACTGATAATGCAAGTTCTCTGTTTAGATGTTTTTAATATTAAAAGCAGTATCTGTAATATGAAATGAACACTAGAAAAAAATCCTTCCTATCTGAGGGAGGGAAAGGCCACATAGTTTAGAAAGTCACCTAATCAGGAGCAAAAGTAACTTAAATTTCTCTAGCATTTTTAAGACTAACCAACTTTATTGAGGCATAAGCTTTCGAGAACCACAGCTGTCTTCACCAGATGCATCTGACGAAGAGAGCTGTGGTTCTCGAAAGCTCATGCCTCAATAAAATTGGTTAGTCTTAAAGGTGCTACTGGACTTTTTACTATTTTGCAACTACAGACTAACATGGCTAACTCCTCTGGATCTTAAATTTCTCTGTCTTTCTTGGGGGGCTTGTAGCAGAATATGGGATGTATCACTTTGCCCACTTTCTTACCAGTATTCTGTATCATCCTGTACTAGCTTAGTATCACCCATAAATCTAATTAAAAGAGTTTCTACACAGTTTCATCTCATCTTGTGGATTTCTTGCCAAAAAGGTACAATCCAGTCTTAGATGCTCATGGAGAACCAGATACATTTTTATTCTGTTTACTATTTGACTGAAGAAAGAGAGGCTTAGACCTGGCTCAAGACATTTTGGGGCTAAATTGGCAATCCAAATGTTACTCCTTACAACTATTTTTTTTAAAGGACATCTTCCTGCCCTTTAATTTTAGTACTTCACTCTACCTAATGGTAGGGATGACATTGCATTAGACATGTATTTACTGCACATATGAGAATGTAATTGCTTTAAAAAATATTATTGGTTGCTTTTTGTATGTGCGTTGCTTGACCCCGAGCATTTGTAAAATGTGCTCTTCCGGTGAATTCTAGTGAGCAACCTGAAATTAAGGCTAATGAACTACAGAAAAGGGATGTTCCACTTCTGTTATGGCATATGCATCTCTAAAGCTGCTCTAAAATTCTTGGCTAGTATTGCCAAAGTATGTGTGTGGGATGGTGGTGGTTTGCATCCATTAATGAGCACCCAGTTTGCATCCTGTTCATGTTTAGCAGAAGAACAACAAAAATGCTTACTATTAAATGACAATTTTTACTACTCAGGGTTTTTTTTTGTTCTCCTAAACTTGTGAAGTGTATTCAGATTGATTTTAAAAACTCCTAAACCTCATGTGTCTACATTTTAACAAGAAAGACTGAAAAATAAACATCACAGACTAAATTTTCAGCTGTTTTGTCGGACTAGGTACCTGTCACATGTACTCCTTTGGAATGGGAACCTGAGGCTTTCCCCAGATAAGGTGTGTGCTTCTTACATGTTTGATGAAGGCCTGAGAGTTTCCTTTTGCATTCTCTCTCAAAAAAGAATGTGTCAGGTTGAGGCTGGGGCTTCTAAGAACGTTTTCCCACATGATGCTTAAATCACCTTTTCCCTAAATGGATCTGCTATGTGAAAGTAAAATGTATAGCAGGAACAATGGATTTTGTAAGGCACAGGGATTTTGACAAGAAGAATGAGATGCCTAACTATGCTAGCAGAGCAGGAAGGTTTGAGTCCAGTGGCACCTTAAAGACCAGCAAGATTTTCACGGTGTAAAGTTTTGAGAGTCAGAGCTCCCTTCTTCAAATACCTTTAAGGCGCCACTGAACTCAAATCTTGCTGTTCTACCACAGACCAACGTGTCCTAAAACTATCTTTATGCTAGAAGAAGGAGCTCTTGTGTTTAAGCTGCATCGCTGAATGGCCAGGGCTAAAAACTGCAGTTTTAAGCTTACCATGGATGAAGTGACACAAAAGGCCAGTATCACTTATGAGTTCAGACTGTCTCTTCAGTCTGAAACTTGCTCAGGTACAAATGAAGCAGCTCTCTCCATTCTGGCCTGACTACTTGCTTTCCTTCAGCCTCAAAGTGCATGGGTTTGCTGGGCGAAGCTCTGATGCCCCAGTGCTTCTGAAACAACAGCGGAGGTGGCAGCACTGGAGGCAGGTGGGTGGGCAAGCAGGAGGAGAAGCCCTTGCCTCGCATTTCCTCCCCTGCTGAATCTGCTGCAGAGGTAGCAGCACTGGAGGTGGGCAGGTAGGCAAGAAGGAGGGGCAGCCTCTACTGCCCCCTCCTTCCCACTGCTGAAAGTGGTGCTGGGATGGGAAGATGGAGTATTGGAGAAGGGGATGGCAGGGCAGGTGAGACGAATCCCCCTTTGCTGCCACTGCAACAAGAGGCAGATGCCTGGGCTGCTAGGTATATGAGTAGAGCAGCAGTGGGGGGCATGGGGCTCAGCAGCCAGAGTAGTGGAGGGGGGATAGTTAGGCAGGCAGGTATACTGGCAGGTAGGGGGCAGGCACGAGAGCCAAATGCCCTCACGAGTCTCACAGGGAGGGGGGAAGAAAGAGACAGAGAGGAAGAGTGACAGAGAAGTTCCAGGGGTGAGGGAGATAGAAAGAATGGGGGCATGAGTGACAGAGAAGGGAGGAGAGAGGGAGGAGGGAAAGGCAGGGGAAATGGGATACCCCCTCCTTACAAGGTCTTTGTGAGTCTCTGCTGAATATAACTTGTTTTCAACATGATGCCATCTGTGGATACTTAAATCCATGAATAGAGGCCATGGAGAGAGAAAGGAGATTTTTCTAAAACCAAGGGGGTGACGGTGGGAAGGCCGGCAGAAAAATCTGAAAAAGTTTAAACAATGGAGAGAGACAAATGGATTGGATGGACAATAGCAGACAGGTGAATGATAGGAGCTGCTACCCCCTCTCACCTCCTCTGTGTAAACCACGGAGTGGTAACAGAGGAAGGAGCTGCCACTACCCAAATTGTGAATGAGCAGCAATGCAGGCAGGCTAGGAAAGAGCCAACTATGCTGCCCTCTCTCCCCCCACCCCCATAGAATCCAGTGAGTGGGTAGTTAAGCTAGGCAAATGGAGCAGCCATGTTGCCAGTGAGCGGCCTGCCCAGCATGTGGCTAACTAGATGGGAACGCGAGGAGGGTAAAATAGACTTCTCCCTCCACAAGTCATGAAAGTCCTCACTTGTTATAGCTAATTCTCAACATGGCCCCAGCTGCGGATCCTTAAATCCAAAGACTGGGGCTATGTAGAGGCATGAGATCTTTCTACAACCTTGGGAGGACCCAAGGTTTACAGAAAATTCTGAATATTAAAAACATAAGGGGATATTAAAAAAAAGAGAGATCCTGGAAAAAAATCATTAGATTTCAGCCACAATTACTGGGGTTGCCTGGTAAGCAATGCTGGGCAGCAACAGCAGCCCAAGAAGAGGCTGCAGTGGGATGAGAGAGAGAGAGAGAGAGAGAGACTGTGCCTGTGAGAGAGAAGGGAGTAAGTGGGGGAGGGATAAAGAGAAATCATGCTGGCAAAAGAGGAGTGTGAGAGCGGAGGAAGTGATGGTGGGAGGAATGGGACGGCCCCTCCCCTGTGAGTCATCTAAAGATCACAGTAGCTACAGGATAACTTGATGGCATGCAACTCACCTGAGCCCAATGGCAGACGCTGCACAAAAAGTGTGGCTTCGCCAGGTCCAGCAGTAGCCACCATACAACTCACTTAAGTGACTTATTATCACACAACCTTTGCAGCTTGACCAGAATTTCCTTGAGAGAGATGGCAGCGGAGGAAAGGAGGGAGAGCTGAGAGCCAGTGTGGTATAATGGTTAAAGTGTCAGATTAGGATGCGTAGTTCTTCTAAAATGTGCATGTGTGTGTAAAGTGTCATGAAGTTGCAGTCAATTTACAGCAACCTTGAAAGATTTTCAAGGCAAGAGATGAACAACGGTGTTTTGCCATTGCCTGCCTCCATGTAGCGATCCTGGATGGAAAAGAGAGAAGGAAGCAAGGGAAGGAGAGCAGATATGGGGGCTGCTAGGAGGAAGGAAAGAGGAAGTAATATGGGGAAGGGGATACAGGGCAGGGTACCCTGCTTGTATGTTTTAGTTTTCAAATTAGATACTTTTCACACTCATGCTTTAAAACATTTCAGTACCTGTTTCGCGTCCCATGTTTGCAGGGGTTTCACACTTGCAAGCTAGTCATGGGACACAGTGCTGCTCTTTGTCCCCATTACCCTGATTTTTCTCCCTGTGGACATACCATGATTTAATTTTTAATCACCTGCTCTCCCCGCTTGGAGCTGATTGGTTTGTGTGGAATTAACCACACCCACCCAAGTCAGCTCTCTGAACTCCTTTTCTGCCATTTTTTTGGCCACTCTGCAGCCTTCCTGGGCAAGCAGAGCAGGCTCACTACAGATCAGCTGGGGCAGCCACTCTCCTGCTTTGCAGCCCTCCCTTTGCACCCACCCCCACACCACTGTTCCCAGTGATAAGGCAGGACTTCTATTTGCACATCACCGTATTTTTAAAACTTTGAGCATGTGTAGTAATGTTTCAATGTTACTACATCTTCTGACTGACAAGGCCTCCCATGCCCACCCTTTTGTCAACCACCCATCCCCACCCCACTGTTCCCAGTGGTAAGGCAGGACTTCCCTTTTGCACAGTGGGGGGGGGAGCAGACTCATGCCCAGCCTTGTTCAGCTGAGACATGCTGAGCCACGGCTCAGCTGAGACATGCAGCGAGCCACGGCTCAGCTGGGGCAGCCACTCTCCTGCTCCACAGCACAGAGTTGGAGAGCGTCCGCCCCAGCTGAGCCATGTTTCGCTGCGCATCTCAGCTGAGACCTGCCAAGCTGTGGCTCAGCTAGGGCAGGGCTGGGCACGAGTCTGCTAGGCCCCCCACCGTGCAAAGGGATGTCCTGCCTTACCACCAGGAACAGGAGGGTGGGGGTGGTTGACATAAGAGCGGGCATGGGGTGCCTTGTCGGTCAGAAGACGTAGTAACATTGAAACGTTACTACGCATGCTCAAAGTAAAAAAAAAAGTGGTGACGTGTACTGCAATGACCCAAAAGCCCGAAACTGAACAGAGGCTTCAAGGCAGGTCAGAAAGGAATCACAAGAGGCCAAATTGAAACTGCTGGGAACAATGTGAAAGGAGCAGGTGTCAACCTGAAGCCACTGCAATCGCCCCAACTGCTCAGACATAGCGCTTTAAACTGTAAGTGTGAAAGGGGTCTTATATAAGATAAGATCTGAATATTTATTGAAGGAACTAAAAATTACAGAACCTACTAAAATGTATCACCAATGGAAAGATATTGTGTTTTGGGAGGGTTTCAGTGCTCTTACAGCACTGTGGTATAACATGCTACATCTGCCCTTTTCTGTACAGATTCTAAAAATAAGGGAGCTGAAATGTGTAACATTAGCTGTCCCAGGTCTATGATAAGAAAATCTCACAGCTGACAGGTGTGAATAAGTATACTGTACATTGAGCCACAAATTGGGGGTGGGGGGAGGGAATAAGGTTTGCAGCCCTAACGGAGCCAAACTTGGAGGCAAAGTGGAGCTGCTTCCTTATTGTTACAGCATCATAAAGCAGCAAAGCTTTTCGTACTGCTGCCCAAATGAATGCTGGATTGCAATATCAAAAGAGGATGAAGTAATCTCTGCAGTGGTCCACAGAACACATCATTAACTGGCACACAGTACACAAGCAGAGAAAGCAGAGCCCCAGGAAATAAATATTGCCACAGATTTTGCTTGATATCAGTATGAACTGGGACAACGGAGTGATATGCCAGTGCTTACTTGTGTCTAGTTTTGCTCTTATTTTTAGGATCCTTATTGTCACTTTAAGTCTTTCTTCCTCTTTCTTAGCAGGATAAAGGAGTCTCCAATTGACCAAAGAGGCTTATCAGCTCTGTCTGTCTGAGTGTTAACAATCTATTTGCCTAAGTCCCTGTCACATTCACATGCCTTGTTTCCATTGTGACTCACTATATTTGTCTGGACTCCCACACACCCCAGCTCAGCATTATGGAAAAAGGCTCTTAGGCTTTGCTTGCTAAGTGCCACCATTCTGAGGCATTATATAGTTACATATGAATGCTGCCCAATGGCAAACAAAGTTCTATTCACTACACCTTCTATCATCTTCTTATGTCTTTTAAAACTCCTAGGCCCCTTTCACACTCACAGTTTAAAGCGCCATTTTTGAGCAGTTGCAGTGGCTTCAGCTTGGCACCGATCCTTTCACACTTCCCAATGGTTTCAATTTGGCCTCTTGTGATTCCTTTCAGACCTGCCTAGAGAAGCCTCTGTTCAGTTTTCGGCTTTCAGGGCATTGCAGTGCACGTCACCATGTTTTTTTTACTTTGAGCATGCGTAGTAACGTTTCTACATCTTCTGATTGACAAGGCCCTCTTCATGCCCACCCTTCAATCACCCACCCCACTCTTCCAAAGAGGTAAGGCAGGACTTCAATTTGCATGGCACCTTTTTTTAAAACTCTGAGCATATGTACTAACGTTCCTGCATCACTACATCTTCCAACAGACAAGACTTCCCCCATGCTGCCCCTTCAACAACCCACCCCACCCCATACTTCCTGGGGTAAGGGAGAACTTGTCTCCCAGGGGTAAGGTGCAGTGGGAGGAGTAGACTCATACCCACCCCTGGCTCAGCTGAGATGTGCTGAGCCGGGACTTGGCTGGGGCACCATCTCGTGCTACACAGCCTGGCTGCGGAGCATGAGAGTGAGCACCCCAGCTAAGCCCCAGCTCACTGTGTGCTCAGCTGAACATGGAGCGAGCTGGGGCTTGAAAAAGGTGGCTCTCATGCTGCACATCTCAGCTGAGCCAGGGATAGGTATGAGTCTGCTCCCCCCACTGTGCCTTACCCCTGGGGAGGCAAGTCCTGCCTTACCATGGGAAGAATAGAGTGGGGGTGGATGGTTGAAGGGGGTGGCATGGGGGGAGGCTTGTCTGTCAGAAGATGTAGGAATGCAGGAATGTTACTACATATGCTCAAAGTTTTTAAAAAGTGCCGTGCAAATTGAAGTCTTGCTTTACCACTGGGAAAAGTGGGGTGGGAGGGGGTTGTTGTCAGGAGGGCTGCAGAGTGGCCAAAAAAAATGGCGGAAAAGGAGTTCAGAGAGCTGAGTTCAGTGGGTGTGGTTAATTCCACACAAACTAATCAGCTCTCAGGGAAAAGGAGAGGTGGGGAGCGCTGCAAAACGTTCACATTGCCATTAATCGGGTCAGTCTCGACTGGGCAGCTGATTAAAAATTAACATCGCGATATGTTAGCAGGGAGAAAAATTAGAGTAATAGGGACAAAGAGTGGCACCGTGTCCCATCCTGCAAATATGGGATGTGGAACAGGTACAGACACACTTTAAAATCCTAGTGTGAAAACCCTAGAAAGAAACCTCTTGGAAATCAAAACTGCAATAAATGTGCTTAAATAACTTCCATTGAAACTGTAGTTCTTTCAGGGCCAGACTTTGGAGCAGAAGTCCAGGGCCCTGTTTCACTAGTTCAGTAGGATGCCCCCAAAAGCAGGCTATAGCTTTCATTTAAGAAAGGAGGGAGAAATGTCAGGACCTGTCTCGTCTAGGGTTGCCAAGATGAGCCTGGAAATCAGTGGGGAAGTTGGGGGCGGAGAAATGGGGGAGAGCAATGTCAGCTGTGGTAAATTCATAGAGTTTCCAGTGATTCCTAGAGCTACACAATGCCACTTTTGGGGTTTCCCCAGAAGTAACATTGCCATGTAGCCAACATCACTATGTTAGGGTTGCCAGGTTTTATACCCTCCCAGCGTGGGGGGGCTGGCACTTACCTTGTGCTTGCAGCATGCTCCTCTTTGTGTGTGTGCTCCAGTGCCTGCGCAATGATGTCACTCCCAGAAGTGACGTCATTAAGCCTGACATGGGAGTTCTCCCATGCTCCATGTGGGGATGATTCTGACCATTTGGGGCCAAAATTGGCCTTAAACTAAGTGCAGGAGTGCTCCTGCAGCTGACCCAATGACATCACTTCTGAGAGTGAAGTTGTTGTGCCCCTTGAATTGGTGTGCAAGGGTGCAAACCCCCAGGAGTTTGCCTGCCAGTGGCGGGCACCTGGGAACCATACATTGTGTGTGTGCTTTTAACTTTTTTTCTCCTGTCACTGCTCAGAGCATAGGCAGGCAGGCAAGCAAGGCTACTGGGTGAGAGGCCTCTTGTCCTTGCAGGAGGCCTGGCAGCCCTAGTCATGGCCTAACCTTGACTTAGGGCCAGCAACCTCAAGGCAGGGTCAAGTTCCCTCAGAATTACAACTGATCTCCAGACTATATCGATCAATTCCCTAGAAGTCTTAGAGCAGCAACTACAGGAGAAATGGAAGTCCTAGAGCAACTACAGAGGCTGGATGCTCTAATACCTCTGCTCCTCCTATAGTATAACACATAGTCTCAGACTAAGAGAAACTGATTGTTGCCTGAAGGTCCATGACTGAGGAATGGAGATTGAGAGGGGGATAGGACTGCTGTTGGTTGGCATGGTCTTCAGAATGGATTTTTCTCCTTAATACTGAGAGAAACGTGAAGAGGATTTTGAGAGGTTTTTTTTTAGGTTGAGTGGAACATAAATTTAAAACTTGAATTTTGGTGAAGGGCAGTTACTTCACAGGAAGTGGAAGAGTTGTTGACCTTTGACCTGGACATGATCTCACAATCTATGACAAAACAAGGCCTAATATAACATTCTTGCTGAGCTTCCTCCCCTTGCCGAACTCTGCTCTCCAAGGAATTGCCCCAAAT
This sequence comes from Eublepharis macularius, assembly GCF_028583425.1. Lineage (NCBI taxonomy): Eukaryota > Metazoa > Chordata > Lepidosauria > Squamata > Eublepharidae > Eublepharis > Eublepharis macularius. The sequence continues at coordinate 73,392,067 of NC_072793.1, forward strand.
CTCCAGGAATTTCCCAAGCTGGAGTTGGCAACTCTATCTCCACTTGAGGAATCTACCTCTGAGGAGTCTTCCTCGAAGATGAGGTTAGGCTAGGGCAGGTCATGTTACCTACATAAGACCATTAAATAAAGAAACTAAAACTACCTAACTGTATCACTGAATTGGAATCAATGTGAATTGGAGAACTGCAGTCAGGAATATTTTGCAATCTTCAATGCTACGGGCTTTCTCTGTGATGGCCCCTACCCTGTGGAATGACCTGCCTGAGAAGGTCAGGAGAACCCCCACTCTCCTAGCTTTCTGCAAATGACGCAAAACTGAATTATTCAAAAAGGCTTTTGTATTATAAGGAGGGGTTCTCAGATGCTTCACTAATGAGTTAAGGACCATAGACTTTACCACTATGTTGCCTTACATACTATCTGTTGTCTTAAATAGAGATGGGCACAAACAACAATACGAACAAAAGAAAGCCACGAACAGCCCAATCTGCTATTCGCGAACAAGCTGTTCATGAGGCCTCATTCTAAATGAACAGGTGGTCGTTGCAAGCCTTGTTTGTTGCTGTTCGTCAAGCCAGACAGTCTGGCACCTGCAATCAATTCCCTTGGCAACTTAGGCAGGGATTGTTTGAACTCTGTCTGAACTCCTGCTGTTGCCCTGGAAACCCCAATCTAAGCCCAATTTAGCTTGACAGGCAGGTCTTCTTTTCAAGTGTGGAGCTCCAAATTTGTTACAACAAGGGAGCAAAGACCAGGGGGGAGGGGGGCTCCCAGCTCTGACTTTGAAGACAGTGGATAGACAGTTGCTGTTGGCATTTTGATAGAGAGAGTGTATTGGAGCTTGAATTTTCTTTGTGTGTGGTGGGATAGGGATCTACCCTTTCAGGTTCCTGGGCTGCTGCCAGGCTTTGGGCCAAGATATTATTTATTATTGGTACCTTTCCTGCTGCCTGCTCAGGTAAGGTTTCTGGGAGTGGTGCGGTAGGGATCTTGACTTGGATAATGGCTGGAGGAGAGCCTGCTGGCCCCCATGAACAGCCAACCACAAACATATTTGTGAACAGGGCCATGTTTGTGGTTGTTCGTGAGTTCCTGTTCGTGCATGGCAATGAACAATGAACATCATGTTTGTTTATGTTCTGTTCGAGCCCATCTCTAGTCTTAAATATGTGCTCCTATGAGCTTCTTGCACTTCTTATGTCAGCCCTAGAATTGCTTATGTTCTGTTTCAGCATTTCTTCAACTCTATATTGGATTCTTACTAATGCTATGTCTTTTTAAAAGTTTATTTACCATATGACATTGTTTATGGAAATATGCTTTAAATTGACTGTACTAATTTCACACTGTGTAATCCGCCTTGAGTCTCAGTGAGAAAGGTGGACTATAAATGACATAAACAAACAAATAAAACAAACAAACAAGAGATGTAAATGATTTTTTTCCAGTTTTGTTTAGAATAATTTGGATTATGCTGGTAGACCTATTTCAAATTCATGAATTGATTGAAATTCATTCCATATTTTGCAAATGTGTCTCAAATGTGACACTGCTGCAACCTATTTTAGTGATGGATAATGAGTGACTCGTCTTCTTCAAGGGTGAAGAATGAACACATAAAACCTTTATGGGTCATTCTTCTATTCCAATGGAAACAGAAAAAATATACTTTAGGTTCTTGTTATTGAATATTTTGATCTTCTGGCATAGTCAGCTATGCTATTTCTACTATATACAGTGTTGTATTGTCTTAAAAATATTGGATGCTGAGGTCCAAGAAAGTAATTAATTGTTCCTTCTTGTTCAACCAGATTATGAGAACCACCTTAATGTCTGAAACCTACTAACAGAAACCCATGTTTCTTGTGAATTCATTTATGAATTCTAACAGAATTCTATATAGTTATCCTCAGGCTGGTGGACGACCCAATTCCATGATATTTACCGAGTCAATATTTGTTGTAATAAAAACAGAATAATTGGAATGACACTTTTAAGATGCAATAATAGTTTTTCACTTTCAGATCTCTCTACTACAGCATTTTTTATCTGTTTCTCTGTGTTGATGGGGCTACAGGAGACTATTCAAGTGTCATTATCTGATAGATATATCACTTTATACAACTGCAATTTACAATGCATATATATTTAATGACACTTCTAAGCCAAATTAAATTCTTCTAAAATGCAGTACTCAAGAAAACAAATGTCTGTTCTAGCGATTTGTTGCTCATGGTATACTTTTTTTATTAAATAGATAACAGCACTATCTCAGCAAGTAATAAATTACATACTTGCATTTTTGTAAACTTTCCCTTTGGGAATCTAGCGATTTTAAAATGGCATTTTCTTTTTCACATCCCAAGAGAAATATGAAAAAATGACTAAGTGCTTTATACACTGAACATCTAAAGATACCCATAGAAAATATTGGATTGATACAGTCTTAATATATGTAACATTTCCTACAAATTAGAGAACGGTATGAGTAGATACAGTTCTCTGCCAGAGCAGCACAGAAATAAGCAGATAGGTATTCCACCACTGTGGTAGGATTCTGTTTTAATACTGGTAAACCCAGCATTTCTCCCCACTCACAGAAGTAGTCAAGATAATCAGCACTTATGTCAAGCAGGGATATCGCTAAATAGTGGCTAGAGCACTATATGGGTTTGTGGGGAATGCAGGTTCAAATCACAACTCTCACCTATGAAGCTGTGTGGCTGTAGAAAAGTCATACTCCCGCAATCTAACATATCTTACAAAGCTGTTGTGAAGCTAAAATACACCCTGAGCACTCTTGCAGAACATGTGATTTTTTTTTTTACAAGCATGACAAATAAATAAACCGAGTTGCGGTCTGGGCTGAGACAGAAGGCCTCTCAGGCAGCAAGGTCAGATCCAGGAATCAAGTCCAGAATATATATTTTATGCTAAACAAAGGATCCATCATAAAGAGCAACCTACGTTGTCTACTTTGTGCTAAAGTCTTCTACAGGAGGCACTGCCACCAACAAAAGGTGGCAATGCAAGGTTAGGGCTGATCAAAGCCTCTTTTGGTGGCACCCTATAGTCCTTTTGGACCCAGTGGAATCATATTGGAACACAACCCTGAGGCTCCAATTAGAAATCTAGAGGAGGCTTTTTTTTGGCAGGACACAGAGCTGTTTGTTGTTGCCCCATTTGTAAGGCTCAGAATGCTTCCAGAACTGCAGACAAAAATTGCAAGCAGCTGTGTAGGTCCAACACAGGTCCAATCTCAAAGCAACTTTAAGTTTAAAAAGTGTTTTATTAGGACCAACTAAAAGAATCAAAAAAGCAGTAAGCAAGTTTTTGAGTTCACTAGAAGTTGCTGACAAGTTCTGATCAATTTTTAAAATTTCCCACTGCTTTCTATTGTATCTCTGTTAGTTGTTTCCTATCTGTAAAGACACACCAAGTCCATAGGATCATACATGTCATTAACACTACTAAACTTTAATTTGGGAGCCATGCAATCATGCTTTACTTTCCACACCACGGTTTTAAGCAAAAAAAGCAAGAAATGCCTTTCTAAAAGAGATGGATAAGTAAAAACAGGCTAGCTATAAAACAAAAATTATCAAAATGGAATGTGCTATGGCACTGAAGAAATATATTAAAAGCACAAGGAGATACTGCTTGACAGAAATAAGTATTTCCAGGCAAAACAAAATACATCAACATATTCTAAACTCATAGTATTTATATTTCATTCAATCTTTTGCTGCTGTTAGATGAAGTTGGGATACAGATATAAGATTTAATAATCAAAAGGCCAACAGGTTCTCTTTTCTTTTTCAAAATTTCATTTTATACATTTTATTTCAATTTACAAACATGCAAGCATAAAATTTAAACTATAATAATGTATATTCGGGGGGGTGTGGCGTCGTTGCCTTCCGGATGGACGCGTGTTGAGGGATCTCCGCTCCTCCCGCCCTCTAAATCTCCTATATAATTGACACAACGGAGCTTTCATTTAATCTATTATGAAAAAATGAAACGCTAGCAGAAAGAAAAGCAACTCAAAAGCAGTAAAAAACCTGGAGTCTTTCTTTACGGCGCCAAAAGAGACTCGGCTGGGTGAAGAAGGGAAGACGGAGCAAAAAAAATGGCGGACGAACACTTTGCTGCCGACACGGAGGAGGTAATTAATGCGGGAATAACACTGGATCCACAGCTTGTTCAACTAAAGACTGAGATACTAGATCAAATAGCAAGACTAATTACCCCTCTAACCTCACAACTTGCTGACATAAAACTCGATCTGCAGACAACTAATCAAAAAGCAGATAGAGCTTTGGATATGAGTTCTTCCACTCAGAGAGAGGTAACCATGCTGCAAAAAACTAGCGAGGACCAACAAGAGAGGGTACTAAATCTGGAAATTAATGCCAGACAAAACCATCTTAAACTGAGAGGAATTGATGAGATATTAACTCAAAATGAAGACCTAATTTCAATACTCACAAGGTGGCTTACAAAGCATTTGGATATGGAGGAGGGGGTAGCCCTCCTAATCACACAAGCTTATCATGTGGGAACAATAAAACAATACAGGAATAAACCCATGCCAAGAGACATAATAATAGAAATCCCAAATCAAAGATCAAGGATAAAAATAACAGAAAAAGCTAAAAGAACTGGATCCCTCATGCTTATTGGAAATCCAGTGCAAATTTTCACTGACTTACCGAGAGAAGCCCTGCTGTTAAGGAAAGAACTAAAACCCATCACTGAGGCATTGAGGAAAGCTGATGTCAGATATATATGGTTAAATCATGTAAAAATCCTGGTAATTCGAAATGGGAAACATCATATTGCTAAAAATGTGGAAGAAGGTACAGAATTATTGAACAATATCGGAGTGGAGATGCCCATGGAGACCAGTAAGCAAAGTCAGAAGAGGAAGCAGACAGACTTGCTCTCGCCGCAGAAGGAAAGCAAGATCCCCATAAGAGAGGTCTAAAACGCAGTTGAGGAGAAGAACTTTCGTCACGACTATCAATCTGCGTTGTGTTCTATACATTCTTATCTACAGCCAAGAGGAGATGGGGGGGAGAGGGGAGGGGGGATGTCGGCATTGCTCCCGGGTAATAGAATTTTTTAGTTGGGAGCTTAGTTTCCAAAACTAGTGTGTGACGTAACACACTAGTCTGAAAGTTCTTTTGCATAGCCGAATAGCAGTCATAATTTGATTACTTGCTTAAAAGGTTATAAGGAAGTTTATAAAGTTATTAGCTTAAAAAGGGGGGTGCAGGAGGAGGGAAGTGGGTTTATTGGTTTAAAAAATAAAAACAAAAAACAAACAAAAAAAATTTTTTTCATTGTTGAAACAAGGTATATAGGAATTAGGAGGGAAAGGAGAAGTGAGGTAAAGATAGATTTGCTGGGGAGGGATAAAGTAGTGAGACGACAGTGAGTTAACTGAGTTTGTTTTTATAGAGTATTAATTGCGTTTGTGTTACTTTGAAGGGTTATAGAGATTATCAGACTGAATCATAAATAGACATATAGATAGTTATATAGGTATTTACATATATAGTTAAACAAAAAACTTAAAAAAAATAATAAAAAAGGAGAAAATAAAGTAAAATAAAAAAAGTTTTGTTTAAAAAAAATAATATTAAAAAAAATCATTGATAAACGACGAAATTTATAGATAGGACGTAAGTTGTGTATATAAGTGTTGTCAAAATAACCGGATTAGAAATATAGTTGGTGGTGGCATTAGAACTCTGAAACTGGAAAGGAGGGGAATTTGTAATCAATCTCTTATCGCAGCAGTAGAAATATACTTTGTATATTATGACTTCTAAGTTTAAAGCGACTACTTTGAATGTGAGGGGTTTGGGGAACCCTATAAAACGGAGAAGAGTAATATCAGCGTTAGCTAAAACCAAATCTCAAATAATCTTTCTACAGGAGACTCATGCTAGAAACGATGACTTGGGTATTTTAAAGGCAAGCTGGATTCACTCCCAATACTGTGCAGCAGGTAATTCAAAGTCAAGGGGGTGGCAATAATAATATCTAAGGGTCTTCCTTTCCAACATAAAAAAAACACTTAAAGATCCTAAGGGAAGATATATTTTTGTGAAAGGTTGCATTGGGAATCAACCCTATACCCTTGCGTCGATATATGCCCCCAATAGTCAACAATTGAACTTTATTGAAGAAACTTTAGGAAAATTGGGGAAATTTCAGGAAGGTCAACTCATATTGGGGGGGATCTAAATTACATAATGGATTATAATTGGGACAGATCAAATTTTGGGAAAAGAACCACTCAGAGATATAGAAAGACCAAATTGACCCCCATACTAACAAGGCATGATGTTACAGACATATGGAGACACCTACACGAGGGAGAAAGGGACTACACGTACTATTCCCAAAGACACAACTCATACACTAGGATTGATTTCATTTTGATCTCTAACTCACTGATTGATCAAGTGACTGATTCAGATATTGGTTCAAGTACATGCTCTGATCATTCTTGGGTCACTGTGTCAATAACAACAGAATCACATAATCAAAGCTTTAAACAATGGTGTCTGCCAAAACACTTAATTTATAATCAATCTTCAGCTAATGAAATAGGAAAAATATTAGAACAAACTATAGAGGAGAATAAGTCTGAAGAAATAGGAGCTAATATTCTTTGGGACACGATTAAGACGGTGTCTAGAGGACACATTATAGCTTTATCATCTAAAATAAATAAAGAAAAGTTGAAAAATAGGAAGGAATTGGAAGACTCCATCAAAATTTTGGAGGATAAACATAAACTAACAGGAAACAAAAAGACATACAAGGCTCTAATAGCTCAACGTAAAATCTTGGAAACGTTAGAAGCAAACAAGGTACATAGAAGCCTAATCAAAACTAAGCAAAGATATTGGTTTAATACACCAAAAGCCTTAAGGACTCTATCAAATAGAATAAAGCAACGGAATACACAAAATAATATCCATCTCCTTCAAGATAAAAACAAAGTTAAACACCATGATTCCAAATCGATCTTACAAATTTTTAGGGACTTTTACATGACTTTGTACACATCAACAAAACCCAATCAATCTAGAATCATGGAGTTTCTACACTCCCTCAAAAATGTTAAAAAACTGGAAGACAGCCATAGGACACTCTTAGACAAACCTGTCTCATTGCAGGAAACATTGGAAGCAATCAAATTAGCAAAAAATAACAAGGCAACAGGACCTGATGGTTACCCGTCAGAGTTCTATAAAAAATATGCAGTGCCATTGGCTCAACATCTGACCAATGCCTGCAATGTAGTTCTAAATGAATGCAAAATGGCCCCTACATGGAATATGGCCGATATAGTAGTCATACATAAACAAGGGAAGGACCCATTAAATGCTGAATCATATAGACCGATTTCACTCCTCAATCATGATTATAAATTATTTACATCCATTTTAGCTCGGCGTCTAAATTCATTCATAAGCAATTATATCCACCCCAATCAGACAGGTTTTATACCTAAAAGAGAAATTACAGATAATATCTACAAAACCCTGACTCTGATTGAACAATGCCAAAACAACAAAACTGAAGCCTTATTTTTATCACTAGACATTCAAAAAGCCTTTGATTCAGTGGAGAAAAACTATTTGAGTAGCACTCTTCAATTCCTTGGTTTTGGGGAGAGATTTCTGAACACTATCGGGGCTATATATTCGTTACCCTCTGCTAATATCAGACTTAATGGTTTACGATCAGAGAAAATTGTAATAAATAGAGGTACCAGACAGGGTTGCCCTTTATCTCCCATACTCTTCGCAATTGCCTTAGAACCCTTTGCAATAGCTTTAAGGGAAAACGTGGATATTCATGGAATCCCCAACAAAAATGACTCTTCTAAAATTTCACTTTTTGCGGATGACATGCTTATATATCTATCACAACCAGTAAGTTCTTTGAAACATCTCCATCCCTTATTATCTGAATTTGGTAGTATATCAGGCTTGGTTGTTAATCAATCAAAATCACAAATTCTCCCTATAAATTTGAATAAACACTCTGAAGACCAAATTTGTGCACAGTATAAATTTCAATGGGCATCAAATTACCTAACATATCTTGGCATTAATATTACCTCTAAATTAAGTGACCTTATTAAATGGAATCACCAAAGAATAGAAAAACAGATCAAAATTGAAATTACTAATTGGAATAAATTAAAAATTAGCTGGTTTGACAGATACCACTTAATAAAGGCAGTTATCTTACCTAAATTTCTTTTCATCTTCAGGGCGCTTCCAGTAACAATCCCCATAACTCTAATCACCCAATGGCAGACATTAATCAATAGCTTCCTATGGCAAAATAAGCACCCTAGGATCCCATTCGCCACACTACGAAGGAAAACTAGAGATGGTGGCTTTAATTTTCCAGATCTTAATTTATACCAGACAGCGATCAGACTACTCAATCTACTCCAACTCATCTCCATGAATAACACAGCAGACTGGGTTACCCTTTACAATACCCTTATGGACAAATGTACTTTCAACGATTTAATATGGAATAAGCAAACAAACAGACCCAGTAGCATTCACCAAAACATGTTTTTATTAGCAATACTGAAGACATGGGACAAATATAAACTTGTTCCAGAAATATCCAGATTCTCCTCTTTCATGAATCAAACCTGGTTTTTTCCAGGTACAGACCCAGCTTTCCAAAACATATTTCGACGGGCCAAGATGACAAGACTAATTGATTTAACTTCAAATGCTGGTCTATTGGGAAAAGCAGAGATAGAAAACATACTAAAACAAAAACTGTTATGGTTTAGATATCTACAAATTAAGAGCATGACAGAAAAAATAGGCTTGCAATCAATACTGAAGGAGCCACTGACAGAATTTGAAATGGTATTGCGTTCCTATACAGCGCAAAAAAAGGGAATGATATCGTTGCTTTATTCTATTCTTTTAAACACGGTGAACAAAAAACATATCTCATGTCAATCCAGCTGGGCCACAGACTGTGACGTAGATCAATCTTTGGAGACCTGGGAAAAAATATGGACATCAGACATATTCAAGTCAAATGTCATTTCAACTAAGTTACAAACCTTCAAGATAGTGCATAGGTGGTATCTTACACCTAAAAAAATATCACATATATACTCTTTGGCCTCCCCACAGTGCTGGAAGAAATGCGGAGAGGAGGGGATGTTTGCCCACTGTTGGTGGAGATGTGCATTTATTAAAAACTATTGGGGAAAGGTGCTTGAAGAAGTCAGAGCAATAACAGGGTATGTAGTCCCATTTGACCCCAAGCTTATTTTCTTAAATCAATGGGGTGATTTACCAATACCTAAAATTAGAAAAGATTTGATTGCAACTTTTCTGGTAGTAGCAAAAAATGAGATAGCGATGGTTTGGAAAAAAGATTCAGCCCCTTCAGTTGAAGTATGGTTCGAAAAAGTGTGGAATCATTTTATTGTGGAAAAGACCCACAATGATCTTTATGTAGCTGAAAAGTTTCCTGAGAAATCCAACTTCGTGGAAAAATGGTCCCCATTCTTCGACTATGTTGAGAAATATAACATTCAACCAAAGTAAAAAATATTACAAACAATAACTCTATCCAGTGATTTTACGCTGTAGCTTATACGTTCATAAGCTTCATAAGTGTATATAACCCTAACCTTATATGCTTCCCTTCCTCTAGTTACAAAACATGTTATATGGAAATGATTGTTTGTTGTTTGTTGTTGTTTAAGCTTGTATGTTGTAATTGTTTTATGCCAATAAAAAAATTATTTAAAAATAATAATAATAATGTATATTCAATATATATTTATATGGAACTTACTTAAATTTACTTTTAATATTTCACTTCTACTTAAATATATGGGCAGCTCAATCCTAAGGCAGGGAGTGCATAGGGAGAGAACTGAGGCTTGTGCGGGCATAAATGGCTCTTACGTCGACATAAACCCTTTTCTGCCAGTGCCCGCCCGAGGCGCATTACTGCAGTCGAGTTGCCACCAGTGGGCATGCCTGGCGGCCAGGTGGAGGCACAAGTATGGCGAAATTCCCCATGCCGGAGTGGAAGGGGGTGGGGTGGGGCGTGAGTTAGTCCGCTTCCAAAGCCACTCCAGGCCCTGGAGCGCTCCCTGCAGTGGTAGAAAGTTACGCCATGAAAAAAGGAGGCGTAGCCCATAGGTGCCCATTGTACGGGGAAAACTCACGCCCCCTCCCGATGCCCAGCCCCGCCTCTGTGGCCCAAAGGAGCATAGGATGGGAACTACCATGGAGGCCAATCCACGTGCGCTTCCAGGGTGGGCAAGCGTCCCTCCCTGCACCCAATCACCTGCTCACACACCCTACAAAACGTCTGGCTGCACTGCTCATGACCTCAGGGAGGTGAGTACATGGCCAAAGGCTCTGCCCGTCTGCCTTCTGCCATGAGACTTTGTGCACGAGGCGGGAGAGTGCACTAGAGGGGACTTAGCAGGAAAACAGAGAGAACTTTGCACTTATAATAACAACAACAACATTCTATTTATATACCGCCCTTCAGGACAACTTAATGCCCACTCAGAGCCGTTTACAAACTATGTCATTATTATCCCCACAACACAATACTCTGTGAGGTGGGTGGGGCTGAGAAAGCTCCAGAGAGCCATGACTAGGCCAAGGTCACCCAGCTGGCTTCAAGTGGAGGAGTGAGGAATCAAACCCGGTTCTCCAGATTAGAGTTCCACGCTCTTAACCACTACACCAAACTGGCTCCACCAAACTGGCTCAAGGGAACTGGCTACACCAAACTTTCATTCTTTCAGGTCTGGGCATCTCACTGCCTTCCATTTCACTGCAAATGTTACTCTTGCTGCCGTCACCATATACTTAAATAATTTACTATGTATTTTTGTAATATCGCTTAGTAAAATATTTAATAGCATATTTTTTGCTCAAGGGAAGAAGGGCAAAGTCCAGAACGTCTAGCTAACTAACCATAACCACTCAAGTCTCCTTGCAGGTTATCTGACTCTGAAGTTCCAGCTCAGTAAGATGCGAGGGAACGCTTACTGGTAAGAAGGAGATGGGGGCAGCGGCTAACCCGGCTTGCTGATTTGTGCCGGCTGCCCCCTCACCTGAACTTGCCTGACCACTAGCCTCTTCAGGTGAGGCTCAGCGGGGGAAGGAATGGTGGCGGCAGCCCCTGCTTGCCCCAGAGGCAGTTGCCCAGAATACTACTCTTGACCGGGTGTTTGTAACTACCTGTTGACTTTCTCCCTTAAAGGTAAAATCACCCCAAGGCAGAGTGCTTCCTCACCAGAGGGTCATGCATCATCTGGTCACTAGCTGCACCTGTGGGGCTGCCACTGCTGCTCTCTACTATGTGCATCTTCCCAGATGTTGGAATGTGGGCTTGGCCTCGACCATGGACTGGGCTGGGTTACTTGCAGCACATGTGTCTCTTTCCCTTGCAGGTACGTCATGACTCGTCCGGGAGATGACAGAGCATGTCTGCTTCAGCCCCCCCCCCAATCCTCCGCAAGTGTCATTCAGATTCAGGGAGCAGTTTCCCAAGGCAATCCACATCTCGGCCTCACCCCTGGGAGCACGGAACGAGGGCTAAGCAAACTGCCTTGGCTCCCTTTCCAGCCGAGGGACATTGGCACTTTTTCCAGTCTAATAAAACATGTTGAAAAACAACAAACTGCTGTGTTTTCATGCTTGCCTGACATTGCCAGTAGCTGGCCCCTCAACTCCCTACCGGAATGTCCTCTCACACATCCCTGCAAATGTTTCAAGTGGCGCCCCATCCAGCCTCCCTGCCCCCTTCCTCTCCTCAATGTAACTTCAGGCAGTGGGGTAGGAATTGAACTGTGGCCCATGAATGTCTGGGGCGGGGGGGGGGGCTGAGGACTTTCATTCTCTGATAGTCTGAACTGTTGGTATCTGATAAGCCAGGAAGATGGTTGCTGCATGTGGGAAGTTTCTGCCAGGGGATAGGCTGTTTGTAGTTACTGGGCACCCCCCTCCTTTTCGCCGTTTGCGGAAGCAGGGATGGACTTGGGAAATCTAGTATGGGGAGGGGCTGTCAGTCCACAAGGGGGGGCATCACCTCAGGACTGAGGGTGATGAGGGGATTTGCTGGTGTGCTGAGCTGCAGCCACTGACCAGGCCCTCATCAGAATTGGGAGCTGGATGGGCAAGAGGCTGGGTGTCCAATCTTTACCTTCAGTGTTACCTTTGCCCCCTCTCCCCGGCAGGGATGTCTGCTCCCTGATGAGGGGGTGTTGGTGAGCAGCGGGGAATCGCGCCCTCCCCATTGGCTGCGCCTCTGCTTTCCCCTCATTCGCCTGTCAAGGGAGCGGTGCAGCCATTGGCTGGTGTGGGCGGGGTTGTCAGGGGAACAGTAGGCGAGTGGTCTTGGCTGCAACTGTGCCTCGCCTCGTCTCGCCTCGCTCGGCCACCAGTGGGACTCTCTGATATTAGTCCATAGGGAGGAGTGAGGTGGCGCCACATTTACGTCCATGCACGAGCGACGGCGCTGTCTCGTGGCTTAGGACTGAGTTGTTTGTCTATCTTTTCCATCTACCTCCATGTCTAATAACATTTTTATTAACAAATAACATTTTATTTTACGCATGTATTACCTAACACTTTCCTTTATCATTCTCTTTGTTAACTTAATTTTATTCTTGATTTTCAGCCATATAACTGGAAAAAAACTTTCAATTTTTCTTGAAATTCTGAAATCAGTCTGTTATATATAAAAGATGTTAATTTTGCCATTGTGTCACGTATTCATTTACTCTTTCATTCTTTCAGGTCTGGGCATCTCACTGCCTTCCATTTCACTGCAAATGTTACTCTTGCTGCCATCACCATATACTTAAATAATTTACTATGTATTTTTGTAATATCGCTTAGTAAAATATTTAATAGCATATTTTTTGGATCCATGGTAAGCTTAAATTTTAGTATCTTTTACATTTTTGCACGTATCTCTATCCAATATTTTCTTGCTTTCTTGCATGTCCACACTATGTGATAAAATGCTGCATCTGTATTCTGATATTTCCAGCACTTCTCATTATAATCTTTATTTGTTTTTGCTATATTTTTAGGAGTAAAGTGCCATCTAAAGAACATTTTTTACCAGTTCTCCCTTAATATTTGACATTCAGTAAACTTAATTTCCTTAGTCCATCGATTTTCCCACTGACTCATGTATGTTTTCTCCAAAATTTTGCATCCATTTTATCATACATTTTTTTCTTGCTCTGTTTCAGTGTCATAATGCGGCAACATTTTATAATTTTTTACTAATAGGTGTTTTAAATTTCTAGTGATTAATTGTTCAAAGGTTATTTTCTTTCTTAATCATCCCCCTTCTTTAGCTATCTGTTCTTTCAGTTTGGAGGCCAAAAGGGCTTCCATGGAATTTTGAAAACCAAGTTTTGTGCGTATTGGTTTTATTTATTTATTTAATTGATTGATTGCACCTAATGTACAATCTAAGTATTGGCTATGTGTTAAACTTGATTTTGCTTTTTTTTTCAAACAAAAGTTTAGAAATAAAGCGTACTTGAAATGTTTTGCATTTTAAAACAGAGCAATGGGTCATAGTGAAGTGGAAGGAGATAAAGGAGATTTTGAACTTTTGGGAAAATTTCATAAGAAAGGAGCATTGCTGTTTGTCATGTAAGATGAAAAATAAAATTGCTGCATGACAGAAAGAGGCCACACCTTGAACTTAATTTTTTTGTCCTGAGCCTTTTAGGGGAGGTCTGGTTTCAGGACTAGAGATATAGCTTGAACCATGGTCTGACCACTACCTACTGGAGACAAAGGTGAATATGGTCTCCACATTCTGAAAAAAGGGAGAGCCATTAAAATCATCTGTCCAAGGAGCCTCATGGATCCTTCTAGGATTCCAAAATCATACTCTATGGGAGGGAGCTTGGAATATGAAGCTCCTTGAAGCTATTGACAAGATTGCTGCTCATCGACCCCTCCCAACCTTGGAATGGAAGCCCTCCCCATGGTTTACCACTGAGCTGGGTGACCTAAAGAGGACTGGAGATGTCTAGAAAGTCACTGGCTGAAAACTTGCATGGAATCTGAGCCCATTAGAAGACTTATGAAGTGGCAGTAGAGTTGCCAGATCCTCTTACCCTCCCAGTGGGAGGTGAGGATCTGGCACTCACTTCATTCTTAAGCCTCTCTCCTGCTTGGGGCCCAAATCAACCTGCTGTGAACCGCAAGAGCTCTCCCGGGAGTGACGTTGTTACACTGCCCCAGGAGCGTGCCTGGAACACCTGTTTCCTTGCCTTCCCCCCGCCTCCATCCCTGCCAGGTGAATGTTGGTGGGGATGGAGGGTGAGAGCAGGGGATCCCCCGCTCCCACTGGAGGACCTGGGATTCCTAAGTAGCAGTGACAGCAGTGAAGAAATGTTATTTCTCTGCAACCATGGCATCAGCTAGTTCCCAACCATCCCAGCCCCACCCCCACCCGCTCTGGGAGAATTAAGTAGCCAGGAAGAGCAAAGGTCATACAAGCAGGTGGTAAGTCTCAAATGTCCAAGGATCATGTCTGTATCCTCAGACTAAATAAACTGAAAACTATCCCAAACTACTGATAGGTTAGCACCCTGGCAGCATCTAACACTATCATTACTAATGTAGAGTCTAAGTTGTAACAGATACTTTGGCGAATTATTTCTGCCTTTCTGGATCAAATCCAGCATGAACCACCAGTGGTACTCTGTTGTTGCCATGTGGATAGATCACTACTATTTTGACTCCATTAAGACCTGTTCATCAATATGGGTTATGACTATCTTAGGACTGGGGTGGGGCTAGCAAATGGATTCACAGGTGATCTTCTTGAACCTCTTATAAAAATGACATGATTCTCCACCCCGCAATTTAAGAACCTATACAAGGGAAAAAATACTGCTAAGGATCCTTTAAAAATTATGGAGTGCCACAAAGTAGTAGCACAAAGTGTGAAAGGACATAGGAAAATTGATTAAATTTTTGCCCAGTTGGCTCAAGCATCATGAGAGACAGACCACAATGTAGTTTTGTGTTTTTCCTGTTGATCTGTTTCATTACACACTGGAATATGCAAAGCACATGTGCAGCAGCCACACCATGCTACCTATCCAGTTCTTCACCCGTTCATGACTTACCAAGGATCATGGCAGCTCACAACACTTTGATTTTTTTTTCCAAATGGCAGACATAGAAACCCAAATTTGTGATCAGGATTTGTAAAATCTAATCGATACCTCATAGATTTTTATCTGGGATATATGAATCTTAACCGGTTTAAGTTAGGCACTACCTTTCTTCCACATCTGACTGCATGGCTCTTCAAATAGGCCAGAAAATGTAATACCTTCATGACAGTGTGATGCAATGACCAGCAGATCAGAAGATAGGACCAACAGAGTCTGATTTAGGACCAAGCTGAGTAAAAATCCATTGGTCTGTCAAGCAACGGATGAGTAAATCTGCATATGACAATTCCAACAATGATTCTAAAGTACACTACCAATTTGACTATTATATCTGTAATACATACTGCTGTAGGTAGTAATCAAATTAGCCACAGCTAGATCTAATGAATGCAATACAGTGATCTGAAACTTTTAAAAACATTTAAAAGTTCGAGAAATATGCAACAGTCTAAATGCTTAAAGTAATGTTAACAAAGTGTTAAACATTCCACATTGTTTGAATGGTACTATGAAAGTCCCCAGCTACTTGGCTGAATTCCATTTGTTCTCTAACAATAACTTTTCTTAGTGTTAACTGCTGAGAGATGTATGTTCATCCTGGATTTTTAAAAAAATAGTTATTGTAATAAGGATCCCCGAAATCATTGTTCCCCAAAGACCTGCAGCAATTCCAAGAGCTGGCACTGCAGTGTCTAAATAGAACTGGAGAGGCATGGTTTCAATTCTGCTGTTGAACTCACTGGGTGACCTTGGGCCAGCCACTGTTTCAAGACCTAAGGTAAAGTACCATTGCTAGCGGGAGATACATCTTTTTAGGGTGTTCTTGACAATTGTTAGGGATGTGGAATGGAATGGTATAATCCGATCTCATCAGATTATGGAAGCTAAGCAGGCTCAGTACTTGGATGGGGGACCACCAAAGAAGATTCTGCAGAGGAAGGCAATGGCAAACCACCTCTGCTTCTTGCTTTCCTTGAAAGCTCCTTGCTGGGGTTGCCATAAGTCTGTTGCAAGTTAATGGGACATGCATAGATATTGACAATTGTAAAGAAGAACCAACAAGCATGCAATCTAGTCTCCTTTCTGCTAATGCAAACAGGTTATTTTATAAAGCAATGAGTTCAACTGGTGATGAGGGGATTTAGTTATGGAGATATTCTGAAAAAAATTACCCCTGAGTACAGCTTAATGGTAAAGAACATGCTTGCACATGCAGAACATCCTATATTCAACCTCTGGATATTGCAGTTGAAAAAAATTTCAGGTAGCACTGGTGGGAAATACCTTTCCCTGCCTGGGACCTGGAAAATACTAAGCTATGTAAGATCAATGGCCTTAATTAGTATAAGGCAGTGTTGTCTGTTTATGAATACATCTCCAACAACAGTGAAAAGGTGATAGATAACAGAAGGATTTTCTGAAGCCAAATAAAGGCCAGCTTTAAAAGTATGAAAATGCACAAGCTGTCTACGATAATGACAGATCTTAGAGGAATATTTGGCTTAGCATTAGACAGCACTCATGCACCAGTCCTGTACTGCTTGGGGAGTAGATTTGATTTGGTGGTGCTATTTTCATGCCTCAAAACTGTGCTCCAGTTTCATGGAAGAAGGCATCTTTTTTATTTTTCACTTCAGTAACAAAATGTATAACATAGCCAATTTCTGTGATTTTGTAATGCTTCTTTGGAAGTAACATTGATGAAGAGAACACCTGCTTAAAATGGTTGACTTTTGGATGTACCATTTCCAATTCTAATCTAGACCCTTTTTCTGTTCAAACCACCCAGTAATCATTATCTGCTTCCTTATCTCAGAAGCCTCTGAGGCTGGCTGGCCATCAATATTCCCATGTTTCCGCTGAGGGGCTAAGACAGTGAGGTGAGGTAAATGTCTGAGGTAAATCCAGGCTCATATGAAATGGTACCAAGCTGATGATCCCAGCTGCAATTAGACTTAAAGACTGCATGTGTGCAGGTGCCTGTGGGACGACTGAGTTCTCCCATTTAAGAAATATGCTTTGAACATCAGTAAGGGCCCTATGGAAATAGTGGAGAAGAATTGAACGCAGACCTTTAGATTCCAGAAGCAGCTTTTTTGAAACTTTTCAATCTTGTCTCTCTGGAAATGCATAGTATCCATAAACATCAGAACATCACCCTGGGTCTTTTTGAGAAAGATGCTACAGTAAAACAGCTACGGGGGGCGGGGGGAGTGTGTTGTGCTGCACCTACAACAGCGAGGCTGATGCCTTGAGTGGGCGAGATGTCGATCCGGCAGAAGGGCGGGCAGCCTCCTCTGCGCCTCCCTCCCAAGATTTCTCCTTGGGTGAAACGACTGTTATTCTCCAAGAGTCGGTGCCGCCTGGAGCAAGCAGGCAGCTGTGGGTGTGGCCAGCTGGCTGTCGGCGGGAGCTCTCGGCTGCTGCCGCCACCACAGCAAACAAGACAGGCGAGAGCAACGGCAACAACGGGTGAAGCGTATTGTTTGTGCATCACAAGGTCAAGTCGAGAACTCCGGGAGGGCGGACCTGGCTGCTCCTCTTCCTGTGTAAACTGTGCAAAGTTCTCTCTCTCTCTCTCTGTGCTTAAAAGAAGCCCCTTCTTAAAGAGTTGGGAAAGAGAATTGCAGGGACTGAAACCAAGCGGTTTCGTGGGACAACACGAGGGAGGGAGGGGACGTATTTCTCACTGTCCACCCCTCGTCCTCCTTGGCGCTGCTACTGAAAAGGAGCAAGTATGGAGCGCCAGCTTGGTCCGGCCAGAAAAGGTCTGGAGGACGGTCGGAATTCAAACGACTGTGTTTCCCCCCTAAGGTGATGGCATAATCGATGCTCTTCACCTTTTCCTCCTGAATAACTTTCTGACCCACAGGACACAATTCTGATCTTAATGCCCCCCCCCGCCATTCTGCCCCCTTCCCGCCCTCATCTTTTGCGCGCTTCTAGTTAATGCACCCCCCCCCCCGCGGTTTTCGCTGAGAGGGTCTTTCCCTTCTTCCATCAGGAGGGCTTTTTTGATCCCCCGCTCGGCTTGGACCTCATCCGTTCTTTGCAAGAAACGTCTTTTTGACGCAGGAAGAAATGGCAAATTTGAAGTACGTCATTAATATGGCGCCAAAAGATTTGGTTAAGTATAAGCTTATTTTTTGTAAGGTTGCAGCAGCAGGCTAGTGTACGCCTGTGCATAGCTCCGAGGAGGTGAGGGGGGAGGGGGAGCGTGTGCCTGAGAAGGGGAGGAAGCGAAGAAAGTGTTGCAGCCCTGTGATCTGCCTGTGCACTGCCGCCGCCGTTGTATGTCAGCCAGGCTGGAGATCGTTGCGAAAGTGACCTGATCGGGCTTGCAGAGGGAGAGAGAAAGAGGAGAGCCGGGCAGGGTGTGCAACCCGACCCCTTTCCAGCTGCCCCGGGCACGAGAGAAGAGCCATGGGGACTCAGCGTATCGGCGGGAGGTGAAGAAGAGGGAGGGCTGGGCGAGGAGGGCGTCGGGGTGGGAGGCAACACATGCCTAACACAATCAGGGATGGGACCCACGTCTGCTGCTCCTGCTGCACCTGGACCTGCTGCTCGTCGGGAAGAAACAAGCAAGGAAAGAAGAAATTGAGGGAAGGGGGCTTGAGGGGACGGGGGGAGAGACAGGAAGAAAGCGCCAGCATCACCCGAATTTATATACTCCTTTGAAGAAGTCTTTTCTTCGCCAGCAGGGGAAAAAAGGAGGGGAAGCCGTAGAATTTCGGGCAATTGCAAAGAGATCAGAAAAGTCTGGATTTAAAAAAGAAACAGAAACACGCACGCAGGGCTTGTTGGATTTTGCACAGAGCGGCCATCTCAGCTGGAAGCAATTCTGGGGGCTTTTTTGGGTTGCATCTATGGAGTTACTTTGTATCTAATCCTAAAATCATCTTCGGATCTTACGGGGCGGATG
This sequence comes from Eublepharis macularius, assembly GCF_028583425.1. NCBI lineage: Eukaryota > Metazoa > Chordata > Lepidosauria > Squamata > Eublepharidae > Eublepharis > Eublepharis macularius. The sequence goes on from NC_072793.1 coordinate 73,411,262, forward strand.
GTTCGCCCCCTCCGCAATGGTACCGGATTAATCTTTGCAAAGGAATAGTCTATGAACATTTACGTTTCTGGAGCATCACCCCGGCTCCTCTCTTGTAACCCCAGGGACATTCTCAACTCTTGGAGGACGCTCTCTCGCAGCCAAGGTAAAAGGGTGGAGAATTGCTCCATTTTTTTTTTGCAGCTTCTCTTGATTCTTCCCCTCCCCTTGCATTTGTTTTAGTGCTTCCTAACTGAGCTGCCTGCAAAGGAGGGACGGGGGGGGGGGGTAGGGAAGTGTGCAGCGTTTTTAGACCTAGATTGCGCATGTTGGTCAGTCATGTTTTAAAAGGGAGGCGGCAGGAATGTAAACAACAACTTTTCCAAGGATCGGGAGCTGCCGGGAACGGTTTCCTCGAATTAATGACTGCGGCACAGCTTGCCCCAAAAGGTCGCGAAGAAAGAGGGGTGGGCGAGAAGGGTCAAGAGTCACCATTTATTGGGAGGACGTTGATCCAAGGGGGAAGGTTCGGGAATAATACTACACACCCGGAAGGGGTGGAGGGGGGGAAGTATGTGTCTGCGTGTAGGCTGTGTAATGTGTGTGCGCGTACAGGGGACAATTCGGAGAGGCACGAGTTTCATTTTTGTTGATACGCAGCACGTTTGGGAGCGTTTCTTGGAGCTGACGGACCCACATGATCCACTCCTCTCACGTGCAGGGGTTGTGGGGTACCTGCCAGCTCTGGCAACAGACACAAACAATGCGCCCGGGAGGCAGGCGGCGGAGGAGCGCCGCCTTTCGCCGGGGTGGGCGAGCCCCGCTGGCGTTGCCTGGCACAGGCGTTCTGGGGCGCCGATGGCTTTCGCAGCCGTTTTGCAGCGGGGGCGGGGAGGGCGAGAGCCACGCCGCTGGGGGCCCGGAGCGGTTCGAGAATGGAAATGTACAGGCAGTGGCTGCGAAGGAGCTGCGCGGTGGGCGAAGGACTGTAGGGGGCGTGGCTGTTGTTTACCTTCTCAAACTCCCGGCTCCCCGCGGGCTCCGCCGGGGGCGTCTCATCTCCTCCTCCATCTCTGCCACCGAATTGCTCCCGCCTTTCCGCCCCCCCCCCCCGCTCGCCTCTTGCGGACACGCGGGCGCTTTCCCGTCCCCGCTCGCTCGCTCGCCCTCCCGCCCGCCTTCGGCCTCTCCGCATTCCCTTACAGGCATTCGTTCTGCCAGCGGCTCATCCTCCTTTCCCTTCCGCCTCTCTTGCGGCCGCTCTTCGAGAGTCCTCTTAGCCAATGCGCTTTTGTAAAAAAGAAGCGCGCGGTCCCGGGGCTCAAGCCCACCTGCAAGACGCACGTTCTTTTCTGAAAGCACTCCCTCTCCCCAGTCATCCCAGAAGTGTGTGGGCTGACTGGTTTTACACCACGCTGAGGAAAAGGTACTTTCCACATGCTGAAGCTCAAGGGCCGAACACCAGCTCCTAACCCCATGCATGCCTCTTTTTTAAAGAAAATACCGCTCCAGTTACACTCCTCTTCCCAAGTGCCAGTAAGCTTTTCTAGTGGATGACTGGCAGTCTTCACAGGGGAGATGTATGTTCAGTTTTCAGGACAGCTAGCATCCCAATAAACTAATAGATTGGGAACCACAAACTGCTCAAAATGAACATGTTTCCATATTTCCTCCTCCCCACAACATATACTTTTCTCATACTTTCAATATTTCCCAAAGTATGAAATAAAAGTCTGGATGAATTTTTAAAAGTTTCTTTTTAAAAATTCAGTTTGTTTTTCAGCCAGTTCTGCAGCCTGCCTGTGTTCTCTCCTCTTTGTCTCTTTTCTGCCCTCTCCATAAACCCCCAGGCTTGGAATGCTTACTATACTTGATTATTGTAGCTCTTATTGATTTCCCACAGGTTCCCCATACTACCCTCTTGCCCGTTTTTAGCACCTTCTGAGATGTTCTGCTTGTCTGCATTTCATTGCTACTGTCCCTTACTGGGACCTGTCATCATCCAAAGCACCCATTTTCCCTTTTGTTTCAGTATCTCAGTGAGACATTAATGTCTTCCGTTCCTGCCCCCTCCACTTTGTATTGGTCCTGTTGTCCTTTTCTAGTCTTTCAGTCTAATTTTGTCAATATATGTTCAGATATCCATCTTTTTTCTTATTAATCTTCACACTGGCACCCAGTTGAATGTCCCATCAGTGCCCTACTGCCTTTCATTTTTGTAGACTACTTGTTGACATGCTAAGATCTATTAACATGCCTTTCCCCCTCTATTGATGCCATCTTCATTGGTTGCCTTTGCTTACTGCACTCTGGCATCCCCTGACAGTCTGTTCCTCTCTCATAGGCTTCTTGTAGCTTTTGGCTGTCCTCTCTTTTCTCTTTCATACCAATCTTTTATTCTTGTGAAAATAAAGCTCCATGTTTATTGCTTTCACTGTGTCTTTAAATTTTGTATCTGAAGAAGGGGGCTTTGACTCTCAAAAGCTTATACCCTGAAAATCTTGTTGGTCTCTGAATGCCACTGGACTCTTAATCCTACTGATCTACTGCAGACCAACACAGGTACCCGCCTGAAACTTACTTTTTTAAATGCTGATTTTGTTTTAGCCTCTGGTGTTCCCTTCTGCAGGGTGTAATTCACAGTAGCAAATAGCTTGCTCTGTGTCCTTGCTCATGTATCTATCATGTGTGTCAGGTAACGGCATGATGTTTGGAAGGTTTCTTTCTTTAACTGGCTTGGCAAATGGTTGTGAACCTCTCACCTGTCTGACTAGCATATAATTTAATCTGTTATCTTTTGCTTTTCACCCTTTGCAACTGAGGTTGCAAAGATGGGAATGGACTTGCTCTTTGTAATGCAGGAAAATTCAGATGAAGCTGTGTAGCTGGAGTCTTAGATGCTTTGAACTTTATGCACAAAGGCATCAGCAGCATGTTATTTACCAACAGATAACTAACTCATTTTTCACCAACAGTCCTTAAATGTCATGGACTAATTTTGAAAATTTATATTCAAAACAATGCCATACGTATCTTTGCAAGTGAGGCTTTGGTTCCAGAATGGGCAAGAGTTCACATAGCTTCTCATTGGGGTTAAGAAACCCTGGCCTTAAGACTGCACTTGACCTCTAAACATTTATTGGATAATGAAGTAGAAAAATATATCAGGCTGAATGAAAAATAGCTTATAGAAAGTTAAATTTGCTGTTTTGTAGGAAAGTTTAGACTGGCTTTTGGCAGTCAAGGCTGTTGCTGTAAAGTAGGAAAGTTATCCCTTGTAAACTTATCCCTTGTTTATAGAAGCTAATTTTATTTAATCAGATTTTCTCTAGGCTTGTTGCCATTGCAGGTTTACTTTAGAATAGCTACAAAGATTTACATTAAGGTGATCAGATATACAGGGCTCTTATCATTTTAATTTTGTGTAGGAGATGGAGTTTTATCATGCTGTGGGGCAGTTTTTATCATGTTGTGATAAGAAAAGCTACACCTGCTAGAATTCCTTTGATGATGTAATAACTGAAAACATCAGATTCCTGTCCTCTTCTGACACTGGATCCAAGTCTTCATGGATAGTTTTTCTAAAATTGTTTTAGCTTCTGTTCAACCTCCCCCACCCCTTCTCCATCTGACTGAAATTTGGCCACAGTTACCTTGTTCTAGGTCAATTGAAGTCTATGGGCTCTGTTGAATACTCTTTAGCAGTCACCATCACTTTTCCTTAACTTTTTAGTCTACAGATACAATCTCTGTTTAGAACAGAAATGAAATCATTCTGGAAAGGAGAGGTGGAAAGTTGCAGGAACAGAAGTTTGAACTGTGGTTTGTGAATAACAATAAAAAATACACTGGACAGCAGCTTCTGATTTTTGCCTACTGTGAATCAGCTTCAGACAATGTTGCACGAATGTTGCGGAGAAAAGAGGCAGTGATTGTTGGGGTTACAACTGAGTTAAATCTATAGGGGCACGTCTTTTGTGTGAGCTCAGTTAAAAGTTGTAAGTTAAAAGTTAGGTGACATTAATTTTGCTTCTTTTGCAGTTGGAAGTGGCTTGGAAAGTTACTGGTGTTCATTAAGTTGTTTCTTTGCTGCCCTGTTTAGGACTCTACCCAGTTCAGGCTGGTCTTTGAGAACCCTCAGTTCTTCCCGCACTACTCAGCATCTTTCAAGATGGAATTGTTGGATTGGGTATATTTTCTTTTTGTTGCCTTTTCTGCTTTACTATGTTGCGGGAGCCCATCTATCTTTCCCTGTATCTAAATTAATATCTTCAGTTATCACTTGCATGTCTGGACTTGTTTCTAGATAAGCAAAGGGTTAAAAAATTAAGAGTCAGAAAGGGAAAGTAGAGTCATAAATATGACTAATAAAAAATCCCTCCTAGATATGGAAAAAATGCAAAACAGGCAAAGGCGAACAGGACCAAGTTTTGTTTTAAATTTCAGTGAGATTAGAAGTTGCTCTGGGAACCAAGATAGTAAAACATGATTAAGCAGATGAAAAAGAAGAAGTATATGCAGATAATGGCATACAACTGCCTCAGATTGGCTAGCCCTTCACTAAAAGCAAATATGCCCTTGATGGGTCTTGTGACATCTGCTTATTTTGTATTCTTTGATAAACATTGATCAAGGTTTTTTTTTCTCCCCTCTCTACTGGATGATTGCACAGGCAAAAAATGTGAAGTGGTCTAATTGGAACTATCTGCTAGCTTCTCACTGGGCACCAAAAAAACTGCCTTCAAATGGGAGTTTCCATGTGCTGTGTGTGTGAATGTGTGTAAAGGGGAAGGGAGTAAAACTGTTAAATGACCGTAGGAAACCTTTCTTTCAGTAAATCATTTTTATCACCTGATTCATGATATGCAGTAGTGACAAAGGCTTCAGGATGCTTCAGGATATTGCCTGTGCTTGTGAGGAATTGCTGGCAAGTATTGGAATTACCCTTCTAAGCAGGACTGATTTAAAAGCTAAGTGGAAACTGTCCACAAGAGGCACACAATCCATACTTTTCCCAGGCTGGTCCTACTTTTCGTTTCAAGACAGTTTAACAGAGCAAGTGTCTGGATAAGTGCAGAGCTTTTAAATGTCATGACAAGTTTACGTTCCAGGACAGTGCATTTGCTGTTCCCTTTTCATGTGTTCATAGCTATTAATATTAAAATGCACTGACAGCCAAGAATTCAGACACATGTATACCTAGTACAGTGTAAATGTTAACAGAAGTACTGGTTATTTTTTAGTGAAACTTTTTACATAGAGTGCAGCAACTTGTTCGGGTTTATTGAAAAAGTATCATGAGCTGGGAAGCTTCAGTCAGTCAACGTATTTTGTGTGATGTGGTTAACATAATTTCCATATCATTTTCATGAGATGCTCACATAATAGTCAATAAATATGTCATATTCTTATTTAGAAGTTGTTGTGAAAAGCAACTTTCTAAAGGTCTAGAAACTATTCTCGACCTTAATAATAACTGGAATTCTCAGGATTCTAAAAGCCTCTGCAGCATGCAAAAAAAAAAATCAGAACACTATGCATATAGCATGGGGTAAGGTACTCACCTTTGTTATAAAGCTATGCAGTAGGAAGACCCTCGCAGTATGATGTGTGAGTTCCTCGTATGTGATAAGTGTATATGTTACATAGGTGGGGGCAGGGCTCATTTTGAGGGGGAACGCACAGGAACGCAGTTCTGGCAGTTCCCCAAAGAGGTCACATGTCAGGTGGCCCCACTTCCAGTCATTTTGGGCCCATTTTGGCCTGGATTGGGGCCAAAACGGCCCGGATCGGGCCTCTGACAGGTGGTGGATCACTCTCCCGCTCAGCAGCGGCCCAATCCTGACCATTTTGGGCCCTTTTTTGGCCATTTTCAGCCCCTTTTTGCTGTTTTGGGCCCAATGGCCAGGATTGGGTCCAAAACAGCCAGGATAAGTGATGTCAGGGGGTGTGGCATATGCAAATCAGTTATGCAAATGACAGACTTCCAGTGATTACAAGGGGTGTGGCATGTACTAATGATTTATGCTAATGAGTTCTTCCAGCTCTTTTTCTATGAAATGACCCCTGGGTGGGGGAGGGCAGAATTAGATATGAGAGTACTTTAGGTGTTATAAAAAACAGGTATCATTCCATTCCCCTCCCCCTTCATATTATTTAATGTACCATCACTCTTTGAGAGGAATTAAAAATCTGTAGATATAATGTAAGTTTTATCTACCCTCTCTAATTTTAAGTCAAGCAGGTATAGATGCAGTCATATTTTCATGATCAGTGTAACCATGAGATCTTTATTTTTACATAGCCGGAGATAATTGATTAGTTTTATTAGGGTGACTACTTTCCCTTCTGATACGCTTTATGTCCTCCAGAAGAGGGCCTGCTGCAGCTTGAAAGCCATTGCATGCTGGAGTCAATAGACTAAATTGGGAATTCCTGGAAAATGGAATGAAAAGCAGTTTAGGTAGTTAAATATGTAGAAATTTTCAGTATGTGTGTGAGTATCTTAATCATAACAAAGACAGACCAAAATAATATGCAGGGTCAGTTCTAGCCATTAAATTAAATATTTAGTGAATGTTACAAAGGAAAGTTTATCTGTTGTACATTGGTTCCTGGCTTACTTACTTTTCCCTGATCCACTGTCTTCCATTCATAATACCAGGCTCTCCAACTTACTACTAAGAAGAGTAGTAAAAAGCCTTCTCCACCTTACCTACCTTTGGTAGCCCACTGAATGATCTGTCAAGAGTTTCCTTGGATTGATGAAATAAAACTGATTAATATTTTTAAAAACCTTGCAGAAATGATAGGTGTGTCATAACTTTGCCTTTTGATTACTTCAAAGAGCAAGGACTACACAGCTCTTCAACATTGTATCTGCATGGTGAATTTTGCAAAAAAAGCTATGTGCTCTCCTAGGATATCTTAACTCCTGGAAACCGCAAAGTGCTGATATTTCAGGTCATTCATGCTGCAGCTCAGAGCAATTGCAGTGGCATCTTTAGAGATATGCTGGGGAGGGGTGGTTTACTCTGGGGTTTTTTTTGTTGCTAAATTATAGAATACGGAAATTACCAACAAACTGATTAAAAGTGAATCCTTCTGTTACTTGATGGCTTCTGATAGGTTTGTAGTATAGTTTGGGTACCAGCACGAGGAAGAAAATGGTCTGTTGATGGTTCCTCACCTTATTTGCACCAAACAAAGCTGACTTCTGTGCTATTATGGTCATTGCTAGCATATAGTAAAGGTAACAGCAGGTATATTCATATGTGTGCAGTGAAATGAGTCAGTCCTTAGTGGGATCTCCTCACTTGTGCTTCCATACCATCAGAATTTTGGCAGGCTACCAAGGACATAATATATCAATCCCTGCTGTATAACAGCAGTCCCCCAGGTGTGGACATCTTCAGCTTCTTCACACTTCAGCTCTTTTTCCTGCCATACTTTTTCTCTCGTTATATATCATTTTATTCCTAGCAAAGATGTCCTCTGTCTTTCCTGACTTTAGTTTAAATATTCTTTTTCAAAGTGATGAACTTTCCCTGGGGAATAACCTCTGCCATTTGACAAACAAGTATCGCTCCAGAAGCTTCCAACTTGGCAAAGGCTACCCAGTGACTTATACTTACCTACTGGGAGACTGATGTGGATGCTGGACATTCATCATGTGTGCTCAACCTATTTTCTCTTCCAGAATAATGTAGCAGGACATTGATAACATCTTGAGATGGGAAATGAGGAATAAGCCATATTTTTTTGTAGCTGTGTTCTTTGTGAGGAAGACTGGTCTCTTGTTAGTGACTTGGGAAATAAACTGCGGCTGACCATATTGGTATGAATTCTGAACTGTGATTTGATCATAGTTCTGTCTTTACATCAGGCCACACAAATGTGATGCCTCCTGGGCTCTTCTAAAGCAGCTCCTGCTCCAGTGACATGAAGGAAAGATAGGGTGGGCTCTTTGTTTGGATGAAGAAATGTTTTGGAAAGAGCAAGTGGTCACCAAGAAACATGTTGACGTGTATCTGGGTGCCTGTGGGAGCCATATTGGGCATCTGCTCTGCGGTTGCTAGGAGCAGAAAGCAGTCTTCAGCCCACATCGATAAGGTATTTATTATTATTATTTAGTTAGTTATATTCTGCTCAGAGTTGATCACCTTCATCCCATATAAATGAATGGCCACCATTAACCTTCATGAGAATAAACTTGGTGCTGTAGTTTTTTTTGTGTCTCTGTTAATATTTAGCCTCTGTCTTCAATTTAGAGAGACTCACACGAAAGAGGTACAGTGTAAGGTGTACAGAGATGGGTTGGTGTTTCTCTAGGTGTTTTGCTAATGGCAGCTAAGCCCTCTCTTAGGGTGGATCCACACATTGTTTGTATTACATGACCATTGTCCTATTATCATTCATGTCTGAATTTTCCTGTGTGGACAAAGACAATCTATGTCAGAGATTATAGTAGTACAGTTTCCAACAGTGTGTGGATCCAGCATTTACCCCCTCTCCCCCCACCTAATGATGAAAATCAATGTTTTTCTAACTGATAATAAGTAGCAAACCACAGCAACAAACATGAAAACTTCAGAGAGCTGGCTGGCCTTTAGAACACACTCATCATCGTAATCTGTTTTTTATTATGGCAAAAATACTTCTATGCAAAATATTTTTTAAATTTTTTACAAAATTTATAATTCTTTCTGTACCTATACTTTCCCTTTTAGATTTGTGATTCCTGTTGTCTGTACTGTGAGCAAATAACTTGTTCTCACTGAGGTGGTAAACCTGTTTCTGGGCCATAATGCAGACTGCAGGTTCATGTAATTGATTTCATACAGAAAATGTTCTCCACATAAAGAACTAGATATCAGGGAGAAGCCTTCTAGAATCTAGACTATTTTTTTCCAAACATACTTGTTATCTACATGTGGGGATTTCTTTATATGTAGAAATAGTGACACCCCCCCCACACACACACACTGGTCAAAAGCCCAGATTTATGTTTACAACTTCAGTGAGTCTTGATTCCGACCCCATCAACCCTATAAAGAGGGAACATCTGATGACACAACCAAAGAGAAGTTTGATTTTGTAGGAGGATGATTGTTAGAATTTCCAACAAAACATTTAATAGTATTTTATTTATTTAAGAAAATGTAAATATTACCTAGAAAAATAACCAGAAAGTTCAGCTTAAAAGTTGAGAGATACTGAACTGATCAATATGCTCACAAAATAGAATTGAAATACTTAAATGAATTGCTAGAAGAGGGTTACTGATTCAGAGAGAAGATTCTTAACATGCCACAGGGGGTGCTGTTTTCTTTTTTAAAGTCAGGTATGTGGGAAGAACAAACCGGAAAGTGGTTTATTTCAGCCTCACTGCAATTAAAGAGAACACAGAATTCAGTGTGTGTTTTTTCCTTGACCATCATTGGGCCAGAAGTTACTACAAATGGGAAAATATGAGCCCAAGAAGAGACCTGGATAGCCAGATTATTTGATGACCAGTTAATTTTTCCTTTCCTGCAATTTGCTGTCTTAAGCAGGTATTTAATAAACCAGTGATGTTAAAGCTAGAGATTCCAATCACATGTTGGAGTGGTTTAGGAATTTGCACATTAGATTTGCTATATAACTCTCCCTTTCATGCTAAAGTGTGCCACTTTGGGAGACACTTTCCATTCAAAAGTACCTTAGATCATATTAGCATCTCATTTTATTCAACTTCTTAGTGACCTGCCATAGAGAGAAGTCTTAGAAGTTGCCCCCTGCTATCAGCGTTGTCAACTTAAAGTATATATTTAAAAAAATAAAAAGGACTTTGTTATTGATGCAATGGCTTTGTGAATGGTAATGCTGCTATAAGGCGTATTTGAGCTGTGGGAACAATTTAATGCAGAAATGTGCTAGTTGTCTAGCATTTTATGCTGGATCCTGTCATATCTGTACAAAATAATTTCTCAAAAGCTGTGGAAATTGAGATGGAGTTCTAGAATTGACACCTTTAAATATATGACTCATGTATGCATTTGTATTGTTATATCACACATACTTTTAGTGTGTGTATAAGATAATTGAGAATATCACTGGCTGTTAGCTTTGATAGTTGAATGGAACTTCCATGTTCATTTGCAATATTCACTGAATACCAGATGCTAGGGCAGATCATAGAATCATAGGGTTGGAAGGGGCCATACAGACCATCTAGTCCAACCCCCTGCCCAGTGCAGGATCAGCCTAAAGCATCTCTGACAAATATTCATCCAGCCTCTTCTTGAAAACTGTCAGCGAAGGGGAGCTCACCACCTCTCTAGGCAGCTGATTCCACTTTTGAACTACTCTGACCGTGAAAAAGTTCTTCCTAATATCCAGCCGGTACCTTTGTGCATGTAATTTAAGCCCATTGTTTCGGGTCCTACCCTCTGCTGCCAACTGGAACAGCTCCCTGCCCTCCTCCAAATGACAGCCTTTCAAATATTTAAAGAGAGCAATCATGTCCCCCCTCAATCTCCTCTTCTCCAAACTAAACATTCCCAAGGCCCTCAGCCTTTCCTCGTAGGGCTCAGTCTCCAGACCCCTGATCATCCTCGTAGCTCTTCTCTGCACCCTTTTGATTTTGTCCACATCCTTTTTGAAGTGAGGCCTCCAGAACTGCACACAATACTCCAGGGTGTGGCCTAACCAAGGCAGTATAGAGAGGGGCTATGACCTCCTGCGATTTTGACGCTATGGCCCCTTTGATACAACCCAGGATTGAATTGGCCTTTTTTGCTACCACATCACACTGACTGCTCATATTTAGTTTACAGTCTACTCTTACCCCAAGATCTCTTTCACATATACTACTGCCCAGAAGTGTATCCCCCGTCCAATATTTGTGCTTTTCATTTTTGTGGCTCAGATGTAATACTGTGCACTTGTCTTTGTTGATTTGCATCCTATTCACAGCTGCTGACTTCTCCAGAGTATTCAGGTCTTGTAGAATTTTAATTCTATCTTCTTGGGTGTTTGCTACTCCTCCCAATTTGGTATCATCAGCAAATTTAATGAGTCGCCCTTCCACTCCTTCATCCAGATCATTGATAAAAATATTGAAAAGTACCGGGCCCCAAACTGAGCCCTGCGGCACCCCACCGGACACCTCCCTCCAATCTGATGAAACGCCATTGACCACCACTCTTTGGGTGCAGTCCTCTAACCAGTTCCCTATCCACCAAACTGACCTATAGTCCAGTCTGCAGTCTTCCAGTTTGCCCATCAGAATGCCATGGGGGACTTTATCAAAAGCTTTACTGAAATCCAGATACAGTAAATCACGTCAGCAGAGTTCCCCCGATCCAATAAGCTGGTCACTCAATCAAAGAAGGAAACCAGGTTGGTCTGGCAAGATCTGTTAGGGACAAAACCATGCTGACTTCTCCGAATCACTGAGCAGTCCTTCAGATGCTTACAGATTGATCCCTTTAAAATCTGTTCTAATATCTTCCCAGCAACAGAAGTCAGACTGACCGGCCTGTAGTTTCCTGGGTCATCCTTCTTCCCTTTCTTAAAGATTGGGATAACATTCTCTCTTCTCCAATCTTGTGGCACATCCCCAGTCCTCCAGGAGGCCTTGAAGATGATGGACAGGGGTTCTGCAAGTTCTCTAGAAAGTTCTTTCAGCACTCTTGGGTGCACCCCATCTGGCCCTGGGAATTTGTATTCATCCAGTGCAGCCAGATGCCTCTCCACAACTTCTCTGTCAATGTCAACTAGCCACTCAGGTGTCCTGTCACATTTTCTACTATCTCTAGATGTGCCTGAGTTCTTCAGGGAGAAAACAGAGGCAAAAAAGTCATTAAGCCTGTCTGCTTTTTCTAGATGGCCATCTAGAGATATACATTTTCTAGAAATTTTAAAGGCATGTGAGGGGAGAGAGAGCCTTTGTTTCCTGGGAATAAATACAAATTTGGAGAACAATTGAAATACATACAGTCCTTATTTTCTTACCAAAGTCAAACTTACTTTACTACTTTCTACAATTTTATGTTCTTATTTATTATATTTTTAGTTTGTAAATTGGCCTGTTTGTATTAATTGCATAAATTCTTTAGTATTGGTCAAACAAAATTACAAGTATACCTAATATTAGACAGAGATGCGGATTCTTGCATTTTATACTCGCTTATGGACATATACTTTAGTTGGCCATCTGGGAAGTAGGAAATTATGAATGTTGAAAATTAGACTGTAAGTTTTGTAGCCATCTCAAGCAGGTTCATTATTTTTACTTAGAAACAGCCTTCATAACATTACAGAGGGACTATCAGTGGTTTTGGATACTGAGTTAACAATAGAGATATGGCTTGGCCAAAAAAATGAGAAAAATTGGGGGGAAAGTGTCCCCACCTTTGGAAAAAAAGTTGGGAAATTTGGGTGAATGCAGGAAAAAAACCCTTCACATTACACACGTAAGAATTTGAGTGAGTAAAACTTTTGTCTTTAGAAAGCATGTCAGTCATTTAAAAAACAGGGTTTTTTCAGTGTCTCATAAATTACAAAAGTTTTGTCTATGAATAACTTTTTAAAAATCTTGGCGGGGGGAGGAATGTTCCTTCCCCTCCCTTCAATTTCCACTCTCCCATTCTGTCACATCTCTATGGTCATTATCCTGAGACTAGGTTTATGAGCTTCTGGAGTTATCTAGGTTGGGTTTTGCTTTAAATATAATGCTATACTTGGATGACTTTCCTGTGATCTAGCAAGGAAATTCTTCTGTCCTTGAGTGAAAGTTTTCAAATAAACATGTCTCAGGAAACAAGCCATTGTAGGTCTGCATTTTCTTTGCCTGAGAGAATGACATGGCTAACACGTAAAACAGGGTAAAGAATGTAGGGAATGTCATTTCCTCTGCTGGATGGAGTAACATAGTAATCTAATCAGCAGGTTGTGGTTATTTAGAGTCTCTGCAGCCACATATACTGTTCAAAACCTGGCAGGATTGACTCAGCCATTCTTTTTCCAAGGCAAATAAGAGGAGCACAGTTGCAGTTTGCTTTTAGAGGGCCTTTTAAATAAAACCTTTCCAAGACTATTTATTCTTGTTTCTTTTGGAGTGCTGTAGGAACCCAGTTTATAATTCTGAAGAATAAATTCCTCAGCCTAGAATTTCTTACCCAAATTGTGCAAGTTGCATTTATCCACCAGGCCCAACAAGACTACCTGTTATGTACGTCTAATTTGATTGGTAGAATTACTGCCAACGCTGAGGCTTCCTCTTCAGCCTCTCTGTGCAGCTTGTGCTGTGCAAGGAACACTGACAAGGAAAAGTCTGTTTCTGCCTCCATGGCGTGCCAGCCTTTGATTGAACAGTTGCTGGTAAATGCCTGTGCCCATAACATTCAGTAAATGCAAAAGGCAAATACTGCTCTCATTCCATTTTAATGTAGCAAGATAGTGGTAAAGAAGTCCTTAGCTGTTTAGTTCATGCACCAGTTGAAGTAGATTTTTGCCTACAAAAACGTGTGCCTTATTAAAAGTGCTAGTTATTTACACATACAAAGATGATGCATGTGATGAATTTTGGACACACTAAAACTCTGTATAAATCCTTACATTTTTTTCTTTAGAAGGGCTTTTTGAGCACTACATAAATATGAGTAAATGCCTTTTAGGAGCCTGATGGAAAGTGGGACAGAAGGATTTATTTTTATTCATTAATTTATTAAAATATTTATATCTCACCTTTCCTTGTGGTTCCAGGCAACTGTTAGAGTCATTTTATAAATTAGCATGGTGGTGTCCATCAGGTCACTTATGTACCAGCCCAGTGAACTGACACTGGCATGAAGATCCCAGAACTCAGCACATATTCATGGAGTTCCTCTGCCTTCAGGGGCTTCCCCATTCAGTTTGGTGGAGGTAGTAACACTTCAGCAGTACCGGAAGTTCTGTGCATGCATTCCTTTGCATGCACAGAATTTCCAGTACTGCTGAAGTAACACAGGATACTGAACTTAGGTGTATATCGGTGCCAGAATTGGGTTCATGACCAAGGAATAAAGTTCTTGGCATAAGCTGATGCAACTCCATTTAAGGCAGTAGAACTTAATGACTCCGTAGATTTGATTGACATTCTTAACTAGATATTTCTTCTAGTTGGATTGGTATTGGTTATGAACAACAACTGGACTGAACAACAAGAGTTTTATGTCACGCTCTTTGGAGATCTTAAAGTCTCTCATTCCTTCTTTTCTCCCTTTATTTCCAAGCAGTCAGTAGTCTGTTGTGGAAAAAAAACACAGAAGTGATCTGGTCAGAAAAAAAATAGGAAGATGCTCATTTGGAGTTTCGGCATCATAAACTGTCTTCAATCCATCTGCAGTATCTTTTTCTGCCTCTGAAATCTAATGGCCCTGAAGTGCAAGGCTAGTTTAATAACATCTGTTCCCCTGAATTACTAGAGAAAAGTATTGATATAACCATATTGTCAAGAAGTAATTTTTATCATGTTTTGACAGGGCAATTCTTTATCGCAGCGCTGTCAGTAAAAATGTTTATGTTACTTTGCTGTTATTATCCTTTATAGCAGTATGGTAAAACATTGCACATGTGCTGGAAATGAAGGCAGTGCTTAAGATTTTATGATTTAGTATTTATGGGAATTCCTCTGTAGATTGTCATCTTCTCTGAGGGATAATAGCATCCTGTGGTCTTGTCATCAACTGCAATTTTCTCCTAATGGCTGTTGTGATTAAACCGCAAACAAAACTATTTTCCACAGTTTTGTTGTTCTTTCTTTCCTTGATCCTAAAAAATCTGGAGCAAATACTGTGTATCTGAGAGACTACCGGCTTGGTATCTGAGGGACTACCAGCCTGATGGATTTAATAGTCTTCATGAGATATTTTTTACTTGACTACAGATATTTGCATATAAAATGTACTTGTATTGTTTTGAACATAGCATTTCCCTTGAAAATGCACAGAAGTATTTAACAAGAGAAGATCAGGCCCTTGCTCTTAGGGTTGCCAGGTTACAAATTGGTGAGCCATTGTGTAACATTAAATCTCAAGATACAGTGAGAAACCAGTGTGGTGTAGTAGTTCTGGACTAGGATTTGGGAGTCCCAGGTTTGAATTCCTACTTTGCCGTGGAAGATCCCTGTGTGATCTTGGGCCCATCAAATACTCTCCATCTAATTTCCCTCAGAAGAATATTGTTGTGAGGATAAAGCAAAGGAGAATGATACTGAAAGCCACTTCAAGTTCTCATTGAGGAACAAGTATCTTAACAGTGCAATCCTATTCAGAGTTACTCCAATGTAAACCCACTGAAAGTAATGAGCTTAGACTGAAGTAACTCTGCGCAGGACTGCACTGTAAATTAATTACATTTTAAAAGGCAGTCACAACTTACTTCGATTATTCCTCTTTTTCACCATTCTCTTCCCTTGTATGCAAGACCCCAGTTATGCCATACAGTTTCTTGAGGAAGGAGCATGAATAACAGGCTTCATCAAAGGAACAGTAAGAAAGAGCTGTATCTGCCTCTTTTTCCATGCCACTGAAAATTAAAACTACATATATGTTCTCTAATTTGAAACCTGTAATATGTATTTTAAAGGGAAATATAGAAATATAGAGCTAGAAGGTACACCAAGGGTCATCTAGTCCAACCCTTTTCATAATGCAGAAAACTCACAGCTATTACCCCTCCCCCTGGCCTGGAAGAAAATTCCTTCCTGATCCCAAAGTAGCCACTGACATTACGAGAGACTAGCGCTGGCTCATCCCTTCATGCCCTCCCTCTCATGATCTGCCTACATTCATACTGAGTCATAGAATTAGCAATGCTATCAGAGGGCCATTTAGCCTCTGCTTAAAAACCTCCAAAGTAGGAGAGACTGGCACCTCTTGAGGAAGCCTGTTCCACTTAGGAACCACTCTGTCAGGAAGTTCTTCCTAATGTTTAGCTAAAAACTCTTTTACTTTAATTTTAACCCATTGTTTCTGGTCCAACCCTCTGGGGAAACAGAAAACAACTATGTTCCATCTTCTATGTTCCTTCAAATACTTAAAAGGGCTATCATACCACCTCTCAGTTGTTTCCTCTCCGTGCTAACCACGCCCAGCTCCTTCAATTTTTCCTCATAGGATTTTGTCTCCCCAGACTCCTCACCATCTTTGTTGCCCTCCTTTGAACATGTTCCAGCTTGTCAAAATCCTTTTTAAACCCTGGTGCCTAAAACAATACTCCCAAGTAAGGTCTTACCAGAGCAGAGTTAAGTTATACCATTACTTTGCATGATCTGGACACTATACTTCTGTTGATGCAGCCCAAAATCACATTTGCCTTTTTAGCTACCATGTTCCACTGCTGACTCATGTTCAGTTTATGATCTACTAAGTCCCCTAGATCCTTTTCACATGTAAGTTCTAGTCCAGTAATTCAGTTTACCAAGCTCATCTTGATTCTGATTCTTGATTCTGTCTTCTACTATATTTGCTACCCCTCCCGATTTAGTATCATCTGCAGATTTCATTAGCATCTCCTCTATTCTTTCATCCAAGTCATTTATAAAGATGCTGAAGAACACAAAGCCCAGGGCAGATCCCTGAGGCTCTTGTCATTCTTCTCCAAGAGGATGAGGAACCATATACAAGCACTCTTTGGGTGTGATCTGTCAACTAGTTACAAATCCACCTAACAGTTGTAGAATCCAACCTAAATTTTACAAACTTCTCAACAAATATATCATGTGGAACCTCATCAAAAGCCTTACTGAAATTAACATAATGTCTACAACATTTCTCTAATCCACCGAAGTAGTAGGTTAATCAAAAAAGGAGATAAATTTAGAGTGTCATGACTTGTTCTTGAAGAACCCATGCTGACTCTTAGTATTTACAGCTGTCTTTTCTAAATGCTTAAGTACTGATTGTTTAATGATTTGTTCTAAAACCTTTCCAGGTACGGATGTCAAGTTGATGAGTGTTATTTGCTATTTGCTTTTCTGTCATAACTGGGATGCATGCCCCTGGTAGACAACATATGTCTTGAGATGACAAGTCTGCTCTGCACACTTTAGCCTCTGTCCCTCTCGGTAGGGAGTCCCCAATCACCACCATACATCTCCTCCTATTTGTGGGGGTAGACACACATGTCCTCTCATCCCCAGGGGCCTGAGAAATTTCCTTTGAACTCTGTGGAGAGGTCCTGGAATTGACTGCTTAGCAATAAAAGTTTTGTACGTCTCCTGATTTTCCAGCTCCTCTGAGTCATGTTCCACTGCTTGCACGCTTCTTGCTCTTCTTTTTCCTGAGATACCTTTTCCTCCTCCTGCTTCTGCTCTCCCAAAAGTGCTTCATGAGTTCTTTCCAAGAACTCTTCACCTTCCCTGATAAGTTAGATTGTGGATAGGCATGCTTCAAGCCCTTGTATTTTCCCCTCCAGTAGGACAACCAACTTGCACTTGCTACAAGTGTAATTCCCATTACCCTCAGGTAAGAAGACAAAACATGGCACAAACTTTCCAAGTCACTACCTCAATTCCCTCACCAGGCATGTTGTTTCGATCGATAAAGGAAGTGATCCAATCTTGGCTAATCCTAAATTTAGAAACTGAGGAACTAACAATGCAGTCCTAAACAGAGTTACTCCAATCTAAGTCCATTAATTTAAAAGGGCTTAGACTGGTGTAACTCTGCTTAGGATTGCACTGTAAGTCTCCAGCCCTTCTGGGTGTTAATCAAGAAGCCAGCCCTGCAGGGTAGGATGCCTGCAGGCTGAGTTCTAGAAAAACAATTATTTGAAAGCTCTAACAAAATAGGCCAAAGTACTGGATTTAGATTGAAACTCCGAAACCCAAATAACCCCACCACAATATAAAGCTTATTAAGAATTGTGCTAAAGAGTACAAATACAGAAATTTCACAAGACAGGAAGGAAAATAATAAAAGTAGATATTTACTCTAAAATACTGTACAGGCTTTGGTTTCCCACCCTAGATATTACCTTGTCAGGTCAAACCACAAAAGTCCGGCAAAACTCCAAAGTCAGAAGTCCAGGAACAAAAGGTTTGGTGCTGACACTTAAACTGGTTATCAGCTGCTGAGTTCAAGACAGTGTGTTAGCAGCATGCATACCACCAACAGCTCAGAACAAAATGAAGACCCTTGATTTATGCCAGGATGCCAGCAGCATGGCTTGATCTTGCTTGACCAATCTTGATTGAAATTAAGACATGTGACTATATCTGTCTGCAATGTGTTTGCAGTCAGAGCAAATTGCCTCTCTACCAGTGTGCTTTGTGCTAATGAGAAGGAATGTAAGTGGAGAAACTCCATCCTAGTCTCTGTCCTTGGAGCCCTCTGATCCCATGATCTCTTCCACACCTGGGCTCCTTAGTTTCATCCCCTTATATCTCTGAGAACTGCTAATTCAGATCCTGAGTAAGTTTCTAGAGATTTCTTTCTTGACTAAGGCCCAAAACCTGATCAAAAGTTTTGAAAAACCAAGAAATGAAATAAGAGAGGCCAATTTCTTGACACTTCCCATTTCTGACCATCCTCAAGAGGCTCAAAAAGATCATTCAAGAGGAGGCAGAGGTGTCATGTCCCACTGATTAAGACGGCCCTGAATCTTGAATAAGATAGAACTGTACCTACCTGAATGTGTAACAATAAGTTCATTGTCCGTCTTCTGTGCAGTCTCACATGGGACTGTGCAGGCACAGGCCTGCCAATCAGTAGGTTTTAAAGCTAAAGTCCACTAGGGCGTGCTTTCCTCCCCAGTGTGCATGAGCCAGCTTTCCCACCAAAACGGCACTGGGAGGCAGAGCCCCCAAACCTCCAATTCCTTCTTCACCGCCGACCGGGAAGGTCTTGCTCGTTCAGCTCGTGCTAGAAAAGGAATTGGAGGAGAGAAAAGGTGTGAGATTTTGTTCATTGTGAGAAGCCTGCTTCAGCCCACCCGACATCCAGAAACTCAGAAGGCTTGTACAAGACCATGGAGGATATTGGCACTTTTCTGTTCAGCCACCCTCCTCCATCATCACTGGTGCTGGAGGAGATGCAGACGCGTCAGAGGCAGCATTCCCATACCATTCCTGCTGACAAAGAGAGTCGGAAACTAGATTCCTTAGGCAAAAAAGTTATATTCCTCTGTGGCTCTCAATGTTAAAATTGCGAATTACGTCGCCATTATGGAAGCCTACCAGATCTTCTTATGGAACTGACTAACATCTTTCCTTGACAAATTACCTGAGGACCAAAGAGTATTAGCCAACGTCATTCAGGAGGAGGCTTTGAAACTTTCTAAGGAGCAGATTAATGCAGGGCGCAATGTGATTGACACTTCTGCCAGGGCTTTGGCACCTTTAGTAGTCTTACAAAGGCTGCGCACTGCCGCCTTGCCTTTGGAAACGAGCAGAATAGAAGATCTACCCTTTGAAGGGACGACCTTGTTCTCTAGTAAGACTGATGATTACCTCTTCCAAAATAGGAAAGACCACCTAATGGCTTGCTCATATGGAGTTTTCCCCAAGCAACCTCCAACTCAGCAATACCCATACCGACAACAACAACCGTACCATGGGAAACCATATTGATACCAACCGTATCCTCCATATACGTACAGGCAACAGCAGTCCCAGCAGGGACAGTACCAGAGAAGGCGGTCTAACAACCACAACCGGCAAAGTCAATAACCATCCTCCAATAAAGAGGCAGAAGGGCAGAAACAATTCTGACTAGAGCTGGAACAGCCAGTTGTTTTCAGAAACAGACTGGCTAATTTTTTCTTGGCCTGGGAAGGGATCACTTCTCACAAATGGGTGTTGCAGATTATTAAGTTTGGTTATAAAGTTGAGTTTGAATGTTATCCGGCTCAGACTCTCCCTGATTTTACATCATATTCTCCTTCTGAGAGTTGACAAATGGAAATAAGAGAGTTAATTACCAAGGGGGCGATTCAGCAGGTTCCCAGGGGGAGTCCCAATGAGGCTTCTATTTGAACATGTTTTTGGTAGATAAGAAGGATGGAGGAGTGAGACACATCCTAGATGTTAGACGGCTCAATAAGCACATATAAACCGGAAAGTTTAAGATGGTGACGCTGAATATGGTCTTACAATTGCTACCACATGACACATGGTTTGCGGTATTGGAATTAAAGGACACCTACTTCCATATTGCTATACCTCCTTCTCACAGGTGATTCCTGTGTTTTATTTGTAATAACAATATATTCCAGTACCAGGTATCACTCTTTGGCCACTCTACGGCTCCGTGGGTGTTTACTAAATGCATGGTTGTAGTAATAGTAATAATAACAACATTCAATTTATATACCACCCTTCAGGAAAACTTAACGTCCACTCAGCGATTTACAAAGTATGTCATTATTATCCCCACAACAAAACACCCTGCGAGGTGGGTGGGGTTGAGAGAGCTCCTTGAAGCTGTGACTGACCCAAGGTCACCCAGCTGGCTATAAGCGGCAGAGTGGGGAATCAAACCCAATTCTCTAGATTAGAGTCCCGCGCTCCTGAGGCTTACCTGAAGAAGCAGGAGGCTTCATCTATCCCTATCTCGATAATTGGCTCTTGACAGCATCATCTAGCAAGAATCTACAGAAACACATAGAATTAGTGGTGGATACCTGCAATAAATAGGGACTGATTGTAAATTTTAAAAATTCGTCCCTCCATCTAGAAGGGTTCAGTTCATCGGGGCTGTACTGGGTAGTAATTTCAAAAGAGATTTCCTCCCTCAGGAGAGGGCATGCAGAATCCGTGGGATGGTGGAACAATTTCACCGTTGCAGGTTCTAATCTTCCTTGAATATCCAAACCCTCTTGGGATTGATGGCGGCCACTTCATCAGTCACCCCATTGGCCAGGTTGCACATGTGCAAACTGCAGTTGTGGTTTTTGTCGGTGCACGGTGTGATGGACAGGCCCTGTTGGAGTGACAGGTCCTGAATAGAATGTTGAGAGAGAGTGGCAGTAAAGGGCGGTTAAGACCATTTAGAATAGTTAGTTGGGAGTTTTGGCAGTTAAGGGAGACTCTGGAAAAGAAAGTGGAGGGCTAGCAACCAGAGAAGGCAGATGTGTTTAGAGAGTTCTCTGAGGAGGACTAGTTAATGAGGTATCTGGAACGTTTAACCGTTTAAGGTTGTGCAGGAGAAAGATAAAATGTGTTTCAGTAAAGTTAATTTGTTCTGTTAACCATCTGAGTCCGGCTTGATAATTCCTGCCTATCTTATATGCCCTGAGGGGAACCAGCTCTCAGCCTGTCAGACTAAGTGGCAGAGTTTGAGGAGGTGCTGGTGCAACGAAGTGACATTCAAGTTCCAGTTTGTGTCTGTGAGAGCTGAGGAGGATTCCATTCTGTCCAGAGAGTGAACCTGCTTCCAGCCTGAGTTCTAGCCTCATGAGAAGAGGTCTACAACACACCTACTGAGACGGAGTGTAAGTGGTCCATATTTCTATTCCCTGTCAGAAGGGTCCCTCGACCAGTGAATACTTCACAAGTGGTGACAGGAGCTGTGAGATCCCAAATCAGAACTGTCCTAAGCTAGCAGAACCATTCACAAGGGGTGGCATCGAAAGGTGTCAGCCAGATAAGGCTGGGGGATCCGTCACACACGGTTTTAAACCCCAGAACCTAAACAAAAGGTTCTTGATCCCAAGAGCAGTGATTGCTTCTTTATGTTTGTAGGAGAATGATGAAAATTTACTGAAGGGTGTAGAGTTTGGGTCATCCCAGGCGGATGTAACGCTATCTACTGATGCCTCCACATCAGGTTGGGGGACACATTGCGGTTCACTGAGTACTTATGGAAAATGGTTGATGCATGAGAGTCAATTGCATATTAACTTTTTGGAACTACGAGCAATCCGTTATGCCCTTATAGCTTTCTCAGATACTGTACGTCAAAAGAAGGTTCAAGTGCTGACAGACAATTGTACGGCCATGTTCTATTTGAACAAGCAGGGAGGGACCACTTCCAGAATTCTGTGCGAAGAGTCCGTGGTTATCTGGAAATGAGCTGTAGATAGAGGTATCTTCCTACAGGCTGTACACATACCTGGTGCTGTGAACGTAACTGCAGACAGACTGAGCAGGATGAAATTGGAGAACCACGAATGGTCTCTGACAGATACTTACCTGGAACCAGTATTCGAGGATTGGGGTCACCCAAGATAGATCTTTTTGTCAGAGAGGGGAATCAGAAGATGTTGAAATTTTGCTCCAGGGGAGGAGTAGGACGCAACTTGGGGGGATGCCTTCCAGATAACTTGGGAAGGACATCTCTTTTATGCGTTTCCCCTCTTTCCATTAATTGCCAGGGTAGTCGACAAGATCCAGAGGGACAGGTCACATATTATTTTAATAACACTCTTTTGGCCCAGGCAACCCTGGTTCCAGCATGTGATGCACCTATCCCGGGGTCGATGGTACCACTTTGGTTTGGAACCAGATCTGCTGACACACAAAGTGGTATGGTATTACGACCTACCCAGACTGAAGCTGACAGTATGACACATAGCAGAACAGGGACCCTTTCCAAAAGGGTAACCTAAATTCTACTTAATGCTAGAAGAATAAATACCGCAAACTCTTATGCATTTAAATGGGAATGGTTTACCTGTTGGGTTGCCCAGAAAGGTATAGACCCCGTTAATTGTCAGATTTCTGATATTTTGGAGTTCTTGTTGTCGCTTAAGGATGATGGTCTTTCTAACTCTTCCATCAAGGTGTATCTTGCTGCCATTTCAGCATTTCACTCCAGGATTGATGGGAAGACAATTTTTTCCCATAGTATTTCTAAATTGTTCCTCAAGGGCCTTCAGAATATGTTTCCCAATGGTCACTTCAACTGGTCCTGGAAGAGTTAATGTGAACCCTGCTTGAACCTTTAGCTATCTGCAACCTTCGTTTTTTGTCACTAAAAGTCACATTTTTAGTAGCTATCACCTCTAGTAGACAAGTGAGTGAATTGGCAGCATTATACTGTGACCATCCTTTCTGTAAGATCCACCAAGGAAAGGTAGTCTTGAGACCGGATCTCAAATTTAGGCCCAAGGTTGCGAACCTGTTTCATTTATTGTACTTCCAGTTTTCTTCCCTACACAGGTTACGGAATACGAAAGAGCCCTGAACTCACTAGATGTTCGTAGGGCATTGCTGTTTTATCTGCATTGCACTGCTGGGTTTAGAAAGAACTGGCATTTATTTGTGTGCTACACTGGCCCTAGGAAGGGAAACAGGGCCACAACTCAATCTATGTTATGTTGGGTTACATCTGCCTTTCAGCAATGTTATCTTATGGCTAACTTACCGTGCCCTCTGGAGGTGAGGGCTCATCCCACAAGAGGTCAGGCATCTTCTGCTGCATTCCTAAGGGGCGTCCCTTTACACAATATCTGCAGCGCAGCTACATGATCATCATCAGACACGTTTCTGAAGCTCTATGCCCTAGATGTGATGGAGAGAAGAGAATTAGCAGTGGGACAAACTGTGCTCCATTATTTCAATGAAGACCACTCCCACCTGCAGGTAAGAAGCTTGTGAATCTCCCATGTGGGACTGCACAGAAGACAGACAATGAAAACAGAATTGCACTTAGTGTAACTGCTGTTCATTGACGTCTTCTGTGCAGGCACACATAGCCTCCCTCCTACCCTGCTGTGTTCTTCAATACCTATCTCTTGGAACCGGCAGCTCAGGAGAACTGGAAGGTTGCCACCTCCCAGTGCCCTTTCAACGAGAAAGCCTGCTCATGCGCACTGGGGAGGCGAGCGCCCTCTAGTGGTCTTTAGCTTTAAAACCTACCGATCGGCAAGCCTTACACATGTACAATCCCATGTGGGACTGTACAGAAGATGTCAATGAACAGCAGTTACAGTAAGTGCAACTCTGTTTTCTCTTGGGGCTCTGGAAGTTCCAGAACTTAGTAGGAGTGGCTACAGAGGGAGGAGGA
This sequence comes from Eublepharis macularius, assembly GCF_028583425.1. Lineage (NCBI taxonomy): Eukaryota > Metazoa > Chordata > Lepidosauria > Squamata > Eublepharidae > Eublepharis > Eublepharis macularius. The sequence goes on from NC_072793.1 coordinate 73,435,216, forward strand.
GCCAAAGAGTTGCAACTTGTTTCCTGCCTCAGTGGTTGATGGGAAAGTGTCTCAGCACTGTGTATGAGTGGAGGGGGGAAAGGTAGGGCGTATGAGATCCTGAACATATGAGGCTTATTCACAGCACTAACTGTGGTTTAATTGTGACAGCTGAATGCAGCCCAGACATCCTAATCTCCAAAATACCCTTTTAATCCTTAAATAGAAGCTCTTCAAATCAAAATCATCAAGTCAGAGATGCTGCTGAATGAGTCCTCAGATACTTTCTAAAAGAAATGCACCAAATTTTAGATTCCTGGTTTGCTCTACTGCACTAGTGATTACAGGGAAGTCTTGTAAAATTTGCTTTCCTATTTAGATACGTTTTCCTTGCCATAATTGTGGGTATTCCTTCAATATGAATTTGGTATAAGATTATTATGGTTGTCATGAATGGTGCATGATAAAAAAATACATGCATCATACATCCAGGTGAGAAAAGACATGGAGAAGCAGATGTTTCTGTAGTGACTCAGCAATGTTCTTTTTCACTTGCTAAGTAAGCCCTTTGGTAATTCTCTGTCATTAGCTAAGTATTCATTGGTATGGTTGGGTTAATGCTATGTGTGGATATCCTGAGATAATAGTGATTTCTCACCATAATGAGTTTCCTGAACTGAAAGTGTAATGTTCAATTTCTTTTGTTACAGATGGAAGAGAAACGGCGAAAGTACTCTGTCAGCAGCGATAACTCAGACACCACTGACAGTAAGACCTTTAATTCAAGGCTTTGAACAAGATAACTAAACGATTCACCTCCAGCAGGGAATGCATTTGAATAATTACTTTGCAGACAGCTGGGAAAGCTACATTTCACTGGGTAGTCCCTGAATAATAAATTGTACTTTAAAAAAATGGTACCAATATATAAGTTCATATCTATTTAAATGCCTGGTAGAGGGTACCTTTTGTTTGATGTAAATGTCTTTCACTTCCTGTGAATAGTGTAGTATACAAAACTTTGACCCAGACTAAAGTCTTTTCAGTAGCACATTGTAGTCTATCTTCTCCCATGAGCGTGTACTGAAGAGGCACTTAGATTCAGGTGAAGAAAGTTGTTTGAAATGAAGCTACATCATAGCTTTGTTGTATAACTACCTTAATGTAATCTTTCTGCCTCAGTCCTCATCAGTAAAATGTCCAGATTTGGCTTCTTAAGCCAAGGGTAGAATGGGTGAAAAAAACCCAAATTGCGCTTAGGGGTAACTGCGTAAACTCAGAGAACCTGTTTAGTGCACAAAATAAATGTCAGACTTGCAACATGATCATATGCTACTATAAGGTACAAATGCTACATAACCAAGCCAGTGGTTGCATCATATGAACTGTGGTCACAAAGATCACAGATCTTTTCTGAACCCCTGCCCCCTCCTTTCCTTTCCAACCTAGTAAGTCTAACCCTTGGTTATCTTTTAAAAAGCTGCAAGGTGTAGCAATTAAAACCGCGTGACAATATGCAGCTACCATGTCTTCCTGGAAAACGAAGGTCATAGTTGTGTTTATAGTTACTCTGTGGGAGAGCATTTGTCAACAGCTAAAATATCACCTACTGCATAAATATCAAAGTCCAACAGAGATAAGGCAGTGCTATTTAATCCTTTGATTAAACAATGAATTAACCCTCAAAAACACTGGCACAAAACTGCAAAGTATTTCTTGGGTAATATTAAGAATTGATACAAGGTGGTTGGGCCACATTGACAAGTAGGAAATACCCCATGTCCATCCCTTAGAATAACCTGCTCTCATCTGAATGTCCCAGTTGCGGTTCATCCAAATTCCGTTTTGCCTTTGTAGTTGGTAACGAGGCCAGATGGTACCACTCAAAGGACCAGATTGGTTTGTGCACTTCCATTGCTAACCCTTGTACTAGGAGGAGCTGATGATTGTTTCCAAAGTTAGCGCTGAGGAGCAAAGTGGAGTAAGACTGCTCTTAAATTTAAAACATTAAATTTATATTTGATGGCAGAACTTACAGGAGTGATGCCATTACACGTGCTAGTGATGAAGTCACCTACCAGATCAGATTTTGGAGCCTACAGTGCCATCCTAGGCAGACTTACTCCATTCTAAGTCTGTTGAAGTCAGTGTTGCAGTACTAGTCACTGTGATGTGGGTTTCCTGGAAGAATTAGAATTAGAAAAATATTTGGAAAATTATCCAGTGCCCTAAATCACGTGTGATCTGATTTAGCATATTTTTTTTTAGTTATATTTAGGAAATAATTTTAAAAGTACTCTAATAATTTTATGTCCCAACAGAAACAAATACTTGAACTGAAATATTTGATCAGGCTAAAGCAAAAGTAAATTAAGTGTGGTTGAAATGTCATATTTTAAATAAATTCAGAGCTTTAGGTGGAAATTATTTTATTGGATTAATACATGGTTTAAATTTAAGAAAAAATATGAAGTTTCTGAAAACTGATGATATGCTAATTTTAGCACATCCAAAGGACTGTGCATAATATGCTGTGAAAATGATTGTCCGATGAGATGAATAAATAACTTGATATTTAAATTTGGATTATTGCATGTATTTGTGGTTCTATTTCCCCCTTCCCCATTTTCAAATCAGTAAAACATACATGTACTTTCTCACAGACTTCTTCAGGATAAACACCTGAAAACGACAACTTTGAAATTAGCAAGCTTGCCTAATAATGTTTTAGCAGTGGCACTCGTTCACTGGTATTGTGAAACAATGAATCTTTAAAAAATGGAAAAATTTCCATAGAAAAATAAAATTCTGGAAAATATTCTACCCCACATCTCTGCATGATAAGGCAGAAGAGTCCTGGGGTCAGACATTTTGCCCTACTGACTTGAGAATAAAATGTAGCATGGTCTTGTCTGAGAAAACCAAAAGAGAAAAAAAATCACAGCTTGAATATGATACTCTATGATATAACTGAAACAAGTCAAGCAGCAAGGATCTTTTCAGGTTGAAGGATCTACACTATGAGTGTAATGACTTTTGCTTGCAGTGCACTAACTCTGGTAATCTCTGGTCCTTTTATCAAGGAAAGGGGTAGGAGTAATGTTGCTGTCAGAGAAGAGAACGTTTTTTTAAAAATGTAGAGGTGTTCTGTCTAGCTGTAGAGAGGATCATTGCAGAGTCTCGTTAAAGGGCTATAAATTATTTTAAGCTGCAAGACAATTCTTTTTAATGCATTTTGATCCATCAACAAATGTATGGTTTATCAAATACCCCCATCTAGCATCTTAAATCAGATTGGACAAAAATGATGTAATTAACAGCAGTTTGTAATCTTTGAATGTCTGGAACGTGTAAAATACACTCATTCTGTGACCACTTGTGTAGGGTTCTCAATACCTCTTGCAAAGGGTCATTAATGACCAATGGAGTGAAGGACTTTCTGAGGATGCTTGAGATCTTGCAGAGGCACTTGCCGGTTCGCTTCACTGGAGACCTTACATTTTCACCATATCTAAAAATGTTCATAGTTATCACTTGGTAATCATCTTTAGTAAGACTCCACTAAAACTCCTCTTCCACTACTTGTTATTGTTATATCAGCAGTCATAGTACCTTGTCAGTGAAGACAGTGTTTGAAGCTCTGTTCTCTTCATCCCTTTAGGCAGATATAGCAAGGCCATTGCTATAATCACAGTGATTCTAAAACCATCTTTGTTCATCCCTCCCCTAAAACTCTCTTTTAGAACTTCAAGTATGGTGTGTTGTATTTTGATGGAAAGTATCTTCATTGCTATAGCCTCTATCAGTGTAGTCATGTGGTTTATCCAAGAAAATTTGAATCCAATTTTTTTGTATTCAAATTTAAATATTTAAATAATTCTAGTAACATTTAAATAAATGTTAGCAAAAGAAGGCAAATGTGCCTTGTACAAGCCTGGACCATCTTCAAGTATTGGGTTTATCCATGTCTGATAGCCACATTTAACCCATCTAACATGATTAATTTGCAGCACAACAGCCCAGACAACTATAGACAGACTATATTCGCATATGTGGTACACAGGGCTTTTTTCTGGGAAAAGAGGTGATGGAACTCAGTGGGTTGCCCTCAGAGAAAATGGTCACATGGCTGGTGGCCCCGCCCCCAGATCTCCAGACAGAGGGGACTTTAGATTGCCCTCCGTGCCGGCAATCTCAACTCCCCTCTGTCTGGAGATCAGGGGGCGGGGCCACCAGCCATATGACCATTTTCAAGAGGTTCCGGAACTCCGTTCCCCTGCGTTCCCCCTGAAAAAAAAGCCCTGGTGGTACATAAAAATATAGCATTAAAAATTATCTGCTCCGCATCATACTTAATGTGACTATGGGATAACTGTGGTTTTGGGATATTAAATCACTGAGAATTGATTCACAAAGGCTTATCATCAGGACATTTTATAATTAGCACTGTTAGTGAAGGAAGGAATCTCCAAACAAATGGTTTCATAGAAGAGCAATCAGACCAGTGGGTCATCTCTTCCAGCATCTTGTTTCACACAGTGGCCAACAAGTTGCCTTGGAGGGCCAGCATACAGGGCACAGAGGCCAAGGCATTTCCCTCATGCTGATGGAGGTTCCCTTTACACATGATTGATAGTAACCATTGATGGACCTATCCTCCATGAAACTGACTAAACCCCTTTTAAAGCCATTGGTGTTTGTGGCCAACACTGCATCCATTGGCAATGAATTCCAGTTTAATTACTATTTCCTTTTGTCTATCCTGTATCTATTGCCCATCTAGTATAATGGGAGAGGAAGAAAAAGCTCTCTAACCACATTCTCCGTCCTGTGCATAATTTTATAAACCTATATCATGTCATCTCTTAGCCATCTTTTTTCTAGACAGAAATGTCTCAGATTCTTCTGCCTTTCCTTATACAAAAGGTTTTCTTAATCATCTTGATTGTCCTGTTCTGTACTTCTTCAGCTCTGTTACATCATTTTTGAACTATGCCAATCAGAACTGTATACAGTATTTCAAATGAGGATGTTCTAGACAAGCGCTTTACAATATTGACAGTTCTGTCTTCAACCATTTCTTTAAAATCCTCAGCCGTTTTGCCTTTTTCACCATTGCTGCACACAATGATTTTCACTGAGCTAGCCGCCGCTACAGCCCCAAGATCTCTCTCAGTCAGTTCTGATCCCATCAGCATATAAAGTGGGAATTTTTTTTGTTATGCTGTGCATCAACTTGTGCGTATTAACACTGAACTTCAGTTGCCATGTTGTTGCACACTCACTCCGTTTAGAAATATTGTCCTGTAGCTTTTACAATCCACCTTGGCTTTTGCCACTTTGAATAATTTGGTATCATTTGCAGACTTGGCCATTACACGCCTCTTATCCAATTCCCAGATAACTGATGAGTAAATGCAATAGCACTGGTCCCTGTACCATGGGGCCATGCTGCTCACTTCTTTCCATTTTGAGAATTGTCAATTTACTCTTTGAGAATTGTCAATTTACGTTTTACTCTACTTCCTATTGTTTAACCAAATTTTAATCTAAAAGAGGATCTGTCTTCTTATCCCATGACTGCTGTTATTCAGGAGTCTTCCAAAACCCAAGTATATAATTTCTACCAGGTCGTCCTTATCCACATGCTTGTTAACCTGCTTAAAGAACTCCAAACAGTTGGTGAGGCTGGACTTTGTAGAAGCCATGCTGATTCTCCCTCTGCAGGCTTTTTCCTTAATGTCCTTAACAATTCTGTATTTAATAACAATTTCTATTAATTTACCTGGAACAAATGTTAGGCTAACTGGCAGTAATTCTCTGAATCCCCCGTGGACCCTTTTTTAAAGATTGGTGTGACTTTTGATACTTTCCAGTCTTCCAGCACAGAGAACAGTTTTATCAACAATTTGTATATACTGGTTAGAAGATGAACAGTTTCACATTTGAGTTCCTTAGGAATCCTTGAGTGTATGACAGCTGGAACAGGAGACCTACTAGTTTTCAGTTTACCTCCTACTCCTAGAACTTCCCCTCTCATCATCTCAATTTGACTCAATTCTTCTGATAGTCTTACTGAAAACAGTGGCTCAGGCAAGGGTACATGCCCCACAATTCCGCAGTGGACGAAGGCGTAAAGAATTCGTTAAGTTTCTCAGCCATCTCCCTATCTTCCTTAAGCAATCTTTTTAATCTCTGTGTTAGTCACCTCCCTTATTTCCCTTCTCCATCTTGATATCTGTCTCATGGTTTTGATCAGGGGGGCAGTAACACACTCCCACTTTTGAGTAATCCTTGGGGTCTCTTATTTCTCTATATACAGATTCTGTGGGAAAGTTTATTTCCCCAACGTTTTCTAGCTCATTTGACTCAGTGCCCTCTTTGATATACAAAGCAATACTGTGTACCTCATATGCGTCCCTTATCTGTCTATAGGGATAACGGCATCTTACTTATTTTCCCCACTCTATTAGGTTTCTGAAATGCCACTTTATCTAAATTGTTATTTAGCACCAAACACTTCATCTCCTCTATGTTGACTCTGATGCTTTTAGCATTAACTTATAGGCCCCTTTATACTGTTTCCTTCTCCAAGGATCCCTGCCTCCCTTGGCTCCTCGGTTCCTCTTACAACCCTCCTTTACTACCATATTCTCATTCTCAAGTTCTAGCCCACTCCCACCAATATTTTCCCAATCACACCATCAGATAAGAAATAGTGCTTATCTGTAACTAATCAGCCTCTTGTAGTAAGAAGATTAATACTTAATATCAGGGTTCATTTTGAGGGGGAATGCACCAGAACGGTGTTCCAGAAGCTCCCTCAAGTCAGATGGCCCCGCCCACCAGACTTTAGGGCCATTGTGGCTTCAATTGGGGCCAAAATGTTCTGAATTTGGGCCAAAATGGTCGGAATTGGGTTGATGCCAGGCACTGACCTGATCCTGGCCATTTCGGCCCCAATCCGGGCTGAAACAGGCCCCAAATGGCAATTTAGGACCCGTTGCGGCCTGGATAAGGGCCAACATGGCCTGGATCGGGTTGGTGCCGGTTGGGGAAGCTTCCCCTGCCAGGCCCCGCCCCAGTCCTTGCTACTTTGACCATGATCCGGGCTGAAATGGGCCCAAAATGGCCATTTTCTGCCATTTTGGGCCCGTTTCGGGGCCAAAGGGGCCTGGATTAGGGCCAAAACAGCCCGCATTGGGTCGGTGCCAGGCAGGAGAAGCCTACCTTGCCTGACTCAATCCCGATCCTGGCCGTTTCAGCCCTGATCTGGGCAGAAACGGGCCCAAAAGGGCAATTTTTGGCAATTTGGGGCCCATTTTGGTCCAGATTGGGGACAAAGGGCCTGGATTGGGTCAGCATTGGGCAGGGGAAGCCTCCCCTGCCCCGCAGCAACCTGGCCCCAATCGTTTCGGCCCCGATCCTGGACCCAGATCAGGGCCAAAACAGCCCAGACCAGGTCAGTGCCAGGCAGGGGAGGGTTCCCCCGCTTGGCTCTGACCCGATCCAGGCTGTTTTGGTCCAGATCTGGGCCTGAAAGGCCCAAAATGGCCACTTTCGGCCATTATGGGCCATTTTTTCCTGGGATTGGGGCTGAAACAGCTGGGACTGGGTTGGTGCCAGAGGGAAGCCTCCCTCTCCCAGCCCGACCCAATCCCAGCCATTTCAGCCCTGATCCAGGCTGAAACGGGCCCCAAATGGCCATTTTTGCCCATTTTGGCCCCATTCCCTCTGGGATCGGGGCTGGAACAGCCGGGATCAGGTTGGTGCCAGGGGGGGAACCCTCCCCTACATGGCATTGACCTGGTCCTCGCTGTTTCGGCCCTGATCTGGGCCCAAACGGGGCCCAAATGGCCTTTTTTGGCTGTTTGGGGCCCGTTTCAGCCAGGATTAAGACAAAAACTGCCAGGATTGGGTTGGTGTTTGGCGGGGAACCCTTCCCCTTCCCAGCACTGACTCAATCTGGGCCGTTTTGGCCTCAATCCAGGCCAAAATGTGCCCAAAATGGCCCTTTTGATCCATTTTGGGCCTGTTCAGCATGGATCAGGGCCAAAAGGGCCCTGATTGGGCCACAGCCAGGTGGGGGAACACTCCCCCATCTGGCAGCAGCCAAATCCCAGCCATTTCAGCCCAATCAAGGGGTGTGGCATATGCTAATTAGTTATGCTAATGAGTTCCTGCAGCTCTTTTTTTACGACATGACCCCTGCTTAATATGTCATTCTGTGACTTCCTCATCCTAACACTGAGTTTACATAGGAGGTTTATTTGTGTGTCCTTGGTCAGAGAATTTTTGTGTCTGGTTGTTTCTTGCTCCTCGTCAAACTTCCCTGCTAAACCCCATGTTTAATTCTGTCTCTTTGTGTTTCTGTGCTCATACTCCATAAGCTTCTGTCTGATTTCTTAAAGCCATGACATCCCTAAATGTTTAGAAGTGATTGAAATCCTGATCTTTATTAATGAGTTTTTAAAATTTTCTCACATTATTGGGCATAAGACCAATGTACCAATGGAATAACTGAGGTAGTAGTTGACACTTTGCTTGAATTGGTATTTTCTTTTGAACCAGATGCCAGCCCTAATTATTATCAATCCGGACCACAGTATAGGAGAAACTAATGACTAAGGTAGGCGTATGGATGGGTTGGAGCACTTTAAAATTAAGCAATAAATCTGTACCTTGGAGATCAGTTGGACAACAGGCAACAAAAGGGGAAAGCATACCTGATTTAAAATCAGTTTGCATAGAGATGTTATTCTCAGTATTGGCTTACTTAATAACTTTGGGTTGTTGAACTGTTCCCCTCAGGGCAACAATGGTTACCCAGGTTTCTTTTCACCATGTCCTGAAAAAGTCAACAAGTGATTGTGATTCAGTCACCTGTTGAAAAATTCCTAGTTCTTTAATGTGAGTTAACTACATTATTAGCATATCTAGTTCCTAGGTTTTGCAAGTAGTATAATGGACAGAAGGTGTAGTTCCAGTGCATTCCTCTTCATTGCTGCGGTGCTTTCTAACTTCAGGATGAATCAGTCCCAGGATTACGGGACCCACGGGAAACTGGATAGATGGGAGAGGGGCTCCCATCTATCCCGTGCCATTTTTTTTACTAGCATGGTTAAAGCTTAACCATTCAGAAACAATCCATTAAGGTTCCCCAGGTTCAACAAAAGCCTCCTTTCTTTAGTGATATGCAGCTGTGTCAGCTTTCCCTTGTGTATAATTCTGAATCCGCTGTCCCTGTTTTGAGGATAGATAGCAAGATTTATTTTAAAATGTGTTTTAAAAAAATTCCTTGTTTTTTGGAATTTCATAGAAACCTAGACCTTCCTACCTTTTCTGAAGTGCTAAGTTTACAATTAAAACAACCAGTAATTAGCAGATACTAGCCAAAAGTTTCTAATGAACTCTGGCTATCATTTTCTCTAATTACAGGTGCATAGGGTACTGTGGTGACTCACTGGCAGTCCCAATTATATTTTGTAGGTTTAGGAATGGCAGATGTTTAACAGCCCACCACATGAAGTTCATAACACCTTGATGCACTATAACAGGCTGAACCATGGGTTTCTAGGAGTTATTTTGATCAGGGGGATACAAATTCATGTTCCACCACAGTTGCTAGAACTGAAAGAGGAAAAATGCTGGCAACCAGACAAAGAACCTAGTTCATCATTCAATAAAGTTCAGCTGATCTTTGATTGTAATAAATGGAAACTGAAACATTCAGTAAAGTGGTAATTTTGATGAGGTCTGTCCTGCTCCTCCCCCAATAGTTTATTGGAAAAGAAAAAGACAATAATAATACATCAAAAAACATAAACAGACTATATAACAGCACATTTAAGCTAGAAAATATTGCTCTTCATCTCCGTACTTTATACTCAGCATATCTCTTGCGTTTGTGGCCGGGGTCTGAGGCTCTGCCCCCGGACTTAGCAGGAGAAGGGGAGGGGAGACAGCCAGACGACCACCACTCAGCCGTTCAGACAGACACCACGGACCTGCCACGCCCAGCAACAGAAAAAAGAGAAGAAACGCCCAAGCCCCAGAGAGTCAAACGGGGAAGGGGAAAGCCAGCTAGCCCCACCCTCCAGTGGGAGACTAAGAGCCCTGAAACGGGGAGTAAGGACAGCCAGGAGGAGACCAGGGCAGAGGGAGAAGGCACAAAAGATAGGAACAGCCAACCAGACAGCAACCTTACCGGCAGGGCAGCAGAAGCAGCACAGGGCCACGCCCCAACCGGCAAATAGGGAGGAAGGGAATAATAGGGACCAGCTGAGGCTGCTGGAAGCTCAGAGCAGAGGAGGCTTGGCAGCCAGCCAAGAGAGCATAGCTATAGCTGCCCATGGGCCTGAAGCTCGGAGCAGAGGAGGCTTCGCAGCCAGCCAAGAGAGCACAGCTGTAGCTGCCCAAAGCAGCCAAACTAGCTACCCCAGGTGCAGCTGCTTGAGGCAGCCAAGGCCAGTGCTAGAGGGCAAAAGAGGAGTGGGGCCAGGAATGAGGGAAAGGATATAAGGGAAGTCTACCCACAGGGTGGGGTGGGTTGTTGAGTAGGAGTGGAGGGGGAGAGGAGAGAGAGAGGGGGGGAGAGGGAGAGAGGAGGAGGAGGAGGAAAGAAGACAAGGAAAGAAGACGAGGAGGAGTAAGACCGACAGATTGATGTGGACAGCTGTCATGGAAGGCTTCTGGGACAATGTCACGTTGAAGAGACCTGTGAGTGGACTGAGACTGTGTGAGGGTGAGGTATACCCCCCCTCCTTCCACAGAGCGGGATCCCACATATTCCCTGAAGGTCCTTTAAGGCTGAAGTCAGGCATGCTGGCATCTCACAGGGCGACGCCCTTGGCGGAACCTGACAATGTATTCATAATTTTTTCCCCAATATCTTCTCACCTTCTTACATGTCCACCACATATAGACCGTTGCATCCACTTTCACTATAATCCTTATTGGTTCTTACAAGATCCTTGGGAGTGATATACCATCTAAAAAACATTTTGTACCAATTCTCTCTTAACATTTGACAGTCTAGATTTGATTTCTTTTGTCCATAAGTTTTTCCATTGACGCGTAGAGACACTTTCTCCAAGATTTTGCATCCATTTTATCATACAATTTTTAACTTGTTCCGATTCTGTGGCATATTGCAGCAGAAGTTTTCCTAATAATTGCTTTAACTCTCCAGTGATTAGTTGTTCAAACACTGATTAAGAGAGTTGTTTTCTCTCTTAATCAGCCATCTTCTTTGGACAATTGTTCTTTAAGGTTGGACACAAATCCGTCCTGCTTTTGATAATTCACTTTCAGATTTGATGTTGGGTGACAAATCCTACCATGAGGAGGCCAGTCTCTAGTAGCAGTCTTCATGGTTGCTTTTTGGAGATGCAGAAGGGACATTGGCTGCCACCAGTTTCCTCTCAATACTTGAAAAAATACTCAAATTGTTTTGGTAATTACGTATGCTGATAAATAGCCATGCTCTTCACTAAGGTCATTTCAAATAATTAAGTTATCCAGATAACAGACTTGAAGGCAGTGGGATGAGATTTAATTTACTTAATATGAAGCTTACTGCTTGTGCCAAGTGTTCTTTAATGTTAGATGGAAGCTGAGAATTTACCCAATAATTCAAGAGATGCTAGCTCCAGTTGGAGGCCCACCATTCTTGATTTCCAGACAATTCTGAAGCTGGCATTGTGGAATCCACTGGCACTAAACGGGAACAAAGTTGAAGTCAGGTGGAGGAAAGTTTCATTTTAATATTACTTATAGTACACTTCCAGCAAAATCCTAAGCAGAGTTACTCCAGTCTAAACTAATTGATTATAGAGGGTTTACACTGGAAAAACTCTTCTTAGGATTGCACTGTTGATTCTTCTGGGGAGCGGTTGCCGAAAATACTAGCACACATGGTTCCCAGATGTTTTTCTGCTAAGGGGCACTGTTAACAGAAATCGATTTGGGACTCGTAAATTCCATCTCCTAGCCTTAATGCTAAATAAGGGATATTACTAAATTTCAGTTCAACAGTTAAAGTTTCTATTTCTTTGCATTTGGGACAAAACTGAAGACGTCCTTTTCCCAGCTACATTAGTGAAATTCAGTAGAAGTGGAGTATAACACACAAATGGTTTTTAAAGTAAAAATGTTGTAAAAAAAACAAAATGGAAAATTTGCCAGAGAAAACAGGCAAGATGAAAACTTTCTCAACACTGCATGAAAATTAAAGGAAATGAAACAATGCATATATGAAATCCCTCCAGTAAGCTTCCCTTAAATCTCTTGTGCTCTGTTCCCATCATTCACCAACAACTTGCCTTAAACACAGTACTGAGCTCTCTGCTATAGTTTGGGACTCAGTGGTTTGTTGAACACATTGTGAACCAGAGTTCTGTGCCTCATAAAGAGATGCCCTTCCATTGTAAAATGTTGTACAGGCCATCTTATCCACTATGAGTTTCAGTTCTTTTTTCATCTTACAGTACAATCTTACGCAGATTACTCCAGTCTAAGCCCTGTTGAGACTGGACTAAGTCTGCATAGGATTGTATTCTTGACAGTGCAGTCTTAATTTGACTTCAGAGGGCTTAGACTGGAGTAACTCTTCTTAGAATTGCAATGTTAGAGTGTAGTACTAGCTAGAGTTACACCCTTCTAAGCCCCTTGACTTCAGTGGGTTTAGAAGATTATAACTTTATTCAGGATTGCACTGCTAGTGTCATAATGGGAGCATCTTAAGCCTACATTTAGCTTAGCCTCCTGATGTTGCCTGCGTATGTAAGTGCTGGTTACAAAAATGGCAGAAACTGAGGAGTTCTAAAGTGCTGGAAGTTTTTGCACATGAATTGAGCTGCAACTAGACTTTTCTTTATATCGTGCCTGTTTTCCTCACCCTTCTACCTTTTTTCTTGTAAAGGCCAGACAACATCAGCTTCAAGATGCTCCAAAATTCCAAATACAAAATCTGGTTGGTCAAGACAGAAGGAGAAGAAACCCTCAGAGGTTAGTTATGTTTCATGTTTTTGCTAAGTCTTGCTGGTGTTATTTTTTTTTTGACTATACAGTTTTTAGTGTTATTCTCAGAGTGGTGGCACCATATTTACTATGTTTGTCATGATACAGGCCTCAAATAGTGACTCAGACATATAGAGGTATTTCACCAATTTTTACCTTCACCAATGAAGGTCAGGAAGGGACTGACCTAGATCTCCTGTGGTCCCAAAGGCCCAGGTTTCCTTTAAAAAAGGGAAGCCTAGTATCCAGTGCTTCACAGGGGATCAGTAAGGAATCCTAAACACTATCCTTAGGTATTTACCTACAATCAGAGAGTTTCAGTATCTCATGAACTCCTGTCTGAAGTGTCAGAAGGCATGCCAGGAAACCAAGAGTACTGGCATGCAAAGCTGCAGGCTAGGCCACATCTAAGATCTTAGCAGCTAGCAGGATTAGATCTGTTAAAAGGAGCTGTAGCAGTACTTAAGAGCCCAAGTTTTTTATTATAGCTATCTTGCCTTTCTTTCACCTCAGTGGAATACACAGAATTCAAAGGAGGATCGTCCATCCAGGCACTTACTAGATTGAGACTGGCTTAGCTTAAGCAATGATGCTTTTTCAAGTGCCCTCCAAATCTACCCTAGGACTCACTGAACTCTGTCCATTGTTGGAGGTGTCTAGATGCTGTCTTAGGTTCTTAGCTCATTTCAAAGAAAGGTTGGTTAAACACAAAACAACTCCTGAGTGATAAGGTGAATCATAAACAGAAGGGGAAACACATTGGCTCTTTCAAATGACATCTCAAGTTGGAAGTTATGTTTGGATGCCTCAGATGTCATTCTCTGTGGCTTTGGTAAATACTGTTTCTTTCAAGGTACGAAGTTTCAGTTCTGATATCTTCGCTCAAGAAAAAAACAGAGAAGGATTTCTATTATTCATTAATACAGACTGAAAATGCATATTTTGGAGGCACATGGAAAGAGCTGTCTGTTAATGCTGCATGGTAAAAAAAGATATTAACAGGTGCCTTTAATTTACTTAATTAATTTTTAACCATCATGTGTATTTGTGGATGCTGATATGTTGGAAACATATAGAGAGCATTACAGGACCTAAAAAGAAACCCAGTATTTGCAGGACCTAAAAGAAACCTTGTATTTGCTCTGGACAATATGCCCTATAATGTAAACATTGTGAAATCTGAGTTTGTTTCCGTAATCTTACAGTAACTGTTAGCATTTAGTATGCTTTACATAGAACAAGTTGGAGCCTACAGTCTGTTTCTACTGGTGCCAGGGCACTTCTAGTGAAGAAGGGAGGCTGATTTTCTCTGAATCTCCCTTCCTACTGCAGACCTTCAGATCACAGCCATTACTGTTCTGGGAATAACCTGAATCCAAAGGGCAGCATTTAGAGGGTGCAAGAAGTTAGCACAGGAGAGGGGAGGTGGCAAACAGGGCTATGCTCACTGATCATAGAATCTAGCTCATTGTGTGTTATCATACAATCCTGTAAAGTAGGTTATTATTCCCATATTATAGATGTGGGGCTGAGAGAAATTGGCTTGCCTTAGGCCTCCTGTTAAGTTCATGGCAGGAGTGAGATTGAAATATAGATTTTCTGTGTTGTATTATTAGCCATTTATTAGCTGATATGCTATACCAGCTTTTAAATTAATTGAGATAAGCAGTAATCTCTCACACTAACAAGAAGTCTTGAAATCAAGACTTTGTGGCTTATACCCTCTTGTATCAATTGCCTTTTAGGGCTACAAGGTGAAACTCTTGAATGGCAACAGTTTCCTTGTTTTTTTTAATGAACTCAAGCATCTTTTGACTACCAAAAATGTGTAGTAGTTCCATCCTTTGACTTAACATGTTCATTGTATGTACTGTGGTAGCATAAGATGCAAAGATAAGGAATCAAAGGCAGTAGATCTATGCAGTCATTAGCAAGGTCAAGGGTGATGCTTACTATGAAAGACTGTGTGACAAGGGATTAGCTATGCACATTCACTGTACAGCCAGAAAAACAAGCTTCTTTATATAGAAGACATTGAAGTCTTTGTAAATATTGAGGTCATTTTAAAACATTGTCAGGACACCATGCAACCATTCTTGGTGCGGGTTTCAGATTTCTTCCTAATATTGGTCTGCAGTTCAGCATAGGGCTGGAATGTTTTTGCTCCTTGTTTCATCATATATTTTAATGTTAAGAGTTGAGATGACTTTATAAATGTGAGGTCCATTTCCATATATGAAGATAATGTAGAGTTGTTACACAGTATCGGCAGTGGTCTACACATGTTTAGCAAAATGCTTGACTCATCAAGATGGAATAGGTATGCTCTTTGAGCTAGTGTGCTGTAGCGGTTAGAATGTTGGACTAGAACGAGGGAGTTCTGGGTTCAGATTCCTACTCAACAGCAATCGGGCGCCAGTCATTCTCTCTCTCTGTGTCTGCCTAACCAACTTCACAAGATTGTTGTTGTGAGGATAAAATGGTGGAGGAGAGACCCATGTATGTGGCCTTGAGGTCTATAAATCTCTGCATAGCAACCCTAGTCTCCTTTGGTGGTCTCCAATCCAATTACTAACCTGTTTGCTTCCGAGATCTGATGAGATCAGGCTTGGTGGGGCGAAGTGACTCAATACCTGTGCTGAAAAACTGGTTGCCATATTGCAAGAAGGATTTAGTGGACTTTGGGAAACTATGAATAAAGATTAATTGATCAGTGGCATGTATAGGAGAGATTTACAGTGCCATCCTACAAACACTTTCCTGGGAGTAAGCCTCATTGAACAGACTTGAGTATGATTCTAATTAGTCCTGTTTAATATTTCTCTTGATGAGGAATCAGAATAAGAATAGCAAAAAGGACAGATGAATAATAGACAATGAATAGAAAATAATTACTCACGTGTTCAGCGATTGCTTCCTACCACAGGTCTTCCAACAGTAGTTTACAAGGGGTAGGTGCTCAAATTTACACACAAATGAGATTTAGGTGCTTATCAGGTCTGCCCACATCCCTGTTAAGTCAGATAAAAGCCAATGAATCCAAAAGCTTCAAGTCCCTGTCTTGCTGCCTATGTTGGCCTATAAAATTCACACCTCCATTCCTTGTCAAAATTTCCTGAGTTTTGAACAGAAGAAAGTACTGCTGTTGAAGTCTACGACTCAAGGAAAGCAAGGTTATGATAATCTGCCTAAAAAGCACTTTAATTCTTTAGCTGAGCTTGACAGAACTAAAAGTTTTCGGTCTCAGCCAGAAACAGATATCACACCAACAGTCTAGATACCAAAATGAGGTAGAGAACCAGTATTTTCCAGTGACAAACTGGGTAACAAGGAACTCCAGCTTTTCTCTTCTGCAGCTGTTTTTAAAAAGCATGGCTCTTGACACAGGACGTAAAGCGGCAGTTGAATGCTCGTGAAACTGGCTGGGCCACTTTATTAAAGAGTTTTTGTAGGGGAATAAATGGACCTTGAAATCAATATAGAAAATTAACAGAAAAGCCAGTGGAGAGATTTCTAAGTGAGACTGATGGAAAGAGAAAATTTCAAGTGACGAGACATGGATCAGAAGTAGTTTTATCTTTACGTATGAAAATCTGTACATTATGGGAACTAGGGAATTGAAACTGTCGAGCAGAATTCTAACAGCTCATCATTCCTGGGTGTTTCTTGTTCTAATGAGTCACAAGGATACTAAAATTGAATCTCAGATGCATGAAGGAAGTGACTGGAGTGATATATCAAAGGTAGAGTGACACACTGCAAGACTACTTTATCTTACATCCATTATATTCAACTGCACTGGAACTCTGCTTGTAATGGTAAAGTTTGTTTCAGTGCTTCATAGATTCTGCTTTGCAGTTTCAGTTCTAGTGGATGTACATTTTGGACAGCAAATGATGCCCCCCTTTAGGCTTTTTCAGTCCTATTGAATTCAGCGATTTGAAGAAAATCTTCAGGATTTGTATCCATTGAGGTTCCCGCTAATCTGTTACTTCCAGCGATTGTGCAAAAGTTTTGTAAACTCAGCTGAATTTTCAGTTGCAAGATGGGTTAATTTCGTGAAAATCCGTTGGCATGGAGATTTGTTTCATGTGTGCAACATATGAATTAGGATTTGTCATCACTGTTTGACCCATTTACAGTATAATCCTAAACAAAATCACATCCTTTTAAGCCCATTGACTTCAGTGTACTTGAATACATGAAGATATGAACCAGTCTTATATTGAATCAAGGTATTTGTCTGTTCTGGTCAGTATTATCTACTCAGACTGGTAACTGCTCTCCAGGGTATTTCACATCACCTGCTACTTGATTCTTTAACTGAAAGTGCTGGGGTTTGAACCTGGGACCTTCTGCATGCCAATTGGATGCTTATCACTGAGACATGGTCTTTCGCCTTTAGAGGGATATAACCTTTCAGGAATGCAGTCTAAGTTTCAGAGAATAATTAGGAGTGTTTGTCACCTTTGTGACTGTCTACGGGAAACTTCAGAGGTTAGCTTTTGGCAATTGGAAGCTGATTCAGAAGTAGAGAATACATGTATCATTTCTGTATTTACTCCATGTGCATCCTACTTTTCTTCTAGGTGGGACCACCTGTGAATATCTTAGTTCTATGAAAACTGTAGTTTTCCCCAATAAATAAAGGTCAGCAGGGTCTCTGAAGACGATTGTTATTTTTTGCAGTTTTGAGAATTATAGATTAAGGGCTTGTAGGAATTGTAAGTCAAACTCAGTAACATTGTAATAATAATAATAATAATAATAATAATAATATTTGATTTATATACCACCCTTCAGGACAACTTAATGCCCACTCAGAGCGGTTTACAAAGTATGTTATTATTATCCCTACAACAATAATCACCCTGTGAGGTGGGTAGGGCTGAGAGAGCTCTAAGAGAGCTTTGACTAACCCAAAGTCACCCAGCTGACTTCAAGTGGAGGAGTGAGGAATCAAACCCGGTTTTCCAGATTAGAGTCATGCACTCTTTTTTTTTTTTTAATAAAATTTTTATTGGAATCAGAATCATTTGATTTCACATTACAATCAATTCCCGTTTCCCAATTTCTAACCCCCTCCCTTTCCCCCCTCTTTTGTAGACTTCCAACAGTTTTCCAACCCTTTGTCCCTTTTCCCTTACTCATTTTAAATTCATCTATCTAACAAACATATACTTTCCCTTTAATCTAAGCAATAATTCTTTAATTATTTTTAACACTCTGTACCCTATCTTTAAGTCCCTTCTTCCGTATTAGACAAACAATTTGTCCCTTTTTCCATAATTTCAAAATTTCCTGGTTTCAAATATTTCTATAAACCATATACCATATAAACCATATAATCCATGCGTTCATATAAGTCAACCAATTTAATTTATATTCTGTATATTACTTTTTCTACATATCTTGTCTTCATTCTACTTTAGTTATATTTAATTATATTATTAATTTCCTCTTTCTTTAATTATACATCTATATAACTATCATCAAAAGTTATCAATCAATTTGATCCATATGTTTCTTCAGGTAGACTTATTCAGTTTAACATGTTACACGTTTATACCAGAAACAGTATTAATTAGTCGGTCCTTATAGTTAGTTATTTTCTATCCATATTCTATATATTTTTCTATATATAACAATCTAACAAGATAACTGCTTAGACATTTTCATTTCTCTCTCTACCCTCCGGTAAAGTCACCCCCCTCTACATTTTGTCATGTTTCAATAGTTCTCAAACTGCCACAGTTCTCCTCCCACCTCCCATTTCTTCAACACATATTGCTTCAGCTTCTCCCAGTCTGTGTTGAACTGTCCTGGGTCCAGATTTCTCAATTTTCTTGTCATTTTGTCCATTTCGGCCATATACAGCAATTTATAAGTCCAGTCCTCAATAGTTGGCACTTCTTGTACTTTCCATTTTTGCGCATACAAAAGTCTGGCCGCTGCTGTCATGTAAAATAGCAATGTTCTATATTGGGCTGGAATGTTCTCCATTCCCAAGTTCAGTAGCAGGAGTTCTGGGTTCTTATTGATTTGAAATTGTAGAATCTCACTTATTACTTTTATTATTTCTCCCCAGTACTGCCTAGCTACCTCACACGTCCACCACATATGGTACAGAGAGCCCTCATGTTTTTTACATTTCCAGCATTTATTAGAAGTGTTCGAATTCCCTAGCGCAATCTTCTTTGGTGTCATGTACCAACGATAGATCATTTTGTAAATGTTCTCTTTAATATTAGTACACGTTGTAGTCTTCATTGTGTTTTTCCACAAGTGTTCCCATGCCTCCATTGTTATTTCTTTGTTAAAATTTATGGCCCACTTCACCATTTGTACTTTAACTATTTCATCTTCAGTATACCATTTCAACAGTACTTGGTATACCTTGGAAATTTCCTTCTTATCCTCTTTTAAAAGTGTCTGCTCTAGTTCCGAATTCTCTGTTCTTATGCCTCCCTTTGCACAGTCCGAGTTGTAGAGATCTCTGATCTGCCTATACTGAAACCAGTCATAGTTGGGTGATAACTCGTCCTGTGTCTTTATTTTAAGTTTGGAAGATTCTATTCGGGTTATCTCCTTATATGTTAAACACTGTTGCTCAGTATCGACAGCTCTCGGATCTATTACTTCATATGGAACCACCCACATGGGGGTTCCTTCTTGTAGAAAGTCTCTGTACTTCTTCCAAGTTGCAAATAGGCTTTTCCGTATGTAATGATGTAAGAACATAGAGTTCACTTTCACTTTATCGTACCATAGGTATGCATGCCATCCGAATATTTTTTTATATCCCTCTAGGGCCAATAATTTCTTATTCTTCAGCGTCATCCAGTCTTTCAGCCACACTAGGCAGATTGCATCATAGTAAAGTCTTAGATTGGGCAGTTGCATTCCGCCTCTTTCCTTTGCATCTTGTAAAACTTTCATTTTCACTCGAGGCTTCTTGCCTGCCCAAACAAAGTCTGATATTTTCCTCTGCCATTTTTCAAACTGCTTAGAGTCTCGGATAATTGGTATTGTCTGTAACAAAAACATTACTCTTGGTAACACGTTCATCTTAACTGCTGCAATCCTTCCCAACCATGACAAATTCAATCTATTCCATTTGATCAAATCTTGCTCAATCTGAGTCCATAATTTTTCATAGTTATTTTTGAATAGATCTATATTCTTTGCAGTCAGTTCAACTCCCAAATATTTCACCTTAGTTGTTACTTCACAGTCCATTATTTCCATTAACAGTTGTTGTTTTTGCTTAGTCATATTTTTGCATAGTATCTTTGACTTCTTTTTGTTAATATAAAACCCTGCCAAATCTCCGAACTCCTTGATCTTCTCTATCACTTTTGGCATATTCTCCATTGGGTCTTCCACAATTAACATTACATCGTCCGCAAATGCTCTGACCTTATAAGAAAAGTCTTTTATTTTTATTCCGCGGATTTCTTCATCTTGTCGTATTTGTATCATCAGTATCTCCAATACCAAAATGAATAACAGCGGAGACAACGGGCAACCTTGTCTTGTTCCTTTACTTATAGTCAATTTCTTAGTAGTCTCATCATTCACCACAATTGCTGCATTCTGGTCTCTGTAGATTTCTTTAACTGCTCTTATGAATCTTTCTCCCATTTGTAGCTTTTCCATAGTGGCAAACATAAAGTCCCAGTTCAAATTGTCAAACGCTTTTTCAGCATCAACAAAGAAGAAACCAACCTCTTTGTCACAACGCTTATCATAATACTCAGTAGCATTGATCACTGTCCTTAAATTGTCTCTGATTTGTCTACCAGGTAAAAAACCTGCTTGTTCCTCCTCAATAACTTCCGAAAGCCATCCCTTCACTCTCTCTGCCAGTATCTTCGCAAAGATTTTATAGTCATTATTAAGTAAGGATATGGGTCTGTAATTTTTCACATTAGTCAGATCTTGGCCCTCTTTGGGGATCAATGAAATGTTAGCTTCCTTCCAGGTATCTGGAATCCGTTGATCCTTTAATACTCCATTGATCACTTCTTTTAGGAATGGTACCAGTTCGTTGGCCATTGTCTTATAAAATTTGGCTGTAAGTCCATCTGGCCCTGGCGCCTTTCCCAAATTTGTTGATTGTATTGCCATTTTTATTTCCTCATCCGTTACTTCGTTGTTCAGTCTGTCTCTCCACGCTTCCGAGATTACTGGGAGCTTCATTTTCTCCAAATATGTCGCTATTGATTCTTTATTCACCTCTTTCTTATTATACAATTTAGCATAAAATTTATAGAAGGCTCTACTAATGGATGTCTGTTCCAAATACGTTTTGTTATCTCCACATATTTTGTTTATTCTTTTCCTTTCTCTTTTTCAATTGCCATGCCAAATATTTCCCAGGTTTGTTTGCACCTTCAAACCCTTTTTGATTCAGTCTTTTAAGATTCCACTCCAATTCTTTATTATTCATTGCTGTCAGCTGTTCTTGTAATATTTTAATGTCCTGATAAATTTTCTTTTTCCCTAGTCTCTTCTTTAACTGTATTTCTTTGGCTTTTATTTTCTCCATAATCTCCTGTCTCTTCTCCTCTTTCTTTTTTCTGGCTCTTCCATTTAAGTCCATTAGTATGCCCCTAATTACCGCCTTGTAAGTGTCCCAAACCTTGTTGGTTGGTACTTCTTTATTCATGTTGTATTGTATGAAGAACTTTGTCTCTCTTCTCAGCATCTCCATATTCTCTCCCTCTTGAAGTAAGTCCTCGTTTATTCTCCATCCTCTCCTTTTGCTCCTTCTCCCCAATTTCCACATAATTGGATTATGATCCGAGCCTACCATCGGCATTATTTCCACTTCCTTAGTCCATAACGCTAAGTCTTTTGAGGCCCAGATCATATCAATTCTCGATAGTGTAAAGTGTCTTGCGGAGTAGAACGTAAATTGTCTGCTTTTCGGGTTTTGTCTTCTCCATACATCTTCTAAGGTTTCCTGTTGTATCAATTCAAAAAACAACTTTGGTAGCAATCCTCTCTTCTTTTGTGCAGTTGATGATTTTTTGTCTAAATCCAAATTTGTCACTCCATTGAAGTCTCCAGCAAGTATTATCTGGTCATATGAAAGTTCATCTAGTTGCTTCCTTAAATCCTCAAAGAAGCTTTCTTTTGCTCCATTAGGTGCATAAGTTCCAACTACCAGCACTCTCTTTGAATTCCATACGCATTCCACTGCTATAAATCTGGCTTCCACATCTTTCATTACAAACTTTGGCTGCAGCTCCTCTTTAATATAAAGCACTACTCCTCTTTTTTTCTTATTAGAGGCCGCTGCAAAATCATTGCCCAATTTTTTTGATTTTAGATACTTTACATCTTGTTTTCGAATATGGGTCTCTTGCAAACATACAATATCACATTTTTGTTTTAATAGCCAGTGAAAAATGCTTTTTCTCTTATTCGGTGAATTAAGTCCATTTACATTCCAAGATAAAACTTTACACTCCATAATCATAATCTTGTTGCTGGTAAGTCCTTTTCATTGTCTCTTATAAATCGCTCCATCTCTCGTTCGGATCTGATGCGTTTTTTGGCCCCTCCAAATTCAAAGGACACTCCTTCTGGTAATTCCCATCTGTACCTGATTTTCATGTCCTTCAAAATCTGAATTAGCGCCTTATATTTTTTCCGGTCCAATAACACCGATCTGGGTAATTCCTTCATAATGATAATCGTCTTGCCGTCAATCTCCAATGGATCTTGAAACTGTTTAGTCACAATCTTCTCTTTCATATTTCGGGTCGTGAATTGCACAATCACATCTCTTGGTAATTTCCTCTGGGTCGCAATTCTTGAATTTACACGGTATACCACGTCCAGGATAGCCACAACTTCCTCCTCCTCCTTCCCCAGGTATTCAGCTAACACCTCAGTCATCTGTTCTTGCGCTGTCTTTCCTTCCACTTCCGGCAAGCCGCGAAATCTTAGCTGCTTCTCCATGTGTTTACTTTCCGCAACCGCCATTCTCCCCCTCATCAGTCTCATCTCTGTTTGTTGCGTGTCAGCTAGATTCTCCACCGCGCCTTCTACTACTTTAACTCTCTGCTGTGTTCCTTGCAGTTCATTTTGCATTGTTTCCATACCTTTCTTTACTTCTGACAGCTCACTTTTCACTGTCTGTTTAACCTCTTTGATCAGCTCCGGTTTCATGTCCTTAAGTTCTTTAATCACTTCTAAGAGTTTTTTGTCTAGGTTCTCTATTGCCGATTGCCACTCTTTTTTCGACATCGTGGGGCTTGCCTTAGCTCGCTCCCACGAGTCCGCCCTCTTCCTTAACTCCGTGGCGTAAAATTTAGTGTCTTTTTAATTTTTAATTTAAATGTCCCGGTCTTTTTGCAAAGAAAAAACTTTTAGAAAATCCAAAATGTCGGGCGTCTTTTCTCTATGGTTCTTCTATGGTTTTTGTAATCCAAAATGGCTTACTTCCTCTTCCGCTGAAGCCGCGGCTTTTCCCCTTTCAAAGATGGCGATTCCCTTCTTCCTGCCCTCCAGCAGGGGCCGCTTCTCTCCAGCAACTCTATTGTTATTACGTACTTCCTGTCTCCCGACTTCCCGCAGTAGCTCTCGCGATGGTAAAATTTTCTCACAGCTCCATAACCGCAAGTATTCAAAACAATAGTCCAAATTCTTTAATAACTTCTTTAAACTTAGTCTTTTTTCTATTTCGACTCTTGCCGAGTCTTCTCCTCCTTATAGTTAGCCTGTTGCAGTTTTAAAATCTACTTTTAATCTTCTTTACTTTTAACAATCTGTCCCGTATCAGAAGATAGTGATCTTTACCTTCCCATTCACTTTCCGTGGGTTGTAATCACTGTTTCAATCTTCGTTTCTCCTCTACTCCTCTTTCCCCTGTTGAAGCTTGGGTACGTAGGTCTTATGCCAACCGCATTGGCCCCGAAACTGCCGCAGAGATCATAGCCGACCTGTCACAGGGTGGGACCTCAAGGGTCGTGAGGGGGCCCATCGCACTCACGAGTTAAGAGTCATGCACTCTTAACTGCTATACCAAACTGGCTTGAAGAGCAAAGCTACAAGTGACTTCCTTCACGTGGAGAATGCTAGATTTTTCTCTCAAGGTTACCTGGGAAGTGAAGTCCGAGTGGTCCTTCCCCTCTCTGTTAGAATTGCTGCCTGAAGAGCCACAAGAGGGCTTCATTTGGGGACGGGCAGCTGCTACTTTCTCCAAGGGCGTCCTGCGGGCTGCCTGCTCCTGGGGAGCTGCTCTGGAAGCAGCAGTGTCAGTGAAGCTTCAGCCGCAGTGACAGCAGAAGGATCTGCAGCAGATCCTTCCACTGTCGCTGCGGCTGAAGCTTCACTGATGCAGCTGCTTTCTCCAGAGCAGCTCCCCGGGAGCAGGCAGCCTGCAGGACGCCCTTGGAGACAGTAGCAGCTGTCCGCCCCCAAACAAAGCCCTCTTGTGGCTCTTCAGGCAGCAATTCTAACAGAGAGGGAAAGGACCACTTGGACTTCACTTCCCAGGTAACCTTGCGAGAAAAATCTAGTGTTCTCCACGTGAAGAAAGTCACTTGTAGTCACATTCTTAGTTTGGTGTACATCTTGAAATGTGCACACCAGCAAATTATGCATTGAGGACTGGATATACTAATTGGTGTGCCAATGCGATGGTAGAACTTTTCAGCTTTTGCTGTTTACCTGTGGGATATCATACTAGCTTTGAAGGCAGATAATCAGAGAAGATGTTTCAAGTTGAAGTGGGCAATGTTTCAGACTGGGGTGTTCGTGGAGTATTCTGGAGTCAATCTCAGTGCCTTCAGTATAAGTACTCTAGAGATCTTAGCCTCAAAGCCAATTTTAATCCTTTTTCAACAGCATAAATGATGTGCTCCATTAATGAACACTTTTAGTGCCTCCACTATACAGCTTACATCAATGTTAGATTGTTACTTTATGGGAACGTATACAGCTGATCAAGTATTCATATTACGCAAATGTATGCAAAACTGCCTGATCAGTTAATTAAAAGCAGTTCTAAGCATGAATTTGTTTGGCTTTGTTAAGATGATTCCAAAGAAAAAGTTCACCAGTCAAATATGGTTGTTTGAAAGTATATCCCACTAATTTCAATATAACTTACTTCCAAGTAAGTGTACTTTGGATCATTGCCAGTATCTAATACAGAGAACTAGTGAAACATAAGCAAAGTGTTGTCATGGATTAACTGAAATGGCAATCTTTTAAACAAAAATAGTTTGGTTGATCACACACCTTATTCTAGATTGTGAAGAGCTTGTAAAGGCAAGATTCAAAGTCATTGGAATGGTTGATTAGTTTGACATGTCAATGAGAAAGTAAGTTAAAACAGTTTCTGAGTATCTTAGGACAGCAGTAAATACGAAGCTAATTCTGTTAGCTTAAGTGTGTTACCCACAAGATGAAGGACAATCAGTTATTTACATCCCCAAACTAGAAAGTGGCGTTTTCTTTACTTAAATACCAGCAGTAGCCAAAGGCCTTCTGAGAGCCAGAGTCCAAAGGGAGGCACCCTCCAGCATCTCTTTTCCTCAGCATGCCCTCGCAAAGCTTCAAATGTGAAAAGGAGGGGGATTTGCTGACTCCCTGGACCCTTTCTCTCGGACTCTTGGTCCACCCTCTCTCTGACTGCAAGTGTGTGGCCTGGCCCATCCTTAGCTGCTGCTTACTTAATCATTTATTTGATTTTTTAGCCCACCCTCCCCACGAACAGGCCCAGGGTGGGTGGGCCTGCTTTGAATCACCACAGTCATGAGTTCTCTACAGTTTCTATTCCGTCTCAACAAATTCATCAAACTGAGGCACTTCAGAATGAAGACACTGAGATCCATCAGAGAATCCCTCATGCCAGGGAAGTATCTCATCTCACTGGTCTTAATGGAAGCTTATCTACATATTCCAACACATTTTTCATACACAAAAGGTTCATGTGATTCTGTGTTGGAAGACTCCACCTGCACTCCCATTCAGTATATCCATGGCGCCAAGGATCTTCACAAAGATTCTAATTCACCCAGTGGTAAAACTAAGGGAGAAGGGCATCCATATGCATCCGTATCTGTAGCAATAGAAAACAGCAAGAGTCTAGTAGCACATATAAGACTATCAAAATTTGTGGTAGGGTATGATCTTTCATGAGTCACAGCTCACTTCTCCCTCTGAGGCGGACATCTTGGGTGATTCCCACTATCCAATCAGGGAAGCAGGAACTAATTTTCTTCCTCTTCCTGTCTGGCGTGTGGAACACCCTCTCTCTTCAGTTCTGTTCCTCCGGGGAAATAAGCTCTTCAGCAGGCTAGCTCTGCTATCTGATTCCACTATTCTTACTTTCACTTTCATTTTCCGTTAAAGCCACCTTTCTCCAGTCTCCAGTCTCTTGAGGACTCATGGCCTCAAGAGAGACATCGAACTCTGAGGACAGCTTCTTAGAGAAAGCATCGGGCTGTTCCCAGGGAGCCGTCCTTCCGGCGGTGGGAACAAGCTCAGCCGGCTCCAGCATGCCTTTCAGGCTTGCGAGGATCCCCGGTGAGGAACCAGCAATGACAGAGATGCAGCCTTCTAAAAATATTGTCCTGGCTTACCACTTTCAGAGAGACAAGCTATTTGGGGATGCCCTGGGAAAGATCTGAGTTGAGACCCAGGACAAAAGAAAGTGTTGCCAAAAACACTCAGACAGTCTGAAAGGCGATCCCTTGGCCCTCAGCCATTTTATTCACAACACACACTACTAAGGTCCAGACAGGATTCCAAGCGACTATCCTGGGGTTAATCTAGACATCCCCTTAATAAGTGGGGGGGGGGGTCCTTTCAAGAACCCATTTGTAGAGTAGTGGTCAAATAACTGAACTGTGTTGCAGTATTCTGCTGGTTCAAATCTCACTACTGCCATGAACTTGCCACATAGCCTTTGGTGATCCATTCCTCTCAATCCCAGCTTCCCAGCTGTATTGTGGGGATAATGCTTACTTTGTCCCAAGATCAAACAGACAGTTCTTCACACATGGAAAGAGATCCAACCTTGATACCAAGCTCTCTAAGACAGGACTCATAAGCTATCCCTGTGAGAGGCCAAGTACTCGTTATCATCAAGCCTGGGTTGACACACAGGTTGGACCTTAGAAATAATCTCACAAGCCTATTCCATACAATTCGACAACTACCCACCAGAACGTTCTGTCATCTCTCTCGTACGTGAAATCTTATCTCAAACTGTAATCCAACACCTGGGCATTTAAGCTGTTCCCCATAACGAAAGAGGATGAGGGAGTCTACTCAATCTTCTTCACAGTCCCTAAAAAGAATGGGGACTGGAGGGCGTTATTAGGCCTCAACTTTTTGAACAAGTTTATAACGTGTCACTTCTGAATGGAGATTCTGCACTCAGTCGCAGAGGCCATTCAACCAGAAAAATACATGACATCTACAGATCCCACGGAAGCATACCTCCATGTACTGATTCTGACAGCCCATCAACAATACCTAATATTTTGCATGAAAAAAAATCAATTGGCAGTTCGAAGCCATCCCTTTCAGCCTGTCCACCGTGCCAAGGGTGTTCACAAAGCTCCTGATCAACTCCATCGTATTTCTCAGAGAGAGAGAGGTATTCGTGTTCACTTGTACCCAGATGATCTCCTGATCAGATCAAGTTCAAAAGAAAAATCTCACCTTGACACTGAGTTCACCATTTAATTTCTACAAGCTGGAACACCTAGGTATGATCATCAAAAGAGTGTGGTCTATCCCTCACCAAAGAAAAGGTTAGGAAGGCAAAACAGCTGGCTGAGACTGTCATCAGAGTGAAAATCACTTCTCACAACACTACCCAAACTGATGGGTTTGCTAGTGGCCAGCGACTAGGCAATACTTTGGGGTTCTCTACATGCAAGACTGCTTCAGACCTTTCTCAGATCTTATTAACAACAGATCATGGAGAAGACAGATCTTCCCATTCAGGTACCACTTCAAATCAAAAGATCCATGACCCCTCGAGAACAACAAATACTTACAGATGCAAGCATCACAGGTTAGGCACATCTTCCTGTCAATGTCTTGGAAATGTGAGCGATTTGTCTGGCCTTGTTCCAGTTCAGAGATCAGATCGTGAACTCACACATCCTGATCTGTATGGACAAGGTCACAGACAAGACGTATGTAAACAAGCAGGGTGGATCCAAGACCTCAGGGTGGCACAAGGAGGTGACAAGGGTACTTACCTGGGAGGAAGGTCACCTAGCCTCGATCAGAAGTGAACACATCAAAGGCATATCAAATGTCCAGGCAGACTGGCTGAGCAGGTATACCATTCAACAAGGGGAATAGTCCCTTAAGAAAGATCTCATCTAATGGATAACATCGCACTTCGCAACACCTTTCAAGAACCTGTTTGCATCCCAACACAACCATCAACTACCAAGGTACATGACAAGGTTTGTTCCATTCACAAGTAGATGCCCTGACATCACAGTGGCCATTAGGCCTCCTCTACGCATTACCACTCTTACCAGTAATATCCAAACTCCTGAGAAGGATCAAGGAACAGGGAGCAAAGTGCTAGTGATTGCCTTTTGGTGGCCCCACAGACTGTGCTTTTTCACACTTCAACAGATGGTGATATCTCCACCCCTCATCCTGCCGACCTACGGGAGGGAATGATTTGGCACTCTCATTTAGACTCGCTCTACTTAACTGTGTGGCAATAGAAAGGAAAATCTTCCTAAAATAGGGATATTCTGGAGAGGTGGCAGACACTCTCCTAGCTTCCAGAAAACAGTTCATGGTCAGAATGTTCAATTCCTCTTGGAAAGCCCTCACTCAGTGGGGCAGGAGGAAAGTGCAAAACATTTTACACAGCCCTGACCAAACATCCATTTGGACTGGTCAAGGACGTTCCCCTGAGAAGGCTGAGAATGAAGACTATCTTCCTTATTGTGGTCACATCTGCCAGAAGAATCTCAGACCTAAGTGCACCATCAGTCAGACCTGAATTCTGTATCTTTCACAATGATAAGATGATACTTCATAGCGTCCCCACCTTTCTTCCAAAAGTCTATTCCAAATTCCATAGGTTGCAAGAGATAAGGCTACCATATTTCTACCTGTACCCTAAATGTACTAGGGAGAGGCTCTGACACAACCTAGACGTCAGAAGGAAGCTCAAGTCCTATTTTCCCCAAACAGTACAAATCAGAAAGTCGGACTTCCTGTTCATCAGTATATCTCCCCTCAATTCGGGGAAGAAAATGCCTTCAGCATCCGTAGGTGCCAATAACAAAACATACACTATTGAAGCTCACAAAACTCTCATCGTAGGGGTTCCTAATGGAATAACAGCTCACTCTGTGAGGAGTGCTGCTACCAATGCAGCATAACAGAGGAACGCTTCTGTAGAAGAAGTCTGCAAGGCAGCAACATGGTCATCGATCTCAACCTTGGTGAGACGCTACAAATTAAATCTATATGATTCAGTGGACACCACCTGTGGTAGAAAAGAACTGCAGCGCATGATCTCGGATGAAGACCATATCCCACCCAGAAAGTGGAAACTGCTGTGGGAGCACCCAATATGTCCTCCGCCTCAGAGGGAGAATGGACCTTTGGACACTTACCGTGAAGGGTCCTTCTCCTCTGAGGAAAGGAAGACATCTTGCCCTCCCTGGGTCTTCGTCCTCCTCTACCCTGCTGCCTCATTCTTCTACCTCCTCTGGGTTATGCTTTATTTACAGTACATGTTAACGCAACGGGGTTTTTTCCTCTCAGTATTGACAGTTGCTGAATGATAAATACAATATTACTTCTTTGTGGAGTCACCTGATCTGAAGAGAGAGGGTGTTCCACGTGCCAGACAGGAAGAGGAAGAAAATTAATTCCTGCCTCCCTGATTGGGAATCACCCAAGATGTCCTCCTTTCCTCAGAGGAGAAGGACCCTTCACAGTAAGTGTCCAAAAGTCCATTCTTCAGATACTTATCTGAAGAAGATACTTCCCTGGATATCTTGTTAATCAGGTCTAGCTCCAAGATCAAGGCACAAGATACAGAAACAGCTATCAGATGTTTACAGGACTTCGGCTTCCCGATCAACTTTCAGAAAACTCCCTACAACTCAGTCAAAGGCTAGAACATCTGGGAGTAGTACTAGACACAACAGACAACCTCATTTACCTGACCAAAACAAGAGCAAAGAAAATGAGGGAGATGTCACAATCAATCATCAAAGCCAGATCCTCTTCCTTGATGACTCTCACAAAACTGATGGGTCTCCTTATATTGAGCATTGACACTGTACAGTGGGGTCGACTACATACGAGACCACTGCAACAGCTTTTGAGACGCTTCCAGTTCTAGATCAATGGACAAGAAAGATCTTTCTGTTCAAATCCCTGCAACAGTGAAGGCCAGCTTCATATTGTGGACTGGAACATCCAATCTTTTTCACGGGAAATTGTACAGCAATCTGGTACCTAAGCAGATCTTCATGAATGCAAACCTATCCAGATGGGGAGTGATATTGGAATACAATATCACCCACCAGTGCAGGGAGAATGGTCTGACAGGAAGGCGAACCTCCCCATCAACCTCCTGGAACTTTGGGCAATCTGTTTCGCTGTATTACATTTCAGCCTGTGGATATCAGAGCATAATGTTTGAATCAAAACAGACAACATGTCAGCCAAAACCTACCTCAACAAACAAGGAGGATCCAGATCTACGACACTACACAAGGAGGCCCTCCAAATATTAATGTGGGCAGAGAATAACCTGGCATCCATCAAGCTGGAACATATCAAGGGACTGATGAATATACAGGTGGATTGGTTCAGCAGACAGATCATACAAGAAGGGGAATGGTCTCTGAAGAAAGATCTGTTTCAATTCATTTCAATACACCTGGGTCTTCCTCTGGTAGATCTATTTGTGTTACCGATCAGCCATCAAGTGGACAGATATTTCACCAGGTACTTCCATCCTGCAGCCAAAGTGACCAAGGTGTTGATGTCACAGTGGCCACACATTCTCCTGTTTGCATATCCACTCACTCCAGTTCTTCTGAAGCTAATCAGGAAGATCGGAGAACAAAAAACAGAAATCATAGTGGTAGCTTCTTACTGGCCCCGGCGCCTGAGGTTCTTCACTTTCCAACAGCTGTCAACACATCCACCATTAACCCTTCAAATATCTCTGGACATGCTTCAACAAGGCCCAGATTGGAATCCACACCTGAAATGGCTACATTTAATCACCTGGAGATTGAATGGGACTACTTCTCGTGGCTATGCTATTCTCAAGAAGTAACTGACATGTTACTATCCCCTAGGAGACAGTCTACTAACACAATATGTAATGCATCATGGAAAGCCTTTGCCACATGGTACAGGAGTAAAGGGGTTAATGTCATGGAGCCCAAGATCAGATCCATTCTGTCCTTCCTTCAGGATGGACATGCAAGCAGTATCAGAGCTTCAACCTCAAGAATTCAGGTCCCAGCCTTGACAACAGTGCTCCAGGGACTGAGTCAGTCCAGGCACCCCCCACGTACATCACTTCCTCAAGGGTGCTACTCTGAAAGGTCTGCTACAGCTTCACAGATTCTTGACTTGGAAATTGCATACCGTTCTGTCTACCCTTACCAGACACCCCTTTGAGCTTATCAAGGAAATTCCTCTTAGGTGGCTGAGGATGAAAAGTTTGTTCCTTACCGCAGTTATATCCACAAGAAGGGTATTGGAGATCAATTAGCCCCAGCTATGCATTTTCCACAAGGACACAGTGGACCTGAGAACAGATCCTATCTTCATACCAAAAGTGAACTCTCCTTTCCATAGATCACGGGAAATATATCTACCATCATTCTGCCCGAATCCTTCTTATCCTAAAGAAGGCACGTGGCGTACTCTGGACATAAGACGTGCACTAAAAGCATTTATTTATAGAAGAGAACAAATCTGGAAAACTACTCCCTTATTTGTATCTTCACTGAATAAAGGATTGAGGATGTCAAAATCAGCCATTAGCAGTACCCTCAAGGCTTGCATCACAGAACCCTGAGAGCCAGTTTGATGTAGTGGTTAAGAGCGCAGGACTCTAATCTGGAGAGCCGGGTTTGATTCCCCACTCTGCCACTTGAAGCCAGCTGGGTGACTTTGGACTAGTCACAGTTCTCTGGAGCTCTCTCAGCCCCACCCACCTCACAGGGTGTTTTGTTGTGGGGATAATAATGACATACTTTGTAAACTGCTCTGAGTGGGAATTAATGCCCAACTTAATGTTGAGCATTAAGAACATTAAGTTGTCCTGAAAGGAGGTATATGAATCGAATGTTACTATTTTTATTATTATAAGCATACAAAATTCAAATACTAGACATACGAGCTGGGATCACTGCTCACTGAATACGAAGGCTGCAACCAATACAGCATTGGCCAGGAGTGCTACAGTCGAACAGGTTTGCAAGGCAGCAACTATCTACCTTTGTTAAACACTATAAGCTGAACACTTGCTAGTGCAGTGTTTGGCAGAGTAGTATTACAACACATCCTATGATCAGATGACGATGACCCACCCAGGAATTGAGGACATGGCTTTGGGAGGTCCCATCAAGATGTCCTCTGCCTCAGAGGGAGAACGGATCATTGGATACTCACTATGAAGGTTCCTTCTCTGAGGAAAGGAGGACATCTCATCCCTCCCGAAGTCATCGTCATTCCACTCTCTTCTGCCTTACAAATCCACTTCCTGTCCTGTTGTTTCCTCTTTAATATGTTGTTACTCACTTTTCTCCTTGAGTGTTGCATTCATAGTTAGAACATTATAACTGCTTTCAAAGTTGCCAGAACTGAGAGAAAAAGTGACTCCCAATAGAAAGACAGGAAGTAGAAAACTTGTTCCTGCCTTCCTGAATGGAGGATGGGAATCGCCCATCAAGATGTCCTTTCCTCAGAGGAGAAAGGCCCTTCACAGTGAGTATCCAATGGTGTGATCCCTTGCTCAGGCTTTGGAAAGAAACTTTTCTTGCCCCTTGGATGAAAGTGTTAACAACTACTGGAGGGGTAACAAGGGCAGCTTGTTTTTCATAACCTTTGCTCATGGCATAGCCACTAGGGGAGGATATCGGCTCTTTCTGCTCCGAAACGTGTGTGTGTGTATTGCCAATGTCATTAAATAGCTTTAAAGGCAATGTCATTAAATAGCTTTAAAGGCCAATGTCATTAAATAGCTTTAAAGGCAAATTCATGATATGTTCACTCTGTGGCTTGTCCCTCATGGGCACAGAATGTGTGATCCTAACATTTTTAGGGATAAAATTAGTAGCTCTTAGAGTTAAGTGGTTGTCTTATTGCAAGGCAATTGTTGACTCTGTTCAATAAGTCTCATCAGTTTTATATAGTATTATTCTTATGATTTCATATTCATCCAGTCAGATGATTTTTTTCTTGAACTGAAGGGTTATTTGGGTTTCAGGTAGCATATACATGTGCCGGTAGGGTTTCTTCCCTCTTTTTTAATACCTGTGGTTAATATGGGACTGTTCTTCATATTGATTCAAGGCTTTTAATTCTTTAGATGTGTTTTAAAAGGATGTCAACCCACTTTACTGGTTAGACAGTAAATAAGAACCTTGGAGATAGCACATTGAAACACAATTGTGGCGATTTGATTCAGCCTCTGCCAGTCTTGGGAGCTTAGAGGAGTGGGAATGACGTATGTTTTCATTGGGCTGATTTTTAATGACAATATTTATCATGTTAAAGCAGCAGCTGAGGCAGAACCAATAACTCTGAAGGAGAAATTACCAGCCTGCCACCTGCAGCACTGCATGAGTTTCCCAATGCAAGAGGCTAACTGGCTTTGGTAGAGGCAGATGTTTGCTATAGGTTCTCTGGGAGCTGGAAGCATTTTTTGGGCAAATATGTTCTCCTTTCATAAACAGATGAAGGCAAGAAGAGCTCCAAAGTGATTACAGAGAGCAATTTCATTGAAGAACATATACATTGTCAGAGGCCAGTGAGCAGTCAGTCAGTAATTTAACTATCAATATTCACAGAGGTCCTGATCTAAGCCAAATGAATTGTGCTTGATTCCTACAGAGATCAAAGGAAGAAGTTTATCAAGGCAAATAGTTTGCATTACTTTCAGTGGGACTTGCACTGCAATCCTGCATAGAGTTACTCCAGCCTAAGACCATTGCTTTCAGTGGACTTAGACTGGAGTAGCTCTGCATAGGATTGCATTGTTAGTTGCATACCTTGGGCCTTACTTGATGAAGAATTTGCTTGCACTACGCTCTGGGTAATCTTGCTTAGTCTTGATAAAAGGTTTTGCATAGCTGTTCTTGGATGCTGTTGTTGCTTTGGAGGTTTAGTCTTTGTTTTACTTGCTGGAGGCGTCAATGAATTACTTTCTTACAATTTTAATATTTGATTTTTACTATAAGTGGCTTTAGGTTTCATACCAAAATGGATATGATTTTTACAATAAATATTTTCATTAATAAGTTTTTTAAAAGCTGTTTCCTTCCTTTTGATTCCCTCTCTAGATGAAGGCAAAAGGCTATAAGCTCAGTCTATGCTTCACACATTTTGCTTGGAGTGTCTTAACATGGTCTTGACATAAATCATATCTTGCCCACTCATTGAGAGTGGGCCAAATAAAAGAGATTTCTAAAGCAGATTGTGTATAATGATTTACACATTTAAATAGCAAGTGCTTTCTTCCACTGATCACTAAAATACAAGCAGTACTGGGAGCAGTGAATTACTTGAATCTGGATGTTACAGTCTCAGTCTATTGTATTTTTTCCTTGACCAATTTCTCTCAATTCTAAATTAGATGTGTATCCCTTTAAACAGTTCTCATTGTATGGAGAAGCAATTAACATCTTCTGAGCAGATCAGTGGAACTGGTGTTGCTAAGCAGCCGACCTTTAAAGATAATTTGTCAATTTCTACAGAAGGAAGAAAATAATAAACAGTCCTATTGAGAGAAAATTGCTTGTTTTCCAGTATGCAACTTTCCTTCCACCTCCAGGTCTTCAGTTCATCAGTGCCCAATTTATTCTTTGTTTAGCTTCTATAAATAATTCAGAAGAGTTTGAATAGAATAATTGAGTCTTTCCCCATATCCTAATCCCAGATAATTCAAACCAAAAAAGGAAAAAATGTTCAGATTACAGTTGGAGTATATTATCTGTTGATAGCTTTGCAGAAAACTGATCTTGTTGGGTTTTTTTAAAAGAATAT
The DNA here is from genome assembly GCF_028583425.1 of Eublepharis macularius. Classification (NCBI taxonomy): domain Eukaryota; kingdom Metazoa; phylum Chordata; class Lepidosauria; order Squamata; family Eublepharidae; genus Eublepharis; species Eublepharis macularius. Next base: position 73,470,475 of record NC_072793.1, read on the forward strand.
CTGCAGCATGCCATCACTCCTTAAATGTTCTGCTTTGATGGTTCATATTTTGTGCATTTCCAGTTCTATGCAGCAGCAGCAGCATGATAAGAGTGTTGGTACAATGTATTGTCGAAGGCTTTCACGGTCATGACCTGCCAACATCTTTTCCACACTGTGACACTGAGAGATCTCTGTCTTTTGGTGCTACACCTCTGAAGATGCCAGCCACAGCTGCTGGCGAAACGTCAGGAACTACAATGCCAAGACCACGGCAATACAGCCCGGAAAACCCACAACAACCAGTGTTGGTACAGTTTCTTGCCTTTGAATGTGGAGGCTTATCTTTTCAGATTGTTGACTAAACAAGTGAGGTGGTAATATTGCAAATCCAGGCTGCAGCTTGCCTTATCATCTTCAGGGAATTAGATGCAATCTTACTTCTTTGACATAAAATTAGGACAAATCTTCTACCTCAGTCCTTGTTTGGAAGGCCAGATGGGGTGGCGGTGGTGGGGGTGGGGAGAAAGGAGGCAGTAGGGAGGAAAGATTTACAGTGCAATCCTAAGAAAAATTACTCCAATCTAAGCCCATTGAAATCAATGGGCTTAGACTGGAGTAACTCTTCTTAGGATTGCACTATTAGTGAAGGGATGCACAAGCCTGTAGTCTCTCGGGAGAGTCTGATGACAGAGTGTCCCAAACATTAATGCTTGATTCTACAGCCTTCTAAGGATTCTGTAAACTGCCAGTTTTGCACATTTAGATTTGAGACATTATGAATCATTTGCAACATTTGGTCTGTCTTGGTAGATGATCAAAGTCATATACCATAAGCTTTTCAAGAGAAAAAGAAGCCTCTGATGGCTACAGCAGGTGAGCTTGTGTTCAAAATCAGAGAAACCATGACCCCATCAAGCCACCCTTGTGCCTTAAAATGAATTAAATAAATGACTGCAGGTAGCAGCTGGAAGTGAAACAAAAACATGTTTCATTTTTATGGTAAGGAGTTGAGCTTCCTTGAAAAACAAAAGATTCCATTCTCACCGAGGCGTCTGTCAAGAAGAAGATGGGTCCACCTGCTGCTACAGAAAGAACCCAAGAGTGATTGATTTTTAATGCTTGATCTTCCTGTCTGTGTGCCGGCAGCACAGAAGAGGGGGAAGTGCAGGGAGAGGGTGAATGGAGCAAAAGCTGCAAACTGTCAGGTAGCTGACCGTCAATTAAGCAAACCGCTTGTCTTCATTCATGGCCTCTCTTCAGCCCATCCTCTGCAGAAAGCCTCCAGATGGTAGGGAGGGTGAGGAGGGAAAGCACTTTACTGCAACAATAACAGCGATTACAGAGGCACGCTTAGCTCTAGTGACATTTGGTCTGTGACTGAGATCTACCCCTTTGTAGGAGTTTCTTGGACAGGAGTCCAGACGCTGCTTGGATAGGATGATATAAGCAGATAGACAGCCAGATTAGATGGAGTTAGCTTTTATCGCCTGATCCTTTATTAAAATTGTTTGGTTGATTCACACCATTGGAAATTCCCATCTGTGGTCTTGTCCTTGTGTACTAATGCATTAAACAGAGTCTGCTAACAGCTTGCCATTTACTTCTATAGATGGCTTCGTTTTTGTGATGCACACTTCTGTCTGTATGTGAGCCTTAGCAAGTATAGTACTGTCTAACAAGAATGCCCAGCCTATAGTGTCTGGATGATGCTCTAATTTGTAGTGAATTGGTTTCAGATTCTGTATCTGCCCTCTGCAAATAAAAATGTCAGTTGTCAAAGTGAAGTGTCAAAACAAGTCAGGATGTTGGTACTGTGAGCTTGATTTTGGCAGAACTGAAGCCATGAAGTGTACTTCAGCTGGACAATCTTATGTTACTTTCAGGACCATGGCTAGAGTTCTTTCCCATTCCATTTCCTTTGGAGAAAGGCTTCTAAATTGGAGGAACGCTTCTAACTTTTCTGAGCAGAGTCGGTGAGACATTATACCCACTTCAATTTTGTTAGTAGCATCTCTGTGAGCTATTTGACCAAAGCAAGGCTGAAAAAAGTATAGTTAGCTACATAATGCAAAAGCAGGAGAGAAAGGAGGATAGTTGCCCCCAGGTACAAGTCTCAAGAGAACTGCATATTTAACCAGGGGAAAAGCCTTATTGGAGCCAGCAGTGAGTAATCCACATTGGAGGAGGGAAAGTAGAGGCCCAGTGGTGAAACTAAATACTTCCCTCCTGTGTTCCTTTCAGCTTGCAGCATGTGGTTCAGGATATTTAAGATTGGGTGAGGCAGATTTGCAGAGGAAGGGTATGTCACTTTGGTGAAGTTGCTCTCACAGAAATTCCCAAATACTTTTTCTGGACAAATCTAAGGGCTTCCATCCTGTCTGCCACTTTTGATAGCTGTCACTCATATCCTTTCTAATTCCTCAGACTTCTGAGACTCCTCTCCTTGTCTGCCTCTTGAGGCTCTGACTGCCCTTTCCTTGTCTCCCTGGCTACCTGATTCTTTCAGTCCATGAGTGAACCCAAAGGGACTTGATCTTTTATCCTCTGCTTTTCTCATTCTCCACCTTTCTTTCTAGGTCTTGTTTATTCTCCTGGCTTCTGCTCCCTCATTCATGTTGATGACTTCCGAATATTTCCAGTCCTTCCTCTCCCAGCTGCCCAGTACATGAGAGAACAGCTGAACATACTGGCAGAGCCAGGCCACCTCTTTTCACTGCAGATCTTCCCATTGCAGAAGACATGAGCTATTTTAAAAACGAAAGCTGTCTCTCTTCTGTCAGTGGGAACTGCTGATAAAAAAACAACAGCAAGCAAAGATCCAGTGGCAAGTTCTCTTCTTTCTGTGTGCGGGTTCCTCGTTAGCTGTCTCATCGTTAACGCTTACTGGATGCCATGCTGAAGATGATTACAGCAAAGACAAAGTTCCTACTTGTTTCACCAAGACTGTTCCCTCTGCTTGATTCTGTCACTGCTGAACCAAAATAAATCCCCTTTCAAGCATTCTTGGCACCATCTTTGACTGCTCCCTGGTTTTTTCCTTCCCTATTAACACATATGCTAGTTTATGTTTAAAATTATGAAGCATTTTAGCACTTGAGAGTTGCTGGAGATGAAGAGAAAAAGAGCAAAGTTTGAAAATGACATTAAATACTGTCATCAAACCACATACAATACATGGTAGGCAGATTGTCATGGAACTTGATTGATACATAATACTTAGCAGACTAGACATCTGGTGGAAGCTTTGTAGACAGGGTGAAAAGCTTTGCTTTATCTTGTTTGCTCTGTCCCCTTAGGAGATAGTCACTTGGCAATATTGAGTAACTTAAAACAGCCTCTAGCCTGATGTAGTGACAGAGAACAGCAAACACATGGAATGTATTTCTAAAAAGGGCAACAGTGTTCATTATGTCTTAGGAAAGGTCCTAGATTAACACCAGGCTTTTTATTAGCTGTCTTATTGCCTGATACACAAATATGCAAAATTGCAATGATTTTGACATCTTTTGCCGATCCTGTCTCATGTTTAATTAGCATTTATCTTAATCTCATTTTAATTTTTTCACACCAGCAGCATAATCAAATGCTACTGCGGCATTTTAACAATTATGTTATATTGGCAGATAGAGACTTCAAGGAAGCTGACCTTTGTCAAGCCCAGACTTATAAAGAGTCGGCTGTTAATTATGTTTTTATTGGAAGATGCATCTCGACTGTGTCTCGGCTGTTCTGCCTTGCTCTGTTTAGATGTGATTGGAAACATTCTCCAGACAAATGTAGTGGGCAGAAAGTACTGCTGGTGTACAAAGCAGGGCAGCACCATTTATAGAAAAGGTTGCTTAAGTTGCACTTCAGCTTTAATTGAGTTTATCAACTGAAGCTTTAAGGAGAAAATGAACTGACCTAAATATTGGGTCTCTGCTGGGGTTAAATATCCCCCTTCCTATAACAATTTGGTTTCCAGAGTACCTTCTGGAGCATTTTAGCTTTGTTTTGGAAGTATAAAACTGCCTTTGAATCATTTATCACAGTTTGCCCTGAGCAGCAGTTACGTTGCTGAGATTTTAGTACCAAAAACAAATTAAACAGCATCTGAAGAAAACACCTGATCCATCCTCCTCCTTGCAGAAGGTTACAAAGAAATCACCAGAGATGGACTGATAGGAGCTAGGTGTGCTGTCTGGGTATTATTGTTGGTTTTGTAGATTATTATTTCAAATAATAACAGATGGCAGAAGAAAGGAGAAATAATTTATTTTCAGTTAGAAATGAACCTCTCAAGGAATAGAGAGGCTGGATTGTCCTATCATAGTTCTTAGGCTATTTCCTGGTAGAAAAGTTTTATTTACCTTGGTATGTGTTCTACTGTTCAAGAGTTATTTCCCTTTGCCTAACAGTACATATTAGGGAATTTCCAGAAGTGTATTGGAAAGGGGGAGATGAGTTCAGTCAGCATCTGTAGGGTTACTGTATTTTGATAATGGTGCAACTTAGCATAGAACTTGGTGTAGTGGTTTTGTGGGTCACCAAGATCTTGCTTATAATTTCCCCCTTTTCTCTTAAAAAAAAAGAAGCTTTTCTGAGATACCGTATCCAATTCTTTTTGAATATGTAAAAAAAAAAGGACCTCATGAACACATTTTGAATGCCTTTACATTCTCAATAAGCTACAATACTGGTAGGCAGTAAACAGTGTGCAGTCTTAAACACTTTCCTAGGAACAAGTTTCATTGAATAGACTGGATTAGGATTCTGGATAGACTCAGAATCCTACTCAGGTCTGTTCAATGGGGCTTACATCTAGGAAAGTGTTCTTAGGATGCAGTGCAGTTATAATCAGAGTTACGCCCTTCTAAATCCTTTGAAGTCAATGAGGTTAGAAGGGTGTACCTCTTCTTAGGATTGTACTCTAAGGTACATAAGATGTCTTTTTTCAGAGGTGAGATGGAATGTTGAAGGGAAATTTGTCTGCCTCAGCAAAACAGCAGATAGTATCAAGGATAGCTTTGCCTGGTAGTATGGCAGAGTAGTTTAGCTGTTCCTCTAGGATAGGACAGAATACCTGATTCTGAGCCCTGTCTCTGCTGATGAGCAGATCTTACATCTTGGGAGTCTGAGTCTTGGGAAATGATAGGCTGGCGTGGATGGAATCATGTATATGTGAAAGAATCCAACCTGGTGGCTAGGCACCAAGCTAACCCTGGTGTAATTGCAAGTGTTAAAGGGACTTTAAATCACAAACTGAAGCCAAAACTAGCTTAAGTTTAAGTGCCTCAGCCAGGTTTCTCTTGTGACTGTCCAAAGATCTCTGCTGCTGAAATAACCTGTATATAAATGAATCTTTTTGTTATGTTTTTGAAACGCTTGCATCAGTGACCTCCATGTTCATTTTGCTCACCACAAAACATGTCACAGCAGTGAATTCTAAGGCCTTTATATCCAGTATGCCAACTGTACCTTATAACTAGGGTTGCCAGGCACTGTAAGAGGCTCAAGGGCAGGGACATGGAGGTGGCTGCAACATCACGTGTGCTGCTATGGTACTTCTGAAGAAAACCTGGAAGTGATGTAGGGTAGCTCTAGGAATCCCTGGAAACTCTATGGTAATACCATTCCTAGAGCTACCCTGTGTGACTTCCAAATTTTTCCCAGAAGTTATGTAGTGGTGTAGACAATACAAGCATTAATTTTTTTATCCCACTGCTGCTTACGAGTGGCAGCATGCAAAGAGGGCTGCCAGCTGGAGGCTTTCCACTATAGCAAGAGGCCTGGCAGCCCTGCTTATAACTGAGGTAAACAACTTAGGAAACAGTTTTATTTTAAAAGAGCCTGGTTCCCCAAAATCTAAAGAAGTTGTGTGGGTTTCCTTGGTTGATTTATAGGAGCATGTCATAGTAAAATTATCTGTCAGTCATTAGGCAGGCTGGTAGTATGATTTCTAGCTGGGATATTTTTCTGGAGAATAGGAGAACTATCAGCCATTTTACACAAATCCATAGTTGCCACTCAGTATACAATCATCAGAGAGCTGTTACCCTTCACATCTTCCTAATGAATGTACATCTCTGATACGTATTTGCTGTTATTACATTTTATATTTTTGGTTAGTGTATCTTAGATGATATATTTACTCTTCAGTGCTAAGAACCTTTTCATGAGAGAGAGTTTCATTGAATAACATGGGACTTTCTTCTTAGTAGACCTGCTTATGATGATTCCTGTAAAGTGTGATATGACTTTGTCATAACAGAAAAAAATTTAAAAAAATGTTTCCGATTTGCAGTAGACGCTGGCCCTTTTCACACTGCTTACCTGCTGCTGCAACAACGCGAAGTATCACTCAGAAAACGCGGAACATCGCATTTTCTCGACGCAAATCTCGCGCAAGAAAACGTGATGTTCTGCGTTTTCTGCGCAATGGTTCGCGTCGTTGCGGCAGCAGGTAAGCAGTGTGAAAAGGGCCACTCTAAGACTAATTACCTCATAGGGTTGTTGTGAGAATAAAGTGGAGGAAAGGAGAAAGATGTAAGCCACTTTGGGTCACATTGGAGAGAAAGGCAGGGTAAAAAAAATAAGAGCATTTCCATCACATTAAGCAGATTCGTTTCTTTGGATCCATTGTTTGTTATCTACTGAAACACTACACCTGGGAGAAGGGAAGAGAGACGGTCTTTTCCTTCCCTTCACCAGAGACAGCATTGATTCATACACTCTCCAGTATTCCCTGCTCATGGTGAGGTATTGCACTGTGTGCTCATGTCACCCTGCAGTATGCCTGTGAGAGACCCCGCGTCACTGGCCCCCTCTGGCTGGCCTTCCACCGTCCTGTCAGAGGCCCAGGGTGGAGTTCTCCAAGGCTTAGAATGGGTGAGGGAAGGGGTTGCATTCCCTTTCTCCCTCTGAGGCGGAGGACATCTTGGGTTGTTTCCTTTTACCCAATCAGGGAGGCAGGAAGTTAAAAAAAATTCTCTTCTTCCTCTTCCTCTTGGAGTCTAGGAACGCCCCCTTGTCCCAGTTCTTTTCCTGCCTCCAGGGAGAGCAGTTGTGGCTTCGCTTTTCTCTGCCAGCCTACAGTTTGTGTTTCTGATCTACCTCTATTTACCCTTCCCTCTTCCTCCTTCATTCCCTTTTATTCCTCTATCACTGTACCTTGGCCTATTCTTCTCATTTCTGTCCCTTTTTTCAATACCTTCAACCACCATGGAGTCCAGGGACTCCGAAGATAGCTTTATGGAAGGTGCTGAGGAAAGCCCACCAGAGGCCGCATTGGCAGCAGAATCGGCTGCTGTAACTGGTACTGTCTTGCCGCCCAGGCATCCCAGCACCTTTCCGGCTTCTAAGCCGCGTACTTCTTCAAAAAAAGCATGTCGCAAGCAGCAAGGTCCCCAAGCCGGAACCAGCCAGAGAACAAGCCGAAAGCAGCCCAGCCGATGCAGCCGCGGTTTTGGCGGGAAACGAAAATGGCGCCCGCGCCAAATCCCGCGCGGCTCCTGGTGCCGTGGTCGCCAATCTCCAGTCGGGAGAGTGCTTAGCAGGCCCTTCTACAGCAGTTTGGCCCCTGCAATCAGCCGGCACCGACACACAAGGGATGGGTAACATACATGGCGACCTCGGTTCCCTTCTGAGAGGTGAGTTCATGTCCCTCCTGCGACAAACCATGAGGGAAGAAATTATTAATTTGTGCCAGCCCTCTCCTGAGGCAGCAAGCGAGTCCTCCTCCATGCCCCCCTCCCCCCCAGTAAGGTGCGTCGCACCCACTGCCAATGGCCTACTAAAGCAGCCCAGAAATCGGCCCCAATCCCAGCCAGAGACGGGACTCTTGTGGTGGTGGGGGGAACCTCCTCTGATAGCGAGGAGGGTGATGAAAGGGAGTTTCTTTCTGAGGAGGAGGAGGAAGAGGAAGTTATCATGTCTGACCAGTCAGACAGGCTGTTTAAAGCAGAGGATTACCCGTACCTTCTGAATAAGGCTCTGGCAGCTCTAGAGCTTCAGGAGAAACAAGGAGGCAAATAGGAAACAAGGAGGAAACAAGGAGGCAAATGCTGCAAATAGGGTCGCTTTAAGACCTAGAGGGTGTAAAGAATTCTTCCCCAGGGCTGATACCCAGGAGAAAGTCTTCCCTTTTCCAGAATACTTTGAAAGGCAATTAAGAGCAGAATGGGCTTCTCCTGCCTCTAGTAAACAATGTTCAAGCTCTATTAAAAAGTTATATGCCTTACCCTCTTACACATCTGAGCTTTTACAGATTCCTCGAATCGATGCCCTGGTGGCAGCGCTTCAGTCCTCGGGGCTGCTGTCGGAGGATGGCCAAGGCTCTGTTAGAGACAATTTGGACAAGAAGGCGGAAGCTGCTCTCAAGAGAGCTCATGAAGCAGCAGCTATGGCGATTCGGGCCTCTTCCACCGCCTCCATTGTGTCCAGGGCATCGGTAGTTTGGCTACGCAAGTTAATCCAGCTTCTACCTGAAAACCAAAAGCGTCTACTAGAAGGAGCGAATAGAGTCTTAAAAGCGGCCACCTTTACTGCGGATGCCACCCTAGATGCACTTACCTTCTCCTCTAGGGCCATTGCCTCGGCGGCAGTTGCTAGAAGGCTTCTTTGGCTGCGCGCATGGCCAGCCGACCTTAGATCCAAATTCATCTTGATGGCGTACCCCTTCCAGGGGGATAAACTGTTTGGGGATGCCCTGGAAAAGGTTCTCATTGAGACCAAAGGCAAGAAAAAAGCCTTGCCCAAGTCGGTTAGAAGGTTTGACATGCGACCCTGGCAAGACCACGTCAGGAGGCCAAACGATCCTCCTGGAACACCAGCAAACAGTCGTTCAGGAGAGCCAACTTCGGTTTCAGACCCAACAGGCAACATCAACAGCGAGGGGAAAGGCAGGATTTCGACTCCAAAAATCAGAAATCCTGACTCACGGCCGTATCCGGTGGGGGGGAGACTACAGTTCTTTCATCAATCCTGGATAGATTCGAAGGCAGATGCCTGGACACTAGAAGTAGTCTCAAAGGGTTACTCTATAGAGTTCAAGTCGCACCCTCCAGATCGTTTCCTGTCATCTCCCCTACGCCGGAACCCTCAAAGGAGGTCTATCACCTTAAAAGCAGTTCAACACCTCCTAAACATCAGAGCAATCGAACCTGTGCCTTGATAAAAACAAGGCTTCGGTGTTTACTCTCTATTCTTCACAGTGCAAAAAGAAACGGGGATTGGAGAGCCATCTTGGACTTAAAGTTCGTAAACCGTTTCATAAAACTGAGGCACTTCCACATGGAGACCCTAAGATCGATCGCAGACATTCTACGACTGGAAGAATTTCTCACCTCCATAGACCTTACAGAGGCATACCTTCATATTCTGATTCATCAGGCCCATCGCAGGTTCCTGAGGTTCCACGTGGATGGTCTCCATTTTCAGTTCAAGGCTCTTCCGTTCGGGCTTGCCACAGCTCCCAGAGTTTTTTCCAAAATCCTCATCAACCCCATCGTCCGTCTGCGAGAGAGGGGGATTCATATTCACCCCTACTTAGACGACCTGCTCCTCAGAGCAAGCTCCAGGGAAAAGGCTGTTGCCGACACACAGACTACCATACTCTTCCTGCAAGCACACGGCTTCTTGATCAACTTGTCAAAATGTCCCCTTCATCCTTCACAAAAGCTGCTGCATCTGGGCATGTTAATCGACACCAAGAAGGGTCGTTTTTACCTCCCGCCGGAGAAGATTCAGAAGACCAGGGAGATGGCTACCCTGGTGATGAGACGCAGTTCCGTTTCTCTGATGACGCTGTCCAAGCTGATGGGAACCCTTGTAGCGGAATGCAAGGCTTTGGACTGGGGCCGCCTGCACACACGGGAACTCGTGTCCTTCCTCAGGCCGTTCCAATCTCTGATCGCGCTGAAATGCGACCAGCAACTCACGGTGCCCTTGAAAGTCAAGTCCAGTCTCAGATGGTGGACCTCAGCATCCAATCTGCGTCAGGGGAAATCGTTCCTCAACCCTCCCAGATTGCAGCTTTTCACCAACGCCAGTCTTGCAGGCTTGGGGGTGGTTCTGGAGAACCAACCTGCACAGGGTGCGTGGTCTCAGGAGGAGGCTACCCTGCCCATCAATCTCCTGGAGATAAGAGCTATTCATCTCGTTCTCTCTTCCGCCAAGACATCATCGGCAAGGATGTCCTGGTGCAAACCGACAATATCTCGGCCAAGGCGTACATGAACCACCAAGGGGGTACTCGATCTCCCAAGCTGCACAGAGAGGCCATGAAGATCCTTTATTGGGCGGAAGCCAATCTTCCCTCACTGCAAGCCGAACACATCAGGGGTGTAGCCAACATACAGGCAGATTGGCTGAGCAGGCAACCTATCCATCCAGGAGAGTGGGCACTCAAGAAGGAGTTTTTCCGAATGATAGCGGAACAGTTCGGGACCCCGATCATGGACCTGTTTGCAACTCCGATGAACTGTCAAGTTCCGAGGTTTCTCTCCAGGTTCCTGAACCCCCAGGCAGAAGGGACCGACGCCCGCTCTTTTCAGTGGCCCAGGGGCCTACTATACGCCTTTCCACCGGTCCCGGTTCTCCCCAGACTTCTGAGGCGGATAGTGGAGCGACAGGCGGAGGTAATCCTCGTGGCTCCGTGGTGGCCACGGAGACCATAGTTCTTCACAATACAGTCGCTGATGAGTTCCCCTCCGATGCAACTCCCAGCGGTACCAGATCTCCTTCAGCAGGGCCTGGTGTGACATCCTAATCCGGAATGGATGTGTCTGACCATGTGGAGATTGAGAGGCAGTACCTTACCAGCTTGAAGTACCCTCCACAGGTGATTCTTACTCTTCTGGCGTCTAGAAAGAAATCCACAATTAGGATATACAACACCACCTGGAAAGCCTTCTCTCATTGGGCTAAGAGAAAGAAAGTCAGCGCTCTGTGCCCGTCTATTGTAACGATTCTGGATTTTCTTCAGCATGGCCTGGACGCTGGACTTAAACCGGCCACACTCCGTAAGCAGGTGGCTGCGCTGTCTTCGGTTCTTCCAGTCCTGGAAGGTTTTCGACTTGCCAGACATCCTCACATTCACCGCTTCCTCAGGGGCGCTACCTTACTGAGTCCTCCAGTTGTACATTGGTTTCCTACCTGGAGACTTCATGTTGTCCTGTCGGCCTTAACCAAGTCACCATTTGAGCCTCTCGGCTTACCTTAAAGATGAGATGGCTTACCTTAAAGACTATTTTCTTAGTGGCTGTTACGTCAGCGAGAAGGATCTCGGAACTGGGGGCTCTGTCGATCAAGCCTAACCTGTGCACTTTTCACCATGATAAAGTGGTTCTCAGGACTGACCCCACTTTTATTCCCAAATCCTGTTCCAGATTCCATAGGGTTCAGGAAATTAATCTGCCTTCCTTTTGTCCTAATCCATCACATCCTAAGGAAAGGGATTGGCACACCCTCGATGTTCGTAGGGCCCTCAAATCGTACCTCTCCAGGACTGAATCAATCAGACCTTCAGATTCACTTTTCATCAATATTTCTCCTCCCAACCAGGGAAGAAGATGTCATCAGCAACTATTGGAAGGAACATCTGTTCCTGCATCGTAGAGGCATACAAAGTGTGCAACAGGGATGTGCCACAGGGGATTACGGCCCACTCAGCAAGAAGCGCGGCGACAAACGCAGCCTTCCTCAATAATGCCTCCGTGGAAGAGGTCTGCAAAGCGGCCACCTGGTCATCGGTTTCCACATTCGTGAGGCACTACAAAATGAACATTTTCGATTCAGCGGATGCAGCCTTCGGAAGGAGAGTTCTACAACATATAGTACAGGCCGAGGAGTCTCTCCCACCCTGAATTGGATAACTGCTTTGGGAGTACCCAAGGTGTCCTCCGCCTCAGAGGGAGAACGGACCTTTGGACACTTACTGAGAAGGGTCCTTCTCCTCTGAGTGCAGGAGGACATCTTGCCCCTCCCGAGCTTCCTCGTCTATCCTTCTTTGTCCTTTTCTTATGACCAACACCTTTGTGTCTGGAGTCTACCTATCTCTCCTTCCGTCTTCAGTCTGCTGCTTTTCCTCGTTTTTCACATTCAATTCTTGCATAGTTATTCACATGCAACTGAAATTTAAGTCGGGTGGAAGTTTTTTCGAAAGTTTTTGAATGTTTCTGAATGTTTTTGATAGTTTTTCACTGCTTGTGGAGTCACCAGAACTGGGACAAAGGGGTGTTCCTAGACTCCAAAAGGAAGAGGAAGAAGAGAATTGTTTTTAACTTCCTGCCTCCCTGATTGAGTAAAAGGAAACAACCCAAGATGTCCTCCTGCACTCAGAGGAGAAGGACCCTTCTCCGTAAGTGTCCAAAGGTCCGTTCCCCCTACTCCTGCCCCTGGGTTGTGACTATCAGCTCCTTCTCCTGGTTGTGCCCTTGCTTTTCCTCCCCGGCCTCCCTTTTATAACCCTAGTCTCCACCCACCTCCCTTGTGCCTCCAACCCCAACCTCCTGTCAGTCCTAGGGTGTCAGTCCCTGGTAGCTAGATCCCCAAGTCCCTCACAGCAAGCAGGCAGGTGCATTGGGAAACTTTATTCAGAGATCCATACAGTTCTGGTGTTCACTCATAGGTAGAAGTTGACAGAAGTAACTAGTCGAACAATAGGACTACTGATATAGAGAGACATTCACCCCCCCCCCCCCTTTGCATTTAGGTGCGAAAGCCTAAAAAGTTACATGGTAACAAAAACCAGTTTAGTCTGAGATAAGGTACACAGTGAAGTCTTCTCTCCTGTGAAGCAGATATATTTCAGCACCCAGCTGCAAGCTCTCAGCCAAGGCCACACAGAAATGAAAGTGCATATTTCTTAAAGATAAGGAAGACTTTGCTAGCTCCTTTGGCAATTAATATTAGCAGTTTGGACACCCTCGGGAGTCTTCTCATAAAATGCATAAGATACAGTATTTAACTTAATATAAAATGCAGTGTGAAATGCAGCAGTGTAAAAAGTCAGAACACAGTGATGGCATATAACACAATAATGGCGTGGATGCATACATGACATACTGCCTCTCAAGAATGTCCTCTCCCTCCCAGGGTCCCAGCTTATCAGGGTAGAGTCTATGGAATTTAGAGATGAGCCAGGGGGCATTCATATGCGAGCTTTCTACCCATTCCCTGTGGGATTCAGCAAAATATTTCCTGCGTACGAGGTTAATACAATTTATTTTGCTTCATTTTAGAGTCCAAGATATCTTCTATCGCACTTGTCCATCTATTAGGATGGGGCAAGGAGTTCCCCATTCAGGGTGCCACTTGTCAGGTGGGGGAGGTTTTTTCAAGAGGATGAAGTGGAATACTGGGTGGATTTGTCTCAAGTTTTTTGATAGATCCACCTCTACAGTTACTTCATTGATCAATTTCTTAACTTTTAAATGGTCCTAAAAATTTCGATCTGAGTTTTTTACTAGGCTGCTCTCCCCTTAGGTTCTTTGTGGAGATATACACAAAGTCTCCTGCTTGTAAGTTCCATTGGACAGAACGTTTTCTGTCAGCAAATTTTTTATAGTCCTCTTTAGCTTTGTTCAAAGTCTTTTGTATGACTTCCCATTGGGTTGTCAGATTAGTCCACCATTCCCCTAGATCTCCTGGTTGCTGAGATTTTGGGGTTTGAGCAAACGACATTGCTGTCCCTTCATAACCTTGTGCTATTTCAAAAGGGGAGGCACCTGTGGAACTGTGTACAGAATTGTTTTAAGCATATTCTGCAAATGCCAAGAAATCTGTCCAATTATCTTGTTGATAATTGATGTAACATCTTAGGAACTGTTCTAATACTTGGTTAGTCTTTTCAGTTTCCCCATCAGTCTCTGGATGATGGGCAGAGTTAAATCCTTGTTCAATTCCTGCTACTTTCCTTAGTTCCTGTCAGAAGTTGGCAGCAAACTGTGTCCCCCTGTCGGAAATTATCTTTTCAGGAAATGAATGGAGCCTCACCACATCCTGCATGAAAAGGGTAGTCAGTTTCTTTGCTGTGGTGATGGAAGTACATGGAACAAAATGTGTTTGTTTTGAAAACAAATCAACCACCACTAGAACGACAGTGTGTCCCTTTGAAGGGGGAAGATCGGTTATAAAGTCCATCAAGACTGCAGTCCATGGTCTAGAAGGAGTTTCTAGTGGTTGCAACAGCCCAGGGAGTTTTCCCCTTCTGGATTTCCCCTTTATGCATACTGGACAAGAAGATACATATTGAGAAATGTCTTTTCTCATGGTTGGCCACCAAAACTGCCTCTGGATAAGGTGCAGGGTTTTCAAATATCCAAAATGCCCAGCCAGTTTTGAATTGTAACATTGTTTCAGCACTTCCCCTGTCAGGCTGGCTGGGATGTATAACTTATTGGATTTGTACCAGTTACCATCTTCCCCTTTTTTTAGATCAGTTTTTGGTACATTTCCCCCCTCCTTTTCCACCTCCGCTTTTACTTTCTCCCCCCCACTCGGGGAGGCTAGGCGCTAGGCTTTTTCTTGCGGCTTGGCTGCGGGTATTCACCACCCCTCCCAATTGGGCTTGTGAGAACATTGTATCAATCACCTCCTCCCTTTGGCTTTCGTGTTGGGGCATGTGCAAGAGTGTCTGCCAGGAAGTTAGATTTGCCAGGGAGGTGCTTCATTGTGAAGTTGAACTTGGAAAAGAATTCCACCCACCTCAGCGGTTTGGCGCCTAACTTGCGGGGGTGCGCAAATCTTCTAAGTTCTTATGATCAGTCTATTGCCCCTTCTAGCCAGTGCTTCCAAGTCTTAAGCACTAATTTTACTACGGAAGCTTCTTTGTCCCATACACCCCAATGGCGCTCAGTTTCAGAAAACTTTTTGGACACATATGTGCAGGGGTGCAATTTACCCTCCTCATCAACTTGCAGAAGTACCCCCCCCCCCAGTCACGACATCACTCGCATCCACCTGTACAATAAATTTACGGTTCTTATCTGGACACTGTAGAACCGGCTCTGAGGTAAATAGCTTTTTCAATTGCTCAAATGCTTCCTGGCATTCTTTATTCCAGTTTAATTTAGCACTGGGTTTAGTTCCTTGAGGTCCCTCCCCTTTTGTTTTCAGTAAATCAGTTAAGGGTAGGGAGATCTGAGCAAAGTTCCTTATGAATGGTCTATAGAAATTGGCAAACCCCAGGAAGGATTGTAACTGCCGTCTAGTTCTGGGTGGAACCCACCCCACTACGACTTGGATTTTAGCTGGATCCATTTTCAGTCCGTGCCCAGATACACAGTAACTTAAGAAGTCCAACTCCTCTTTATGAAATTCACATTTAGAAAGCTTTACTGGCAAGTTATGGACTCTTAAGGCAGTCGGTACCTTTCTGACCAGTTCTACATGTGAATCATAATCTTGTGAATAAATCAGCATGTCATTAAGGTAAACAATCACACCTTTGTACAGGTATTCATGCAAGACTTCATTAATGAAATTCATAAAAAACCCTGGGGCCCCTTGTAATCTGAAAGGCATGACAAGATATTCAGATGGCCCTAATGGGGTGTTGAAAGCAGTTTTCCATTCGTCCCGCTCCCTTATTCTCACTCGGAAGTACGCATCTTTTAAATCCAGTTTAGAGAAAAAATTTCCGTACGCCACCACACTCAATAAGTCTCTGATAAGTGGGAGGGGGTACGCATTAGACATTGACACAGCATTTATCCCACGATAATCAGTGTACAGTCTTAGCCCCCCATCTTTTTTCTTGCGGAACAATACTTGTGCAGCATGGGGGGAGCTGGCTGGGCAGATGAATCCTCGCGCCAAATTTTTATCAATGAATTCTCTCAGTTCCTTTCTTCCCCCGGGCTCATATAATACAGTTTCCCTTTGGGTAATTTTTCTCCTGGGATTAACTTAATGGCACAGTCTGCAGCCCTGTGAGGGGGAAGTTCGTCAGCTTCTTTTTCATCAAACACTTGTTTCAAGTCTCAGTATTCAAGAGGGATTTGGTCCACCTTGTCACTGGTTAGTAATACAGTATCTAGAGGCGGGGGAGCATTTCGACCCCATTCTTGGGCCCACACATGTCCTGTGCAATTTTTTCTCACATCAAAATATAGCTCTCCTGTCTTCCATTTGATGTACGGGTCATGGTCCCAAAGCCACCGGTTCCCTATCACCAGTGGATATTTTGCAACTGTGCTATAAAAATTCTGGGATCCCAGTGATTTCCCATGCCCATTGGGACTGGTTCGGTTTGATAGTGGGATCTCCTTTCATACTGGATCCATCCATTTGCTCAAATATGATGGTCTGGTTTAATTCTATAACATTGAGTCTCAGCCCTGTGACTAGGGCTGGGGCTATTAAGTCCCGAGTGCAACCAGAGTCAATTAGCGCCTGCACTCACATGTGAGTCCCCCTTTTAGGGTTAACTAAAGTTACTGGTAGAAAAAGTAGGGCCCCTTTTTCTTTCACCTTCCTTGGTGGCATGGGTTTCTTTGGGACCTGCCACTGGGGCCTTTCTATCACAGGTCGTTCTCGTTTCCTGACGGTTGGGCAGCCCGGTCCTCTTCCTCTTCCAAAGGGTTCATGCTTACCTTTTCTGGGGTTTTGGTAGCCTCTAAACCGGCATCGGGACGGCCATGTCTTAGGGGTGCCTTCCTACTTGAAGATTTAGGTGGAGCCGTAGCTCCCCTCACTGGTCGGCCCTTCCCGGTGAATTCTTGTCTCCCCAGACACTGGGAAGCAAAGTGTCCAGTGCCCCCGCATTGGATGCATAAGCCCCTTCATCAACGCATGGCTCTCTCTGTCTCCTGAGAGGGCAGTTTGGGTGCCATTGACTCTCTTCCTCTGGGTTCTGAGGCCGTTTTCTTGGCTCCCATTTGTTGTTGAATTCTCAGGAGTTTCACTACCTGGTCTTGGGTTTCGACCTCACACGCCAACTGGATCCATCCCAGAATGTTTCTGGAGTCGTCTTGCACTAATGCTTTGGCAAGTAAATCAGCATTTAGTCCATTCTTGAAGAATTCAGTTTTAGTTCTCTCATGGTAATCACATACTTTAGCTGCATACCGTCTGAATTCAGCTGCATATTCATGTACAGGTCTGTGCCCTTGTCTTACTATTTTTAACTTTGTTCTAGCCCTTTCCTCATCGAGAGGGTCTTCAAATTGGGCTCTTAGGGCATATACAAACACATTTAAGCTTAGGAGTTCGAGTGCTCTTGTCTCATAGAGGGTTACATACCATGTTGCTGCGGGTCCCCCTAAACGGGATCCCAGGTGACTAACCGGGCTGTGTTCATTTGGGAACGCGTGTCCCCAGTCCTGGAAAAATTCCAGTGCTTGTACAATGAAAAAACCCAAATTTTCTGGATTTCCGTTGAATCTGGCATCCAATTTGCACCATGCTTGTGGTGGTCCTATTGCATGAGTCCCCAACCCTAGAGTGGCCGGTCGCCTTGGGATAGGGACCACTAGGGGAGGTTGTTGCCTTGGACCTGCCTAAATTCCTTGGGGCACTTGGGGTGCAACGTAGTCCCTATATGGTAATGGGGCTACCAATGGCGTGACAAGGGGTGGTGGTTGATACACTGGTGCCTGTCCCCCCAGCACTCTGTAGGGGGGTTGTAGAGTAGGGTCTCCCAGGTGTGGGAAACCTGATTGTAATCCTGTCCCTGTTGGGACTGGCACTTGTCCCCCCAGCTCTCTGTAAGGGGGTTGTAGCGTAGGGTCCCCCTGATGTGGAGGGCCTAATTGTAATCTGGTCCCTGGTGGGACCCAGGGTTCCCCCGCCCTTGTTCCAGGTTGTGGAGGTTGCATGGTGGCAGTTCCCGGATCCCGAGGGCCCCCCTGTAATCCATTCCCTGCTGGAACAAACGGTCTCCCCGCTGACAACATGTGTGGCAGGGCATGGATCGTAGTTACAGGTTGGGTTCCCCTTTACTGGCTTGCCACCGTTCCTCGGGGTTGCAGCCCAAGGGAAATCTCTTCAGTCAGTGGACCTGCAGGTACACTAGTCACTGGAGGGGTATATTGTAACCCCACTGGTGGCCTCAGAAATGGCAGGGTTATAGGAGGTTTCGCCGACCTCCCTGCTTCGTCTCCCCAGCTGTTTGTGAGCTCTGTAGCTCCTAGCAATGGTCCTGCTGTTGAGGAAGTTGCACCCCCATCCCCTCCGTAAGGGGGTTGTAAGGGAGTCTTCTCTCCTGTGAAGCAGATATATTTCAGCACCCAGCTGCAAGCTCTCAGCCAAGGCCACACAGAAATGAAAGCGCATATTTCTTAAAGATAAGGAAGAGTTTGCTAGCTCCTTTGGCAATTAAAATTAGCAGTTTGGACACCCTCAGGAGTCTTCTCATAAAATGCATAAGATACAGTATTTAACTTAATATAAAATGCAGTGTGAAATGCAGCATTGTAAAAAGTTAGAACATAGTGATGGCATGGATGCATGCATGACACCTCCCCTATTTGCCTCTCCTCCTTCTCCTGGGGGCTGGGGCCAGTTGGACAGGAGTCTATCCCTCCAGCCTGCTCCCACCCCTCTGAAGCCTACCTGAAGCTTCTAAGGAGCTTTCTCTGTCCACCTCACAGGGTGTTTTGTTGTGGGGATAATAATATATTTCATAAACGGCTCTGACTGGCATTAAGTTGTCCTGAAGGATGGTATATAAATCAAATATTATTATTATTATTATATTATTACCTTCACTGGGAGGAACAAGAAGACACCCCGCTGCTTGCCCTAAGCAAGATATGAACAAGAGCTAAGATGGGAGAGGTCAGAAATAAACTTCTACTTCTTCTAGCAACTGCCTGCATATTCTGGATATGGGCAGCCACCCTCTTTGGGAACTTCAGCCTCTGAGCAATTTAGGGAAATGATTCAAAGCCAGAATATATAAAAGTCTTGGACACTCAATTCTCTTCACAGTGTTTACTTTGAGTAACATACAATGGCCCATCCCATGTTTATTGTTCATTATGGGAAGTCTGGGCTCTTTTGAACCACCTCAGAATGGGTTCTGAAGAGGCAAGAAGCGGGAAACCAAGTTGTTTTGGCTAGATTCACTAGGCTGTGTCCAAAAACCACTCCACTCACAGCCAAGTGATGTGTAAGTGACAAACACAGGTTATAAACGGAATAAATTTAAAAAGAGTCTCAACTGAACATCACTTTGCATGCGAGGACCAGCATGATGTTACTAACCTATCCTAGGCCAGGCATAAATTTCTGCCCTCATGGTTAAACTGGCACAGTTGTTTGGATCAGCACCTGTCAGGTTTCAAGTCTGGCTATGAGACTGGAAAAGCCTTGGTAACTCAGATAGATGACCTGGGTTAAGAGATGGATGGACCCCATTGTTGATTCTCCTGGACTCTCAGCAGATTTCAATACCACTGATCATGGTATCCTTTCATTTTAATTGGTTTTTATATATTTATATATGTTTTAAATCTTCTTTAACGTTTTTATTGTTGCCGCCTTGGGAACCCTAAATTGGGTGAACTGTGGCTTAAAAATGTTTTGAAGAAATCAATAAATAAAATAAAAACATCTTGAGCAAAGTATGTAAGCCTT
Source organism: Eublepharis macularius (assembly GCF_028583425.1). Classification (NCBI taxonomy): domain Eukaryota; kingdom Metazoa; phylum Chordata; class Lepidosauria; order Squamata; family Eublepharidae; genus Eublepharis; species Eublepharis macularius. Next base: position 73,490,017 of record NC_072793.1, read on the forward strand.
TGGGGGCTTATGTTATTAACCTTCTAATTCTTTAAACAGCTGGTGTTAGAACATTGTAAAGACAGATTTGGTTGTTCATACTTTGGCTACAAAGAATAAAAGGTAGGTATTTTCTTTGGAAAATAAAAGCAGTTCAGATCAGTTTTAGCTCCTAGGCAATGGAATGGAGAATACTAGTAGTAGAGATCTTTTCAGATACCAGCAGTGCCCCCAAACTGTTATGGGCTTTACATTGTCTTTCTGTCGTGTATTGTTCTTTATTGGCTGAGATGGTTTGAAATCCTATACGTGCGATAGAAATTAGAAACTCAAAATTTCATCATAGACTTTTGTTTCATTGTCAGTATTAAACTCCACACCAAGAGTCAGCTGTGCTTTTGATCCTGAGTAAATATTTGAATTGGATCTTTGGCCATCATTAATCAGTGATCGATACTTTCACGAACAAATTCTAAATGTACATTTTCTTACGGAATAATTTCTTTGTACAAACAAACTGCTGCTTGTATTATATTTCATTCTGACCATCCACAGAGTATCTTCTCATTTAGTCAAAATTCTTTATCTGTTACTTTAGCAAGAGTCTTTTTTTTAAAAAAACGAGACAAAAATTCAAAAACTGACCTTTAACAGTTCAGTATCTTTGATGTTGAATAGTGTTGTTTCCTGAAAAGAGCAGTTTTTGAAAGGTTTTTTTTTGTTGATTTGCCTGCAATAATATAAAAATGAAACATGTATGAGAATCAAGTGACTGTGCAGATGAGCTGCTGTATTATTTGCCCTCGTCATTAAAGTACAAGGAAACATCAACATATTACAGGAAAGGTTAGCGCAGTGGAAAACCTGACTCACTTCAGTTGCTAAATGAGTTTAAATTAAATGTTTCTGTAGCTGGACTAAACTGCATCCATCAGTTGTCTTAAGGAGAATGTTATTTGGCCTTTTGCTTTAAAATGAGCAGAGACCATATTAGTGTAGCACTTAGTATGGCATCTGGATCACGTACACAGAATCTGACTTGCATTAGAGTAAAGTGGAATGACTTTTTCACTTGTACCAGTATCAGATTGGGCTCACTTCTGGTAGTTTTTCCTCTTGATACCAGCAGGGCTTTTTTTGAGCCGGAACGTGTTGAAACGCCATTCTGGTACCTCTGGGAAAAAGCCAGGTGACTGGTGGCCCCGCCCCTGGTGCCCAAAGACTCCTGCTCCCCGGCTGCCTGCTTCTTTCTCTTTCTTTCTCTCCTTGCTTCCTTCTTTCTCTCTCTCTTTCCACATCTCTCCTTCCTTCCTTCCTTTCTCTTTCTTGCTGCCCCACCGTGCTGCCTCTCAGCTGTTTGGCGGGCTCCACCAGCAGCGGTGGCAGCAGGGCTACTCCGTGCCTGTTTCCCTGGCCTTTTCCCTTCCTTCCTTCCTTCCTTCCTTCCTTCCTTCCTTCCTTCCTTCCTTCCTTCCTTCCTTCCTTCCTTCCTCTTACTTTCTTTCTCTCCTTTCTTTCTCTTCCTCCCTCCCTCCACATCTCTCCATCCTTCCTTCATTCCTTTCTTTCTCTTTCTTGCTGCCCTGCCCTGCCTCCTCTCAGCTGTTTGGCGGGCTCCGCTGAGGCAGCGGCAGGGCTACTCCAGGCCAAAGACCTGAGGCCACTGGTGTCCTGCTTCTCCTGCCCAGTTCCATTAGGAGCACCTGAAGGGTTGCTGTGCTCCCAGAGCACTGAAGAAAACAAAGAAGAAACCAGAAACAGCAGCAACAACTTCGGAGAGGGGGCATGGCTGCAGGGCCCTGAGCAGGCACCTCTCCAGGGCAGAGGAGCAGGTTGAAATTGCATCCAGAGAATAGGAGCAAGTACGGCCCAGGGGAGGGGTGCAATGGAGTGAATGCTTTGGGGGAGCAGATGATGCGTGGGGCTGGGGTGGGGTGGGGTAGGGTGGGGGTCATGCAACTTGGACTGGATCCATGAGCCTCCACAGGAACGGCAATCAAAAGCACAATACATAGAAGACCAATAAGTGAATTTGAAGAGAAATGGGGGAATTATTTTGCTTATAAAGAATAAAATAAATAAGAGGTTGCAGTTCTATAAAGTACCGATTTATTGTATATAGTTCATTAGTGCTTATAGTTTAACAAGGGGAGAAAGGTATGCATATATAATTAAATATTTTATTGCTAATTGCTAAAATAGTTTGAAGATCTGGAAGCACTGATAACGTTAAGGACAAGTAGAGAGGATGAGGATCGCTATATTAATCAGTTATATAAAGAGTTAAGATGAAATAGTGCAGCAATTATGGAATGAGGTTTATATATTGATAAATACTGAATATAAAGCTATGATAAGATGGAAATAGTCAAATATTAGGGACGAGGTAGACTGCATAATGTATTTAGTTGGTGAAGATAATGGTGAAAGTACTCAGTAGCTGGAATAGTATATGTAGTTTTTTTTTTAATATTGATTAACTCTGATTAAGATATATTTTGAGTACTCTGTATTTTAATAACTCTTGTAGTGCAAAAATCCTACCCCTCCTTTGACCCTGTAACTCCCCCTGTTTTTTCGGTACCCTTTTTATTTTGGAAATATTAAAAAAATTCAAAAAAAAAAAAAGCACAATACAGAAAAATCCATCCAACTGGCTGCCTCTCGGCTTTTATGCGCACTACAGGGGCTGGTTGGGCAGGTATTGCAACAGAGGATTCTTTTCTTTCAAGCCCAGTTCAGTTCAGGGCATTTCCTCCTCTTGACTTTGAGCAGCACCTGCAGCGTGAGGGGCATGCGATTGAGCATTCTTTCTCCTTCCCCCTCTCCTCCCTGAAATTGTGAAGTGTCTGCCCTTTAGGGCTCAGCTGAATCCTAAGACAGAAAAGTCCCACGGGCCAGTGCTTCCTGACCAGCCCTCTTAGCTGGGGAAGAGGTCTTGGTTGTGGGAAAGGAGCAGCTGGTGGTGGTGGGGAGCGGGAGGCTGCGCTTTTGCTGACACGTGCTACTTCTTTCCACGGTTGTTGATGCATTTGTCTGGCTGATGAGGGGGCTTATCTCTTCGTGCTGGGCTTGGGGACTCATCGAGGTTCACCGGCAAGGGCCCGTAGAGGGCCTTCTCTAGCTTCCTCTCCCTCCTGCTTTCGCATTTTAACGGGCTGGCCAGAGGACTCGGCTGCCTCCTCCGTCTTTGTTACTGTTTTTGTTTCGCACAGAGCTCATGGCCTGTGATCTCACTGCTCTTAAAGTTACAGATCCTCTAACTTTTGCATAAGCAGATCAGTTTCGGATTCCCTGGGATCACTTTCCAATAGATTCGCTCGGTAAAGAGTTTCGATAATCAGGAATGCAAAGACCAGCTCTTGTCAAGATGATCTTGGGTGTTGTAAAAGCAGAGCTGACTGGAGATGGGGGGAGAATGAGTATATGCTATGACTAAGAATGGGGGATATTTTATATTTGCTGTTAGACTATACAGAACTCAGTCTGCTGAGTCTCTTTACTCTGTTCTAGTTCCAAAAGCCTAACCAGAAGTTTCCCTAAACCCCATATGTGCTATCACTGCAGTATTTTTATTTTTAAAAGGAGGTACAGGTGAAAAGAGAAAGCAAGTTCTCTCTTGAGAAAACAGTCTCGAAGGCTAACTTGCTGTCTCTTTATAGGAAAACTTCTGCTTAGGCTTTTGGAACTAGAACAGAGTAAGAAGATTCAGCAGATGGTAGAGGAGAAGAATCTTTTCTTCTTGGAGAAGAGCCTGTCTGTCTGCCTGAAATGTGGCCAGTATTATACAATACTGAAGGAAAGTTCATTATTGAAGGCCTGGGGAGCTCTCTCTCTTTTGCTAGGCTTTCCTGCATCATACTGTAAACACAGAGTTGAAAATACAGTTTTTGTTGGGATAACTGATATACTGCCTCTGCACCTGGAAATTCCATTTTACCTTTGATAAAAACTTCTTTCCTCCTCTACGACTTCCCCTCCTTTTTAAGTGCCCAAGCCCTATTCAGGTACACTGCCTCTGTACCTGGAGTTTCCATTTTGCCATTGATAAAAAACTGCTTTCCTCCTCTATGACTTCCTCCCTTTTTAAGAGAGCCAGTTTGGTGTAGTGGATAAGAGCACGGGCCTTTAATCTGGAGAACCAGGTATGATTTCCCACTTCTTCACTTGAAGAAGTGAAGAAGGGTGATCTTGCGTCAGTAACAGCTCTCTGGAGCTCTCTCAGACCCACCCACCTCACAGGGTGTTTTGTTGTGGAGATAATAATAACATACTTTATAAACCACTCTTGAGTGGGTGTTAAGTCCTCCTGAAGGGCGGTATATAAATCAAATATTATTATTTTAAAGAAAGAAAATGTTCATTTTTCTTCCCACGCATACTGACAAACAGAAGGAGGGATGCATAGTGCCATATAATGTTTCTTTCAAATTTTAACACTGTTGTTCATTTGATTTGAATCAGGTACACTGCCTCTGTACCTGGAGGTTCAATTTTGCCATTGTTGCTAAATTGTAATGCCAAATTGTGGTAGATATTCCAGAATATTTAGAAGAGAAAAATTAATCTGCGAATAAGAACACAATACTGGGTAAATGTTGGTATGACATTCACCTCACATATTCTTCACATGTAAGGTGGGTGTCTACCAGGGTCAGAGACTTGACATGTCATCTGAGGCTCGACTCTGCTGCTTCAGTTATCTGCCTAGCATGCCCTTCTTGATCTGTCCTGGAGATGCAGTTGAGATCTGAACTATGTTAGAAAGCTCTGTGCTGGCCTAATAAGTGCACAAGGTGGCCGCTTAGAGAGGATTGTATAGTTTTTAGTGACTTACACTGCAATTCTAAGCAGAGTTACTGCTTAGGAACCACTCCCCCTCTCCCCCAGCTTGATCTTTGCTGTGACAAGGACAGAGTTGTTCTTTAGTGTGTAGTGACTTTTTTCCTCTGAGGTAATTTTTGATTGTCGTTTTTTTCGGCTCCCCATCTGTCTTTTCTTTGTGGGACACCTTCTTCTCTGATTCATTCATGGCAGAGAAAGCTCTTTTCAAGAAATGTGCCAAATGCAGCTAAAAAATTATCAAGACTGATAGATGTTCCTTATGCCTGCTTTGTCTTGGTGAAGGCCACAACATTGGGGCTGTAAACACTGTCAAGTATTTACTCTAAAGGCTATAGGGGACACAGCCAACTGCCTTAAGGTCATGTTATGGTAGAGACTGAACTCAAGTGTCCCAGGCCTGGCAGTAAAGGTATCTGCCCCAGCAGATCTCCTACCTAGTCCAACTCAGACTGTTTCAGAACCATCCAATTTGAGATCAGATCAGATCTGTCAGAGAGCATGTCCCATGGACTCGAGGTCAAATCTGTCCTGACAGCAGTCGTGTTCTAGATAGCATTTGGCTGCATCATCTTGACTGGCATTGGTGCTCTTGGTTCTCACAGTATTAAAGGTTCAAGGATTACAGTTGGTTTCTACCCTGGGTTCCCTGGCCTTGTTCTAGCATCATGTTCAATGAAATTCTCAGCGAGATCCCTAATTAATAGTACTGAGCAAGTATATGCCAGTTTTGAATATTTTTATCTCATTAAAAAGGATTATTAACAACACAGTAATATAAACAAAAAGTATCATCTTAGAGTCTCAGGTCAATCAGGAGGGACCTAAATTTGAAGGATTTTGGTTTACCTAAAGCTGCCTAATGCCTTCTTGACAATGCTGAGTTTGAACTGGAGATTTCGTAGTCATTGCATGCTACAAAAAGTTCCTAATTTACATAACTAGGAGCATTTACATTACTGAGCCTATTTATTCAATTGCTTTCATGAGTTCAAACTTAATGGTGTTGTAGGAGGGTATAGTGGTGAGAAAATTGGTCTATAATACTGAAAACTGCCTCTCATTAATCTCACTTGTTGTCCTTTAGCTCAGACTGTATCACGGGGTCATAAAATGGTCAAAATATCTCTCTAAACTCCATAGAGTGCAAATTCCTTGTCCTTTCCATCAAATTTTGATTGCAAATTATTTAAGCTGAACTGTCTGTTTATAGTGTATATAGTTCTTTATTCATGTTATTTATGTTAATTTATTATGAAATTACTTAGATTTTAATTGTTTTTAGGGTTTTTATGTATCGTAATTGTTATGATTATGTTTTTAAATGATGTAATCTGCCCTGAGCCCCTTCACGGGGAGGGCAGAATATAAATACAATAAAATAATAAATAAATGTTCTTTATTGTCAGGTTTCTTTCATTAGAGAGCCAGTGCGGTGTAGCGATTATACATGGCTTGGGGAGATGGGTATTTCTGCTTACTCTGTCACAAATGGTCTGGTATAATAATAATCAAACATCAAGCAAGAATGCTGGCTGGATTGGGGTGCAGGGACCATGACATTCCAGTATTGTTCCATCTGCACTGGCTTCCAAATTGCTTCTGGGGCCAATCCAAGGTGCTTATATTGATCTTCAAAGCCCTATGCTACTTGGGATCTGCATACCTTAAGAACCACCTATTCCCATACAACCCTACCTGATCATTACTATCATCTTCAGCGTCCCCCATCATCTTGTGTTAAATGGGTGGCAACCTGAGAAAAGATTTTCTTGGTCATGGCATCAAAACTGTGGAAGTAGAGACCCACCTGTTGCCCTCTATTACTGACTTCCACCAGTGGGTGAAGACTTTTCTGTTTTATTTGGTGTTCCTTTATTGATACTCCTTGTTTGTTTTAATTTCTGGTTATCATATATATGCACTGTTTTAAAAGTTGGTCTGTATTGTTTTTATAACTGTTTGCCACCTTGAGGGTAAAACAAATGTTTTTTTTAAAAAAAAAAACGTAATAAAAATAGCTGCTTCAGAGTGAATCCTATGCATCATCTCAGGGTAACCCAGGTATTCTGTGGTAGAAAAGGGGGTTCTTTAGAATAATTCTATCACAACATCTGTGGGTGAAAGAAAGTATTGCAATCAATGAGGTCTTTATGGGTTTATAGCACAAATGGCTCAAAATTTCAAATGCTGAAACAGAAAGCAAACAGAAATTCCCACTAGGGCTCACAAAGCTTCCCTATAATCATTCTGATAGCTGTTCCCATGAGCAAGGAAAAGTGAAGCTGTGCTGACATATAGCTTTCTTGTAAATCAAGTAAGTATCCATTAGACTTTCTGTGATATAAAGATATTCCCTTGGAAGTCTTTGTTGTGCAGTTCCAAGAATATTTTTCCTCTAACCCCAAATCTTCCTTCAGAGTCAGTTGTGCTTATCTGGCCCCAAGTTCCTTAACAGTGGCTCTGTTTGGCAATGATCAGGATTGATGTGATAGCTCACTTGTATATAGAACTTAACTCCCTGCTCGTGTTTGTTTTCATGTGTCTAGTCACTTCCCTCAATTATCTAAGGCCTAGCAAGGATTTCCCTTGATAAATCACTGAAGCTGTAGAAATCTGAGCATCCGCTTCCAGAGACCTCGGTATGTCAATAATTTGTCCTGCCTCTGACTGCACCACTGTCTTTTTCTACAGGTTTTTCGCACGGATCTGATAACAGCCATGAAGATTCCAGATTCATACCAGCTGAGCCCAGATGAGTACTACATCCTTGCTGATCCCTGGAGGCAGGAGTGGGAGAAAGGTGTCCAGGTGCCTGCAAATACAGAAACAATCCCAGAACCAGCAGTTAGGTAAGTCAGCAAATGGCTTGTGTGTGAGTTCATTGTGTTCGATTGTGAGGTAATACATTGGCTCCCCCTCACCACGCTCCCCCAAAGCAGGCTTCTTACACAGCAGTGCCATGCTTCTGCATTTATGTTCAGTTGAGGAACTTTTCATTTTATTTATTTATTTATTCGAAACTATGCTGCCATTCCACTCAAATAGTGTCCCCAATGTGATAAACATCAAAACATTAAAACAATTCAACAACCAAACATTTAAGACATTAAAACCAAATTTAGAATAGAGTGTATATAAAATATTTAAATAATTCAATAAAAACATAAAACCTATAGCTCAATTAGGGAGGAGGGCCAATAACAGTTACTGGGCTTAGGCCAAGCAAAATAAAAAAGTCTTCACCCAATAACAGAAGACAACAATAGAAGGAGATAGACAAAATTCTCTGGGGACAAGGTTTTGACACCACAACCAAGAAGGTGCTTTGCCAGCCATCTAGACTCAGATGGTGGAGGCACCCAAAGCAAGGCCTTCAAAGATGACTGGAGTGGATAGGCTTCTATGGGAGAATAATGTTTTGAAATGTCTGCATGGTAATATTTGAAGAGCCTAAATGACTCTTAACTGTAGCTTCAGTTCATCGTCAGTCTTCCTGTGCAGTCCCACATGGGACTGCGCGTGCGCAGGCCTGCCAAATTCAGAGATTTTCTAGCTAAAAACCACTAGGGGGTGCCCTCGCTTCCCAACGCGCATGCATGGCTGTCTTCCTGCCGAAACTGCTTCCAAGGAGGCAGGGCGCCCCCAACTACCCTCAGTTCCTCTTTTGCCACCGTTGCAGGAGGTTCTAGCTTCGTCGACTTGGATAAGTACACTGAGTTTTTCTGCGGAAAGATGTCAGACAAAGCGTTATTTAAACGGTGTGTTACCTGTAATAGGAAAATGGCTCGCTCTGACAGTCATTCCAATTGCCTTTTCTGCCTGGGCGAGACCCATATTACCCTGGCATGTAAGCACTGCCGAACCTTTACTCTGAAGGCAAGGACAGAAAGAGTGGGCAGATTACAGGCTTCCCTCTGGCAGAGAGCCATAGCAGCCATGGATCCCCCAGCTAAGGCAAAAACACCTGCCTCATTTGGTACGCCTGAGCACTCCGATCCGAAGCCTAGCGGATTGAAAACTCGGCGCACCTGACCTTCTCTGTCGCACTCAAAGCCTTGGCCCCCATCAGAATCACCAACCTTGGAACCGAGCAACCCTCGGGTTTGAAGCACCTTGGAGCCATCGGTACCGACCACTTTAACAGACCCCCTGTGGTCTAAGACGCCTCGGAGTCGTACTCCATTGACTTTGTTCACAGTACCCTCCACTCCTACTTCAGGCTAGCCTCCTCCACGATCACCTTGGAGCTGACTGGCAGATCAACCTTCGGAATTGGAGCTGGAAGTGGCCTTGGAGCGGAGACCCTCATCCAGTTCTGACTTGAAAAAGAAAAAGAATCACCATGCTGCTAAAAGAGACAACGCTGCTCTGGAGAGCGTTTTATCACCCCACCCATCTGTGGATGACCAGGAGCATAGAACCAGATCCAAACCTCCCAGTAAGAAGCAAAAAGGGTCGAGCCACCGTTCTTCGGAACAGAGCACCTCCACGTCCTCTAGAGGCTGGATAGAGGAGGATGTGATAATAGTAGACAGACCTCTGACACCCACAGGACGCTCTAGATCACCTTCGAATAGGTCCTGGATATTGTAATCCTTGCAGAAAGAAGGCAAGCTTCCTAGGAGGAGAATAGGAACCCACACCCGTCGAGAGGAGAGTCCCTATGTGAGGGAACACTGGCAGCAGGAAGGTGCAACTTCTCATTGTCTTGGCAAAAGGGGCAATTGAGGAGGTAACAGATCATTCCACCTGGTGGGTTTTTACTTCAGGCTGTTTGTAGTAGAGAAAAAATATGGGGGTTTAATGCCCATCCTAGACCTCCATGATTTAAATAAATTGGTAATAGACTCTCCTTCTCTTCATAAAAAAGGTTTGCTATCCAGAATTTACAATATAATGCTGTTTATCCAAAAACATAAATTATGGAAATTTCAAGCCCAATGGAACAAGGATTGTCAAATAGAGCAGTCTACAGAAAGATGGGGGAAAATTTGGTCTTCCAATGCCTATACCTCAAAGTCAGTTGTCACTAAGATGCAAACCTACAAAATAGTTAACAGATGGTATGTAACTCCAAAGAAAATATCCCTGATCTCTTCCTCATCCTCCCCTAATTGCTGGAAAGATTGTGGAGAAGAAGGAGATTTTGCCCACTGCTGGTGGAGGTGCAAGCATATAGAAACATTTTGGAAAGAAGTGCTAAAGGAAATCCGGAAAATAGCAGGATATGAAATTCCTCTGGCACCAGAAATTATCCTGTTAGATCAATGGGATAATTGGCAGACCCATATTCCCACATTAAGGAGAAACCTAATAACCACCTTACTGGTAGCTGCAAAGAGTGCAATAGCTACACTTTGGAAATATAAGGCTACCCCCTCAATTGACAACTGGCAAAAAAAAATTTGGGACCATTATATATCGGAAAAGTTGTATGATAAAATCTATCACGTAGAACACTTCCCAAGAACAACTAATTTTATGGAGAAATGGTTTCCATTTTTTGAATATCTAGAATATAACAGCTCCGTGCCCGGCCTAAAAATTTTTCATACATATGCAAATATATAAAATATCTCTTAGTTTCATAGAATATCTGGTGTACTTTGTAAGAATTCCCTATCTTTACTAGATCAACTATAATTCCTTATACTGTAATAAGCATTACTTAGTATAATTACTACTCATTATTAACATAGACTTCTTGTCTATGTTACAAGATTTATCTTTGTATATTTAATTGTTACTTATTACTTGCTTTGACTTTATGCACGTTTTTAAATTTTGTGTCCTTATTGTTTAACAGTTTATAGTTGTGTTTTACAGTTTTAATAACATTCTATTTTAAAAAAAATTGGTAATAGTAAGCAAGTTTCGAATTAGCACATTGCAGACGGTTCTGACACTCATCCCCCCGCAGTCCTGGTTTGCAGTTTTGGATCTCAAAGACGCGTACTTCCATATATCCATATTTCCATAACACAAAAAATGTTTGCGCTTTACCTATGGTAGTTGCATTTTCCAATACCGGGTTTTCCCATTTGGGCTTTCAACTGCACCTCGAGTTTTTACTAAGTGTGTTGCAGTTGTTGTAGCCTACCTTAGGACTAAAGGTTGTTGTATTTTTCCCTACCTGGATGATTGGCTCATCACGGGCCATTACGTGGAGAATGTTGCTAGACAAGTCTCAGTCATACTTTCCACTTGTTTAAATCTCGGACTTTGCATTAACCAAAAAAGTCAAAATTTGCATCCTCCACAGAAGTACAGTTCATTGGAGCTGTACTGGATGGGGTTCAGGACAAAGGTTTCTTGCCTATGGAAAGAGTTACAAAGATTAAAGAGGTTAGCAAAAAGATTTAAACACTGCTAAGGATATCCAGACTTTGCTAGGCTTTATGGCCTCCACTACTGTGGTGGTGACACTTGCAAGGCTGTAAGTGGCCACTTGCAAGTGGCCTTTGCAACTTTGGTTTGTTTCATTTTTCCAGTCAGAAAGGGATGCACAGGATAGGAAATTCAGCATCCCGAGGGGAATTCTCATATCCCCAGATTGGTGGCTGGACAAGACTAATCTCCTTAAGGGAATACACTTTGGTCACAGGAAATCTGATATCACTATCACCACTGATGCGTCCAAGCTTGGTTGGGGGGCACACTGTGATGGGTCATATGCACACAGTCTGTGGGACGTGACCAAAAAAATTTCTTGTATCAATTTATTGGAATTGAGAGCAGTTTTGAGAGCGTTGACTTCATTTGCAGAGAAGTTAGCCGTGTTAGTCTGTGGTAGCAAAATCAAAGAGTCCAGTAGCACCTTTAAGACTAACCAATTTTATTTTAGCATAAGCTTTCGAGAATCAAGTTCTCTTCATCAGATGCCTGATACAGAGACTGGTCAAACACAGAAGAGCAAGAGAGGGAAGAGGCAATTAGGGGGGGAGGGGGAGGGAGCAATCAAAACATTCCTTTGCTAGTATATGTAAACATCTCCTTTTGGTGTGTGTATCAGTTGGCTTCAAAGGAGTTTAACAGGGCAAACTCCTTTGAAGCCAACTGATACACACACCAAAAGGAGATGTTTACATATACTAGCAAAGGAATGTTTTGATTGCTCCCTCCCCCTCCCCCCCTAATTGCCTCTTCCCTCTCTTGCTCTTCTGTGTTTGACCAGTCTCTGTATCAGGCATCTGACGAAGAGAACTTGATTCTCGAAAGCTTATGCTAAAATAAAATTGGTTAGTCTTAAAGGTGCTACTGGACTCTTTTTGATTTGACTTCATTTGCAGATGCAGTAAGAGACAAGACCATCCTGATACTCATGCACGACCACTATGTTTTACCTAAACCGCCCTGAGCCTGTCTGACGGGGTGTGTGTGTGTCTAGAAGTGTAATAAAATAAACAAATGGGGGCACGGCATCAGAGACTTTTTGCTGAGAAGCCATAAAGATTTGGACTTGGGCCATAGAACATTCTGTGTGGCTTCAGGCGGTTCATATCCCAGGTGTGGACAACACCTTAGCAGGCCATCTCAGCAGGTTAGGGGGAGACAACTACGAATAGTCTTTAAAGGAATCCTACTTAGACCCCATTTTTGCAAGATGGGGTCTTCCTGAAATAGATTTATTTGCTTCAGAAGAAAATCACAAAACAGTTCGCTTCTTCTCAAGAGGTGGTATAGGCCACGGATCACTAAAAGACGCTTTCCAACTCCAGTGGTCCGCCCACCTCTATTACATTTTCCCACTCTTTTCACTTCTGACCAGAGTAATCAGCAAGATTCAGGCAGACAGGACATCAGCAATCATAGTAGATCCATACTGACCACGGCAACCCTGGTTTCATGGACTGATAAGATTGCAGTCTGACATATACCACGTACCAACGAGTCCAGATCTGTTGTCCTGGAGAGGGGTGTTGCACCACAGCATAGACAAAGTCAGACTGACAGCCTGACTGATACTTCAGGAAACAACTTCTCAGAGGGTGTGACTCATGTCCTTCAGATCACCTGGCAGTTATCTACTGCTAATCATACAGTTTGAAATGGGAGAAGTTCATAACCTGGAGACAGGGGAAAGGATTGAACCCTCTTGAGTGTTCCCTCCCTGAGATACTGGAATTCCTATTATACCTCAAACAGAAGGGTTTATCCAATTCCTCTGTTAAAGTCTATTTGGCGGCAATATCTGCCTTTTATCCCGCTATCAATAGGAAAACAGTTTTCTCTCACTGTACTTCTAAGTTGTTTTGGAAAGGATTGAATAATTTGTTCTCGCTGGTTACAACTATAGTTCCACAGTGGTCTTTACTTTTAGTTCTAACTAAACTTATGACAAAGTCTTTTGAACCTTTGGCCACTTGTCACCTGAGGCTTTTATAAATGAATGTGGCTTCATTAGTAGCGGTCACTTCTGCCCGGAGGGTTGGGGAATTGGATGCTTTATGTAGTGAACTCCCCTATTTAAAGATCCACTCGGAAAAGGTGATACTTAGCACCAAGATTGACTTCCTACCTAAGGTTGTTTCTAAGTTCCACTTGTCTCAAGAAATAATTTTGCCTGTATTCTTTCGTAATCAGTCTAGGCTGAAAAGGCCCTACATACATTAGACATTAGGAGGGCACTTCTGTTTTATTTAGACTGTACCAAGCCCTTTAGGTTGGGTTCTCAACTTGTTGTTTGTTTTTCGGGCCCAAAGAAAGGGAGGAAAGCTAGCCCTCAGACGTTGGCTAGGTGGGTGGTCAAGCTATATTGTTATGTTATAAAGCAGCTAAATTACCTAGTCTGTTGGAGGTCCATGCTCACTCCACCGGGTGTTGATGAGACGTGCCCGAGTTCAAGACATCTGTAAAGCTGCTATGTGGGCATCAGCTGACACCTTCATCAAACATTATGCGTTGGACATCCTAGACAGAAAGGAGACAACAGTGGGCACAGCAGTCCTCCAGTCTATCTTCCTATGACAAGACATCAGTTCCACCACCCAGGTAATTAAGCTTGTTAATCTCCCATGTGGGACTGCACAGGAAGACCTAGATGAAAAACAGTGTTGCACTTACCTGCAACTGTTGTTCATCTAGGTCTTCCATGCAGGCACACATACCCTCCCTCCTTCCCTGCTAGTGCTCTTGTGACTCACCTGAGGGTACGGCGGCAAAAGAGGACTGAGGGTAGTTGGGGGCACCCCGCCTCCTTGGATGCCGTTTCGGCAGGAAGACGGTCATGCATGCACGTTGGGAAGCAAGGGTGCCCCCTGGTGGTTTTTAGCTAGAAAATCTCTGAATTTGGCAGGCCTGCACATACGCAGTCCCATGTGTGCCTGCACGGAAGACCTAGATGAACAACAGTTACAGGTAAGTGCAACACTGGTTTTGCTTTGGCCTCTGAAATGGATGGTGGAACCAGCTGCTTTCATATCTGTGTTGCTGCCAGGATGGGAGCATATGTGATTGCACATATGACATAATAATTCGAAGATAATGTGGTTTTGAAGATGCATCCCATGAGTATAAGAGGTACAAAATTGTCCCTTATTCCTAATATTGAATGGATTCAGGCATCCAGGAGACAACTGGTCATTATGTAAAAGCCAAGTATATAAAGACTGCAGGCTATGTATGTGGGGGTGCTAGCCATATTTTATATCCTTGCCTATCCTGATAACTTAAAATGCTACCTTGAAGAATGGTTCAACACAAAGATGACGTAGTCCACCTATTTTACTAAGTTGTATTTGTAAAGTTTGCATAAATCCATACCGGACAAAAATATTCTCATGGGGAGCAAATTATGTGACCCAAATTCACTGTGATACCGCAATAACTTGATAGTGATTCACGGCCTGGGTCCCTCATCCTTATTGGACCATATCTCCATAGATATTCCTATATACCAATTGTTCTCTTCATGTAACCTCCTCCTTAAAGTGCCCACTCTTAGACTAGTTCACTTTGTGACCACCAGAACTGGAGGATTCTGTGTAGTCAGGCCAATATTTTGGAGTGGCTTGATGGCATGGGTGAGGAGGGCATCTTTGCTCCCTGCTTATCAGAAAGCATGTAGGTACATTTTATTTCAAAGAGTGTACTGGAGAGGATGAAGTAACTGTTGAAAAGGTATTGTTGGAAAAGCTTGACTATGTTTTTGTCTCTGTATAGTTTTTAACTTTGCAAAGTTAAAATTGTTAAAATTGTTATTGCACCTTGTTATTACTCATGTGTTCTGCTTTGAGTCTTCAGAGAAAGCAGGATATAAATACCTTAAAAATGAATGAAATAGCAGCTGCAATTGTGCTGATGTAAATTGCTCCACATTGGCCACACAAATCCATTCACAGGTACAGTCAAAACTCGGTGGTGGAGAGTGCTGTCAAGTCACAGGTGACTTATAGTAACCTCTAGTGGGGCTTTCATGGCAAAAGACTAACAGAGATGATTTGTCATTGCCTGCCTCTGTGAGTCTCATCTTCTTTGGAGGTCTCCTATCCAATCACTAACCAAGGCTGACCCTGTTTAACTTTCTGAGATCTGATGAGGTTGGGCTTACCTGGGCTATCCAGGTCAGGGCACAGTCACAACTCATTGTGTGGAAAATATTTTAAATGTCTTCTTCACTAATCTGTAGACTCTCCCATGAACTGGAGCAGTATTGTTCTAGTCTTTCATAAAGACCCAAAACATAAAAATCTACTCTAAAGATACGTCATTGGAAAAGGAAGAAAGATAGCAGTATTGGTGTCTTATTGATACCATATTAGTATTGGTACACACATACTTGAGCTGCTGGCATTAAGGGTTGCATGAAGGTTGGTTGGAGTTAAGAAAGGTGGGGTATAAATTAAGTAAATAAATAAATGAACAAAAGTGTTGCACATGACATACTGCAAAAGTGATCAACTATATTCAGGTAGGGTTGGCTCATAACATCTTTGCCTCCACTTTTTACCATTTTTCCTTCTATTAATTCTGATAACAATAGCGAAGGTCTATGGGCTCTCTACACTTAAAAGAAGTTATAGCCATTCTAAAGGCTGCAGTTAAATCAATGAAAATCAATGTTTTGATAGAACTTAGGGGAGAGTTTTAAAGCATGTTAAGGTTTTTTCAGATTGCGTGCAGGAAATTCCTTTTCCTCCCTCAAAGGATGGAAGCATTTCAATAAAGTCAATAACTCTGCCTGAAGCACAGCTTGGCCGGTAGTGACAGCAGCAGCAGCTGTTGGTGGAGAAAAGTTATGAAATAAACTTTTGTGTATTCACCTCCTGCGATGGGGGAGGGGGGAACTGGAAAACAACAAAACTTTAATGATGAATATGAATGCTTTATAATGGAAACCATAAAAAAGGTATTTCAAGTTGACTTAATCCTTAAAGAGATACTGGGTGGAATATCTATTTTTACCAACTTTGAAATACAACTACAGTCTTGAGTCATAAATGCCCTGCTCTAGTGTAGAAGGTTGATTTTGGTGTGGTGTCAAGATGAAAAGTGATAACTTGGCATTGCCTGGTCCGGAGGTGCCTATTTAAAGCCAGACTAAACGGATTCACATTTTTGAGAGTAGAATTTGCAGGCAGCCAGTTTGTTTAACATCTTTGCTCTTTGGTCTCATTGAGGGGACTATTGAAGACTTTGGCTACCATCCAGTACAAGGGTAAGCAGTCCATAAGCCCTCTGAAATGAGTAGATTTAGGCCTAAACTCCATTTTGGATTAAGGCCTGGTTCTGAGGTGGAACATATTCCAATGTCCTGCATAGATAAGATATCGTAGAGGGGAAGAAAATTCTTTTGCATTACCACCAGCATTCCTCTGGATGAGGTAATGTGTATTTCCATATAACTATAGAACGTTAGCCCTTAAGTAGTATCCATTTTTCTAAAATGCCCACATCTTTGATGCTATCTTCTCTCAATGAATAATACCACCTGAAGGAAATCCCTGATTCTTGGGAGAGGGTTTTGCAGACCCTGTTCTGCCCCATCACTTCTTTGACTTGATGAGTTAAGGTTGTACTAATCTGATGCTGTGGGGTACAAGCCAGAAGTTTGAATTGCTGTTTCCTGATTCTCTCTATGTTGTGAGCAATTGGTCAGAGGAGGAACTGTGGGGAGACTGAGAAGGGAGGACTTTAGCAACATTGTCCAAAGTCATTCTGCTTCTTGAATAAAATGATCCTATAGAGCATGCTTATAGCATTTCCACACGTGATAATCTCTGTCTACTAGGAAGCAGGGTTTTTTTCCTCCATAGAAGACTTAACAGAGTCTGAGCTAAGTTATGTGATAGATGAGCATCTCTTTTGCTGTAAGAAAGGCCAGTTTTGTGTGGGGAACTTAGCAGGGCCTGATTATGTAAGCATCCAGGATTTGACACCTATATGGCGGTCTCAGAAGATGTCAGTTATCACTCAGGGAGCGAACAATGGAATGCTTCCTCCTGTCTGCACTGTTCCTGCATGCAACCCCCCCCCCCCCCGAGTGTTGGATGACGTACCCCCTCCCAGGTCCTGGGGAAACAGTTCATTGGCCTGGACCTTTTCAGAGGGAACATTTGCAAATGCCACCCCCATCTTTTGATTGATCAGTGAGGAACTCCTGTAATACCAGCTAGTTTCAGTCCACCATGCTCAGCCCTCTTAGCTTTCAGCTACAAGACTTGGAATGTTTTGGTTGCCTTGCCAAGAAGGTGTAATGAACAAAGAATCTTCTTGTAAATTTGGGAATAGCTAATTTCTGTGTTTCCCTTCCCCTTGTCCCCTCATTTGCCTATCTGTGTATGCTTAGAAAACATCTTTTAAAACCAGAGGGTCTGAGGGTCACTCTAAACATTACTTTCTTTACAAATTCACTATGGAGCTAACCTGGGCTCACACATATACACAGCTCTGGGGAATGGCATGTGTGAAAAAAAGAGAGCCCAGATGGGCTTGGAAAGTTGCCACCGGGGGAGTAAAAACTCTTCCTTTCTCCTAAGCATTTTCTTCCATCTTAGAATTTCCTCAATTCTAAGATGTTTTTCCATTTCTGCTGCCGCATGTGCACCCAATACCTCGACACGAAGCAGCAGAAATGGAACCCCTACCACCACCAAACTGTTTTTGCATGGGGGAAAACATCTTAGAATCGTCAGTCTTAGAATTACTTGTCCTCTGTTTAACATTTCCTCAACTCTGTATTGGATTTCTGCTGGTTTTATATCTTGCAAACATTATATACTCAGTAACATTGTTTATTGAAATGTCCTTGAAATTGACTGCACTGACTCACACTGTGTAAACCACCTTGACTCTCAATGAAAAAGGCAGATTATAAATAACATTAATAAAATAAAATAAATCTTCCCCCATGAACTGGCTTCACACTACTGGGAATAGGAGAGGCAGTTGCCTTGCGAATATGAGGAACTTGACCAGTCTCCCTTCTATGTCAAGGAAGTACCAGTCTCCCTTCTATGTCAAGGAAAGCAGAGGGTGTCCAGGACGGATCCAAATCTGTTCATCAGTATAACTTTTAGCTAATTCTTTCCAGATGGGGGTAGCTCTGCATAAGATTGGAGGATCTAAGAGTGTTGCATGGTACATGGAAAGCCCCTTTAAGCATAGATGCCCCACAGTTAATCCAGGTACTTTTATAGGGGGCACCTGCAAGTTTTTTCGCCAGAGCCAGTCTTTTTCCTTCTTCACAGTTTCCAGCTTGTTACAGTTTTGATGACAATGCAGCCATCCTATATCCTCTGAAATTTTCTGTCTGTGACATGTCCCTTCTCAGTTGGGTGTGTACAGGGCTCCCGGAAGAGTTAATTTATACTCTTTTCCTCTCTGCTCCCTACCATTCATTTGAAAACCGCCACCTGCACTCTGGGACCAAGATTTCATTCTAAACTAATGAATGGAGTTGGAAACCACAGCTTCCTGTATCAGTAAAACAGGTGCATTGAAGGTACGCAGAGTTTCCTGTCAAGTGACCATTTTAGCTTGCAACTTCGCTTCTTTTTACTTTGGCCAAAAACAGGGGAATTGGTTTCTTGGTTTCATAGGACACTTCTGCAGAAAAGTTTTAATACAGCTCATTTCTCATTTATGCTTCAAATTAAGTAGTGGACATTCAAGAGAGCTGATCCCCCTTTGTGTCTGCATTATGGCCACATTTTAAGTACAGATTAGCTGCTATTTTGCTTTGGCATATACTTGATGCAGAGCAATGGAGGACAGTGGATTAAAAATAGTGGGCCTGCTGAATATATTTATGACATCAAACAGGAAGGAAAGACAGGAGCTGTATGCATGCATTGTTTCTTCTCTGAGTTCCCAAGAGGCATCGTCATTTGTCCAGGTGTTTTCCAGTTTCTATCATGTTGGAAGGGACCTCCAGGGTCATCTAGTCCAATGCCCTGCACAATGCAAGAAATTCACAACTATCTCCCACCCACACACACACACACACACACCCAGTGACCACTGCTCCTTGCCCAGAAGATGTCAAAAATACCTCTAGGATCTAGCCAAACTGACCTGGTGAAAGTTGCTTCCTGACCCCAAAGTGGTGATCAGCATTACCCTGGGCATGTAGGAAGGTTTGATCTGTCAATCAGTTACAGATCCACCTAACAGGAATAACAACAACAACAGCTTTTTATACTGCCCTTCAGGACAACTTAACGCCCACTCAGAAAGTTTTACAAAGTATGTTATTATCCCCACAACAAAACACCCTGTCAGGTGGGTGAGGCTGAGAGAGCTCCTAGAAGCTGTGACTGACCCAAGGTCACCCAGCTGGCTTCAAGTGGAGGAGTGGGGAATCAAACCCAGATTAGATTAGAGTCCCAACCACTACACCAAACTGGCTATCCAAACCACATTTTACCAATTTGTCTACAGGGATATTACCTGGAACTTTATCAAAAAGCCTTTTTGAAATCGAGATAAACTATGTCTACCGCATTCCCCTGATCCAGCAAGGTAGTAACTTTCTCAAAAAAAGAGATAAGGTTAGTCTGATGTGACATGTTCTTGAGAAACCCATGCTGGCTCTTAGTAATCATAGCCATCCTTTCTAAATGTTCAAGGACTGAGTGATGATTTGTTCTAAAACTTTTCCAGGTATGTATGTCAAACTGACAGGTCGGTAGTTAACCGGATCCCCCTTTTTCTCCTTCTTGAAGACGGGGACAACATTTGCCCACTTCCAATCTTCTGGCACCTTCCCTGTTCTCCAAGAATTCTCAGAAATAATGGACAGAAGCTCAGAAATTACATCTGCAAGTTTTTGTTCTACTTCCCTGATAACTCCCCTGCCAAACTGCCTCAAAAGACTACCTGTGAAAGGCTTGCAGAAGCAAAAAACCTTAACACCTATAGGATGTAAGAGCTACTCAGCTTCTTATAGGGCCCCCAGGCTAAGAGCCCAGGGCACGAGCCCTTGTGCTCTCATCCTTGTGCCAAAGGCTCCCATCTCGTGAGGCAGAGCCTGATACAATTAATATGCTAGATCAAATCACATTCAAAAAAGGAAGGTTGATTTCAGATGCAAAGCTTACAACTTCTGGCCATAAAGCAAACTTTGTGCATTTTGCTAAATGGCAGAAACAGCAATCTTCAACATTCCATGCATGTGAGACCCTGCAGTATATATTTCATTCAAAAACAAGCTTCAGAGAAAACTAAATTTGTTGGCGGGGGGGGGGGCTGTCAAACTCTTACGAAGTCAGCCTTCAGTAACTCATATTTAGAACTGCTGTAGGCAGATTTTGTGATGTCTGAAACTTCATACTTTTTCATAAAGATGAAGTCACTGTATAGCTGGCCCTTAAATATTTTTTTCCAGAGTGGCTGCCCTAGGGCAGTTGGATAGGAGCTCAGGGTTTCACAAGGAGCAAGTGCTTTACGAATTCAAAAACATGTACATTTAATCGGAAGTTAGATTATTTATACTGATTTCGTGTCACCTGAAAGCAATCACAAAACCCTCATGCCAAATCTTGGAATATTCAACCTATCATCAGTTAGTGAAATTTACAGTGCCATCCTAAGCACATTTACGCTCTTCTGAGGGAGAGATAATTCCCAAGACCTCGTAGCAACTGCACCTCCTGCCTTTACCTTGTGTTCAGATGGGCCACTGGGGAGGGCCTTACAATCTCTGGAATTGTAGGTGGGGAAGGAAATAAAAGTAGGTAACCTGTGGTATTTGTAAATGAAAAGTGTTGAGGCATTGGTACTGTTGTGGTCTGGGTCAGCTCAAGCAGAATAGTCAAAGTCCGAACCAAAGTCAAAGCATAAGTCCAAAGCCAGGAGAGAGTCCAAAATCCAAAAGCGAAGTCCAGAGGTCCATAGGTCAATTACCGGTAAGTTTGGGGGCTATACAAAAGCAAAGTCAAGGTCCAGTCCGAAAGGGGCAGGGCAGGGCTGGCAAAGGCAAGGCTCGGTTCAGTGGAGTAGTTGCAGCAGTAACAGGAACTGACGTGTTGCTTCCATGTCTCCTGGTCTTCTGTGGCTGGGTTTTATACAGAGGCTGACTTGCAGCCAGCTGCTGTGGGAGTTATCCTGTGGTTACTCCTCATCACTCTTAGCCAGCACCTGGCGTCTGGCCAGGCGGTGTGCGCTTTGCCGTCTCTCCTGTAGCTGTACACGTTGTCTCTGTCTGTGGCGCTCTTTGGGTGAAGCTGGAGGTTTGGACATCCTGGGCTGAGCGTCACCAGTGGTGTAGGAGCAGGAGGGTGTTGGTGCCTTTGGCTCGGCTGCTCACTGTGGGCATTGGTCAGCTGGTGGCTGAGCTTCACCGGTGGTGTTGGAGCTGGAGGGTGTTGGTGCCTCTGACTCAGCTACTGGCTGTAGAGACTGATCCTCCAGCAGCTGTTCTTCCTGAACACTGGCTTCTGCTGAGTCAGGGCTGGCTAGGCTGGTTACACGCGGCTCCTCTCCTCCAGTGGAGTCCTCACTATCACTGAGTCCCATGGCAGGTAATCTGAAATCTTAGTGATATTCTTTTGTCTACTATTTATTTTTTAACTTGAGCCAGTAAACAACGCAGAGAGCCTGACACTTGCTGATACGAAATGAGGCTTGTACCATCTTTAGTGTTCTTCTATAATGGAATAATTGACATAGCCTCTGTGTAAGTGAAAATGAAGGCTGGAGGGTTTTAGCTGGCAAGGAGATGAATGTCCTGTATTCTGTTGTATTAATTCTGTCACTCTTGACAGTGATTTACATTTGAAATTCCTAGAGCGGAATGAAGCCACACAGAGGTCTGCAAAACAGGGAGGCAGTAGCACGTCATTACATATTTAGGAAATCATTCTGCTGCATGGCATAGACAAATTATCTTCCTTAGTTATGAAACGTTTAGATAGTGGACATAAGTTTTTCAGAGAAGCAGCACAGGAAATAAGATAATTTCTCCTTCTGCTTCTGAAGGGAAAGTGAGGTTTTTTTTCTCTCCTTTTCATGTTTCAGCAGGACTATCATAGAATCATGGGGTTGGAAGGGACCTCTAGGGTCATCTAGTCCAACCCCCCTTCACAGTGCAGGAAATTCACAACTACCTATCCCACCCCACCTCCCGACTGCCCCAGTATCACAACCTGACACAACCTACTTCCCTGACTACCTCAATGTGTGCGTATTCCAAACGGAAAGTTAGATTTTTCTATTTAATTTTTGACGTGTGTTCTGGTGCCTACAGAAATGACAAAACTAAGGGGAAGTCAGGCAGTGAGAGTGTACCTAAAGGGAAGAAATTATGAAAATAAAAGCTACATTGGAGTCGTTTGGATACCTGAATAACACCATTCCTAATACGTCTGGTGATAGAGAAAGGCATTTTCTTGATTCTTTAGTTAGACCTGTGGCTTTCTGGTCTGGTCCCAGCCTTCCCATCCATTGTCCATATTTAAAATCTTGATTCTATATGGGGATGAATGACATTAAAAAATTTAAAAGATTTATGTAAGCAAGGTTATTCAAACTGAGCTCCAGGGAACCTTGTGGGTCCATTAGGTACTCCAGGGGGGGTCTGCAAGTCCTTCTTAAGGACAGAATTTGAGCCTTTTTCATGCCCATCTACTAAACTTGAAACTGGAGCTCTTCCTCATTTTCGAAGAATGGTGGCAGGAGCTGTCTGCTTTAGGGGAATGGAATGGGCCTTGCCCTCTTTTGTAGCATGGGAGTTCATAGAGCTGCTGTTACTCATATTTACCTACTTTCTAGATTACTTAAGAGCACTGTCCAGAAAACATGCTGATTGGTTGCCAGGAACAAATAATTTGGCCCTAGAAACTCTTATTGGTTAGGTGACATCACGAACATACAGTCATAACACATTCATCAAGAATGAACTGGATTCACTCTGTTTTCCAGTGCAAAGAACTTCACCACAGAGACAGAGGTGCCTGTCAGGGTTGGATCCCCTACCCCTGCACATCAGCTTCAAGGGGGCTTTTGTGCCCAGAGAAGGAGGGAAGAGTGGAGGCAACACTTCTGGCTTCCAGCAGGGCTCCTCAGCCAATGACAGGCCCAAGAAAGGGCCAGATGAAGCCGCACCTCCAGTGGCAATCAGGCAGCAGCAAGCAAGTGTCCTGACAGGCAGGCCAGTCCTGAGGCTGTTGGAGGCTGCAGAGGTGGCGCGGTAGAAGCAGGCAGCACAGACCCACTCTCACCCAAGCTCTGACCTGTGACTGCAGCAGGCTTGAGGCTGGATGGGCTGGGGGAAGGAGGTGGGCTGGCAGTGGCAATAGTCACAGATCCAAGGCCCCAGAGAACACCACCCAGGAAGGCAGGGGCAGCAGCAATGCCACCCACAGGAAGGCCTCCTCTGAGGCTCAACAGGGAATTGGGCTCCAAGAGAAACTGGCAGGGCAAAGCTCTCTATGGTCAGACAGCCTATCCATCACAGGAAAAGCTACCCCTGAGGGACAGTGGTTAGTAGAGCCCGAGGTTGACCTGCCCTGTGGGCAATCTTTATGTAGCCAATCAGGGCAGAGCCAAGGAGGATGAGTGAGACCAAGACCTCAAATAAAAGGAGGAGGCACTACGCTGGGAGAGAGGGGGATTCAGGGTGCATTCAGAAGCCCTCCTCCCATTTCTGAGACTTGCCACAAACCTCAAGGCTGGAGAAGGTGGCCACAGAAGGGACCATAGCCCCAGACTCCAACCCAAGGCAAGAAGAGGCTGACAATGCTACTGTTTATTCATAGACAGTAGCAGCCTCTTCTCATCCCTGTCTAGCCAACTTGTAGCTATATGTTATTATTTAATAAAGAAGTTTCTCATTGGCTCTGGCACAAAGTCCCTGCGAAACGAGTTTGATTAAAACTGGGGTCAGGGACTTTGGAGTGGCCCAATAGAAATCAGCTACCTTCTGGGGCTTCACCTTGCAGACCATTGAACAATACAAACATTGCGGTTCTCTCTGTCTTGTTTTGAGAACACTAAATGACAGAGGCCTCTATGGGACAATCATGGCTTACCATGTACTTTCAAGGGAATTGCCTGAAGTGTGGTAGGTGTTAGTGAGAGAGGAGGGGCGGGTTTGGGCATCTGAGTAAAAATTTAGAATCAGAATTGGGCCTGCAGGTTGCTAAAATTTGAGAACCACTAGTGTAACTTATTGAGGGATGTCGCATCTGTGACCCCCTAGCAACAAGATAGAGCACCTTACTGCCTGCACCAGGCTACGGTTTTGTAGAAATCAAATGGCTATAATAAATCAAAGTAGCAAAGGTAGGTGGTAGCTCAGTGGTAGAACACCTGCTTTATATACCGGGGTCTCACATTCAGCTCCTGGCATCCCCAGTTAGAAGAAGTTCAGTAGCAGAACTGATAAAAACCTCTGTCTGAGGCCCTGGAGAGCCACTACTAGTGAGAACAGACAGCAGTGAACGAAGGTACAACCTCCATATAATGCAACTCCATTTGTTCATAGAATGCAAGAGGGAATGTGCAGTTAGAAACATAGTTGTGACTAGCAGGAATTGAAACAGGTTTTGTTTAAACAGGTTATAACAGCCTCTCAAATAAATACAGTGAAATACTATAGAGAGAGAGAACTGGTATAAGTTTTGGCAGTTTTTTCTGTGTATAAAATGGGCATCATACAAATCTCTTGGTCTGGATCACTGAGCAGTAATGCTTAAATGTTTGCACTTGACAAGATATTAGAGCAGAATTCCGGTCCAACTATTAACATGTTGTACATAGATCTGATTGATGTGAACTTCCTTCCCAGGAGTTGACAGGATTTGTGAAATCAGTATCCCCTGCAAGTCTTGGATCTCACAGTAGTACACAGTGTCTATTGCATTTCCTGTGAATTTACACACGGCAGAATAAAGAAGGAAGAAACCTTCTCATTGGCTCTTTTCCCAGATATTTTTTGGCTCTATACTTTAGTGCTTTTTTATAGCTCGTTGCAGCCCTCATTTTAGTAAAAGGTAAGCTTTTAGAATAGTAGACTGTAGAGTATCCTGTTTGGAATCTCACTTCACTCTAGTGTACCAATTTTGATTGACCTTGGTAACCAGCCATTATGTGTGATCACTCCCAACTCCTCCCCTCTCTTGAGCCCACTGGATACGCACACAGTGCAACCAAACAATAAAAAACAAAATCACAGTATTTTATTTATTTACTTAATTTATGTCTCACCTTTCTCCCCATGGGAACCTAAAGCAGCTTACATTGTTCTGTTTTCCTCCATTTTATCCTCACAACAAGCCTGTGCCGTAGATGAGGCTGAGCATGTGTGATTGGCCCAGGATCACCCAGTAAGCTTCCATTGCAGAGGGAAGATTTGAATCTGTCTCTCTCGGATCCTAGTTCAACATTATAACAGAATCATAAATAGAAAAGATCACAAGTTGTCCAGGCCTGCAACAGTTTTAACTGAGCAGCAACCCTACTTCCTCTCCAAACTCCTTTTCTATCAAGAAAGCAGTCATTTAGGGCATTACCTTACCAAGTATGAATTGGTCCACTGTGTTCAGATATTTGCTTACCTGTTGCTAGCAAGGTTCTTCTGGCTGAAGAATATTGTCTGGTGAAAGGTCTTGCTGCGTAGCTATAGAAGGCTCTGAAGGAATGCTGTGGACAGGAGCAGAATCCATTAGTGTGCCTGCACAGAGATCATCAACAGGCTATTCCCCATCCCATCATTTTGAGATGGGATTTTGAGGAAATGTTCTTTTTTAAAAAAATATCCAACAGGAGTATTTATAGTGATATTTCAAACTCTTGGTATGAATCAGATTTATATTGGGATTGATGCCATCAGATACACAACAGTGGTGTTAGACTGCTGCCCCTTGGAAAATGGTTATCTGAGGGACTGTAAGCTAGATGGAATGAGATCAGCTACTGAGAGAAGTGAGAGAAGAAGTTGGAGCTCACTGTGGAGGGAAATAGAGTTTGTCAGTTTTGCTTGAGGAACTGCTCGGTGATAGATGAAGGCTCCATGAAGCATGGCTCTTTGGAGCTAGAAATGTTTAATGGAAGGCTACATCATGTGACCAGTAAGGTTGCATTGGTTGCCATATGCCACTTGTTTTCAACAGATGATGTGTATATTCAGGGTCTTGAGAGAGTAACTAGTGAGTATTCAGCTCCCCCTACTGCCAAATATCTTTCTGTTAGTCAGAGGTACTGCTCACCCCAACTCTGTCTCTGAAGAATAAGCATTGATAGTTGAAGTGACAAGCAGGCAATGTGTTACCTGGTTCTGCAGGCCTTACGCAATTGCTTATTACTGATGTTTAGTCTGCAGTGGTCTTTCCTTTCACCATGAATTTGGGACCTTTGCTCCGCAAATCTGCCTTTCTGTTTTTGTTGGAATTAAGCC
This sequence comes from Eublepharis macularius, assembly GCF_028583425.1. NCBI lineage: Eukaryota > Metazoa > Chordata > Lepidosauria > Squamata > Eublepharidae > Eublepharis > Eublepharis macularius. The sequence goes on from NC_072793.1 coordinate 73,516,676, forward strand.
AGATTTTTACTAGTTGTTTCGTGTCTTGATTCAATTTGTGTTCATAAACTATTCTATAAAATCCTAAAAATGTTTCTCAGTCTCTTGTGCTTTAATAATAAACGCCTGTTTATCCCTGAGAGAAGATGCTGTAGGTCATGAGTGTTTGCATCCTCAGAGGCTCTGTTACACACTGCAAAGTTTCATCATCAGCATTATCATCATCATGAGGAATTGAATTGTTTATGTCTGAGCGCCATTTGCTCAGTGTGTAAAATTCGGCTAAAAATGTTAAAGTGTGAAAAGCATGGACACCAACACTCTGGACTTACCTAGTCTGCTGAGCACCAGTCTATTTAAATACAGCAATAAGTAACGTGTGGTCTATTTTATAAAAGTTGTTTACTGGATGGCTGTTTAGGCCTCCTGTTTATTTGATAGTCTTTTAACACCCCCTCCCCCAAGGTCTTCTAGTTTGAAGACTTTTCCTACAACAGATTTTCTATAGAATTTTTAGATCTATGCAGGAAAATTGTAGAAAGGTGTGTCAAGGATCAATGCATAATGGGATTTGTAGTGTTCATTGTGTGGATCAAAGGGAGCGGGTCACAGTCTGCCATTTAGATCAGTAGGAATGAAATGCAGCAAGCCAAATAAGCTGATCACAGTTCTTGCAGCTCCTCAAGAACCTTCTGTTCTTCTGACTGAGAATGGAATTGTGGAATGGAAATGCAAATAATTAAAATGGGTCTTTCTGATATAATGCAATATGGTGAGATTGCCAAAGATGGTTTCATGCAAAGAATTTAAAATAATCACAATAAATGCATATCATTTGGGACAACATAGTCAAAATAAATAAAAACAAACAGTTTAAAAATAGCAACACAGCTACCACAAAATAATGTTCATTGACAACAATGAAAATACCTTGAGCCAGGGCGAGCAACTGACAGGATTGCAGAAGATAGCATAAAAGCTTGGAATTGAAGGCCGGAAAAGTAGAAAACAAATAGGCATTGCTCACTGTGGCTAGACTGAATTGTAAACAGTCATGGTAGGATTTTAAATTTCTTTCCTGTGGTAGAAAAGATAAACTACTGCAGTCTAGAAAACTAGACTGTAATCCTTACTTAGCCACAAAGCTCGAATTCAGTATGCCTCGGCAGTGGATTCTCAGGCCATTACTGTAGTCTTATGGATCCTTTTGACCTGCACTCTTGTTGGAGAGTCAGAAGAAAGACCTAGATGGGACTACTTGCACAGATTACCGGTCTCACTTTGAGAATGCGTTTTATACTCTTGTCAAAAAGACAGCACTAGAACTGGGAGATCCTGCTTGTATTTGACCAAAACCATTCCCTTCTGTTTTCCTTGAGAATGGGAGGGGAGCAGGAAAGATATGTGTAGTTCCCACTTCCAGATGTGTTTCATGTACAGGTGAAATTGGAAATGTATGGTCTTATTCACTCAAAACATAGTGATTTGAGAAACCACATATTAGATAATGCTCTTGATATATCTGGAAAGAGACCAAATCAAGAAATACCCCTCTGGCAATAGACATGCCTGTTCTGGTTTGTTTGTTTGATTGTTTGTTTGGTTTGGAGGGGGGTTAGGAGGAATTAGGATGCTAACATATTGTTCATTTCAATTTAATAAACTAGTTCGTATTTTAGAATTGATCTGAGTGATGCCAAATGTGTCTGAAAGGAAGCTTAAAAAGAAGGAACCATGGAGCAGTATTATAACTGAAGCCAAATTACTAACATGAAGACATCTGGAATTATTTTTGTAATTAAAAAAGCTACATGTTTTCAGAATTATTTCAGCAATGGAAACTTGCATTGCACCTATTATTTCAAAACAGCATTGTGGAAATGAGGCTTTTCCTCCAGTTTATCCAACAAGCTGTAATCATTCACTTTCTGATATTATATATATCAAAATGCCACTGGTGTGCAAATAATGAGGTGGAGGGGGTGCCTGCCCATAAGGCCTATAATGTCTCTAGTTTACATGGCAGCTGAAGCCCATCGAACATAGGATGCATTGTTAATGGACAAAAAGCTATGGATGCCTGTTAAAAGTCTGGTGGCCTTTTGGGACAGCACAGTGGACTTTGTATTGCTTTCCACAACATATTGCTTCGTTTTAAAGTATGTGGTTTTAAAATGTGCAGAATCAGAGCCATAATCCTCTGGCAAAAGAGGTCCGTGCATGAAAAGAAGCTTCCATGTATTGATTGCCCATTTGGATAATGTTCATTCATAGAACTTTTGTTTGCAGGAATAAACTTTGTGTACACTGCTGAGTTTGAGGACCACTTCCTTTGCAACATTGTTGGAGGGGCTGAATGTAGTCATGCTTTTTCTAGCTGTTGCCAGAAAGGAAAGTGCCTCTCATTTGTGTGGCAGGTAGAGGAGTGTACTGCTGCTAGAGATCTTCGGGTTAAGCCAGCAAGTAATGTACAAGCTGACGTATGCTATCTACCTGCATAATTATAGCTAGCTCTGTGGGAATGGATGTTACGAAGATTCAGAGAATTTGCTGACTCAGAAGTCATACTCCGTTCAGTGGATAGCTGTGTCAGTCGGACAACAGCAGGAAGAAAAGAGTTTTGACTCTTGAAAACTTACACTGAAAATCTTGTTGGTCTCTAAGGTGCCACATGAGGAAGTCGGACTTCCTCTTAAGTGTGTGTATAAGACTTGAGATGGAGTAAACCTTGGGTCCCATATGCCAGTCATATGGTCACATACACCTGTTATCCCAGTTTTGTTGTTTTTACACTGGTGATATGGGGTTGCTATCCTGTACTATCTAGCGACAAAACAGAATGCTAAAAGTGCCAGTATACCAACAGCCATACCCACAACATCTGTGGAAGTTCAGTAGCAGCACAAAATAATAGCAACACCTCCCATCAGCTGTGTAAGAGAAATGCCAATCAATGAAAGATGCTGGTAAAATGCCAGTCACATTGCCCCACCCAGTATACACAATAATGTACAACCTGGTTACCAGAGGTGGTGGACTGTTGCGTCTTCATCTGCACCAGGCATATAATTCTCTGAAGAGGAAGGTAGCAGCAGATACCTTCAGTTACAAGCTTCAGGCCTTCTTTCAGACAAAAGTTTAATAATCTTTCGGAAACCCACAAAATAGCCATTTACCAGGCAAAACGCCAGGGCCAAAGCATGAAAGAAGAGCTGATCTTCCAGCCACAAGGGATAGTCAGCCCTGCTAGGAAACCTGCAGAAAGAGTCTACTGGTCTACCAGGATATATATTCAAGTCTCACTGGGGGGCCATTGCTTCCCCAGAGCCAGTTTCCAGAGCCTTCCGCTCAGCATGTATATGTTGATGTTCACATGAGAGGAGTTTGCTTGTTGCAACAAAAGGGCCACATGTACAAGGAGGAATGGGAGTTACAACCACAAGCTCACAACAGGCAGTATTATGAGATAATTGATAGGTTGAAGCTCCCAGGAGGATACTGTGGAGATGCCTTCTTCTTTCCAAAGTGCTAAAAGCAAGTCAGCATGCCAGAACTGTAGGCCCTTTCATTGCCTGGCTCCTTTACAGAGCCATCTCCAGAAGTTAACTGTTATCCTGCAGCCCAGCCAGTTCTCACCATCTCTATCTGCTCCCATCCAGATGCTGGGACTGCTTTCCCAACCTGCATTCATTTCAAAGTTCATAAAGCTCTTGTCCTGGCCACTGTACCACTTCTCTGGGTTAAGCCAGGAGATAGCTAGACTGCCTGGGTCAGGTGGGGAAGGTTCCTTCTGGCTACCCTTTTGGCCAGGAATGCCACCTTTTAAGACTCAAGGGCACTTGGTGCTCTCTAACTTCAAACAGCTTGTAATCTGTCTACCCACTGCTCCTTCCCAGCTTCCAGCTGGCTACTTCCTCCACCTCCTTTTATCCCTTTTCCATTGTCCACTCTCAGTTCTTGCTTCATGTTCCTGAGCAGGCCCTTTCTTCCGAGGAAACCTTTATTCAAGCTAGCACTTGTTGTCCTTGTTTCTGGCTGCTTTTTCCTTGTTCCTGCAGCCCCACATGCCCTTCCCTCTGCCCTTTTAAGAGCCGTGATATGGCTCCATCCCTCACCCCAGTGAGTTACACCACTTGGTGCATGACATTGGTCAATGGAAAAAAACCAACTTGGTTTCAAATGATGATAGTACAACACTAGCATCCATCTTCCCTTTAGGCATATCTCCAGTCTCCATTAGTGCAAGAGGATCATATTCTTTGCCAGCCATAGCAACTCATGGGTAAGATTGTACTGTTAGGTTTCTTTGATAGAGTCACATTGTGTTGATCTGACATAGGCATAATATTAAAAAAAAACCCTTATTTTCAGAGATGCCATCTTTTTAAATAATAATTTCACTGGTGTCTCATTCTGCCCCCTCCCCTTTATAATGTTACAGTATTTATGGGGGCTTGTATATGCTATAAACCCTTTGAAATTTTCAAATTTTTAATTATTTGTAAGGCCTGGTGGATGCTTCAAATGGTGTTAACAGATTATTTTCTAATAAACTCTGTAGCTATCAGAAAATGAGAAATATACTTTTTACATTGCAGCACACTTTATTTTTACCCCTTTCTTTTAAAATTTCTCTTGTTTTATAAAATAATTCCCCAGTGAATCAAAGTGGCAGTAAGAACAACGTGAGCAACTATGGAAAGCTGCTGGCAGAATTATCTTTCCTGTGACTTTCATAAGCGGATTTATTTATGGACACTGGAAGAAAATACTTTAGACTGGAATATAGGTAAAGAAAAGATGACTGACTAAAGCCCTTGCCATAAAAAAATTAAGGATTTGCATAGGGGAATTGCTATAGAGGGTGATATATCATGCCTCTCTAGTGCATTAAAGGTGAATTATTTGGATATAAAACAAGAAAGGAAAACACATTTGCTCTTGCCACGGGATCATTCAGAATATGGAAATGATAAAACTCAGATATTAACTACATGCTGCTGCTACTTCTTTTTTTTAAAGTATTGACTTCATGGTTCACTTTTAGTCTTCCTGGCTTGTTCTTTCTAACACCTTGCTCAGAGACAAATCTGAGCATGCACAAGGGACTGCACTCAACAGGGAAATACAACCAGTGACGGCTCCCTGATAGATGTACTTATATGATACATACTACCTTTAGCACACCCTCCTTTCCTGCTAAGACTAAGCACTTGTAACCAGAATCAGAGGAGTTAGCCATGTTAGTCTGGTGTAGCAAAATAGAAAAGAGTCCAGTAGCACCTTTAAGACCAACCAACTTCACCGTAGCATAAGCTTTCGAGAATCACAGTTCTCTGACGAAGAGAATTGTGATTCTTGAAAGCTTATGCTACAGTAAAATTGGTTAGTCTTAAAGGTGCTACTGGACTCTTTTCTATTTCGTAACCAGAATGAATGCATATTCTTCCTCTGTTTGTTCCTACCCCCCACCCCCTTCCGTTGTGTTTGCTGTCAGGTTTCAGATTGTAAAATCCTCTAGGTGAGAACCTCTTCTTGCCTTCCGTAAAGTGCCACATGCATCGATGGCATCATATAAATAAAAATAACACTTAACGTTTGTTACTTTCACACTTTATGTTTTTTGGTTTACACTTGAAAATACTTCTGAGTAACCTTGGATCAGTCACACACACTCAGCCTAACCTTCCTCACAGGGTTGTTATGAGGATGAAATGGAGGAGAGGAGAATGATGTAAGCTGCTTTTGGGTCTCCATTGGGAAGAAAGACAGGATGTAAATATAGCAAATCAACATAATACAATGTGCACTAGAGCCCTTTGGCCCAAAACGTATCAATTATTTCTGGAGTGCTTCTTCATTCTAAGGGCTGGTTCAGACATTCGCTGTCTCCCCCATGTGATGTGCCCTATATGGCCCTGATGTGATCAGCATTCTCCACAAATCCAGCCAGAGTTAACCAGAAACGACAGTTGCTTTTCATAGTGACAGAAAAATGTTTGGCTGCAAAGGCTGTTTCCATCTCATTCATCTGGAGCTTGTGTCTGTCATCTGTGGATATCCTGAGCCATGTCTTACATTCACCACTATTCCTTAGAACAGTTGTGTTGTTAGAAAAATTGACTATCTGAAATGGCTTCTGGACTGTCATTGGATGGCATTTTAGTTTAATAGTGCACGGTTTCATGGTTACCGTCAGGTAAATAGATGAGATGAATCTTCCTTCTCCATCTTTCTGCATAAATACAATTCTTTAGTAGAGGCAAATAGCAAAGAGCTTCAGAAAATAAAGAGTAATCCAGAGAGCTATGAAGCAGCTTTAAGTAAAGAGATGAAGATGACTTGTAGAAGAAAGAAAAGACCTGAGCATCCTTTCTAGGAACATAGCCAGACAAACAAGATCTTTTCTCTACTGCACCCACCCAGCAGTCTGACACTGTTTATTCTTTAAGGACTCCTGGTATTGATTTTAAAAGGAGTTACCCTGCCTTCAATGAAGATTTGTTGAGGTTACTCCCCCTCCCTCACTGGCCTCATTTGTTATAATGTTTACCAACCCTTAGATGCTACAAGTCTGTTATGGTCGTTGATTAAATAGGATAGTTTTTAGCTTAAAGTATAGTATAACTGAAAATATTTAGCCATGGTTTCAACATCTAGTTAGCTTACATTTAGAATGGCAACTGGGCAGTTTGGAGTCAAATCCCTTTTGTGTGGCATACAGGGTCACATACTTAAATAAATGTATATTGATACTTCTCTCACTGCAGGAAGAGGATTGGTAATGAAATTGGAAGATCCTGTGTTCAGTTCAGTGCAGAATATGGTTCACTTTTATCCACAGTGAGGGGAGTGGGGGTAGGTCTGAGATCTACCTCTGATCTCAGTTAAAATCCTGGGGTGAACTAGCATCAGAAAAAGTCTCCAGTTATTAGTTCAAGGATGGTAATTTTAACCGAGTCATAACGGCTAGATACAAGAAATGTTTTTTGCCTCAGATGAATAAAATGTGCAGTAAACTTGTGGGAATTTTCTCTAGGGGTCATATGGAACAGCAGTGATCTGAGAATCAATTTTGCATTTGGATCCCAAGTATATCTTGTTGTTGAGTGAACTAATAAAAGGCCAATTTTCATTCACTATTCCCCATAACCAACAGGCCTGTTCCATCCATTCAGCCTAGTGACATTTCCAGAGTAGGGCTGTGATGCCCGAGTTGGTATTCAGTTCTAGACAAATGACTTCTCTATACATTTGCCAATCCATTTATGATACAGTAGTAATAATGTATTTCTCAGATTTATGTGTGTTCTCTCTTCAAGGCACTGTGAGTAGAGCTTAGCCCATTTTATCCCCTCAACAAGGTAGGTTAGAATGAGAGAGGGTAGCTGTCCCAATATCACCCACTCAGCTTCATAATTTAGTGGGGATTTAAACCCAGGCTTTGCCAATCCAACACTCAATTTGGCCACAATACCATATTGGCTCTCTCTGCAGAGTATGTGATTGTAATGTGAGAGTTTTGAAGACAAATAACAACATAAAACATTTCAACCAGTAATTAGTGTTTCTAAGAGAAGGGGTAATCTGCAATAACTGTTGGCAAACATTGCAATAAATAAGGTATTGGTTGGTTGGGGGACAAATCTTCATTGAAGGCTAGGTAGGTTTTGCCATCTTGCAGTTATTTTGCCTGTGTTTTGTTTTTCACAGCACTTCTCTGCAAATATTCACATGGTTGGTTCACAAATGAAAAACATTGTTTGATTTTTATACACGTGTTTACTATAAACCAACTGATTGTGTGAACTGACTCCATTGAAAGGCTTTGTGTTGGAGGTGATGAGTTGAGCCTATTTCCCAAGTCTGCTGTAGATATTGTTTTGGTGAATCAGATCTGTTGCTGAGATCTTCCAAATGTTTGGCAACATAATCATGGTCCCAGATCAGTGCTAGTGTAAATTGGATTACTTCTTTGGAGTTTTCCCATGCTCACATTTACCTAGACACAGCAGTGTGAGGGAGGGTGCATAACAGGTGGCACTTGGGGGACTTTACTAGCCTCTAGAGTTCGCTGCAAGCAGCATCCAGGTTGCCAGGAAGTATAGAAAATTTAATTCCCAGAGTCCATAGATATGGTTATTCTTGCTCATGGCAGTATGGGGCCAACAAGGATGATAGAAACTTACTGTCTCACAGAAGCCCTGCTTTGGTGCCTCCCCTGATTGCTTCCCATGCTTACATACAAGTAAATGTGGGAAATGCGGGACTGAAATAAATCTCATTCAGGCCTAGACACTGAAGGAGTCAGGGCCAAAATCATGATTGATTCAGTGGAGTAAATCTGATGGGCAGATAACTTTAGAATCAGCAGCACACCAACAAAGTTCAATCTCTATCCACTTCCTTCGTTTTCCTTTCCCACCTTGTCACTAGTTATGGAATTGAGTTGCCTTGCAGATTCATGATGTGAAAGGAGAGGCCAAATATTTAAATAAATAACTAGGTCAGATGATGTGAAAGCTTCATATGGGGTGCTGTGTGTCAGTGTGTCAACTCATTCACATGTGAAAGTCATTGCTTGATGTTGCAGTTATCAGGTGATGAATATGCACACTGAAAGTAGGCCTCCTCTATGTAAATATCCTAATATCCAACCTGGCATCTCCTTCTCAAAATGTGCCTGGTGCCTACCATGCAGCTGCATGCTAACTCCTCCTTATCTGAACTTAAGATCTTAAATGTCTCCCACCAGCACCATTGAACTGAACATGATCATACTGTAGATGAACAAATGAGGTGTACTTCTAATGCAGGCTGCAGATTCTCAGACACATCTGTTTCCAAAAGTAAAGAACCTTAATGCTGATGGATGTAATTTTCAGGGCGCCTACCCTGATAGAAATGAAAGCTTTTATTAGGGTGGTTTGCTGCACACCCATAGATGAGCTCTTGGAGGTTTCCTGTTCTAACATCACTTATTAACATCATCCTGAGATGACTCATTTCTGCCTTTTGTTTGTTATTCCCACTTCTGGCATGAACTTCAAACAGCTTCAAATGGAAAAAAAATAATCAGCATACCAGACAGCAGTGGTGAAGGAGTGGTTTCATCTATTGGCTATTTGCTTAATTTTTGCAGGTACAATTTTTTCCACACAAGAACCTGCAGGATCAGTACTCTTTTTCGTGTACACTTAGTGCTGAGAGCAGCTTTGTTGGTGTGCTGTTAAACATGCACATTTTTACCTTGAAACAATTAATTACTTACTATTAAAAAACAAACTACCCAGTGTTAGCCAGCAGGCTCTAAATAAATGCTTCAGTTTAAAAAAGCAAAAGATAATTGCTTTACTTTAATAGAGTAATGATTTCTTTAATGTTCCTGTACTTTATGTGGATAACTTTAGATTAATAGTACATTTATTCCTTTAAAGTTTTCCTTTCAGTGTATTTATTCCCTGCTCAGCTTCTTCTTTTAGCCCATTTAAAAAGATTCCCTGTGTACATAAGGATGAGTCACCCAGTTTCAGTAACATTTTCTACCTCCGCCAATGGTTAAGATCAATTTTTTCTGTTCTCTTATCTGCCTTTATATATCATGCAGAGTCTTTAAAGTTCAAAAGTGTTATATTGTTCTCTTTATAGCAGACCTACCTTGACATAAATTTGTTTTCATCTAGTATTGTTCCATCCTTTAGACTTAAGTACACTCATTTAGAGCATTTTGATTAACATTCTTATTTTGTTTTGCTAATGAGTCAGGCTGATCCCCCCCTCACACACACACTTCACATGTAGTCATGATGATTTAAAAAATCATTCAGTCTTCACCATTTAGATGGAAACTCTGGGCACCCCACTTACAGTGGGAAAATAGAATGCTTCTCAATACTCCAAAACAGTGTGCCTTACCATTTTACTATCTTGCCATACAATATGTGGGCCTGTGGTAATGAGCATGGTTAGCATTAACCATTTCAGACATAATGCTACAACATGTTAAAGCAAATAATGGAAGGGAAAGGGGGGATTTTGCATGGAAGAGGAGGAAGTGAGTTCATGAGTCCAGAGCATGTTCCTGATTTCCTACCCTTGGATAGAGGATCAGGAGTGAAACTTCACCACACTGGTATTAGTTGCATGGGATATTGTTGGCAGTCAGATCTACCCTCACATTATTAAGAAGGCTTAAGAATATGGCAATATCATAAGCCCCTCTCCTCATGCTTTGAAAAACAGAAACGCTGCCTATCAAGGCTGGAAATGGCTGCCAGATCCTGGCCAGGAGCTGGAAAATTACTAGCATGTGAGTCCCCAGGCAAGACCTACTTCCAGCTCTATGTCCTGGAGATGTGCAAAGATCCTTAGACAGTAGGGTCTTCCAGGAGTTTCTGAATTAATCACCTTAACACACCCTGCTAATCTTCTCCTGATCAATCAGTCAGTCAATCAATCAGTCAATCAATTCTTGTGGTTCATGACCAGCACATCTTCTCCTTATTCACTCACCCATTCTGGGCTATTCAGGGCTCTGATAGCCTCACCCATCCAGCCATCGTGGGTCATCAATCATCATTGATAACTTTAGTTTTGCCCAGAACGGTTTAATCAAACCTTGCCAGTTTTATTGTCCCACCCTGGAGACAGCTTTCCATTTCTTTGTCTCACCCTGGAGACAGCCATTAAGTTATTGTTTTTGGGCAGAAGACGGAATCCTGCCCCAGGGTATGTTTCACAGTATTATTTGACTACCCCTCCACCATAATTGTGTGCATGCCCTTGGATCCTGCATCCACCCTCAGACCCCTCTCTGAGCTTCTTATTTCTCCTGCTGCAAAGCACTGGTTGCTTAATGCTACTCTCACAAATGCCCTTTTCTCGTCTGATTGATAACTATCATAAGACTCTACAATTCTCTCTCTAATTTTCCTCCCTGTTTTTCTAGTTAACTGTATATGTGTGCTGTGTTTTGTGTGCAATTGATCTTTATTATTTTATAAATAAAAATCCTTTGGCTTGAACATCGACTTGTTTATTGTAAGAGTTCTCTAGATGGATAATCCTCATATACAAAAGTGTAAGATCTTACAGTTACCTGCCTCTCACAGCCTCTCCTTGCACGCTAATTACCCCATCTTGGAAGGAGACCCCCCCCATTTGGATACCAAAATAACTTGATGGTCCTGTGCCATCAGATTATTATTGGCTGGTGAGATTTTTTCATGTTAGATTTGTAAGTCTACAGAGCTAAATCTCTCCTGACCTTTCATAGCTTGTGGGAAGCTAGTACTAAAATGCTAAGTACTGTTGCCAGCCAGTACTTCCCTTAGTACATGCTGAGCTTTTCAGAAAGTGGGCAGAGCCATTGTAAGCTAGGGCTTGTTTCCAGATGACTTCATTCAAATGAAAGGGTTTTCTACTGGAGGTTCAGGAGGACTGGTAAGTATCAGTTTTCTTAGTCAATGTGTGGTTCCATTCCCCCTTCAGCCTTTCTTTTTTCCCAGGAAGAGGGAGGTAATCTATTTGGCCCCATCTTCTATGGCAGCCATTTTAGGTTTGGTTCCTCCTCCTCCTATGGCAGCCATTTTGGAATGACACTCACCACCACACAAAATTCCAAAGGTGCCTTCAGGCTCAGAAGGGTTGGGGATCCCTGTTGTAGATTCTACACAGGGCTTCTTCAGAAGTACTAAGAAATATTGGTCATAATGGCTGGTCTTAATTCACTCAAACAGAGAACATAATTTGCATCTGAATCTATGATTCTCCTTTTACTTAACTCTGAACTTGCTGCATCAAATTCTCCCTCACCTAATGTAACTAAGAAAGAAACCCAGATGTCTTGACTGGCATTCTTATTTTCACCCTCTGTTTTGGAGTAGACTGATAAAAAAACAACAACCAAGAGAGCAGGCTTGTCAGTCTGTGAAAGAAGCCCAGTCACCTAGAACATAGTTTCCGAACCTTTCTGGAATATGACCCACAAGTTCAAATTTGCTTGGAATGGCAATCCATTAATTTATTGTCACATGAATTGAGGACCTAGATTTTTACCAACCATTGTTTCTATACATTTTAACTACAAGTTTGTCTATTTTATAACCGTTACTTAAGTAATCCAAGAAAAATTTTGCATAATGCACCTATTAATGTGTAATTTGTTGAAATATTTGTTACACTTACAAAGTTATTCAAAGTTTTTCTTAATGCAAATGTATCTGATTGCATGTTATATCTTCATGAGCTATAAAAGTTAATCTAAAAACAGTTATACAAGTAGTGTTAAATGTAACAAACTAATAATTTTTAACAATTTTATTCACAATAAAGTCCATTTTGGCTGGTATCTGTGAGTAAGTGGGTGTAGGATTTCCTGGTAAGTAGGCCCCAGTGAATTAAATATGATTTACTCTGCTTCACACAGAAGGAGGGAGATTTGCTCAGTTATTAACCTGGATATACAGAGTCAGGGTCCTGGTACCAGCCACACCATGTATTTCAGCGGAGCTCATGCAAGTCAGTTGGCATCCTGGCTTCCATCATAACGCCTGTTGTTCTCAATGGGTATTCTTGTCATTCATTTTAGTATATCTCACAGAAACTGCTGCTTAAGAGGAGGGTTGCTGCTATGCTGGGAAAGAAGATACATGTGCTTCTTTCTCAGCACAGGAAGTGCAGCTTTCATTGCAGCCTTGCTTGCCATGGACTGCTGGTTCTTTGGCTGGCTTGCTACATCTTCCCTCCTCTGCTTCCAAGATTCAGCATGAGTTCGGCTGGGCACCAGGTAAAGAGGGGACGGGAATTGCCACCATTAGCCCGCAACCCACTTCTTCAGGCTGCACGACTCACTTGTGGGTCCCAACTAGAGGTGAGCACGAACCGAAATACGAACCAAAGTTCAGTACGAACTGGGCCAGTTCATGGTTTATGAACCAGTGGTTCGTCAGAGCCCATTTCTGATAAACCACCAGGAACTTGAGGCCAGTTCGTTTGGTTCATTTTTTGGTTTGTCACTGCAGATCGCTTGGTGCCGAACAATCAGTTTCCTAAGCAACAAGGGATGGACTTTCTGCCTTCTGCTGACCCGGAAGTGACGATTTGCTGACCTGGAAGTGACGTTTTCATGAACCAAATGCAGCAGTTCTCAAACTGGGGCAGGTTCGTAAAAGTTCTTGGTTCATGAAACACAACGGACCACAAACTGCATGGTTCATTCTTTTTCCCGGTTCGTGCCCATCTGTAGTCCCAACCTACTGGTTAGGAAACGCTGTCCTAGAACAATTTTAAGTCCATTGAATTCAGTAGACTTAGAAGGGTGTCACTCTGCTTATAATTGATTGTACTATTAGTTTCTAATCCATAATTAAAATGGGAAGAATAGTGACTTACTTCGTAGTCTTGATATAAGAATGAATAACAGTATTTTTCTTGCTAAAAATGTAGATGATAAATGATGACAATAATAAAAGATCTTATTTGTTTGGTTAACACCATAGACTAAACTATCCATTCTTCCTGTCTCCTTACGATGATCCAAATCTAAACTGTAGTATATTAGTCTGCTTTTTATATCCCAATTTTACAGCAGCAGTTTTCATTCTGATAGATTTTTTTTTTAGCCTTGAGTGTTTTCACCTTAGTGCTGTATATTAAATCCCTAAAATAAAATCTTTGGAAGGAGGTAGTATAATACATGTACATAATGTCTCTATAGTGCTTTGTAGATGGAGTTACGATAAGAAACTTGGTATCCAGAGGATATTGTTTGAAGTCTCCATGGATAAGTGAAGCATGGAGGGGGGGGATTCCAGTGTGTTGCAGAATTTTTTTTAGTAGCTACACACATTTCTTCAAAATGGTTTTCCTGAGTGTGCTTGATTTTATGAACCTCCTATAATATAGTCACTGAAAAAGTATTTTTTCCAAGCAGAAAGAGTATATTTTATTATTTCTTTGTCCATCCCCTGATCCTTTTAGGTGTCTTTTTCATTGCCTCACAATACCCTTTTTTGCGATGGACATCAGAGCAGTGTTTACCATAGACATACATAGTATCATTATTTATTTACAGCATCTGGAGGTCTGCAAGGACTCATGCTGGGTTAGAGGTGAATCATACTTTGGAAATCCTTCTCTCCAAAAACTCCTAATCCAGAATTCTTTAAGCTCTCAGGGGGTTGCGTACCCCACCCCCCTTCCACAACTTAGGTAGTACTTATCAGGGTGTTGCTTTGGTTTTTGGTTGGTTTATGAAGACATATTTTAATATATGCCCGGGAAACTCTCCTAATATGGAGAAATCCTTACCTGTTCTGTGTGTGAATCCATTAAGCTGCTTTCATTAGTCACACAAGGGAGCAGGACAGTTTAATATCAAATATTATGATATCACTTGGTCCAGTTGGGGAATCCTACTGTTTGCTTCCCCTTATTATGAAAATTTATTCCTAGCATCTTTTTATTTTGTAATCAGTTTCCAGTCCACAGAGCACCTGTATCTTCTTCTATGCCTTTGGTCATGTCTTTGTCAAATGCTTTTTGAAATATTTATCATATCATACACTTAACTTATAAGGCAGAATGAAGGTAACATGTATACACTATGTTAATATTACTCAGTATTTGGAACACAGCAGATATAAAATGGGACGGTAAGGATCAAACTGAACAATACAGTTGTTAAGTCAGGTCTAGTTAGGGTTTCCAGCTCTGGGTTGGGAAATTCTTGGAGATATGGGGGTGGAGTTTGGAGAGGGTTGGGTTTGGTGGTGGTGGGGGAAACCTCAGCAGAATCTAATGCCATAGAGGCCACCTTCCAAGGCAGCCATTTTTTCCAGGGGATCTGACCTCTGTGGCTTGGAGCTCAGTTGTAATTCCAGGAGATCTCCAGCCACTGCCTGGAGGCCGGCAACCCTAGGTCCAAGGAACACTGCAGCTATGGGGAATGGCTTTATATAAATCTAGAGGGGGCCCAATTTGGCTTGGGGCTTTGGAGTTGGGATACAGGAGTAGCTCCTGCCTTCCAGCCCATGCTGTTTTCCTGAGACAGAACGGCCAGGAGCTGGGGTTGCTGCCCTGTCAGGCTGCTTTGGCTTGGGAAAACAGCTTGGAGTAAGGAGGCAGCCCTTCCACCCCAATGCCACAGTACCCAAGCTAAGTCAGTTCCACACAGATTTTTTTAAAAAGCCATTCCTTGCAGCTTCTGTGTGTTTGCAGGGGATATGAGTTGAGTCCAGAGAACCTGACCCATCTCATTAAAAATCGTATTGTGTTAGTTTGGCCACATGTTCTTCTCTAACTGTTGACTTACTCTGGGCTCTTAGGGACAAGAGATGGAGGAATGACTGCTATATCCAAACAGCAATATTATGAAGGTTACTGCTTTCTAAGATGCTTCCTGAGAGATTCAAAACCACATCAGTAAATGGCCAAGGCCTCATTTCATATTAATTAATAGGTATAAACACTCAGATATACACATCCTGACAAACATAGTCCTCTCTGCTCTTTGTTTTGTGGAGATATTCTTTGAGCTAACTCTAAAATGTAACAGACTGTTTTCTAGCCCCAGGTACCTTGCTCCTGGCATACTGTGGCACGACATACCTACCCTCAGTTATGCCAAGCAGGATAATTGGAGGCCATGATAGACAGAGGCCATGAGAAAGATGGTGACAATCAACTGGGCTATCTTTAAATTGCAGTCAAGCCGCATATCAGTTAATGATACTGCTTAAGAGGTCCAGATTTTCTGCCTGAACTAATCGAAGAGTTTTGTTATTGATTGAAACAATTTTGTGGGGTAACTTAATTCTCAGAATCCAGTTTTCTGATACTTACTGTCACATAGCCAGGAGGAATCCTGTCCACCTTTTCCATTTGATCCAGCAGGCTGTTGCCTAGGAAAGTTTATGCCAGTCTTTGGGGTCGCCTGAAGCCAAATAATTTTCTTCCCCTTTCCTCCATTTTTGACTTTAGGCGTTTGGAATTAAAAATAATAAAGTACTATCTGTCTGTCTATTTAAGAAATTTGTATGCTGCTCCACCAGAACCTGCTCAAGATAATTCACAACTAAAACAATACAGTACCAAAAAGTCAGTAAAAACAAGCCAAGTCAACAAAAACAAAAATGGTTATAGCTTTTTTGCCCCAGGTGTTTTATATGGTCTTTCTTCTCATAGAATTTTCTTTATTTAAACTATAAACAATAACATAAATGCTATAAACAATAAACACAAAGGATAAGAAAAACACAACATTCTAAATGGAAGACACGCTAACAATACATAAACAAGTAAATAATAATAATAAAAAAGACCCTAAAATTACACTACAATTGAAAAGTAAGGGCCTGTGATTTTAATCGTGCACGTTGCATGTTCCTGTATAACTCTGCATAGGACTGCAACCATAATGTAGTGGTTGGTGAGACTGCGGCTCTATTTAAAATACTTCCAGTTTCTGTATCACACAATCAGATTTCTGCTGAGTCCAGGACAGTGTTTTCTGGTGATGAGTTTTTCAGCTATCATCTCTTTTTTATCTCCCATTAGGGTGCATGTAGAGTTGTAAAACACATCTGCTATGTACTAGAAACCTAGAACTATATGAACGTATTAGCCCATTGCCCTCAACTAAAGGAAGCTCATTTATGTGTAGCTTACTTGCTTACCTGAATGAATATCTATTTTTATCCAACTCTTCCTCCAAGAAGCTCAGTGTGACTGTCATAGCCTAGGGCACTCTACCCCTGGAGGAGCAGGAGTGGAACAGGAGCATGACCGAAGGAGGGCAGCTGCCCAGTGGCAGAGCTAGGAAGAGCACCAGGTGGAGCCATAGCAGCAAGTGGGGAGCAATTGGAAGGAAGGCTCGCCAGTTCTAGCTACCTGTGAAACAAAAGGAAAGCCTTCTTGAGGGAAAGGGCTTGCTCAAGCAGAGGAGGAGCAGAGAAATAGGGCTTCTATTGCATAAAGGCCTCCTTGAGAGGAAATGCTTGCTCAAGAACAGGGAATTAGGAATGAAGAGTGGTTGGTGAAAGAGGGATAAAAGGCCCCAGCTGAAGTAAAAAGTATGGATGCCAGACCCCTGCCAGGGGCAGGGGATCCCCCGTCCCCACCCCCCACCCCCGCTTACCTGGTGAGTGGTGGGGGAGCGCACCTTCCATGCGCACTCCCCTGTGGCAGCGCGCTCCCGTGCGCTACAGTCACCTGGATTGGGCCATTTGGCCCAGATCAGGCCCAGATTGGGGCCACTGTGGAGGGCTGGAGTGCTTCTGTGCTCCACAGTGTCCCAATCCAGGCACCTGCAGTGTGTTGGCACGCTCCCAGGGGCTGCGTGATGATGTCACTTCCCGGAAGTGATGTCATTGCGCTTGCAGGAGCGCTCCCCTCCCCCACCGCAGGTAAGTGCCAGGCCTCAATCCCCTGATGGAAGGTTGAGGGGATCTGGCAACCCTAGTAAGAAGACAGGTGGTTGAAGGCTGGGAGAAGGCTGTGGGCAGTAAGACTTAGGAACCTTTGCAGGTAGGAAGGTGCTAAACCTACTGAAGTTTCAGTAGTCTGCCTTGAGTCTCAGTGAGAAATATGGACTATAAGTGACATTAAATAAATAAATAAATAGTTGTACCCTTGGCCCTCGGGGAAACCAGGAGGAGCTTTCCCCAGTGGACTCGAGCAGATGGGTTTAGCCCTGCTCAGAGTTGCAGCAGCCAGGATAAGAGCCTAAGGCCAGAAGGATCCCCATGGGTAAAAGTGGCTCTAGGAGCTGGTGGAGGTGAAGAGTCGGGTACCAGCCAGGCCATAGGGATGATTAGCTGCTACAGGTAAACGCAAGAACAAAAGAGGGGCCATCAGTATGAATACTAAGCTAACAGAAGTGGAACCATAAATGAAGGCAACAAGCAAAACAGTTATAACAAAGACTGAGGAATAAATACTGGTTAATGGGACTACAGTATCTGCATGATTGACTATTTTGACTGTCTTATCTGTGGATGGACTTTTCCCCTTCACTTTGTCTTTTGTTATCTCTTAGGCACCTACTCATTTATTGTTTGTGGGTCCAGGGATTTATGTGCATAATTGACTAATTTTATTTTGATTATTGACTATTTTGTGCCTGGAGTTCATTATTGTTCTTTACTTTTTTCACACGTTGATATATTGTAGTTAACTTTTTTGCTTGTTGCCTTCATTTGTGGTTTCTACTTCTGTTAGCTTAGATGCTAGAGTTGACAGTTTAAAAGAAACAAGCAATTAAAAATGCACACTTCACAGTTCTTGTGTGTTGTATCATCTCTGACCCCCACAGAGAAAAGATAGCTCCTCCCCAGGGAGACACAGCCCTGGGCCCTAGTGACTTTACAGTGGCATATGTTATTCACCCTTCTCAGTTTTATCCTCACAACAATCTAGTGAAGTGGCCAATATGACTAGACAGTGTCATCCTGTGAGTTTGGGGCTGAGAGAGCTCTAGAGACCTATGACTGACCCAAGGTCATCCAGCTGCCTTCAAGTGAAGGAGTGGGGAATCAAACCCGGTTCTCCAGATTAGAGACCCACCTCTCTTAACCACTACACTTAACTGGCTCTCAATATACATTTATTCAGATTAAATAGCCGAGTTCTAGATTTTAGCATCCAATTTTGCCAACTGTATTGGAACAAGAGTAGAGTAAGCAGAATGTAACAGAACATAGATAAAAAGGAAGGGTGACGATGTTGAAAAACATAAAGTGGAATTTCCTTTCAAGAACGAATCCCTGGACATAAAGTAGGAGAGAAATGGAAAAAACAGGAAGTATAATTCTTTATTGCATTGCAGTTTTCTGAAGTGATAAGTTTTTATGGTAGGATAAGTACAAAGTAAATTTTAAAGGCTGCCTTTTTCATTTAGCACTTCACACGCACTCTGCTAAGAGGAGTGACTCCAATCTCAGGGTTTTTCATTGTTGCACAGAATATAATAATTGTGGTCACTAAAAAGAGAGTTGAATGGGGTAGAGTAGAAAATTGCAATCCAGCACAGGGACAGTGCAACAGACTTTGTGCTGTGCTGGAAAAAGCCACCATTTCTAGATAGACTGCAGTCGTACTACCCAAAGCTGTTTCATGGCACATAAGTGGGAGACCTTGCTAATGCTCTGTCTTAAAGGTGTTTCAGTAACAACTCAGCCGGTGATGTTCATTTGAGGTTACCTTCCATAGGACTAAGGAGAACTCCCAAGGAAGGGAAATGTTGACTTAACTAGGTCCAAAGCTCCTTGTGTCTTTAAGCAGGGCCAAATGACTGCCAAGTTTTATCTCTCCAGTGAAGATGCAGGGAGCATAAAGGGGTTTTGTTCGGGCTTGGAAATGTGTGCTAGGATACCACTGAATGACGTTAGGCTGGGCTCTGTGCCCATTCCAGTGTGTGGAAATTCACCCATCATTGGCTAATGTGTTAGCATATTCAGACTCCTCATTGAAATGCCACTCATAGGTATGGAGTCTAGTAACTCCTTGGAAAGGTTTTCTAGAATTCCAGGAGATTCTGGTTCTGATAGCTGCTCTGATCAGAAGATTCTGGCTTGAATCATTACTGGAGAAATTGCTGTTGGAGGCATGAAGGGGCAAAGCCACAACACTCTGTTGCTGGCGCTTGCTTTGTGGCCACTTTTAATCTTCCCAGCCTGGCATAGGAGGTTTACTGCTGAGATAACATTGAAAGCAGCCCTAAGTAAGCAGGAATTATAGCCTGTGCACTGTGGAACAATTGGCAGTATAAGAAGCAGCTAGCAGCAATTACAAACCATGAAGCATTTGATGGGATAGGAATAACTACAGTGCCCGGTGCAGTCCTTAGATGGTGGTGGTGATTTGGCTGTGCTATCTAGCCAGGACTCTTGTTCCACTTCCCTTTCCAGGATCCACGTCTACAGTAACACCTAACATCTATATTAACTTTTTAAAATGGTGGCTGAAAACAGTGAGGGTAAGATTAATTTACCTATCTCTGCCGATCCGATGCTTGCCAAAATATTTGCCCAAATGGAACAAAAAATAAGGAATAAAATCTTAACCATGCTTTAGCCGCTTGAAGAACAACTAACATAAATCAAAACGACTTTAGGCAAAGTAGCACAAAAGGCTAACCAAGCGCTGATACTAAGCACGTCACTGTGGTCCAAAATAGCAGTCTTACAATGGGAGAATAAACAACTTCAAGAAAGACTTTTACAAGTGGAAATCTTGATAAAACAATCTAATCCTAAATTCAGAAACTTTGAAGAGCAAATGACTGTAAATGCAGATCTGCCTTCATTTTTAGAGTCATGGCTGACACAACACTTGCAGCTTGAAAAGGGAGCAACCTCAATAATGACCAAGGCTTTCCGCCTGGAAGTTTTCAAGAAGAGGCTGGATAAATATTTTTCAGGGATGCTTTAGGCTCATCCTGCATTGGGCAGGGGGTTGGACTAGAAGGTCTGTATGGCCCCTGTGATTCTGTAATTCTGTGAAACATAAAACAGTCCAAAAAACAGCCCTAACAATAATAAACCAAGAAACATGTTAGCTACGATTCCTGACTGGAAGACAAGAAGTAAAATCCTGGAAATCGCAAGAAATGAAGGCTCAATTCCGTATAAAGGGACACATATCCAAATACTCACAGACTTACCATCCACAATTTAAAAAGAAAAGAACTTAGATCTATAACAGAAGCACTGAGAAAAGCTCAAATAAAATACAAATGGACTAAACTATATGGCTCTTCAAGTAAAAATACAAGATACCATCTTCCAAGCTACAGATCAGGAAACTGGAAGGATACTATTGCAGGACCTTGGCATTGAGATTTTTTTGAACTGGGACAAAATTGCACAGAAAAGAAAAATGCCCATTCATTTATCACCTTACAAGGACGGCAGGACCCCAGAGAGACATCTAACAAGCAAAGAAAAAACAGACTGAGATGTTAAAATTCAAGTTTAGAGCAAGCTAAAACAACTTGTTAAATGTATGACTGTATAATGTATAAATCTGGTTTAAGAATAGAGGCCGGGGGGGGGGCAGGAAACAGAGCTCACAGATAGGGTCTCTAGTTATTTTTACAGTTCTTCAAGTTGGTATAAGGAATACCAAATAGTCTATAGGGGGTTACTCTTGGGCTATAGAGAACTGTTTAGTAAGCAGCTTAATTTAATCTAGTTTATAGTGTATTAATCAGTAAGTAAGAGGGGATAGAGTTAAGAAAGGGAGGGGGAGGGGAGGGGGGTTATTTTAGCAAGATTCATAAGGTTTATAGCCCTTCCAGTGTGATGTTTAATTATACTGTTGTTTCTTTCCTGAACTTGCTGTGGAGTGGCAGCTGAGGACTCAGGGACCAGCAAAGGTCCACAGAACACCACTTTGAGTAGCAGTGTCTTACAGTTCACTTCTACTTGTATAAAGGCCATAGTGTTGATGGAGGTGTTTTTTTCCCCCCTGACATTGTGGTAAGCTGTTGTACAAGGAAAATCACATTGTATTCAACAACCTACTTTTACTATTGCATGGCATATCACCAGCAACAGAATGTTACTCTAACAGTGCAATCTTAAACAGTTACACTCTTCTAAGTCCATTTAAGTGAATGATCTTAGAAAGATGTGACACTGTTTAGTATTACACTACCTGTTTGCACTACAATTTTAATTTATAATTTAATAACCAGTTAAAGACCACATTTTCAAAGCAGAACATGGTGAAGACTCACAGTTATGCACGAATCAATGACCCTTGCATTAATAGAACATTGCTTGGAAATGAATTCTCCTGGCACTTTGTTGGATGCACACCATTATGTAGCCTGTGGTTTAATCATTTAGGTTAGATGATTACATGGGCAGCTTGGGGAAGTAGGTAGTTATCAAAGTGAGGAACTGGGATGTGAAGAGATGGTTTTGCTGAACAATCTGTAAATGAGGCTGTTGTAACTTACATAAAGATGTAAATATATGCTTTTAAATTGCCATTTCAAGGTGCTCCACAGAAAAGTCACATTAATGTTAATTCCAGAGACTGTAATTTAGTGATTTACCAGTGACTGTGACAGCCCAACCCTGCCAGTTACTGAACTGATACTACAGGTCTGGGCCAAGGCTGGTTTATTGATTACAGTTGGTTTGCTTAAAATCACACCCCTTCCTCTTGCCACCAGTCCTTTGCAACTCATCAGAGCCATAAAAAGATGGGATGTCAGCCTCCTGGGTGTCAGGTTATATGTCTTTTCAGTGTTTTTTAGGGGAACATCTATGTGACTTTGTCCTACTTGCCATTCTTAGGATATTGTGTTAGTCAATGCGGTGTATACCCTTGTTTTAAACTAAAGTAGCCCCTCTGAACTGGGCTGCCAAAATAATAACATTCAGTCAGCATTTTCTCCTCTGTGGTTATATTTTTAACTCCACTACAGAGCAACATCTGAAATGTAGTTAGTTTATATCCTCAGGTCTTAGTCGCATGTAGCCATTATCAGCATTAGACAGGTGATTGCTGGACTGAAGGAAGATTTATTTCTCTCTGATGGAAAGTATCTCACCTCTAGCTTCAGCAGTGCTTCGTTTCAAATGTCCTTCTACAAAGTGATAGTTTTTGACAGAAACCCTCTGGGACGATATATCCTATTAATAATTGAAAAGTTGAGCATGTATAGCTCTCTGCAAACTACCAGCACTTTGAACATGAACCTTTAGATAACATGGTGAAGTATCATATACACAGACAATGTCCAAAGGCTTCCCCATCCACCTGTACATATATCAGTATCGGAGTTTAAAGTAGCAGTGGCTGCCTATGGCTTG
Organism: Eublepharis macularius; assembly: GCF_028583425.1. NCBI lineage: Eukaryota > Metazoa > Chordata > Lepidosauria > Squamata > Eublepharidae > Eublepharis > Eublepharis macularius. The sequence goes on from NC_072793.1 coordinate 73,539,481, forward strand.
CATAAACCAGCTTCTTGGCAGTGCTCCTGCCTGCAGTTGGCTTTAATATTATATCCTTAAACTACTTAAATCCCTCATTTTCTAACAGAAGCCTTTTGCTTGTGTCTCTGTGTATAGCTGTGCATTGTTAGAAGAAGAGTCGGGATTAACAGTTGCTTAGACTGAACCTCTTTCTGAGAATTACTGCAGAGAAGGACCTTCTACACTGGTTCCTAGGACACCTCTATCCATCATAGTGCAAAGGATTGATAGGTAAAGGTAGTCCCCTGTGCAAGTATCGAGTCATTACTGACACATAAGGGGGACATCGCATCACAGCGTTTTCTTGGCAGACTTTTGTTACGAGGTGGTTTGCCATTGCTTTCCACAGTCATCTACACTTTACCCCCAGGAAACTGGGTACTCATTTTACCGACCTCTGAAGGATGGAAGGCTGAGTCAGCCTTGAGCCGGCCAGCTATCTGAACCCAGCTTCCTCCAGGATCGAGCTCAGGTTGAGAGCGCTTGGGCTGCAGTACTGCAGCTTACCACTCTGCACCATGGGGCTCTTAGCAAAGGATTGTTACCTCTCTCAAAGTCAGAACTGTGGAATATCCATGCTTGACTTCATTTAGCATGATCCCTTGTCGGGGTGGGGAAAGTGGGAAATGTATATAATGTACAAATGAGGCAGTTGCCCCTAAATAACCTTGCAGAAATATTTGTAGCTGTTTGTCTTTGTTCATGGGAAAGCAGCCTTAAACATGCACACAGAATGATCTTTGCACTTTTATGCCAGGCTAAAAATAAAGCCCTTTCCACTGAGGTTCAAAGCCCAGTGCTTTCTGCAGATCATCAGCTGGACACATTTCAAAATATCACCTGTTGCAAGCTGACTGTTCTGTAAGCAAGTTATATAAGTAGGATTAATAAAAGCTTAAAGCCTGATCATGCTGTGTAGCTGAATCAGTTCAGACGTTCACAGCAGCAGCAAAAAAGAAGCACATTTATTGTGGCTTGAGCAGTTTGCAAAAGAACTCTAAGCGTTTCATTTAAAGCATTTGTCACATTATTTAACACAGCCTGAAGTGAAACTTACATCAAGAGTATAGGTGTTTAGATTTGAAATCAACTTTTCTAGTTCATCAATAATCATATTTTTAAGACTGGTAGAGTTCTGTTGGGTGTATCGAGTTGCTTCCACTAATTCTATGTGAACCCACTCATCCACTCTGGACATCGTCAGAAACCTTTCTTCATGCCCACACTATCTAAGGCTAGATGGGTGGCAACCCAAGAAAAGGCCTTCTTGGTTGTGGCACTAAAACTTTGGAACTCCCTCCCCAAGGAGCTTTTTCTGTCTCTCTACTGTTGTTTTCCACCAGCAGATGAAGCCTTTTTTTCCTCTTTGGCATTCCTCACTGTTTTTGGCTCTTCTTCATTGTGTTTTTGTGTGTGTCTCTGTGTTTATATGTTTTACTGAATTATTTAAACATTTTTGTGTTTACAGGAGGCTGTCTTGCCCCTGAAAGGTAGAACAGCCTCTCAGCTGATTCATCCCTGAGTCTGTGGGAGCGCTGCCCCAGCATCCAACACCTTTCAGAGGGAGATGGAATGTTGGAGGGAAATTCAGCAGCAGTCAGTTCAGGGTTGCCTCAGTGAGAGCACAGGTGTTTTCGTGTAAAGCTCCGCCTGGTACTGTGGTGGAGTGATTTAACTCTACCTCTAGGAGAGGACAAAGTTATGAGAACTGTCTCTGGAGATGAGCACACCTGGTACCATTTAGTCTGTCTCTCAGGAAAGGGCAGGCTGGTGTGGGTGGAAACCTGTGAGTAGAGGATCCAATCTGGTGGCTAGTTGGTAAAAGCCTGTTTGTACTTGAAAGCCTTAAGAAAGGAATTAAAATCACAATCTGAAGCCATAACTAGTTTAAATTTAAGTGCCCAAGACAGTTTTCTCTTTTCAGTGTTAGATCTGATTTATTCTTTAAAACATCCTGTACATAAATAAATCTTTATTATTTTTATAAGCCTTCTGCTTCAGTGATCTCTATACTCTCTGTGTTCAATATAAAACTTTGCCTCACAACAGACAACCCAAAGCCTTTACATTTGCTACTATAAGAACATCTAGAACCTGAGGGGAAGATTTTCATTTTCAAAACAAACCTGGCTCTCCAAAATTATAGGAGGCTGTGTGGGTTCCCTCAGTTGGAAGAAAAGGCCTGTCACAATTTCATGTACACTTATATTTTAAAACCTGTTTTAATGTCTTGATGTTTTAATGTTGAAATGTTTCAATGTTCTGATGTTTGCCCCCTTGGGGACCTTATTTGGACGAAAGGTGGCATAGAAATGTTTTTAAAAAGTAAAATAAATAATCCAATATACTTCGTGGAGAATCGCAGTGCCATCCTTACAAGTTCTACCTAGAATCCCTCATGTTTATTCAATTGGGCTTACTTCCAAGAAAGTGTACTGTAAATCCTACAGAGGATGAATATCTTGTGGCCCTGTATATGGGGAACTCTATGGAAGATACTTCTCCAGATGTGTAGGAAATGTTCAAACTTCTAATAAAAAAGTAATGGAAAAGTTGAGTAAAAAAAAGAGAAGTAGTTTCCAGCTGAGTCATAACTAGAGATGGGCATGAACATAAAAAAACCCCGAATATGATGTTCATTGTTCGTTGCCATCCACCAACAGGAACTCACGAACAACCACGAACATGGCCCTGTTCACAAACATGTTCGTGGTTGGCTGTTCGTGGGGGCCAGCAGGCTCTCCTCCAGCCATCATCCAAGTCAAGATGCCTACTGCACCACTCCCTGAAACTGGACCTGAGCAAGCACCAGGAAAGGTACCAATAATAAATAATAGCTTGGCCTCAGAGCCTGGCAGCAGCCCTGGAACTTTGTCTGCAAAGTTAGAGCTGGGAGCCCCCCTCCCCCTTGGTCTTTGCTCCCTTGTAACAAATTTGGAGCTCCACACTTGAAAGAAAAACCTGCCTATCAAGCTAAATTGGGCTTAGATTGGGGTTTCCAAGGCAACAGGAGGTTAAGACAGAATTCAGACAATCCCTGCCTAAGTTGCCAAGGGAATTGATTGCAGGCGGAAGACTGTCTGGCTTGACGAACAGCAACGAACGAGGCTTGCAATGACCACTTGTTCGTTTAGAATGGGGCCTCACGAACAGCTTGTTCGTGAACAGCAGATTGGGCGGTTTGTGGCTTTTTTTGTTTGTATTGCTGTTCATGCCCATCTCTAGTCATAACCTGCCAATGGTTTAGAAACAGGCTTTTAATACATTTGTAGCACAGCGAGACAAAGCCCTAAAATAGAGAATGTAGATAAGCTGTATTAACCATTGCTCTGTGTATTTGCGGTGGGGTATGGGGAGAGGCAATAAACCAGAATTCTCAAATTATCCTACCTAGTAAACATAACTTGTAAATGTTAAAGTAAGTGAGATATTTGATCAGGTAACTTCTGAGTACGTTTTCTGTAATTACTTTTCCAATTAGAAAGAAATTATTTTCCTATTAAAGAAGAAATCTTTAGAGGTATAGACATAATTTAAAAGCTTGTAAATGACAATTTGATTTAAATCCATCATGATATAAAACTGACTTTAATGCAAAGATGCCTTAACTAAAATTTATGTGATGCTTATCCCAGACCTTCTTAAATTGTGATGGGATTACTCTGTCCCATAGAATCTCTTCTTCTGTTAATCTATAAAAGACTTTCTAAAGAGATTCCAATATTATATTGCTCTCTTTGATACTAGAGTTGGCAGCTGGCCTGGAGAAAAATGTCCTGCCCCTATAATAGAAGTTTAATGTGTAGAAATGGGCAGCTGAAGATTTTCATGACATGGAGGTAAATGACATCACATGGCAAATAATATCACACTTAGCCTATGTTAAAGAAAGAGGACATTTTTCTCCAGGCCAGTTGGTAAACCTATTTGATACCATGAGTTTCTTATTTTTTGTAAATCGCTTTCAAGTATACTATATGGGCAGATTTAGAAACCAACAGTATATCTGGGAGTTCCAAGCTTTTGTTATACTTTTACTTCTGTAATGCCTGAAAAGCTTTCTGTGGGTGATAATTGATTACTTCTAGCTCAAGACAGAGATAGATATAGCAATAATTATATGTTTACCATTTCTTTCTTATTCAGTTGCATTAGCAAGAGATACTTGATCAGCAAACATATTGGAATCTGGAAGACGTTATGTATATGGACTTTTAAAACACTTTTAGTAGAGTCTATCACCGAAGGCTTATGAGTAAACTTTGCAGTCTGTGGATAAAAGTACAGCTCAATAGTGTCATCCTAAGTGACATCCTAAACAGATGTACACCTTTTAAAATCCAGTGGACTTTGAAATGGCTTAGGATGGCACTGATAGGAACAGGAATCAGAGGTTAGTAGAGGGGGGATGTATAAAATTGTGACTGGTGTAAAGAAAATGTATAAAAAGATTTCCTCCCCCCCCCCCCACTCTAATCTGGAGAACTGGATTTGATTCCTCACTCTTCCGCTTGAAGCCAGCTGGGTGACTTGGGGTCAGTCACAGGTTCCCAGAGTTCTCTCAGCCGCACCCACCTCACAGAGTTATTATTGTGAGGATAATAACAGCACACTTTGTAAACCGCTCTGAGAGGGTGTTAAGTTGTCCTAAAGGGTGGCATATAAATCAAATATTATTATTATGTTATTATAATACTAGAATTGGGAGGATCTAATGAAATTGATTGGTGATATTTGACTTATTTTCTTGTAATTAGGATTTCAGTTATCTTGAAGTTCAGAACAGACGAAAGGAAATACTTCCTTTCAACTTAAAAGACTAAAAAATGGGGATAGATCAGAACAGTGATCTACCAGTGACTTTTACTCAGCTAAGAGAAATGGACCAGTTTATTGACTACGGCCAAATTAAATGACAGGGAATTATTGTAGCTCAAAAACTCTTCTGATGGGCTTCCCTGAACCATCTGATCTACGTATATTTTGGGTCCGATTCAACATATGTTCCTACATTCTCACAACACATCTTAGGAAAACTATTCCATTCCCTTCTTTGCATAATTTATCCCCTTGAAAAAATAAAAAGTTAACTGAATAATCACAAATGTCCCTGATTCAAATTATTTCCAGAAGGACATATAGCATACTGCTCTTTCAATGCTTGCTTTTGTCAACAGCAGTGCATATTGGCATTTGTGTCACTGTGTGATATTCCAGGGAGGGAAATGTGATCTTAGTAAATACCATGGCAAGCTTCATCTCCTGAGTGTGCTGAAAGCTGTCTGAGCTGGCATCACAGCCTGCTTCTCAGCCTGAGTTTTCTCTGTGATGGTATATCATTATGCGTGACACTGTTGTTGTGTGCATGGCAAGTGTCATGCGTAATGGTGCAGAGCCACTGGAGGATGGCAGGAAAATTGACAGCAAGTGCCTCTTCAGTTCACACCTAGAAACTAAATGGACAGAGAAAGACCATTTTCTCTTCCTTATCCTTACTTCTCAGTGTTCAGGGCCAATCTTTATGAGTGATGTATAACACCTTCTCTTGCAAAGCATCCCATGTTCCTGAACCTCCAGCTTATAGAGAATGTTAGAAGTACGTAGACGCTACTGAAAAGCAGTTGCCTTCTGCAGTGCTATCCTCATTATCTGTATGAATGGCCATGAATAATCTAACAGAGCTTAATAACTCAGAACCCCCTAAACTAACACGCCATAAAAGAACTGCTGGTATGCATTGAGAAATAATTTAATAATTGCATGTTTCCTTTAGCTTGAAGCTCCTGCCACAGAGAAGGCTGCCTGTTGCGTCTCTGAATGATTATTTGTTTTGCCTCCTTTTAGCAGATATTTCTGCAGTCTCAGATGTCATTGGGTTATTCCTGGCGTATATAGGTTGCTGTGCACAGGGAAAACAGAATGTATGAAGAGCTCTCCTGTTTTTGCCTTTCTGTGTGTCTCCTATCTGTTTAGGCATTTGTGCACCCATGCCTTTAACCAGTTTGGACAAACTTGGCTAGGGTGCAATTTAGAGAAAATTATATGTGTGACTTAAGATCCATGTGACTTAAGTACTTAACAGGGAATCCTAAACAGCATTACACCCTTCTAAATCTATTGAGGTGAATGGTCTTAGAGTGGCATAACTTAGTTTAGGACTGCACTGTAAATATGATTCTGCATAAATCCTGTTGACTTTGATGAGACTTAAGTGTACCTAAGTTTCCCAGAACTATGCCAATCCATAATGCAATGTTAAACATTTCAGGTTCTGTGGTCAGAAATGCCTCTTGGAAGAACATGCAGATTAGGAATATTTATTTAGTTTGCTTCTCCATAGTGTACCCTTACACACACACAAAAACAGAATTTTGGGGGGCAATGGCTTAGGAGAGAAAAAATTCAGACCTTCTAAACACTGGGAAGCAGAAGGTGAAAATGAATCACAGTTCTTTCTCCACCCCAAACCTTATTAGACATGACGCACATTTTTATCTACATTTTTACATAGTGGCTAAGAACTTATTGATGATGTAAATGAATAAGTTAATGAATTCTGTGCTAGAATTCCAGGTTTGATGACACCATCAGAGATTATAGCAAATATACATTTCTTTTTAAGTAATCCATTTCCTGAAAGAGAAACAAGATCTCTGAGCTTCTTCACTTTTTGCAGAAGCAGGGAGGGCTTAGAAAAAAACCTAGCTCTGTCTTTAACCAGCACATTTGTCCAATTTTATCTTTCAGAGGCTAGAAGCAACTGAATTCTATTGGCTTATTTTCTGCTTCTGTAAGCCCTCAAAGTAAATGACTTTAATAGCTGCCAGAGCTTGCTTTTCTTTATTTCAGTACATTAGAAAAAAATAAAAAAACTGAATGGTTATTCCCCCCCCCCCTTGAAGTGGTAGTTTGTACATGTGATTTTTTCTGAGTGATACCCTCAGTGAGCTCCAAGGGAAAGGAAGCCTCTGGTGTCATAAGGAAACATTAGAAGAAGATGGATGCAAGCAGATTTAGCCCTAGGTAGGTTTATTTATTTGACTGCAAGATCAAAACATGTGGGAGGTTGCTGCCGACAGCCTTATAGTAGTCTGGCAAGACACAAAGAAAATAAAGGAATTATATTTGCTGGGGGGAAAATGATTTTATTTTTGTGACATAAGAAAAAAGTATTTAAGTTGTAAAAAATGAATATATCCAAGTACAGAAATTTCTCACTTCATTTGCGCCCAGTGATTCTCCTGTGTGATGTGAGGTGAAATTGAGAACCAAGGGTAGGATCCATTCTGCATTTTGGTCTACAGCCCTTGCACAGCCTCACAGTGTCTGTCTTTAAAGGACTAATATTATCATGGGGATAATTGGGAAGAGGGTAAAAGGGATTAACCTCATTTCTGTTCCCCAAACTGTGGCTGTAATTTATCTTGAAAAGATTCTGGGAAGGTCCAGTCACTGATCTTGCAATGCATTGTTTTTGCTGTGTCCCTAAGGAAAGGGTCTGCCAAGAAAACGTCATGATGCGACGTCCCCCCATGAGTCAGTAATGACTCAGTGCTTGCACAGGGGACTACCTTTACCTTTACCTAAAGAAAGAGAGATGCTGGGGGAATAGGAAAAATAATAATAAAATTATTAAGACCTGCAAGACCCTCAAGGTGATTTGGTGTCTACTTTCTTATTCCAAACGAATTGAGATGTCTCTGTTTGAAGCTGCCTTTTGTGGGGACTGGAGCCAATGTCACTTTTTAAAATTTCAGCGCATGTGTCATAATGTTGGAACCCAGTGTGTCCAAAACAGTGTCTGTTTTGCTGCAGTCTTTCCCAAACCTGGATTGATGCAGTCCTTTTGGAGAGATTACAGTCAAAACACCTTTGCATGCTATGAAAATGGGAAAGTGCCATTTCAAAGGTCCTGCCCACTTCACCACTGTTTTTGTTGCTTCTGTCCTGGTGGGGCCACCATTTCTGTCCACCATTTCCCAATTTATATATGTTTTTGAAAAGGTAAGCCTCTAGCCCTGTTTGTTGTGGAGGTCTACACAGGGAATTGTTGCCATGTAGAAAGAGCCTAGATCTAATATTAATTAGTGTATCTTCCTCTTGAAGAATGAGGGAGAGGTATTTTGTTCTTGTCCCACATCTGCTGTTGAAAGAGCCTTCTGCACTTAGCATTTCTAGTTGTTTTGTGCATCTTTAGTTTTAAAAAGGCTTCATATTTTCAATCTAACATGGCTAGCTCATCATATGGGGCAAGCAAGTGCAGGCGTTAGATTTCTGTGCTATTAACAGATTATTTCTAGTTTTGAGTGCTTGTCATTCTTGAATATATCTAATTCTCAACATAGTCCCATTTGTGGATAATTAAATCCGGAGGTTGTGGCCATGGGCATTTAAGACGGATCATTGTACAAACCTGAGAAAAGATTTGTAGGAGAATCTGAACTTTAAAACAAAAAAATGGGGGTTTGTTTTTAAAACATTTCAAAAAAATCCAGAAACAGCACCTGTTAAGAGATAGCTGTTGCTAGGCAGCTACAGCAATATTTCCAGCATTCAGACCTTTGGTTTCTGTCAGTAAAAGGAGAGGGGAGGAGGCTCTTTCCAGGGCTGTTTTGGCCTTTGAGGGAGGACTCATTGGGGCCAGGTCTGGCAGCCACCTCCAGACAACTTGCATGACTCACTCAGGCTTGGCTGCTTACTACTGTTCAGCAGCAGCCACCATGCAAAAGCAAGTGTGTAGTGCTTAGAGTTTCAGACTAGGGTCTGGAAGACCCAGGTTTGAATCCCCACTCTGTTATGTAAGCTTATGGGGTGTCTGGGCCAGTCACATACTCTCCCAGATAGTTGTGAGGATAAAACGGAGAAGTGGAAAACAATACAAGATGCTTTGGGTCTCTGTTGTGAAGAAAGGCAGCGTATAAATGAGGTAAATAAATGATCCATGTAGCTGAAGATGGGAGACAGATAAAAAGTAGGTTGGTTAGCAGGTGGGAAGAGAAGGGTGCAGGGAAAGGTGAGGATATGGGGGGCTGCCAGGAACATGGAAAGAAGAAATAGTGTAGTGAAGGGGATATAGGTAATCTCATGCAAGTTCTTCCAAGTTCTCCACCATGCAACTGGGCCCAGTGCAGTTGACCACATGCATTTGAGGCCACAACAGTACTGGGCTTGCCAGGCTAGCATCATGCAACTTAGCCAGAATTTTCCCAAGTAGAGACTTCCAGGGGAAGAGAAGGAGTGAAAACTGAAAGGGGTGAAGATCAAAGTAGATTGGCTGGTGGGTGGGAAGGAGAGAAGGAAGTAGTGTAAGGGTAGATGCTATGGGGGCTTTCAGAAAAGGGAAAAAGGAAAGAGTGGTGGATGGGAAAATGAGATGCCTCAGCACATCTTTGCGGGTCCCCCATTTGTAATCATATAATCTGCAATCCAGATGGGGTGCAGATGGGGTGCAGATAGAGATTTGCCTCTGCTAGGGTGTTCCCTGTGATTAGGTTTGAAGCATCCTGCCCTCAGAAAGCAGATTTTGGGTTACCATTGGAAGGAAGGAAATAATTATTTTCATTATTAATTATGTGCTCCTATGTGAGGGCAGCATTTGGCTTTAGTGACTTACACATGTCCTTAAATGTTTCGGGCCATCGCTGACCTTCAGCCTAATCTTAGACTTGTACCTGTAATTACTAGAGATGGGCATGAACCAGAAAAAACCCGAACCATGTGGTTTGCGGTTCATCAAATTTCACGAACCACAAACTTTCAGGAACCTGCCCCTGGTTTGCGAGCCAATTCGTTTGGTTCGTGAAAACATCACATCCAGGTCAGAAAACCATCACTTCCGGGCCAGCAGAAGTTCACTTCCGGGCCAGCAGAAGGTCTGCAGAAAGTCCATCCCCTGTTGCCTAAGAAACTGATTGGCACCAGGCTGTCTGCAGTGACGAACCAAAAAATGAACCAGCCTAAAGTTTGTGGTGGTTCGTCAGAAACAGGATCTGACAAACAGTGTTTTGTGAACCACGAAACACCCTGGTTCGTGCTTAATTTTGGTTTGTATTTTGGTTTGTGCCCATCTCTAGTAATTACCTAGAAGTACATGCTACACTTACTTTTTGATACAACAACTAAAGTCCTTAGGGTTGAGTTTGGGGCAAGGGTGGAGGGGTCTTCTTTCTCAGTGCTGCCTGTATCCTGTTAGCTGATAGAGGATCAACTTCTTGACTCTGTGAAAGTCTTGCTTTGATAAAAAGAGTGTGTGACTCCCACAGTGTGGACACAATACAAGTGTTTCTTAGAAATGGACTAGTCTGCCTAGAGGCTGCTTGCCAATAGCAAGATTTTTCAGCAAAGTCAGGGGTGAAATATTCAGAGCTTTGATTCAGTGCTGAACATTTAACCTTTCTTGTTATTCAGGAAGCCCTTTTCCTTGACACCATTAGTAGTCCACTGTTTATTAAACCTGTACATAGTTTTCAGTACATGTACAAATTATTCTCAGGATAGAGGCCTTTTTAAATGCATCTGCTGGTTGTCAAGAAGGTCATGGCTGGTAGTTCCGGGGCAGACCATTAATTTTGTGCCATCAGTTTTGACAGCACCTCTAAGATACCTGCTTTTTAAAAGGAAAAAGTCAGCACTGTTCTTGAGCTGACTTAGGTTGGACTTCTATAATGAGCAGATGCTTCAAGTCCTTTAGTTTGGAAGCATTTTATAAATTCTGGCATATCAACCCTGTAGAATAGGAGACCTTGCTTTTTTAAAATGAGGCCTTTAATAAAGTATTTTAGTGGATGCACCCAAGGTATTGAGCCTCACTGAACATTCTGTGAGCCAGAATTGACTGAAAACTGTAGACATCTTTTCACTACAACTTTCATTCATTTTAATTTGTCACATTCTCCCAAGAAACCTTAGAAACTATGTACTGCATGAATATGTTAGGGATCTTTCTAATTGAATTCTTAACACCCTCACAAAATTATGATTCCTGTAGGAGAAATCATGACAGTTAAACCAGCTTATATTTGTAGCAAAGATATGCTTAACATTTTCTGTTCAAAAATAGCTGCATATGTACTAATAGAATGTAACTCAGCTACTCCCTTACAAATTTGTTTGTTTTTCTGAACACTTAATGCGCATGCATAATTTCCGCATGCAAAAACCCATGTTTCTAATAATGAGCTCCTTCCTTCCTACATCCCTCATTATTTATGTAATGTATTTATACCCCACTTTTCAGCTAGATTGGCTCAAACATGGCTTACAATTAAAATTACTTTTAATTAAAGACAGTTGCTGAGATGCACAGTTCCATTTTTTTTCTTACACTGTGAAAGAAGTATCACCAAATACTCCTGCATTTGTTAGGGCCTGGCAGAACACTGAGTAGCTGAGACTTGTTAGTTGCTAGAGTTGGTGTGTGTGAGGAGATTGTCCCACATGTTAGTCCTCCACTCAAACCTCATCTTCCAGCTGCTGGTAGCTTCTTACAGTTAGGCCTTAAGGTGTCCGTGCACAGTGATAAGAGCTCTCCTCTTGGAAATGCTCCCCCAACACAAGCAAACTGAGCAGCACTGAGCACGAGCAAACTTTCCTCAAGAGATCCACAGTAGGGGGCAGTCATTAATGCCCAGAGGAACAGGGAATGTCAATTGGCAGAGATATCATTACCTCTTCTTCTTTTCTCTCTAGGATCATTCCTATGCTAGAACATTCTTCATCACAGATCTCCCCAAGCAATTTGTCCAGTTCAGACAGCTCAGAAATCACCAGGACATACTCCCAACGAGTAAGCCGTTATGATCTGGATGAAATAGATGCTTGCTGGCTGGAACTCTTCAACATGGAGCTTAAGGAAATGGGTAGGTGTTTGTGGTCCCTTGTTCCTCATTCAGTTGCACAGAGAACATATGCACATGCATCTCAGCTACACCTTCAGCCTAGATTATTATAAAACAGTCTACATGGGCTGCCTTTTAAGACAACATGGTAGTGACAGGTGGTTAAAGAACAGCAGCTCAACTGTTATCTGGAAGTAGCAGCTTTTTACCTTTTACTCCCATTAAAAAAAAAATTGCATTCACTGTCTGTTTCCAGGTTGAGTTCAAGATGCTTGTTCTCACCTGGGACCACAAACTGAAAGGACTGTCTCTACCTGCAGGAATCTGAGAAAACTCCATTTGTCCCAGCACCGTTTGTTCTCTGTTCCCTCCTGCTGACCCATGAGAATTTCCATTGGCCACTCTTGAGTTTTTACAGTCATGGCCTCTGTATTGTGAACAGTCTTCATAATTATGTTAGGAAGCTCTTTCCTCTTTTTATGACTTTTGTGTGTTTCATTAGCTGGATATGTGTGCATAAGGTGTTGTCAAGTCAAAGTCTGACTTATGACAACTCCATAGGTTTTCAAGGCAAGAGGCATTCAGAGGTGGCTTGCTGTTGCCTGTCTCTGCATAGTGACCCTGGATGTCCTTGGTGGTCTCCTGTCTGAGTACTAAGCAGGGCCAATCCTTCTTAGCTTCCAAGACCTGATGAGATCAGGCTAGCCCAGGCCAAAACAGGACAATATGGTAGCTAGTATTTATTCAGTGCACTAAAGCCACAATATCCATGCTCAGTCTCTGCTCCGCTGTCCCTTCCCCCAGTTCTAGAGAACACTGGGCTGAGGTAGATGCTACAGTGCATACACAGAGAAGGTCTTCATGTCATAAACCATGCCTTATTTCATTAGAGCTGCTTCCTATATATCTGCTTCCAACATAAGAACACAGTATGGCAAAATCTTGTATGGAAGTGCCTCCTTATTTTGTTCACCAGTACTGGTTCCAGAAATTATCATATTGTAGTGAGAATTGTGGTACTTAGTGTGGAACCAGAATTATTGCTGAATTAGTCTGGCGGTAGAGGGGAGAGATACCAAAGGATCGCCTTCAGTTGATGAGAAATTACTGGCCTTCAAAATGTACAGAATTCTTTTAAACTCTGCTTTGGTTTTGCGAGTTCCTGGTTCTCCATCTTGTACATTCTTGAAAAACAGGAAGGGGGGGGGTGTTGCTTTCAAAATGGGACTACATTTTATATCCTCTAACTTATTCCTCTGACTGCACAGAATTGCTCTACGTAGTACAATTTTGAATACCTTTAAAGTCTATTTTATAGCCTTTCAGAAATGAGATTTTAACTGTGATTGAATATCTCTCCCAGTAGTAAACAGGTATCCCTGCTTTTTTGAATGCTTTCAAAATAAAATCATGTTTCCTCAGAAAAGTTCCCAGTGGCTGTATTAAGATGTTGTGACAAGTAGCCATCAGATCCAGTCAGGCACCAACTCAGCTTTTTGCTTATCCACCCTCTTTCCTCCCTTCATGCATGGAGCTTGATGCAAAATTTCCCCATTTGATCAAGGTCCAGTTCAGTGTGACATCCACACAGTTTGTCTGGAGTAAATAAACTCCAATTTACAGAGGCACTTGCATTCAGACATCACAGTGAATTAGTGCTTTGATCAGACGGGGAAATTTAACAAGCTGCCTGCTCAAAGGGAGGTGAGAGAGGAATGGGAGGAGCGTGCAGTCATCACAAGGAACTGTGCTTGATCAGAGTTTCATCGCAGTATATGATGTCCAACTGAAGCCAGTACAAATAAAGTGTATAATTAATTCATCACTCATGAAAGGGGAGAAAAGAACGTTTCTTTTGTCACCGTCGCATACCTGTGACAGGCTACTCTACTCAGGAAAAATTTTCTGGGTAAAGAGCTGTCAGAGATAATGTGATGAACATTTAACTCTGTCGAATGGTTTTATTCGTTGCTGCTGCTGCTGTGTGTGATAATAAAGCAAGTTGGTCTGAGGTAATTTAGATCAAACACAGAACAGCAGTCACATAGAAAACCTTATAGACAGCGCAAGACTTTTTTTGTTTCTGGCAGAAGCTTGGCCACAAATCTTCATTTAAGTTTTTCTTTAAAATTTCATGCCATATATTGTGATCTCTGTGCAATCCAAAGCTATTCTAAATCTGACTAGAGAGACTTTAGAGGTTTGGGAAGAAAAGTCTCCTCACTCTATGTGTGATTGTAAAATAAGATCATTTATATATTCTAATAGTGAAGTGTGGCCCCATCTGCAGATATTTAAGCCTGTGGACAAGGGCCATGGAGACAGAGAACAGATTTTTGTACATTCTTGGTGGACACCCTCTCAGGTTTGCAGAAGAATCTGAAAAAAAATAATATGGCGAGTTTAAATCCCCTTCCCCACAAATGGAGGAGCATTGACTTCATCTGCACACACAGTCATTTACGTGGCCTGAGGAGCCACCCACCCAGTATGAACTGTGGAAGAGTGGCGATGCAGGTGAGTGGGAGAGGAAGGAGCTGCTGCCGCCGCCCCCTGTGTGCCACGGAGGTGATAAAGGCAGACTGTCCCCGCTGCTGAAGCAGTGACACTCCTTTCCTGTGTCCCACCAAGGAAGCAACACTGGAGATGGGTGGGGGAGGGGATGCGGGAATCCTTGGTGCCCTCAGGCTGTGATGCCAGCCCAGGCAGTAGACAGACAGAGAAGGTGTGGGAGGAGAAAGAAAGATGGCATTAGTGACAGAAGGGAAGGGGAGTAAGAGTGACAGGAGGGGGAGGGGTGGAAGCAATGGCAGGGGGAATGGGAATCCCCTTCCACACAAGTTCCTTGCAGACCATTGCTTGTCAATGTATTTAATTCTCATTCTTACTAAATCTGAGGATATTTAAATCTGGAGATGGGAGTTATGAACAGACTGTCATGGGTACGGATAGAGATTGGCTGTCTGGTGGGTAGGAAGAAGAGAAAGGCAGGGAACGGAGAGGCTATCGGAAATTTCAGGAAAAGAGAAAAAGAAATAGTGGGGAAGGGGGAAATGAGATGCCCTCTGCAAGTACTTGCTCTGTGTGTGTATGTGAATGTGTGTGTGGGGAGGGGGGGAATGTTTCCAGGAGGTTACACAAAGCTTGGGCATCATTGCTGCGTATTTCATTCCTTATGGATAGTATTACCATATGTAGTTAGGAGATACACATACACTGGACCCGTGTTAGTGTGAAGGGCCCCACTTTCCAGTTCAGCACAAAATCACGCTAAGGTAGGCTGAGTATAAGGAAGAAAGCATTCGTTCGGCTGCCTCTCATTCCTAGGTATTACTGGCTTAAAAATTACACCCAGCTGTGCACTGAATCAAGCCAGTAATCAAAACAAGTGGCAACCAAGGGATCATTTGAAAAAATAACGAGGCTCCTAATGCTAGTTGGGAAGAAGTATTGAGACTTTGAACGTGGTAAAATCAGAGATTGTTTTACTAATGGGAATCGAAATAATAGCAATCACAATGATATTAGGCCTACAGCAACGGTATCAGATACTAGAATGCCCATGTTAAGATTCAGATACTCCAAACTTCCACATATGCACATGTGTCATCCAAGAAGGGAAAGGCAACAGGTTCAACAGACAAATAGGTGAAGAACGAGCTTATCTAAGCAGGTTTCAAGCACTGGTACGAATCTTGGGCAAGATTCTGAAGAATCTGAACAGCCAGTGAATTCACAAGCACAATTGGAGCAGGCTGAGTACCCACTGCCAAGAGTCCGCAGCAGAGACCAAAGCAGCATTCCAAGTGGAGATCCAGAGAAGAGAAGCAGGGAGGCATGTAATAGGCATGAACAGAGAGTTTCTGGTGTTATACTAGCAGAAATGTACAGTTTGGGGCAGATTCTGATTCAGTTACAGTGCTTTAGCCTTTATTGAAAACAAACGTTTCCGTTTTCTCAGGCAAACGGAAAGGGGATGGGAATCCAGGTGAGCCAAAAGCTATGTTCACTGATTGGCTAAAATGGAAAGAAAGTTTCCAGGTCCTGGGAGCATTTCAAAGTAAGGAAAAGGTGGGATTTCAGGGCAAGGAAAAGGTGTTTTGCAGGAAGTCTTGGTTATCTCATTGAGTGGGATATTCATTAGGAAATACCAACAGGTCTGCATTGGGTCAGTATGAGCAGAGAACCTTTTAGCTGAGAATGTTAATGTGAATCTGGGTTTTTGCCAGTAGGAATATTAATGCAGCAGGATCTTTTGTGTCTGAGTGTTCCTTGATTGGAGGTCCTGATTAATGGTCTGAGGACTAGGCAGTGATGGAAACTGAAAGGGTGAGTGAGTGAAATGGAACTGTCCAACTTAACCTTTCTGCCAGGGTTGCCAGTTTTTTCCCTGATAGCCTCTAGTATTTTCGAAAAGGCAAACTATAAATGTTGTAAAATAAATAAATACATAACACATGGACCAGCTAGAAAGCTGGCAGCCCCACTAGCTTGCCTCATGAATGATGCCATGGCAGCCGCTGTCAAGACAGTGACTGCTTGGACATATACATGTGATAGGATAGGATCAAGCAGCTGTGTGGCAAATGTTCTACAGGTGCAGCTTTCCCAAGCAGTGTGACTGCCAGTACCCCTGGCATTTGACCTGTTTGTTGGAAGGATATGATTTTTCAAGTTCTAGTCCATTTTAATAGTCTTAATTGGTTATTGAATGCAGTTAGAAGCAGATTATGTCCTTCATTATCCTGGAATGAAATAGGTATATGAAACAGTTCCAGAGGAAGGAATCTTCACATGATTACTAATTCAAGATGAGTTATTCCTTAAACGTATAAGAATTCAGATGAATTAAGCATTAAAGGATGTGAGTATATTATTGCCTTCCTCTTCTATGATGTACTATAGGAGAAAGTCGGAGTGGACTACCAGGTAAAGATGTGGATTTAAGCCATAGAACCCAGACTCTGTCCTAGAATTTAGGAGAGAAGGGCTCTTAAAATGGACAACTGACAAAGGAAACTTTAGAGTGAAATACACAGAAATAAACCACAGCCTTGCTGATGAAGGGAAAACCAAAAAGCCCCATGTGGTTTGCTTGACGGTAATAAAATAACTAGGCCACAGATTCAGCAAAAGATTTATGGTGGGTGTCTGCATGGTTTCTAATACAGGAAAGCATCAAGTAGTCTAGGTAGATGCAGCTTGCTTCACAAGCCACCTTTATCCTAACTGCAGCATTGATTTGTAAGATGAGCATGATGCTGTATATTAAGGATTGTCAAATGTAGAGCTAGCTTTAGATTTATTGCCATATAAGCAGCAGTGTCTTCTGTTTATTTCTGACAAAAGGATATAGGAACCCAAGTCTTTATTTCAAAAGCCCATTGCATAAGTACACTCTTGACCTGTTTCATTGAGCCCAGAGTTTTTGATGGATTCTAGAATACAGAACAACAGATTTTCCCCTTGGCCCCTAAAAAGTTGGCTGCCTGGATAAAAACTTGTGAAACTTTTGGGGGCATCAGAGCAACCGAGCTACTAGACTTACATTTTGATGCCATATTAGACCTTTTCTTGTAGCAATGGCCAGAAACTTGTTTGCTGGCTTGCAGAAAGGCTGGCCCCAATAAGGATGGGAATATGAAAAATGAAGTGACTTCGGCAACACTGCAACATTGTAACCTACACACAGCTCTGCGTATACATAATTTGTTAACTTTGCTAAACTTCATCTTGGATTTATCTGTGTTCCAGATGTCACTAAGGGTAACCAACATACCTAACATGTTTTGGTTATGCAATAAGCAGCCCTCATTTCATTTAGCTGCCCTCTAATTAAATGTTTTGTTTCTCAGACATTTTGACCTTTCCCCACCCCACAGCAGTGGAGGCAGCTGCAAGGGAAGGCTTGGCATCGGCAGGGGCAGTTTTGTTTTTTTGATGTGGTTGTTACTCCGTTGAACAAGGTAGTATGTCCCCAAATAGCTAGTAAACTGTGGGGAAATGCAACTGATCAGGCACTGATGGCCCAGCTGGCAATTCTTCATGCTTCCCCAGTGATTCCTTGTTGCCCGCAAACAGGACCTGACCTGGAGTTTGAGCAGCACTGATTTAATGCACAATCTCCAGTAAGGATTAATTGGATTATTTATCCCTCAGGGAGGAAGGAAAGTGGTTATTAAATTAAGTTTGGGTGCGTGGGAGTAAAGCTCTGCTCATGAGCAGGTGATTTCCTGATCAGTCTGTTTTTATTGCCCGTAAGGGCTGATGAGAAACACTGGCAATAGAGTCTTTGTGTTAGGCTCCCCTTTCCCCTACTAATAGAGTAGGCAGGGAGGGGCTAATATCTTGGTAGTGGAACTGTAGGAGAAGTTTCCCGGATATTCATACAGAACAGAGCAGTAAAATTAAATGTTGGCCTTGGTAAATATAGATGAATTG
The DNA here is from genome assembly GCF_028583425.1 of Eublepharis macularius. NCBI lineage: Eukaryota > Metazoa > Chordata > Lepidosauria > Squamata > Eublepharidae > Eublepharis > Eublepharis macularius. The sequence continues at coordinate 73,557,780 of NC_072793.1, forward strand.
CTTGAAATACAGCTTAGTATACTGGTCATATGTAAGTCTTTTTAACAACCAGTACTTTATTTTTAAATATATAATTAATGATCTTGAATATTCCATTGACCTTACAATCAATTTAAGGTTAAGGTAATCAGTATTCTGCATTTCATTCTGCAACTCGTATTTAGGGTCCTGAAAGGCAGGAGAGTGGCCTGTGCTTCGAACATTCTGATTACAGCAACTGTAATCCAAATTGTGTCTAATGGCATGGATAATCATGTGAGAGTCTTACCCATTGCATCGTTGTTTGATTGGGATCAGACCCAAAATGCCCTCACAGTGAATGGCACCTCTCAAGTACTCAACTTCTCAGAACTCCGAACGGCTGTTGAGCACTGCACTGTATAATGCATTTTAAAGCTCTTCTGTGGAAGAGTATAAACAACATGGAATAATTTAATCCAGTAAATTGGACATGAAAAGAGTTAAGGAATGCTATAGGGCATTCCCAATTTGAAAACTATGCTGCCTGTAAAATACACACATAACAACAAAATCTTGTTCTTGCCTCTTCTCCCTAACAGTTCGTGTAATATTTTTCATAGCAGCTGAATTTGGTCATGCATATAAAATTTATTTTAGAAGTGGTAGGCTTTGGTGCACAGATACAGTCTTTCTATAAAAGAGCAACTTGAATCATGCTCTGCAGCAGGGTTGCCCAATTCCAAACAGTTATGTGGGCCAGAATTGACCTTAACTGGAACTAAGCAAGCTATGGCGTGAAAGCATAACGCATTACCAGCCGTGTTCCATGATACTAAGCCTTCCTCCATGAGTTTCATGGTTTGGAGTGCTGAGGATTTGGCACATAAGGCTCAAACAGACAAGAAAAGGATTACTCGCCTGGTTATGTTCATAAAATGCAAATTGCAGGCTCCCACCAGTTGCTTCTCATAGAAAGTTATAAAGTATATATTCATTGGCCACCTCCCATCCCTCTTGAAATAAAACATGGCTCCTGGACTTTCATGAGATGAAAGCCACTGTGATGTAATAGTTAACCTGTTGTACTAGGGTCTGGGAGACCCAGGTTCAAATTCCCCCTCTGCTATGGAAGTTTGCTAGGTGAGCTTGGGCCACTTACACACTCTGAAACTAACCTACCTTATAGGAATGTTGTGAGGATAAAACGGAGCAAAGAAGTAAGTTGCTTACAGTCCCCATTGGGGAGAAAGGCTGGATATAAATGAAATAAAGAAAATACTAAAACTAAAGCTATTGTGAGATCATGGGAACCAAAGTAGTTGCGTTGGCAGCCATTGTGAACATCTGTGCCTCTCTGTAGCTTGCCTAATAATTGTCAATGTCGTCTATCTCTTCTGACACTGCTTTATTAGCATCCTGCTGCCTTGACACCACTGAACTAGCCCCACCATTGAACTAGCCCCAGCTCATAGCTGCAGCCAGTGGAAGGTATGGGATCCTACAGCATCTGTTGAGCTGTGAAATTGGTAGCTGCAGGCCACATCTCTCCTGCCTCCAGTCCCACAGGGGTGCACAGCAAGAAACAGTGCTGAAGTTGGGTACCTCCAGATGAAAACGGAATTAACTCTGGAGTCACTTGGAGCTAAGTTCAGTTTTCACCCCAGTGGTGTCCGAGCATCTCTCCTTCACTTTGTCTAAAATAAATTGTTTTAGTGGAAAAATGAAATGAAAGTATTTGCTTCACCATGACTCTTGGCAACCCAGCCTTTACTAGCAAATGGGAACTTTAATTGCGCCCCCACTCCAGTTTCTGGGTTTTCTTCTTTCCAAGTTTTCACATCCCTACCCCTACTTATTTTCCTGCTTTATGTTGAAGTCCCCTTTTTATTTTTTATTATAGCAATGTCATTCAGCTGCTTTAGTAGTTGGCCTGGTTTGGATAGCTCATTGCCAAAAGTAGTCTAGGGCTGATTCCGCACACGTTGGATAATGCACTTTCATTGCACTTTAGCTATCGTTTGGAAGTAGATTTTTTGTTTCACACTCGAAAAATTCAGTTCGAAATGATCTCTAAAGAGGATTGGAAGTGCATCATCTAACGTGTGCGGAATCTATTTAGGTTAATTTTCAGACATTTTTAATCTCTGTGATTCTTTCTTGTTCTGCTTTTAATGCTATGGAGGTAACTTCAGTTTATGGGGTAAGTCTTCTTGAATAATGAAGTCTGAATGAAAATTACTGGCGTTTGCCTTTCTGTTTTGATCTAGTGCTCATTGTTTCTACTGAAGAAAATATATTTGAAGGACCTTCCATCACATTAAAGTGACATGTTTTATTTCTTGTAGATGGGATGTGGGAAGTCCTTTAAGCATAGGCTCTGTTTCCTTTAATTGTCCAATCAAATGTCTTTTAAACCTTTTCCCATCAAACCATGATTGATAATGATTATCATCCACATGAGTGTAATTTGCTACCCATGTATCATCAACAGAAGGAAAACACCACTGACAGCAAATCTACCCATTTGTTTTCCACATACGGTGTTACCGAACTCTGGTTTTACAGAAAAGAACTCTGGGTGTCCTAGAATTATTTCAGAAGGCTTAATAATTCTGATCTCATTTCATTTGGACTCTCCCCCTTTTTTTGTAACCAGTATGTTGTGCAAGAAGCATTCAAGTGTAGGCTAAATTCTTTGTCCTCACTTGAATACGTTTATTGCACAAGTAATAATTTTAACAGTTAGTTGTTGCATGAATAGAAAAACCAGTAAACCTTCAGCTACTTAACAGTGTGTGTTAATAGTTTGCAGTTGAGAATATAGTCATTTAGAAAATGTAAATTAGATTTGGTACCATATTTTATTTTTTTAACAGTATCTATTTGAAGCAGCTCTATTGTACATAACACAGTAGGTTTCATTTGCCTTCCATTAAATATTTTACTACTTTTCACAGGCCGTATATCAAATAGAATTGATTTTTTAAAATGCATTTTTTAAGTTTATCCTGTGAAGGGCTTAAAATGCATCAAATAATCAATACCTCATATCTACAGATATGCAAGATCTTCTCACCATAATGTTTGCCTCCATGGGAATACTTCTGGAATTATTCTTTCAGAATCAGGTGTAGAAGTAAACATAGGGAAAAGGGGCTGTAATTGAACAACCATGCAGTTATCTATGAAACAGCTGTATGAGAGAACACCTTAAGGATCCATATGTTCCTGAAAAATCTGTGAGGATTAACAGTTGTGATGTAATCCATAGACATCCTTCCATCAGAATTAGTCTGGAAGCACTTCTAAGAAACCTGCATTGTCACTGAAATAATTCTCACTTATCTGTGGCCCCAGAGTGTTTATGTATGAACCCTAGAGATTGGTTTATATGAGAGTGTTTGGGCAAAGAGGGAGGACAGTTTTTGATATATATTATTTAAAATATTGATATACGTACCTTTCTCTTGGATATCCGAAGATCCAAAGTGGGTAATAACAATGTAAAAATATTTTTAAAATTTGATAAAATAACACATTGAAACCAAAAATAAAAACAATTTATACCCCAGCCAGCAGAGTATTCTCCCTTTGCCCAGGCTCATGTAAAGGGGAGATATAGGTAGCCATTTTGTATCACCCCCATGCTGAAAAATCTTCACCAGTTACTCATCTGTTTGCAGGCAAAATTCATAGTGCCTGCAAACACTCCTATCCAGCCCACCGCTTAAGATTTGCCTCTCAAGCCGAGCTCTCTGAGCCCCCATCTTCAGAGGTGAGGAGGTTGATGACTAGAGACAGAGCATTTTCTGTGGTGGCATCTCACCTGTAGAATGTCCTCCCTTTGAGGCTATCCTGGCACCTACTTTATTTTAGGCACCAGGCTAAGATACATCTTTTTACTCAGGCTTTTAGTTAGGGGCTTTATCTTATCTTTTTAATGGCTTGCTTCTGTTTTATGGATAGTTTTTATGCCACTTATGTCTAATAGCTTTGTAAAAATGGCTTGATATATTTATACTATGGTTTTTAATTGTAAGCTACCTTGAGCAGGACTCCAAAGAGGCAGCTCAGAAATCTTAAGAACATAAGAGAAGCCATGTTGGATCAGGCCAATGGCCCATCCAGTCCAACATTCTGTGTCACACAGTGGACAAAAAAGCAGGTATCATAATCTTGTAAACCTCTATCATGTCACCCCTCAGTCGTCGTTTCTCCAAGCTAGAGCCCCAAGCGCTTTAACCTTTCTTCATAAGGGAAGTGTTCCATCCCTTTAATCATTCCAGTTGCCCTTTTCTGCACTTTTTCCAGTGCTATATAATATCTTTTTTGCGGTGTGGTGACCAAATTGTACACGGTATTCCAAAAGAGCCCGTACCATTGATTTATACAGGGGCATTATGATACTAGCTGATTTGTTTTCAATTCCCTTCCTAATAATCCCCAGCATAGCGTTGGCTTTTTTTATTGCCGTCGCACACTGTATCAACATTTTCAGTGAGTTATCTAACACAACTTGAAAATCTCTCTCTTGGTCAGTCTCCCCAAGGGTTTTGACCCTTTTGACTTTTCCTTTCAGTTTCTTCTTCACATGCCCCCTCATCTCAGAGAAGTTACCCCTATTAAAGTTAAAAGTGGTTGTGTTGGTCTTTTTGAGCAATTCCCTATTTATGCAAATGCTGAACTCAATAACATTATGGTCACTATTCCCAAGTGGTGCAACCACTTTTACATTTCTCACCAGATCTTGGGCATTACTTAGGACCAAGTCCAGGATCGCCTCTCCCCTGGTAGGTTCTGCAACCATCTGCTCCATAGCACAGTCATCGAGAGTGTCTAGAAACTCAGTCTCTTTCTCCCAACTTGAACACATGTTGACCCAATCAATTTATGGGTAATTGAAATCACCTATTACTACACAATTATTTCATCTAGCCGCTATCCTTATTTCTTCCATCATCCTCTATCTTTTGATCCGGAGGGCGATAAACTCCTAGAGTTAAGTTTCCTTTTGGGCCCACTATTTTAATCCATAGCATTTCCAGAAGCAAATCTAATTCTCTTACCTTCTCAGTCTTACTGAACTGTATACCCTCTCTGACATACAGAGCCATTATTATTATTATTTTCATGTTAAATCATTATTTGGTATTGTGCAAGTAAAGTCTCTTGATCTGTCTTTGTTATCACGTGTCAGACAGTGGCTTACTAAAAGTTGCAGTCCAGACTACCTCTTGCAATTAGACATGAGTCCATTGGTTCCAAAAGATTTACTGAATATAAACAACCATTATAGTCCACTATCCAAGATGCAATATCTTGGCTGGTACACAAATATTGTTACGAATGACAGGCAAAGGTTAAGGTACAGAATAGCATACCCCTGCAGGCCCCATCCTCCCCCCACAGTTCTCAAAACAAACGGCTTGAGGCTGAGAAAGTGAAAGTTTCCCAAGGCTGGAAAGGTTGTAGTCATAACATACCTCTTCTCTAAGATAACTGCTACTGAACTGCTTGCCACCTGCAAAAGAAGCACTTAAAACACTGACAGGATTAAAATGGAGTCTCTTTGGGTTGAACACACATGAAACATAGTCAGAACCTGACACATTCTTTGTCTTTGTCTGCAGTGTCTGGTGAGATGCCCCACCTTCTGGTAGAAATTACAAGTGATCACTCTGGGTCTATCATTTACTTTTTAGCACACTCATCCTCCCTTCTGCCTCTTCAAGAGATGTTTTAATGGATTCATCTCTTAGAAAGTTGAGAGTATAAGAGACATCTATTTTTCCTTAGCCTCCAGTACTGAGATCAGATTTGCATAGGAGCAAGGGAAACTGTTTAAGATAGTTGCATTAATTTCAAAGTCACTGGCCTCAGCTCCCACTGATGTCAGTTGCCCCACAATCTGCATAATCTCTTTCAAATGGCCCTCTACATTACCATGTTCTGCAAGCTTTCTGCTATAAATGGTTGTTGTAGATTTTCCGGGCTGTATAGCCGTGGTCTTGGCATTGTAGTTCCTGACGTTTCGCCAGCAGCTGTGGCTGGCATCTTCAGAGGTGTAGCACCAAAAGACAGAGATCTCTCAGTGTCACAGTGTGGAAAAGATGTTGGCAGGTCATTTATTTCTACTCAGGAAGGTAGGGTTGGGCTGAGTCATAAAGCTATAAAGTCTCATCCTGAGAAGCTGAATTCTTTTATTAGAACTTTGACTCTATTTTTGCTGAAGGTGCATCTATAAATCTTTGGCTGTACCAGCGCTTGTTATTAAAGGGCTCTCATCATCTCCAGCTGCATTCAGTATGATCATTCTAGCCTGAGAATCTAGTTTCATGAATTCTTGTCTTTCAGCCTGGTTTTCAGGTGGATCTTCTGAGATTAATTTTTACATCCTGTACACCTAAGGTACATAACATTCCTGACTTCCACACTAGATAGTTTTGTTCATTTAATTTGGGGATGTGCATAAATGAAGAAATTGGTTGTGTCTCACCCACAGGTGCTGCTGAGCTGGCATTCTGTCCTCAGTTCATGTCTTGCTTTGTGAGACCTTTTTGAATTTCTTTGGCGTGTAGATTGCTTTGTCTTCCTTGCTTTTCTGGTTATCTCCTCAGTGAAAGTAGCATGAATGAGAAAGTCCTCGAGTTTGCAAGTCCTGGGGAAAGGCTTAGAAAAAGTTTCCTTTTTAAAATACCTTGCTTTATCATGCCAAGAACACACAAAGTTGTCGCTTAAAGCATCTGGACCCATAACCTTGTTGGTGGTGAGAATTAAAAAAGGAAAGAAAGTAGCAGAGTTTGATATTAGCGCATTGGAAATAAGTAGACAGACTTTTGTGGTTTTAGCTCTAGAAAAATACGTTTTCTACATATCAGGGGAAAGGGTACATTTGGTAAGAAAATAAAGACTATCTAACTAACTAGCTACATCTTGATGGCTAGAGAGAAAGACTGAGATAGACATAGAAATGAGACTGAACAAAGACTGAACAAAGAGAAATAAAACTTTAGTATATGTTTCTAGTTAATTGCTCCCCAGTAAATAATAATAATAATAATAACATTCGATTTATATACTGCCTTTCAGGATGACTTAATACCCACTCAAAGTGGTTTACAAAGTATGTTGTTATTATCCCCACAACAAAACACCCTGTGAGGTGGGCGGGACTGAGGGAGCTCCTAGAAGCTGTGACTGACCCAAGGTCACCCAGCTGGCTTCAAGTGGAGGAGCGAGGAATCAAACCTGGTTCTCCAGATTAGTCCTGTACTCTCAACCAGTATACCAAACTGGCTCATCCAATAGACAATCCTGGATTCCTTCATTAAGACTAAAGACTTCCCTTTCTATGGCGGGAACATTTATTCGAGGCCTACGTGATCCTGTGCTAACTAGCGCTCTGACTAAACAAACAGAATAACAATTTAACTCTTTCATGACTGAAGGTAGAACACTTGAAAAAATTCCAACAGTGAGCCAGGCTGCTCTCATGTTAGGTATCCAGCTGAGACCATCATTGTTTCAGTTTAGGGTAGGAAGAAGAAAAAAACTTGAACTTTTTCTGGAGGGGTGGGATGCACAGGAAAGATCCATAATTCTTATGCCCATAGATAGCTGAACCCAGTTCATTGGCATAAAATAGATATACCCACCATTGTTCCTTGGAATGGTTGCTTGCAAGTTCTTACAGCTATAAAGAATGAAAAATAGAAAGAATCACAGAACCAGGTTTTGATATTTTACTTTGCCTTAGGCTGCAATCCCATGCACATATTGGGTTAGAGCCACTGGAGAATTTCTGCCTATGCATGGTGGGAGCAATTTTTTCCAAGCTGATTTTATAAGACAGGGCCACTACTAAGAAAGTCCTGCTCCTGGTTATTATCTTCATTATCTTTTCAGGCAGAACAACTTAAACAGGCTATGATCTTAGGACACTTGTGGGGTATATATGGGAGGAGAAAATCTTTATGATCCTTCTTCCATTGTTAAAGTTTAATTGGAAAATAAAAGACATGGGTAAAATATGGCTTAAATAGTGTAAAGCCTGGTCAAACAAAATAATCTGAAATTATAATCCTATAAAGGTGATTTTATATTCGCCTCACCAGACCTGTAGAAAAGATTCCACAACCTACAATTTTGTGATTCCAAATAATACTTAAAATTGAGCAGTCTCTTATTAAGAACTGCCCTAGGACAGTTCTGAGGGACCAAAGCGGTAATGTGGAGAGAAAGATAAAAATGATTATAAAGTGGCTTTTGAAAACATTCTGCTATCATCTTAAATTTAAGCAATAATTGATGTTGGTGGGTGGCATAAGAGGTGATAATTGGTTCCTGTAAATCTTTTAAGTGCATTAGTGGCATATGTGCATAATGAAAAATCTAGGAACTTTGTAGCACACAATTGGCTCTTATGCTGGTTATGTGTGTTCCCCCCCCCCCCCATTTACATAGAAAGGTTTCTTATTGCTTAACCACCTGAGCATTTTAAATCTTCACTCTTAAAGGAATGGGGAAAGTAATTGTGTATATGTGTATATAAACAAAGTAAGGATATAAAAAGAAGAAAAAAGGGGAAAGGAAGCAAAGATTTAAAGAAGAATTTAAAATGCAAATTACAAGGACTATTCAAAATGTAATAAACATATAACATTTAAGATACGAGTTTCAAGCATACAGTCTATTCATAATACTGATGAATATTTTCTCTCTCAATCCTAATGAAAGTTGCTATTAGATCAACAGACATTTAATGAGCTGTATAAGCAAATTGGCTTGAAATCACAAAATTATTTAACATTAACTATCAGATATTGAATATTTGAAGTTAACATAACAATGTATTAATTCTTGAATAATTTTAAAACATTAACATCTTCCTATATAAATTCAGTAAGCATATTCGAGATGATGCACATTTTATTCCGGCGCAGGCACACTTGCAGGGATAAAAAGCGTGTCTCAGCAGCAGCCTTGCCTTCCCACCGCCATGGCAGCCCCCTTGGAGGCCGCTAGAAATGCCGACGCTTCCTGTGCCCCTCTCTAGCAGCTGGGAGCCGAGCGAGCAGGGCTCCCCAAGCAGAGGGCTTCCAGGAGGAGCTGTTGAGAAGGAGCCTCCGGCATGGGCCCCACAGAAACCTCCCAAGTGGCGGCACTGCCCCTGCAAGCAAGGAGGCCGACCGGGACCTCCCGGTGCTTTAGATTTCCGGGCCTTAACGGGCAGCCACGGGAGGCCCGAAGAAACTGGGCCGGGATTTGTCATTGCCACCGCGAGGGCAATGAGCCTTGAGAGTGGAGACAGAGTCGCACGCCACTCCTCTCCCAGCATGAGAAGCAGGCAGCCCCCTGAGCCCACCACACCCCGCAGGCGCTCCAACAGGCCATCGGTTTGCCAGCTCCAGGTTGGAAAATTCCTGGAGATTTTGTGGGTGGAGCCTGGAGTGGGTGGGGTTTGGGGAGAAGAGGGACCTCAGCAGAGTATAATGCCATAGTCTGTCATATAAAGTAGCCATTTTCTCCAGGGAAACAGATCTCCATGGCCTGGACATCCACTGTAATTTTGGGAGCTCTCCAGCCACCACCTGAAGGTTGGCAAACCTACAAGATGATGCTTCCCTCCTGCACTCACACTCAGCAGAGTTCCAGTCAGCTTATAGATGTAGCCCAGTTCCTGCTCTTTTCTCCAAAGCCCCCCTTGAATTGCACAAACTGGGAGTGGGGCGGGGAGAATGTACTAAAAGGAATGACAGGATTGCCCATTGGAAATAATGGGGGAGGCTTGAAGGCCCATTGGAGAGAATGGGAGCCAGAAATGCCAATTTACTTGCATGGGCCCCATTGAAATACTTTACTATCTGGGGTCTGTCATTCCAGTCAAAGAATGCTTCTGCTACTCCCAGGGGCTGTCATTCCATTCAAGGAGCAGTCATTCCAGTCAAAGAACACTTCTGCTACTTTCAGGTGCTGTCGTTCTATTCAGGGGGTGGTCATTCCAGTCCCAGGATGCTTCTGCTACTCCCAGAGGCTGTCATTCCACTCTGGGGGCTGTTATTCCAGTCCCAGAATGATTTTGTTACTCCCAGGGGCTGTCATTCCATTCAAGTGGCTGTCCTTCCAGTCAGAGAATGCTTCTGCTACTCCTAGGGGCTGTCATTCCTCTCTGGAGGCTGTCATTCCAGTCCCAGAATAATCTGTCTGGGCCCAGCGACTTTTATGGAAAATCAAGTCCACATTTTCTTTGTAACTTTTTTTGTGCTGTAATATATTTCAATGGAACCTGTGCGAGTAAATTGGCATTTGTGGCTCCCATTATCTCCAATGGGCCTTCAAGCCTTTCCCATTAATTCCAGTGTCATTCCTTTTAGTACATCCCCGTACTGGGACCCAATGACAGCTCAGCTGCAGATGGGCCAGGCCGAAGGGGCGTATCAGGCTGGTGCAAGGCGCAGGAACACTGCTGGGGCCCTGGAATGCTCCTGTGCTCTGTACCAGTCTGATTTCCACCTGTTTGAGGCCAAATCAGGCTGGTGCAGGGTCGCATGCCCTCACAAGGCCCAGCTAGAGCCCATTGTATTGTTAAACACAACGGGCTTTGTTGCTAGTATCTATGTATTATAATTGCTACAATCAAAAGAAGCAAGCGAAGCATTTTAGAGATATTTTCAAAAAAGTATAATAATAAGCTAAACCTATATCTAAAACTAATTATATGTAGGATATTATGTCATAAAATATGTGTAATACTAATTATATTAATCAACTAATATATATAACTTTAACTAAAATTTATCAAAATCTAAAGAAAAATAACATTTCAATGATTTTGTACAGGTCAAAATAAGTAGTCTGTGTCACATTATCTCATCTTCATCTAGAATAGGTGTAATAGGATTCCTATTTCCTTTCAAATTCCTTAATCAGTCAGTTTGTATATGTAATTTGTTAATTTGGCCATTACAGCATATTCTGCCATCTTATCCTTCCAGTTTTCAGTAGCTGGACATTCCTCCACTTTCCATTTTGTTGCCATTACTACTCTGGCTGCCAAAGGAATGAGGAAAGTATTGATGTTCTTTTTCTCACTCCTATAAAGCAGCATTATTCAGAATTTAAATGTAAATATTTTGAAAAAAAGAATATTTATCTTAATGGGATTTATTCTGAAGAAGTCATTTGCAGGTTGCAACTTTACACCTTCATCTGAATAGAAAGCAAGTTCTACTGTCTTCAGAAGAAAGCACTTTCTTTGACTCTTAGCCCCATTTTCCCAGTGACAAAGCTCTAGTCACTTGCTTTGTGGGAGGGGAGAGCCTAGAAGAAGATGTTACGACTTATAAATCGGCCTGCGTTTGGTCAGTGGCTGGGTAGGAGACTGTCTAGAAACCCTAAGTACTTTGCCTTGAGTTCTATGGAAGAAAGATGGGATATAAATAAAAGTCTTCAGATATTTTTGTTCATGTGTTTACACTAACATAATCCCAAGGTTTGCAGTATGGCAAATCAAGTGTATGTTGTTTGTTAATGCCTTTGGGCATTAACTACATGTTACATAAGAGGTGGGTTTTTTATTGATAAGCAATGAAAGGCTAGAGAGACCATTTGGATCACGACAAAGATATGGGTGAAGGGGTTACCCCTTTTCCCTGTATCTTGTTTCCTAATAGGAATCTCCTCTATCCTTCACAAGTTGTTGCTTGACCCAGTAGGGAAAAAGACAGGCACCCATATCATCATCATCATCATCAACAACAACAACAATATATCTAATTCTCAATGTCACCAAATCTGTCAATACTTAAATCCAGAAACTGGAGCCATGTACAAAAAACAAGATTTTTCTACAAACCTGCAAAAACCTCTGGTTTGCAGCAAAATCTGAAATCTTAAAAATACAGTTAAGGGTTAACCCACCCACCCCAAATAATTAAAGAAGCACTTGTAGCAATTCCCTCCATAGCCCTTGCTAAGCAACCAAAACACAGATGCCAGTTGAAGCTTGGGTTTCTGTCATTAAAAGGCAGGAGGAGCAGACAGAGCCCTTTTCAGGGCTTCGTTGGCCTTTGAGGAAACTATAGAGAGAAGGACAAAGGGGAAAGTGAGGTGCCTCCAGGGCCAGCCCGCCCATTGAGGCAGGTGAGGCCACTGTCTCAGGGTGCTAAGGCACCGGAGGGGCGCCGGCCCAGGGGCAGGGGCGCGTGCCACGGAGCCACCACCGCCGTCCAGGAGCGCGTGCTGGCAGCGGCAGCGAGGGGCAGCTGAGCAGGCAGCCTCCCATTCAGTTGCTCTGCGGGCCAGGCACAGCCGGCCGCCCTGGCTGTGCCGGCCACACGCAGTGACGTCATCATGCATTAAGTTGCCTCAGGTGCCGGCGATGCTGGAGCCGGCCCTGGGTGCCTCACAGAAATCCTTGCAAGTTCTCCACCATGCAACTGGGCCCAAGCTGGCAGCCCGCATCAGACAACTTGGTCAGACTTTTCCCAGGGAGAGCTTATTAGGGGTAGGGAAGGAGGGAAAACTGAAGGGGATGAAGGTAAAAGGTAGGTTGACTAGTGGGTAGGAAGGAAAGAAGGAAGCAAGCAAGAAAAAGGAAAGGGTATGGTGGCTTTCAGAAAAGGTAAAGAGGAAATAATGGAGAGGAGAAAGTGAGATGCCCCCTGTGTAGGGTTACCAACTCCAAGTTGGGAAATTCCTGAATATTTGGAGATAAAGCCTGGGAAGAGTGAGGTGTGGGGTGGAGAGGGGCCTCTGTGGAATATAATGCCATACAGTACCTCCTCCAAAGCAGCCTTTTTCTCTAGCAAATCAGATCTCTGTCATCTGAAGATCAGTTGTAATCCCAGGAGCTCCAGCTCCTGCCTGGAATTTGGCAGCCCTGTGCCCACAAGTCCTTGCAGGTCCCCTGCTTCTTGTACTAAAAAGCAGCTGGGTGTCTAGGGGTTTTTTTTTCAGGAAAAGCATACAGGGGGAAGGGTTAGCCCCTTCTTCCCAGTAGCTTTTTATATAGTAAGTGACCTGATCCCAGATTTTCCACTTAACATCTAGTTTCAGCTTTAAATTTTCATTCCTTATTATACTGTACCAGAACCATGCCCAGCTCGCTTCACTGATAATATGTTTGGATCCTCAGATTTCAGAAGGCACTTTAGAAAATGTGATTTTCCTCAATTTGCACATTCACCTGATGGCAAAAACCCCCCCACCTCCCAGCTCAAAATCTCCTAACCATGTGACTATTTGAAAGCATGCTTTATCTTTCACTGAATTGTGCTTCTGATTTCCTTAGGAAGTTCAGAGATATTTGGCACCATTATCCTCATTGCATAATCAGAACACTCAGTGACAAGAATCTGTTTGCCCAAAACTCTGAAGAAGGTTTTATTTGGGGAAACTAATCTGATTTATTCTTAGTATTTTGAAAACACATTTCAAATTCTGCTAGATCTAATACTCACAGCCTCCCTTGTAAGGTAGATAAGGACTGTTATCTCAGATTAAGAGAAATCAATGTGGACAGATTCCAAAAGACTTGCTTTAAGAATTAGCACACATATCAGCTAGATCATCCCCAAAATGTTGGAAAAATTGTGGCGGGGAGGGAACCTTCGCCCACTGTTGGTGGGAATGTAAAGGAATTAGACAATTTTGGGAAGAGATATTAATGAAAATTAAAGATATCACAAACCACGACCTCCCCTTTGACCCAAAAATGATTTTTTTAGACTTGTGGGAAAACACACGTCCCCAAAATCAGAAAGGAGCTCATTGCCTCTTTTTTTATAGCAGCTAAGAGTGCCATAGCGACAGTATGGAAATCAAAAAAACTACCAACAATCGAAAACTGGTTATCTAAAGTTTGGAATCATTTTATTTTAGAAAAAGTAAGCAATGATATGCAAAATGCAGTACAACTCACAGAAAATTCTAATTTTATTGAAAAGTGGCTCCCATTTCTGGAATACATAGAAAAGAATAATATGCAGCCCAACTCGAAAATACTACAAGTTGTAACAAACAATGGATACCTCTCCTTCTATTAAGCTGATAGTATAATTGTGTAATTACATGGAATTACTTTTTCTTTACGTTAATTATTAAGGATGTAAGTCTAACTGCGTATTGTATATTGGTTTTTGTTTCATTCAAATTTGAAATGTTGTTTGTTACTTGAAGGTTATTAGTTACATCTAATGTTACAATAAAAATTTAATAAAAAAAAAAGACTTGCTTTAAGATAGAGGCAGAAAAGCTGCTAGCGTTTAGTGCATAGGAAATCCTGGATCATGGCCTTGAAGTCTAAATACTACTCCATGCACATTAAAAAGGATGTCCACTCTCTTGTTTGTGTAATTTGCCTAAATAAAAACATACGTAAAAAAGAGCCAAGATACAAATCTGTTTGCAGTTGTAACACTATAACAATGTTTATATGTACACACATTGTCAAAGAAACAATCTGGTTTGTGAATCAAAAAATGTGTGGTCTTAAACTTGTTTCTCGTGAACATCCTCTCCAATATACTCTGCAGGGGAAATGGAGTTCTCATTTCAGTACATTGATTTCAGCTAAAGTGCAGTTTAGTTGGAAATAAAGCTCAGTTTTTGCACAGAGTGGCTCTCATCTATTAATGTTTTGTCCCGGTTTATTAAGCAGTTCACTATCAGAACCTTTAAAACAAGTAGAAAATCTTCTCATTGTAATCATGCCAGACCCCACATATCTACCAGGTAGCATCATTATAGAATAGTGGTTGATGAGAGAGCAGAGAACATAAATAGGGTGTCGCACCCTCATTTGCATCTTTTGGGGGGCAGTTTTTTTTAAACAGATGAGCTGAGCACAATTCTTGAGTTTGTGTTGGCTTTTCCCATTCCTCTGAGAGGTTTTGGTATGTTTTGTTCAGCCATTCACTTGCTTTCCTTCACGGCTTACAGCAACCACTAGGGTAGGCTATTTTCCCACCAGCAGGGATGTTTTATCATTGTGAATTACATAACAGGCAGAAATTCAGCACGTTAAACTTTTCTTGGTATGTAGATAATATGGAAGAAAACCTGTATTTCTTCCTGAAGTGCAGCTGAGAAAAGTATAGCAGTTTTTGTCCCCACCCCCAACATGAGTAGATTTAGCAGGGATGTATCAAATAGCAGTTGTTTCCCCTGTACCTCGTCAGAAAAGTTCTGAAGAAAGGCTCTGAGTAGCTCGTTTCCTGGCAAGCGTAGGCAAAGTGCTGCCTTTTTTGAGGAAGGCCTTGTCTGTTTTTCTATGTAATATCTATACAGGCATTATGTTAGCATTAATACAATTACATCTTTCCTTAGCATCATGTCTGAGGTGATTGTCTCATTTATACTATTGTGAATCCAAATCCAGTTCAAGAGACCTGTTCAGGGTGACTTAACTCATTCCTGCTTTTCTAAATTGGAAACAAGTAAATAGTTTCTGCATGGTATTAGTACTGACCTGGTGTTTACTTTCTTTCTAAATAAAGACCTTTGACATAAGTGTGGAACAAGCACTCAGGAGCTGAGAGAAAACACCAAAGCCGCCTCTACAAAACACTCTCAAAATCACTTGTACTTAGTTGGAAAAAAAATCTTTATGAATAGCAATAACTTTATATGATGCTGAAGAAGATAATGGAGCATAAATGGAAAAAGAACTTCACCCCCAGGTCTTGTAATTTAGTGATTCATAAAGCCATTAATCGCTTTGTACCCATCGAGTACATTTGTCACTTGAATAGGCTCTGAGGTACTTGTGAGTTGAGCTCCACAAACTAATTATAATACTAATGTAATCACAAGCAAACTGAATGGGTGTATGTGTATAAGCAACACACACAGAAACACAGAGAAGAAGAGATCAGCCATATAGTCAACAAACATGTAATTATACACAAACCGAATGGGTGTATGTGTATAAGCGACACACACAGAGAAGAAGAGATCAGCCATATAGTCAATAAACCACAATTAGTGGGGAGAACATTCCCATTCCTAAAGATACCACTTGTAACTTTATTCCTGCTTAAAAGTTCAACAGGTTAGATGGATGAAAGCAGTTCAGAAATATTATTGAATTCATATCTTCATGTTGTTTGTAATTGAGATGGATCTGCTTTATTGTGCTTCTCTTCTGAGTTTTGTACAGTTTTAATCTCCAGAATAGAACACTTTTTAATTGGTTTGTGCATTTGTAATTGTTTAAGTAAAAAGTTCAAAATTAAAAGTTTTTAAAAGTCCAGTGGATTCAGTCCTCTGCTGAAGAGAAACTCGACTTCAGAACCAAGTAAAATCAGAAGGTAGAAGAAGTTTTTCATCAACTCTCACTCCTTTCTTATGGGTTCAGTTGGCAGTATCACTAACAATGAAAAATTTAAAACCTTGCCTAGCCAAAGGGACTAGGCTGTAACAGAAGCTGTAGGATACTGTTGCAGACATAAGATGTTTCCACTTGGCATGAAACAAACACTCACCCACTGCTTTTGTGATCTCTACCACGAACATAGGTTGGTTTCATATTTCCTTTGGAAATCCTCTCTGTATGTTCTTACTTGTTCACCTTTGTCCTTGTTCATGAATAGGAAATCATTGGACTTGCTCAGTGCTGAACAATTTTATAACATAGCCACTGACATGGCTGAAGCTCAAGGCAATAGCTATAAAGATTGCACCTTAATTTTACTGTAAAAATGCTGAAGTGGTTAGTTACCACAGATGTAACCATTGTCCCCTATCTCCATCTACCTGTTACTCTGTGAGAGCAAGGAATAATTCAAACGGGGGCTTCCAGATGGTGAGCATTTTTTGGTTAACGGTCTTGTTTTAAATTAATTACTAATTCGTTGATTTATGTAAATAAATACTAAGATATCACAGTGCAGGTGACATTTGGAGAATATTTGCAGAACACAGCTGTTGATTTCTCATTTAATAACACAGTAGAATAATTTGTTTGGACAGACTGTGTTTTAACTTGGATGAATTGCTTTCAGCCCTATGACAGATACATGAACAAGGAATCCTTGCCCACGTTAACCTTATCATATGTAACCTGCAGCATATTCTTTAGGCATGTGCCACTAGAAAAGAAATAAAATATATTAAAGACGGAGGGATACAATAAAATAGCAACTTGATAGAACTGGTTTTTTTTATCAGCTCCCTCTTCCCCCAGCAACCTCCTGTAGACCTTGATACAACACTGCTGAGGGTCAGAAAATGTGCAATAGAAGCACCTTTTGCAGAAAAGGGAGGGAGGGCAATTCTTGCTGAGTCCTCCTCAGTGGAGGACCATCATGTTCTGAAGGGTTCCGCAACCCTTACAAGTGGTATAGAGGCTATGGGAGAAGCTTCCATCAGATTGCTGTGTTGACAGAATTTTGGGTCCAGAGACCTATAGCTTTTCAAACTATATGGAGCCTGGAATAATGGATTAATTAACTTGTTTGTTCTCTAAGGATCCTCATCAAGATCAGAATACATGGCCAAGGCTTACATAGTTTTCCTTCTCAATATACTAGATTGTACCTTGCTAAAGAGTACTGATACGAATCTTGAATGGTTTGGACAGTGTCTTTCTACCAATCACAGTGTCTTTCTACCATCACATATCAATAGCTATATTAGGAGTTCTGTATTGGCTAAGTGCTGTAATAAAGAATCTACATCTATATTAGGAGTTGAAGCATGAGCCTTGCTTTAGCAGATTGCTGGTGAATGGATCTTTAAAAAGTCAACCAACTGGAGTACTCCAAACATCTCAGGCACTATATACCAAATTTCGTTTCTGAAAACACCCAATAATTTGTCAGGTTTGCCAGTAATAAACTGGTACTGTCAAGTTCCTTCGCATGTTCTGGTTTAACAACTCTCAACATTTGAAAGAGTGCTGGTAGGGAATTGAGTTGTCTGGCTGGCTGAATTCCAGACTCACACAGACATGTAAGATGCCGATCCAGATTCTTGCCTAAACTTGCCAAGGCAAGCAATGTGAAAAGAGATAGCTCTTTGAGAAGCTCTTAAGTTGCCCAGGTGTCCAAGCATCTAACAGAAAGGTCTGCATGCATTCTGAACCAAATCCAAATTCCATTCCAAGGAAATCCGAATGCTGCCATCAGAATAAATTACGTAAACTGCATACATTTTGAAATGACAGATGACTCTCCCTCTTCTGTTAATCATTCTCCCACATCCAGGCCCTTCGTCCAACTCTTATACAAACTGTATGTATTTTGATTATCTTCCATAATTTATTTTGTACACTAGATTCAGATTTTCAGAGTTTAGTATTCTTGGCAAGAGGTATTGTGACAGGAAAGAAGCAAAAGGCGTGGAGATTGAGGTTTGATTATTTGTGAGGTAGTGGGAGAAGAGCTATGAATAGCTAATGAGCAGAGAGGATAGAGAAGTGTTCAGGAAGCCAAAGGCACTGCTCCCAACCACTGGAAGTGCTTCACAAAAGTCTCTGGTTTTTATGCACTGAATTGCTTTAACCTTAAAGCTGAGAGGAAAACTGAACAATGGTTTTTGCCATGAATGTATCCTGCAGGGCTGTAAACAGTTTAGAATGATGGTTAAAATGACTGATTTAAACTAATGGTTTTACAATGAATGTAATGGTTTGAAAATTATAGAAAAAGCACAGGATTATTCTGCACCATAGCCATAAGATGTGAGCCATAATTGGAAATCCCTTTGAATTAAATAACCTATTTCATCCAACACTAGTCAGCTATTAGTCATTGTGTCATTTTTTTACTTGATTGCGAATATCTTGCATGTTTTGTTATGCTTGTGAATGCTTGCTTGACTAACTTACATTTTAGTGGAGAAAATGTCCAGGTACATACTCTTAGCAAACTACAGGCTTGTATCCTATGAATGAGTTCCATGCACTTCCTCTTCCTCTGGCACTTGTGTTTGCACAGGAGCCCACTGAAACCCATTGATCTTTAATGGAAGAGGAAGCACACTGCATGGCAGAGACTGGCATGCAGGGAATTCATTAACTGGATCCAAGCAATAACTGTTGCTGCAGGACTGTCTGCGAACAAATATTTCTCAAAGTAGCTGTCTCTGTGGGGCAGCCCGCTGAACAAGCAAAGTATCTCAGAAGGATATATATTTTGAAGCGTAAAGCTGACAGTGTAAAGAGTGGTAGCTGGTCTCAGGCTAAAGGCTGGATTCCAGATATTGACATGGATCGATTGGGTTAAATTCTTACTGATTTTAAACAGAGGTAGGATACATTTATTTAGCTATCTGTACCCAAAGCAGCTGTTCTCCCCTCCTCCATTTTAGCCCCACAACAACAAACTTGTGAGGTAGGTTAGGCTGAGAGAGAGAGACTGGCCCAAGGTCACCCAGCAAGCTTCCATGATAGAGTGAAGATTCACATCCATCTCTCCTGGATTCTAGCATGACTTTCTGACTACTGCACCACACTGGCTCTGTGAAGGAGAACAATGTTAGGGGAATGAAAACTGGATTCATCGTTACTGCCTACAAGTTTTCCAGTAATAATTGCTATTAATAATTACAACCATTGTGAGTGTGACTGAGGTGAAAGTTAGCTTGTTTGGCATAGTTCCAAGATGATGATTCCAGCTGTGGATCAAGCACTAACAGTATCACTTTCACTGTTTCCTATTTTTTCTGAGAAATTAAGTTATAATGAGAATAAAAAGCAAGGTCAGAAATGCAAAAAGTAAGCAGCCTTCTGACAGCATGAGAGCTTACTCTGGAAAAAAAATCTCCAAAAAGGAGAAAAAACTTTTATGGAAAGCTATCTTAGAAATAAAATTAATTTTTCTCTAGTGCTCTTGGAATGTTTCCCTTTTCTTACAGTTCTTAAGTAAATTATCAGCATCAGAGTAGCTGACCTCATCCTTCTGCACCATACACTGACTTGCCACTTTAATGGATACATTCTTTGGTGACAGGTTATGACTTGTAAACTCTTAGCCTTCCAAGTCAGAAGCAGCAGTTTGTGAATGAGACCTTCTTGTCCCCATCAGTCTTTCTGTTAAAGCTGAAAGTGTTTCCTTTAAGAAAGGTGAAAAGAGCATTTAGAAGTAGTGAATCATGAGCCCTCACTTGCCAAATGGCCCCATCACAGTGACAGGAAGTGACACGAGTGGCTTTTGCTGCTTAAAAAGGAAGGCTGGTTAGACCAAAATTCTGAAAGGGCAAGGAGAGAACGGCGGTCCTCTAAGGAAGCACAGGGCCTCTTGTCACACTCCCCATGTCTGTTTTCGGTATCTATAGTGATTGGGCCATGATAGAGAAGCTGCATGGACCACAGGCACCTCCATTTTCAGTTGTGACAAATGCACTGCCAATAAATATGGCACCCCCTTGTTTATTAACAGGCATTTAGTTCCTACTTTTCTATCTAAATAACTCATTTTTATCCTACCTTTATTCAAGGGAGCTCAGTGTTGGAATAGGCGACTCAGCCTGCCTTTGGACACTGGGGGGCGCTGCATGTCTCTTTGAACGCAATGTATAAGTCTAGCAATCTGCCACTCTCTTGTCTAAGGTGGGAACGCCTACTGACTCCTCCTCTCTTGCCTCTGTGCTTCTTGGGAGATTTCACACCTTCCCTCATGCTCTTCCAAGAGAAAGATGTAAAGCTACCATGCTCCTCATGGAGCCCTTCTCTTTGTCCACAAACCCTCTTCCAGCCTCGCTGCCTATATTTTCAGGCCGTGGTATTAGCTTAGAGAATGTAACTCTTTAGATAGATCTTTCCCTTGATATTACCAGAAGATATTGCTATGGAGAAATCTGCTACAATAAACTGTAAGTTCTATCTTTCTATGAATTTTGTCTGAGGATTAATTAATGCACGTTTGTGAGGGTTTAAACACTTCTGACTAAATTACTCTGCTATGTTACTCTGCTAAGTTACTAAACTAAATATATAAAATACCATAAAATCTCTAACACTCAGGGCAGTGTACGTGGTGCCCCCCTCCCGGTTTTATTCTCACAACAGCCCTGTGAGGTGGGATAGACTGAAAGAGTGTGAAACGACCAAGGTCACCCAGAAAGCCTTGTTGTAAAGTGGGGATTTGAATCTTAGTCTCCCAGGTCCTAACCTGGGGCAAATATTCCACACTGGCTCTGTGTGTATTTTGTTTGGGAACTTAACTGGTCCTCTATCTTACAGTTTCTTTTCAGTTGTTTCTGCTTAGGGTAGAAGAAAAAACAAGCATAGCCCAGTAAACTGTTCAATCTTCTTTTATCTTCATTAGATTTTTTGAGGCTTGAATAGGATATCAGCCTCCCACCCGTAGTCAAGAAACAGCTTTCTGCAGCACAATTTGAGACCTTCAGACAGAGTCAATGGAGTGTCGTTGCCTTTTGCCTTTCAGAAAAGCCAGAAATGGATGAATTCACCCTGGAAAGAGTGCTGGAGGAGCTGGAGACGCTGTGCTATGAGAATATGAACATCGCCATCGAGACGGAGGAGGGCCTGGGCATAGAATATGATGAAGATGTGGTGTGTGATGTGTGCCGCTCACCAGAAGGAGAAGATGGCAACGAGATGGTTTTCTGTGACAAATGCAATGTCTGCGTGCATCAGGCGAGTAGCATTTCTCACTGGGGGAGGGGGGTAAGCAGGTCTTTCTGCCCCATTAGTCTAAGTGTCCAGAGACAGATGAAAAGCAGGAACATTGCTAGCAACAGAGGAACCCTCCTGCCCTTCATGCTGTGGCTTGTTATGATTATATGCAACAATGACATTCCTGGGATAGAGCTTCTCTTAAGTCAAAGTGTTTTTGGCCCATCATCATGGGTCATGTAGGAAAAATGCTGTGCTACAGTGAGAGTACAGAAGCCTCCTACCTCCTTGTCTTTTTCATTTCTTTTCCTTTATTTTTGCAAGTACATCATATTCTGTACCTCTCTGTATCCCCTTCAATAAGCTGTGTTCCTAATGCTTTTCCTAATAGGAGAGGAAAATGGGTTCCCTGGCTCCACCTTAAGCTAATCTTAGGATAAATCCATACATTCCAGTATTGGCCAATATTTTGTGATGGGTAAACCCTGGTGTGGTGAATAAAAGGCCGTGATAATTTTTTCCCTTCCTCTTTGCTCTACTCTGGGATTTTTTAACCATTCCTTTAACATCTATCTTCATAAAGCTGCATCTGTGGAACTGCAAGTGATCCTCCTGACTGGGCAGAATATGTTAGTAACTACCAAAAGCACCTTTAACAAATAGCTTGCATTGAGATTAATAGACAAGTAGGTCACAAATAGGCTGTGTAGTCTAGGCAGCTAACCTGCCAGACTGTCCTTTTGAAGGAAAGAAAAATCAGTTTAGGTCCATTGAAGTCAGGCTGCCAGCTAGTAATCGATACTCAGTAGCTGAGTCTGGGATGTTCAGTGTAATCTACCAGTGAAGAAGTAGATCTTCTTTTAGCTTCCCTTAGGCACTAAGTTCAGAGGACGGCCTCTGTTTTAACAGTGCTCTTGTGCTGCCAGTTGCTGGCAGGATTTTCCCCAGAACTTCCTGGAACTGAGGGAAACTATTGGAGGTGGGTGGGTGTTGGACAGCTTCTTGGAATGCTATAGATTTCTCAGCAATTCACAGCTATTCAGGACTTGAAGTCAGCCTTTCATGCTATATACTGTATGATAGTTGTACAAATATTATCTGCTACCTGTTACCTGTACCTTGTTGTACAAATATTATCTGTTACCTTAAAATAGGAACCTAATTTATTGGGATAATGATTGCCAAACTTTATTGCCCTGTCAGACCCACAGGCTTCTGTAAACTTACTCTCTAGCCATCTTTCCCATCATTCTATATTTCTAGCAACTCTCTTACAGTTGCAGCCCCTTCCTGCCCTTCAGTTGTGAGGACAGAACAGTGTCCTACTGCTAAGGAGGATGGGGAGTCAAAAGGGTTTCCCATAAAGCAGAATGCAGGCTTTTGATTGTCCTGGGATGATAACATACAAGAGAAACTATGTCCCAAGTGGAAAATGCAAATGTGGTCCCTGCTCTATTGACCCTTGAGACTAGATAGGCAGACTGAATGGATGGCTTGTCTCATCATGTAATTTTAGTTTGCTTCTCTCATGTGTCCATGCTTCCCACCAACTATGATACAAACAAGGAAGAGGAAAAGAGAGACTGCTTTGAGAACACATGGCTATGATCTCTGCTTACTTTTTTTTTCTTTTTTAGATTTCCCAGTTATACTCACATCAGAATCAGGATCTGTTTTTCAACTTAGTTCCCTGACTTTCCTAGTTTTTGTTCCCTTTACAAACAGGCATGCTTCTTATGGCATTGCTGTTGAGCTCACTGTAAGGGTAGGAAAGCAACAAAGTAGTAAATTCCTCTCTCTAAGAATTTGTCCATGTTCCATTCTCTTTTGCCAGATTAAATCAGAGCTGTTTAAACACTATGCTTCCTAGACACACGAGCACTGAATGGAGAAAAGAGATAATTGGATTTTCTTTAAAGGGCCATAATGTGATTCACACAGTAACCTGCAAGTGAGCTAACTTGGAAGGAGGAACACAGTAATCTAGGACACATTGTGAATGCTAAGGTGCATAAAGTCAACACTTACAAACAACAGAAGGAAAGAAAGAGGAAGAGACGGCATATGGCCTGAAAAAATATATTCTGCTTTATCCAAGAGGATCTCTTAATCTTGTTTCATGCCATGCTGCACGCATCAGATCAATTAAATGAATAAGTCAGTAGCTGGTTTTGGATTACCTTTAGGCTTTAAAACTTACCACCTACTGAGGAAACTGCTAATGAGACATGTGCTTTTAACCTCTAGCGTATTTGTTCATATATTAGTAGCCCACACTCATCATCTTGATAATGTAGTAACTGCTCCATAGCTTCTGTGGAAATGAACCTGAGGCGTTACTTATTCCGAGGGCGTATTTGAATGATGCTTTTTGAGAATATTGCAGTGAGAAGAGGCTTGAACATATGGAGCTGCTTTGTAATGAGTCAGACTGTTGGTCCATCTAGCTCAATATTGCCTTTGACTAGTAGCAACTATCCAAGGTCTCAGGTTTCTAAAAAGCCTATTTTTGTGAGGTACCTGGAATTGTGTCAGGAGCCCTCTTGCACAAAAGCATGTACTCATCTACAGAGTAATGAGTGCTCAGAGCAGTGGTTCTTAACTTTTAATCCACTGCCATCTATTGTACACAACATTGTCATCAAAAGCCTCTCTCCAGTCACAAAAAATTAGAACATAAAAGCAGTGCACTAATTTATATAGGTATATTTATGATGTATGCATACAATACATCTCCCATGAGACATTTCTGCCTGATTACCATCAAGCAGTTACTTAATGTTAGCTTTGATTCCTGTTTGCTCTGTGCCGTTTTTAAGGGCCTGGGGGTGGCATCCAAGGTTTGGGATTTTATCCTCAGGGCACAGTGAGTAGTGTAAACAACTCTCTTGTGCTGGCTGTCAGAAGCCATTGCAAGTGAGGGGAAAGGATACCTAAAATCCCAATACCCTCTCAGATCTGTAAATCACCCCAGGGGAGCTGCATGATCTCCCCCCTTAAGAATTGTTGCATTACACAGTTAAGGTGCCAGAAATCTTTAGTTCCTTCATTCTCTCAAAATGAACAAAGCCATCATGTTCTGGAATTACCAAAACAACTGAGAGAGGAGGCACTCTGAAACAAGACTATCGGCATAACATGGATGTGAGCTAATTTAAGTTTGGAGGATACCCACTGTATCATAGCTTTGCACATTGTTTGGAATTTATTCAGACATATGTTCATAGGAAGGTTTCTTGCTGAACATTATACATCAGTTTTAGTGCTGGGTGACAGAAAAAAACCTAGAAACTTCTCACCATTTTACCTCTCTTAATCTGTGATACATAGTTTAATTGATTAGGGAAGTATTTCTACACAATGGCCGTGAGCCATCTTGTCTAAAAAACATGCAAAATAATAAAAAGTTGCTTTTTTGTACAGTGTTGTGCTATTGTTGAATTATGTAGAAGTTTAATGAAATATGATGATACCGTTGGAACATACGTTGCAAGGTCTGACATTCAGTCATTATGGGGTTAAATGTATTTACTCCCTGTGCTATTGTTTGTATTGACCTGGAAGAGAACCTGGCGCAGAGCCAATAGCCTGGAAACCTGGGAAACTGAGATGTGTTTGTAAACTGTTATTAGTCAATAGGTCAGGTGATTTTCTCTTAGGGTCAAGAAGACAGAGGAGGAATCCCCATTGTTATTCTTCTCGTTCTTGTGGTCTAAGTATGTAACAGCAAAATGTAGCTCACAGAATTTCTTGTTTTGTAGGAACCCCGTGTACCCTTTCCTTTAGAAGTAAATGTTTTTAAAAAGCAAACAGACGTTTGACACTCTATTGATTCAAGATCCATTGCATCTCTGATTTTAAACTATTTTAACCCGTTTTCCCCAACAGATACAAATGAGCAGAAGAACAAATTCATAATGTCTTTGGCCTTTTATGAATTATACATCAACATATCAAAGATTCTCAGGAACCAATGCTACAGTCCTATGCAGAGTTATTCCAGGCTAAATGCCAGGACCTGCCCTGGCTCCGCCTTGACATAGGAGGAAGTTGCCTCAGATGAAGCTCCTCAAGGATTGATCCCTCTTGTCCCTGAGGCACCCTGGCTTTCTGTAGGAAAGTTTGCTTGCTTGGCACCTGTTCTACATCCTACGGGCACAATTGGACTCCTCTGGAGCAGGGCCAGCACCTTGGCCAGCGTGGCTCAGGAGCACACAGCAACAGCAAGCCTAAGTTCAGAGCTGGCTGCTGGGAGCACAAGGCTTGTAGCTAGTGGACCAGTTGATCCAACAATACAGCCTTCTCAAGCCTCACCCTGAATAGGCTAAGCAGTGATCTGGATCAGCAGCATCTGCTGGCAGGTGTTGAGTGTCTTGAGGCTGTACTGGGCTCTGGCCAGGATCCTGTGACGAATCACTGGCAGTGTGCCTCCTTTGTGCCACCTTAGCCTGGGCCTTACACGACTGCCATTCCTGCAGAGTGGGAGAGGGCCCTGGCGGGCTGGGTTTGTGTCCTGCCTGGCAGATGCCTAGCAGTGATCTCATGGGTTGGTGACGGGTGCTCACTTGCAGGCTCTAGCAGGGCAGCTTGTGGCATTGGCTGGGGTCAGGGTGAAGCAGTGGGGCAAAGCCTACAGGGAGGCAGGTCAAGCAGGAAGGAGCTGTATAGCTGCCCCACAGGAAGGTTAGCTCGGAAGCAGAAAATCACAGGTTTTAGTCTGCACAAAGAAGCCTGAGGAGGAAGGGGCAGGAAGGCACCCAGGCAAACCAAAAGGAGATAGCGGGGACCAGTCATGCCTGGTGTTGTGTCTGGCAGGAAGTGCAAAAATCAGATGCTAATCTCAGCATGGAGATAAATTGGATCCTCTTAAAGGCACAGCTGCAGCTGTCTGCTAAGATGTCAGCAAACCCTACTGAAACCCAAAATACTGTCCTGACATGGGTGGGGGAGGTGTTGATGTCTCTCCCTTGCTCCGATAAGATCCAGATTATGGCCACAGTCTAGTGTAGGGCAGAGGTGGTCAGCAGGTGCCTCTGCAGCATCAGGCCCATCTGACCCCCTTGGTCCTCCTGTTGCCCCAGGCCTGGCTCTTCAGGCTCTTCCTCTGAGCCCTCCAGGTCAGAGTCAGTGGACTGGAAAGAGAGCTGGTCAGAGGGGGCCATGACAGCTCCTATTCAAGAGCCAATGGAACAGCAAACCAGGAATTCCCTCATAGACTAGTCCACCACCAACACTCCCAGAATCTCCCCCAGGAATAAAGAAGATGGAGAGCCAGAACCAAATCTATTGCCAGGTGAAAGAGCACACCTTGGCAGCTCAAGACATCCTGTGCTCCATCTCATGCTGAAGCACTGCTATGTAGATTTTGCAGAATCTAGGTCCCACCTCTGGCTATAGAAAGGGATGAGGTTCTCAGTTACCTATATAAGTCAAGTTGAGCCTTTGCTGGTTCAGCAGCTTTTCAACCTAGCATATGTTAATCCTGGACTGCTCCCTGTAGCAAGGTTTCTGCTATCCTGTGCCTGCTCTTGCATTGAAGGTCTGGTCCAGCCTATCCTGATATTGGCTGCTCTTTGGAGACTCTGTGGTTTTATTCCTGGTTGCCTGGATAGAGAATAGGGTACTATGCTCATTTACTTCAGTGGAGTAACTCTGGATAGAATCACAAATTTAGAAACTGAATAGGAGCAATTGCAGTTCAGTACATGGAAATGGCATTCAAGTTATATTTATTACATGCTTAAAAGGTGTGCAAATTAAATTTGATCATCTGATTATTTTATAGTGTATTCTTGAATGCTGTCCATCCCTCAACTAAGTAATTCTTCCTTACTCTTGTGTTTGTTTAGGCTTGTTATGGAATCTTGAAAGTTCCCATTGGAAGTTGGCTTTGCCGAACCTGTGCTCTGGGAGTCCAGCCAAAGTGTTTACTCTGCCCAAAGAGAGGGGGTGCTCTAAAACCCACTCGGAGTGGGACAAAATGGGTCCACGTTAGCTGTGCCTTATGGATACCCGAAGTAAGATAGCAAATTACTTCCCTTATAAATGGGAAATGGGTGGTATGTGGAGGAGATATAGTTTGATTTTTATTTAAATAGATTTTTATTTATAGAATTAGTAGTACAAAAGTTATGACTTATGATAAGAGCAAAGTTTACCTGAAGATATGGTTTGATTTGATTTTGCAAGATGCTGTAAGTAGTTAGAGTTACTGTCACTTAAACTAATTCAACACTAATTCCAGCACAATTATCCAGTCCTAGGTACATCTGTACCATACAGTAATCAGTTTTCCTTAGGCCACTCCCCGTGGTTCTGTCCCCGATCAATTTAATTTTAGTCCATTTTTTATCCAATCAATAGCTCCACCCACCCTCATTCTGGGATATATTCATACTGAAAATATAACATGCACCCTAGATATGCACATGAACACAGAAAGCTGCTTTTCACTGAGTCACACCATTGATTTTTCAAGGTCAGCAGTTGCCAGCAGTTTTATAGGCCTCCAGCAGAGGACTTTCTTATTGCAAACTACTGGATGCTTTAAAAAAAAAACTGAAGACACTGGTGGTTCAACTTGAGACCTTCTGCATGCAAAGCAGATGCTCTACTGTTGAGCTGTGGCCCCTTCCAGTATGCAGAGTAGCAGCTTCCTAGTGGCAATTTTAAGAATTGCATCCTGGATCACACATGACATTCCACATTTAAATGCATTCCTGGAGAAAGGGGGCTCATTACGTGAAAAAAACTGACTTCTTTTGGCATCCATTCAGACCAATATATGCTAATAAATGCCTTTTGCTCCCCTAATCTACTGCTGCAATATATACACATTCATGTTAGCTACCTTAAGATGCAGAAATGTTTCACTATCTTGTAAGAAAATAGACAAAAGCCATTAATTTGAGTTCTCTGTGTTCTGTTCAGGTTAGCATTGGATGCCCTGAAAAAATGGAGCCCATTACAAAGATTTCACATATCCCAGCAAGCAGATGGGCTTTATCTTGCAGTCTTTGCAAGGAGTGTACTGGAACATGCATTCAGGTAAGTAATTAATCCTAGGGAAAACCTAGAATGGAGTTTTCTTTGTCTGCAGAGTACCCATATCATAGAGGATGTGGCCTACAGTTTTGCAAAACAAAAGTGTGTGTTGAAACTGAGATTTACTGGTAAATAATATAAGTAACTACTGGAAGAAGAAATAGTCACTGTTGGATGTTCATAACTTTCAGTCAGTGGTATTTCCTTCAGTTGGCACATTAACATCACTGGCTTTAAGGGGTTTGTTATAACTTAAAATCATAGACTGGGAATGTAGGCTCTGGTCTATTTTAGGAATGATCTTGAGTCTGATTAAGGAGTGAATGAAGAGAGTTTATTCAGGAACTACAGCTTTGACAGAAAGGAGAGAAACAGAATAGATACGAATTACCTCAATAAACAGAGGAGGAAGGACTTCCGGGAAGAAGTAGGAAGTAACCTAAGAATACCAATCTGGAGAGTTGCAAGAAGGACAGAAGAGAGGAGGACAGAAGGATCCCACTTTGCCATCTATCTAATTCTAGTCTAGCCTCCATCAAGAGAGCAAGGTCTTGCCAGCCAGCCATTGCAGGACTAGAATCATATATTTTTTTCTAGCAATAAATTTAGTCTGGAGATTAGGGTTTTTTTCCTGCACTTGGCAGTCGGCACCTTCTCCAAGTGCAGTCAGATCTAAGGAAAGTCTGCGAGCCAAGTTGCTGAGGCAATGGGCTTTTATACTCTTAGAGCCTCCCTATCAAGGATTCCTGAAGGCTGTGGGGAGGAAAATAAGGAGCACAAGCTCCACAGCCTGGTTGCTTTCCCCTCTCCCAAGGGACCTACATCACCAAGTTAGTGAAGAGACATCTTGCTGCACCCTCGAAATGGTCAAATAGAATGGTCTGAAAAAGAGAAGTAACTAAATTAAGGTTATCAGTGGGCTTAGACACATGGGACTACGCACGTACAGGCCTGCAGATATGGCAAGGGTTTAAAGCTAAAATCCACTAGGGAGCTACTCAGTGCGTGGTGCCCCCTCCACCCTCAGTTCGTTCTTCGCCACCAGCTACAAAGGTTCACACTTTTTCATCTGCTTTGTTCTGATAGTGAAAGGAGAAAAAGATAATTTTTAAAATGGTTGATAAAGCTTTATTTATACCCTGTTCTACTAGTGCTACTAAAATGACCAGGATGGCCATTCTGTCTGCCTGGAGTGCTTAGGGGAAGTACATAATGTTCAGACTTGCGAACATTGCCGCAAATTCACCCTGAAGCATGGGCTGAGAGGTCCACTAGGCTGAAGGCACTCCTCTGGGAGAAAGCTATGAGAACCTCTGATATTCCTAAGACCTCTTTCCTTTCAGTGGGTAGCAGACACCAAACGGTCACACAAGCGCAAACTTCGACCTCGACAATTATGTCCCCCGCTCGGAGTCGGTGCACCTCGAGCCACTCGGCTGTCTTGATTCCAATGGCCTCAGATCCATCTCATACTCGACACCGACCACTTGAGACACAAAACCTCACTGAGGTCCCTTGGATCCAACATCCTCATGCTAAATGGCCTTCAAGATCGGAGCCTGTGCTGTCTCTGATAACGAAGTCAAAAAAGAAATGCCTGGAGTCGACTTCTACCAAACTGCCGTCAGATCTGAAAAGCTCAACTTGGAAGCAGACAGATCCGAGATTCTTGGAACCAAAGCTCTCGGACCCAAAGGACTCAGTTCCAAGATCGCACTCTCAGAGCCAAACTACAAGTGACGTCTTACACAGGTTGGACACTAGTCGGCTTCCCTCAAGTTTTGATGGGAAATGTAGGCATCCTGATCTTGCAGCTGTAATGGAGAGCCAAGCTGTAAAACCAGGGCGCCTACATTTCCCATCAAAACTTGAGGGAAGCTGACAAGTGTCCAACCTGTGTAAGGCGTCACTTGTAGTTTGGCTCTCAGACAACGAATACGCTGGATGGTGTTAGCCAAGCACTTGCTGAGGTAGTTTAGCCTCCAAAGAAGAAGGCTAATCTAAACATGTAGAGAGGCATGCTGAACAGCCTGATAGCATTGTTATTGACAAACTTCAGACCTCTTCTCTTCACTCCAGATCCTCCTCGTACATTTCCACCGAGGAGGGCGAAATAGAAGAAAGGTTCACTGCTAAGCTACCCTGGATGTGTGAATATGATGAAAGACGTCCTTGTTGTGCATATGAGTGCAGAGATTGGTCACAGCACACTTCTCAGCCTAGACAAGGGCTGGAGTCGGGGTGATCATATAGGACCCAATCTGTGACATCGGTTTTTGAAGGTTTTGACAGTCAGCAGGGACTGGGGATGCAATACGAAACCCTTCATTCATCTTCTTCTTACCATACCTTCAAACAGGAGTCAGATGCCCTATTCCTGCTTCTGATCCATCACTGGATGAGGCCGTTATGAGAACTGGCCAAATTTCTCCCACAGAAGACTGCTGTCTTTATACAGAAAAGATGTTCAGGATGGCTCGGTCCCTTGACATCAGAATATCTGCTGTGGACCCAAAACCAAAAGATAAAGTCCTTCTATACCTCTGCTCTGGAACTGCAACGAATATAGCCTTTTCTATCATCGAAGGGGTTGTGGAGCTTATTAACTTCATCTGTGTGAAGCGAGCTTCGGTTCATACCACCACCAAAAAGACTGAAGGGTTATATAAAACCAGGGAAGACATTTGTCTGTTTTTGTTTAGTCACCCACCCCCCACCCCCGCTGTTAACTTTGAAGAAATGCAGGCCAAGCAGCATCAGAGCTCCCATTCCTCTCCTGCTGTCAAGGAAAACAGAAAAGTGTATACTCTGGACAGGAAATTGTATTCCTCATCTTCCTTGAACATAAGATTACTAATTATAGTGCCATTATGGAATCCAATCAAGCGTTCATCTGGAACCGTATGTCCACCTTTGTGGAGAAACTGCCTGAGGACCAGAGAACGTTTGCTAAGGTCATACTAGAAGAAGCCCTTAAGTTGTCCAAGCAACAGATTAATGCAGGAAGGAACTCGGTTGACACATCTGCCAGAGCCCTGGTATCATCCATCACTCTCTGAAGACATGCTTGGCTACGCACTACTGCCTTATCACTGAAAACAAGGGCTAAAGTTGAGGATTTGCCCTTCAAGGGGCAAACACTATTTTCTGCCAAGAGAGATAAATACCTGTTACAGAATAAAAAAGATAGGCAAACAGCCCACTCCTGTGACGTGCTTCCCCAGAAACAACAATCCACGCAGCGGTATTCCTATCATAGCCAGCAGCCTTACAGAGGCAGACAATACTGCTATCAGCCATATCCTGCCTACCAGTAGTATAGACAGCCCCAATCACCTCAAGGGCGCTTCCAACATAGGAGAACAATTGCTAGATCTCGCCAAGGGCAACAAACCCCTCTATCCAAGGAGGTCCAGAGTTCTCAGAAACAATTCTGACTAAGCGTGGAACAGCCAACTGTTTTGGGGAACAGGCTGGCTAACAATTATTCAGAGTGAGAAAATGTAACCACTGATTCATGGGTGTTACAAGTTGTGTTAATTGGTTATAAAATTGGATTTTACTGTTACCCGACTGAGAGTCTTCCTGATTTCTCATGAGATATCTCTTCTGATAGTTTACTTGAGAAATTGACTGAACTGGAAAAGAAAGGTGCTATTCTACCAGTACCTATGCATGAACCCCTTCAGGGTTTTTATTCCAGAATGTTTCTTGTGGATAAGAAGGATGGGGGTCTCAGGCCCATCTTGGATCTTCACGTGTAAGGGCAGATTCTTCCAGTATCCAGTACTACCCCTTGGCCTGTCTACAGCTCCTGTGGTTTTTACAAAGTGCATGTCTGTTGTGGTGGCACATCTAAGGAACCAGGGATGCTCTATTTACCCCTTTTTAGATGATTGGTTGGTTTCAGCTCCCTCCAGTGAGCTGTTGTAATAACATGTGAGTTTGGTTATTAATACCTGCCAGAAATTGGGTTTACTGGTCAACTTTAAAAAGTCTGTACTTATCCATCTCATAGGGCGCAGTTCATAGGGGCGATATTAGACAGAAAATTGAATAAGGGCTACCTGTCTCTGGAGAGGGCAAACAGAATCAAGGACATAATGAGACAATTTACCAGATGTCGATTCCAATCAGCTTTGTCTATTCAGACCCTACTAGGCCTGATGACCTCCACCACTGTAGTCACACCTATGGCTAGATTCTACATGTGTAAATTACAGTTGTGGTTTTTAGATATTCATGATTTTAAGGTACATGGCAAGGACAAGAAATACGCTATTCTTAGGGCAATTCTCAGAGCCCTTGAGTGGTGGAATAATTATGACCACCTATTTAAGGGCATAGACTTTGGGTCTCCACAGACAGAAGAGACTATAACTACGAATGCCTCAACAGTAGGCTGAGATGCTCGGTGTGGCCCCCTTAAGACTCATGGCATGTGGTCTAGAGATGAAAGGGAATTGCACATAAATGTCTTAGAACTGAGAGTGATCTGTTATGCCTGTCAGACTATGGCATTCCAGTTGGCTAGAGTCTGCCTTCCTCCCTTCTGCAAGAAGACAAGGTCCTTTCATTTCAAAAGCTTTTATTAGAAAGACAGCATTCAGGCCCAGGTGTCCACATTCCAGGACCAAGCAGATCCTGGCTGAGCAAAGCTTTGTTAGGAATGAGATACAAAACGAAAGTTGTTACACATCATACCCTCAGAGTCCAGCCTCCCCCCAGAGTTCACATAACAGGAAAGATGGATGAGCTTCTCAGTGGGAACGCTGGCCAGCCAAGGTCGGCTGAGAAGAGAACAGATAAGATGCAGTATCCTCTCCCATGGAATCGGCTTCTGGCATCCCACGGGCCTAGAGAGAGAGGAAGACTAAACAACTACAGAAATAAGTATGGTGTTACTCAGGTTGCATTTCTCTGGAATAACAGACTCTGACAATGCCCTTATCACTTTCTCAGATATCTTGAAGAGGGTCCAGGTTCTGACTAACAATCCCACTGCCATGTTTTATTTAAACAAGAAGGGAGGCACCACTTCCAGAGTATTATGCGAAGAGGCCATTCTCATCTGTGACTGGGCTCTAGAGAGAAGAATTACCCTTCAAGCAGTACACATCCCAAGGACTGAAAATGCAGTTGCAGACAAGCTGAGCAGACTGCACACTCAGAACCACGAGTGGACACTAGACGACAGATATCTGGAAAGAGTGTTTCAGGAATGGGGACATCTCAAGATAGATCTGTTTGCAAGGGAAGGGAATCAGAAAGCAACAAGATTTTGCTGAAGGGGAGATGGGGGCAAAAACTCTCTTGGAGATGCTTTTCAGCTGACTTAGAGAGGAAACCTCTTTTACTCCTTTCCCTCTATTTCCTTGACTGCCAGAACTGTCAGCAAGATACAGAGAGACAGACCAGACATAATCCTAATAACACCTTACTGGCCCAGGCAACCCTGGTTCCAGCATGTACTGCATGTCTCCAAAGGTTCTCTATTTCACTTCGGATCGGAACTATACCTGCTCAGCCATATGGGGGTATGGTATCACGACCTAACCAGACTTAAACTAACAGCTTAGCTCATACTGGGACAGGACAACGCTCAAACAGCCTAACAGACAGGAAAACGCTAGGAAATCCTATGATTTTAAGTGGGATAGATTTGCCAGATGGGCAACTCTAAAAAGGATAGATCCCTTTGAATGCACACTATCTCAAATTTTAGAATTATTAGTAATTCTCAAAGATGAGGGCCTATCCAGTTCATCAGTTAAGGTATATTTAGCAGCCATTTCCGCTTTCCACTCCACAATTTTCCACAATTGCAGAATCTCTTTCCACCAATCAAGCAAATTGTAGCTCATGGTCACTTCAGTTAGTGTTAGCCAAACTTATGTCCTTTTGAGCCCCTAACTAGTTGCTCTCTGAAATTTTTATCTTTGTAAGTTTCCTTTTTGGTAGCCATTACATCTACTAGAAGGATGAGTGAGACGGCGGCCCTCAGATCTGACCCTCCTTTTCAAGGGTCAAGTGGTACTTCATCCATGTGCTAGGATCAGACCTCAAGTTGCTACATCTTTCCACCTATCTTAGGACATAGTGCTCCCTGTGTTTTTTCCATCTCCTTCCAGTGATTAAGAAAAGGCACTACACGTGCTTGATGTATGCAGGGCGTAATTGTTTTGCTTAAATCGTACATCATCATTTAGAAAGGACAAACAACTGTTGGTTTTTTATGAGGGGCCCAGGAAGGGTAAAGGGGCTACAACTCAGTCTATAGCTAGATGGGTTACACTTCCAATTAAGGATTGTTACATAGTAGCACACTTATCTTGTCCGTTGGAAGTGAAAGCACACTTAACGAGATTTCAGGCTTCTTCTGCAGCTTGGATGAGAGGAGTGCCTCTCCATGACATCTGCAGTGCAGCGACCTGGTCGTCTGCAGACACTTTAGCGAAACATTATGCTCTGGAGGTGATGGAGAGAAGAGAGGCAGCAGTGGGACAGGTGGTCTTCTACTCCCTCTTTCAGCAAGAGCACATCCACCTCCAGGTAAGAAGCTTGTTAGTCTCCCATGTGGCACTGCACAGAAGATGGACAATGAAAACAGAGTTGAACTTACCATAACTGCTGTTCATTGACCTCTTCTGTGCAGGCACACATACCCTCCCTCCTGCCCCACTGTACCTGAACTATACGTACCTTGGGCCGGCAACGCAGGAGAACTGAGGGTGGAGGGGTTGCTGCCACCTGGCAGCATGTTTGGCAGGAAACATCACGCATGCGCACTGGGTAGGCAGGTGCCCCCTGGTGGATTTTATCTTTAAAACCGTGTGTATCGGCAGGCCTGCGCGTGCGCAGTCCCATATGTGCCTGCACAGAAGATGTCAGTGAACAACAGTTGCGGTAAATGCAACTCTATTTTCTTCTGGTTCATGATTTAATTACATAAATGTAATTAAATTTAAACTTAGCATTGCAAACCTGTTCTTTACATGGTCTTTAAATTCTTCAGGAGTATTAGTTAGATTGTACTTTGGCACTATGATTCTTTTAGTGTTTGTCATCGGCTTTATTCTGATTTTTGATATTAGCAACTCATGATCTGTATCACAATCAGCCCCGGTCTTGTTTTAGCAGAGAGGGCTTCTCCAGCTTCTGCTTCCAATTATGTAATCTATTTTGTTCCTGTATTGGTCACTCCATCCAGAGGATTAATGTTCAGGTTTGGTCCAGTCTTGGGAAATGGTGGAAGAAGCAACCTTTCCAGGATATCCTTTTTTCACTGAGAAGAATGGATGCTCACAGTGACTTGTTCCCCCCCCCCCCTGGTTTTCAGACCTTTCGTTTTTACAAAACGCTATGGCCCAGTATTTCTCAATTCTAGTAATCCCCTCTCAGCATAGAGTTTTTATGCTGGCTAGAATATATTCCCCTCAGCCGTGGTCACCGGCAGATATAAGGGCAAGACTGCAGGTGCCACTGCCGGGAACCCGATTCTATTCAGCATTTAGTTCTACACTGCCCATTGTTTACCCAGCCGTGCTCACGATTGATCAGTCCCCTTTTTCAAACCTCTGAGATAGTGACTACTAGAGGTGTGGAATTTTTGTTAGTGGACAGACTTCATGAAATTACTGAGCAGGTGGCAGAGTTTCTGGCAAACGTGTTGAGGGTGAAAGAAAGGGAAAAATCAGAAAAGGGAAAAGGAAGGGAGAGGAAGGGGGGAAACAGGAGGGAGAAGGCTGATTGTGACGCCTGATATTATTATCGGGTTTCCGGGGGTGGGGGTGTTGATTATTAGCTCCTAGCATCACAATTACCTGTAACCCACTCTGCACTCATGCTGACAAACTGGCAAATTGTATTGTATTGTCTTTTTCTTTTTTCAATGCATGCACTATGCCAATTAAGGTTATTGGAAATTGGAATTGGAGTGCCAGCATTCATTTTGCATCATCTGTTCTAATTTTTGAATTCTGCTTTTTCTTGGCACCAAATATTGAGCGTTTTATTTTTAGTGTCTAGGTAGTTGCAGTTAGATGTGGAGAAGTGTTCTTCTCATCTTCATTTGTCACCTGTCCTGCCTATCCAAGTGCACTTTGATCTCCAGGAGGATACCAAGAGTGTTTATGTCAGGTCCAGAGGGAGGATCTGTCAAAGATTAGACACTTAGTGATATAAAAGTGTCAAGGAACAATTATCTGGTGTAAGAAAAGCCATGTGCTCTGAGAACAGAAAGCGTCAAGCTTCAAAGGTGTTGGAGCATTTTAAGAAAGACATTTAAAAGCAGTCCTTTTCAGCTGGCAATGAAAGCTCGCACACATTTCTTTAAATCCTCCTAACTTGATTCGACTCAGTTTCCAGTAGCTTTGGGTGGATCTGCTTATTCACCCTGCCAGATGGAGATACTCTGTTATAATGGCAACCGCTTTCAGAGAACGGAAGGGCAGGGAAACGAGTCAGCTACACTTGGCAGTGTCAAAAAAAATATCAGTTTTCTCCTAGACTTCATCCTCTTAGCTCTGGTTTGCATGTTACTTTTGAAATGCTCTGAACTGAATAGATTTGCATGAAAGGTCACCTGAAACGGAACACATGGTTTTATTGTCTCCTTTGCTGACATCCCACGTTTTCTAAGCCTTCATAAGACTGACACAGAAGCTTTTGTCAGTACTCACTTCTAGTAAGAGGTAGAACATTTCTGCAAAAAGGAAACATGTTGATGATTCATTTGTTTAAAAATTTAAAGCAATGACTAAGTGAAACTTAGAAATAAATGAGAAAAAAATCCTACCTCCCCCCCCCCCCAACCAACATATTAGGGTTGCATATTGCATTTTGAAGTGAAATTTTGGCACAGCTGTCTTTACATTAGTTAATGAAACAGCTTTAAGGGAAAAAATAAAGATTTTTTACTAATACCTTCCTGACAACAAAAAATCAAAATAAAGAAATGAAATAAAGAAATTTAAAAAGAGACGTCTGGCCTGAAATAAGAACTCATATCTGTTATTTAGTATTAAAGAAATGCATAACTGTGCTATGACTGTATACTTTAAAGGGGTTTCTGGGATTTGCAGGGAGGGAAAGTGCAGGAAGAACGACTTGGCTGGCCGTGACATCTTGCCGAGTGCTTGCTTTTCCTTCCTGTTTTGGGGTTGGGTGTGGTCAGAAGTGCAGGCCTTTGGGCAGGAGCCAGAGGGTTCTTCGGCTCTTAGCTGGTACCTTTAGATGAGCCAGCTCCTGAATCCCAGACAAGCTCATGACACAGTTTGTTTCTTTTGTTGGTTAGTTGTTTTATCTATATTGTGTTTCTTTATTTTTTCTGTTATGAGCTCCTTCGGGTCCTTTTGCGGAGAAAAAAAGATACAGATATTTAAATGAATAAATTGTGAGAGCATTCTGGTTATTGGATTTTATAGAGCTGAATTAGATGGAGTTTTGATCCATTAAAAGGAAGAGAGGGCATAATGGAATTTTCAGTGTTTGTAAGTGGGATTATACTCCATTGATCTCCCTATGCGATACGAATATTTATTTATTTATACCCCTGCTTTTTCTCCCCAATGGGGGACCAAAGCAGCATATGCCATTATCTTCTCCATTTTAGCTTCACAGCAAGCCTGTGAGGCAGGCTAGGTTGAGAGAGGGTGACTGGCCCAAGGTCACCGAGCAAGCAGAGTGAGGATTCAAACCTGGATCTCTGAGATCATAGTCCAACTCTCTAACCACTACACAACACTGGCTTTCAGTATGCATTCAGACCTCTTGTTCTGTACGGGGCAAGGGAGAGGAGCAAAAGAATGACTAAATTCTGTTTTAGATATCTCCAAGTTAAGTTTTGTAGCCAGAATGAATAGTATAAGTCTATAGAAATATCAAGTGTTTGCATGATGTATTATAAATATAAGATACTGGATTTGACTCTTCTGCTTGCAGTCCCAGATGTAAGATTATAAAAAGACTCCCAAGAGAACAAACTTAGACAATAAATAAATAATCTTTAATTTACTAGTTTAGCAGTGATACAGAGGACAAACAATTCATAGGTTGCATAGTAAACATATGCTTCTTTGGCTTTGATTCTTCTAGAAGAAAAAAATGCAAGAGTTCCAGCATTGAGTAACTGTTTTTAAACGAAAATGTAACTCATAGACTTCTGTCTCCATGGGTTACCTTAGGGCAGGGATCCCAACCATTTTCAGCCTGCAGGCACCTTTAGAATTCTGACACGGGGTTGTGGGTGTAATCGCAAAATGTCTAACACGAGAGGTGGGGCCAGCCACAAAATATCAGGGAGTGAGGTTATGCTTAATTCTGATAAGGAGCTTTTCAACATTTCAGGCAGAAACTCTGTTTATTGGAATGCATTTAAATATTTTTTTCATACACACAAAATAAGTATAGCTAAGAAACCTTCTGGCAGTCTCCATCTTCATTTTGCATGTAATCCACTTATGCAAAGAGAATAGTGCTTTCCCCCCTGGTTTATCCACTTTACATGAGCAGTTCTTTCACGAGTCCAGCCGTTTTTAACTTGCACCATTATTGTAACAATGACAGTGCTGAATGGCTGGTGAAAGCTCCTTGCATATATGTACAGTAAGAGAGAGATGCTGGCCAGATTTTGATAGATGCATAACTTGATGTTATGATATTATTATCAATATCCACCTGAAGTATAAAAAGGCATTAAAACTGGGAAGATCTGATGACTTCAATGCAAGTTCAGGTTAGGTACATGAAGTGTTTTAGCCATGCAGCCCAATTTGTGTTTAGTCAGAAGCAAGTTTAACTGCTCTTAGACTATCACTCCACCATTTGCATAGATAAAATACTTTACATAAAGCCACAGTCTGTATTATACCATAAACATGAGTCACCTGGATACCTGGCCGCCTGGATGGCTGGCCACCCACTTTCTAGAAATACTTGATGGTGCCACAGAATCCATAAGAACCACAGTGGGGACTCTTGCCTTAGGAAATACATCTCCACTGTTTGATCTGACTCTTTTAATATTGTCCTATAAAAGTGGGAGGGCAGTGTCCAGCCTCCCAGTGGAACAGGAGGCAGTTCCAGCTCACAAGAAACTCCTCCATTATGCAAGAGCCCCTCCCTTTCAGATTAGCCCTTTCTCATGCTTTGAAAGCAGGGTCTAGGTGAGGTTACTCTGAGCTGAGCAGTTAGCCTGAATTGGCTATTTATTTATTACATTTATATGCCACCTTCCCCAGGGGTCATTTCATAGAAAAAGAGCTGCAGGAACTCAATAGCATAATTCATTAGCATATGCCACACCTCTTGATTGGGCCAAAATGGCCGGGATTTGGCTGCTGCCAGACAGGAGAGTCCCCCCCCCCCCGGCAGTGGGCTGATCAGGGCTGTTTTGGCCCCAATCCAGGATGAAACAGGCCCAAAATGGCTAAAAATGGCCATTTGGGCATGTTTTGGCCTGGATTGGGCCCCAAATGGCCCAGATCAGGTCAGTGCTGGGCAGGGAAGGTGTCCCCCGCCAGGCACCAACCCAATCCTGGTGGTTTTGGTCCTGGTCCTGGCCAAAAAGGGCCCCAAATGGCCAAAAATGGCCATTTGGGCCCTGTTTGGGCCCGGATCAGGGCCGAAACTAGGTCAGCCAAGACTAGGTCAGTGCCAGGCAGGGGAGGGTTCCCCCACCTGTCACCGACCTGATCCGGCTGTTCTGGCCCCGATCCTAGCAGGAATGGGGCCAAAACGGCCTAAAAGGGCAATTTTGGCCTGGATCAGGACTGAAATGGCCGGGACCAGGTTGGTGCCAGGTGGAGGAGGCTTCCCCCACCTGGCACCAACCCGATCCCAGCCATTTTGGCCCCAATTTGGGCCCCTTTGCCCCCCAAAATGGCCAAAAATAACCATTTTGGGCCCATTTTGGCCCGGATCGGGGCCAAAATGGCCACGACCAGGTTGGTGCTGGGTGGGGGAGGCTACCCACCACCTGGCACCAACCCAATCTGGGCTGTTTCAGCCCTGATCCAGGCTGTTTCAGCCCTCATCCAGGCCAAAACGGGCCCAAGATGGCAAGAAATGGCCATTTGGGGCCCGTTTCAGCCCAGATCGGGGATGAAACAGCCAGGATTGGGTCGGTGCTGCGTGGGGGGAGGTTCCCCCACCCAGCACCAACCCGATCCAGGCCATTTTGGCCCGCATTTGGGCCACCTGACTTGGGGGAACTGTCAGAATGCCGTTCCGGTGTGCTCCCCCTTGAAGTGAGCCCTGACCTTCCCACCCAAAATATGTGGTGAAGAACAGTTACTAAATAACTTTTTAATGCATATGTAAATACAATAAAAACATAAATAAACACAACCAGGGAGGATGGCCAGTGTTACTAGGGACATTCCAAATGAACCAAAATCATTAATCTTCTGTGTTTTGTTCTTTTTTGTTTAGTTCTGTCCTTCCCCAAAGATCTTTTAACTAGGGTTTTGTGGCCATCCCCCCCAAACAGGCCAGAGATGCCAGCAGAGCACAGTTGGACCATCAAAGCAGGGAAGGGCTGCAAGCTGTTAAGCCCTTCATTCCTCCTGATGGTTCAAGGAGCAGCCTCTAGCAGGCTGAGGCTAAACCAAGGTATACCTGATCATGCACTCTGCTTCCCAATAAAAATAAATCCCACAAAGGGAGCAAAAAGTATAGTGTGAGGTCCCTTCCTTGGAGTAGCTCAAAACATTGGAGCTCAAGCTCATCCCAAAGAGTCCACCTAACATGCAAATTTGCATGTCAATAAGGAGAAGAAAAAACAAGCCTGGTATCTCAGGAGTTTGTTATCCTAAACTAATGGGTAGGGGGAGTATGTGCATATTTATTACCGAATGCCTTGATCCTGTGTGTGTTTAGTCAGTTTTAATACAGGACAATCAGATCTTGCTTCTTTCTGTTCTTACATATATTACCACGGTCCCCAGCTCCCTCTGCCTATCAGTATATTCTTCTTATCCGTGATTGTGCAGTTTCATTTCACTGACAGAGAAAAATTGAAGCATTAATAATCCCTTCATTATCACTTTATGCAAGGTTCTTTGGTAGCTCCTGCTGAACAGGTAGTTTTTGTTGTTGACCCCTCAGCTGAGCTTGGTAATTATTTCCTATTTGCATTTTGGGCACAGTCCCTGACAACTGCTACTTGCCATCTGTCAGAAGAAACCCAGGATGGGTGGCATTCTATTTGTTTTATCTCTAAGGTAGTGCGGATAATCTTTCCTGTGCAAAAGGGCACTGTGTAGGCTGTTGTTCTAGCAAAAGCCATAAACAATTTAATAATGATATTAATACTGTTTGTGACGCAAATGGGTTGGAGTGGGGAGGAAGTACAGATGCATTTATTTCAGTAGCTTGGATACTGTGCTTCAGCTAGAGAGTTTCTTGCTCTGCGTTCATCTCAGTAGTGTTGCAGCACAAGAGATCTTTCCAGTCGCTCTTTTAAAGTATTTCCCCCAGATGTTGCTCCAATACAAACACAATTGGCTCCATCAGTATCTTTCTATATATATGCAGTAAAATTACAGCTTTGGCCACTAGACAAGAAAACTCAATCAAAGCTGTTTACTGTTGGCAAAAGCTTGTAACCTCAAAATGTAGTAAGATTTAAAAGTGATTTCACTGTGTCTTTTCAACATATTCTCTTTTCTTGCTGGGATAGCGTTACCCAAATCAGTCCCTGTGCCAAGCTTGTCACATAAGAGCATCCTTTCCATGTGTATGGCCAGAACACAAGTCCAGGGACAAAAAAGAATCTTTTATATAGTCTGATATATACATAACACCCAAGTTTGACCCAATAAATCTTAGCTAAAGTAAAGATGGAAGGGGTGTCAGGCACTTAACCAGCAAGTAACTTTATTACCCTGATTAAGATAGAGACTAGAAATTGAAAAATTAGATTAAAAGAGAAACAAAAGAGCAAGCAAAAATATAACGCCCCCGCCGCAAAAAAAGAATCAGTTACTTTGCACAAACCTAATGTGTAGCTGTGATACTTTAAGCTAGATACCAATTAAAGCTATTACGGTCCTTCAACTTGACTAGTCAGGTCAAACCAAACGAGAGAAAGGAGATGGATGACAGTTTGCCCAAATTGGAATGAAAAGATGCGATGGAATAAATGGGGATAGAACTTGGAAAGAAATCCCTAACCATGATGTAATGATGAAAGGCTGGCACATGGTAAAGCTAGCCAGTCCTGGATGCACAGTGGAGAAGCTGACAGAAGGTAAATGGGGAAACAGGAACTAAAGGATTAAACTTGAGAAGTGAAGCAGAATAGGAGACAAGAAATCCCATATCCCTCATCTGTCTTGAAGAAGAAGATTCCAGTGATTTCATGCTCATGATCAGGGAAGATGGTTCCAGAGGGGAGCCAGCTACAAAGATTAAGGGCTTAGGAAGTTATTTTTATGCATCTGCTTTGACCTGGGTGCCAGCTTCCAATGGTGAAAGTCTACTGTTGATAATTTTGGTGCAGAGCTAGGGTCTGTGCTGGCATTGGACTGAAACTTCAGAACCTAGTTGCACATTAGTGAGCTTTAGGTTGTGCTCTGATAGATTCACATCCAAGATCTGGGACCCTATTGGAATCCAAGCAGTGATAGGACACTGTAATCTTAAAACATAAGGGGCACTTTGAATATACATAGGAAATGAATCTAGGACAGGGGAGGATAGTAGTCAGGAGGTGTCGTTCTTGGATTTATGATTGTAACATCCAGATTGTCTTCGCAAAGGAAATTTAGTAGCTTTGATTAGTTGTGGTTTATGGCCAGAAGGGAGTGACGACTTCTTGCTTCAATCATGAAACCTTCCTTTAATGTACAAACTAGATGCAATCCCCCTCATTCCTGATGTCTTAAAGCCAAGAGTTCTTGAAGTATATTTCC
Source organism: Eublepharis macularius (assembly GCF_028583425.1). Classification (NCBI taxonomy): domain Eukaryota; kingdom Metazoa; phylum Chordata; class Lepidosauria; order Squamata; family Eublepharidae; genus Eublepharis; species Eublepharis macularius. The sequence goes on from NC_072793.1 coordinate 73,601,280, forward strand.
TTCACTTGTGACATCTTATGACCACAAGGTTTTAGGATTTCTCTCTCACATCTGTGGTCTTAGGGCAAGCCAAAAGCCCTTGAGGGCACACACTTTTACTGGTCTTAATGGGGGCTACCAGGCTATACAACAGTAGTCACATCAGTCATACCCACAACAAAAACCACATTATGACGGCCCAGTGCTGCTTTATGTACTGAAAGAGTCACATTCAAATCCAGAGTGTCTACATGAGAACTCCCCACATTATGCATTCCTCCTTCTTTGTGACACATAACTGTGCATATCGTTTTAATTATTTAGTTTGACTTGCAGTGAAGAGCTTCCAAACCCCCTTTTCTAAAAGGGCTTTTAGTAGATGCACAAATTCTGAGCTGTGAGATCCAAACTAGACATGACAGCAGCAGTTCTTACTCTTGGGTCTTCTCCAGTCACATGCAAGAAGCAAAAAGTTGTGATGAGTTATGGGAAGATGAACCCTTCCTCCAAGTGCTGCTTATTTACTATTCTTTCCCCAGCATTGTTTTTCTCCCTGCCAAACTACTTTCTGCATACACATACACAGGAATCTCCAGTATACATGGACTTGGATCTCATGGAAGAGTTTTGCTAATTCCTTCCTCCTGTTGCAGACTTCTGACACATCTCCCCAAGGTATTCCTGGGAATTCCCTGTCCTCAGGAACAGCATCTTGGGGTGAGGGGGTGTTTTGGCCTGCAGTGGGAGCAACAAATCACCACAGGATCATCAGAAAACGTTCCTAGGCTACACAGCAATAAATAACTGGTTTTGAAATATAAAATATTGCTAGCAATGTACCTTATTATAACCAGAGCACTAAGTCTGAAACAGAAAATCACTGTAACTTTAAAGGGAATCTTCCTTTAATGCACCCAGTGAGTAACCATGCACCAGGAGAAATATGTTAGGCCCTAAAAAGATGATATACAGTCAAATGGTTGGAAGTAGGGGTGTGCACCTAGAAAAATTCGGTTTTCCCGCTTCATGTTTACCTGAAGCATCCTCTTCCTCCACCATGGCAGCCATTTGAGGGGCGGGAAGGGCCGGAGCCAGCTCCTTCGCTGCGACAGCGGCCAGCTGGGTGGCAGGAAAGTGCAGAGCCAGCTCCTGTGGGGCCCACGCTGTCTTCTCTGCCACATTAGCGGCCAGCAGGGCGGCAGGGAAGCCCACAGGCAGCTCCTCTGCCACCGCCACAGCCAGCTGGGTGTCAGGGAAGCACAAAGGCTCCTCCAGGGCCTGCGCCGCCACCTCCGTGGCCGCAGCAGCGTGCAGGGCAGCAGAAAAGGCCCAGATCAGTTGCTTGGCGGGGATCTCCCCGCCAAAGAGCTGATCCGCGGGTTTAAATGCCTCATTCCATGCTGTAGCAGCACAGAAAAGGCGCATTTAACCCCCCGCCAGCTGGATCAGTTTTTTGGCGGGGATCTCCCCGCCAAACAGCTGATCCGCGGGTTTAAATGCCTCTTTCCATGCTGTAGCAGCACAGAAAAGGCGCATTTAAACCCCCACCAGCTGGATCAGTTGCTTGGCGGGGATCTCCCCGCCAAACAGCTGATCCACGGGTTTAAATGCCCCTTTCTGTGCTGCTGTAAAGCAGCACGGAAATGGGTATTTAAATTCCTTGACCCGAAGCGGTATGAATCGCTTCGGGAAGCTTTGATTCGGAAATCCAGAATCGTGAATCGGGTCGGATTCAGGTACTTTACCGGAATCCGAAACCCAAATCGTACACCCCTAGTTGGAAGTACCCGACTCACTTGGCTATCTACTTCTTGCTTCAAGTTGTTTCATTTGTCTTCAAGAAATTCATTTTTAAAAGGAGGATGGAGAAAACATGTCTAACCTTGATAGTTTGGTTCATATGCTTGGTGTCTTAGCAGTGAAGCAGCAGACCAAGACTAGTGGGGTAAAGAGTATATAACTGCACATAGTCGTCATTTAAAAATCAACATAATTCCTTCCCCTTCCCTGAAATATAAATTCTCATATTCAACTGAGAATATACAATCTCTCATATCTCTCAGTATCCTCCAGGAAATATCTCCTTGTGTTAATGTGGACATTCAGGCTGGAGCTACTGTTCTCTGTACCCGTAAGATCCGTGTTATGTAAATGGCTTAGAGAGGTGTCTACAGGAATAAGCCTTTTAGAATAACTCCTTATTACCTTTTGACTGATCATTAGCATCTGGAATAGGCTGATTTCTTATGGGTTATGTCTTAAATAATTACCTGACACTGAGCCATTAAAAAACAGTTAATGAATAGTGGGGGGATCCATGAGAAGTCAGTGGAGATACATACAGCTACCTGGGAAATGTGATCTCTTCCGTGGAAAATGACACTTAAGATTTTGCTGCCTGGGGGAGAAGTAGGGCCTGACAGAACAAATTACTAAGGGAGGGCTTTAATAAAATTGTTTAAAGTACTTCTTTGAAATAATTGTTGACAGCTATTTAACCACTGCAATGAGCTTTAATAAGTACATTTTTATTATTCCGATTCTTTAGAAACTGAGAGTCACTGATTCCTCTTTTCTTTTTAATGATACTAATTAGAGACCATAGTATAGTAAAGGAAAGATACTAATAAAGGTCTAGTGCTTTAGTGCAGTTTCATCCAGGAACCTCTGACTTGATGTCCAAACCAAAAATAAAATTAGCGAAGGTAGTTTAAGGATGAAGAAGAATTGGAAATAACGAGGTGGGATTTCCCCCCAAAAGAACATAGCTGTTTTAGAATAACAAATCTTCCATTGAGAGTTGATGGGGGGTTCATTTTCATAGGCGATTTCAAAATCTCATCCTGTGTAATGAAGGGGGGGCATTCTTTCCTCCATTAGAAAAATCTAAAGACCCTCCTTTATCACAACTCTTCAAGATCATGATAGTTTTATGTATTGAGAGCTTTATTTCAAGGGCCAACTGACACATTATTTCTGATAAAAGATTCATTGCCATGTCAAGAATATTTGTACATAATGTGTGTGACGAATTTGAAGACTCCTCCGCCCCCTAGAGATTTGCGAACAGGAGTGACTTTATAATTCTTGGCATTACAAAAAGTATACTTTTTCCCCTAACGCGCTCCTATAATAATTTAATTTCCCTTTGTTAAGGCATTTTTTTAAAGATTCAGCGGTATTGGATTGTGTTTGTTGCTATACAAGAATAAGTATTACATCATGACTCAGGTTTTGACCAGGGAGGAAATGTTGATGGTATTTCTTCAGCCACCTCAAATGGAAAGTAATGGAGATACAGCCCTTTCAGCATCCCTCACACCCTGAAAGCCAGTCACTGGGTTTGCATATAGAGAGCTTAATTACTTGGATGGAGATTTAAACCCAGGTCTTCCTGGTTCTAATCCAGCATTCTAACATCATACTTGCTGTCAAAACTGTATAGTAATAATGTTGTAAAAGTGATCGTGGTGGGTGATATCTTACTTGAAATGGCTTCACAGGACTACTCAGGCGTTTGCTCTGTTTTTTTCTTCTCCTATTGCAGTGTTCCATGCCTTCCTGCATCACAGCCTTCCATGTAACATGCGCCTTTGAACACAATCTGGATATGCGGACACTTTTAGCAGAGAACGATGAAGTGAAGTTCAAGTCATTTTGCCTTGAGCACAGCAGCAATGCCACTAAGCCACCAGATCAGGTACGGACAGAGGCAGATCAAGGCAAACTGGAGATGGAGAAGGTGACTCTGAGGAAACAAAAGCTCCAGCAGCTGGAGGAAGACTTTTATGATCTTGTGAAGCCCTCAGAGGTGGCTGAGAACCTTGATATGACCGAGTGGCTAGTTGATTTTGTCTATCAGTACTGGAAAATGAAGAGGAAAGCCAATTACAACAAGCCCTTGATGATGCCCAAAACAGATGAGGTGGACAATTTGGCTCAACAAGAACAGGATGTGCTGTACCGGCGCTTGAGGCTTTTCACACACCTCAGGCAGGATCTTGAAAGGGTGAGTAAAGTTACTAGTTCAGCAAACTTCTTTGCTACACTTCCAAGACTAACTTAACAGCTACCAGCAATTCTTTAGCTCCTTTGGCCAAGTCAAATTTCTCCAAAAAATTACTTTTTGCAATTCCCAGGTATCACTTCAGTTGTGATGATTAATTTCCATATGTATTTTTGTTACTAAAACAATCACAAATATTATAAAGAATGGTAGCATTCAGCCTCTCACACTGTTTCATCTTTCCTGTAGCTAAATGAGTGGATTTGTTTTTCTTTTTATGGCTATCAGGTCCCAGCTTGGGTTGAGTGAGTGGGCCACTGTTGAGTGGCAGGGCTGCCAAGGTCTAAGGTGGCCAGGGCTGCTGCCTTTGCTGTTTGAGGGGAGGAGTGGTCCTCCGCCTGACATACTGGTCATTCACCTGGGTGGTAATGACCTTGGGCTTGTCAAGGGTCAGGCCCTTATTTTGCAGGCGCAGGCTGACTTGCAATGGATCAGCAAGCAATGGCCTGGCATCTTAATTATTTGGTTGGAGATGCTTCAGCACTGGGTGTGGTGTGAAGCTTTGAACCCCAAAGGGATAGAAGGGGCTAGGCGCAGGGCCAATAGGGCCCTTTCGGTAGCTTTGGGGAAGGGGCTGGGCATCTATTTTCACCCCAGGATTAAGGCCCGTGTGGCTGACCTCTACAGAGGTGATGTGGTCCACTTATCGGTGGCAGGCAACAACATATTTTTAGATGATCTGAGGCAAGGGCTACGTCTTGCGTTAAGTCACCTGTGGGGCGCGAAGGCCTGAGCAGAGGCTCAGCCTTGGCGTTGGCAGGATTTAGTTGGGGGGATGTTAGCGGGATGGTGAGTACCCTTGGCACATCCCCATTGGTGGGGATATTGGAGGCCTGTCAGGATCAGCTGGCATGCTTGGCGGCAGCCAGTTGAGAGGGCAGGCTGCCTGGTGGGATCTCCTGGACAAGTCCTTCCCTCATGCTCTGGTTAGGCCCTTGCCAGGTTTCAGTTGTTGCAGTTCATGTTGTTGCCATAAATAAAAAGTGGCCCTTTATTACCCAAGCCTTGTGTCTGCCTCTTTATTTCGATGGGGGGGGGGCAAGCCAGCCCCCACGAGGCCAGGGGCTGCATTTGCCGCCGCAGACAATAAGCAGCAGCGTTTCCCCTGGCTTTGTAGGGCCACGTGGGAAGGGGGCAGGGCTAGGCGTCCTATCAGCACATCCCGGCCCCCTTTCCTGCACTTGCTGCCTCATGCTCGGTCCACCCGCCCGCCCAGTGGCAGTGCAGGTTTTTGACCGGTCGCCTTATGGGGGCCAGGTAGGAATTTTTTCTTTTTTCCCTGATTGGCCTTAGGAACTAAGTTTTTCACCTACTTTGTACTGCTTGCTGGAGCTGTGGCTATTGGCTATGGTGGTGCTGTGTCACTGGCAGGATTTAGTTGAGGGGATGTTAGCGGGATGGTGAGTACCCTTGGCACATCCCCATTGGTGGGGATATTGGGGGCCTGTCAGGATTGGCTGGCGTGCTTAGCAGTGGCCATTTGAGAGGGCAGGCTGCCTGGTGGGAGCCCCTGAAAAAGTCCTGCCCTCATGCTCCGCGGCGGGCGTGCTTGGAGCTTTAAGGGGGAAACCATCCGCCAGGCCAGCTGGATCCCAGCCATGCAGTTGAACGGCTCGCATCCGGGGCAGCAGGTCTCTCCCAGACAGGTCAAGGCGGGGACCAGGGTAGTGACCCCAGGGCTTGACCTGTACCGCTGGTTAGGCCCTTGCCAGGTTTCAGTTGTTGCAGTTCATGTTGTTGCCATAAATAAAAAGTGGCCCTTTATTACCCAAGCCTTGTGTCTGCCTCTTTATTTCGACCGGGGTGTGTGTGAGTGGATTTGTTTTTCTTTTTAAACATGACAACCTGCTGTCCATTGCAGGGCAGTAGAACTGAGTCCAGTCCATGGTGAGAGATATGTCTTTCAGTAAATATCTACTGGCATGGCTAGAGGGCTCAGCAGAAAAGTCAAAGACCAAATGCTCATAGAGTGCCCAACAGCTCCATATGAAATAAAGGCACCCCCACACAAACGTTTGGCTTTTCCTGAAAAAATTGAAAGGACTTTGGTAGGATGGTGTAGAACAACCTGTTTTCTCTTCTAAAGCTGTTCTGTGTTTCTTTTTTGTTACTAGTTTTTGTAGCAGAGATGAGTTTGTAGGTGAAGCTAGGGATTGCTTTGACATCATCTTTTTAAAGGATCAGTGGATGTTTGTGAAGACACTCACAATAACAAATTACCATGACAGAGTGTCATCTACTTTCTTTCCTCTTGGTTTTCCCCTGCTGTGTCTAGTGCAAGCTGTGCTGCAAGACAATAAAAGGAGATTTATTAGAGTCCTGCTCTCTCAAGTGCCGTGCTCCCAGCCCTCTTGAATTCTTGTAAATTTCTCTTTTATGAGCTGTACACATACAAAATCCACTGGCAGAACCAACCATGAAGCTCCAGAAGTATAAGCAACAGGAACAGACATGGTACCACAATAAACAACTCCAGAGGCAGAAGAGGAAAAACAAATTGCCGGGTGAAATTAATACCCAGATTTGTGCAGGAAAGAGGACTGGACAGCCATTTTAAAAGCGAAGTCAGTGGGAAAGAAAAGTACAAAGAAGCAGAAAAAGGATACAAGTAGGAAATGTGGGAAGTTGTTACAAGTGCCATGCTTTTGTCTTAATTGTACCAGTCTCAAGGCCAAGGTTTGCAAGGTTTATCCAGTGCTCGAGAGGTTCTAATAAGCTGCAAAAGGCTAGAGTGAGCCATGAGAGATTGGTAGAGATGAAGAATCAAAGCATGTTATAAAAATTTACCAATTGTATTTGCTCTTTCACCCATGATTTATGTATATTTGTATTAAAATGTACAGTGTGACTTTCTTCTGAAAAAAGTACTCAGCAATGCTTAGTTTTATATGCAGCACCATCAAATGTGGGTGGTGCCTTACCAAGCTTCATAATAAAGTCCCATCACCATCTTTTCTATCTTAAATAGGGCTAGGACTTTCAGCACTTTAGATAGAACTATACTGTACTGTTGGAAATACTACATATATAGGTGATGAGGATACTAGTGTTCAGGACTTCACGAGTAAAGCTTTCTTCAAAAAATGTTCTTGCTGCATCTGTAGTGGACTTCGGACCTTCCAATATATTTAGTATCTTCGGTACCAGCTGTTGTAACATTTTATGCAACATTCTTAACAACATGTATCTTGACCAAAACAACACAAAAATGTGATACACTTTAGGACAGTTCATGATGTGAAGCATTGTTATGTGTATCCATCCTGTTACAAATTATCATGCCTATTTGAAAAGAAATATTTCAATGACATTTGAAATTAATAACAGCCATGTACTGGTTAGTCAGCATTTTATCTCTTTTCCTAGTCTGGACAGACAACCAAGTTGGTAGGGTATTGCTCCCTTTCTTGCAGACTCCCAACACATATAAGTAAACAGGGCATGTTGGATTGTCTAAAATCCAACTATACAAAAAATACCCTACTATCATAAAGAGCAAGAGGTCATCACTAGGAGTGTACACCAAAAAAATCTGGGTGATCTGGATCTGGTTTCACAGATACCAAGAAAATTCGGTATCCCTGAAATCCAGATCACATTCTCTAATCGGGTTAGAGAATCACAAATTTATTTGACCGTTATTCCCTATCAGGAAAACTATCTGGACAGCTGGTGGGGGGCATCATTTTTCAAGCAAACTCCACCATATTTGCAGGGAACCTACTCTTTCCTGTCCACTAAAGAGCCCCCAAGATTCAAAAAGATTGGATCTCAGGATCCAGTTCTGTGGGACCCTGAACAGGCTGCACCCAACCACTCTTGAAGGAAACCTTCCAAGGCTTTCCAGACAAAGAGAAACCTTAAACAAAGGCAACCCCTGGCCAAATCCAAGTCCCACTCACATGGTCCCTCAGTCTTTAATTTCTGTGATCCTTTATCCCTGTAACAATGTGAAGAGATTGCTCTAAACTAAGATTCTAACTTCTAAGATTCTAAATTTCTTTCTGAAACTCTTTGTCTTCTGTCCCAGTTACTTGTACAACTCTAAAAGTAGATTGTTTATTAGTCTGCTTTGGTTGTTTGTTCGGAGCTTTGAAAAACTATGTTGAGAAATCCCTTTCCAATACTTATTCCTATATACGTTTAGAGAATCGGGATGAATTGGCTACATTGTGGCATTTGTCCTGTTGTTTCCACCATAAAACTTAAGACTGAATAAGCTGCTTATTAAAAGGCTACATTCCCAGTTATGAAGCTACTTGTGTCCTTCATTTCTCCCAGGGTTTCTCTCCTTCTATCCCAGTAACATTACTTAAGACAAGTTTTAGGTAGATTAGTTCCATTTAAGGGAATAATTTGTGGGCCTTGCTGTCTGAGTAGATGAAGACTGCTTGTAATCTTTAGCAAGTCCAGATCCCCCCCCACACACACACACAAAGAAGTGTGTATATTGCTCAACTGCTGATGGTGGGGAGTCTCTTCCAGAATTTCTGTTGCTACTTAGTCCTAGGAGGCTTTTATGGCAGTACTAGAACATGAACTCTCCATTGCCCAAGGTGAAGGAATGAAAAGATTACTAAAGAAGGGAAGGGGGATTTCAGAGAAGCTGATGAATAGAACTACTGTTTTCAATGGTGATGTCACTTGAGTCAAAAGCAGTGAAGACAGATGAATTTCTAGGCTGCTTGACACATTAAAAACTGGGTTTGAATGATCTTAAAGAACCCAGTGAAAATGCCAATGTGATGCAGCAGAGGTGAAAAGGTCAGATTTTACACAAGGGACTGAAAATAAAACATCCAGTATTGCAGTGCTCTTGTTGTATAGATAGATGTGTGATGTAGGGGTGTGCGCTTTGGATTCCCGGTTCAGAAAAAAAACCCGAACCGGGCCCAATTTGTAAAGATTCGGTATTTCCTAATTGGGGCCAATACGATGGCTGTGATTCGGAAATACCAAATCAAAGCTTTCCGAAGCAAATCAGATTGCTTCAGAAAGCTTCAGGGCCTTAAAGGGTACCCGCCCTCCCACCACCACCCCACTTACCTGGAGCAGTCTTCTGGTGGTGGCGCAGGTGCCGGAGCTCTCTGCCACCCTGCCAGCCACTGCAAAGGCCTCCGTGACGGCAGTGCTGGCTGCCACCCACTGCAGAGGCCTCCGTGGCCCAGGCACCAGAACTCACTACCGCTGTGCTGGACGCCGCAGAGGCCTCTGGCCACCGCAGAGGTTTGCTGGCCGCCATAGAGGCCTCTGCAGCAGCGCGGGCAGCACAGGCGCCTGCGCTTGCTGCTGCCCTGCCAGCCACCGCGGAGGCCTCCGTGGCAGTGCGGGCGGCGCAGGCACCAGCGCTCGCTGCTGGCCACCTCAGAGGCCTCCATGGCGGTGCAGGCAGCACAGGCACCAGCTGCAGCCTTCCCCGCTGCCCTGTTGGCCGCGGTGGCAGCAACAGAAGACCTGCTGCAGTAAGTGGGTTTGGGGAAGAGGGCTCAGGGGGGAGGTCTTCAGTATGCTCCAAATCATTTCGAAGCATACTGAAGCGATTTCCAAATACCTGAACCCGAAGCGGCTTGCCACTTTGGGTTTTGGGGTATTCTGGATTGTTTTCCCACTTTGGGTAAATCCGAAGTGGAAAAACTGAATCTTTCCCCGCTGCACACTTTCAACCATGACCATGGACTGGCCTAGGCTCCTGGTCTTGCCTGCTGCATTGCTTCCTAATGTCCTGCCTTTGTCAGAGAACCTTCCCCCCAGCTCTTTTTCTATTTCTGACTTTCTGACTTTTATCTACTGCTTCCTGGCCTCTTTTGCCTTGCATCATGAGCATATCTTTTGTTCATTATAAGCAGATTAGTCTCATAAGGAGGTCTTCCTCTTGCTATCCAACAACTGTTGATATGTCTTGACCATGTGCTACATCTACAATAGGGCTACTCCTCTTCACATGGCTCCTTCAACTGTCTTCTTTCTTCTCCCTTTGCAACTCTGATTCTGGTATGATGTAACATTATTACATAGTTTACATAATGATATTTTACAATTGTTATATGATAATGGCTTCTGGAACTGGATCGTAGGAAGGATTACAGATCTGGGTGCCTTTTTGCAAGAGACAAACGTAGACTTGACTGAATATTGGCTCCTTTATAGTAGACACTATTACATAATGCATGTAAAAATGTCACCATCTAGTGGGGAAATCCAAGATCCTCTGGGCTTCTGAACTGTTACCAAGTCGTCGTCATCATCATCATCGATTCCTATACTGCCCTTCAGGACTACTTATCCCCTCAGAGCGGTTTTAAAAGTATATTATTATTAATCCCACAACAACTGTCATCCTGTGAGGTGGGTGAGGCTGAAAGAGCTCCTAGAAGCTGTGACTGACCCAAGGTCACCCAGCTGGTTTTAAGCAGAGGAGTGGGTGGGGAGGTAAGGACCAACATAGGACAGATTCATCACAGTACTCTAACATTTATCTTGCTTTAATCCATGGTTCCAACTTAATCCTATAGAAAGTTTATTTTGTGAGATCTTCTGTCCAGATGTTCTCCCAGAGTGGGAAGGGACATTTCGTCCTTCTTTCAATATCACTAGAATACTCCCCATGTGGAGAAAGCACTTCTGGCCACCATCAAATTCAGCAGCACTTTCAAAGCTTTGAACATGTGTGATTAGATTACATCATTGATGAGAGTTCCAAGTCCCCCTCCCTTGCTGCCCAGCTTTCTAAACCTGTAATCATAGCAGGTTGTAACTTCCAATCATTTTGTGATTGGTCTCAGTACCCCATGGCAGCCATTTTCTAATTGGCCTCAGCTCAGATTTTGTGGTGGTGCACCTTCTCAAAATTCTGCAAGCACCTACAGGCTCAACAAAATTAGGGACAGCTCTAGAATTTTTAGTTATTAACAAAAGGAAGGGGGGAACCTTCCAAAGAAAGAGCCAATGCATTGCCTTGGGTGCTTCATGACTCATTAGCTGAAGAACAACCCTATTCTAAAAATTAATTTGCTTTAATTAACTTCCACAAAGGTTGATAATTTTGCAAGGTGTCTGAATAGGCAACTGTACTTAGCTTGGGGGAGCAATGCTAATGAAAGTAGTTCCTAAGCAGAGGGTAAAAAGCATTCTTTCTTCTTAGATGTCTGAAATAAAAAATTTAAAGATAATGCCAAACCCTTTAACATACATCTTGCCAAAGGCTGTCATTTTTCTTCTAAAGAGATTTCAGTTTGATGTTCACTTCAAACCAAAATAAAGAGATGAGCGCGTGTTAAAATATATATATCTAATTAATCATATTTTATACTTGTATCTTGGAGATACATGTATCTTTACATCTTTACATCTCAGAAACAAGTGCTTCCAAATTTTCTTGCAGTAGTACTAATATCTTTACATTATTAGATAATCTAGAATAAGTTTGCACTCAACAGCGTGTAGCATGATAGTACTGTTGCCAATCTCCAGGTGGGGCCAGGAGTTCTTCCAGAATCACAGTTGATCTCCACATTACAGAGATCACTTCTGCAGAAAATAGAAGCTTTGACAGGTGGACTCTGTGGTATGGGGTGGAGCTCTCTTCCTTCCCCAAACTCCTCCCTCTCCAAGCAACACCCCCAAATCTCCAGGAACTTCCCAAGATGAACTTGGCAACTCTAACAGAAAAGTTCATTTCTTCCAGAACAAGAGCCACAGCAAATTTATGCATATGCATATGAGAAGCTATTGCTTCTGATCAGGTTTTCCCTTTTTTGTGGTACAGCACTTTCTTTGGTTCCCCTCTTTTGTTTCACGGTTGGAGGGAGTGCACTGTAGAGAATTTTGGAGCATAAGCACATAAAACAGATCAAGGGTTCCTTAAAGAATATCACTGCCTGGTGATTAAAAGGAATGTTAGCTATATATTGATAAAGTGTGTAGGTTATCTTTAAATAACCAATCCAACCTTCTAAGATGTTGCAAACTTCTGTCACTGACTGGAACTCACTGTACACGCCTCAGCATCAACTTGTTTCTAGAACCCACCCCTCTTTCGAACACCACAAAATCCAATTACTCTTCTGTTAGTGCAACTCAACTGTAGAACATTTTCTGAATAAATAAATAAATACCACTTCCATCCAATCATCCACTTCTTTCCTTACCCTTTTTATATTTATGTTGTTCCTAGTCTCTGCCAGTTTTGTGTACTCTTTCATTATTTTCTTACCTTACCTTTTCGGTCACTTAGTATTCCACCCCTAATCAGCCAGTTCGGACTATGCGTGTCAGTCTCTGCTTTCTGTCTTGTGTTGCTAGAGCAGAAATTCTGAAGTTTCATGGGGAGCCCTCTGGTGGTTAGATACAGTTACAGGCACTGAAGTTAGGAAATGTAGGGTTAGTGACGTGTAATCATGGGTGGAGGTTTTCACCATTATTAGTGCAGAAATTCCCAGAAGAATAAACATTTTTCATAGCTGTATAATTGGTATAGATCTCCAATTACAAACATAATTATTAGGGCTGCTGTAGTGGACTACTGTGTAAGGGAACTGTTCATTTTGAAATATTTCCACTGGAGAAAATGGAATGATCACAGAACAGACAGCCATGGAAGCCCTGCCTACACAGCCCCTCCATGCATCAAGTGAATGCGATGAGAGGAGGACAAAGTGTGCTGCCTTCCCCTGCTTCTGTTCAATCACTGGCTCATGAACATGGCATGGCACCTAAACGTAGTGTAAATATCTGTGCATACATCCGTCCTCATTACTGGAGACACTGCTTTCCAAGCATTACCAGCCACAGGGAAGGCTCATACATGTTGACAAGTCTACAGGGCAGGGCCAGTGTGCTTGCTCCTGCCCTCTGCATGTTCAGTCAGTTCACAGAGGAGTCATGTGTAGAGGGTTTGATTTGTTCCTTAAATAGACAAGGTTTTATCCTGCTCCCAATAGCTTGCCTATTTCAAGTACATTTAAGAAACAAGAGTTAAGAAACAATTAAAGCCTCATACTATTGCTGAAAGATCTTAGCAGATCTTAGGTAAATTCAATACATAAAGCTTGTTCACATGAACAGATTATTTCTTGTGAATTAACTGGTCTCAAATCATTGTTCAGGCACACTGATAATCACATCCTAGAATCATAGAATAATAGAGTTGGAAGGGACCTCCAGGGTAATCTAGTCCAACCTGTAAACAATGCAAGAAATTTACAACTGCTCCCCACAACCCCAGTGACCTCTGTTTGATGCCCATAAGATGGCATCAAACAGAGGATCCCTGCAGGATCCCTTGCCAAACTGGCCTGGAGCAAATTGCTTCTGGGGCAACAGAAAACAATTCCACGCCATCCTCTATATGACAGCCCTTCAAGTACTTGAAGATGGTTATCATATCACCTCTCAGTTGTTTCCTCTCCTGGCTGAACATACCAAGCTCTTTCAACCTTTCCTTATAAGACTTGGTCTCCAGACCCCTCACCATCTTCGTTGCCCTTCTGTGGACATGTTCCAGCTTCTCCATATTCGTCTAAAATTGTGGTGCCCCAGATTGAAAATAATACTCTAGGTGAGATCTATCCAGAGCAGAGTAGAGCAATACCATCACTTTGTGTGATCTGGACATTATACTTCTATTGATAGAGCCCCAAATTGCATTTGCCTTTTTAGCTACCACATCACACTGCTGACTCATGTTCAGTGTGTGATCTGCTAAGACCTCTAGATCCTTTTCACACATCTGCAGTACTGCCAAGACAAGTCTCCCCCATCCTATAATTATACATTTGATTTTTTCCTACCTAAATGCAGAACTTCAGATTTATCTCTGTTGAAATTCATTTTATTTGTTATAACCCAGCTTTCCAGGATGTCAGGATCATCCTGTATCCTGACTCTGTTTTCTACCATATTTGCTACCCTCCATTTAGTATCATCTGCAAATTTAATAAGCATTCCCTTTATGCCTTCATCAAAATCATTTATAAAAATATTGAACAAAACAGCTCCCAGAACCAATCCCTGAGGAACTCCACTTGTCACTCTTCTCCAAGAGGATGAGGAACCATTAATAAGCACTCTTTGGGTGCGATCTGTCAACCAGTTACAGATCCACTTAACAGTAATATGATCCAAACCTCATTTTACCAACTTATCAAGAAGGATATTATGTTGAAACTTATCAAAACCCTTACTGAAATCAAGATAAACTATGTCTACAGCATTTCCCTGATCCAACAAGGTAGTATCTTTCTCAAAAAAAAAGAAATAAGGCTAGATTGACATGACTTGTTCTTGAAAAACCCATGCTGGCTCTTAGTAATCACAGTTATCCTTCCTAAATGCTCAAGGATTGACTGATGATTTTTTCTAAAGCTTTTCTAAGTATAGACATCAAGCTTATGGATCAGTAGTTACCCGGATCCTCCTTTTTCCCCTTCTTGAAGATGGGGACAACATTTGCCCACCTCCAGTCTTCTGATACCTCACCTGTTCTCTAAGAATTCTCAAAAATAATGGACAGGGGCACAGAAATTACATCCGCAAATTATTTTAGTACCTTTGGGTGCAATTCATTTGGTCCTGAGGACTTAGTTTCATTTAAAGAAACTAGGAATTGAGCAATGCTGCCCTCTCTTCATTGCCTGTTATTTCACTTTCCTGTCCCTGCTGTTGCTGAGCTTTAGCTTTTCTAACACTCTCCCTACAAGCACTGGTTATTTGTTTACATTCATCCTTGGTTATAAGGCCTTCCCTCCATTCCCTAAATGAGTCTTTTTTATTTCTCAACTCTTTAGAAAGCTGTTTATGGAGCTACCTTGGCTTCTTTAGGCTCCTCCCATTTTTCCTTCTCATAGGAAAGGATTTTTTTTATTGTGCCTTCAATATTTTGCTTTTAAGAAACTCCCGCTCCTCTTGAACTCCCTTCCCCTTAAGTATTTCCGACCATGGGATTCTACCTAGCATAACTTTAAGTATGTTAAAATTTGCTTTCTTGAAGTCCAACCTATATGTCTGATTACGTGCAGCTTTTTCCTTCCCCAAGACAGTGAATTCCAAAATTACATGGTTACTACTACCCAGGGTGCCCACTACTTTGACCTTGTCAGCCAGTTCTTCCCTGTTGGTGAGAATCAAGTCCAAGATAGCAGAACCCCTTATTTCCCTCTCCACTTTTTGTCAGCAAGACAAATCAGGAATTTATTTGACCTTTCATTTTTAGCAGAGTTAGACTTCCAACAGATATCCGGGTAATTGAAATCTCCCATGACCACTGTGTCCCCTCTCTTTGAGAACTTTGTAATTCGTTCCAAGAGTGTCTCATCCAAGTCCTCTGCCTGGCTTGGTAGTCTAAAGCAGACCCCCACCATAATATTACTATTATTTCTTATTATATTTACCCAGAGATTCTCAACTGAACTTCCATGTATTTGATGTGCAAACCATCTCTCAATAGTAGAGCTTCATCTCGAAAGCGTAAGCCAAAAAACAAAACCTTTCCTGATAACACCATCTATGTAGCCAGCCATTTATTTGCAGTATTCTTCTTTCCCTTCCTAGACCATGGCCTTGGGCAGTAAGAACTGATGAAAACACAACCTCTGCTCCCAGGTCCTTCACCTTTTTACCCAGAGCCACATAGTCTATTTTGATGTGTTTAATGTTCCTATCAGTGTTGAAGTCCCATTGTCTTTAGGAGACTTTGCTCCCAAGTAATCATATATAGGATTGCAGCTCTCCAAGATAATTAAACCATAGGAAGCAAACCAGTTAGTGGTGAAGTACTGGGTTAAATTCAAGTCACGTTCTCTGGGGTGCTGCACAACATCTACTTTGGCAATGAGAGAACCCACTGAAAGTTCTCATACCTATAACTGCCAACTTTTAAAATTAAGTAAAATTAAAAATTAAAGTTGCATAAGGTGATAAATATTGGACTGTGAACGTACAAAGTATATTTTATTAACCAAACTATTTCATACCTTAATATCTGTCTATAATGGACAAAACTACTGCAGAGTCTTTTCCTTTAAAGAGCTGCGCTTATTGGTTCCAGAAGTCTGTTTCCTACAAGAAATCTTTTTCTGGCTTGTTGGAACTTATTGAGGCATTTGTAGTCATATTTTCCACTTGTTTCTGAGTACTCTTAATTGTAAATTGACATTTATCTTTTGAACTAATTTGTACAATACAGTACTCGGAGTCCCTTTTTTAAAAGTCATATGTATCCATTCTCAAGTATCTCTGCTCTGTTACTTCTCTCTCTCACACACACACACACACACTCACACGCGCGCACGCACACGCGCGCACACACGCACACACACAGTCACACAATTGCAGAGGAGTTAGCCGTGTTAGTCTGTGGTAGCAAAATCAAAAAGAGTCCAGTAGCACCTTTAAGACTAACCAATTTTATTGTAGCATAAGCTTTCGAGAATCACAGTTCTCTTCGTCAGGCATCTGACGAAGAGAACTTGATTCTCGAAAGCTTATGCTACAATAAAATTGGTTAGTCTTAAAGGTGCTACTGGACTCTTTTTGATTTTGCTACCACAGACTAACACGGCTAACTTCTCTGCATGTTTGAGTAGAGAGCTCTGTCTCTTTAATTATCTCAGTTACATGCCATTGTTTTATTTGTCTAGCTTGTTATTTACAATTCAGATCTTGAAAGATTGCTGTAGATGTAACCCATGCATTAATTCATAAGTAAAGATGGAGTAAGTCCGGATCATTGGGCAAGTGCAAATGCTTGATGTCTCTGTTGCAGTGAGCAATGCAGCTTTCTGAAGAAATCTGTGATAAGCAGCAGTTCTGTTATTATTTTGTTAGGAGACATTAATGAATTCGGGAGGTCTCCAGTATGTTACAGATTCAAAGGGATGTAAACACTTTAATTCCTAGTAATATGTGAATAATTTTTTTAAGCTTCGTAAATAACCTGAATAGTAAGTTCGCAAAGGAAAGGAAAGAAAGAAATTACAAAAGGAAGAATAAAAAAAGAACTGCATTGTGGAGGTAGCATGTTAATATGAATTACAGAAACAGTATAATCCTAAACAGAGTTACTCCAGTCTAAGCCCATGTAACTCTGATTAGGGTTGCTCTGAAAATTATTTTCTCCTCAATTTTTTCCTGGAGTTTTTCCTCACAGGAATTAGTAAAGCTGTTGGTTTTGAGGTCAGGAGGCTTTTAGAGATACTTGCCCCAATCTAGTTAAGCAGATAAAGCAGGCTTCACGAGTAAGGAATATACATGTACAGCTACCAGAACTGTGTACATATAGGCTTGTTGGGAAATCAGCAGTAGCTTCACACAGCTGTGGGAGATGGGGGTGATGCTCAAATGAATGCTATCCATTACCTCTCCCTATTTGGAGCTATTGTCAGTTGTCTGTGCACAGTTGTATCAACTCAAGACCACATTCTGCCAAGTCATATTTTCTCAGCATAAATTCTGCCATTAACATCCCATCACTGCCAAATCTTTGCAAACAGTGTTCCTAATGAGGCTTTGAGGACTATTAAAAATTCCAGGCCCTTCAGTGTCCACAGGACATATGGGGGTCCATGCAATGATGCAAAATATATTTTTGACAATGCTTTTTTATTAATTAAAAATGTTCACTTGATCCATGATGGTTCAGCGTTGAGGTGCCTGCTGGTTTCTAGTTAGTATATGAATGAATTAGGGTGGCTTCAGGTCAGAAGATGAGTATATTTAGATGCTTGTTAATCTATATTTACCTCACACCGTGTCACAGACTGCATGACTTGGCAAGGAGAGGTAGCTTAAACCATAAATGAAGTCCTGTTAGAGATTAGTAGCAGGCTTTTCTTATCCCTGTGCTAGATTTGGGGCAGTAAGTGATAGGAGTCAGCTGAGGGGACATCTTGAACTATAGGCGTCAGGGGTTGTCCTGTCAGACCCTTGTAGTTGCATCAATATTATGGCTTGCCAGGAAGTAATTTTACACTTGAATGCGCCCCCAGTCCCCTTAATCTGTGGCTGCCTTTGCTCCCTCCTAAACAGCTTTGCTGTCGAAACAGGATACCCAACCCATACAAGGGTTTCTTTTGCCACTGATGTTTCTACTGTGTACAGTATTTATGCTGAATGGAGCTTTTCTCTGACGGGAATTTCTTGTAGCTGGGTCATCAGTCACTGGTAAAATGACAGTCTTCCTGAAGAAAGCAAGAGAGGAGTGACCTTTATGTGACTGGACTTTATTTCGGAAACATTGTCATTTGTTGTACAGCTACCAGGCAGAAAGGTTGTTTTTTGTTTTGTCAAAGTACTCCTAGTTGGATAGAACAACACAAGTAGAAAAGTAAATCTTTAGAGCCTTGAAAGATACCAGGAGTTAAAAATAAATTTAGACAAATCAGAATTGGTAATACTAAAACTAGTGCTGTCAAAAAGCTTTTAAATGAGTCTACTTTTAGAAGGAACATGGGCAGTGGAGCCTACCTAGGTCAGTACTGTGTACTTTGATTGGTGGTAGCTCTCCAGGGTCTCAGGCAGAACAGGGTCTTTCCCAATACCTGTTCAGGCTTTTAACTAAAGATGCTAGGAACTGAACCGGAGATCTTCTGTGTGCAAAGAATGTGCTCTCCCAGTAAGCCATGGCCCAGCTGCCAAAGTAGTTTGAGGTCCAACCCACAACTAGCTACAGGATCTTAAAGAGAGAAAATGTTGATTTTTGTAATGTCTAAACTTAAAGATATCTTGCACATTTCAAATGGTTATGTTGTTCCTAGATGGGCAGTGATTAAAATGCCTTTGCTACCCAAGTTGTTATGCTTATTTTAAATGATGCCCATAGAAATTCTGGCAGAACAGCTGCAGAACATGGCAAAATATCTTGGTTAAATTCATTTGGGATGGTAACAAAATGTAAGATTGAAAAAAAACACATAAAACTGTGAGAAGGCTAGCTAAGCAGGAAGGGCTTTCAGTTCTGGATTTATGATTATGTTACTATGAACCTCACTCAGGTGTACTACCTAATTAATCTGATCAGAATTCTGGAAAATAAACAGATGAAAGTTATGGAATGGTGTTATTGTCCATGCAAAGTGGTAATAAGTGGTACAAGCCAGTCAGTCTGACTTCTGTTCCTGGGAAGATATTAGAGCAGATTTTAAAGGGATTGATCTGTAAGCATCTAAAGGACCGCTTAGTGATGTGGGGAAGTCAGCATGGTTTTGTCCCCAACAGATCTTGTCAGACCAACCTGGTTTCCTTCTTTGATCGAGTGACGAGCTTACTGGATCGTGGAAACTCTGTTGACATGATTTACCTGGATTTCAGTAAAGCTTTTGATAAGGTTCCCCATGACATTCTAATGGGTAAACTGGAAGACTGCAGACTGGACTATAAGACAGTTCTGTAGATAGGGAACTGGTGAGAGGACCGCATCAATGATCTGGATGAAGGCGTAAACAGGCTGCTCATTAAATTTGTTGATGATACCAAATTGGGAGGAGTGGCAAACACCCAAGGAGATAGAGTTAAAATTCAACAAGACCTGAATACTCTGGAGAAGTGGGCAGTTGTGAATAGGATGCAATTCAACATAGATAATGCACAGTATTACATCTGGGCCACAAAAATGTGAAGCATTGATACTCGATGGGGGATACACTTCTGGGTAGTAGTGTATGTGAAAGAGATCTTGGGGTAAAAGTGGATTGCAAACTAAATATGAGCAGTCAGTGTGATGCGGTGGCAAAAAAGGTTGTATCAAAAGGGCCATTGCATCGAAATCGCAGGTCATAGTCCCTCTCTATACTGCCCTGGTCAGGCCACACGTGGAGTACTGTGTGCAGTTCTGGAGGCTTCACTTCAAAAAGGATGTGGACAAAATCGAGAGGATGCAGAAGAGAACGACAAGGATGATCAAGGGTCTGGAGACTGAGTCCTACGAGGAAAGGCTGAGGGCCTTGGGAATGTTTAGTTTGGAGAAGAGGGGATTGAGGGGGGACATGATTGCTCTCTTTAAATGTTTGAAAGGCTGTCATTTGGAGGAGGGCAGGGAGCTGTTCCAGTTGGCAGCAGAGGATAGGACCCGAAGCAACAGGCTTAAATTACATGCAGAAAGGTGCTGGCTGGATATTAGGAAGAACTTTTTCACGGTCAGAGTAGTTCAAAGATGGAATCAGCTGCATAGGGAGGTGGTGAGCTCCTCTTCACTGGCACTTTTCAAGAAGAGGCTGGATGAATATTTGTCGGGGATGCTTTAAGCTCATCCTGCATTGGGCAGGGGGTTGGACTAGAAGGTCTGTATGGCCCCTTCCAACTCTGTAATTCTGTAAATATTTCTCCTGCCTTCAAAACAGACTCAGAGATCCTAGTATCCTAGTATAATATGAGATAAGTAGAAAGACAAATGAGCTTCTGAAGTTTTGCCTCTTACCTGATTTATCCATCATTCAAGCTTTGCTAGAGTTGAAATAGATATTAGGTCAGATCTGGTTGCAAAAGAAAATGCGTAGGTAATACTGTGAATCTATAGAACAGTAAAAAGATAATTTTAGAAATTATCCCGTTCCTTGATTTCAGCATCTATAGGTACTCTTTATTGACTCAGAGAGAACTTAGGGCCAAACTACAAGTGACGAATGACACAGGTTGGACACTTGTCAGCTTCCCTCAAGTTTTGATGGGAAATGTAGGCAGCTTGGCGGAATGTTGGACAAGTGACAGTTGAAAAATCCATTGGACAGCAGTCAGAGAGTCAAGCTGCAAGACCAGGATGCCTGCATTTCCCATCAAAGCTTGAGGGAAGCTGACAAGTGTCCAACCTGTGTCATTCATCACTTGTAGCTTGGCCCTTAGACAATGCCTCTAGAGCCGTTGTCATGATCCTGGGCATGTAGGCCTGAAGGAAGTCTGAGGCCTTACAGTAAATTTTTCTGTACATCTATCTGACTGCTAGTTCACCTGCAGACCTACATTGCCCAGGTTTAGGATTGGCCAGTCATTGCTGAGGAGGCTGGGCCATGGGGAAAGTAGTATAAGCCCCGCCTCTTGACAAGAGGGGAAATGTTTTTGTAGGAACTGAGTGGCAAAGAGGCTCAGTACAAGCAGGAGAGGTTCCTTCATCCAAGGAGGGTGAGTTGGGCCCAGAAAGGGCAAGATTTGAGGCAACAGTTAGGTAGTCGCTTTAGGAGACTTTATTTGGATGGGGAAAATATCAAGAATGAAAAAAGTTAAAACCCCATCTTGCCTATTGCCACAGCCCAAGTTCAAATCGGCACCCAACCCATGCCTGATTTTTAGAATTAAAAAAACCATCTCGAGTAAAGATTTGGTCAGAAAACTCTAGTGTCATAGTAAGAATAATATTTCTCTTTGACAACACTAGGGTTGCCAGGTCCCCTTACCCTTCTGGCAGGAGAGGAAGGGCCTGGCACTCACCTTCTGTATCCTTCCAAGAGTAACGTAATCACGCAGGCCCCTAGAGCACTCCTGTACTTGTCACTGGGTTGATTTTTAAAGAATTGGCCAGCTTGGGGCCCAAATTGGCCTGGCACAAAGCGTAAGAGCATTCCCAGGGCCTGCGCGATGACATCACTCCTGGAAGGCTCCAGAGGTGCATGACATCATCGCACCATGCTGGGAGCATGCCCTAAGAGTCCTGTTCCCCTGCCAGCCAAATGAGTGGTGGCCGGGGGGGCAGAGGCTGGGAATGGGGGATCCCCTGCCCCCACCAGGGGACCAGCAACCCTAGCATGCACACAGTTTCACAGTTTCTCTAAAAGGGAGCTTTTAGAAAGCTTATACCCCAAAGATCGTTGGTTTTTAAGGTGTCACTGGACTCGAATCTTACAGATTCCCTAGATGCAGAAAGGGGATTCTTTGAGACAGATATGTTTACATCGTTAAATATCCAGGCTGATTTTGTCCCAGAAGCAACCCTAGATAAACCAAATTATACAAGTTTAAAATAATTTTAAAATGGATAGCCATGAAATTGTTGAATTGTTTGGATAGTCTTGGGCAAGCCACTCTCTCTGCCCACATTTTTCTTATGCAGTCTCCATTTATTTCAGTTGAAAATGAACTTCCAGACAAGGCAGAAGTGATGCTTGTTAGGAAGGCAGAGATCTTAAAGGACATTGTACTCCCCACTTTCAATGGAGTTCATTTGACCCTTGCAGACTCAGTTAAAAGACTAGGGGTTATACTGGATCCAATGCTACTACTTGAAAAACAAGTTAAGGCAGCCACAAAAAATGTTTTCCACAACCTCACTCTAGCCTGGAAGATGGTATCTTACCTCAATGTAGCCAACCTGGCCACCTGGATCCATGCTATATTAACATCAATACTTGATTACTGTAATGCGCTATATATAGGTCTCCCATCTAAGTTAACTAGAAGACTCCAGTTGGTGCAAAACACTGTGGTGCGATGGTTATTAGGAGTGAGCAGGAGCATGAACATCACCCCTATTCTGCAGTCACATCATTGGCTACCTATCAGTTACCATGCTCAGTTCAAGGTATTGGTTATCACATACAAAGCTCTGCACGGCCTTGGTCCAGCATACCTACGGGACTGCCTCCCTCCCTATGTTCCTCCACTACAACTTTGCTCGTCTGAACAGGGTCTCCTGCAGGTGCCACCCTGCACATGGGCGAAATCAACAGTAGCCTGTACACGGGCTTTCTCTGTGGTGGCCCCTACTTTGTGGGACAGCCTGCCTGAGGAGATCAGGAGAGCCCCCACTCTCCTAGTTTTCTGCAAATGATGCAAAACTGAACTATTCAAAAAGGCTGTTGTATAGTAGAGAGGGGTCTCAATGCTCCACTAATGAGTTAGGGACCATAGACTTCACCACTATGTTGCCTTACGAACTGTCTGTTTCTTTAAATACGTGTTCCTGTGTCAGCCCTAGAATTGCTTATGTTCTGCTTCAGCATTTCTTCAACTCTGTATTGGATTCTTACTAATGTTATGTCTTTGTGAACTTGCGTTTATTTACCCCACGTCAATTGTCCTTGATACTGTCTGTACTACTTTCACGCTGTGTAATCCACCTTGAGTCTCAGTGAGAAAGGTGGACCATAAACGACATAAATAAATAATAAATAGTGGATTTTCCCTCTTTTTTCTAAAATAAGAATAATGAGCTGTTTGCTGAAGTAAGGTATTGGAAAGTACTTTTTATATTGAAGGTATCAGTTCTTCCAAGAAGATGCAGAGAAGTACATATATGGTTTCATTTAGTTCCCGTGAGGGGGATGCCTTTTTCTACGTTGGCACTCTCACCTTCATTTCTTCTTCCACCAAATTTCTAACTCTCTTGCCCCAAAGAAAAACTCTTCCATAGCTTCTGGGATGCATGGATATGTAGATAGTTTTTCTTTCACCTTGTCAGCTGTGCCCTGCAGTAAGTATAGGTCAGTACACTTATGTTGACTTGTCATCTGTTTGGAAACAATTGCTGCTGGAAAAGCTAGAGGAGCTGTTATAGCACCAACCAGCTACTGATGAGTTTGTGCTCGTTTTCCATAACCCATTGCAAATTGTAGTCATATCTGTCAGCAACAGGATCAAAAAGGATGTGCTTATCAGTGGGTTCTAGACTGCAGTCTTTGGGTCATTCAGACTACTTTGAAGGATAGAGCCAAAAATATCATAGAATGGAGAGACTTGATGTTAAAAAAGGAAGCGGGTTATGCATTGACGTGATGTTTTGAGGACCTGGGCTGCCAGTAAAAAATTTTAAGATTCACCATTAAGCGCTTTTTATTCTGTTGTACAGGTTAGAAATCTTTGTTACATGGTGACCAGGCGAGAGAAAATGAAGCACTCCATTTGCAAACTCCAGGAGCAGATCTTCCATCTCCAGATGAAACTTATTGAGAAAGATCTTTACCCAGGTAACTGCACCTGCCGAGGCTTAGAAAGCCTGCTGTCACAAATGTGTTTATTTGCATTGTATCAGTACTGTTGGAGGAGCTAATTAACCTTGTTGCTATTTTGCATAATTTGATTTAATAGCTTCTGAAAATGGAGGCCTAGGAAGGAGCCAGCCTTTAGAATCTCTCGACTCCAAGACCTCTGGATTTTATAAGGAAGATGTTCTTATGGGGATAATGATCTCTCAGCTCAGAAGTCTGTTAGGGGTGGAGAGAAGGGAAGGCTGATGACTCATACTGGTCTGTTTTTGCAGTGTAACCAGACAACAAATCCTTCCCTCACAGAGACTCTTTTTGCCTTTAAAACCTTCACCAAGACCCTTGAGGTTGGCATTAATATTCAACTGCCAGCCTTCAGCAGCAGCAAGAGGATGCCTGTAGCCTTAATGGCAGGTGTTGGGTAGAGTGTTGGAAGCAGAGGGACACTGGGTTCACTACCGTGCAGTATATACCAGTATATACTGGTAGCCATATTCAAGTTTTCCAAATCCAGCTAAACCAATCTGCATATTATAAACATTGTTTCACAGTTAATTACTACAAACACACACACCTTAGCTTGTAGTATTTACAGTGCAATCCTATGGAGAGTTACTCCAGTCTAAGGCCATTGACTTCAATGGGCTTAGACTGGTGTAATTCTGCATAGGATTGCACTGTTAGTCTTAGTTGATAGACATGGAAAGTCCTTATCAGATGCAAAACTAAGGATACTTTCCTAGGAGCAAACAGCAGTGAGGAACATGGGAGTTACTTCTGAGTACAGCTGCTTAGGATTGCTCCCAACTGGATCATAACTTCAGTACGAGGAAAGATGGGTTTAACTTCCTTTCAGCAGTTTTCTCAGCCACACACACTCCCATACATACCATGCTGCAGCATGGAAAGGGGAAAAAGGCAGTGACCCTGCCTTTGGCAGTCTTATTTATCTGCTGTGGCTAATTGAAGCTGGAAGAGAACAATTTAGGTGGGGGAAATAGCATGAGTAAAAAAAGTTAAGCCCCCACCTTGCCTATTATATTCATGCCTGTCTTTTAGAGTAAAAAGACTACCTCTATAGCAGAGATTAAGTCACAGAACTCGAGTATAATATGTGGTTTTTCCCCATCTCTCCTTCCCCCGTTTGAGTTTGAATATCATATTAGGGCTTGTCTCAGCAGTGCTGACCATTTGGACCGTGTTCACCTGCCCCGGGTTGCACAATGAGTAACTAGACCTCAAATCCCTCCTGGATTAAAGATATAATTTTCCTAAATGAGAGTGTGTCTGTTGATCAGTCAACTAGCCTTTGTTATTTAAATGAGCCCCTTGGGAGAGGGGAATATTTACTTGTGCTGTTTGACAGAAGGAATGCATTGGGAGAATGCAGTCATGTCTTGCCAGATCACCTAAAATTTTGGAAAAATAGTATAAAACTTCAGTGATGGCAACAAGGTTTTTCAGTAGTGAAAATCAAGACATTGTCTTTGTAGCATGATTTTTATTCCCTGATGTCTTGCAGGTCTGTCTGAAGGGCACCTTGTATTTCCAGGACATGGCCACGACACTGAAAATAAGTTATTCTAAGCTCTGCTAGGCCCTGGATAAAATTAAACCCTATATTACCTAGTGATGTTATTGAATATTACATCTTTAAACAAGTAATGATCATGCATTCATCCCTGTAACTTCTTGTCTCATAGGCCTATTTGTAGAGGTCTGCCTGGTCTCTAATACAGAACGGGCAGGGGGATTGACTTCAAAAAATGTGGAACCAATTTCAGTAAAGTATGATGAGAAAGAAGTCCTTTTTTTCTAAACAGGCACATTTACAAAACATCTTTTGATATTATGGAGTATTACCACTCAAACTTTCTCATATTAGTCATTTGTAACTCCTTTCTTTAACTTTCAAATGAGTACCATTAACTTTGGAGAGATTGCTCCGAAACAATCTGCAAATAACTACCAAAAGCTTAGTTTATCCTATTTGTAGAGGTCTGCCTGGTCTCTAATACAGAATGAGCAGGAGGATTGACTTCAAAAAATATGGAACCAATTTCAGTAAAATATGAGAAAGAAGTCCTTTTATTCTAAACAGTCACGTTTACAAAACATCTTTTGATATTATGGAATATTACCACTCACACTTTCTCATATTAGTCATTTGTAACTCCTTTCTTTAACTTCCAAATGAGTACCATTAACTTTGGAGAGATTGCTCCGAAACAATCTGCAAATAACTACCAAAGGCTTAGTTTATCCACATTTGAGAAGCTGCAGCTGTTCCAAAAGAGAATTAGATCAGAAGTTGTGCCTCGTCTCCCATCTGTTAATGGAGAAAATGGTGCCAACCCCTGTTTGTCATAGACAACAAGGTACTTTCTGAACACATACTAAATAATCCTCTCAATGCTACAGAGACATTAGGGCAACCCCCTTAATTTCATAGTGTACATGAGACTCTGATGTTGTGCCTTCTGTTGTTCCTGTACCAAGGGGTTGTAGATCATGTGCAGGTAGGATATATGCTAGAAACACCGCAGTAGTTGATTGTTAAACACTGGGTTGCACCCTGTGGACAGTCTGCTGACAGAAGAGGAAGAAGTGACAGTCTTGCCCAGTTCCCCTCCTCACAGCAGTCCCTCAAGCCTTGTGGCATTTTGACTGTGAGGCTCCTCTGATGCTCAGAAATGCATTTATGGGGGTCACAGAAAGCTTCCAGGGTAACAGGAAGGCAGAAAAAGATCCACTTCTTCCAGCAGAAAATCAACAGAATACAACCCATTATTTTTAATCATCCTTATCTGCAATGCAATCATCTTGCAGAAGTATGCTTTTCCCTTCTTGTGATTGTTATTGCTAATCTTGGCCTAGAGCTCTAGATGTTACGGATTTTTAATGTCAGCACCTGTTTCATTGGCAAGTTTACTAGCAGTTGCATTGGCTTCTTGGCAACTGCCTCTGGTTCTGTTAAGGAACAAAGGTTAAACTACTGGCGGGTAATCTTTTTCTTCTCTGTGCTTTTAGCTTTATCTGTAAATTCATTTGCTGTATAAATTAATAGGGAGTGTCTTACAGTGAATGCACAGAACAGTTTGGTTTTTAAAAAAATAAACATAGACTTAGTAGATTTTTTTCACACATGACTGGGCATTCAAAAGTATGTAGTTGTTAAGTCTGCATCTTACACATTTCTTTTTCTTTTTTCCTTCTTTTTGCAAGAAGAGCACAGGACTGAAAAATCAAAGCTATATAACATTTTCTCTAGAAGGAGCATCTGGCTGTTTGGCAGAGTTCTCAGTCAGTTGTTGTGTTTGTGGCTTTGGCGCCACCTTAGAAGCCATCATGTGATTGAGGTTCCTTTAGGACTGTCTGGACTGCATTCTCTTCAGCTCAGAGTTTTTCCTGGACTTGAATTTTGTGGGTCAGAATGTGTGCACTGAAAATCAGTGGCTCAAAATATCCTGGTACATGATCATGAATACAAAAGACGTATGCAGATAATGTCATTTGATCACTGTACATACATGAATAATTTTTCTCCTTTCAACTGAAAAGATTCTTTTTTTGTAGAGTTTTTCATTATTTAAACTATAAACAATAACATAAAAGCCATAGACAACAAACATAAAAAGAAGACACACTAGCAATACATAGACAAGTGAAAAAAGAAAAAAAAATCCTTGAACTAAACTACAGATTCAACTGAAAAATTTTGAAGTTCTGAAAATGTTGCTCTGTTGGAGCAAAAACAACTTGAAACATCTTAAAGAATAACAGATTTATTGTGACAGACATCTTTGTTGATTAGAACCTACTTTATCAGATGCATGAAGTGTTAATTGGTGGGTATGTACATCAGAACAAAGAAAAAACATTGTAAACAGTGGAGCCCAAAGGCCATGAAGTACAAGGGTAGTAGCAACAGGTCTGTGGCATGATCCTAAATGCATACAAGATAAAAGCATAATGACCTGTTCACAACAGTATTTTCTGTGCCAGTGCTACTTTGCTAGCCAGACTATTTTTATTTAACACATTTAAGAGGAAAGGTTTTCATTTAAGTTTGTTACATAATATAACGTAGTTAGAAATATAGCATTATCACATAACTGCTGTTGTAAATGTATCACTGCCTTTGGATCTTCAGTCCAGCTCCTCACGTTATCTTAAACTTTTACCTCAGGAGAGTTCTGGTCATAACCATGCAAACCAAGCTTCAAATGTTCTCTGCTTTACTCACACTTTTACCTGGCAAACATCTTCCTTTTTTGTTTGTGTGACCTATATGTTGCTGCATCCCAAACGTTTTTTTCTGCCACTAAAGGCTTTCACCTCAGACCTCCTCTGTTTAACTGATAATATAGGAAGGCTTGTTACAGCTGATAATTTTTACAAAATGGTCAGCACGTGACGGAGGTTGTGAAGTAAAAAAAAGATTTTTTTAAACAAAAGTAGAATTTATTTATAATTACATAAGAGTGATGGTTGCAGAGTTTTGATAATCATATTGGTTTCAGAATAGTTCATAAGCTTGGTGGTTTCAAAATAATTATATCTTCTTAAAGATACATACACAGACTAATTTTCCATACAAGTCTTCACTAACTAAATGTACTCACTTGTCCACACAGACATAGTTTCATTCAGGCCTTTCCCCACAGCTTGCCTGACCTTGATAGAATACCTAGATAGAATAATCTCTCAGATACACACAGACTGACCCAGGTGCACACACAGTTTTTCTAACTTAGACAGAATTAGCCTCTCAGGCTTCTACACAGTTCTAAATAGCTAGATTAAATATTTAACAGGCTTTTGTTACCTAATATTCCAAATGATACCTTGTCAGGACAAACCACACAAGTACAAAACTGAACTCCAGGGTCTCAGTCTTCCTCTGTAGACCCAAAATGTCCAAGAACGAACAGGCTGCCATTCAATTTATATACCGCTCTTCAGGACAACTTAATGCCCTCTCAGCGGTTTACAAAGTATGTTATTATTATCCCCACGAAAATTGCCCTATGAGGTAGATCCAGAGGAGTTAGCCATGTTAGTCTGTAGTAGCAAAATTGAAAAGAGTCCAGTAGCACCTTTAAGACTAACTAACTTTACTTCAGCATAAGCTTTCGAGAATCACAGTTCTCTTCGTCATAGCCCCACCTATGAGGTAGGTGGGGCTGAGAGAGCTCCGGAGAGCTGTGACTGACCCATGGTCACCCAGCTGGCTTTAAGTGGAGGAGTGGGGAATCAACCCTGTTCTCCAGATTAGAGTCCTGCTACTCTTAACCATTACATTAAACTGGTGTAGCTTAGGTCAAGAGCTTAGTCAAGAGCTACACACAGAGCTGAACTAAGAGCAGAGAACAAACTGAAAGTCATATGCCATGGCACCCGCAACATGGTCTAATCCTGAAGGTTCAGTCAGTGTTGCTAAATCACATGACCCTGTTTCTGCAGCTGAGACACATTTGCATCCAGAGCAACTAGGAGCCCCCCCCCCCTTCCTCAGCACTAATGAAATGGAATGAAGGGGATGAACTTTCCTCTTCTGTTCCTGGCCTTGATGGTCTCTGATCTTAATGATCTCATCCGCACCTGGGGCTGTGAACACCATCTCTAAGGTGATTTCTCCGGGAACAACTAGCTTGAAGTTTCAGTAAGTTTCCAGGGATTTCTCTTGCGGCCTGACTAGTTCAAAAGCCTGAACCAAAGTTTTGTCAGCAAAGAAACCAGCTAAAAGAGGCTGCTTTCTTGACACACTGAATATCAGATGCTGCAGACAAATTACAAGAGAAGCCATCACGCCTTGCATGTGTATTTCCCACAGGCATCTGGCTGAGCTCATATGGAAACAGAATGTTGGCCTAGAAGGACCTTGATCCAGATCAGTGTTCTTATGTTCTTTTCTCTTCCAGTGGAACATAATTTAATTCCATACATAATGTTTACGCTTACTCCAGTTTTCAGTTCTTTGGAATAATTAATTTAGAGAGTTGGAGTTTTTGTTCAAAATGAAACAGGCTTTGTAAGATTAGAAGATCTGCACCTTTATATTTCTGTGTGCAAGCTAGTATAATTTTGGGGGATCCTAAAATGGGTAGAAAGGCAGCATAAAATGTTTTAAATAAATAAAATAAACCTCTATTTTTAGTAGGCAGAGTTGGTATTATAGACATATCATTGCGAGATACCATGTGTGGCACACTTCAGCTTGTGCATATGTTGTACTTCTGTGGTGTTTGCTACAAGGTACTACTTTTATTTGTCTGAGGTTCGATGCTATCTACCCGTTTCCTTTCTTTCCTAATGGTTAATAGCATAAACTTGAGTCATCTCCAGCTGTTACCATTACAGACTCAAAATGTAGCTACCTACAGGTAAAGGCTGCTGTTATTATGTGCTTCAGCAATCATTGATAAAGTACAAATAAAGATCTTTGAGAATCTTAGATAGTAGACGCTCTACAGGTATTATGTGAAGTACAATTATGTGTAGTCAGATTGCTGAGCAGCAGCCAGAATATTCCTTCAATATTTATTGTGTATTTAATGCACTCTAAGATGCTTTATATATGGGATGTGTCAGAATTACTAATGAATATCTCAGTTTGGAAGCTAGGGAGTTCCGCAGCTCCTGTTTATCCTATTCATCCTGCTCCAGATTCTCCTGGATACACATAGTCAGGGAAGACTTCCTCATTCTATCTGTGACTCTTCCAGCTATTGACCCTCCCTGTCTGGGTTATAGAATTTATTTTGGAGCTTCTGTTCTTTTAAATTTTGGCTTGGTTTTTTAAAAAGAGTACACACAGTATTGTATGCAGTTGATGAATAGTGAAATTGGAGCTGGTTTTGATGATAGCCTTTGGATTTCAGATAAACTCAGTTTTGTTTTGTTTTTTATAAACCACATTTGGATTAAAAGTCTGTTGTGTAGCTGTTGTGTGAATGGTTGGGAAAGATTGTCCCCGCCAGCTAATGTAGTGGTTATTTCTGCCAAAGCAGACCATCAAGAAGAATATTGCAGCCATACATTAGATTCGCAAGGCAGCTTCCATGCCAGCTTCATAATCATTGAGGATGTTCTGGTGCAGGTGTCTTCTTTTTTTAAAAAAAAGTTTGTAGCCTATGCCAAATGGTTCATATTTGCCAGTTTAGCTTTTATAGGCTTTGAGCTGACTGGAGCAGAGTTGTTTTTTCTGTTTCAGTTTAAGCTAAGGTTTGACTGCTCAACTACAGCAATGCAAACTTCTGCAAAAGAGATTGTTCTAGCAAGGGATCCATTTGACACAAAAGAAGCTCCCTCTGGAATTCTGTTAAGCCAAGTGAAGGTTTGCCAGCAACATATGTGGAAACAGGATCAAGTCACAAATATCAATCCTGTGATTCAAGAGGAAATTGCAGTTTTACTAGAAACTGTGGACCCAGTCCCAAGACTATATCTTTGTTCTTAGAAGCTAGATTCTGGCCTCCCCTTTTTAAAAATATAGGTAACTCCATTAAAGCTTTTGTTTAAGTGACATACAGATCAGACTGAATGAGTTCCCCACTTTTTCCCCTTGAGACTTATCTAAGAAGTTGTTTCAGATACATAGCTGCCTGTGTTGGCATTCACTGTGTAGACCTATAAAAATCATTTTCATATTTACAATGTGTTTGGATAAATAATAGCTCTTTCACTGGGAGTTAAATTTTTGCACATCATTCTGTAATCCCAGTGGTTGCAGAGGTTATTAAATAACCTCCAAAAATGCATGAGATACATTTCATTCTGTTTGATCAGTAGCCCAGAAGACTTTGCTTCCAAAACAAATCTTTCTTGGAAATGTGCTTAAAGTGGCCTTTTTTATTGTCACTTGTGGTCGCTTTGGAAGTCTGGCTCTAGAAAGATGAAGTTATGGAAATTTTTTCGGCTTGTCCTATGTACAAATAATAAGTGATATATTCATATAATTCTGAAAGACAGGGATTGCCAACTACTAAGGACTGCCTGCTTCCAGTGTTACCTTACTCAGTCAGAATGGTCCTGTATGAAAAATGTAACACTGAAAGAGTTTATAAAAGTGATTGCATTCCAGAATGTCTCCCACATATGGATACTTCACACCCAGGGCCCATTGCTAAATGAATCCTTTTAGAAGACGGGAGAAAAAATATATGAGGCCTGAGGCTTATTTTAGCTGCTAAATCCAAATAGATGGGCAGAGTTGTAGACTAGAGACAGATTGGGAAGACTCTAAAAGCCAAATAGTCTCCTGTTTGTACCATTCTGGGATCCATAGAATTAAAGCTTCTTTTAAAAACATAAATCTAGGTAGTCAGTCTGTGACAAGATGGGTTTGGTTTGTTTGTTGTAATTAACAAAGCGTACAAGATGAGGGTAAAGCAAATTAATTTTAATATATAGAAAAAAGTCTTCCAACATAAAATAAAAGTTGGTTAACAATGTAGTTTAAACCTAATGTAGCTAGTATTTTCTCTGTTCTGTGTCAGTAATAAGAACAGGGCAGAAATTATATTTATACAAGTGGGGACCCATGAAACTTGTAGGGGCTTCCCTCACTTCACCCCTGGGTATAGGAGTACATATTTAAAGCAGCAGATAATATGTAAGGCAATATAGTGATGAAGTCTATGGTCCCTAACTTATTAGCGAAGCATCTGAGACCCCGTCCCTACAATACAGCCCTCCCATTTGAGTAAAAAGTTCAATTTTGCATCGTTTACAAAAAGCCAGGAGAGTGGGGGCTCTTCTGACTTCCTCAGGCATGTCATTCCACAGGATAGGGGCCACCACAGAGAAAGCTCATGTACAGGCTGCTGCTGACTTCACTCGTGTGCAGCCTGGCACCTGCAAGAGACCCTGTTCAGATGAGCGAAGCTGCTGTGAAGGAACATAGGGAGGGAGGCAGTCCCATAGGTATGCCAGACCAAAGCCATGAAGATCTTTGTATGTAATAACCCAATACCTTGAACTAAGCACGATAACTGATGTGCAACATGGATCCAAGTGGCCAGGTCAGTCGTGTCAAGATAAGAAGCCATCTTCTAGGCTAGAGTGAGACTGTAGTAAGCGTTTTTTGCAGCTGCCTTAACTTGTTTTTCTAGTAATAACGCTGGATCCTGTATAACCCCTAGGCTCTTAACTGAGTCTGCAAGGGTCAGACAAACTCCATCAAAAGTTGGAAGTACAATGTCCTTCAAGATCTCTGCCTTCCCAACAAGCATCACTTCAGTCTTGTCTGGGTTCAATTTCAATTTGTTGTTTTTCAACCATTTCACTACGCCTGTCAGGCAGCGATCTAAGATTTCTACTGCATCCTGTGAGGACCTGGATAGCGAGATATGAAGTTGGGCGTCATCTGCATATTGATGACATCCAACTCCATAGCTGAGAATTAGTTCTTCTAAAGGCTTTATGTAGAGGTTGAATAACGTGATAGATAAGATTGCACCCTGCGGAACCCCACAAGATAGTTTCCATTCTGGAGATAGGTGATCTCCAATGGCAATCCTTTGAGTCCACTCCAAGAGAAATGATTTAAACCAGTCCAGGACACACCCTTTGATGCCCACTTCTGTTTCTAAGTGCAACAGGATGGCATGGTCTACTTATCAAAAGCTACAGATAGATCCAATAGAAGCAATAAGGAGGCATGGCCTTTGTCTATATTCAGACGGAGATCATCCACTAATGCTACTAGTGCTGTCTCTGTCCCATGCCCTGGTCTGAAACCTGACTGGAAAGAGTCCAGAGCACTAGAGATCCAAAAAGGTCTGGGGTTGGTCAGCTACTGCTCTCTCAATCACTTTGCCCAGAAAGGGCAGATTAGAGACTGGGCGATAATTGGCCACATCATTTTTGTCTAGGGATGGTTTTTTAAGTAGCGGATGGACAACTGCCTGTTTGAGCTGCTGGGAAAAGCTGCCCTGAGTTAGCAATTGATTTACAATAGACCTCAGTGGTTCACTTATGTGGTCCTTACTTGATGTTAACAGCCAGGATGGGCAAGGATCGAGCACACACGCAGTGGCTTTCATAGACATCAAGATCCTGTTAAGATCTGTCATTGTGATTGGTTCAAGGCAGTCCAAATGTAAGCTGGATGGTGTATTAAGTATTTCTTCAATCTCGTTTGCATTGCAACTAGCAGCTAGATCAGAGCATATTCGTGCTATTTTATCAGCAAAAAACTTAGCAAAGGCCTCGGAGCTATCTGTTCTTGGGACTGTAAAGGTTCAGATTTAGGGGTTAGGAGGCGTCTGGATATCTTAAACAATTGAGATGGTCATGAACTAGGTGACACAATAGTTGCCGAAAAATAACATTTCTTTACCACTTTCATTTCTGCTTCATAGGTGGGTTCTGTAGCATGTTCTATCTGCTTCTGTGCGAGTTTTTCGCCAGCGCCTTTCTGAACGTCTTCCAACCCTCTTTAAGTCAGCCAGCTCCATGGTGAACCATGGGGCTGGTGTCCGTCCCAAACTAAGAGAGAGAAAAAAAATTTAAGTCCTCTCTCTAACCGGGGTGGGGAACGTAGCCACACAAGTATAGACTGCTATGTTCAGATCCCAGGTCTAGTCTCATGAAATTAACCAGTTTTGACTCTGAGAACAAGAAAAAAATGAATAAGGAACAAATGAGCCACTGCCAGCCCCCATAAAATGGGGATCCTGATAGCAGCTAGGGGTTTGGAAGAAGGTATAGCGTGGGACATATGTTGCTCAGTGTACCTCATAAGACTTTTATGTCTGTGCTTTCTTCCTGGACGCAAGGGAAGGAGGTTGTTTACTTATTATTTTGGTCAGTTAGACAACACAATGCAATCACAATCGTTAAGTAGTTCTTACATGGATTTTCACTCTGCCAGGTTGGCATTGTTTAGAATTGCAAGCCTACATCCTGCTAGTAGCCTTTGGAAACTGGGTGAGCATCCCTAGCACTTACTGAATTCAGAAGAATACATGCCACATCTTACAGAATCACTGTCTTGGATAATACAATATCGTTTGCATATCATTAACATGGAACTGCATCCTTTCCCAGTAGAATGCTGGTATTCAGACTGACCCAGGATTTCTTTCTTCCCCATTTCATTTTCTCTTTGCACAATAGGGGAACTATCAGTCTTATTTATCACTGGCTCACTATAGCTATTAATTACTCTTTGCCGTGTCAGCTAATGAGCAAACCCATGGTGGAATCATGTTTGACAGATTTTGGAAAGTTCTCTTCATAAAGTTGAGCTTGATGGTTTATTCACTGATGAATAATCATTTCAGCAAGCAATACTTCTTAAGGCTGGAAGGAGCTGGCAGTTTAAAAGCATAACTTTTCTATCTATCTGTCTTCTGTGAACTGAAAAGTAAACCCCTAACTGTCAGGCTTTGAAATGCAGCTGTTGTTTTTGACAGGCTTCCTTTTCAGAAAGGGTAACATTTATATTGCTGTTTGGAAGCATTGCACCGTCTAAACAAAGCCATATATTTTATTTGTTAAGTCAAGTGAAAAATGTGTCTGTCCTTCTTCAGTTAGCTGGCAGGAATTGAGCAAACATCAATTTTAGTTTTCTTTCTTCCTGAAAGCCAGTTCAGTGCTTGAAAGAGAAAAATCTTTGATTGGCATGCCTGGGAATGTAAATCCTTTATAAAACAATCATTGTGGTTTATTAAGTAGCTACAAAAAACCGTAATTGGTTTAGGCCAATAGCCCGTCAATCTCATTTTTCTTTCTCTAGCAGCAACTAGTTCTGCAGATTTAAAATAGCTTTGTAACAGTATGACCTATTGATATGTACCACAGGGTGACTCTTTTATTTTGCTTTTGGTAGTTCTGTCTCTGAAAAATAGTTGCACATGGGCAAAATCAGCAGCTGCCTATACAGGTGTAGTGGTCCCCCACCTTATGGTGCAGCCTACCAGAAGAGGTCAGGAAAGCTTCCACTGTCCTGGCTTTCCGCAAATGATGCAAAATTGCAATATTTAAGAGGGCTTTTTTACTCGGATAGGAGGGCTATACTATAAGAAAGTGGTCTCAGAGGAATGCATCAATAGAGGGATAGGGAGGGACCTCGGACTTTACTACTGTGTGCTATCTGTTGCTTTGGGTATGATCCCCCTGGATTGTTTAATGTATCAGTCTTAGAGTTGTTTATGCTCAGTCTTAGAATTGTTTATGCATTTCTTCAACCCTATATGGGATTTCTGCTGATTTTAAAATTTTGCAAATGTGCATTCATAGACCCTATTACATTGTTTATTGAAATGTCCTTGAAATTGACTGTACTAACTCACACTGTGTAATTCACCATGAGTCTCTGTGACAAAGGCAGATTATAAATAACGTAAATAAATTAGAGGTACTTCACTAGCAAAAAAAATATCTAACAGTGAGTAACTTAACCAACTGCTGCCTACCACCACCATAACATGAAAACAGAAAAAGACTACGTGGCAGGTTTGTATGCCTGTAATGCTGTTGATATACCTACCACTATGTATCCTATACACATTTTTTTCATATGCCCCTGTGGCACCATAATACATGGCCAGAGGCTCTTTCAGCAGAGGAAGGAATCATGGGAAGATGGATGCTAAACTTCTGCCTCACTCCAGTTGCATAAACGTAATATCTTGGAGTGGCCACATGTTTGAGCCTTTTGGCATGAGCTTAAGGGCAAGAACCTAAAGGCCCTTGGCTCTTAGCCCATGGTTCACAGCTTGTGCCCTTGATGGACCACCCTAGTGGATACCAGACGAGTCTAGGATATTTTCTGTACATTTTGTTTTTGTTTTCCAGTATATTTATTTGTTTATTTCAATTGTTTTGATATTTTTGGTAAGTCAATTTAGGGCCCCATTGAAGAGAAAGTAGATTAATAAATCCTCTAAATAAATACACTCCTAGCTGCACAAAAATTTACATTCAAAGTTTACTCTTTAAAAAAGCATATGCTTTGCAATAAAAGGGCATCTGCTTTGCATGAAAAAGCTCCCAAGTACAACCCTCAGCAACTCTAGTTAAATTGATCACTTAGTAGCCGATAGGAAAGATCTCTAACTGAGTTCCTGGAGAACTGCTATCAGTTAGCGTAGACAATACTGACCTTGACAGACCAGTGGTATGATTGGATATAAAGTAACTTCATGTGTGACTTCACTGAGACAACAGAACACTCAGAGCCAAGCTACAAGTGATGCTTGACACAGGTTGGACACTTGTCAGTTTCCCTCAAGTTTTGATGGGAAATGTAGGCAGCTTGGCAGAATGTTGTACAAGTGACAGTTGAAAAATCTATTGGACAGCAGTCGGAGAGCCAAGCTGCAAGACCAAGATGCCTACATTTCCCATCAAAACTTGAGGGAAGCTGACAAGTGTCCAACCTGTGTCAGGCATCACTTGTAGCTTGGCTCTCAGTCTCCTTATAAATACATTAAAAGCTTATAGTAGTTCCTCTGGTAATACAAAACTACAGTATTCTGAATACAGTACATATCATGATTTTTTCAAAACTTTTGCATTTGGACCTTTAATTCAACTCCTCTTTACATTATCATAAACTTATGCCTCAGGAGGTAACAACCAACACTTATTTTTCCTCCAAACAGAGCTTCAGGTGTCCTCTAATTTACCTCAAGAACACCTTCTCTTAGGGTTCCCAGGTGCCTGCCAGTGGTGGGCAAACTCCTGGGGATTTGCCCCCTCAACCACCGATCACCCACTGATCAATGGGAGGTAGCAAGCCCCCCAGAGGTTGCCCACCACCGGCAGGTACCCAGGGAACACGTGATGTGAGCATGCTCCCTGGGGGCACAGTTATGTCACTTCTGGAAGCGATGTCATTGCACTGACTGAGGGAGCATTCCAGCACTTGGTTTGGGGCCAATTTGGGCCCCAAATAGGCTGAATCAGTCCCATGCAGCACGCAGGAGCAGTCACGTGTCTGATGCAGTGACGTCACCTCCAGAAGTGATGTCACAGCCCCAGGGTATGTGCATGCAAAGCACGTGCATGAAGAGCAACCACATGCCCAACACGAGGTAAGCACCAGGGACCCTACCCTCCCAGCCGGAAGGGAGAGGGACCTGGGAACCCTAGTGATCTATATTGCTACCTCCCTGACTCCCTCAAAAGGTTTTCATTGCCAACAAAGTCTTTCATCTTTAGACTTCCCCAGTTTAACTGGTACTATAGGAAGAATTGTTATAGATGGTAGTATGAAAGAACAGTCAGGGTGTGAGACTGGCTGTGAGGTAAAAAGGGGATCTATTTTTCTTAACCAACAGTAGAATTGATTTATAAGAACATACGTGTGATGGTTACAGAGTTTTGATAAGCATATTCGTTTCAGAATAGTTCTTAAGCTTGGTGATTTCAAAAATAATTATAGCTTCTTGAAGGTATATTCCCATACAGAAAAAAAACTCATTTCATCCACACAGGCATCGATACACTCAGGTATTTCCACACAGCTTCCTGACCTAGATAGAATGATCTCTCTAATGAATGACTCAGAATGACCCAGGTGCACACACTCTTTGTCTGACTTAGCTGGAATAAAACCCCTTTCAGGTTTCCACACAGTTTGTCTGGTTTAGTCAGAATCCTGTCTTGGAGAGACACCCAAAGACAAACTAAAAACTTTTCCTTCAGCCCTCTGACTAAAAACTGCAGTTCACTCTGCCCTGTAGAGTACAACTACTGTCCAGTCAGAGAAGACTCCATTCGCCTATCCAGCCCCTTCCTTCTTTCCTCAGAGGCCCACAGTGACAAATACTTTAAAAACCCACATTAGCAACCAGAAATAAAATCCAAATTATATATGTTACATGCAAAACCTTACAGTATGTCTTTATAATAGCCATTTCACCCAAGAGAAATAAATCCCATGGATGATCTAATTTAAATTATTTTGTATTAATCTGACTACTTTCCCAAATAATACTCAAAATTATGTCCCAGAACTACAGTTACCAAATGCTTTCCTGTTCAACTACCTCTACATGAAATTCAATTTTGGCTAGACGTTTTGCAAGGGTGTGGTGGCTTTTCAGATTTTTGTATGATCGTGTTTAGAGGTACTTCATTGTGGTTGGTCTACATATAGTTGTCAGAGGGATCAAACCAAGTCCAGGCATCTGGACCTATTCCACATTTGACTGCATTCATATGTGAAATTTTGTAGAATACGCCATCTGCTTTGCTTGGTCCTTGATGCCTCAAACCTGTGTCCAATAAATGTTTAATCATACGCTAATGTTGCTCTAGATCTTTTGAATGGGATTAGTTAAGCAAGTGCTGTATATCATCAGACTTGGACGGTACTGTAAAGCTCTACTGAACCAAGCTTCTTATAAATTGTCAAGGCTGCTGCCAACAAATATGCCTGAAGGACACAACTTCAAGTTGCAGACAGTTCACAACCCTGCTAAGAACACTGACATTTTAGCCAATATGACATGAACCTCATTTGTCTGTAATCCAAGAATTCCAGTATTAAATAGTATACTGATACAGTATACTGAGTATACTGATGAACCAAATTAGCAGCCTACACCTCCTGCTAATTAAAAGAACGCTCTTCTGTTTTCTGTGAGCTACTAAGCATGCATAGGCTCTATGCATTAAGAAAGCCATACTAAGCAGGTCTAGTTCGAAGTAAGTCCCATTTTATTCATTGGGGCTTACTTCCAGGAAAGTGTTCTTATGATTGCAGCCATACTGTACCACTTGCCATTGTAAAACTTCCTCAAGGATCTGCAGTGTTTCTTCTTTGTATCTCTTGTAAGTTTTAAATTTTACCTGTGATTGTGTTACTAATTTAATGGGTAATTAATGAGATTTGCTTTTTAAAAAAATTGTATAGAGCAAACTGGGAAGAGAACAAAGGGGAAAAGAAGTGACCCAAAAAGAAAAGGAAGAGATGATAGGAAAAACAGTCCAGAGAAGAAAGAAAAAAGGAAATCAGGGAATGAGTTGGTGCTGCAACAGCTGGGTAAGTTTTGTATCAAAACTGAACCTTCAGATTCTGTGGAGCACTAAAAACACTACAAATGATCCCCTTTGTGAGTTGCAGAGTACAACATTCATAGCTAAAAACATTACAGTAAGAATAGTCGCATATCCCAATCCTACCTATACTTTATTCACATTATTTCAAGTTATTTTAAAAATCCTTCTGCACTATATTTGCAGCAGTCCTCACCTAACACCAGTAGGACACTTTCTGTCCTTGGTGTGAATGGGAGAGAGAATATGAATACTCTGCTTCACCAAGGGGAATAAGGAGGGAGGAGTGCATGTTTTAGGGTGAACAAAAGACCTTAAAAAGGCCTAATACATTTTTGTAATATAAAGGAAAGGGTTCAGGAGGAGGGAGGGATGCTAAAGACCGATGTGATCGGCATTCTGTAAGCAGAAACAGGAAACCCGCAAGCACTTGAGGGAGGCATATCCTTCTCCTTCACTGTTTCCTTTTTTTCTTCCCTGAAAGCCCCCATATTCTCTCCCCTTTTCCTGCCTCATTATCTCCTTCCCACCAACCAGCCAACCTATCTTTCTGTGTCCCCCATCTTCAATTTTCCCTCCTTCCCTCTCCCTGGTAGACTCTACCCAGAAAAACTATGGCCTAGTTGCACGGTACCAGTCACCAGGCCAGGCTCAGATGTACAGTGAGGAACTTGCAAGAGGCATCTCATTTTCTCCTGTATCACCATCCCCACATTATTTCCTCTTGCCCGCCTTCTGGCAACCTCCATGTCCTCACCCTTCCCTGGTTCCTTTTCTTCTTCCCACCCACCCACCCACCCACCTTTTATCTGCCCCTGTCTTCAGGGATATTTATTATTTATTTCATTTCTCCACAATGAGAACTCAAAGCAGTTAAAATCATGTTATCCTCAAAACAATCCTGTAAGCAGAGGTGGACTGGGAGAGAAAAACCCTGGAAATGCGCCCCTCACCCTGCTTACCCTGGGTGGGAAAGAGGGGGAGAGGAAGAGACAGTCTTTCACCTTCCTCCCAAAGAGGAGAGGGAGGTAGGGAGAAAGGAAGAGGCAGTTTGCCTAACCAGTTGGCTTGTTGCTGCTTTTCTTACCATGCTGGGCTTGGGTGCTGCCACATTTCTCGCCTCATGTGGGTCATGTGGGTCAAGCCAGACGCCACTGCCATCTCCCTCTCCTCACACAGGCCAAGCTGGGTGCCCCCTCACCTTGCACAGGGCTTGGGTGGGTAGAGTGCTGCCTCCTTTGCCACACGTTGCACATGGCTTAGGCAGCCTAGGTGATTTCTCCCCTGTTTCACCTTGTGCAGACCTGGTACTGCCTCCCCTGCCTTGCACGGGGCTTTCGTGAGCCAGGCACCACAACCGCCCTTTCCTTGCACAGGGCTTTGCAAACCAGACTCAACCCTTCTGTCACAGAGCTAGCTCAGCCCTGCTTGGGGGCACGGGCATTGGCCTGCTGGAAGGTGTCCTGATCCTCTTAATAGCCAATCTGCTCCTGCCTATAAAGTAAATTAAGCTGAGAATATCTAACTGTCTCATGGTCACCCAGTGAGTTTCCACACCAGAATGGCGATTCAGGCTCTTAGTTTGAAACTCTTATCACTGCTCCATACTGGCTATTGTGGCTGATTACTGTTGAACAGTGAGTCCTACAAGTCATGTGACAGCAAGTTGCTTGGTGGTTGCTGGCCCTAATAAGTCTTCACTCAAGGCCAAAATAGCCCTGCTCCCTCCCCCATCCTTTTACTGACAGAAACCAAGAAAGGAATGCTGACAAAACTGTTTTGGTTGCCAGGCAATGGCTACAGGGGGCATTTGTATCGTAAAGTGCTGCTTCTGTCATTCTTGGGAGGGTTTAACACAAAGACATCCCTCTGCAATGTATTATTTTTAAATTCAGATTTTTTTGCAAACCTTGGGCATTTTTCAGGTTTGTAGAAAAATCCGTCTTGTTTGTTTACCGCGACAATCTCCAAATTTTAGCCAGGCTGAGAATTAGATATATTGATCAATGATGGTTTTTAAATACCTTCCTTTAAGCTTTTAAGAACATAAGAAGAGCCCTGCTGGATCAAACCAGAGGTCCAGCATCCTATTTCACACAGTGGCCACCCAGTTACTATTGAGAACCATCAATAGGGCATAGAGGCCAAGGCCGTCCCTTGATGTTGCCTCCTGGCACTGGTATTCAGAGGTTTACTGCCTTTGTGGTGGTTCCCTTCAGTCACCATGTCCAGTAGCCACTGATAGACGTATCCTCCACAAATGAGAGCCAGTTTGGTGTACTGTAATCGGATAGCCGGGTTTGATTCCTCTCTCCTCTGCTTGAAGACAGCTGGGTGACCTTGGGTCAGTCATAGCTCTTCTAGAGCTCTCTCAGCCTCACCCACCTCACAAAGTGATTGTCATGAGGATAATAATAACACACTTTGTAAACCGCTTTGAGTGGGTGTTAAGTTGTCCTGAAGAGCAGTATATAAATCGAATGTTATTTATTATTATCTGTGTAATCCCCTTTTAAAGTTGTATATGCTTGTGGTACATCCTCTGGCAACGAATTCTACATTTTAATTGCTCGTGTAAAAAAGTATTTCCATTTGTCCATCTTGAATCTACTGCCCATAAACTTCATTGGATGTCCTCAAGTCCTAATGTTTTGAGAGAGGAAGAAAAAGTTATCTCTGTCCACTCTGTGTGTGCATGTAAAGTGCCACCAAATCACAGCTGAGTTTTCAAGGCAAGAGACTTCAGAGGTGATTTGCCATTGCCTGCCTGTGAATAGCAATACTGGACTTCCTTGGTGGTCTCCCTTCTGAGTTCTAATGAGTGCTGCTGACCCTGCTTAATTTCCGAGATCTGATGAGATGGGGCTAGCCCGAGCCATCCAGGTCAGGGTCCATCTCTCTACCCCATTTTATAAGCCTCTATCATGTTCCCCCTTAGTTGTCTCATTTCTAAACTAAAAAGTCCCAGACTCTTCAGCCTTTCTCTCATAGGAAAGATGCCCCAGCCACTTAAACATCTTGGTTGCCCAGTTCTGTACTTTTTTCACCTCTGCAATGTCCTTTTGGAGATACAGTGATCTGAACAGCCTGCTGTATTCCAGATAGGACCAAATCATATATAGGGGCATTATAATATTGACCATTTTATTTTCAATCCCTTTCCTAATCCTAGCATTGGGTTTGTTTTTGTTCACTGCTGTGGCACATGGGATTGACACTTTTATTGAGCTATTCACTACAACCCCACAGTCTCTTTCCCTCTCAGTCTCAGCAAGTTCAGACTCAGTTAGCATATACCTGAAGCTGAGATTTTGTTTTGTTCCATTGTGAATCACTTTATGCTTACTACAATGAAATTAGTTTGCCATATTGTTGCCCACTCACCCAATTTATAGAGATCCTCCTGGAGCTGTTCACAGTTGGCCTTGGTGTTCATCATCCTGAGTAATTTTATGTCATGTGCAAACTTGGCGACTACACTGTTCACCAAATCATTTATGAACAAATTAAACACCATTGGCCCCAATACTGATCGTTGCAGAACCTCACTGCTTACTTCCCTCCATTGCGGCAATTGCACATTTATTTCTCTTCTTTGCTTCCTGTCGTTTAACCAGTTTTTAATCCATAAGAGGACCTGTCTTCTCAGGGATCTGTATTGGAACCAATGCTTTTCAACTTCATAAATGACCTGAAGTTAGGGGTGAATAGTGAGGTGGCCAAGTTTGTGGATGGCACCAAAGTATTTAGAATGCTTAAAATGAAAACGGATTGTGCAGACCTCCAGAAAGGTCTCTACAAGCTGAAGGACTGGGCATTGAAATGATAAACGAGATTCAGTTATGAGCACAAGTGTAAAGTGTTGTGGCAAAAAAAATCCCAGCTTCACATATACACTGATGGGATCTAAGCTGGCTGCAACAGACCAAGAAAGGGATATTGTGGTGGTAGTGCATCATGAATGAGGCAGGCATTCTTTCAGACTTGGCAGTACCTTTCCTAACCTAGGGAATGTATTCTATCTGGGCTTCTGTTGATGTGACTTTAAATAGCTTCCAAGCATCCTGTAAGGCTTTTACCCTTTCAGCTTCCTTTTAACTATTCCACTGAGTTTTGTAAAGTTCCCTTTTTTGAAATTGGATGTTACTGTGTTGGTCTTTAGGGGCAACTTTCCACTGACAATAATACTGAACAAAATAGCACTGTGGTCACTATTCCCAGTTGGTGCAACAACATCTCACCAGGCCTTGAACTCTGCTGAGAACCAAGGCCCTGTGACCAACATTTCCAGTGCACAGGCA
Source organism: Eublepharis macularius (assembly GCF_028583425.1). NCBI lineage: Eukaryota > Metazoa > Chordata > Lepidosauria > Squamata > Eublepharidae > Eublepharis > Eublepharis macularius. The sequence continues at coordinate 73,645,544 of NC_072793.1, forward strand.
TTTATGATGTCTAAGAGTCTCATTTCTACAACATGATTTGAGCACATGTTTATCCAGTCAATGTGAGGGTAGTTGAAATCACCCAGCACCACAACATTATCTGCTTTTGTTACCTCCTTTATTTCCTTCTCCATTTCATGATCAGCCTCAAGGGTTTGATCAGGTGGGTGATAGTACCCCCCCACACACACACACACACTTTTAAATAACCGTTAGGGTTTAGTATTTCCACCCATGTAACTTCTGTTGGGGAGTTCATTCCCCTAATATTTTCTAACATATTTTATTCTATGCCCTCTTTCATATAGAGTGCAACACCTCCACCAATACGGCCCTCCTTGTTCTGCCAGTAGAGATTATGCCCAGGAATGACAATGCCCCATTGATTTCCTCCATCCTACCATTTTTCTAAGACTCCTACTATATTTAAATTGTCATTTGGCGTCAAGCACTCCAGCTCCCCCACCTTGGCACAGAGGCTTCTAGCACTGGCATACAGACATTTGTAATGCATTTACCTCTCCAACAACCCTCTCCTCCCTTGGCCCCTTTGTCTCCCCACATGGCCCTCTTTTGCCATCCTGCCCTCATTTCCAAGTTCTGTTGTGCTGCTTTCAATATTACCTGAATGCTTACAGCTATTGTCCCTTTGGACTGAGTTGTTCCGGACCAGAGGCTCAGCAGCTCCTATCAGCTTTCCTACTGGAATTAGTTTAAAAGCCAACTTTAAGTGCCAGCAGGTGTGGTTCCCTTTTGATTCAAGTGAAGCCCATCTCTTTTGTACAGCTTTGGTGTGTCTCAGAAAATTCTCTACTGCCTAAAAAATCTAAACCCTTCTTCCCAATACCACTTTCTCATCCACATGTTGAGACCCCAGATCTGTGCCTGTCTAGCCAGCCCTGCATGTGGAACACGTAGCAATTCTGAGAATGTTGCCTTTGAGGACCTGGCCTTTAAGGTTCTTCTGTGTAGTAACCTGAATTTTTCCTCCAGGATCACACGACTACATTTCCCAATGTCATTGGTGCGAACCTGCACCACAACCACTGACTCCTCCCCAGCATTATCTATCAACCTATCTAGAAAGCATGTGATGTCCGCAACCTTCGCACCAGGCAGGCAAGTCACCATGCAAATGCCTGTCACAGACCCCGCTCTCTATGTTCCTAATAATCAAATCACCGACTACCTAAAGCCCACCTCTTCCCAACCCCTGAGGTTATCCTTAGTGCAAGAGGATATTGGTCCATTATCCGAGGAAGGCATCATGCCCCTCCTCTTCAACTTGACACCCTTCAACCTCAAGACTCTCAATCTCCACAACAGCAGACGAGCCATCAGCAGAGGAGGGGGACTGTTCTTGTAGATACTGGAAGGTTTTGTCTACAAAGCTCTCTCTTCCTCTGCTTCTCCAGGTCGGCAGCCCTGGCTTCAAAGGAACATACCTGCTCCCCAGGAGCTAAAAGCTCCATGTGTCAAGCACATGCCTACAATTTCTGCCCAGTGGGCAAATAGTCTTATGTGGCACTCCATGTAAAACACTGATAGCCCCTGTTCCCCTGCTGGTTTTCTACCTTCATAATGAAGTGGGTTGTTTAAAGGTGTTTTAGGGTTGAAATAGGGTACTTGCCTGAATCTGTGAGGATTTCTATAGCAGGAAGGATACTGTGATATACTACCCCCCCTTGCTGATGTGGAGCTTGTATGACCTTTTTCAGGAAAATCAGGCTACAGGAGTTCACTCCTGCTCCCCACAACCTCCTTTGCTGAACTCCAAGCTCAACTCCTCTATTAGAAGCCCTGTTTGAAGTACAGGATGCAAGTCCTGGGATACAACCCCCCACCCCCCCAGGAAACCTGTGCGCCGTTTACAGAATCAGGTCTCTAATTAATTCTGCTTTACAGCTCCACCCCCAGGAGTGAGACAGTATGAGGCAGCTGACTCACCTCACTCAGCAGAAGCCCCCTCCCAGCAGGACCATGTGCTACTAGAGCACTCCCTACAAGCTAGAAGGAGATTTTCAGACACACCCCAGAGAGCTCAGGAGCAACACAACCTCAAGGAAACAGATATCCACTTAGCGCCCCCCTTGCCTTTTGCACCAATTCCAGACTCAACTCCCCTGGAAAAGCCCTATTTAAAGCTCTGGGGGGAAGCCCCAGGAAACTTAGGTTAATGATTGTGACTGATTCTTGATTTTAGTTACGTTACAGTTCAGTGGTTGTGTTTGTTCTGAAATTTCTTTGATCTAAGAAAAAGATCACAGACATCCCCCAGCCCCACACACAGACTTGCCAGGTTGCCCACTCCCACCCTGTCCCCTGCCCCTCACCATGGAGCAGTAGGAGCAAAATGGTGATGGCAGGGAAATGGCATTGCATGACACTAAAAGCATTCCCCAAATTTCTGTGTTTTGTACCACAGAGTTTGGGGAGTTCTGTAGTGTCACTTAACATTTTCCACCCCACTCTCTGTACCCAGCCCCCTTACCTTCCAGCTGAGAACATTACCTCCACACAGCTCACAGACGGGATCCCCATAGAGTTAATTGAAACCCTTCTTCTGCGAATACTTGGTGGTGTATGTGCTCACCATAGCAAACTGGCCATGACCAAGAATGGAGGCTTTCTCTGGTGGTATACTCTTTTTGTGCATGCGAGGTAGGCGTTGAATTCTTCCATGTGTACAACTGTTGCACATCTAATAGTGAATGGCTCACATGCAATATTATTTAAAAATGAAGTTAATTTCATTATAAATGAAGCAAGGTAAGGTATTTCATTTTTTAAAATAAACATTTACCCTTACTAATGTTGGTCATTCTTTAAAAAAATAGAAGAATGTTCCTGTACTTTAGTAGTACAGTAGAAAATTGCTTACACTCAAAATAATTTATTTATTTTAATGTTAGGTCACAAATGATGCAGTCATTGTAATAGGTCGGAGGGAATTGTGTTGCTCACAACCACTGGTTCGTTTTGCAGGCACTGTTCAGTAGCACCCACGCAACGCAGTACATTTTGCAATTAAAAGAGCAATGGATATTGTAGTTAGGGGAAGAATTACTTTTTTCCAGCAATTTCCTTATATGAACACTAGGAAAATCAGTATCCCATAACTAAAGCACAGCTTTGAAGATAGAGGTCTGGGTACCCCACAATAAAAGAATAATAGCTGTGCATTTTAATGTGTGAAAAAGTTCCCCAGTTATGAATGAATAAACTGAAGAATTTAGTTACCAGTCCTGGCTAAGTAAATGATTAGTAGTGCTTGGTAAGACAGAATCCATCCTGCCAGTAAAGAACTGTGTTAGCAGTGCCTGTTTTAGTCAGCCAGCCAGTGTTATGGAGACCCTAAACATTTCTTTAGTTACCATTTGCTATTTATTTTATTATATGCTTTAAACATTTATATGTTGCCTCTTCAGAGACCAGCTCAAGGTGGCTTACAAATAAAACAGTTCAATAAAATACTAGGCATGAAAATAACAGCAAAACATCTGCTGTTAAGGGCCAAACTACACATCAGGGGTTTTAAAGAGCTGAACCCAGGTTTTCCAGACCCAGCTTAGGTTCCCTGCAGCCATACAGCAGCTGCAGGGGATGACTTTTAAAAAATAAGAGAGCCCAAATAGGCTCAGGACACTACCACGAGGGGGGGGCTCCTGTCTTCCCTCCTCTAGCCATTTTCTGGTGCTGAAACAGCATAGGTCGGGGGGGAGCATATTTCCCTGTTTTTGCTTCAGAGTGTGCACAGAGTACTCCATGCAGAGTAGTGAAAATGGGGAAATAACTGCCCCTAGAACTGTTTTGGCAGAGGAATACAGCTTAGGGGAAAGGCAGGAGCCCTTCCTTCCCCTGCAGCAGTATTCCAAGCCCATTTGGGCTCTCCTTTATTTTTTAAAAGCTATTCCCCAGAGCTGTTGTGTGGCTGTGTGGAACCTGGAAACAACATTCTAAAAACTCAACCTAACCCTGTTACTGGTTTTAATTAGTTCAGTCATGATGGACATTATTCTGAAGTATGCTATACCAGACTGATTGCTTGTGCTGGGGATAAAGAATTACTGGCATACTTGTGAAGCCATGCGACAAACTGAAGTGAGTTAGATCTTTGTCTGACTCCAAACCATAGATATTCATCTTACCATGTTAGAATTCCATGTTCAGCCATCTTGAAACGTTTGATGCAAATATTGGTCAATATTGTTCACGCTGAGACTTTTGGAGGCCTGCCATTCTTAACTGAAAGGTGTTCATTATTTCTTTCATCTATAATGTCTCGTATTGCATTAGTCTTTCCAAACTTCCTTGTCTGACTGATAAAGCCAGTTTGGTTTAGTGGTTAAGAGCAGCAGGACTCTAATCTGGAGAACCGAGTTTGGTTCTCCACTCCTCCTCTTGAAGCCATCTGGGTGACCTTGGGTCAGTTACAGCCTTTCAGAGCCTCATCCACCTCACAGGGTGACTGTTGTGAGGATAATAATGACATACTTTGTAAACTGCTCTGATTGTGGCATTAAGTTGTCCTCAAGGACGGTATATAAATCAAATGTTAAAATGTTAATTACCACAGATACTTTAACTGCCCTTTAAAATGGTACCTATATCTAAAGCAAGACTATGCTGAATGAGTCTAGCTTCAAAGACATTTAAACTTTGTCTCCCCATTATTCTTATAGGTTTGCCACCTTCCTTTCCAATTGATGGGACCTTCTTCAACAGCTGGCTGGCTCAGTCTGTACAGATTACCACAGAGAACATGGCAATGAGTGAGTGGTCCTTGAACAACGGCCATCACGAAAATACCACCCCTGGCCTCTCTGAGGAACTTTTACAAGATGAAGAAACCTTGTTAAGTTTTATGATGGATCATTCCTTGAAGTCCCCATTGAAGCAGAGTGACACAGCAAAGAAAGCAAAAAGCAAACTTCGTACACACACTAAGAAAAAAACTGCAAGAAATGGCTTGAATACTGTCTTCAAAAGTCACCAAGAGGAGGATTCAAATCAGTGGACTAATAATGTGAATTATTTGCCAGATGACACCATAAAATCTTTATCCCATGACTTAAGAAACAACAAGGCAGAGAAAGGTATGGACAGACTTCAGCCAGAGCGCAAAGTGATGTGTGAAGCAAAAAAGACAGCTAAGAAAGGTTCTCATCCTGTACCTCCTCTTCCAAAAACAAATGATTCTCAAGCTTCCCAAGGTCTGATAAGTAACTTAAGCAATGATGAACCAGTGAAATGTCTCCCATCTGATCCCAACTCCCTGGTTAAAGTGCCTGACTCAGTAGGTAGTCCGAAAACAGTAGTGAGGTTCAAATTACCAAAAGAGGGCAGAGGGAATCGGAGATCTCAGAATGAGAAGAATGATATGGTTAATGGACCTTTGGGAAGTGAAAGATCAAAGGTTATCTTACACTCTTTTGACAATGAGACTGATGGCTACTTTTCAGATGCAGAAATGAGTGACTCCGACACAGAATCCAGTAGCGGCAGAGGGCACTGTAGCCAGTTAGATTCAGGAAATGAGGATAATTTCAGAATGAGTATTTTGGCATCCTAATAGATCAGATAGACCAATTGTGACAGTTCATTGAGGCCTAGATCCAGTTACAACTGCCATGTCCCCTTTCTTCCTGGTATCACAACAGAGGGTTTTATTTTTTGTTTTAATTTGTATATATAGTTTTGAAATTAGCACTGTTGTTTTTCCTCTTCCCTATACATCTGAGAAACAGCTGAAAGCTTCACTGACTTAGAGTATATACTGTAACAGTAGCTAGCCTTTCTTAGTCAAGACTTGCATATCCTGGTTAAATGAAATGCAAGCATGTGCATTAGTAGGAAATTGTGCTTACTGGTAGTAAACAGGACATCCTAGAATTTCATGAGGAGGTATGAGATTGCCAGTATCTGTTGTTCATGGAGGGACGACGGTTTTATGGGCATTATTTAAACCAAGCAAGTAGATTTCATGGTCTGCCTGGTGTTATTGCCTCTGTTTGGCAGGTTGTAGAATGGGAGGACTACTACGGTAGCCAACTTATATTCATGGAACTTAATAGAAAGGTAAATATATATGTTTGTGTCTGTGTGTATGCGCGCGTGTGCAGAATTTGTCAGCGTGCATGTCTGTGTGTGTACAACTATGAAGTAAAATAAGCGATTATTTTTTTAAAGAAGCACAACAAGCTTATTTGAAGAAAGCACTTAATGGGTGGAGGAATACAACATTGTATTTATGGTCTAGTAAATCTTTGATTTTTCTTTCTCACCTCTCCAGTTCAATCAGAGTCCGTCCAAGGGGCCAAGAACCAAGATTTAGCCCAGTCACTCCAGCTATCCTCTGGGCACCACTATAAACACTCATCCAAGGCTCTCAGTAGTTAGAGATGAAATACATATCTCTGTTAAAGCTGCTCTGCTCTTTTATCAGTATCCCTCCTGAGTAACTTTTGGTATTATTTATTGGTATGACCTAACCTTTGGTAGTCTGAAGAAATTCCCATAATTTACTCAGGTTGAATGCAGTAGCCTTTTACCAAAACACTTGGCCAAAATGGAGATCAGAAGGGGAAGAGATAATTTCATTAATCAGAGAAGGAAAATTATTCAAATGTGTGTGGGGGGGGGGGGAATTGTTGTTTTTAAAATCAACCAGCTTTTATTCCCAACCTCAGAAAAGAGCTCGAGTCGACACTTTTCAGCAAAAATAGCCAGATTTTCACTTGACTGTGCAGGGAGATGAACATGTAAACTTCCTCTGTACAGAAGTGGACTTTTGACTGCAGAGTCTGGATACAACATTTGGAGGCAATTGAACCACTTTGCCTTTGCCATTTTGTTTCCTTGTCTAAACACTGTAACTAACTGGATGGGCTTTCTCCTCTTCCCATCCTTTCTTGTCAAAACAGAACTAGTAGCAAGCCATCAACTCATCAAAGGAGGGTAATTCACAGAAGGTAACATTCTAAACATTACAATATTGTTGTACATACATTGTTTCTAAGAAGCCTTAAAGTGTCATTCAAAAACCCACATTACCTACGAGTCACTCAAATTTCTATGTTTGCACTTAATTACACGATTATTTCAGTTTTGGCTTCAAAGGTCACAGCTAAGATTTGCTATATGCTTTATCGAAGTGACCCCAGTGTGAGCTCAGGGAACAAAAACGAAAAGTGAAGTTCACAAAAACTTTTTGTTGGCGGTGTGTAACTTTTTAAAAAAATTACTGGGACACTTCTGCTTGTTGACCCATCATTTTCAAACTGGGGGAGACGAAGACCTTGCAGTTGTTCAGATGAATCAGTGAAATTACTTTATGGATGCCAAAGAATATTTTGACAATAAAATAGCACAGCCAGAAACCAGAAACTTTTCATTTGGAAAAGAAAATGAATGGAAGCTGTTTAGCTACAAAAGGACTAGAAACACGTTCATGACACAGCTGAGGCGTTAGATTGCAAGCTTGCCGAAGATTATGCTTTTCTCATTTGGACCATATCCCAGCACTTTGATTTCTGATGCTCTTTGCTCATTCCAATCTGAGCAATGTTGGGTTTTTGTTTTCTGATGCCAGAAATTGGCTGTTCTTAGCGGGTTTTTTTTTCTTTTGAGTCAGTCATTTTACAAGCCTTCCAAAGTCCTTACCACTCCAATTAAGCAACAACTTGGAGAATCTTTATTCTGAAAAGAAACCAAAACCAGGAGTTAAACACATGTCAGTGTTTTACTGATCTGAGATGTTTTATTTGCTAAATGATTTTTCAAAAGCAATCTGACTTGAAATGGAACAATTCAAAAAATAGACTAATCCGTATGGGTTGGCAAGCAAATCTTGTTCCTTCATCAAGGCTTGGTATGTTCTGATAATGTTAAATACAGTAAATAGGACTTAGTTTTATCTTATCAAGCTTGCTAGGCTTTAGCTACAATATCCTCGTTATGTCATACAAATAATCAATATGCTGCCTTTTAATGGATCTTGCTTCCGTGTGCTTCAGTTCAACTATAGCTAAAGAAAAAACAAAAAACCCAGAAATCTCACTGTACACAGCTTCATTCATGAGCTACTGCATTACTTGCCTGCTTAGCCAGTACAGGACAGCAAAAGGGACAAACTTTAAAGAACAACCAAACTAAATCAACACCTTTAAAAAAATTAGGTCATATATAGCACTGTGAGATACTCTGTTGTTATTATGAATAAGAAGTAATTGTGAACCAAAAACAAATACGTGAAAGAAGCATTGCATGCTGATCTTGGCGTTTCAGGAAACTCATTGGATACTCTGCAGAAAGTTTTATAGAAAGCTCTTTACTAACTGTGAACTTACAACCCAAAGTACTCCCCAGAATTGATAAGGAGCAGACCCTGCTCACTTGAACTGTCATGATTTTGCAAACTGAGAATGTAAAAAGGGGCTTCATTGGGTGAAGAATGAAAACATGGAAGAGAAATATTCACTGGAATAACTAGGGGAGAAGAATCCAACGTTGTTCCTGACTAGAATGTTTAATTGGTTGTGTTAGAAAATATATTTACTGCATTCCTTGTAGATAACTATGCAGAAAGATGAATACTACTTTTTTACCAAGTGGCTTTGGTTAAAAAAATTGGTATTTTTGCAGAATTGCTGAGTAATCTGTTGATTTAGACTCTTTAGTGTGTTTGGATTGGTAATAATGTTCTTAAAATTGACAGAGTTCTACAGATACGATAAAGGCCCATGAGTGCCTTGGGACCAGTTATAGTCTCTGGAGCTGTACAGGAGCCCATGAAAGGGAATGTTTGATAACAATGAAAATCCAGCTCTGACTCTGCCCTCAACCGTTTCCAACACTGAATCTTTCATATTATGTCCTCTGCGACCCAAGAGGGTTATTCTTGCTCAGTCGGTATCCACCTGCATATCAATCCATCCTTTCAATAAACACTCCATTCCTCCTTTGCTGTTTAGCTTCCACTTTTTTTCCTTCAGAACGAACAAAAAAGATTTGCATAAAAGGAGAAGTTGAACATGGAAAATATTTTTGATGCACTATAGATGTATTTTGAGATGAACAGAGAAAAGAGCATAAATGGTCTATTTTATTAAACAAATGTCTTTTAAGGTGATACGTGAACTTCAAGCATTGACATTTGCACTGTAAAAGGGGGTTCCCATTTGTTTTGGAAAAGCAGCATCATGCTTATTATGAACATAATAATAATAGTAATAATACTCAGCAGGAATCGGACTTTGATTTTAAAATCTCGGTATTGAATGGAATTTCCAAGAAACTGTTCAGATTTTTTCAAACTTGCAGTTCCTTCCTAAACTGAGTGAGTTACACCCTTCTAAGTCCTTTGTATCAATATGCTTAGAAGGAGATAACTCTGCTTTGAATGACACTGTGATGAGTTTCCCTTCCTAGGTTTTCTGGAACATCATTATTATTGAAAAATAAGTATCTGGCAATGCTTTTCCTCAAAGCACAATTTGAGAATTAGCCATTTCTTTATAAGGAAAAGAGGGAAAGATCCGATCACTCCTGTTTGTCTTTTTTCCTGAATCCTTTTAAATTAGGATTTTGTAGCCTGTCACACAAAAGGACTTCATTTTTTTGTTATTCAATAGGTGTGTTAATTTGGTTGTTCTTTAAGGAAACACTTAAATACTTTGCTCCATTCCACACAGACACATAACAGACCCACTCCATATCAATTACAGGAAACGATATGAATGTCACAGGAGGCAAAGCCCTTCTGTTTTCTTTGTTTCAAAGAAAGTGATGTGCCATTTGTTAATATAAAAGAGAAATATTGAAAAATATATTGAAAAGAGCAATTTTAAATTATTTTTGGCTTATGTTGCAATATTTATTTTCTTGTATTAGAAATTCCTTTGTAGAGAAAAAATGTATTTTTCATTAATGCAGAAACCTATTTCTCCTTTTTGTACATTTTCCATGTTAGTTAATCCTTAAAGCAATATAATATATCAAAGTTGTTCTGTGTGAAAGCTGTATTATGCATGCTGTTTGTGTTGCCTTGGAATAGGTATGTCTGCCATAATTTTCATCATGTTTTGATTCAGTGTATGCTTTAATACACATTGGGACCATGGCCCATTTGCTTATGGGGAAAAAAACCTTTGCAGTTCTTCAATGTGTTGGCAAATGCAGTCAATAAAGCTGTGTTTTCTGTGTACTTGTGCCTGAATATTGAGTTCTCTATAGGACTAATTCACCTCCGTAACAAAAGGAGTCATCTTCCAGAAACCCATAAGTTCTTCATGACAATAAGCATTAGATTTGTTAGTATCTATGCAATGGCAATTAGTTTCCAACAAAAATTGGGCTGTAATTATATTTTAAGGCTCTAACAGCAAGCCTGTGATTGTGCTGCAAATCTACAGAAGAGTAGAAATGCCAAACAATATGGCACTGTCTGTAGAAGAGGGCTTGGATTGTGGAAGGGAAAGTAGAGGGACCCTTAATGAAATCCACACAGTCCACCTTTGATTCCCTTCAATTTTATTCCCTCCTGGTTCTGGTAAGGCGTTCTCTAAGCTCTGTTCCTACAGGGTGGTATACAAATTATTATTATAGAATCTATTCAATTGGGGAAAGATTAGGGAGGCATTTACTTGCATTGGTACCGTCTTCATCTTTATTGTCACTAGGTAAGTGAAAGGTGGCAAGCAGAAAGAGAAATAACCCTTCCAATGTTGAGCTCACCCAACAGAGATTTCCTTAGGGAGATGGTGTCAACTGAGACAGAGTAGATGACACAGGACAGCCATAATGCCCTGAGGATTATTCTTTCAAAGTTCCCTTGGCTGCTGAAATCTACATCATCTTGTGTCCAAACCAACAAAAAAATATTTACACAGCTCTCATATGTTCAGGGCTGAAATTGATCCTCTTGCCATTCCACTGTCCTTAATACCAGAAAAGAGTTTTCTGGAATTTCTTCATTACATTTCCCACTCCCCAAGCACCTAAAACAGTCACCCAAGCAATTCTCATGGGACAGAGGACTTTTGGTGCTCAAGAATTCACAAGACAGGACAGATGGAACAACAGGAGAGAGAAAAGGACAAGGGTCTTAATTTTCTGCTTGTACAAAAGAAACAATCGTGGTCCTTTATAACAGCTCAATGTATTTTTCTAAAATATATTTCTAATATATTTTCTAAAATATAATGGCAGCTTCCCGTAAATAGGAAACACAAGCTTATTGGCTACACACAGATACTTATGGGTGTGTTGTACATATAAAGGCAACTGATCTTAAGCTTATTTAAACAACTAATTCTCTGATTTCAACAAATTCAAATGAATATGTATAACCTCATAACTTGAGTGTTCTCCAGCCCTATCCCAACATGAGTTAACATGAACTGAAATGAATAGCCTTAATCTAACATGGCTGAATTCTGTTAAGAACAGTTTAATTCTGCATTGGATAGTGGCCAACATCACTATAACCAAGTGAGTAATCAACATGAAATTTGATATGTCTTCCCACTGCCTTTGAACTTTCTGAGTACTTTGTGGGTTCATTTTTAAAATGTTTTGAACACAATGATCTCCACAATTACAGCTCAAAATTTGGCATATAGATCAAGTCTTGGGACAGAATAGTTCCCAAATGATAAAATCTGTCATGATTCTAGTAATTACACTTACTTTACTATTGAAACAACAGGTAGATGTTGAATTGCTGTGAAATCAGAGTGTTGGAAAGAGACAATACAACTGGTTCAACAAGGCATTGGTATAATATAATAAAGGCAAATACTAAGAAATGGAATGGCATAAAAGTCAGTAATGAGGTACAAGACAAACATCACAGGAGTGAATGGGACTTGATAGAAGTGTTTTGTGCCAATATTCTAACAATTTCAGCTCCAGCTAGGTGAACATCGAGAAGATTCTTGACCCATATTTAGAATTGCATTACTAGCAGGCAGCTAAGATACCCCAGCATTTCAAGAAGCCAATCAGTCATTGTATGGCTTCCATACACATGTGGATAATGGCTGCACCTGTAAACCACACCAAATTAAAATATATTTCATTGGTAATTTCATTGATAATGTAGAACAAATTTGATAATGTAGCCCAGATCCTATATAAGGGCTTATTTCCTAAACACATTATTTAGGACGAGAAAATATATTTACCGCTTGCTCTAATTTGCCAAATATTTTGTAAACAAAATTGTCTTGACAGGCATATTAGTAATAGACTTTATCTTTGGACTGTGGGCTTTTGCCATGTTAGTATATTTTTTTCTAATTAGTGATGGTGGTGAATTTTAAAACGGGGGGTAGGCTGGAAATTAACTCCTTCAGTTCGAGTTTCCTGTGGCCATAATGAGCCAAGCCAAAGTGGTTTGAAGACACATGTCCTGCCCTGTAAATGCTTCAGAATACAAATGTGTATTTTATTTGTTTAGGACATTTTATCCTTCTTCCAAGAAGTTCAGGACAGCATACCACGGTGTCTCCCCTTTCCCGCTCCATTATACCCTCATAATAATCCTATGAAGTAATTTGAGAAAGAGTGAGTTCTGATCAGCCATTCTTATTTCCAAACTAAAACCAACAAAGCAAAACAAAAAAAGGAAACTTTCTGTGTGCATGCTTGTGTGGTGTTTCCCCCCCAAAATTCAAAATTAGCTTCACATTTCTCACTTGGGATTTCTTAGCAAAAAAACAACAAAAAACTCTTCAAATTCATCTCACCACTGCCACCAAATTGTTACGGTTAAGAAAGGGGGAGGGGAGCGACTTGGCCCAGCACGCTTCTGCTGCGCTAATATAACCATCCCCTGCTACCACAATTTAGAGGTGGGCATGAACTGAAATATGAACTGAAGTTTGTCATGAACCGGGGCAGTTCATAGTTCGCAAACTGGTGGTTCATGGAAGCCCATTTTTCACAAATTTCCATGAACTGGTCTACCACTCGTGGCAGGAGATGGTGAGCTGTCAGTTTCACCTGGCGACGGGGCATTTGAAAGCACCCCTTCTCCTTCCGCTCACTCACTGCAAGTGGCAAGAAAAGTTTCCCACCATCTGGAGCAACGGGAAGATGAATGACGAACCATGAACCAGTTAGTGAACTGAGGCAAGTTCATGGAAGTTCACAGTTCATGAAAAGCGACGAACCACGAATTGCGGTTCATTGCATTTTCCTGGTTCGTGCCCATCTCTACCACAATTGTTGGAGGATGAAGTTGCAGAATGGTTATATTAGCGCAGTGGAAGCCTGCTGGGCCCATAACCAGTAGCTGGAGGATAAAGTGCAGAGTGGTTATATTGGTGCAGGAGAATCAAAAGACAGAATCCTGTGGTTTTAGCTCTCGAAAATACTATAACTACATATCAGGGAAAAGGGTACATTGGTTAGAAAATACAGAATAGCTATCTACATCTTGATGGTTAACTAGAACAGGATAAACTAAACTGCAAACTGAACTAAGACATGAAGACTGAAGACTTGAAGTAAGACTGAACAAAGAGCAGTAAAAACTTAGTATATGTTGCTAGTTAATTGCCCTCCAATAAACTGGTTACCCAATGGTGAATCCTAGATCTCTTCATTAAGCATAATACTTCCCCCTTCTCTGGTAGAACTTTCACTCAAGACCTAAGTGGTCCTATGCTAACTAGCTATCTGACTAAACAAACAGAACAACAATTTAACTCATAACTGAACATAGAACACTAGCTAAAATCCCAACACTTTCCTTGCTGGGAACTCCCTTAGGCCAAGGTTTCTCTAGAAAGTACCTGGTAATCGGTGGCCACCACTCAGCAATCTCCTGAGAACATCTAGACTGACCCTGAGAAGGTGCCCTTCCAGCTCAGTCCTAGCAAAATAACAAAGCAACAGGGTGGAAACCCTTGAAAATACCTTATAGCAAACTTGGTAGTACTCGGGCTGTCTGGCACAGGGAAGTGATTCAAAAAAATATCACAGAGAAATGTATTGTACTAAGGAAGTCAAAAATGTCTTTATAGAAAGAAGGCTTATTATAGAAAAAAGGGGAAATGGTGGGTGGATTAAAAAGGGATAGGGAAGAGGACAAAATGCAAAACACAGGGAAGAGCATACCACCATACAGCACACAGTCTCTCAAATAAAAATAATGTTGATCTAACTCAGTTAAGTACACTTTACCTAGGTTGTAGCAGGCTCCTCAGTGTATGTACAGAGTTCTTTTCAGGACCAAGATAGTGGAGGAGTGCTTAACCTCTGGCCCACTGGTCTTGGAATCTACAGATGTTCCACAGTTGAGACCAGAGGAATGTCCAAAGCTCCCAGGTATTTATGGTCAATGAAGTCTGATCTAAGTGTTGAATCTTTGTAGCAGAGTAAATAATACACAACAGAAATAAACAGCGCAGACACTTTTATGTTTAGCTTCCATAAAAGAGTGTTTACTGCATATAAAGGGTAAAAGGTTACATAGATAGTAAAATAACAAATAGCCTATCTAAACTCCATCTTGTTCCTTTGTTCTTTCCACTTTCACTACTTCTACATCTTTGTAGTTCTAACTGCAACTGGACACTATAACTGACCCCTGTGTAAGTATAGGAATTCTAATTGCCCCCCCCCAATAAAACTGACCACCCAATGGTAAATCTTAGGGTCAGCTCATGTTACCAGAACTGCTTTTTATAATGGGGAAATTAGCTTAGCAGTCTGTAACTAAAAATAGCGCGGATCTAACCTGTGTTTACGGAGGTCCCGATTCCAGACACTCTAATGACAAAGAGGCAGACTACAAATAGGTTCCAAACACGTGTATTTACTAATAGTGTGGCGTAAGCCTGAACTTGCACATACACACAAGAAAACATACAAGGACTAAGAAATACAGAGCAAGAAATACAGAGACTGTTGCATTAGCAGGTTCCCAACGATGGTAAGGGAAATACTCACTTATCCTGAAGCGGAGCAGAGACACACAGCGGGGTGGTCCAATGCCAGCAATGGACCCACGGACAGACAGCAAGGGGTTCTGGATAGGAATGGCCGAAGCACCAAGTGGTCTGAGAGACTAACTTAAATACCCCACAACATACCCTGGTGCTGGTGCTGTACTTGGTGGTTCTCACAGATTAAAACAAAGACTCTAATGGGTTACTGAATGGCTTGGATGGGCCACTTTGGTAATCTGATTGTGATAAGTGACACCTCAGGAAGAGGGGACAAAGGAGGGAGGGGGAAATCCGAGTGGGCTGAATGGATGTTCCAGCGGACAGGGCTTGTCCTGATGTCATCAGCTCTGGAATGCGGAGGTTTCTTTGAGATGCATTCTCTAAGTGCTTGGGATGGTCGGCACTTAGTTCCTTCTCCGGGGCGGCTCCTAAGATATGCAGAGCGGGGCGAGGTACTCTCGCTGCGGACGTGGTGTGCCCGCTTCGCCGAAATGGCTTCTCAAAGCAGTCTTCTTCCCTGGGTCTTCTGGCTGCCTAAGAACGTGGTTGCTGGCTGGGCATAGCGGAGGCTGGTTTGCAGGCTGCCCGGTAGCGAGGGCAAGCTCGGGGACCGGCCCGCGGGAGGCTCCAGGCGGGAACTGACCAGGGAGTGCCTAGCCAGGCTCACTGGAGGTTTCCCTGGCAGGCGCCCGGCTGCTAGCAGCGGCTTGGGCCCAGATGAGGCAGGCTTCCATGGAGGCAGGGGGAACAGCACGTAAAACACAGTCCATAGCAGGGAACAGGCACGGTCCGTGGCAGATGGCAATGCACGCACAGGGCACACTTGTAATAAAGTCCAAACACACACTGGGAAGTCCAGATATAGGTCTGGGCAGGGCTGCCCAGGAAGAGAGTCCTTTGTGCAGTTAACCAAACATGGAGTCAGGGAACTACACAGTCTATTGCAGCAGCAAGGTAATTAACAAGCAGGCAGGAAACTGACACGTGTACCAGAACACACACGTGCAGGGCAATCTTTGTGTAGCAGTAAAACAGCAATGCAGGAAACTTTAACACAGTCCATGGCAGGCCTTAAAGCAGGACAGGGGGCCTACTTGGCAACACTCATTGAGAATAATATCACCTCCTTTCTAGGAGGAGGATTCTACTCTACACTTTACTGGTCCTATACAAACTAGCTATCACTAGCTTAACATAAACATCAGCTTAACTCTTTCATAACAGAAGGGATAACACTTGCTAAAAACCCTACACTAAGAGCTAAACTACAAGAAATGAATTACACGAGGATGCTCATGTGAAGAGAGTCACAATGTTAGCTGGGAACCCAAGTTTTAAAAGACAAATTTGAAGGCTCTGTCAATTTCCCCTCTCTACAAAGCAGCAAAGATGGCTCCTCAGAGGGTTTGTTTATTTCCTCTTTGCCTCCTAGAAGGGGAGGTGAAACTGACAAGAAACTTCCAGAGGTGAAGAGGAAATAAACCCTCTGAGGAGCCATCTTTGCTGGATCTGTAGAGAGGGGAAATTGACAAAGCCTTCCGATCTGTCTTTTAAAACTCGGCTTCCCAGCTAACATTGCGACTCTCTTCATGTGAGTATCCTCATGTGTTTCATCTCTAAGCCACCCTCTTGTGTGAAACTGATTAGCAGATCTAACTAATCCCCAGCAAAGCCTTATCTCTAATGTCCGAGGCTATTGCTATCAGTCAGAGAATTATCACAGGATAGACCCACCATATTAATGGCTCTGCACTTCTATGATAAAAAGGGAATCTGGCCCAAACCAATTGCCCTTGGTCAAAAAAGGATAAAGTTGGCCAGGCAGCCCCAACGTGGAATGGAGGATAAAGCATTATTCTCATGTAAGCCCCAGAGGTCCAAGAACTCCTATGCTCTACGTGGTGCTCTTGAGCCATATGGAATCTCAGGGTTCTGTTAGTCACCCAGTGACCTTCCTGGCCATTTCACTGAAGCCCCTCCTACTGCCCTTTAGCATGCACAGCTCTCTTATGCAAGGATTAATGAAAACTATTCCAACCAGCAGCTACCCTTGATTCATCTCAGATCAGTTCCCTGCTTTTGAAAAAGCAAAAAGAAATCCCAGAAAACCTTTGTAATGTTTTTCAGGACCACATCTTTATGAAGTACACAATAAGGTAAAAAAAACCTGCTGCCTTATATTTACTGTGTTACAGTAACGGCATAATTGATTTAAGAGAAAAGCAATGACAGCAGAAGCATAGAGAACAATAATTCTGTAAAGACCAAGAGGACATTCCAGGCCTCTGAAAAGAACTCTTCTTTTTTATTTATTTGTTTAGAACATCTATATGCCATTCCTCCAGAGACCTACTCAAGGTGGCTCCACAAAATAATATAGTACATTAAGATTTTATCATATAATGCAACACACAAAGTAATAATATTATCAACACTAAAACAAGTCATTAAAGTAGCCAAACATTATAATCTGTCATGGGCTGGTCCAGTAACATGGTCAGAGTCCATTCCAGAGACCAGATAGCATCAGGCAGTCCAAAAATCAGTAACCAGCAAGTTTTGAGGACTAGGCAAAGGCAGATTCAAGGCACAGTCCAAATGTCACAATACCAGGGCAAGGCAAAGTGGCATGGTCGCAGCAGGAACAGGATTCTGATGTGTTGCTTCCATGCTCCCTGGTAGTCTGTGGCAGGGTTTTATAGACAGGCTGGGCTGGCAGCCAGCTGCCTGGGAGCTATCCTGTGCTTACTTCCTCATCGCTCTCAACTAGCAGCTGGCAGCTGGCCAGGAGGCATGCACTTTGCTGCCTCTCCTGCAGCTCCACTCGTTGCTTTTGTCTACAGCACTCTCTGGGTGAAGCTGGAGATTTGGGCATCGCCAGTGGTGTTGGAACTGGAGGGCAGTGGTGCTGCTGGCTCAGCTGCTGACTGTGGGCATAGGTCAACTGGTGGCTGAGCTTCACCAGTGGTGTTGGGACTGAAGGGTGTTGGGGCTTATGGCTCAGCTGCTGGCCGTGGACTCTGATCTGCCAGCAGCTGTTCCTCCTTATTGCTGGCTTCTGCTGTATCAGAGCTGGCTTGGCTGGTTACACAAGGCTCCTCTTCTCCTGAGGGGTCCTCATCTTCACTGAGCCCCCTCAGACTAGAAACAGACCATACAGACAGTTTTAAAATCTGGAACCCTTCAGTTAAAATACTCAATTAAGAAAAATGCTTTGGTCTGGTACATAAAGGACAATAAAAATATACTATGTGAGCCTCAACAGAGAGGGTATTGAAAAGGCAAGGTGCCACCATGAAAAGAGCCTAATTACTGAAGTACTTGCTCCTAGTTACTGCCAGAACCCTAGTCCTAGCTGTCATGTTTGCGTATGATACACAAATTACAGTGCTCACAAATTACAGCGAACACATATACAGAACCTGGGTAAATGTGTCCAGGGCAGACAGGACAGCCTAGACATGGCCCAAGTGAGCTCATTCCACCTTGCTTCTCCTCACCCCCAGAATGGTAGGACATCTGGTGAAGAATCCCACACAGGCTCCACTCATGGTGGAATCTCTGGGAAGTGGCAGGCAGGGGTGTACCAGCCAGCGATGTCATCAGCAGATATCCCAAGAAACAAGTAGCTCTGGCCTCAGGGAGTTTCCTTGATGTCTGCAGGCTCTGAGGCCCCAACAGGCAAGCTGGCCCCCTCTGTCTAGTTGAGTCCCATAATGTGGCTGAGTGTAAGCATTACCAACAATTCACACCCACAGCCAGGAGTAACAGTGCCTCCTGCCTCAAGGCCATTCTATGGGAGAAGGTCCTCTCTGACTCAGATACACCAGCAGCAAAGCTGCACAAGATCTGACACCCAGAACTGATATTGCCAGGGCTTTTTTTCAGCTAGAATGCGGTGGAATGGAGTCCCAGAACCTCTTAAAAATGGTCACATGGCTGGTGGCCCCACCCCCTGATTTCCAGAGAGAGGGGAGTTTAGATTGCCCTCCACACCGGCACGGAGGGCAATCTAAACTCCCCTCTGTCTGGAGATCAGGGGGTGGGGCCACCAGCCATGTGACCATTTTCTTCTAAGGCAACCCACTGAGTTCCACCACTTCTTTTCCCAGAAAAAATGCTCTGGATATTGCTAATTCAGTTCAGACCCTGGATCCATCTAAACACCAGTCGTCAGCCCCCTCGTTTCAGACCCCAGTTCCAGCCAAGCAACATTCTCCAGTTCCAAGAGCCCCAACCCTGGACTGGCACCATCACCGATCTCATGATAGGCCACCCACTGAATGCACCACATGCAAGTTGTCAGGGCTTGCTGCAGCCGCCACTGGCATGCCTGACCCTGACGTCAAAGGGGTGTCAGGGATGCTGCAGGACCCTGCTCTGTGGAAGGAAGGGCAGTATACATCACCCAGACTCCCTCTCAGTCCACACGCTGGCCTGCTCAACCTGATCCAGTCCTCCCCCTTGATCTCCTCCATCTCCTTCATCCACCTTTCTCCTTACCTCTTCTTTCTTTCTTTCTTTCTTTCTTTCTTTCTTTCTTTCTTTCTTTCTTTCTTTCTTTCTTTCTTTCTCTTGCTCTCTCGCTCTCTCGCTGGCTGGCTGGCTGGTAAGGCTTCAGTTTGTCTGGCTGCTGGTTGCCCGTCCCCACTGTCTTTGCCTTCACCGTCTGCTCTGGCCCCCTCTGGGTTGCCCCCACCCTCCCTGCCTGGCCCCCTGGACTCCCACTGGAGGGTGGGGTTAGCTGGCCTCCACCTGCCCCTTCTAACCCTCTGAGGCTTGGGTGTCTCTTCCCTTCCTTCTGTGGCCGGCTGGTTCTGGGTCTGGCTGTCTGCTGGGAGTGCTGGGCCACTGTCTCCCGGGGGTCTCCCGTCCTCTTCTCCAAGTAAGTCCGGGGGCTGGGTGGCAGACCCCGGACACAAGTCCTGGAACAACAGGACTGTGGGTTCCTGTTTACACACCCACCTGCATCCTCCTTGTTTGGCGAAGAGGTCAGGCTGATATAGCAATGGGACACATTCAGCAACAGCTGATCAAGAGGACAGGAAACTTGATGATCTGGCCATAAAAGTATATTCATCATCGGCTCTAAACTTCCATATTACAGCCATGCAATTATGGGGTCATACAATCTGTTCCTATGGGAATGCTCCTCCTACCTACAGGACCTCCCAGAGGACAGAAGAGCACTTGCTAAGGTGGTGCAAGGAAAAGCCATGCGTCTGGCCAAACAACAGATGAATGCTGGCATCAGGGCCAGATCTAGGGTTGCTGGTGCCCGGGGCAACTTAGTCTGGCCTTGCACGCGCTCGCACGCTCCCGGCACGGCATGATGACATCATTTTGGTGACGTCATCACGCGGGGTGCCGGAGGCAGCATGTGGGGCTGGGAAGCCGCCCGCGCCATTCGCTTATCTGCCGGCGAATGGTGCGGTCATCCTCGCAGCCCCCTGCGCTGCCTTTCACCTGCCCCATGGGACAGGGGGCGGCCGGCTTGCCACACGCCCCCTGTCCTGCAGGGCAGGCAAAAGGCAGCGCAGAAGGCTGCAAGGCCGCCCGCGCCATATGCCTGCCCTACAGGACAGGGGGCGGCCAACTGCCCCCTCTCCTGCAGGGCAGGTGAATAGCGTGGGCAGCCGCGCTGCCCTTTGCCTGCCCTGCAGGACAGGGGGTGCGCGGCAAGCCGGCCGCCCCCTGTTCCGCGGGGCAGGCGAAAGGCAGCGTGGGGGGCTGCGAGGCTGCCCATGCTGCCGCCTGCATGCTCGGGCAGCTGGCAGCTGCTCCCGGCGCCCCCTCCCTGGCGGCACTGGGGGCAGACTACCCCCCCTGCCCCCTCTCGATCCAGCCCTGGCTGGCATGCACACAGCAGACTGCTCAGCAAGATCCATGGCATCTGCAATAGTGCTATGCCCTACCCCAGGAGAAAAATTGAAGACTTCCTATTCAAAGGACACCTTCTGTTCTTGGAAAGGACGGATGACTCATTAATGCAGAAGAAAAAGAATCAGCAAACATCTAAATCCTTTGGAGTCAGCACATCATCACACCCATCATACAGATACCACTTCCAAGGCCGCCACCACCAACAGCAGCAAAAACAATGCCATTCTTCAAGGTACCCCATACAACCCTACTATGTGCAAAATCCCTATTCTACCCCACACCTCAAAAGTGGGAAAAGGTCTGCCAGTCTGAGGCCCAAGCACTTTCAATCTCAATCCTCCAGGGCGTTTCAGCATGGACAAAAACCACGCTTCTGATTAGCCAAGCAGGAAAAGGCCTCTCACATCTGCTTCAAAGACAGCTTAAGCTCATTCTATCCAGCCTGGCAAAGCATCACCAATGACTCATGGATCTCTGTATCTAGGCTGCATTTCGAAGAACTCCCACATTTAACTCTTCCACCTGGTACACCTACAAAATGCCTGATGGAACTCAAACAAGCCCTAACCGACTTGTTGTCAAAAGGGGCAACTGAGAAAGTAATGAAACCAAACATTTGTTAGGTTTCTACTCCAAGTATTTCCTGATATCCAAGACAGAGAGAGGACTGAGGCCTGTCCTTCATTTTTGACAGTTAAACAAGTGTATTAAAGTTGAGAAATTTAGAATGCTAATGTTGTCTAGAATGATACAATTATTAGTCATGTTCCTGATTTGCAGTTCTGTATCTTAAGGACATATACTTCTATGTTTCTATCCATCCTGTACACAGGAGGTACTTACACTTTAAGAGCAAAGGCACTTTCTATCAATACATGCCATTACCCTTTGACTTTGCCTTGGCCCCATGGGTCTTTACCAAGTGCATGTCTATGGTGGTTTCCTTCCTAAGGTCACAGGAATGTTCAGTCTACCCATATCTGGATTACTGGCTGCTAGTGGCCCAATCCAAAGCCCAGTTACAATCACGTAGCACCAGGGTTTTTTTCTGGGAAAAGAGATGGTGGAACTCAGTGGGTTGCCCTCAGAGAAAATGGCTGGTGGCCCTGCCCCCTGATCTCCAGACAGAGGGGAGTTTAGATTGCCATCCGCACTGCTCGGCAGCATGGAGGGCAATCTAAACTCCGCTCTGTCTGGAGATCAGGGGGCGGGGCCAGAACTCCGTTCCACTGCATTCCAGCTGAAAAAAAAGCCCTGCATAGCACTATAACTACCTGCAAAATTTCAATTAGGCTCACTGGTGAATTGGAAAAAATCCAACCTCACATCAGTACCTTTATTAGAGCCAAACTGGATTCCTTGTTGGACAGGACTTTCCTCCCAGGTGACAGGGCCTAAACATTATGTTCCTTGGCCCAATTTTTCCTGGCAGTATGATTCCAAACAATTCTATTGATTCAAAAACTGCCAGGCCATATGGCCTCTACTTGCATGCTTATGAATGAGACCCCTCCAGAACTGGTTCAATCGGGAATACCAGCCTTTCGTCACTAACAAGATGTTAAGTTCTCTGTTCCTAGATCTGTTGTCTGATTCCTAATATGGTGGACAGAGGAAGCAAACCAAGCTAAGGGTATCCCCTTCAATATCCCTTCCCTCAAGATAGATATCACCACCAATACTTAACTACAGGGCTGGGAGACTCATTGTAATGACGTTTCAGTGCAGACCACCTGGGATTCTTTTGAATACAAGTTACACATCAGTGTACTAGAGAGCCATCTGTTTTGACCTTGTCTCATTTACATGCTTGCTATGCAACATAAGGGTGCAGGTCCAAATGAACAATACCATGGCCCTCTACTATCAGAACAAACAGGGTTGAATGGCTTTCCTAAAACTCTGAGCCAAAGCAGCCAGCCATGTACAATTCAGATCTGGGATTTGGGGGGTGAGGGAGGGAAATCTGGATTTTTTGTTGATCTGGCTAAATCCCCCTTTCCTGAATCATAGAATTTGGGATCCAGTCTGAAAACCCAGATCCAGACACCTGGATAAATCTGGGTAAATCAAGATAAATCTGAGAAAGGTGGCTCCAGCCTCTGGCAGGCTCCTTCCTGGGCTTCTCTCTTTTTTTTCCAAGAAGGGAGGTGGGGGAGGGAGGGGGGAGGGAGGCAGGGACGGGGACTCAGTGGCCAGACTGCACTGGAGCTCCCCTTGTCTGCCTAGCTTCTGTGAGTTCCACTGGTTCAACTGGGCTAAGTTTCAACAGTGTCCCTTGCTTCAGTTTGGTTTTGGTAGAACCATTCTGACCTCAGCAGACTTAGCTGCAGATTCTCTGGGAACCAGCTGGGGCAACTATATCTGACTCTCTCAAGCACAAGACCTACCTCTGGTGCTAGCACACGTCCCTCCCTCCTGTCCCTGCTGTTACCTCTCTTAATATGAGTTTAACTTGGAGATGCTCACGGCATCTTAGGAGAACTGGGGAAAGATGGTGTCATCCCAGTAGACCACACATCTGTTTGGGTGGGGAAAAAGCAAAACATGCATTCCAGTGGGGAAGGGTAGCCCCTCTGAGCCTCTTAAAGTTACAATACCTTTCAGAGTGGCTGGCCTGTACAAATGCAGTCCCCATGTATACCTCCACAGAAGACCTCAAAGAACAACAGTTACAAGTAAGCACAATCCTTTTTATGTCAAAAGAGAACTTTCTTAAATACATTTCACATGGGAAGCATATTTAGATCATGAGCACAGATGATATATTCCATTCCAAAAGCAAAAAGTTATGGTAAACTCAGGCTGCTTCTACACAGGAGTGTGAAAATGCACCTCCACCACAGAAGCAGCATCAAGTGGTATGGGAGTGGTCAGGAAAAGCATCAACACACACCCATTCTTGGGCTTTTCCACATGGGTCTTTGCCATCTTTTCTGGCCTCATACAACTTTGATTTATCCCCCGAGTTCTTCATGCATGGTCAAAATACCTCCGTTCCGTCTTCAAGTGGCTTCTCATACTCTTTTGTGTTCTGCACAGTGAAAGGCTGCAGAATAAATTTCCCCTGGGTTTTCTGCTGTGTTTTTTCCCAGTGCATACCACAATTTTTTTTTAACAGATAAGTTAAAAGATTTTTTTTGAAGTGCAGGATGTTTTCTTCAGTGTAAGCCCCACCTTTTGCCCTCCCCATTATCCCGCTGTGATTGTTTGCACAGCTATGTGTAACCAACACTCTTTCCACCTTTCTTCCCCAAACACTCTGCCCTTATCCTTTAAAAAAATAAAATGTTGTAATTGTTTGTTATGTGTTGTTTGTGCATGCTAATCACAGTAAGATGAAGTAAATAGTTTTTTCACCCGCACAAGCTATTCAGGAGGATGACATTTTGAGAAGGAGTCTCTGCATTTCATGTAATTTTTAGTCAATTTTTCCCTTGATTTTGAATTGTTGTTTTAAAAGAATTAAGTTGCAACTTTTAAAGTTTCCCTCCAGAACTCCTCAGCCAATTAACTCATATAAATGTTAAATTTGGAGCTCAAATAACACCAACCAATCATTGATGAACAAGTACAAGGTGAAGTAGAGGTTAACCACAACTCCCTCTAATATCCAGACATTACAACAGATATAACACATCCGCAAACAAAAAAAGCCATGCTGACAAAACTGCTGACATCATCTCCCCCCAGAAAGTCCACAGCAGAAATAGGCCTTTTTCTAAGTGCAGAAGTAAAAACAAAACACCATTTTGTTTCGATTCCCTCAAGTGTGGAATCATAGAAGCCTAATGTGGATCCAATCCTCACAAGCCCAAAACCCAGAAAACCCTCTGTAAACGAGCATGCAGAAAAGCCCCCTGTTCATCTGCAGTCTTCCTGTGCAGTCCCACATGGGACTGCGCACACGCAGGCCTGCTGACTTCGGAGATTTTTACAGCTCAAAACCACTAGGGGGCGTCCCCACCTCTTAACGCGCATGCGCGGCCGTCTTTCCCGCCGAAAACGGCTCCTAAGAGGCAGGGCGCCCCCGACATACCCTGAGTTCCTCTTTTGCCACTGACTTGAGAGGTTCTTGCTAGCTCTACTTCTTCGGAAAGCATCTCACCATTATCTGAAAGATGTCAGAGAAAGCTTTATTTAAGAGGTGTACCTCTTGTGATAGAAAAATGACGAAATCCACTCACCTTCTCATGATTTGTGGTCCTCTTGCTCCTCTCGCGCAGATAGAGGTCGCTCGAGATCACACCGGGCAGAGAGGTACAGCCCTTATTCTGGGCGACGTCATGCTGTGGTGAGTCCTTCTTCACACCGCTATTGCAGAGAAGGATCCTATGGTTTGGAGCATGGAACCAAGAGGCGTTCGAGATCACCTTCTGTGCATGCTGGTTCCTCTGTGGGATCCAGGCGGACCCCTGGTTTTTCAGACACGGAGTATGAGGGTTATGCTCGTTATGAGAGGCCTTATGACTCCCCTCCTTCAGATTCACCCAACGGTGTGATCGGACCATCGGAGGAAGCTTCTCCGACTGACGATTTCCGCATCTACAACAAACTCCTTCAATGGATGGCGAAGGCGCTTGAAATTAAGGTGGCTTCTATGGAACCACGTTCAACTGATAAGATATTAAAGTACATATATTCGGGGTCGACTCCGACGGTTGCCTTCCCTATGATTGAAGGCTTCGTGGAACTCCTTTCAGGTTTGAACTTAAAACCTGCTTCAACCCCTGCCACTAATAAAAAAGTGGAGAACTTGTATAGGGTTAAGGATGACCAGTGTCCGTTCCTGTCCCTCCATCCGCCTCCGTCTTCGCTTGTAATGGAGGACATGCAAGCAAGACCCAAGCAAGGGTCTCTGTCTGTCCCATCGGATAAGGACAGTAGAAAAGTCAACTCCTTGGCCAGAAAGGTTTATACCTCCGCGGCATTTGGCATAAAAATCGCCAGTTATGCAGCGATGATGTCCACCTATCAATTGCTACTTTGGACGAAAGTAGTGGCATTTGTGCCTTACCTGCCTGAAGACCAAAGAGTTTTTCTTAGAGTCATCCAAGAGGAAGTGGTCCGCTTGTCCCGCCATCAAATTAATGTAAGCAGTAATATGGTGGATACTTCTGCCAGAGCTCTTCTATCAGTACTTGTCCTACGTAGATTTGCATGGTTGAGGACCACTGTCTTACCAGCAGAGACAAGGAGTAAAGTTGAGGACCTCCTGTTCGAGGGACAGACCCTTTTCTCCGAGAGAACGGGTGACTATCTCTCTAAGAAACGCAAAGATAGACTTACGGCTCGATCTTACGGTGTCCTGCATCAACACCAGTGTGCTTGTCCTCAATATAGATCATACGCTAGGAGCCAACAACGTTATCATCCCTATTATGGGTATTGATACCAACCTCAGCGCCAGTACCAGAGCCCACAATCTACCTTCCCGAAGAGGAAGCAGGGCAATAAGAATAGGCAGGGAAATAATCAGCACCAGCCTAAAGATTCCAGGCACTCCCAAAAACAATTTTGACAATTACAGGGACCTGGCCCCTCATTTGGGGACAGGCTGTCTCTTTTTTTCTCTGAGTGGTGCCGTATCACTTCGGATGTTTGGGTGTTACAGTTAGTTAAAGTTGGATATAAAATTGAGTTTTTTCAATGGCCTGGTCTCCGGCTTCCTGTTTTTTCTCCACAAACACCTAAACCGGGGGTAGTCTCCGAACTCTCGGCCCTATTACTGAAAAGGGCTATTGAAGAGGTGGTAGATACTTCCTCTCCTCTTGGTTTTTACTCTAACCTTTTTGTAGTGGAGAAGAAAGATGGGGGGCTCTGCCCTATCTTAGACCTACGGGAATTGAATAAATCCATAAGGGTCCGAAAGTTTAAGATGACCACGTTACAAATGGTTCTAACCTTGATACCCTCCAATTGTTGGTTTGGGGTTTTAGATCTCAAAGATGCATATTTTCACATCTCTATTTTCCCTGACCATAGAAAATTCCTTCGCTTCGCTTCACTTACGGTACTCGTATTTTTCAGTACCGTGTCCTTCCTTTTGGCCTATCCACTGCCCCCAGGGTATTTATTAAATGTGTGGAGGTGGTGATTGCCTTCCTGAGAACACAAGGCTGTTGTATTTTTCCTTACCTTGATGACTGGCTGATTTTGGTCAGTCGGAGGAGGATGTGAACAACCAGGTTTCCACTACCTTGTCCACTTGTTTGAAATTGGGGTTGTTTGTCAACCAAAAGAAATAGAAGCTTTCCCCCTCTAAGGTTACCCTGGATCCCGGGATGTGGGGTTTTTACCCACGGATAGGGCAAGTAAAATTAAAGCGCTCATAAAAAGATTCAAAAAGTGCAGGTTCCAACCGGCTAGGCTCATCCAAGTGCTTTTGGGCTATATGGTTGCCACTACGGCTGTAGTCTCTTTGGCGAGACTTCGAATGCGACTGTTACAACTTTGGTTTTCTAAAACTTTTTTCCCTGACAGGGACTCCCAAAGCAGGAAACTTAGTATTCCCCGGAGGGTCCTCCTATCCTTGGACTGGTAGTCACAAGACTCCAACCTCTTTGGAGGGATCAGTTTTGGCTATAGGCAGCCAGAGATTTCGGTTACCACAGATGCATCTACACTGGGGTGGGGTGCTCACTGTCAGGGTTTGTATGCCCATGGTATGTGGGATGAGTCAGAGAATGAAGAACACATTAACCTCCTCGAGTTACGAGCTGTTTATTATGCACTAATCTCGTTTTCTGATATGGTTCAGAATAAGGCAGTCCAGATCCTAATGGATAACACCACCACGATGTTTTATCTGAATAAACAAAGGGGCACAATGTCTCTGGCGTTATGCGAAGAGACGGTGAAGATCTGGAATTGGGCCATTGATCACTCAGTATGGCTTTTGGCAGTCCATATACCAGGTGCTGACAATGTTATGGCTGACCACCTTAGCAGACTAGGGGGTGACAACCATGAGTTTCTCCGACGGAGTGATGCATGTGCTTCAAAATGCCCGTCGCCTATCGACCAGGCAATCCTATTCTTTGAAGTGGAACAAGTTTGCTGACTGGTGTAGGGGGCAGGAGTTAGACCCTTTGACCTCCTCCCTTTCTGAAGTTTTAGATTTTTTAGCCTTTCAACCCCCAGTTGATCGCAGGACGGTGTTTTCCCATTACACGTTGAAGTTGTTTTTGAAGGGGCTCAACAATTTATTTCCTCCAGTTTGGGTACTAGTACCTCAGTGGTCCTTGCCTTTGGTTTTGACTAGGCTCATATCCAAGCCCTTTGAGCCTTTAGCCACCTGTCCACTGAACTTACTTACCTTCAAAGTAGCATTTTTGGTCGCTGTCACTTCAGCCAGGAGGGTAGGCGAACTGGCAGCTCTATCCTGTGAAGCCCCTTACCTGAGTATTCATCCTGAAAAGGTGGTGCTTAGGACTAAACTAGAGTTTTTGCCCAAGGTGGTCTCTAAGTTCCACCTGTCTCAAGAGCTTTCCTTACCAGTATTTTTTAAGGATCATTCTTCAGAAGCAGAGAGGTCCCTTCATGCCCTAGATGTTTGCAGGGCTCTCCTTTTTTATTTAGATAAGGTGAAACCCTTTCGAACAGATTCCCATCTTTTCATTTGTTTTGCGGGCCCAAAGAAGGGGAATGCAGTCAGCTCCCAGACTGTGGCTCGCTGGGTGGTTCAAGCAATTTTGTTATGTTATAAATGTGCTAACCTACCTTGTCCTTTGGAGGTGCAAGCCCACTCTACTAGGTCACAGGCATCTTCTGCGGCACTCCTGAGAGGTGTCCCTCTGCAAAGCTGCGACTTGGGCCTCAGCGGACACGTTTGTCAGACATTACGCTCTGGATGTCCTGGACAGGAAAGAAACCATAGTGGGGACAGCAGTCCTACAATCAATCTTCCTGTGATGATGCAACAGTACCTACCACCCAGGTGTTTAAGCTTTGTAATCTCCCATGTGGCACTGCACAGGAAGACCGCAGATGAAAAACAGTGTTTCTTACCTGTAACTGTTGTTCACCTAGGTCTTCCATGCAGGCACACATACCCTCCCCTCCTTCCCTGCTAATTCTCTTGGTACTTACCTTGTAGTGCGGCGGCGAAAGAGGACTGAGGGTACATTGGGGGCGCCCCACCTCTTAGGAGCCGTTTTTGGCGGGAAAGACAGCCGTGCATGCTCTTTAAGAGGCGGGGACACCCCCTAGTGGTTTTGAGCTGTAAAAATCTCCGAAGTCGGCATGCCTGCGCGTGTGCAGTCCCATGTGTGCCTGCATGGAAGACCTAGATGAACAACAGTTACAGGTAAGAAACACTGTTTTTCATCTGCGGTCTTCCAGTGCAGTCCCACATGGTCTGCCAATGCTGGAGGATTTTATAGCTTAACAACATTAGGGGGCGCCCCAGCCACTTTGTGCACATGTGTGGCCGTCTTCCCGCCTAAACGGCCCCTCAACGGTCGGGGCACCCCCAACATACCCTCAGTTTCTCTTTTGTTGCCGATGAAAGAGGATCGTAGCGTTAGGAAAGAGATCAAGATGTCAGACATGGCGCTCTTCAAACTTTGTGAGTCCTGCAACAGGAAGATGATGAAATTGGATGGCCACTCCAACTGCCTTTATTCCTTGGGTGAGACAGACAACACCCAGACTTGTAGGCACTGCAAGGCTTTCACGTTGAAGGCCAGGTCAGATCAGGCGGGCAGGCTCCAGGCATACTTATAGAAGAGGGCCATGTCGGTCACTAAGGTGCCGACAAGGGCCACTGCTTCGGTTTCACTTGCCTTGCTTCACTCTTCTGTAGTTCACAAGATGCTTCGACGATTGTCTCCAGCCAGATCTGAGCCTAGGCGACCCTCATCTCTGGCACCGACCGCGACCCGCACCTTGGATCCGAAGCCCGTCGAATCGGGTTTGGAACCAACAGGCTCCAGACTGTCCGAGACTTGTACGCTCAGCTTACCTGCTCCAATAGTGTCTCCTCGGAACCAGGGAGACAAATCTGCCTGATCGGACCCGAAGTGTGCCAGGTCATATTCGACCCCAACTCCAAGATGTGGCTCTAGGAGTGAAGCAGCCTCGACTCCGACGTCGGATCCAACATGGACCTCAGATACCAATCGGTCCGAACCTGCAAAAAAGAAGAAAAAGAGAAAGCATTTGTCCTCCAAGCAAGATAAGGCTGTCTTGGAGAGCATCCTCATGGCTCCAGAACCCCATGCTCAAGGGGACAGACCCGAATCCCCAGAGAAGAAGCAGAGGGACACGACTACCCGTCCATTGCCTCGGAATAGTACTCGACCAGTGCGTAGCCCTGGAGATGACGTTATTACATTGGACAAACCTCCTACGCCTACTGGTCGCCCTAGATCGATGTCAAGGGAGTCTTGGTCCTCTCACTCGTCCAGACGTGGACGTTCGAGGCACAGGGACAGTCCTTATTCTTATAGGAGCTACTCCCGTGACACAATGACCCAGAGAGACACACACTGCTCCCGATGGTCCCCGTTTTCGGATGTGCCGTACAGATCAATCTCCAGATCTCCATCCCTATGGGCGCACTCTCAGGGAGATTCATACCACACCTCTTGGAACTGAGGATCGATACCGGATCCGATGTTGCCAAGTAGGCCCCTCTCCTGCTTTAAGGCCTGCCATGGACTGTGTTGAAGTTTTCTGCATTGCTGTTTTACTGCTGCACCAAAGATTTCCCTGCACGTGTGTGTTCTGGTACATGTGTCAGTTTCCTGCCTGCTTGTTAATTACCTTGCTGCTGCAATAGACTGTGTAGTTCCCTGACTCCATGTTTGGTTAACTGCACAAAGGACTCTCTTCCTGGGCAGCCCTGCTCAGACCTATATCTGGACTTCCCAGTGTGTGTGTGGGGGGGCTTTGCTACAAGTGTGCCCCGTGCCTGTATTGCCATCTGCCACGGACCGTGCCTGTTCCCTGCTATGGACTGTGTTTTACGTACTGCTCCCCCTGCCTCCATGGAAGCCTGCCTCATCTGGGCCCAAGCCGCTGCTAGCAGCCGGGCGCCTGCCGGGGAAACCTCCACCAAGCCTGGCTAGGCGCTCCCTGGTCAGTTCCCACCTGGAGCCTTCCGCGGGCTGGTCCCCGAACTTGCCCTCGCTACCGGGCAACCTGCAAACCAGCCTCCGCCATGCCCTGCCGGCGACCATGTTCTTAGGCAGCCAGAAGACCAAGAGGAAAAGGACTGCTTTGAGAAGCCATTTCGGCGAAGCGGGCACACCACGTCCGCAGCAAGAGTACCTCGCCCCGCTCTGCATATCTTAGGAGCCGCCCCGGAGAAGGAACTAAGTGCTGACCATCCCAAGCACTTAGAGAATGCATCTCAAAGAAACCTCCGCATTCCAGAGCTGATGACATCAGGACAAGCCCTGTCCGCTGGAACATCCATTCAGCCCACTCGGATTTCCCCCTCCCTCTTTTGTCCCCTCTTCCTGAGGTGTCACTTATCACAATCAGATTACCAAAGTGGCCCATCTAAGCCATTCAATAACCCATTAGAGCCTTTGTTTTAATCTGTGAGAACCACCAAGTATAGCACCAGCCCCAGGGTACGTTTTGGGGTATTTAAGCTGGTCTCTCAGACCGCATGGTGCTCAGGCCATTCCTATCCAGACCCCCTTGCTGTCTGTCCGTGAAGCCATTGCTGGCATTGGACCACCCCGCTGTTGTGTCTCTGCTCCTCTTCAGGATAAGTGAGTATTCCCCCCTATCATCGTTGGGAACCTGCTAATGCAAACATCTCTATATTTCTTACTCTGTATTTCTTAGTCCTTGTATGCTCTCTTGTG
Source organism: Eublepharis macularius (assembly GCF_028583425.1). Lineage (NCBI taxonomy): Eukaryota > Metazoa > Chordata > Lepidosauria > Squamata > Eublepharidae > Eublepharis > Eublepharis macularius. The sequence goes on from NC_072793.1 coordinate 73,677,207, forward strand.
TGTATGTGCAAGTTCAGGCTTACGCCACACTATTAGTAAATACACGTGTTTATTGAACCTATTTGTAGTCTGCCTATTTGTCACTAGAGTGTCTGGAATCGGGACCTCCGTAAACATTGGTTAGATCCGCGCTAATTTTAGTAATTTCCCCATTATAAAGAGCAGTTCTGGTAACACCGATCACCACCACCGTGATTTCTCCCCGGCGTCTGACTCACCCGTGGGAGAACTTGGCCCGTTGGACAATGCGTCTCCTACAGATGACTTCCGGGCCTATAGCAACCTACTGCAGCGCATGGCGAAAGCACTCGAAATCAAAGTCATAGCTATGGAACCGAAGTTCATGGATAAGATTCTTTAGCATATCTATTCTGGTTCCACTCCATCAGTTTCCTTCTGTGTGATCAAAGTCTTTGTCAAACTGATAAAGGATCTCAACCTGAAACCAGTGTCTGCTCCTGCTACTAATAAGAAGGTGGAGAACCTTTATAGAGTAAAGGATGACCTCTGTCCCTTCCTTTTGGTCCATCCTCCTCCCTCTTCCCTAGTGACGGAGGAGATGCAAGGGAGGTCTAAACAAGGATCATCTTCGGTCCCCTCTGGCAATCGTCTAGATGCAATGGGGCTTAAATTTTATACCTCTGTGGCCTTGGGGTAAAGGTCGCTAATTACTCGGCAATGATGGCCGCTTACCAATTACTTTTGTGGAACAAGGTGGCCACCTTCATCCCGAAATTGCCAGAAGACCGAGAGAGTTTTCCTCAGGGTCATCCAGGAGGAAGCAATCTGCCTCTCCGCCATCAGATAAATGCCAGTCGCAATATGGCAGATATAGCCCAGCGCTCTCTGCTGTTGTCCATTGTGCTTCGCAGATATGCTTGGCTCCGCACTACAGCTCTGTCTATGGACACGAGACACAGAGCGGAGGACTTACCCTTCGAGGGTTCTTCTCTGTTTTTGGAGAAAACAGATGAGTATCTATCTAAGAAACATACTAATTGCCTCACTGCATGCTCTTACGAAGTGTTGCCACATCTACAGCAACAGGGCTAGTCTAGGTCCCAGTATAGGTCCTTTAATAGGGGCCAAAATCACCAACAACGGTTTCAAACTTATCACGGGTATGCATACCGAAGTCAACGACCCTGTCAGAGCTCTCAACCATCTTTTTCGAGAAGGCGATCGGACCAGAAACCTAGGCAAGGCGGAACACCACAGCATGCTAAGGACCAGCTGCAACAGCAGCACAAGCAGTTCTGACAATCACAGGGCCCTGACCCACGTTTCGGGGACAGGTTACAGGCTTTCCTCCCTGCTTGGCGTTTGATTACTAATGATGTTCGGGTTTTAACAGTTGTTGAAGTTGGTTATAAAGTTGAGTTTTTGATGTTGCCTTACTTACGGCAATACAGTTTATAGGGTGATACAGTTTATAGGGATGACTTTAGATGGCATACAGGGTGCAGGGTTCCTCCCTGCAGAATGGGCCTCTAAGATTAAGGCCCTTCTTTGACGACTATGCAGGTGCCGCTTCCAATCAGCTCACTTCTTTCAGACACTTTTAGGGGGGGTTGGCATCCACTACAGCTGTGATACCTTTAGCGTGGTTGCACATGCTCCCCCTCCAGCTCTGGTTCTCTTTTGTTTTCACCCCTGAAAGGGATCCCCAGGCTAAAAAGTTCAATGTTCCTAGGTCGGTTATCCGGTCCCTGGATTGGTGGTTGACTGACGGGAATTTATTTGAAGGTGTCCCTTTTGGCTGCAGACAGCCCCAGGTGTCTATTATGATGGATGCTTCAAACTTTGGCTGGGGTGCCCATTGTGAGGGGCTTGTGGCTCATGGTACTTGGGATGATGTTGAATCACGTGAACATATTAACCTGTTAGAATTGAGGGCAGTGTTCTATGCCTTGGTTTCCTTTGCAGATCATGTACAGAACAGGATTGTCCAAGCGCTCACGGACAATACGACTGCTATGTTCTACCTCAACAAACAGGGGGGCATGGCTTCGAAGATGCTGTGTGACGAACCATTGAGGATCTAGACTTGGGCTGTCAACCACGCAGTTTGGCTTCAAGCAGTTCACATCCCCGGAGTGGACAATTCCTTGGCGGATTGCCTCAGCAGGCTTCAGGGGGACAATCATGAGTGGTTCCTTCACGTCACCTACTTAGATCCTGTCTTCGCTGAGTGGGGGTTCCCAGAAATAGATCTGTTCGCATCAGAAGAAAATCACAAAGCCCCCAAATTCTGTTCCCGACGGGGGCTAGGCCCAGGGTCTCTTGGGGATGCTTTTCAACTAGAGTGGTCAGGTCACCTCTTCTATGCATTTCCCCCCTTCCCATTGATTACTCAGGTACTCAGCGAGATTCAGACAGACAAGAGCAGGATTATCCTGGTGACCCCGTTTTGGTCAAGGCAACCGTGGTTCCACACACTACTCAGACTGCAGTCACGGAGATACGATCTACCGCGGATGCTGGACTTACTGTCTTGGAGGGGAGTTTTCCATCACGAGATAGGGAGACTCAAACTGACAGTGTAGTTGATCGGGGAAGACACGGCTTCTCGGCCGATGTAATTCATGTTTTGCAGAATGCCAGGAGATTGTCTACCAGGCAATCTTATGAGGCTAAGTGGGGGAGGTTCTGTGTGTGGTGTAGGGATAGGGGTTTGGACCCCTTTGCTTCCTCCCTCCCAGATGTTCTGAATTTTCTGTGGGATTTAAAAAGGAACAAACTTTCCAATTCCTCAGTTAAAGTTTATTTAGCAGCAATCTCTGCTTTTCACCCACCTGTGGATCGCAGGACAGTGTTTTCTCACTATTCTGCTAAACAGTTTTTGAAGGGTTTGAATAATCTTTTCCCCCCAGTCCGACCTCTAGTTCTTCAATGGTCACTTCCTTTAGTTCTGACCAGGTTAATGACTAAACCCTTTGAACCTCTAGCCATGTGCTCTCTGTGGTTTTTATCCTTTAAAGTGGCCTTTCTGGTGGCTATCACTTCAGCTAGAAGAGTGGGGGAATTGGCTGCGTTGTCTTAAGACCCTCTTTTCCTGAAAGTACATGCCGAGAAGGTAGTCCTCAGACCCAAACTCGAGTTTTTGCCCAACGTTGTCTCTAAGTTCCATCTTTCTCAGGAGATTTCGTTGCCAATTTTCTTCCGTTCTCAGGGTTCAGAGGCTGAGAGAGCTCTACATTCCTTGGACATTCACAGAGCAATTCTTTTCTATCTAGAAAGAGTAAAACCGTTTAGATTGGATTATCATCTTTTTTTGTGTTTTGCAGGCCCTAAGAATGGTAAAGGAGCAACCTCTCAGACCATAGCTTGTTGGGTGGTTCAGGCAATATCCTTGTGTTATGGGACTGCTAACTTACCTTGTCCTCTAGGAGTCCATGCTCATTCTACCAGGTCCCAAGCATCGTCAGTGGCCCTGCTGAGGGGAGTGCCACTCCAAGACATCTGCCGGGCGGCAATGTGGGCCTCGGCTGACACTTTTGTCAGACATTATGCATTGGATATTCTAGACAGGAAGGAGACAGCAGTTGGCACGGCGGTTCTGCAGTTGTTGTTTTCATGACTGGTTCTTCGACCACCACCCAGGAATTTAAACTTTGTAATCTCCCATGTGGGACTACACTGGAAGACCACAGATGAAAAACAGGTTTTACTTACCATAACTGTTGTTCATCTAGGTCTTCCGTGCAGGCATACATGCCCTCCCTCCTTCCCCATTAACACTCTTGGATTTTCCTTGTAGTACGGTGGCAAAAAGAGGAACTGAGAGTATGTTGGGGGTGCCCCGCCCTTTGAGGGGCCATTTAGGTGGGAAGATGGCTGCGCATGCGCACAAAGTGGCTGGGGCATCCCCTAGTGTTGTTAAGCTATAAAATCCTCCGGTATTGGCAGGCCTGCGCATGCACAGTCCCATGTGTGCCTGCATGGAAGACCTAGATGAACAGCAGCTATGGTAAGTAAAACTTGTTTTTCTGCTCACTACTGCCACTCCCCTCCTCCTTTCCCCTTGTTACTTCTTGCAGAAATACATGCACAGTGGTGACCATAACAAGGCCCTCTTCCATAGTCCTGAAACCACCTTCTCCTCAGTTTCTCTTTACATGACAAGCTGCACCATAACATGAACAATGGTGCAGTAGGGAAATAAGAGGAATGCTTGTTAAAGATTAAAGGGGGTGGTGGTGTGTGGCTGTGAGCTGCCCGTGCCATTTAGAAAGCAGAGCTTAGCTCCTTCACCTTTCCCTGTAGTGGCTACAGAGGGAATGTCCACACAAACATTCCTTACATCCACTCCAACTAATGTCACTTGAACAGGAAAAAATCTGGTTTGGTTTTTCTGTGGTTCAAAGAGGAAAGCCTGTGAATACCACAAGTCATGCTCATTTCAAGCAAGTAGCAACATTTCCTTATATTGGGGAATGAATACTACACATTTTGGATTTCTCTAAAATGGATAATGCAGATAAAGTACAAGAAACAAATGGTCTGGCTACTTCTATTAATTTAAATGATAGAGAGCTACTGCTTCTTTATTAGGATCTTTATTGTAACATCATATTAGTACGTTTTTTTTTTTAAAGGAATCCAGACAACAGCATTACCAGGTACAGGAGTTAGATTTAACTAACAAGTACACCCTTTTCATTCATAGAGCCAAGCTAGAAGTGACGAATTACACTTGAACGGCAAGTGAACAGACTCACATGTATTCCTCCCTGTTCACTTGCGCTCCACTTGCTCTCCACTTGATGACTATGTGATTGAGTGGAGCACAAGTGGAGTGCAAGTGAACAGGGAGGAATACATGTGAGTCTGTTCACTTGCCATTCAAGTGTAATTTGTCACTTCTAGCTTGGCCCACAGAGAAAAATAATTGTTTCAAAAAATTGCAATTTACAGCTGGGGGCAATAGTGCTATTGAGAGCAAAGCCCCTTACTGTGGATGCCCTAAATGCCATACACTCACATAGATACACACACATGTGCCCCTGCTAGTCACAGTGATGGCATTTTGCTAATGAAGATAAGGGTGGGTGATCTTGTTACAAGATATTGTCTTGAAAGGTAACATCCGTTGGCCATGCTGAAATAATGGAAAATAATTCTCTCTCTCCCCCTCTCTCTGGATCATTCTATAAAATGTAGTTTTTTTTTTTTGAAAATTTTTTTATTGGGTTAGAATCCGTTATTTTTACATTACATTCGATTTTCCCCAAATTTTTCATTTCTAACCCCCTCCCTTTCCCCCCCATTTGTTGACTTCCAACAGCTTTCCCACCCTTTGTCCCTTTTCCCTTACTTCTATTAAATTCCTCTATCTAAAACAAATATACATTCTCCATTATACTAAGCAGTACATCCTTAACTACTTTTCTTGTTATATACCCAAACTGTAAGTCTTTGTTTCCATCTTGGATAAACAATTTATCCCATTTTCCAGTTTTAAATATTTCTATATATCATAAACCTATATATCACAAACCATAAAAATCTTACATTTAAATCAAACAATTTGACTTATTCTCTATATATTACTCATTTTATCTTTTTATGGTAATTCTATATAACTCATCACATAGTCAATCAATTTGACTCTTCTATACATTCAGTTTGGTGCATTATACAAATCTTATCAAAGAAAGAAAATATTGTTGGTTACTCAATCCTTATATTTAAACCTTATCATTAATTGTTTTCTATCAATATTCTATCTATTAACCTATATATATCTCTATATATATCAATCTGTTAATCTAACTGCTTATAAATTCACATTTATCTCTCCCCCCCCGGTAAAGTCACCCCCCTCTACATTTTATTATACTTCAGTAGTTCTCAAACTGCCACAGTGTTCCTCCCACCTCCCATTTCTTCTCCAGATATTGTTTCAGCTTCTCCCAGTCTGTGTTAAACTGCCCTGAGTCCAGATTTCTCAGTTTTCTTGTCATCTTGTCCATTTCTGCCATGTACAGCAATTTGTAGATCCAATCTTCAATAGTTGGCACTTCTTGTACTTTCCATTTTTGCGCATACAAAAGTCTGGCTGCTGCTGTCATATAAAATATCAACGTCCTATGATGGGCTGGAATTCCCTCCATTCCCAAGTTTAGTAGCAGGAGTTCTGGGTTCTTATTTATTTGATATTGTAAAATTTCACTCATTTCTCTTATTATTTCCCCCCAGTACTGCCTAGCTACCACCACCACATATGATAGAGGGAGCCCTCATGCTTCCTACATTTCCAGCATTTATTAGAGGTGTTCAAGTTCCCTAGCGCAATCTTCTTTGGTGTCATGTACCAACGATAGATCATTTTGTAAATATTCTCTTTAATATTTGTACATGTCGTTGTCTTCATTGTAGTCTTCCACAAGTATTCCCATGCCTCCATTGTTATCTCTTTATTAAAATTTATAGCCCATTTCACCATTTGTGTTTTAACTGTCTCATCCTCAGTATACCATTTCAACAGTACTTGGTATACCTTGGATATTCTTTTCTTGTCCTCTTTAAAAAGGGTCTGCTCTAGTTCTGAATTCTCTATTCGTATGCCTCCCTTTACAGAGTCCGAGTTATACAAATCTCTGATCTGTCTATACTGGAACCAATCGTAGTTCGGTGATAATTCCTCTTGCGTCTTTATTCTAAGTTTAGATGCTTCTATTTTAGTTATTTCTTTATAAGTTAAACATTGTCGTTCATTATCAACCGCTCTCGGGTCTATCACCTCATATGGAACCACCCACCAAGGAGTTCCTTCTTGTAGGTAAATTCTATACTTCTTCCAGATTGTATATAAACTTCTCCGTACAAAATGGTGCAGGAACATCGAGTTGACCTTTACTTTGTCATGCCATAGATATGCATGCCATCCAAATATTTTTTTATATCCCTCTAGGGCTAATAGTTTCTTGTTCTTTAATGTCATCCACTCTTTCAGCCAAACTAGGCAGATTGCATCATGATAAAGTCTCAGGTTGGGCAGTTGCATTCCGCCTCTTTCCTTTGCATCTTGTAAAACTTTCATTTTCACTCGAGGCTTCTTGCCTGCCCATACAAAATCTGATATTTTCCTCTGCCATTTTTCAAATTGTTTAGAGTCTCTGATGATTGGTATTGTCTGTAGCAAAAACATCACTCTTGGTAACACATTCATTTTAACCGCTGCAATCCTACCCAACCATGACAGATTGAGCCTATTCCATTTAATCAAGTCTCTCTCAATCTGAATCCACAATTTTTCATAATTATTCTTGAACAAATCTATATTCTTTGCAGTCAGTTCAATTCCCAAATATTTCACCTTACTTGTTACTTCACAATCCGTTGTTTCCATTAACAATTGTTGTTTCTGCTTAGTCATGTTTTTGCATAGTATCTTTGACTTCTTTTTGTTAATAAAGAAACCTGCCAAGTCTCCAAACTCCTTGATCTTATCTATCACTTTTGGCATGTTCTCCAATGGGTCCTCTACAATTAACATTATGTCATCCGCAAATGCTCTGACCTTATATGAATAGTCTTTTATTTTTATTCCTCGAATTTCCTCGTCTTGTCGTATTTGTATCATCAGAATCTCCAATACTAAAATGAACAACAGTGGAGACAACGGGCAACCTTGTCTTGTTCCTTTGCTTATAGTCAATTTCTTGGTCAATTCATCATTTACCACAATTGCTGCAGTCTGGTCTCTATAAATTTCCTTAATTGCTCTGATGAATCTTTCACCTAATTGTAGCTTTTCCATAGTGGCAAACATAAAGTCCCAGTTTAAGTTGTCAAATGCCTTTTCAGCGTCAACAAAGAAGAAACCAACCTCTTTATCACAACGCTTATCATAATATTCAATAGCATCAATCACTGTCCTTAAATTGTCTCTTATTTGTCTGTCTGGCAGAAAGCCTGCTTGCTCCTCCTCTATAACTTCCGAAAGCCACCCCTTCAGTCTCTCCGCCAGTATCTTCGCAAAGATTTTATAGTCATTGTTGAGTAACGATATAGGTCTGTAATTTTTCACACTAGTCAAGTCTTGGCCCTCTTTTGGGATCAATGATATGTTCGCTTCAGACCAAGTGTCTGGAATCCTTTGATCCCTTAAAACTCCATTGATCACCTCCTTTAGGAATGGTGCCAGCTCATTGACCATAGTCTTATAAAATTTAGCTGTAAGTCCGTCTGGCCCTGGCGCCTTTCCTAGATTTGCAGATTGTATTGCCTTACTTATTTCCTCATCCGTTACTTCACTGTTCAGTTTATTTCTCCAAGCGTCCGAGATTTCTGGAAGTGTCATTTTCTCCAGATATGACGCTATTGAATCTTTATTTACTTCTTTCTTATTATACAGTTTAGCGTAGAATTTATAAAAGGCTCTACTAATGGTATTCTGTTCCAAATACGTTCTGTCATCTTCACAAATTTTATTTATTGTTTTCTTTTCCCTTCTTTTCTTCAGTTGCCATGCCAGGTACTTCCCAGGTTTATTTGCACCCTCAAACACTTTCTGATTCAGCCTTTTGAGATTCCACTCCAATTCTTTATTACTCATTGCTGTTAGCTGTTCTTGCAATATTTTAATTTCCTGGTATAATTTCTTTTTCCCTGGTCTCTTTTTTAACTGTATTTCCTTAGTTTTTATTTTCTCCTCAATCTCTTGTCTCTTCTCCTCTTTCTTCTTTCTTGCTCTGCCATTTAAGTCCATTAGTATGCCCCTTATAACCGCCTTATAAGCATCCCAAACTTTATCAGTTGGTACTTCTTTATTCACGTTGTATTGAATGAAAAACTTTGTCTCTCTTCTCAATATTTCCATATTCTCTTTTTCCTGTAGCAAATCCTCATTTATTCTCCATGCTTTCCTTTTCCTCCTTTTCCCCAGCTTCCACATAATTGGGTTGTGATCTGAGCCTACCATCGGCATTATTTCTACATCTTTAGTCCATAACGCCAAGTCTTTTGAGGCCCAGATCATGTCAATTCTTGATAACGTGGAATGCCTTGCAGAATAAAAAGTAAACTGCCTACTTTTAGGATATTCTCTCCTCCATACATCTTCAAGAGTCTCTTGTTGAATCAACTCAAAAAAAAGCTTTGGTAATAGTCCTCTTTTCTTTTGTGCCATTGTAATCTTTTTATCCAGTTCCAAGTCTGTCACTCCATTGAAGTCTCCAGCAAGAATTATTTGGTCATATGAAAGATCATCTAAATGCTTCCTCAAATCCTCAAAGAAGCTCTCTTTTGCACCATTGGGTGCATAGATTCCGACTACCAACACTCTCTTTAAATTCCAAGTACATTCCACTGCTACAAATCTGGCTTCCACATCTTTCATTATAAATTTTGGTTGTAGCTCCTCTTTTACATACAACACCACTCCTCTTTTTTTTTTACTTGAGGCCGCTACAAAGTCTTTGCCCAATTTTCCCAGTTTTAGATATTTTACATCCTGTTTTCGAATATGAGTCTCTTGCAAACAAACAATATCACATTTTTGTTTTAGTAGCCAGTGAAAAATATTTTTCCTCTTATTCGGTGAATTTAGTCCATTTACATTCCAAGATAATACTTTACACTCCATATTCATAATCTTGTTGGTAAGTCTTTTTCATTGTCCCTTATAAATCGCTCCATCTCCCGCTCAGATCTGATACGCTTTTTAGCGCCTCCAAATTTGAAGGACAAACCCTCTGGGAGCTCCCATGTGTACCTGATTTTCATGTCCTTCAGCATCTGGATTAGCACTTTATATTTTTTCCGATCTAGTAACACTGATCTGGGTAGTTCCTTCATTATGATAATTGTCTTGCCATCGATCTCCAATGGATCTTGTTGTAAATTGTACAATCACGTCTCTTGGTAATTTCCTCTGGGTTGCAATTCTCGAATTCACACGATATGCCACATCTAGGATAGCCACAACATCCTCCTCCTCCTTCCCCAGGTATTCAGCTAACACCTCCGTCATCTGTTCTTGCGCTGTCTTTCCTTCCACTTCCGGCAGGCCGCGAAATCTCAGCTGCTTCTCCATATATCTGCTTTCCGCAACCGCCATCCTTCCCCTCATCAGCCTCATCTCTGTTTGTTGCGTATCTGCTAGGTTCTCCATCGCTCGTTCTACTGTTTTAACTCTTTGCTGCGTCCCTTGTAATTCACTTTGTATTGTTTCCATACCTTTCTTCACTTCTGACAGCTCCGATTTTACTTCTGACAGCTCCGATTTTACTGTCTGTTTAACCTCTTTAATCAGCTCCAATTTCATGTCTTTAAATTCTTTAATCACCTCCAAAAGTTTTTTATCCAGGTTTTCTATTGCCGATTGCCACTCTTTCTTCGACATCGTGGGGCTTGCTTTAGCTCGCTCCCACGAGTCCGCTCTCTTCCTTAACTCCGTGGCGTTAAATTTAGTAACTTTTTTATTTCAAATGTCCTGGTCTTCTTGCATAAATTAATTTTAAAGGGTCCAAAATGTCGGGCGTCTTTTCTCTATGGTCTCTCTATGATTTTATAATCCAATATGGCCTACTTCCTTTTCCGCTGAGGCCGCGGCCCTTCCCCTCTCAAAGATGGCGATTCCCTTCTTCCTGCCCTCCAGCCAGGGCCGCTTCTCTCCAGCCGCTCTATTGTTGTTACGCACTTCCTGTCTCCCGTCTTCCCACAGCAGATCTCGCGATGGTGTCTTTTTCTCACAGCTCCAAAGCCACAGGTATTCAAAACAATAGTCCGATTTCTTTAATAACTTCTTTAAACTTAGTCTCTTTTCTAATACAACTCCTGCCGAAGCTTCCCCTCCTTTTCACTAGTCTGTTGCAGTTTAAAAGTCTACTTTTTTTCCTCTCTGTTTTTATCAATCTGTCCCGTATCGGAAGATAGTGATCTTTACCTTCCCTTCACTTTTCTCGGGTTGTAATCGCTGTTTCGATTTCAAATTCTCCTTTCCACTTCTTCCCCCAATCGAAGCTTGGGTATGTAGGTCTTATGCCAGCCGAATTGGCCCCAAAACTGCCGCAGAGATTGTAGCCGACCCGTCTCAGGGTGGGACCTCAAGGATCGGGAGGGGACCCGTTGTGTAGAGCCCCCCCTCGTCCGAGATCAACGCGCCCTAGGGTCTCGAGCGTTCTTTGCCTGCTCTCCGCCTGAGAGCAGTCGGCCGCGGGCTATTTTCACCCCGCCGGCCGCTTAAAACGGCAGTCCAGTCAGCTCCGCAAATGGAGCTGCGTTAGACCTCCATGAATCCCAAACCGGATTTTTTTTTTATAAAATGTAGTTTTATAGTTGTAGACGTTGTTGGGTTGTTGCAGTTGTAGTTTTGGGGTGGTTTCTGAAATGTAATCAGAAATGTTCACAAATTATGTTTTCTGGGAGAGTGCCCTTGCCATAAAGAAAGCAAACAAAAGCCAGGCAACCTTGCTGGGTTTGCAATGTTTTGTGCCAGGCTATGGTTTTGCATAGGGCAGTCTGTGGGATTGAATACAGCATTACATTTACTACTTGAGGAGTCACCAGTGAAATATCCAGCTCCTGTTAATGCTGCAGGGTAGGAAATGCTACACTGAATCCTAAGGGGACAACTGTGTTGGTTCATGTTCAAGAAGCCATTAATGACAACTATGAAAATAGTTTGCCTTCAGCCTATCTTCAAATGAGCGGCACTGGCTATTTTACATTGTGCTTGATTAAACGCCAAGCTTACAGCAGCGTTTACTTAAAATTGAAAGAGGCAGTGCTGAATTGGCACACAAACACTTCTAATTTGATGCGTGTGTATTTAAGATTTAGTCTTCCCAGGTTAATCCATTTAGGGCAGTCATGTGGAGTACTAAAATAGTAACTTTCACTTGGATGTCCATATAGGGGTATAAAACGATGTGCACCTGCTGCAATTTGCAAGAGATTATTTCCAAACAAATCTACCATTAACCGGCACAGAACCAAGGGAGACATCTCTGTCTGGGGAAAGCAAAGACCCCAGCTCATGTAGATGTGGTGAAACTTTTGCAGCGCCTGCCAGTTCTACCAGGATCAAGAAGAAGAAATAATGTTTTAATTGTATGCAAGTGTTCAGTGGTATCTTTTTGAATGTGACAATTTGCAAGTCTCTATCATTTGTGAAGATCTATGCTAATGCTTTTGTTGTTCATCAATGTAGGACAGAATTTCAATATGGAACCCAAGTGTTCACTTTCGGATACTTTAATACATATAGACAACATCAGATGGAAAATTAACAACAACAAATAATAATGAGCACACAGGAGTGAATTTTCCCATTCAATGCAGGCAAAGCTATTTTCTCTTCCAGAAAACACATATACACACAGGTTATCCGCAGCAAAAGAATGTTAGGGAATTTAGCTGGTAGCTATGTTTGAAACTGTAATAACCTTAAATTGGAAATCCCAGCCTTTGCCTTCTGTGGCTGTTTGTACAGCGTGACTCAGCAAGCAAGCCTCTTGTCACTCAGGTTGATCACCTGCAAGAAGGCCTGCACACAGAAAGAGCTCTCCAGAGGACTTAGCCGAGCGGCAAAGGTGGGAGAAAAGGGTGATTGGGGAAAAACATGAAAGAGAAGTCGCATCTAAGAATGCAAGACATATGATCAGTGGTTTAATTAACTTGACGAAGCTGGAAGCAACAGCAAGGCAAGCAGCACAGCCGATACGTGTATGCCAAGGATCCAGATGCTTGCGTTAGAAAAAAGTACCTCCACTGTCTTGGCAGCTGAATTCATGATCATGCAGTAAATCTGCAGAGGAAAGACAGAGTCACATAGCATGCAGGAATACATTTGGCAGCCACATACTGTGATTTCCTTCCTGGGGCTGCAATACTATGACCACTTGTTTGGGAATGAGCCCCATTTCATAAAGTGGGTCCAAGTAAGCATGCAGAGGACTAGGCTGCAGTACAATGCAATCTTAAACAAATGACAGGGCAATCCTATGCAAAGTTATACCCTTCTAAACCTATTGAATGGTAGGATTGAACAGGATTGTAATGTAAAAAGCCAAATAGTCATTTGATTGACTTACAGCAGAACGAGGAGTTTTGTGCAAACAATTTTAGTTTAATCATTTTGTTTAAATGATGTGTTTTTGTTTTGGTTTCAATGGTTTCTAAGGTGGTATTTTTTCCTGACCTGGATGGCCCAGGCTAGCCTGTTCTCATTAAATCTTGGAAGCTAAGCAGGGCAGGCCCTGGTTAGTACTTGGATGGGAGACCATCAAAGAAGTCCAGGGTTGCTATGCAAATGGCAATCCACCTCTTAGTCTCTTGGCTTAGGGGTTACCATATGTCAACTGAAACTTGACAACACTTTACACACACACAAGATGTATTTTTATTATGTATGTTTTTAATCTGCTAGCCACCTTGGTGGCCCTGAAGAAGGCAATAAGGCAAGGCATATGTTTTGTATAAGAAAACAAACAGTTAATGTAAGAGAACTTCCCAGTGAATGGGACCAATAATGTGCAATCCAGCCTCTTCCTGAATCAAAAGGATTTTTGCTGTTGCTGGTATGGAGTACTAGTAGTAAGCAGTAGACTGCATCCATGTAAAGAATCTTCTGTGCTTTTCTAGGAACTATTTATTTACCAAAAAGTAAAACTATCTGGAAAATCCCTGGCAAAATTTAGAAAAGACATCATGAAACACTTCTCTAATTCCAGCTTTATCTTTGTTGTTGAAATAGCAGTGGGCTGTTGGTTGCAAATTGGTGTGTTTCTTGTGAAGTGCTGCTGGTGTAAAGCTGCTGTAACGTATACTGCTAGAACATGCACCCTAACCTATTTCACAAGGTTGTTGTGAGGATAAAATAGAGAGGTAGAGAACAACACTTATGGTTTCTACTGTAGATAAAAGCCATGTGTAAATAAACCTTTAAAAATCTGCAATGAAGAGTTCTTTTAAGCCTCATCTCTGTTGGAATAGGCGACTCAGCATGCCTTGGACATTGGGGGTGCTGCATGTCTCTCTGTATGTATGTGTAATTCTAGTAAGCTGCTACTCTTTTGTCTAAGGTGGGAACGCCTCCGGACTCCTCCTCTCTTTTGCCTCATGGTCTTCCAAGGAGAAAGATATAACCCTCTGTACTCCACCATGAAGGCCTTGTCCACAAACCCACACCTATCAGCCTTGCTACCTATTTTCAGGCCATGGTTTAATTATAGGGAAAGTAACTCTTTAGATTAGGGTCTTTCTCTCTTCTTCAAGATATTGCTATGGATGGAATCTACCTCAATAAAACTGAAAGTTATATCTTTCTATGATTTGTCTGAAGACTAATTAATGCACATTTGGGGTTAAACTCTTCTGCCTAAATAACTCTGCTGCTACCATAAAGGTATCACATATAGAAAACTCCTAATAATCTCTAGAGAAAACTCCTAAGAGAATTGGATTTGTACTGTGAATATTAAACCTACATTGGGCATGTATTAAACCTACATTGGACATGTATTTGCACTACAAAGCCTTCTTCACAACAGGAGTGAAAAGCAAGCTGATGCTAAGCAGGGTCGGCCTTGGTTAGTAATTGGATGGGAGATCTCCAGCGAAGACCAGAGTTGCCAGGGAAGGCAATGGCAAACCACCTCTGTTAGTCTCTTGCCATGAAAACCCCACCAGGGGTCACCATAGGTCAGCTATGACATGAAAGCACTCTCTACCACCACAGGCTGGTGGTAAGAAAGTAGCCTAAGTGATCTCCCATCTTCTGCTTGAAGCCCCTCCCCTCCCTGAGTTAGTATCATCGAGAAATTTAAGTTACTTCTCCTTCGCAATCATCCATTACCATCTGTAGAAAGAGGAAACAAGGCTCAAAGATCCAGGTTAGGAAATTCCTGGAGGTTTGGGGTGAAACCTGAGGAGGGCATTGTTTAGGGAAGCTGTGCCACAGAGTACGCCATTTTGATCAGGGGAATTCCTCTCTCTAACGTGAAGATCAGCTGTAATTCCAGTAAAAGTCTAGAAACCGCCTGGAGGTTAGCAACTCTTCCCAAAGCTGATGTGAAAATTGCTCTTCCAGCTGGATTCCACTGGCTGTGCATTACCCCTCTGATACTTCTTCTCGTTATTACATCCACAACCATGTTTCCAAAGGCTAGTTGTGACAGCTTTTGTTTGGACTTGCTGGAAAGTAAGATGATTATGAAAAAAAAAGTATCGGAGAGCAGCATCATGGCTTTTCATATCAATAAAGACTGTGGCTGACTCCCAGGAGATAATTTTAACTGTGGAACATATTTTCTAAAAGCCATAAGGAAGGCATGTTTTTAAAGAGAAGAATTAGTGTTGTGCATTGAGATTTAATGATGACATAATAGCTAGCCAGATGTGCTTCTCTTTTGAAACAATGCATTATCCTGCTGCCATTCTAGAAGGTACTGGGGAAACAGATGTTCCAAAAAGATGGAGGTTAAAAGAGCACTCATGAAGATTGGCCATTAGCAGTTTTGCTCCTGAGGTTGAAATTTTCCAACCAATAAAAAGGGAATTTTCCCTGAAACCCAATCAAATTAAATAACAAAATAACACATGCATATAATGTTGAAGCTCATTTCAGAAAGATACATAAGATAACTACTTTTCAGAGCCTCCCTTGACAAACCCATCTGGACATAAATGAGACGTTGATCCAAATGTGCTCAAGCAATTCATTACCTCTCATTAAGAGTTATTCAAGGCACAGGGTTCCCAATCACTACCACTTCAAAAGCAGTGAAGGAGAATAAAGAAACAGACTCCAAGATCAAGGCTGATTCATCATCTACTTGGCACATTTTTTCCTCAGGCATAGGCCTTGTAGGTATGGCAAAGCAACCAGTGCTTGTGTTCCTTTGAACCTCTTGCCTGCTCACCAGTCACCACCTGTTTTCTTGGCTTACAGATGAAGCAATTTTCTAATTGCCGTAGCAGAAGCTAAAAAGACAGGCTAGGCCATGGAATAAAGACAGACCCCTAAGGAAGTAATTTCAGAACCAGAACCTTGTATAATTTGCCCCTCTGTCCATTGCCAGCTCTCATGTTATATTTCACCTTACTTGTATATCTGAAATATTCGTAGACCACCTCTCCATAGATATGTGCCCAAGGCAGTTAAAAGAACAATAAACAGTGCAAAACTATGAAACAATTCTATTGTCACATAAACAACACAAATGTCTAAGATGGCATAAAAAGCATATAAATCATCAATAATCTGAAACTACTGAAACAAGCAGCAACATCTTAAAAGCAAGCAGCAACCAACAAAAATCATAGTGCAAAATAAAATAATAACAGTTCATTTGTGTACCCCTCTTCTGGAGAGATTAGTGCCCATTCAGAGTGGCGAACAAAGTCAGCATCATATCCCCACAATGCGGCTCGGGAGCTGGGGCTGAGAGGAGTGGCTTACCAAGAGCACATGGTGGGATCATGGCAGCAGTGGGATCCAAACCAAGAGAGAGCTGCAGCACATCCCAATTACTTAACCACTATGCTACATCCAACAAATCAGTGGGCATAAAACAACCACTAATCAATACACCATTCTCACATTGATTAGATAAATGTGAGTCCAGGTCTTGAGAAAAAGGCAAGGCTTCTAGGTACCATAAATACTTATGCTCAGAGCAACTGGCCATGAGACTAACTAGAGGGGAAACTAAACCTGGACTTGATCTCAGCGGTGCTTAGGATCTGGTACAAGTGTTGTTTTACCAACCAGCAACAGTGATCACAGAGCTATTAAGTCTGGCATTCATGTGAATGGAATGGTGCTCCAAAAATCCAACATGACTAACCTTTGTTAAAATCATGCCAGAACAGAGATTAGACTCCATGTGTATAATTGTTTATGAAATACAATAGAATATGAACAACAGCCTACAAAAGAGAATTTCAAAACAAACACCACTAACATATTTAAAACATTGCCCCATGGTTACTGCAAGTTCAGCTCTGCATCCTGGAGGAATAGCAGAACAGAATCAACATCAGGGTCAGTGAAGCAGGACCCACTATGACCATCATGTCAGCATAATTTCCACCACTAGATATGCGAAATAAGTGGCTCCCCCGCCATCAAAAATCAATCATACAAAGCAAAGAACCCTCACGGGAGGACAAAAACAATTCGTAACACCACTTGAACTATAACAAAGTTAATTCAAAAGTGCAATCTGCTACAATTGTTTCAAACGGACATACAAATTTCTTTTTTTTTTAATAAAATTTTTATTGGAATTAGAATCATTTGATTTCACATTACAATCAATTCCCGTTTCCCAATTTCTAACCCCCTCCCTTTCCCCCCTTTTTTGTAGACTTCCAACAGTTTTCCAACCCTTTGTCCCTTTTCCCTTACTCATTTTAAATTCATCTATCTAACAAACATATACTTTCCCTTTAATCTAAGCAATAATTCTTTAACTATTTTTAACACTCTGTATCCTATCTTTAAGTCCCTTCTTCCGTATTAGACAAACAATTTGTCCCTGTTTCCATAATTTCATAATTTCCTGGTTTCAACTATTTCTATAAACCATATACCATATAAACCATATAATCCATGCGTTCATATAAGTCAATCAATTTAACTTATATTCTGTATATTACTTTTTCTACATATCTTGTCTTCATTCTACTTTAGTTATATTTAATTATATTATTAATTTCCTCTTTCTTTAATTATACATCTATATAACTATCGTCAAAAGTTATCAATCAATTTGATCCATATGTTTCTTCCGGTAGACTTATTCAGTTTAACATGTTACACGTTTATACCAGAAACAGTATTAATTAGTCGGTCCTTATAATTAGTTATTTTCTATCCATATTTTATATATTTTTCTATATATAACAATCTAACAAGATAACTGCTTAGACATTTTCATTTCTCTCTCTACCCTCCGGTAAAGTCACCCCCCTCTACATTTTGTCATGTTTCAATAGTTCTCAAACTGCCACAGTTCTCCTCCCACCTCCCATTTCTTCAACACATATTGCTTCAGCTTCTCCCAGTCTGTGTTGAACTGTCCTCGGTCCAGATTTCTCAATTTTCTTGTCATTTTGTCCATTTCAGCCATATACAGCAATTTGTAAGTCCAGTCCTCAATAGTTGGCACTTCTTGTACTTTCCATTTTTGCGCATACAAAAGTCTGGCCGCTGCTGTCATGTAAAATATCAATGTTCTATATTGGGCTGGAATGTTCTCCATTCCCAAGTTCAGTAGCAGGAGTTCTGGGTTCTTATTGATTTGAAATTGTAGAATCTCACTTATTACTTTTATTATTTCTCCCCAGTACTGCCTAGCTACCTCACACGTCCACCACATATGGTACAGAGAGCCCTCATGTTTTTTACATTTCCAGCATTTATTAGAAGTATTCAAATTCCCTAGCGCAATCTTCTTTGGTGTCATGTACCAACGATAGATCATTTTGTAAATGTTCTCTTTAATATTAGTACACGTTGTAGTCTTCATTGTGTTTTTCCACAGGTGTTCCCATGCCTCCATTGTTATTTCTTTGTTAAAATTTATGGCCCACTTCACCATTTGTACTTTAACTATTTCATCTTCAGTATACCATTTCAACAGTACTTGGTATACCTTGGAAATTTCCTTCTTATCCTCTTTTAAAAGTGTCTGCTCTAGTTCCGAATTCTCTGTTCTTATGCCTCCCTTTGCACAGTCCGAGTTGTAGAGATCTCTGATCTGCCTATACTGAAACCAGTCATAGTTGGGTGATAACTCGTCCTGTGTCTTTATTTTAAGTTTGGAAGATTCTATTCGGGTTATCTCCTTATATGTTAAACACTGTTGCTCAGTATCGACAGCTCTCGGATCTATTACTTCATATGGAACCACCCACATGGGGGTTCCTTCTTGTAGAAAGTCTCTGTACTTCTTCCAAGTTGCAAATAGGCTTTTCCGTATGTAATGATGTAAGAACATAGAGTTCACTTTCACTTTATCATACCATAGGTATGCATGCCATCCGAATATTTTTTTATATCCCTCTAGGGCCAATAATTTCTTATTCTTCAGCGTCATCCAATCTTTCAGCCACACTAGGCAGATTGCATCATAGTAAAGTCTTAGATTGGGCAGTTGCATTCCGCCTCTTTCCTTTGCATCTTGTAAAACTTTCATTTTCACTCGAGGCTTCTTGCCTGCCCAAACAAAGTCTGATATTTTCCTCTGCCATTTTTCAAACTGCTTAGAGTCTCGGATAATTGGTATTGTCTGTAACAAAAACATTACTCTTGGTAACACGTTCATCTTAACTGCTGCAATCCTTCCCAACCATGACAAATTCAATCTATTCCATTTGATCAAATCTTGCTCAATCTGAGTCCATAATTTTTCGTAGTTATTTTTGAATAGATCTATATTCTTTGCAGTCAGTTCAACTCCCAAATATTTCACCTTAGTTGTTACTTCACAGTCCATTATTTCCATTAACAGTTGTTGTTTTTGCTTAGTCATATTTTTGCATAGTATCTTTGACTTCTTTTTGTTAATATAAAACCCTGCCAAATCTCCGAACTCCTTGATCTTCTCTATCACTTTTGGCATATTCTCCATTGGGTCTTCCACAATTAATATTATATCGTCCGCAAATGCTCTGACCTTATAAGAAAAGTCTTTTATTTTTATTCCGCGGATTTCTTCATCTTGTCGTATTTGTATCATCAGTATCTCCAATACCAAAATGAATAACAGCGGAGACAACGGGCAACCTTGCCTTGTTCCTTTACTTATAGTCAATTTCTTAGTAGTCTCATCATTCACCACAATTGCTGCATTCTGGTCTCTGTAGATTTCTTTAACTGCTCTTATGAATCTTTCTCCCATTTGTAGCTTTTCCATAGTGGCAAACATAAAGTCCCAGTTCAAATTGTCAAACGCTTTTTCAGCATCAACAAAGAAGAAACCAACCTCTTTGTCACAACGCTTATCATAATACTCAATAGCATTGATCACTGTCCTTAAATTGTCTCTGATTTGTCTACCAGGTAAAAAACCTGCTTGTTCCTCCTCAATAACTTCCGAAAGCCATCCCTTCACTCTCTCTGCCAGTATCTTCGCAAAGATTTTATAGTCATTATTAAGTAAGGATATGGGTCTGTAATTTTTCACATTAGTCAGATCTTGGCCCTCTTTGGGGATCAATGAGATATTAGCTTCCTTCCAGGTATCTGGAATCCGTTGATCCTTTAATACTCCATTGATCACTTCTTTTAGGAATGGTACCAGTTCGTTGGCCATTGTCTTATAAAATTTGGCTGTAAGTCCATCTGGCCCTGGCGCCTTTCCCAAATTTGTTGATTGTATTGCCATTTTTATTTCCTCATCCGTTACTTCGTTGTTCAGTCTGTCTCTCCACGCTTCCGAGATTACTGGGAGCTTCATTTTCTCCAAATATGTCGCTATTGATTCTTTATTCACCTCTTTCTTATTATACAATTTAGCATAAAATTTATAGAAGGCTCTACTAATGGATGTCTGTTCCAAATACGTTTTGTTATCTTCACATATTTTGTTTATTATTTTCTTTTCCTTTCTCTTTTTCAATTGCCATGCCAAATATTTCCCAGGTTTGTTTGCACCTTCAAACCCTTTTTGATTCAGTCTTTTAAGATTCCACTCCAATTCTTTATTATTCATTGCTGTCAGCTGTTCTTGTAATATTTTAATGTCCTGATAAATTTTCTTTTTCCCTGGTCTCTTCTTTAACTGTATTTCTTTGGCTTTTATTTTCTCCATAATCTCCTGTCTCTTCTCTTTCTTTTTTCTGGCTCTTCCATTTAAGTCCATTAGTATGCCCCTAATTACCGCCTTGTAAGTGTCCCAAACCTTGTTGGTTGGTACTTCTTTATTCATGTTGTATTGTATGAAGAACTTTGTCTCTCTTCTCAGCATCTCCATATTCTCTCCCTCTTGAAGTAAGTCCTCATTTATTCTCCATCCTCTCCTTTTGCTCCTTCTCCCCAATTTCCACATAATTGGATTATGATCCGAGCCTACCATCGGCATTATTTCCACTTCCTTAGTCCATAACGCTAAGTCTTTTGAGGCCCAGATCATATCAATTCTCGATAGTGTAAAGTGTCTTGCGGAGTAGAACGTAAATTGTCTGCTTTTCGGGTTTTGTCTTCTCCATACATCTTCTAAGGTTTCCTGTTGTATCAATTCAAAAAACAACTTTGGTAGCAATCCTCTCTTCTTTTGTGCAGTTGATGATTTTTTGTCTAAATCCAAATTTGTCACTCCATTGAAGTCTCCAGCAAGTATTATCTGGTCATATGAAAGTTCATCTAGTTGCTTCCTTAAATCCTCAAAGAAGCTTTCTTTTGCTCCATTAGGTGCATAAATTCCAACTACCAGCACTCTCTTTGAATTCCATACGCATTCCACTACTATAAATCTGGCTTCCACATCTTTCATTACAAACTTTGGCTGCAGCTCTTCTTTAATATAAAGCACTGCTCCTCTTTTTTTCTTATTAGAGGCCACTGCAAAATCATTGCCCAATTTTTTTGATTTTAGATACTTTACATCTTGTTTTCGAATATGGGTCTCTTGCAAACATACAATATCACATTTTTGTTTTAATAGCCAGTAAAAAATGCTTTTTCTCTTATTCGGTGAATTAAGTCCATTTACATTCCAAGATAAAACTTTACACTCCATAATCATAATCTTGTTGCTGGTAAGTCCTTTTCATTGTCTCTTATAAATCGCTCCATCTCTCGTTCAGATCTGATGCGTTTTTTGGCCCCTCCAAATTCAAAGGACACTCCTTCTGGTAATTCCCATCTGTACTTGATTTTCATGTCCTTCAAAATCTGAATTAGCGCCTTATATTTTTTCCGGTCCAATAACACCGATCTGGGTAACTCCTTCATAATGATAATCGTCTTGCCGTCAATCTCCAATGGATCTTGAAACTGTTTAGTCACAATCTTCTCTTTCATATTTCGGGTCGTGAATTGCACAATCACATCTCTTGGTAATTTCCTCTGGGTTGCAATTCTTGAATTTACGCGGTATACCACGTCCAGGATAGCCACAACTTCCTCCTCCTCCTTCCCCAGGTATTCAGCTAACACCTCAGTCATCTGTTCTTGCGCTGTCTTTCCTTCCACTTCCGGCAAGCCGCGAAATCTTAGCTGCTTCTCCATGTGTTTACTTTCCGCAACCGCCATTCTCCCCCTCATCAGTCTCATCTCTGTTTGTTGCGTGTCAGCTAGATTCTCCACCGCGCCTTCTACTACTTTAACTCTCTGCTGTGTTCCTTGCAGTTCATTTTGCATTGTTTCCATACCTTTCTTTACTTCTGACAGCTCACTTTTCACTGTCTGTTTAACCTCTTTGATCAGCTCCGGTTTCATGTCCTTAAGTTCTTTAATAACTTCTAAGAGTTTTTTGTCTAGGTTCTCTATTGCCGATTGCCACTCTTTTTTCGACATCGTGGGGCTTGCCTTAGCTCGCTCCCACGAGTCCGCCCTCTTCCTTAACTCCGTGGCGTAAAATTTAGTGTCTTTTTAATTTTTAATTTGAATGTCCCGGTCTTTTTGCAAAGAAAAAACTTTTAGAAAATCCAAAATGTCGGGCGTCTTTTCTCTATGGTTCTTCTATGGTTTTTGTAATCCAAAATGGCTTACTTCCTCTTCCGCTGAAGCCGCGGCTTTTCCCCTTTCAAAGATGGCGATTCCCTTCTTCCTGCCCTCCGGCAGGGGCCGCTTCTCTCCAGCAACTCTATTGTTATTACGTACTTCCTGTCTCCCGACTTCCCGCAGTAGCTCTCGCGATGGTAAAATTTTCTCACAGCTCCATAACCGCAAGTATTCAAAACAATAGTCCAAATTCTTTAATAACTTCTTTAAACTTAGTCTTTTTTCTATTTCGACTCTTGCCGAGTCTTTTCCTCCTTATAGTTAGCCTGTTGCAGTTTTAAAATCTACTTTTAATCTTCTTTACTTTTAACAATCTGTCCCATATCAGAAGATAGTGATCTTTACCTTCCCATTCACTTTCCGTGGGTTGTAATCACTGTTTCAATCTTCGTTTCTCCTCTACTCCTCTTTCCCCTGTTGAAGCTTGGGTACGTAGGTCTTATGCCAACCGCATTGGCCCCGAAACTGCTGCAGAGATCATAGCCGACCTGTCACAGGGTGGGACCTCAAGGGTCGTGAGGGGGCCCGTCGCGTAGAGCCCCCCCTCGCCCGAGATCAACACGCCCTGAGGTCTTGAGCGTTCTTTGCCTGCTCTCCGCCTGAGAGCAGTCGGCCGCGGGCTATTTTGCCCCCGCCGGCCGCTTAAAACGGCAGTCCGGTCAGCTCCACAGTTGGAGCTGCGTCAGACCTCCATGAATCCCAAACCGGAAGTCGGACATACAAATTTCTATATGTTCAAAAACAAATCAATATACATTTCTTTCTTTGTATAGATATATATACAGAATGACCCAAACTGTAGGTGATAAAGTTCAGGAAAATAAAGTCCAGGAAAACGTTTTCCAGTATCTTCTTTCTCGTTTCTCAAAAATTTTTGCTTGGCTTAATACGCAACCACAGCAGAACCAAAGAGCACAACTCCACGCCCTATCTGGGGCCGGCTGAATAGCTCAGATTTCATCCCTTTGCTTCTTCAGGGGCGTGGCTCTCCGCTGCAACATAAACCCATATCAAACTCACATAGTACATAACACTACATTTGTACATGGTACAAGGTAAATAAAATATTTAGTCCCAGTTACTAACCTGTAAAACTTATAATAATACATATGATCTGCATCATCTTCCAAAACCCGGACAGCGGCGGCTGTGTATTCTCATGCGCGTCACATTTACCGCTTCATCACCTGCTTTTAATCTCTCCCTTCTAACACGCTACACAGATCTTAAAGGGAATGCAACACTTAAAGAAGCCAGTTAGAGGAAACAATTTAAAGACAGTTTTCTGTTTAGTCCATAAGGTCTCATTGTCTGCAAGGAATGAATCCAGTATGCCTCCTTACGTAATAATGCAATTTGATTTTGATTGTCCTTCTGCATGATATTAAGAACCGCTACCCTAAAGGCATTTTCGGAATGTTGTTTTTCTAAAAAATGCTGAGTGAGGGGTGCCTCCACAACTCGGTTTTTAATGCGGGATATATGTTCTAGGATACGAGTTCTGAGTGGTCTGCTGGTTCAGCCCACATATTGCAGGGGACATGGACACTCAATTAAGTATATTAATCCTGATGTCTGGCATGTGGCGAAATGGTGGAAGGTTAGCCGCCTATTTTTCACCTCAATCTCTGAGCCTTCCCAAATCAATCTGCACACGTTGCAATGACCGCATTTAAAGTTACCAAGTGGTAATCCCCGTCTTGCCATTGGAGTCCGCATATTGGTATGAACTAAAGAATCCCGCAGACTCCTAGTTCTACGAAACCCACAAAGGGGTTGTTGCTCACAGCCCTCAATCTCTTCAACTAGTCGCCAATGGTGATCTACAATTCTCCTGGTCTGATTAGCTAACGGAGTATATTCCATAGCCCACCTAATCTTATGATCCTTCTGTCGTTTATCCGACTGGAACAACGATTCTCTACTCCTGGTTCTGACTTTAGACAAAGCAGATAAAATAACCCGTCGGGGATAGCTCCTAGTAGCAAACTCATTGCACATAATCATGCTGTCCCTCTCAAAATCCTGAATTGTGGTGGAATTGCGTTTGATACGCAATAGCTGTCCGTATGGAATATTTTCTTTCAGGTGATGGGGGTGAAAAGATCTATATTCTAAATACGAAGTATGATCCGTTTCCTTGGTATATGTCCTCACTTTCACCCTATTATTATCATCCTTATATGTTATCACATCCAGGAAGTTAATCTGCTGTCTATCAAAATGCCATTCATACCGTACATTTGAATCTCGACTGTTAAGCCAATTACAAAAGGTTTCAATCTGATTGGCTCCTTCAAACAGGAAGTAGAGATCATCAATGTATCTCTTAAAAAAACGGATCTGAGGTCTAAAGGGATTTGACTGATTCATAATGTATTGCCTCTCCCATCGGGCCATGAACAAATTGGTGATACTCGGGGCCGCCGAGCACCCCATCGCGACGCCCTTTGTCTGTAAGAAAAAAGAATCTTCAAAACGGAAGTAATTTTTCTCTAGAACTAAGTCAAGTAATTGCAGAAGGAAGGCAGAGGGGAATGAGGTATCATAACCGTGCCGAAAGACCTCCACTACTTCCCTCGCGGCCTCATGAGGAATAACAGTGTATAGGGAATTTATGTCCATAGTTAAAAAAACTGTCTTCCTCTGTCTGCAACCCCTCCACTTGCTTAATAAAGACTCAAGTATCACTTATTAAAGAGTCTATTTCTGCCACTGCTGGTTGAAGTATTGAATCCAATAAAATCGCCAAGGGTTCTACCAATATGCGGACTCCAGTGGCGAGACGGGCATTACCACTTGGTAACTTTAAATGCGGTCATTGCAACGTGTGCAGATTGATTTGAGAAGGCTCAGAGATTGAGGTGAAAAATAGGCAGCTAACCTTCCACCATTTCGCCACATGCCAGACATCAGGATTAATATACTTAATTGAGTGTCCATGTCCCCTGCAATATGTGGGCTGAACCAGCAGACCACTCAGAACTCGTATCCTAGAACATATATCCCGCATTAAAAACCGAGTTGTGGAGGCACCCCTCACTCAGCATTTTTTAGAAAAACAACATTCCGAAAATGCCTTTAGGGTAGCGGTTCTTAATGTCATGCAGAAGGACAATCAAAATCAAATTGCATTATTACGTAAAGAGGCATACTGGATTCATTCCTTGCAGACAATGAGACCTTATGGACTAAACAGAAAAATGTCTTTAAATTGTTTCCTCTAACTGGCTTCTTTAAGTGTTGCATTCCCTTTAAGATCTGTGTAGCCTGTTAGAAGGGAGAGATTAAAAGCAGGTGATGAAGCGGTAAATGTGGCACGCATGAGAATACACAGCCGCCGCTGTCCGGGTTTTGGAAGATGATGCAGATCATATGTATTATTATAAGTTTTACAGGTTAGTAACCGGGACTAAATATTTTATTTACCTTGTACTATGTACAAATGTAGTGTTGTGTACTGAGTTTGATATGGGTTTATGTTGCAGCGGAGAGTCACGCCCCTGAAGAAGCAAAGGGACGAAATCTGAGCTATTCAGCTGGCCCCAGATAGGGTGTGGAGTTGTGCTCTTCGGTTCTGCTGTGGTTGCGTATTAAGCCAAGCAAAAATTTTTGAGAAACGAGAAAGAAGATACTGGAAAACGTTTTCCTGGACTTTATTTTCCTGAACTTTATCACCTACAGTTTGAGTCATTCTGTATATATATCTATACAAAGAAAGAAATGTATATTGATTTGTTTTTGAACATATAGAAATTTGTATGTCCGTTTGAAACAATTGTAGAAGATTGTACTTTTGAATTAACTTTGTTATAGTTCAAGTGGTGTTACGAATTGTTTTTGTCCTCCCGTGAGGGTTCTTTGCTTTGTATGATTGATTTCCACCACTGGCAACTTAATGCAATTTGTTTTTAACTTCATAGACAATGTATATTTAGGAACTACCTCCATAACTGAAAGTAACGCAGAAACTATGCCAGGGAACCTATATGGTTCATCTGATATAGGCTGCCCCTTGGTTTTACAAAGAGCTGGAAAGAAATGTACACCCTGATCATGCCTAAAGCATCCTAAAATTTAGAATTAGCCCACAGATGTTGTTTTAGCAATCCTGTACAGAGCACAAAGAGAGGTATATGGTATCACCTTTCTTCTTTCAAGAAGAAATACATTTGAAGTGATTTAAATGATATCAGTAAATATTCTAATCAGGAAATAGCATTTAGAAGCAGAAACATCTACTATCCCTCCTCTGACCAGCAATAAAATCAGGCTAATATGAAGCCATTCAAAGAGGAATTTGTAAATGGATTTCTATTGGCTCAATTTTATTTCATGTCACCCTTGTGTCAAATAAGAGATATTATCATCTTATGTGCCATTATTAACAGACAAGAATTAATTATAATGCTTGACACTTGTGAGGTAATTTTATTCAAAGTTCTATTGATGCTTGAAAAGCATTGATTAAGCTTCCAGCTATGCTGTGAGATGCCTTTGCCTCTGTGGGCAGCTGTAGCGACACAAAAGCAATTTATGGTTACTGAGGCCACATGAGGAAACCAAGAACAGGTGATTAATCCTGTGAGGGCCTCAAGTGGCAGCCCACTCTGCTCCACTCCCATGATATCTGTCATTTATTTATTTATGTCATTTATAGTCCACCTTTCTCAATGAGACTCAAGGCAGATTACATAGTGTGAGATTAGTACAATCAGTATCAAGGACACTTCCATACAGTGTCAAGGACATTTCCATAAACAATGCCATAGGATAAATAAATACAAGTTTACAAAGACATAGCATTAGCAAGGATCCAATACAGAGTTGAAGAAATGCTGAAACAGAACATAGTCAATTCAACAACATGAAGCACAGGTAGTATATAGGAGTACATATTTAAGGCAATAGATAATATATAAAGCAACATAGCGGTGAAGTCTATGGTCCCTAACTCATTAGCGAAGCATCTGAGACACACACCCCTCCCTACGATACAGCCTGCCTATCTGAATAAAAAGCCTTTTTGAATAATTCAGTGTTGCATCGTTTGCAGAAAGCCAGGAGAATGGAGGCTCTCCTGACTTCCTCAGGCAGGCCATTCCACATGATAGGGGCCACCACAGAGAAAGCCCGTGTACAGGCTGCTGTTGATTTCACCTATGTGCAGGGTGGCACCTGCAGGAGACCCTGTTCAGATGAGCGAAGCTGCCATGAAGTAACATAGGGAGGGAGGCAGCCCCTTAGGTATGCATGGCCAAGGCTGTGAAGAGCTTTGTATGTAATAACCAATACCTTGAATTGAGCATGGTAACTGATAGGTAGCCAGTGGAGTGACTGTAGAATGGGAGTGATGTTCATGCTCCTGCTCACTCCTGCTAACAGTTGAGCATTTTGCACCAATTGGAGCATCCTAGTTAACTTAGATGGGAGACCAATAGTATAGTGCATAGTCAAGCCTTCATGTTACCATAGCATGGATCCAGGTGGCCAGGTCAGCCGTGTCAAGGTAAGAAGCCATCTTCCAGGCTAGAGTGAGATTGCAGAAAGCTTTTTTGCAGCTGCCTTAACTTATTTTTCTAGTAGTAGCTATGATTCCAGTATAGCCCTAGGCTCTTAACTGAGTCTGCAAGGGTCAGATGAACTCCATCGAAAGTGGGGAGTAAAACGTCCTTCAAGATCTCTGCCTTCCCAACAAGCATCACTTCAGTCTTGTCTGGGTTCAATTTCAATTTGTTATTTTTCAGCCATTTCACCACGGCTGTCAGGCAGTGATCTAAGGTCACAGACTTCTTTTGTACCCATGTATGAAGGCTAACCTTCCCTAAGCTTCCTTAACCTACAATGGATTAATGATGGGCTAAGATGGCTTAGACCAGTGATGCCCAACAGGACTTGAGTTGTGAGCTGTAGGTGACCACCAGCAGTGTTCTGTTGCTGTTTTCTTTGGGCTTGTCTTGTAGCAAGCTGTCCCCGGGTGTCATTCTGTCCTTTCCAATCATCTTTCTCACCATGTTAGGGGGATACTGTAGTTGCAAAAATGTCTGTAGCAGATCCTCCAAGTGAGCATCTCTGCCTGAGGATTTGGAGCAGATGCGACTATAGCATAGGGCTTGGCTATACACAATGAATTGCTTGATGTGGTTGGGGTGGTAGCTATCGGCATGTAGGTATGTTTGCCGATCTGTCAGTTTCTGGTAAAATGTAGTACTTATGTGTCCCTTGTGTATCTGTATTGTGGCATCCAGGAAGTTTATTTCTTGTGTAGAGTGACTCATAGCTGGATCCAACTCAGTGCTTAAATTTTCAGAGTAAAAGACAAGAAAATACTTGTAGAAGTCTGTATTGAAATAAACTGCCTATGCCCATGGAGGTTCAATGTAATTTAATAACTGTGAAAGCATTCTGCTTCCAAAGAACACAGCAGTTTTATACATATTGGTTCTGGAGTATGTTCAATTAAATTTAGTGGGTCTTAGAAGTGATATGTGGGCTTAAAGTAGTATGTGAAGGCTCCTGCTTTGGGGTAAGGCAAAGTACTACATATCTAATATTCTGTTTTCTACAGTTGTCAAAATGAGCAAGGGATTCAATAAGAAACCCAGGTCCTATTTTTTCAGTTCTAAGTGGGAAGAAAGATACTATTTTATGGACTCAAAAAGCAAATGATTGTTTGTTGTATTCGTTCTGTCAAACCCCAAACATCACAACATTGAAAGACACTTTGAGACATAACACAACACTTTGTCAAAGAACTACCCCCTTGGTTCTTATTTGGAAAAATACAATCTCTGAACTAAAATCAAAATTGGCCTTGTAAACAGTCACTATTCCTCATGCCTGGGGTACAAATTAAAGGATGTAAATGCTCTAAATAAATTATTAAATATTATTAAGTTTGAGGGTTTTTTGTCTGACTCCACCTCTTCCAGCAACCATTTTGTGGTTGGCGCTGTCTCTTAGCCATTTTTGTTTGTGCCCATCACACTCTGTCAGAATTCCAAAAGAGTCCACAGGCCCAAAAAGGTTAGGGACCCCTGCCCAAGAGCTTCAGATCACTCTCTCCCAGCTGGCTGACTAATAAACTTCTGAATTCATTCTAGTATATCACAACTAGACATGGGCACGAACCAAAATTTTTTAAAGAATCCGCGGTTCGTGGTTCGGTGCTGATGATGATCCCAAAGTCACGAACCGCAATGGACATTTCCCGTTGCTGAACCGGTTCGCAGTTCGTGGTACGTGGTGCTCAGAACAGCTCCCGTTGCATTTAAAGAGCCCATATTCACAGAGAGTGTGTAGCAGGCTCTCCTCCAGCCAGCACCCAAGTTTGGTCAAGATTGCAATAGGGATCTTGGAGTTATACCCTCTCCAATCCGAGGCCCCCAGGAAACTCCCACAAAAATCCAAGCTCAATTATACTCTCTTTGTCTCTCCCCAAAGGCTAGCAAGTAGCAAACAACAGCTCTCACACTCCACTGCTCACTGAAAGTGAAAGCCAACCTAGGAGGCGCAGTGCTTTTTATAAGCTGAGGTCCCATAGAGCAATGCAGGAGGTCTGTGTTTGGCCATCAGAGCTGCCTATCAGGGTTTGCAGGGATGAGATTGGAGTCCCCGTGGCTTCAGAACGCCCCCTCCCTCCCCCGGGTGTCTTTTCCCAACTTGTAATCACTTTGCAGCTCCATGGTTGGAAGGAAGACGCTGATCAAGGTAAGCTGGGCTTTGATTCGGGTTTCCAGGGCGACAGAAGGAGCGCAGACAGAGTTCAGGCATTCCCCCGGCTCTGTTTCCAGGGGAATTGATTGATGGCGCCTGACTGTCTGGCTTCCCGAACCGCGGCCAAACACACCAAACCAGTCTTCTTCCGAATGCTGGTTCGTTTGCCATGGACAATCACAAACTGCCGGATCGTGATCTTGCGATCGCCAATTTCGTGTGTTTTTGAAGTTTGTAATGCGGTTTGTGCCCATGTCTAATCACAACTCCTTACACTCAGCTTGGCCATAGACAGATTTCCCTAAATCTCAGGTTCTGTCATCCTTCCCTTGCGACCATGCAAGAAGTAAACCCTCCCCTTTCTTTGGAAAATGAAACCGAACAGCATATCTTCTCCAAAGGAAAAAGCGGGTGGTGACTTTCCTCTGACTCCTTGGACCAGGAGGTGCTTCAGAAGAGCCAAAGAGGCACCACGTTTGTGACTGCAGAGTATTTAGAAACATCTGCCTCAGTGAGAGGAGAGATATCACTCTTCTCCTCTTCAAGCTGCAGTCTTTGTAAAACAATTCATTTTTATGAATGATTAAGGTCCATCCTAGGTTAGCAGAGATTAATTGTCCAGAAACACTTTTATTAGCCTATGAGAAATTAGTTGGTGCTGTAAAGTCCTTCCTCTAAATCATCAGTGGTCAGAGTACAGTTGACCTAAGCTGCAAGTTGCAGGAGGTTTATTATCAGATGTGTCTAGAGCATTACCCCAACTTTCTTCTAAGGAGCGAAGTGTGGAATACATGACCCCCCCCTTCCCCATTTTATCTTCAGAAACACTTAGTCAAATACATGGAGATCATCCAAAGACTTTCATGTCTGAATGAGAAATGTCCCAGATCCTAGTCCAACATTCTAACCGCTACATTGCACAGGCTGTTTTTATGTTAAAAGCAGAGGAACCTAAATTGGATGAGGGCTAAGGCATCATGGGAGGAGGGTTGACCGTCTTCCTCTGTGCCATTTTCTCAGTCTAAGGCTAGTTGCTGGTTAGGTAAAAGCACTTTCCTGTTGGACTTTATACTCCCAGTCTCATTAAAACTGGGCTGCTACCTAGGCAAAGCAGCTTTGTGAAACAGTGAAACACATATCAGCTTTGCATGGGAGCAGCCTGGTTTGAATGAAATGCTCTGTGTGTGCAAGTCCAGCTTGCTCCTTTCAAACCTGCTGGTTACCCTCTAGGAAAATATATCTTATCTAAGAGACACTTGGCAAATTCTGCCTAATTGAGGATGTACTTATTTTTACATAGTTAAGGATGTTTGCTAAAATGCTTTCCCACATGTGATTTTTTAAAACTGGTTGAAATACCCATGGATCTCTGCTCCTCCCTAAAGGTTACTATCTCTGGGATCTGATTGAAACACGATGCTGAGAGGCAAGAAGAAATTGCACATGCAACATTGAATATGTCCAGTGAAAACTGAAAAGCTAATTTACATGTTACAAAGTTCACTGTTAACTAGATATTTGCTGTGCAATCTGTATTCCCAGTTCAGGCTGGGACCAGAGCATACATTGAAAGGAGCTTAAACTCCGCCCTCCATGCTTCATATCCAACCTGAAACAGCCCCGTTTCTGAGGATTACATGTAAGTTTTCCCAGTGGGGCAAATAGCAGCTCTCTGGGCCTGTTTCAGATTGAGAAAATGGTGCAGGTGAAAACGTTTAAACCCAGTCTTCTTGTGAACCACAATCCCAGTTTGAGTCAGGTTCCCCCAGCACAGAACTCCCAGACCAATATCTGTGAATAGTCCTCCTGTTCACTATATGGACTTTTTAACTTGCAAGTTTGTCCTTATTTATTTATTTATTGTCTGCCTTTCCCATTAACAGCCCAATCTCGAGGGCCGCAGAGACAGCTGCTGCAAAAGCAGCACAACTGGTCTGTTCCCTAAAGATATTCTACAGGGCAAAAAACCCCCCAACATGTGCCTCTCTGCAAGGCATAGACTGCATAGCAAGTGCACCAAAGCCCTTAGTGACACCTGCCAATCACATAATGGCAGCTGATGGCACCCTGGTCAGAAGCACATAGAGGTGCAACCAGTCACCACCCACTGATCTAGCCATTGCCCCTTGATGCCATCCCCTCCCATGGAGAGCTAGTGGACAGGGAGAAAAGACCCAGCAACAGTGCACTCCCAAGAGAGACATGTGCCCAAGCAGCCTCCTCCAGGCCCTAGGGGAAGGGCACCCCAGCAAGGGCCTGACTGGCTGCAAAAGTGCTGCCCACCAGCACAGAGCAATAGCTGAGTTACTCTGGGCAGTGTAATCTTGTGGCACCTGAAAGACTTACATGCAGGGCTTTTTTTCAGCAGGAACGCAGTGGAACGGAGTTCCAGAACCTCTTGAAAATGGTCACATGGCTGGTGGCCCCGCCCCCTGATCTCCAAACAGAGGGGAATTTAGATTGCCTTCTGTGCTGCTCGGCAGCGCGGAGGGCAATCTAAACTCCCCTCTGTCTGGAGATCAAGGGGCGGGGCCACCAGCCATGTGACCATTTTCTCCGAGGGCAACCCACTGAGTTCCACCACCTCTTTTCCCAGAAAAAAAGCCCTGCTTACATGTGTTTACGTTCTTGTTTATGACAGGATTCCTTAGGTCTCCTAAATCCCCTGATCAATGCAGTTGACCAGCTGGCTGAAGGTTTTTCACATTTGGTGTAACTAAGTTAAGGATATATGTGTCATAGAACAAATCCAATTAGGGCCAGATAATGAGGATCATTTATCCTCATATCTCTCCCAGGTCTACCACAGGGACTTTAGATCAGACATACCTTATGAATTTCATGATCAGTGTCAGGCATACAGGGCGTATTTGGATTGGATTGGTACCACACTGTGTAAGGAGAGGGAGTTTCATCCTGCCCGTCCCCCCTCTCATCAGTTTCCCAGACAGAGAAAGCCCCAGGAGCTTTACACA
Organism: Eublepharis macularius; assembly: GCF_028583425.1. Lineage (NCBI taxonomy): Eukaryota > Metazoa > Chordata > Lepidosauria > Squamata > Eublepharidae > Eublepharis > Eublepharis macularius. The sequence continues at coordinate 73,710,582 of NC_072793.1, forward strand.
TACTGATGGCTACTCATTGGTTTCTCCAACAGGGCAAATAGCAGTTTCCAGGGGCCATTTCTAGTCAGAAAATCAGTATGTGGTGGGCAGAAGATTGAAGTTTCCTCTTCGTGCACACTGTGGTACCAATCCAAATTGCACCTCTGGAAAAAGAGTTCCAGGCTGTCAGGGTCATGGCCACTGCCATACTCTGGGGGTTTGGGGTTCACTGGTGTGCTGCAGGCCTGATCTTCTTTGGGCTTCTTTGGGAGTACTATTAGGATCTTTGACATACTTTGGGAGTGCTGGAGGTGCAGCTTGAGAAGCTGTGAGACACTAAGAAGGAATAGCATGGCCAAGGATTTCTAATCATAACAATTCCACTTTCTCTCACTGAACTTTCTTTCTCTGCATAGATGGGAACCTAGCAAAAAGGAGGGTTTAGAGTAGAGTGGGTAGTGCCTGAAGGGGTGGGTAGTGCCTGAAGAATTTAATGCTTAACAGGGGGAGGGGACAGCCATTCCTATCAGGAAAGTCTTTCTGAACTGAACTCTTAGGTTATTAAAAGTGTTAACTCATGCATCTTTGGACTCATGCAGTGAAGTTATTTGAGATCTAAGCTGGCACAGGCACTGAACTTGCAAGCCATACTTGATCAAAAGTCCTTGCGGCAGACCTGGCGTGCAAGGATAATGTAATATATCAGCTCATAGTCCATCAGTATGTGTGTGTGTTACGCTTCATCAAGTCACTTTCAACTTATGTCAACCCTATGAATGAAAGTCCTCCAAAATGTCCTATCATTAGTGTAGGCTTATTGTTTTAATGGACGGCACCACCATCACCACCACCATCAGTTTGTGTTATCACAGCCCACCAGATGTTAGGATCGGAATTTTTTGTCCCTCACAGACTTGAATCTTATCCAAGAATCTAGCAGTCAGTGAGGTATCACCTTGGTATGTGGGCATGCTCCAAGTAGTGAAGCTGTTGTCATCCTGTCTTTGCCAGCATCACCTAGATGTTTAATTAGTTCTTTTGGAGCAGTTCCTCGAGCTCCTGTCACTAGTGGAATAAAGTTGTATGTTTCAAGAGACACTTAACTTCAAATCTTACATCTTAATATTTTATCTTTTCAACCTCTTTTTCCTCAATTCAACTGTAATCTGGGATTGCCACATCAATCAGTCTGACCTTCTTACCAACCACAGTAATATCTGGAGTAGGAAGGAAGGTGACATGGTGTATCCCGATCTCGTCAGATCTTGGAAACTAAGCAGGGTCAGTACTTGGGTGGGTGACAAGGAAGCACTACTGACAAACCACCTCTGCTTCTTGTTTGCCTTGAAAGCCCCTTGCTGGGGTTGCCATACATCTGTTGTGACTTGATAGCTCATACAGAGAGAGAGAGAGAGAGAGAGAGAGAGAGTGAGTAAGGGAATATTATGTTCTAACTTCTTATCCATTTGGATTTTGAAATTCCACAAGATATTAACTTCCTTGTTTTCAACAACTTTCTTGTTATGTTCCCATCAATATTTTGTGGATGGTAGCTTGTAATTTTTGCATAAATTCCAATGCAACATTGCACCTACTTTATCATGCTGCTTTTTATAGACAGTTTGTACAGTCTTACTGCACTTGCTGATGAGATGGTTGATTGTTTCATTACATCAACTACACTTGCTGTCATTTGTGGTCTTTTCAATTTTCACTTTCATACAGTTTGTTTTTTGATGCCTGTTCTTGTGTGGCAAATATAAGTCATTCTGTCTCTTTTTTCCATATCCCTTTTGAGGTATCCATTTACAGTTGCTACCCTTTTCAGCGTTACCCTCAGTATTTCTCATGTATTGTCAATGCAGTGATTTACTTTGCTATGCCTCCATGCAGTTTTTCAACATCTCTTTCCTGTATTTGTCTTTTGTACCTCTAACTTTAATTATTCTTTCTCTGTAAACATCAGCCAGTATCTTCTTTTTCTTGTTCTTGATGTAATTATTCAGAGTCCTTTTTCCTTCTACTACTGTTTTTGTTTACTTATAACAATCCTTGACCACCATTGCTTTGAAGCAAATAAAGTTATGTATGTTGCTTCGAGGATGTAGGGCATGATTGGCTGTCATGATTTCCCTTGTTTTGCGATCTAGTTCATCCAGTTTAGCTTGTGTCCAGTCTACAGTTCCAGCACAGTATGGAATTACTGGGATGTCCCAGATGTTTATAGCACAAATTATTTTTCCACCATTTAATTCTGACTTAAGTGTTTTTTAACCTTTTTTATGTATTCAGCACAAATCTTTTTCACTATTGTATGCTGAATATCATTAACTTGCAATATGCCCTGCTGTTGTCATTGTTGCTTAAATTGATTAGAGTTTGCTATTATATTAAAAAGTAAACAAAACTAACTCTAATTTTCCCCTTTGTAGGGACATGATACAGCAAATGTGATCATGTTAATCTGTGGTAATATGAACTATTGACAAGTCAACCCCTAAATATCACAGGCTTAGCCTAATTTTTTTAAAATGAGGTTCTAATATTTTGTCTCAAAATATTTCAAGCCATTGTTTTTAATAAATAACTATATTCAGTACAATATATGTCTACGGTTATAATATCTGAAAGGAAAGGTGGTATTCCTCATAAAAAATGCATTATTCTAGCTGCTCAAGAAAAAATTTGCTAGAGTTTGCAATAAAGCTGTCAAGATTCACTCTATGAGAAGATTTAAGTAGACTGACCTGGAAGTTAATTCCAATTCAGTGGGGTTTACTTCTGAATAAATATGTTTACTCCAAGAACACACAGAACAAATTTCAAAGAGAAGCCATGTTTTTCCAGAGTGTTGCTTTGTTCGTTAATACAATGCAGTGCCGAGAAGGCATCTGTACAAAAGAATGGATCTTGTTGGTGGCAATAACGGCGCCAGCACCTTTCATTCCTTCATGTCCAGATCCAGGCTGAGGAGAGAGACTGAGCAATTGCTAAAGCTAGTGAAGGTTCCAAAATTTAGATCTGGGGAGGATTTGGTAATTACTCTTTCAGTTATGAAAAAAACCCTGATCCATTATGTAAGGCATAAATCTGGCAAGGAGTAGGTTCCATCTAAAGATGGAGTCTGGCCTAGGACTCACTCACTGGGGCAGGCCCAGTGGGGTCAAATAGCAGAGATCATACTCCCAGTGACAGAGTTCAGAGCCAACAGAAAACACTCTATTGATCTAAGGCCTGAACTACACATGATAGTTTGTATTATGATGACTTTGATGCTGACGGTCAAATGTCAGAAGGAGTGGGAGATCTTATTTTCCAACTCTCCAGGGCTCTAATTCAGACAGGGCCCGCCATGGTATGAAGGGAGAAGGGGCTTCAGCCTCCCCCTGTGCTGTTTTCCTGGCCCGAACTATGGAGAAAAATTCAATTTGATTAGCAGAGTTAGCAGAGTTGCACATTGGATATAATGATAATATACACACACTCCAGTGTTCAGCTCTTTAAAAGGTTACATTGGAAGAAATGGCTAACTGGCTACATCTTTGCTAGCTTCTGAACTGGGCAGAGACTTTCTTCAGACTGAACAAAGAGCAATAAAACTTCAGTATATCTTTCCACTTAATTCCCCCCCCCCAATAAACTGGTCATCCAATAGAGAATCCTAATTCACTTAATTAAGGACAGAAAAATAATAAAGAGTCCAGTAGCACCTTTAAGACTAACCAACTTTATTGTAGCATAAGCTTTCAAGAACCACAACACTCTTTGTCATAGACAACAGGTTCATTAATCCTCTGGATTAAGGATAGAGACTTCCATTTTTATGGCAGGGAAACTTAACTGGACAGCTTAATGGTTACATGCAAATAGGTTTACTAACTAAGTAACACAAACAACAGTTTAACTCTTTCTTGACTGAACGTAAACTCTTGCTAATTCCCAACAGAAACAGCTCTAGAGGTGTTATTTGTAACTCATCCATAGATGAGTAACTCATCCATAGATGTGTGGCCCCCCAGTAGGACAAATAACAAACCCAAAGGATGTTTCGGGTCAGGAAAATGGCATGGGGGAGACTGACTCCTCACATCATGGTTTGGATCCAAATTTGGGGTCCCAGGGGCTTAGGAAACATGTTTCCCTGCTCCTGTTGTCTGATTGGCAGAAACCCAGTCCATTTGGATCTAATGTAAACATCTATTCCAAGTCTGATGCAAGTCGCACCAAGCATACCTACCTACCACACCATATTCTCAGTGCAATTATATTCCCCCAAGCCCAATGTAAATCACTATGTCAGTGCAGCACCATGATGGTTGGACTGGTGTCCACAAGTAGCAAACAGCCAGCTGTGAAGGCCAGTTCTTCCACAATATTACTGTATGCTGTTTTTTTTTAATTTGAAGAATTAAACTTGCCACCATCAGTGCTTCCTATCAGACAGTACCTCATGGTTTGGGAGAATCTCAGGGGGAGAGACCTTGCCAAGTTAGATCCCACCCAGACCCTTTTACTGTAATACCTTTCCCTCTGAGGGAAGAGAACAATAGTTTTGTGATTGAAATGACAACAGGAGGGAGGTATATCTGGGTTTCAAATTGCCAATTAATTTCTTGTGTACATTTGGCTGTTTATCAAAAATTGTATCTATGTTAAAAGGCCTTGTCAGATCTGCATATCTGGCATTCAGCATTACTGCCTTTGAAGTGCTTGTAATTATGGAAGGATAAGGTAGTATTAATATGGGTTTCACTTAAGGCAAATATTGGCTTTCAGGCAAATATTGGATTGCCTCTCATCTAATAAGGACATCAGTACCTTCTAGAATAAACAAAAAAGCTGCCCTGCCCTTTGATGTTGTGTTGGTCTGACCTCTGCCAGATAAAAAGTTAACACAGAAGTGTTTTAGTGAGCATAGAACCATAGTTACAAGATTATGACAAACATGCAGATTAGCTTTATTTAGAGAAGAATGGCCTAATATCAAGGGTGCATATACTGCACTTACCCCAGTTAGTACATGTGAAACCCTAGCTCCACCTTGCCTCCCCAATTGCAGTGGTTCTTAAGGAGGCTTCCACATGACATTGTAATCTGATCCTTCCAGGTTTTCCCCAGCTCCACTGCAACTTTTCCCAAAGCCTAACCTTCAAATAAGGTCACACTCCAAGTGCGTTTGAGACCAGCAAGGAACAGAAGTTGTGGATTTCCTCACCACATCTGACACCACATCCAGCACTATTTCCCATCCCTCCCATAAGCAGGCTTTTTTGCCAGTTTTTATCATCAGTAGTAAATACTTCAACAAACTACCAATAAAGCATGACAGAAGCCCACCCTCAGCAGGGGGAGTGCTAGGTGGGAGAGGAAAGAACAGGGAATCTCCCTGTGGAGAGGCTCCATTCCACTGCGGATACCTTTGCCTTTGCAGCAGCTATGAGACCAGAACGAGGAATCACTCCCATGTGGAATCAAGCATTGATCTCCTGAATTACAAGATTCACCCCTGTGCATGCACGCACGCGCAGGCACGCACACACATTTAACTCTGTAATCTGTATCTCTCCCCCCACCGCCACCACCATGATGGAGTATGTTGCAACTTCAGGAAGTCTGCATCAGGAAAAAGGGAAGGAAAGGATTCTCTACATTTCCCTATTTCATAAGATTCTGAAAGCTTAGATTCTATTTGCTTGAACTTCTAAACTTAAAAATAATAAAGTTGGGATTCTTATGCCACTCCACTATCAGTATAACTTGCTATAGATTTTAGTAGTGTTTATGTATGCAAATGCCCTTGCCTGGATGGCCCAGGTGAGCCTGATCTCATCAGATCTCAGAAGCTAATCAGGGTTGGCCTTCGTTAGTAATGGGATGGAAACCTCCAATGAAGACCAGGGTTGCAGAGGCAGGCAATGGCAAACCACCTCTGTTAGTCTCTTGCCATGAAAACCCCACCAGGGATCGCCATAAGTCAGCTATGACTTGAGGGCATTCTCTACCACCACCATGTATTCAAACAATGCTCAAAATATGGACATTAGAGTGTTAAATTGAAATTGTATTTGCGATAATTAGATTTACCCCCCTGCTTTCCGATGTTGCAGTGCGCTGCTACAAAGTAGCAGAAAATGGGAGCTCTTGATCATGGATCCCTCTGCATTATATCTAATTTGGATTTTCTAGACCCAACCCCAATAGGTAAGACTTTAAATTTGTTGAAACTTTAAGCAAGAGCTGCAAGAGCTATTGTTCAGCTCAAGAGATATTTTGCCCCTCCCAGCTTTGTCCCCTTTGCCATGATTTTTCACATCCCTTTATGCAAGGGTATGAAAAGATTCACAAGGGGAATGTTGGGATTTTAGCAAGTGTCCTATGTTCAGTCATGAAAGAGTTAAATTGTTGTTCTGTTTGTTTAGTCAGATAGCTAGTTAGCATAGAACCATTAGGCCTCAAGTGAAAGTTCCTCCATAGGAAGGGGAGTCTTAATGAAGGAATCTAGGATTGTCTATTGGATGAACCAGTTTACTGGGGGCGGGGGGAGGGAATTAACTAGCAACATATGCTAAGGTTTTATTGCTCTTTGTTCTCTCTCAGTCTTTGTCTAGTCTTCAATCTGCAGTTTAGTCTATCCTGTTCTAGTTAACCATCAAGATATAGATAGACAGCTATTCTTTATTTTCTAACCAATGTATCCTTTTCCCCAGGGGTCATTTCGTAGAAAAAGAACTGGAGGAACTCATTAGCATAACTTATTAGCAGAACTCATCAGCATATGCCACACCTCTTGCCATCACCGGAAGTGTGTCATTAGCATAACTGATTTGCATATGCCACACCCCCTGACATCACCTATCCTGGCTGTTTTAGACCCAATCCTGGCGATTCAGGGCCATAATTGGGCCCAAAATGGCAAAAAGGGGCTGAAAATGGCTGAAAAGGGGCCCAAAATGGTAAGGATCAGGCTGCTGCTGAGTGGAAGAGTGATCCACCACCTGTCAGAGGCCCGATCCAGGCCGTTTCGGCCCCAATCCAGGCTGAAACAGGCCCAAAATGGTCGAGTCAGGTGGGCGGGGCCACCTGACATGTGACCTCTTTGGAGTACTGCTGGAACTGAGTTCCTGCACGTTCCCCCTCGAAATGAGCCCTGCTTTCCCGATATGTAGTAAAAGTATTTTTCTAGAGCTAAACAAAGAAGTTTGTCTACTTATTTCCATTGTGTTAATATTAAACTGGGCAACTTTATCCTCCAACAGGGAATAATGCAAGGCCTCTGAGAAGAATTTTATGAGGCGGCGCAAAAAAATTTCAGGGCCCCTTTCCTGCTCCTTTAGCCATCATTTTTTTATCCATAATGGTTTTTAGCATAAGGTAAAAAAAGGCTTTGTATTTACTTAAAAATGAGCTTTCCTTGCTTTTTTTGTGAAAAATTTCTAATGACAGCATCAAAACTGTGCCACACCATTTTAGGTACCAGAAAAATGGAGAGCATGAACATATATAGAGTGCACATTCCTTGCCAATGTTCTCTCCAGGCTGCACACCGGGTAAAAGGAAATTTTAAAAAGGCCTCTGATCTGTACCCCACCCCCCAATCCTGTTCATGCAGAGAGGGTTTCTCATTGCTTCAGAATGACAGCGCTCAATTTTACGAATTGTCCTTTTCTGCAATAGATACCACCTCTCCATTTAAAAATGGAATGGAAATTGAAAGAGGAGCTTAGGAGTGGCTGAAACAGCCCCCTCCCACACACACACTACGATGAAAAAACTAACTGTTCTTCCATAACCAGCAAAAAAACCCTCAAAAAGCAGAAAACAGCAGCAACAAACAAAGCTATTTCAACGAGGAAACATAGGGCCTACCCTTTCCCAGTTTTCCATTTCCAAAATACAATGTAATGATAATGCAGAGCTCATTTTGAGGGGGAACGTGCAGGAACACAGTTTCAGCAGTTCCCCAAAGAGTTCACATGACAGGTGGTCTGCCCACCTGACTCTCAGCCATTTTGGGCCTGTTTCAGCCTGGATTGGGGCTGAAACGGCCCAGATCAGGCGTCTGACCCGGTGGTGGATCACTCTCCCGCTCAGCAGCGGCCCAATCCTGACCATTTTGGGCCCCTTTTCAGCCATTTTCAGCCCCTTTTTGCCATTTTGGGCCCAATTTCAGCCCTGAATGGCCAGGATTGGGTCCAAAACAGCCAGGATAGGTGATATCAGGGGGTGTGGCATATGCAAATTAGTTATGCTAATGACACACTTCTGGTGCTTTCAATGGGTGCGGCATATGCTAATGAGTTATGCTAAGGAGTTATGTTAATGAGTTCCTCCAGCTCTTTTTCTACTAATTGACCCCTGTGATAATGTAACTGAAAAGTAAAATAAAAGAGACTTACTTTTTCCCTATAAAAAGGAACAGGTCCTTAACAGAGTAGCATTGATTGCAGAAAAAAAATGATGATGGGTGGTTGGAGCGTGCTGGCTGGTGTGAGTGCGAAAGTTTTAGAAAAGTTGACTTCCAGTTTGGCTAATGGCGGGCTGAAGCGGTCCAGGGAGCTGGACTGTCAAGAGTGACTGTTTTGGGCAGGCCAGGTGCTCAGATCACCAGCTGCCACTTCTCTCCAGGCAGGAGAGGAGCCAGAACGCTACAAGTTCCAGAGAGAGCGAGATCTCAGCTGGGGGGAGGGTCCAGGACGATGGATCTCCCACACTGCTTTGAGGTACTCTTGAAGAAGGACGAGCTAACATCTCTGCAGCACTCTTTGAGTCGTTGTTCGGCATAAGCCTGCCAGGACCCAAGCTTCAGAACCAGATTTGGCTAATGGGTAACGAATGAGGCAGCACGAAAGACCCAAACGGAACAAATTGAGGTAAAAGAATTTTATTTGGCTTTCGGATTTAAAAAGAGAAGGAAAATCTTTACTAAAAATGAAAATTGTGGACTGAGATGATAAAATAAGACAGGAGCAAGACATCTTGAAGGAAGATTTGAAATTTGAAAGATTATAAAGCATAAAAGAAGAGAAAATAACGTTTGTTTATGCATACTTGCGGTTTGGAGAGAGAGAGCTGGCTGTGAGAAAAGGGGAGGAGGTGGAGGAACGGCTGAGTAAACATCGCGAGAGAACGGAGCAAGAAGAACATCGAGCGGAACTGCCTAGAGAGGCTTGATTTGGAAAACAGGAAGAAGGAAGCAAAGCAGCAAAGAAGTCCCTGAAGAAGCAACACGAGATATAGCAGCGAGAAGGCAAGAGGAAGGGGATATTCATCACTTTGAACTACCTTAAAGTTGCCATAGAGACTCTCTGCCCGATATCTGGTGAGATTAAAATAATACGAATATTTAAAGCAAAAGATAAAGAAGATGTCGGGGGGGGAGAAATCTAGTGTAAATTTGAAGAGCGTGGTGAAGAAACGGCAGGCTGCTATGCGATCAGCTATAAAATCGTTGGGAGAAAAAGTTGCAGAGGGACATAAAGTGTTGATACAACTTATTCGGGAAATGAACGAAAGTTTAATTAAAAGCACTAAGGATATATTTAAAACAGTTGTGGAATTGAAAGATGAAGAGCAAGCAACTAGGCAGACAACTCAAGGAGACGAGCAGGCGGCAGAAATTGATTACAAAACAGCAGAATGTAAACAACAAAAACACGAGGGGCGAGGAGAAACGGAGCAGTACTTGCAAGAAGATCTGAATGAAGATGTATCAGCATTTCTAAAGAATCAAGTGCAAGGATTAACAACAAGCATGAAAGAGAGAGCCATCCCCAGTTACTTCAAGTGGAAGAAGCTACCAAGTGATAGAAGAATTCAAGTGAAGAAGAAAGCCGAGAAAAGCAATACGAATACAAGAATCAAGTTACAAGTGAGAGTTACTTAAAAGACTAAGGCCACAGTTTAAAGTCTGAAGAGTTTATTTTTCATTTCTTAGAAGTGGGATGTATGGGGTTTTTAAGGTTAAAAGTCAATTGAAGAATTAGTAAATTAGGTTAAAGTGAATAAGGGAAATGTAATGTATATTTAACTAGGTAATTGATATTAAATACATTTATATATAAAACGGTAGAAGGAATTAAGAGGAAGGCAAAATTGTTAATCATTTTTTTTATTGTTTGTTTGTCTATTTGTAGAATTGGGATGTATGATGCAAATGAAAGGTCGTGAGCTAAATGAAGAAATTAGCAAATTAAGACAAATGGAAAAATTGTGAAATGTAATGGAAAGTTAACTATGCAAATTGATACTAAGTAAATCTACATATAACTGTAGAAGGAAATAAGAGAAAGGTTAAATTGTTAATTTTAATCTATAGTGTTATTTGGGAAAATATTAAGCTAAATGTATTTAGATAAAAAAATGGGAATTATGAATGAATGGTTTGAAGAAATGTATATGAGCAAAAGAAATATGTTCTGATGGCTTTTTAATGGCTTATTAATAGTTATAGAATTGTATTAAGTAATTGTAAGTTAGGATTTTACCTCTAGTTAGTAGGGATAAAGGAAAAGTAATATAGAACAAATGATAAGAAAATACGGTACCGTAGTGCTGTCGGGAGTCTGCACAGAAAAGGGGGGAGGGGGAGGGGTTGGGATGCACTTAGGGACAAAGGGGGAAATGTAATTGTAAGATATGAATAAATTGTATGTCAACCCATCCAATAAAAATTGTTTTTTAAAAAAAGAAAGTTTTAGAAAAGTTTTAGTTTTAGAAAAGAAGTAAGAGATCTTTATTATAGGAACCCCATACTTTGATAGGAAAGTGGAGAGATAGATTCCTCTCTACTGATCTGTTTCTGAGGAGAAAGTCCTGAGATTAGTAATCTACACATCAAAGGATAGTTCAGGATAGTTCTAACTCTGGTTTCTCCTCCTCTGAAACCTGAGAAGAGAGACAGCATTAGAATTGGAGTCTTCTAACAGTCCCCTAATGTAAATTTTAGTCAAGCAATTAAATTGCAATTATGTCCAACAGAGGCCTTGTAATCTGACTGTTGCTACATTGAAAATGGGTACAGCCAGCCAGGGTTAAGGACTAAGCTAATTAGTGTGGGCTATAGCTATAGGTATTTTAAGGCAGTGTATAAATTCTTTTTTAATATAAAATTTATTTTTATAAATATAAGCAGAACAGAAAAAAATGATAGCACAATTATAATTACATCAAAAGAAAAAGAAAAGAAAGAGTAAACATGTAATAAACAATATAAATAACTCAGGGTTTCTTTATATCCAGCATATATCAATCCTTGAATATGTTTGGTGTCTGTCAGAAAAGAAAGTATAGTCTCCAGTATTCGGATTCTTGATCCTCCAAGCATTTTCCAATTGTAACATTTCCATATAATTAAACATATTTTGGGGGATTTTGCCTTCTTGGGTTTTTTTTAACCTATCTTTTTTTCCCAGATCCCTTATCCCATTCATGTCTCTGAAGATCATTATCTTCTTGAAAATCAAAAATGGATTGGAAAATATTTTCATAAAAATTTTCTCTTGTGTTGTTTGGCACATATATTGTTTCTAGTGTGTAAATCCTGCTTTCAAGGAGCCTGATTTTCAAAATTATGTATCTTCTGTCAGAGTCTCTTAATTCTTCTGTAACATTTATTTGTAAATTTTTATATAAGCTGCAATTCCTTTTTAAAATTATACATTCTTAATAAACAGAAATACATATGAGCAAAAAACAGGAACAAAGCCCCAAAGAATTATGGAAACTGTAACATGATAGAACAGGAAGGGTGGACAGTCCTGTGCTTCATCTGCTATTGTAACTAAGTCCCTCATGTGAGCTTGTCACTGCTTGCCTCCCACAGCCAAATCCAAAGGGCCTTGTGCCCCTCAGCCCCCATGTAGTTCACGTTGCCCAGGGGGGCTCAGACTCCCCTGGCCAAATCCAGGAGGGCTTGAGCCCCTCAGCCCCCCCGTAGTTTACACTTATGTATACCAACATGTCCACTACAACAATGGCCGCTGGCCTAAACATTCTGTCTGCCTGGCTGGAGAGTGGAGAGTCATGTGAACTCCTAACTGGCACATGCTGCCCTTGTGGAAGATCTTGAGAATGCAATGTAACAACAATGTAAAGGACAAAACTATGCTATGTAGGCCAACAACATAAGATTCTAGTCTTCATATGCAAACTGCAGGAAACCTTTGGGCCTCTTTGGGCCCCCTCTGGCCCATGGGCCCTGGTGTGATGCACCTGCTGATCCCCACTCTCATAAGGCCTGGAAGAGTGAATGCGTTCCCAGTAAGATGGAAACTGTGCTGGTCCTTTCTCATCCCAATCTAGTTGCATGTTGTTGACTAGTTGGAACAGGATGTGGTGGAGATGTTTATTAGGATGAGCAACCTATTGTGCATCCCCAACTATACTGCACCTCAATCAATCTTTCATAATTATGCATGACTAGAATTGGATTGGATCAAAGTCTGACTGCACGCCACTTGTGGACAATGAAACTGCCAAAACAGGATGGTAAGAGCAAGAGCATAGGTTTAATTGTGGGGGCACTGAGAGCAATAGGAAGATTTTGTTTTTACTCAGTGATGTCATTATGCAGCCAAAACTGATGGACTACATGATGTTAGAATGCCAGGTGTGGTTCCTGATTGGCTGGGATGGCACTGTGAAGAAGATCTTCTAAATAAAAAATAGCTGCTGAAACAGTAGCAGAAAGGAGAAACACTAGTTGCAGACAGATACAAAAATGTGTGAAAGAATGGAAAATGTTATGGGGAGGGGGATCCCCACAGACACTTTCAGGCAACACATGAACCCTAAAATGACAACTTCACAGTTCTCTGGAGCTCTCTCAGCCCATCCACCTAACAGGGTGTTTTGTTGTGGGGATAATAATGACATACTTTGTGAACCGCTCTGAGTGGGCATTAAGTTGTCCTGAAGGGCGGTATATAAATAAAATGTTATTAATGTTATTATTTATAAGCCTTAATGACAAACTCAGGAAAGTAAAGGGGAAGAAGTATAAAAAAGCAACAAGTCATTCAAAAATCAAGCCATGTTAAACCTGGCTGAGAGATGGCTTTTGGCAGTGTTTTCCCCAGACTTCTCCACTGCTGAGGCACACTTCTTTTTGAATTACAATTGGTAACACACTTCACTCTGACACATTAAAATGTTGCTTTCAGAGTGTGAAAGAATATGAGTTATCCACCCTCGGAGGAACTCACTCTAATTTTTTAGCATGAGTCACTGTTCTGACAGTGCATCTCGAGTAGAAGGAAGGAATTCCAGAGTAGTGACTCATGCAGAAAGGCAACAGGGAGGTTTTTTTTAAGTAGGGTTGCCAGCTCATGGCAGGCAAAGTCCTGGGGAGGTGGGGGTGGAGCCTGAGGAAAGTCGAGTTTGGGAAGGGGAGGGAGCTTATCAGGGATGTGATGACAGAGACTACCCTCTGAAGCTGCCATTCTCTCCAGGGGAACATATTTCTATGTTCTGGAGCCCAGTTATAATTCCAGGAGAACTCCAGCCCCCACCTATGGGCTAGCAACCATATCTGAAAGTAACTCTGCTGTTTCCTATCATCAGGGTATAAGTGATCCAGTCATACTTGATACATTGATATGACCAAATTGCCCTGCTCCCCCAACAGAGGAAGCTGACTAGAAGGAGGTAAGGCCAAGAGCAGTCCTAGGTGGCTGTGTGTTTTGGACTCACACATGACTTTTAATTATTTATGTTATTTATTACTTGCTGCTGACTGACAGTTCTTACATGACAGTAGGGTGCCCTGAAACTGTTTAAGAATTTCTGACTTATAATAGGAGATATAATAAAACAGGTGTGCTCAAGGAGTAGAAAGTTAAATGTGGCTCTGGAAGACCTGGGTTCATGGACCTCCTTACCCTAAATTTCATCAGGCAGCTTGCACTGTCAGCCTCAGTTCCTGAGCTTTTAAAGTGGAAATGAATAACTTCAAGAGGACTGCTTCAGGATTTTGGAGGCCTTCAGACAAGAGCTATCAGAGAGGGGTAATGGAAAAACAAACAAACTAACAGATGTCCTCAAAACAGGATATCCACCTTTTCACCACCAGGCATCTAGTCCTCTCTCTGTCTACTCCAGCATTCACTTGGACCTAGTCCCAGTAGTCCAATGTGATACAATCCTTTCCTTCTCTCCATTGGGACATGGTGTTCATATTTTATAGTTGGCTTACTGGAAGGTTGGGAACAGAGAGTCACTCTCATGCTGTTAACACCTTACCAGAAAATCAAAATAGCAGCATTGCCTGCTCAGTAGGCAAAAGTTGTGGGGCCCCAAGAGTGACCTTTGGCAGTAGCCATAGGAATAACTGCGACTTCTCTTGTGGATGGTTGGAAGAGCAAACACAACAGACAGTGAGTGTGACTCACAGAAGTTCATATAGAAATAAATGTTGTTAGTTTTGATGGTGCCACTGGACTTTTGTTTTAGTAAAATAATTTGCCAGTCAGGAGGCAAAAGAATTATGTGAAAGATAATTGATGTAGGCAAGGGTTAACATATCTACATAAAATTATCTTCAATATACACTCCTATGTACATTGAACACATAAATGAGTATGAAAATGTCCTGAGAGTAAAGCATTGTTTTACATGATAGTTTCCATTAGAGATGGGCACGAACTGAACCAAAATTAAGCACCAAATGAACCAAAATTAAGCACGAACCAGGCCAGTTTGTGGTTCACGAACCGCGGTTCGTCAGATCCCATTTCTGACGAACCACCACAAACTTTAGGCTGGTTTGTTTGATTTGTTTTTTGGTTCGTGACTGCAGACAGCCTGGTGCCAATCAATCAGTTTCCTGGGCAACAGGGGATGGACTTACTGCAGACCTTCTGCTGGCCCGGAAGTGATGGTTTTATGACCCGGATGTGACTTTTCATGAACCAAACGAACCGGTTTGCGAACCAGGGGCAGGTTTGTGAAAGTATGTGGTTCGTGGTTTGTGAAATTTGACAAACCACGAACTGCATGGTTCAGTTTTTTTCCGGTTCATGCCTATCTCTAGTTTCCATGAAAGAACCCCCCTTTTGCCCTTCTATTGAGCATGAAAATAGACAAAACATGGGGTGGTGGCAGAAAACATGAACAGGAATGAATATGGCAAGAAATAAATATGATGTGCAATAAATTTTTCAGTCTTTAATTTCTGGCAGTAGACATAACAAACCACATTTACTGACTTCCAGTTTGGGATTCATGGAGGTCTAATGCAGCTCAGGGAGCTGGGCTGTCCATGCTGCTGTTTGTGGAGGCTGGAGGGGCGCCAACTGCCCGCAGCCCCATTCTCAGGCGGAGAACAGGCAAGTACGCTTAAGAACCTGAGGGCGCGTTGATCTCGGGTGCGAGGGGGGTTCTACACAATGAGCCCCCGTCCACTCTTGAGGTCCCACCCGAAGAAAGGTTGCTAAAATCTCTGCAGCAGCTCTGGAGTCAGTTTCTGGCATAAGACCTACATACCCAAGCTTCAGTAAACCGAAAAGGGAATAAGAACTAATTGGATAATTGAAGCAGTGATTACAACCCAAGAGAAACATCTAAGAAGGTAAAGATTGCTATCTCTTAATACGGGACAGATTATAAAAAGGAATAAAGTGATAAAGAGAATCTAAAAACTGCAAGAGACTTGTTATGTAAAGGAGGAATTTTAAAAAGAGACATTGTAAAGAGAAGTTAATGTGGAAAATTGACTATTGTTTACATACCTGCGGCTAGGAAGAGATAGCAGACTGTGAGAAAGTTTTAATATCGCGAGAACTGCTGTGAAAAGAAGAGGAACAGGAAGTACATCAGAATCATAAAGAGACTGGCTAGAAGCGGCTTGTTAACAACGGAAGTGGAAGGCCACCATTTTGGAACAGGGCAAAGCTGTGACTTCAAGGAAAACGGAAGTAGGCCATCTTTGGTGAAGGTAAGGGCGATTGCTTCAACATAAAACCATAGAGAAAAAACGCCCGACATTTTGGACTACGCAAACTTTTTTCTCTAAAAAATAAACTGAATCGGGACTTTTAAAAATAACAGAAAGTAATAAACTAGTGCCACGGAGTTGAGGAAAAGAGCGGACACATGGGAGCGAAGTAGAGCTAGCCCCACGATGTCGAAGAAGGAGTGGCAAACCGTGCTGGAAAATTTGGATTAAAAAGTCTCAGAAGGAAACAAAGAGCTTAAAGAAATGATGCAGGAGAACTTTAAGGACTTTAAAGAGGCACTAAAATCGGAGATGGCAGAACTCACAAAAAAATGGATCAAGTACAGAATGACTTGCAAGCTACACAGCAGAGAGTTAATGTAGTAGAGAACACAGTTGACACCCTAACAGACGTGCAGAGAACGGAGATGCGAGGAATGAAGGGAAGAATGGCTGTAGCTGAATGTAAACAAATGGAAAAGCAACTCAGATTTCGTGGGATTCCGGAGATTGTGGAAAAAACAGCCCAAGAGCAGATTACAGAAATCTTGGCGGGTTACCTGGGGAAAGAAGAAGAGGAGGTTGCAGCTCTCCTGGACGTGGCATACAGAATTAACTCAAAATTTGCAGCTCAGAAGAAGTTACCAAGGGATATGATCGTGCAATTTACGACTAGAAACACAAGAGAGTCAATCGTAAGCAAACAGTTTCAGGAACCATTAGAAGTCGACGGGAAGGTGGTGAGAGTCATGAAAGAATTGCCCAGAGCGGTGTTGTTGGAGCGGAAAAAATACAGAGAGCTGGTCCAGATGTTAAAGGATTTGAAAATTAGGTATAGATGGGAAATACCAGAAGGACTGGCATTTGAATTTGGTGGAGTAAGGAGAAATATCAGGTCGGGTCACGAGATGGAAAACTTTATTAGGGACAATGAAAAGGACTTACCAAAAAGTACAAGAATGTGATTATGGAGTGTAAAATAATATCTTGGAATGTAAATGGACTAAACTCACCCTGTAAACGTAAGGCTATTTTCCACTGGCTTTTAAAACAAAAATGTAATATAGTATGTCTCCAAGAGACACATATCAGAAAGCAGGATTTAAAGTATTTGAAATTTGTAAAGCTTGGAAATGAATTTGCAGCAGCCTCCAAAAAGAAGAAGAGAGGAGTTGTGCTGTATATAAAGGAGGAATTGCAGCCAAAATTAATTTTAAGTGATGCAGAAGCTAGATATTTAGCAGTGGAAATAATCTGGAACTTGAAGAAGACCTTGGTGATTGGAATTTATGCACCCAATGGCGCAAAAGAAAACTTTTTCAAGGATCTACAAAAACAACTCGATGAGCTGACCTATGATCAAATAATTCAGGCAGGCGACTTCAATGGAGTTACGAACTTGGAAGAAGATAAGAAATCTAAAATTGCACAAAAAAAAGAGGACTTTTGCCAAAGTCATTTTTTGCAATTAAGGAACAGGAAAGTCTGGAAGATGTATGGAGGAGACAAAATCCAAAAAATAGACAATATACCTTTTATTCTGCGAGACATGTGACTCTATCAAGAATTGATATGATCTGGGCTTCCAAAGAACTAATGTTGTGGACTAGAGATGTGGAGATAATGCCTAAGGTAGGCTCAGATCACAATCCTATCATGTGGAGATTTGGAAAAAATACTAAAAGAAGAGGATGGAGAATAAATGAAGACTTGCTGCAGATAGAAGATAATATGGCGTTGCTACGAAAGGAGACCAAGTTCTTTATACAATACAATTTAAATAAGGATGTGTCAACTTATAAGGTATGGGATACTTACAAAGTTGTAATAAGGGGAATATTGATGGACGAATGCAAGGGACAGAAGGAGAAAAGAAGAAAAGAGAAAGGAAATAACTGAAAAAATCAAAGCCAAAGAGATACAACTTAAGAAAAGACCAGGGAAGAAACGTATATACCAGGATATAAAAATACTGCAGGAGCAATTGATGGCAATGAATAACAAAGAATTGGAGTGGAATTGGAAAAAAATGAACCAAAAAATATTTGAAGGTGCAAATAAACCTGACAATATCTAGCTTGGCAATTAAAAAAGAGAAAAGAGAAGAAAACCATAATTAAAATATGAGAGGAAGACAGAATATTATTAGACCAACCAGCTATTAGTAAAGCTTTTTATAAATTTTATGCAAAACTGTACCAGAAAAAAGAAGTGAATAGAGATTCAATAGCGGATCATTTGGAAAGAATGAAACTGCCAACGATGTCAGAGGAATGGAAAGAAAAATTAAATAGGGAAGTGACAGAGGAAGAAATAAGAGGCCATCCAATCAACGAAATTAGGGAAAGCACTGGGACCGGATGGACTGACGGCAAAGTTTTACAAAATGATGGCTAGCGAATTGGCACCTTTTTTGAGAGAGGTAATGAATGAAGTTATGCAAGGCCAAAAGATTCCCGATTCATGGAACGAAGCTAACATATCACTGATTCCGAAAGATGGACAGGATTTGACCAATGTTAAAAATTATCGGCCAATTTCGTTGCTGAACAATGACTATAAAATATTTGCAAAAGTTTTGGTGGAAAGGATAAAGGGATGGCTGTTGGAATTTATTGCAGAAGAGCAGGCTGGATTTTTACCTAATAGACAAATTAAAGACAATTTAAGGACAGTAATAAACGCTATTGAATATTATGACAAGCACTGTGATAGGGAGGTTGGTTTCTTTTTCGTGGACGCAGAAAAAGCATTTGACAATCTGAACTGGGATTTTATGTTTGCCGCTATGGAAAAGCTGCAAATGGGAGAAAAGTTCATACAAGCAGTTAAAGAAATTTATAGAGACCAAAGTACAGCGATTGTAGTGAATGATGACTTAACTAAAAAGTTGAAAATAAGCAAAGGTACAAGACAGGGCTGCCCTCTGTCTCCATTGTTGTTCATTTTGATCTTGGAAATACTGATGATTCAAATACGAGAGGATGATACAATCCGAGGCATAAAAATAAAGGAATTTTCCTACAAGGTCAGAGCATTTGCGGATGATATAATGTTAATAGTAGACGATCCAATTGAGAATATGCCTAAAATAATAGATAAAATACAGGAGTTCGGAGATTTGGCTGGTTTTTATGTGAATAAAAAGAAGTCGAAGATATTATGTAAAAATATGACCAAGCAGAAGCAGCAAGAACTAATGGAGATAACAGACTGTGAGGTAACTAATAAAGTAAAATATCTTGGTATTGAACTGACTGCGAAAAACAGATTTATTTAAAAATAACTATGAGAAATTGTGGATACAAATAGAGAGAGACTTGATAAAATGGAACAAATTGAATTTATCATGGTTGGGAAGAATAGCAGCAGTAAAGATGAATGTTTTACCGCGTGTGATGTTCTTGTTGCAAACAATTCCAATTATTCGAGACTCTAAACAATTTGACAAATGGCAAAGGAAAATCTCAGACTTTGTGTGGGCAGGCAAAAAACCACGTGTGAAAATGAAAGTATTACAGAATGCGAAAGAAAGAGGTGGTTTGCAACTGCCCGATATAAGACTATACTATGAAGCAATCTGTCTGGCATGGTTAAAAGATTGGATAACATTAAAAAACTGTAAATTGCTGGCCTTGGAGGGACACAAAAAGTTGTTTGGATGGCATGCCTATTTGTGGTACGATAAAGTTAAAGCAGACTCTATGTTTTTACACCGCTATATTCGAAGAAGCCTCTTCACAATCTGGAAGAAGTATAAGGTTTATATGGAAGATGGAATTCCTTCATGGGTGGTTCCGTATGAAGTAATAGATCCGAGAACTGTTGACAATGAACAGCAACGTCTGACCTACAAGG
Source organism: Eublepharis macularius (assembly GCF_028583425.1). Lineage (NCBI taxonomy): Eukaryota > Metazoa > Chordata > Lepidosauria > Squamata > Eublepharidae > Eublepharis > Eublepharis macularius. The sequence continues at coordinate 73,730,350 of NC_072793.1, forward strand.
AGATAACACAAATACAATATTCAACAATAAGAATAAAGACAGAAGAAGAGTTGTCTCCTTGTTATGGATGGTTTCAATATAGACAGATCAGAGATCTTTTCAATTCGGACTGTTTAAAAGGAGGAATAAGAATGGAAAACTCAGAATTAGAAGAAGTGATATTACAAGAAGGCAAAAAAGAAATTTCAAAGATTTATAAAGTACTTCTAAAATGGCATACGGAGGATGAAATAGTAAAAGTCCAGATGGTGAAGTGGGCAGTAAATTTTAATAAAGAAATAACAATGGAGGCATGGGAGCACCTGTGGAAAAACACACTGAAGATTTCGATCTTGATCCAGGACAGTTCAATATGGATTGGGAGAAGTTGAAACAATATTTGGTGAAAAAATGGGAGGTGGGAGGAGAACTGTGGCAGTTTGAAAATTACTGAAATACAACAAAAGAAGAGGGAAGTGACTTTACCGGGGGGAGGAAAGTTAAAAGAGAATTTCTAAGCAATTATATTATCTGACTATTAAATATAGTACTAAGTAATAGAGGTGTTATTATAATAATTATAAAGAATTATAAGGATAGAAATTAATTAGTTTTATTTCTGGCAGATAACTGTTTAACGGAGAAATTATATAATTAAAATAGAATGAATATAAGAAAGGTGGAAAGGAATATATAGTAACATACAGAATATGAGTTAAATTGTTTAACCTGTGCCGAATGTATATTGTGTTCATAGAAGTACTCAGAAATATGCAGTGTATGGGTCAAATGGTTTGATCATTGCCGGCAGATAATTGTATAATGGAGAAATTATATAATTAAAATATAATGAACATAAGATAGGCAGAAGGAAGTAAAGAGTAACATATAGAGTATAGGTTAAATTGATTGACTTATGTTGAATGTATATTATGTTTATAGAAGTACTTAAAGTCATGTAGAATGAGAGACAAATTGTTTGTCCCATATTGAGACTAGAATGTGTAAGATAGAGTATAGAATACAAAAAATAGATAAATGATTATTATTATTAAAGGTTATATGCCAGGAATGTAATGTCTAGTTGATAAGTTAAGTGGGAAAGGGAACAGAGATAGCACGGTGTTACAATAGATAAGCTTAGAAGAGAGTGAAAGTATATGTTTATTAGAATAAAATAAGTACGAAATGAGTAGGGGGAAAATGGATAAGGGGTTGGAAAACTGTTGGAAGTCAACAAAAGGGGGGGAAAGGGAGGGGGTTAGAATTGGAATATTTAAAGGAAATGGATTGTAATGAGTATAATACTGATCGATTTCTAATCCAATAAAAAAAAATTTTTTTAAAAAAGAAAAGAAAAACACACTGAAGATTTCAACTTGTACGAACATTAAAGAGAATGTATACAAAATGATCTATAGATGGTATCTAACACCAAAGAAGATTGCGTTAGGAAATACTAACATGTCAGACAAAATGTAAAAAGCATGAAGGGTCACTGTACCATATGTGGTGGACTTGTGAGGTAGCTAAACAATACTGGGGAGATATAATTGAAGCAATTAATGAAATTTTACAAATACAAATAAACAAGAACCCAGAATTGTTGCTACTGAACTTGGGAATGGAAGGTGTTCCAGTGCAGTGCAGAACATTGTTATTTTATATGACTACAGCGGCAAGACTTTTGTACGTGCAGAAATGGAAAATACAAGAACTACCAACTATAGAAGATTGGATTTATAAATTGCTGTACATGGCGGAGATGGACAAAATGACACGAAAACTTAAAGATCTTGATCCAGGACAATTTATTGCTGATTGGGGGAAATTGAAACAATATTTAGAAAAAAAATGGGATGTGAAGGGAGAACTGTGGCAGTTTGAGAACTATTAAAATGTGATGTTGAAAATAGAAGAGATAAGCGACTTTACCATTAAGGGGGAATTTAACTATTACAATCTAAGCTAGTATTATGTTTAAGTAAATCTTACTTAGAATATAGAGTTTAATCAAGGAAAAGTAAAATGGACACATTGGTGGATTAGTGATTTTAATATAGTATATATATAAAATAATTTGATTATGCTTAGAGTAAGAGATATTATGATATATGTGTTATAGAAGAATATAAGTGAAGTTAAGTAATAAGAAGGGTTAAGGGTTGGAAAGCTGTTGGAAGTCGATAAGGAGGGGGGAGGAAAGGGTGGGGGTTAGAGTAAATTAGATATGATGGGAATGTATGTATTAAACATGGAATATAAACTCACCAATAAAAATAAAAACAAACAAACAAACAAACAAACCACATTTACTGAGGCACTTGCAAGTAAAATTGTATTCCTCTGACATTGTACATTACCCCATCCCCCATGGAAAGGGAAATGAAGTCATCATCATAAACTGTTTAGAATCATTCCTGTATAGGCTGTTTCTGAATGATATCCTCCTTTTCTCTCTTAGGAAGAGTAGCAAGCCTTTGTTTGGAAACCAGTCAAATAATTTGAAGTTTTATCTACAGTCATCCATCTATACAATGGCATGGCTCCAATACTAAATGAATAGGCATAATTGTTCAAGGTTTGTACAGTCAGCAAGACCCGAATTCTGTGGATGGTATTATGCAGCTTGGTGCTGTTTTTCAGTTCAATGGGAAGAAAACATATGAATAATGGTTTTGTTTCTCAGTACATTATGGTGGTTTGTATATAAGCCTTCAGTCAAGATGCTCTCTGAGGGCTGCTTCACACATAAGCACAGTCCAACAGGGATATCACTTCCATATAAGGGGAAATATGCATGCTCTGGTGAATATATGAAGAATGTGTACATATCTGTTCCTCTGTATGTGCCTGCCTATAGTGAAAAGCTACAAATGGCTATGGCTTCCTACATTATTTCCACACATCAGTATAGTATGTTCACCTAGGAAAATTATGTGTGAAGTAGCTGCTATTATTTGTTAGAAATGGCTGTAGCATTTTCTAGGTCAATATTCTTATCAGTATCTAGTAATACCAAAAGTCATATTTTTCTACCTAGATCTTTTTGCTTTCTTACTGCTGCTTCAGTTTTTTTCGTATACAAACCAAAGGATGTTTTTACAGCGATTGAAGTATGATTAGTAATGCAATTAAACACTTTGACATAGGCCATTATGGAACTTGGTAAAAATACATGTACTTTGGCTGAAGCGTGTTGTTGTGAATTGAATTTTTTGTGTATGATAAGTTCTCTTTTATAACACAACCTGCCTTGACAAAAAATGATTCTTTACAGACATTTCTTTTTGTCTTACCAACAGAATAGCTAGAGGCACGTTGTAACATCTCCAATAACACAGCTGTTTGAATCACTCTACTATTTATTGTCTGATGGAATGTTACCTGCTGCTTATATTTCAGCTTTTATAAGTCTTGACCCCATTTGAAAGAAGCATAACTTTGTGCCCTATCTAAACAAAGGCTTACCTTCTTGACTGAGTAAATATATTAGCAAATGTGTAGGAGATTGGTATATGCAAGATACACTACTTCAATCAGGAATAACTGTCTCTGTGTTATTTTTAACAAAGGTCATCTCCCCTTAGTAGGGTTGCCAGGTTCCCTTCCCCTCCCAGTGGGAGGGGGGAACATGGCTCTTACCTTGTTTTGCCTCTTGCGCATGTGCAGCTCTGCACCAGTGTGATGACATCACTTCCAGGAAGTGACTTTATCACACAAGGCCTCAAATAGGCCTGATTCAGCTCATTTGGGGCCCAAAGTGCCCCACTGCAAAGTGTGTGCATGCTCTTGAGGCGGCAGAATGATGTCAGTGATGTTGTCATGCTAGTCTCAGGAGCACACCCAGGAGGCCTCTTTCCTGCCTTTCCCTGCTGCCAACCAGGTAAGCGGTGGGGTGTGTGTGAAAGATGGGAGCAGGGGATCTCCCAGCCCCTCTGGGGGAATAGGATCTCTATCCCATACTGATTTGGAAAAGAACAGCTGTAGTGACTGACTTTTGCAGGCACATTGTGGACAGAAAAGATATGATTTGATACGTTAATCTTAACCCCCCAATTCTTTAGTAGGAGGGGGGAGGGTTGGCTGGCTGAGGCAACCCTAATTTTGGTTCACAATGTTAAGTCCGGCATTTTTATATAAGCAATCACAATAATATTGCTGAGCCTTGCAAGTCTGCAGAGTAGTTATAGGGGGTTTCAGGGAAGGAAAAGAGGAAGTTGTGAGGGAGGGGATAGAGGCAGGGCCAGCGTGCCCATTGAGGCCAGGTAGGCGGTGACCTCAGGTGCGGGGTGCTGGAGGGAGCGCCGGAGGAGGCGTGGGGGGTGGGAGTGCGCACCACAAAGCATCAGCCTCCTATCCCTCCCACCCCATGCCGCCGCCGCCAGCACAAGCCCCCAGCCAGGCGCAGCCGCCACGGACAGGCATCTGCAGCAGCACAGGCAACTGAGCGGGAGAGCTTGGAGGCCACCCTCCGCAGCGATCGGGCCAGCGGTGGCGCGTGCGCTCCCATGATGATGTCACGTGTGACGTCATCATTCAGGCTGGTGTGCACGCACTTGCACGCACGGGGGGGCGCCTGGCCGGCCGGCCGACCACAAGCACCACAAACCTTTGCGCCGCCCCGGATACAGGTAGGCTTGGGAAATTCTTGGAGACTCCGAGATGATGCCTGAAGAGGGAACAGAACTCAGTAGGGAAGTCGGCCCTTCAATACTGCATTTTCGCCAGGGGAACTGCTCTCTGTAGCCTGGATATCAGTTGTAATTCCAAGAGAGCTCTAGGAAAGTTCCAAACCCCACCTGGAGGCTGGCAACCCTAGATATATTCTTGTATACTCTTGTGGGTCATCTGCTTGTATATTAACGAAACTGGTGATGAATTTAGATGATTCAGTAGAAGTCAATGGAAGCCAAACTGAATAATATTACTTAATTACTTACTTATTTAGAAAACTAGAAACCCCCATAAGCAGAGTGCCATTACAAACCATCTTCCTACTATTAAATAAATCTCCTTTAAAAAAATTGTTATATTCACTATTTCCTAAAATAAATCCGTGTTAGTCCACAGAAATATCCAAAAATAAAAGTTATGTAATACCTTTTATTAGGATCAGCCAAAAATTTGAGAAGTACTGAATTTATCCATGAGATAGTATAATTTTTCGTCTGAAGAAAAATGATCTGTAAATCATGGAACTTGGTTTATGTGGATTTAGTGTTGTCTACCCACTAGGCAATATTGTCCAGTTTTGCTTCCATTGACTCGTGCATCATGTAAAGTCATCTCCAGTTGTTAATATGAGCACTGCCACATTTTCCTTCTACTTGGGCTTTTTAAGGGACATATGAATTCTGAAACATTTGTGCCTCCCCCCTTTACCATCCAGCTTGATGAAGAGTTCTGGAAAACATAAAATCATCTTGGGTACTAGTATTTTATGATCTTTTAATTGGTCCTAATATGTTATTGCATGACTTTTTTGGGGAATTGTGGACAAGCACAGCTCCCTATGAGCTCATTCATAATTATATCTCCATGATAAATGAATGCACTAATATCCTAATAATAGCAGAGACTCAGGTCATGTGACTACACTGACCTGAATAGTAACAAGCCGCACTAATGGTAATTTAAATACAACCCCTTATACTGCTCTCTTCTAGATGCCTAGGCAAATTGAATAACTGGTTCAAGAGGCAAAGGCCTAGTATTAGTTCACAGCAATGGTATGAAGATTACATAGAGACAAACATGCCTCCAGATATTTATAGTTATCTAACTTGAAATGCAATTAAGTTGCTTTGGATTATGTTTTTATCAATTTCCTCCTTGCTCTGCCTCCACAGCTTGTCAGGGTTACCTCGCCTTCTTCTTATACGTCCTTAAAAGGTAAAAATTTATAAGGAACCTGCTGAGAGAAAATTAGTCTGGAAAACAAATTTCTGGCAGCTGCTGCCTGTCAATTTCTGCCCATGAGTCAGCAGCAGCAGCAGCAGCAAAAGGCTGCATAAACTCCACTGCTCCATTAATACTCATCTGGCCCTGGCACTGCCAAGGTCCTTCCCATTGCCAGGAAGACAAATCCATCAGCGAGAGCTGCAATAAAGACAGCACTGACATTTAAAAACACAAACACGACCTCCATTTGTTGTGTTCATCTTTCTCCTCAAAGCCAGCATTACAGCAGAGGCAGGGAGTTTTCAAATCCAATTAGTGATTTGGTAACAGACTCTTTGTCAAGTGAAAAGGAATTTGGTGAGCTTTACCAAAAGACTGGTTTGTCTCTTTGGAAACAACAAAGAATCCTATGGCACATTGAAAATTTACAGATTTATTGGGACATAAGTTTTGTGGAGCAGGGCCCACTTCCTTCTGATGTAATGGGCTGTTATGCCACAATAAATTTGTTGGGCGTGAAGGAGCCATGAGGTTCTTTTTGTTGTTTGTGCAGCAATAAATAAATACAGCTATCCCTCTGAAATCTTTTTAAGTTCTCCAAAAGATTATGTTACCAATTACCATCTTATAAGGAAATAAGTAGGACAGGAGTAGATACCTTGTTATGTGTCAGCTGCTATTGATCTCTCCGTAATGAGGATAGCATTTTAAAACCAGCCTACTAGAACTAAAATGTTCAGCTTGAATGAATATGTTTTTTCCTTTACCGATAGAAACAAAGAGTCTTGAAAAATGAAAAATGGTTTCTGTTTAGGATAATAGTTTTTGTTGAGGATAGCCCTTCACTCCATAATTTTCTCTTAAAGTTCTTTGTACTTTGCCTGTCATGTAGGGTTGTAGTAAAAATGCAGAGTCCATCTTTCAGGACTAATAAGACAGAGGAACACACTAGCAAGCTGTACACTGACTCCCAGCTGTTGGGAATTTGCAAGTGTTTCTGTTTCAGTCATGAAAGAGTTAAACTATTTGTGTTACTTAATTAGTAAACTTACCTTGCATGTAACCACTAGGGCCTCAAGCAAGGATTCTTGCCATAGAAGGGGGAGTCTCTAAGCATAATGAAGTAGAATTAGGATTTTCTATTGGGCAACTTGTTTATTGGGGTGGCAATTAAGTGATGATATATATTTAAGTTTTATTGCTCTTTGTTCAGTTCAGTCTTCCTTCAGTTCTCTCTATCTATACTAGCAAGATGTAGTCTATTAGCAATTTATTATTTTCTTCCAAAGTAACCCTATTTTATCCCTTTAGTAATGTATTTTTACAGAGCTACACTGGAGTGTGTGTCTATTCTCATTACTTCCAATGCACCATCTCTGAATAATCTCTGCTGATTTCCAACACCAGCTAAGGACAATCAACTCCAGTGGAGACACAAACAGACTCTGCCAGTGTAAATCAAAGAAGGGAGAAATCCCACCTCTACAAGGAACCGTGGGGGGGGGGGTGGAACCTGTCAAAATGGAAGAGACAAATGGTCATCTCCAGACTCATGCCAGCTGGCATGAAGAACTCCATTGGATTAGAGCTGCCTCACTATGCTCCTGTTCTGCATGAGGCCTCAAGGCTGTGTGTTAAAAAAAAATGACAAATCAATTAAAAATGGCATCAGCGGACATGGGGATAAACTTATGTTAGCTGTCATGTCTCTTTTGACCCTTAGTTGCAGGATGTTGGTTCTCAGATAGTAGGGCATTAGCAAGGTGAAGCCAAACTGATCTTTCCTGCATCAAACAATATTACACAAGGATTCTCAGCATCCAGTTAAAATTTTCAGAGATAAGGCAGAACATTACAGAAGACTAAACTAAATCCAGCTTGGTATGTTTTCCTTGCCATGAAAGGTCAACAATTATACTGTAGAAAAAGACTGAAGAAACCACAAAATAACCCAGTTTTGAATACTCTTGACACTAGAGGCATTTCTCTCTAACTGTAAATTGTTGCTAGGGCTTTCCATGAAAGGTAAGAATTACTTCTTCTATTATTATGGATTTATTAGGAATAACAATTGTAATGCCACAAATTTCCTAAGAATTGATGTATTGTCGAAGGCTTTCACGGCCGGAGAACGATGGTTGTTGGGGGTTTTCCGGGCTGTATTGCCGTGGTCTTGGCATTGTAGTTCCTGACGTTTCGCCAGCAGCTGTGGCTGGCATCTTCAGAGGTGTAGCACCAAAAGACAGAGATCTCTCAGTGTCACAGTGTGGAAAAGATGTAGGTCATTTGTATCTACTCAGGAGGGGTGGGGTTGAGCTGAGTCATTCTGTAAGAGTTTCCCAGGGTGTGGAATGCTTTTTTTTTTTTTGAAAAATTTTTATTGGGTTAGAATCCATTATTTCCACATTTACATTCAATTTTCCCCAATTTTTTCATCTCTAACCCCCTCCCTTTCCCCCCCCTTTTTGTTGACTTCCAACAGCTTTCCAACCCTTTGTCCCCTTTCCCTTACTTTTATTAGCTTCCTCTATCTAAAACAAATATATATTCTCCATTATTCTAAGCAGTACATCCTTAACTATTTTTAACATTATATGCCCAAACTGTAAGCCTTTGTTTCCATCTTAGATAAACAATTTATCCCAATTTTTCAATTTCAGGTATTTCTATATATCATAAACCATATAGATCATACATTCGTTTATATCAAACAATTTGACTTATTCTCTATATATATTACTCATTCTATCTTTTTATAATAGTTCTATATATCTCTCCTCACGTAGTCAATCAATTTGACCCATCTATATCTTCAGACATTCAGTTTGGTACAAAACTTGTCAGAAAAAAAAAGAAAATATTGTTAGTTAATCGCTCCTTATATTTAGTCCTTATAATTAATTATTTTCTCTATGTTCTGTTTGTTAACCTATATATATCTATATATATGTCAATCTATTAATCTGACTGCTTATTAATTCACATTTATCTCTTCTCCCCCCGGTAAAGTCTCCCCCCTCTACTTCAATACTTCAGTAGTTCTCAAACTGCCACAGTTTTCCTCCCACCTCCCATTTCTTCTCCAGGTATTGTTTCAGCTTCTCCCAGTCTGTGTTGAACTGCCCTGAGTCCAGATCTCTCAATTTTCTTGTCATCTTGTCCATTTCAGCCATATACAGCAATTTATAAGTCCAATCTTCAATAGTTGGCACTTCTTGTACTTTCCATTTTTGCGCATACAAAAGTCTAGCTGCTGCTGTCATATAAAATATCAACGTCCTGTGTTGGGCTGGAATTCCCTCCATTCCCAAGTTCAGTAGCAGGAGTTCTGGGTTCTTATTAATTTGAAATTGTAAAATTTCACTCATTTCTCTTATTATTTCCCCCCAGTACTGCCTGGCTACCTCACACGACCACCACATATGATAGAGGGAGCCCTCATGCTTCTTACATTTCCAGCATTTATTAGAAGTATTCGAATTCCCTAGCGCAATCTTCTTTGGTGTCATGTACCAACGATAGATCATTTTATAAATGTTCTCTTTGATGTTAATACATGTCGTTGTCTTCATTGTAGTTTTCCACAAGTATTCCCATGCCTCCATTGTTATTTCTTTATTAAAGTTTATAGCCCATTTCACCATTTGTGTTTTAACTATCTCATCCTCGGTATACCACTTCAACAGTACTTGGTATACCTTGGATATTCTTTTCTTATCTTCTTTAAGAAGGGTCTGCTCTAGTTCCGAATTCTCTATTCGTATACCTCCCTTTACAGAGTCCGAATTATATAAGTCTCTAATCTGTCTATACTGGAACCAATCGTAGTTAGGTGATAGTTCCTCTTGTGTCTTTATTCTAAGTTTGGATGCTTCAGTTTTAGTTATTTCTTTATACGTTAAACATTGTTGTTCATTATCAACAGCTCTCGGGTCTATCACCTCATATGGAACCACCCACAAAGGGGTTCCTTCTTGTAGATAAATTCTGTACTTCTTCCAGATTATGTATAGACTTCTCCGAACAAAGTGATGCAGGAACATCGAGTTGACCTTTACTTTGTCATGCCATAAATATGCGTGCCATCCAAATATTTTTTTATATCCCTCTAGGGCTAATAGTTTCTTGTTCTTTAATGTCATCCATTCTTTCAACCAAACTAGGCAGATTGCATCATGATAAAGTCTCAGATTGGGCAGTTGCATTCCGCCTCTTTCCTTTGCATCTTGTAAAACTTTCACTTTCACTCGAGGCTTCTTGCCTGCCCAAACAAAATCTGATATTTTCCTCTGCCATTTTTCAAATTGTTTGGAGTCTCTGATGATTGGTATTGTCTGTAGCAAAAACATTACTCTTGGTAACACATTCATCTTAACTGCTGCAATCCTGCCCAACCATGACAAATTCAATCTATTCCATTTAATCAAGTCTCTCTCTATCTGAGTCCATAGTTTTTCATAATTGTTTTTGAATAGATCTATGTTCTTTGCAGTTAATTCGACTCCCAAATATTTCACTTTACTTGTTACTTCACAATCCGTTGTTTCCATTAACAATTGTTGTTTCTGCTTAGTCATATTTTTGCATAATATCTTTGACTTCTTTTTGTTAATGAAGAAACCTGCCAAGTCTCCAAACTCCTTGATCTTATCTATCACTCTTGGCATGTTCTCCAATGGGTCCTCTACAATTAACATTATGTCATCCGCAAATGCTCTGACCTTGTATGAATAGTCCTTTATTTTTATTCCACGAATTTCATCATCTTGACGTATTTGTATCATCAGAATCTCCAATACTAAAATGAACAACAATGGAGATAACGGGCAACCTTGTCTTGTTCCTTTACTTATCGTCAATTTCTTGGTCAATTCATCATTCACCACAATTGCTGCAGTCTGGTCTCTATAAATTTCCTTAATTGCTCTGATGAATCTTTCTCCCAATTGTAGCTTTTCCATAGTGGCAAACATAAAGTCCCAGTTTAAATTGTCAAACGCTTTTTCAGCGTCAACAAAGAAGAAACCAACCTCTTTGTCACAACGCTTGTCATAATATTCAATAGCATTGATCACTGTCCTTAAGTTGTCTCTTATTTGTCTGTCTGGCAAAAAGCCTGCTTCTTCCTCCTCTATGACTTCCGAGAGCCACCCCTTCAATCTCTCCGCCAATATCTTCGCAAAAATTTTGTAGTCATTGTTGAGTAGCGATATAGGTCTATAATTTTTCACATTAGTCAGGTCTTGGCCCTCTTTTGGGATCAATGATATATTCGCTTCACTCCAAGTTTCTGGAATCCTTTGATCCCTTAAAACCCCATTCATCACCTCTTTTAGGAATGGTGCCAGTTCATTAGCCATTGTCTTATAGAATTTAGCCGTAAGTCCATCTGGCCCTGGCGCCTTTCCTAGATTTGCAGATTGTATTGCCTTACTTATTTCCTCGTCAGTTACTTCACTATTCAACTTATTTCTCCAAGCTTCCGAGATTTCTGGAAGTTTGGTTTTCTCCAAATATGACGCTATTGATTCTTTGTTTACTTCTTTTTTATTATACAGCTTAGCGTAAAATTTATAAAAGGCTCTACTAATGGTAGCCTGCTCCAAATACGTTTTGTTATCTTCGCAAATTTTATTTATTATCTTCTTTTCCCTTTTCTTCTTCAATTGCCATGCCAGGTACTTCCCAGGTTTATTAGCACCCTCAAACGCTTTTTGATTCAGTCTTTTGAGATTCCACTCCAATTCTTTATTGCTCATTGCTGTTAGCTGTTCTTGAAGTATTTTAATTTCCTGGTATACCTTCTTTTTCCCTGGTCTCTTTTTTAGCTGTATTTCTTTGGCTTTTATTTTCTCCTCAATCTCTTGTCTTTTCTCCTCTTTCTTCTTTCTTGCTCTACCATTTAAGTCCATTAGTATGCCCCTTACAACCGCCTTGTAAGCATCCCAAACTTTATTGGTTGGTACTTCTTTATTCACGTTGTATTGTATAAAAAACTTTGTCTCTCTTCTCAGTATTTCCATATTCTCTCTTTCCTGTAACAAGTCCTCATTTATTCTCCATGCTTTCCTTTTTCTCTTTTTTCCAAATTTCCACATAATTGGGTTGTGATCTGAGCCTACCATAGGCATTATTTCTACCTCCTTAGTCCATAATGCTAAGTCTTTTGAGGCCCAGATCATATCAATTCTTGATAATGTAGAATGCCTTGCAGAATAAAAGGTAAACTGTCTGCTTTTAGGATATTCTCTCCTCCATACATCTTCAAGAGTCTCTTGTTGAATCAACTCAAAAAAAAGCTTTGGTAATAGTCCTCTTTTCTTTTGTGCCGTTGTAGTCTTTTTGTCTAGTTCCAAGTCTGTCACTCCATTGAAGTCTCCAGCAAGAATTATCTGGTCGTATGCAAGATCGTCTAAATGCTTCCTTAAATCCTCAAAGAAGCTTTCTTTTGCACCGTTAGGTGCATAAAGTCCGACTACCAACACTCTCTTTAAATTCCAAATACATTCCACTGCTACAAATCTAGCTTCCACATCTCTCATAACAAATTTTGGCTGTAGCTCCTCTTTTATGTACAACACCACTCCTCTTTTTTTCTTGTTGGAGGCCGCTACATATTCTTTGCCCAATTTTCCAGATTTTAAATATTTTACATCCTGCTTTCTGATATGGGTCTCTTGCAAACAAACAATATCACATTTTTGTTTTAGTAGCCAGTGAAAAGTATTTTTCCTCTTATTCGGTGAGTTTAGTCCATTTACATTCCAAGATAATACTTTACACTCCATACTCATGATCTTGTTGGTAAGTCTTTTTCATTGTCCTTAATAAATCGCTCCATCTCTCGCTCAGATCTGATGCGTTTTTTGGCCCCTCCAAACTCAAAGGACACTCCTTCCGGTAACTCCCATCTGTACCTGATTTTCATGTCCTTCAAAATCTGAATTAGCACTTTATATTTTTTCCGGTCCAGTAACACTGATCTGGGCAGTTCCTTCATTATAATAATCGTCTTGCCATCAATCTCCAATGGATCTTGAAACTGTTTTGTCACAATCCTCTCTTTCATATTTCGTGTTGTAAACTGCACAATCACATCTCTTGGTAGTTTCCTCTGGGTTACTATTCTCGAATTCACACGGTATGCCACATCTAGGATAGCCACAACTTCCTCCTCCTCCTTCCCCAGGTACTCAGCCAACACCTCAGTCATCTGTTCTTGCGCTGACTTTCCTTCCACTTCTGGCAAGCCACAAAAACGTAGCTGCTTCTCCATATGTTTAGTTTCTGCAACTGACATTCTCCCCTTCACCAATCTCATCTCTGTTTGTTGCGTGTCTGCTAAATTCTCCATCGCGTCTTCTACTGTTTTAACTCTCTGCTGCGTTCCTTGTAATTCATTTCGTATTGTTTCCATACCTTTTTTCACTTCTGACAGCTCCGATTTTACTGTCTGTGTAACCTCTTTAACCTCTTTTATCAGCTCCAATTTCGTGTCCTTAAGTTCTTTAATCATATCTAAAAGTTTTTTGTCCAGGTTTTTATCCAGGTTTTCTATTGCCGATTGCCACTCTTTTTTTGACATCGTGGGGCTTGCTTTAGCTCGCTCCCACGAATCCGCTCTCTTCCTTAACTCCGTGGCGTAAAATTTAACGTTTTTCTATTTTAAATGTCCCGGTCTTCTTATAGAAATTAAGTTTTAAAGAGTCCAAAATGTCGGGCGTCTTTTCTCTATGGTTTCTCTATGATTTTGTAATCCAAGATGGCCTACTTCCTCTTCCGCTGAAGCCGCGACCCTTCCCCTTTCAAAAATGGCGATTCCCTACTTCCTGCCCTCCAGCAAGGGCCGCTTCTCTCCAGCCACTCTATTGTTATTACGCACTTCCTGTCTCCCGTCTTCCCACAGCAGATCTCGCGATGGTGTCTTTTTCTCACAGCTCCAAAGCCACAGGTATTCAAAACAATAGTCCCATTTCTTTAATAACTTCTTTAAACTTAGTCTCTTTTTAAATTCGATTCCTGCCGAGTCTTCCCCTCCTTTTCACTAGTCTGTTGCAGTTTAAAAATCTACTTTTTTTCCTCTCTGTTTTTATCAATCTGTCCCGTCTCAGAAGATAATGATCTTTACCTTCTCTTCACTTTTCTCGGGTTGTAATCGCTGTTTCGATTTTAAGTTCTCCTCTCAGCTTCTTCCCCCAATCGATGCTTAGGTATGTAGGTCTTATGCCAGCCGAATTGGCCCCAAAACTGCCGCAGAGATTATAGCCGACCCGTCGCAAGGTGGGACCTCAAGGATCGGGGGGAGACTCGTTGTGTAAAGCCCCCCCTCGTCCGAGATCTAGCTCACCCTAGGGTCTTGAGCGTTCTTTGCCTGCTCCCCGCCTGAGAGCAGTCGGCCGCGGGCTATTTTCACCCCGCCGGCCGGTTAAAACGGCAGTCCGGTCAGCTCCGCAAGTGGAGCTGCGTTAGACCTCCATGGATCCCAAACAGGAAGTCCCAGGGTGTGGAATGCTAATGGCGGGAGGCTTCACTGAGTCATTCTGTAAGAGTTTCCCAGGGTGTGGAATGCTAATGGCGGGAGGCTTCACTGTATCCTGAGGAGGTTCTTTTGCATATGGATTGGTGCTTGATGTGCTAATCTTCTCTGCAGGGCTATTGTTGGGTGTGGAGTGTTTTGTTGGCCTGGTGTTTTTCAGAACTGGAGCCCATGCTCTGTTCATTCTTAAGGTTTCTTCTTTCCTGTTGAAGTTTTGCTTATGCTTGTGAATTTCAATGGCTTCCCTGTGCAGTCTGACAAAGTAGTTGGAAGTGTTGTCCAGTATTTTGGTGTCCTGGAATAAGATACTGTGCCCTGTTTGAGTTAGAATGAGTTTTCCCTCATTCTTGGATACCTTGGTCATCCGCAAAGCAAACTCTCAGTTAGGTCACAAGGTCTACAGGAAACCAACTCACACTGATCGGTACTTACACAAAAACTCCAATCACCACCCCCGACAGAAAAGAGGCATAATGAAAACATTAGTGGATCGTGCAAGACGGATATGTGAGCCGCGCTTTCTCAATGAGGAAATTAATCATCTAAACCACGCACTTCAGGCAAATGGCTACTCCAGAAATGAAATCCGAAGAGCAATCAAACCCAGGATGAATCAAACAACCAAGGAAAAACAGTCACCTACAGGAAAAGTGTTTTTGCCATATATCAAAGGAATTACTGATCAGATGGGAAAGCTTATGAAAAAGCATAACCTTCAAGCAGTATTCAGACCCACCCGAAAAATACAACAGATGCTACGATCAGCAAAAGACAGCAGAGACCCCCTCACCTCTGCAGGAGTATACCGTATACCCTGCAGCTGTGGACAAGTTTACATCGGGACCACAAAGCGTAGCATCCAGACAAGAATAAAAGAACATGAAAGACACTGCAGACTTGGACAGCCTGAAAAATCAGCAGTGGCTGAACATAGCCTAACTCAAACAGGGCACAGTATCTTATTCCAGGACACCAAAATACTGGACAACACTTCCAACTACTTTGTCAGACTGCACAGGGAAGCCATTGAAATTCACAAGCATAAGCAAAACTTCAACAGGAAAGAAGAAACCTTAAGAATGAACAGAGCATGGGCTCCAGTTCTGAAAAACACCAGGCCAACAAAACACTCCACACCCGACAATAGCCCTGCAGAGAAGATTAGCACATCAAGCACCAATCCATATGCAAAAGAACCTCCTCAGGATACAGTGAAGCCTCCCGCCATTAGCATTCCACACCCTGGGAAACTCTTACAGAATGACTCAGTGAAGCCTCCCGCCATTAGCATTCCACACCCTGGGAAACTCTTACAGAATGACTCAGCTCAACCCCACCCCTCCTGAGTAGATACAAATGACCTACATCTTTTCCACACTGTGACACTGAGAGATCTCTGTCTTTTGGTGCTACACCTCTGAAGATGCCAGCCACAGCTGCTGGCGAAACGTCAGGAACTACAATGCCAAGACCACGGCAATACAGCCCGGAAAACCCCCAACAACCATTCCTAAGAATTCTCTTTCCCAAAGCCAGTTCCTCAGACCTTACTGTTTACCATCCAACAGGAGTCAATGCATCAGTCATTCTGCAAACTTGTTAACTGATAAATGCCCCTTTAAAATTTCACAATGGTCACTGATAATTTTACTCAAGATAAAGTCATTTTGAGTGAATTAACTTATTAATAACAAATGCAGTGCAATTTATTAATAACTAATACACTGATGTGCTCCTACATTGTATTGGTAACTTTCAGATGTTTATAGATCCAGAGGAGTTAGCCGTGTTAGTCTGTAGTAGCAAAATCAAAAAGAGTCCAGTAGCACCTTTAAGACTAACCAATTTTATTGTAGCATAAGCTTTCGAGAATCAAGTTCTCTTCGTCAGATGCATAGTACAGAAACTGGTCAATTATAGAAGAGGAGGGGAGGAGAGAGAAGATGCAGTTAGGGGGGGAAAGGGAGGGTGCAACCAAAACATTCCTTTGCTAGTAAAAGTAAACATCTCCTTTTGGTGTCCTTTCGGGGTCAGTTGGCTTGGGTGAGGCTTCAAGGGAGTTTGCCCTGTTAGTTTGCAGCAGTAAAACAGCTAGACCACTGCTGCAAACTAACAGGGCAATCTCCCTTGAAGTTTTTAGCATCTTCTCTCTCCTCCCCTCCTCTTCTATATTTGACCAGTTTCTGTACTATGCATCTGACAAAGAGAACTTGATTCTCGAAAGCTTATGCTACAATAAAATTGGTTAGTCTTAAAGGTGCTACTGGACTCTTTCAGATGTTTGGATCATATGTATGGTTTGAATGATGTGGGCATTTTACTCACTTTCATCTTTTCTCCCACAGTGCTGCTGAACCTGGTTTGAAAAGTAGCCATGTAATCTGAGCAACCTACTTGAGTCATGTGTTACCTATGAAATGTGCAAGCAAGTGACTGAGGAACAGATTTGTGTCAACAACCTCATCACACTATAAATGGGACCTTAGAGCAGTTAGCTGGAGCCAGTTTGGGTACATCAACACATTCACCTCAACAAATGAGGGAAGGAGAGAACTTCTGAATCAATTCACATTGACATTTTTATGTTTCTTTCACACAAAATGAGCTTTTAAGAAGATTTTGGCAAGTGCCACCACTTGCAAAAACTTTGACTGAGGGCCATTTTTAATACCTCTGAAATCAACACAAGTTGACTTTTTCAGTATTTTGCCAAGTTGAATTACATTTATGAAGTCTCCAATGTGAGCCCAGATTGCAACTCATCATTTCCTGTTTCAGCTCACTTTCCAAAGTCTTTTTCCAGAGCAGATGTGCTGTATCAGATCACGTGTCCGTCTAAGCCAGCATCCTGTTTCATACAGTGGCCAACCAGATACTCCAGAAACAAGACAAGCAAGCCATGGAGTCCAAAGTCTTCCCCCGTTGTTATTCCCCAGCACTAATATTCACCTGGTCACTGCCTCTGAACAGGCAAGTCATTGCAGTTAATAGCCATTGGTGCACTTTGTTTTGAAATGATACTTTTACCTCAGGCAGCTGGGTAAAAATTTACAATGGTGCAAGGTAAATGCTGGACTTCTCTCTTGAGAACTCTTGGAGGTTAATGTCTTACTCAGCATTTACTTTTCCTGTCCTCTTGCAGTTATAAAACTTGGGTGAGGCCAGAAGTACAAGCTGAAGGGCAAGAGCTAAAGGACTACAAATGGGGAGATGGGTAAAATTGCTCATTTTCTCTTCTCTGAGCAGAGCTCTGCTCATGCTAGAGGTCAAAAGAGCAATCTCAGTTCCTTCATTCTTCCCAAACCAGTTTTACATATACCAAGGGCCAAACTACACACGACAGGATCTTTGTGGCCGCCATTTTAAATTAGTTTTAAAACTGTGAGATCTTACTGATTTCCATAGTATTTATTTGTATTTTGATCTTATTTTAAGTTGTTTTGAGCATTCCATTTGGACAACACGGCTAAAAACAATTCTAAATAAATTAAGGCCTCCACTGACATGACTCCCTATTTTGGATATTGCTTTACACACAGAATACACAAACTGGACTTAACAGCTCAGTCCAGCATTCTGCTTTACATTGACAGAGTACTGTGTCCTCCTGCAGCATTCCAAGGACAATCACAATGACCCCCTTCTCCCTCAAACCAGCACACCATTATGCGAACAAAAAGCTGTAGCAAGAGGAAGTGAGAGGTTGGGTACTGGAGGGTTCAGAAGAGGCCAGGGCCATAGCCTGGCTAAAAGACCTCTCAATTGGCAGGTCTGGGAAAGACCTGCTGCCAGGTAAAGTAGGCAATACTGGGTTGCATAGACTCTTAATAATATGAGTTGGTATAGGATAGCTCTTTGTAAACTCGTTATAAACATGTGTCCTAAGATGCTGTGGTACAAGCTTTCCTTCATACTTAAGCTAAGGCTAAGACTGCACTGTAGCTTAAGCAACTGGCTGTTGATATATGAAGCACACCTAACTTTTGTGTTTCTGATCCTAGTCCAAATATGCCAGTAGTACTAACCTTCATTCCCAGTCTACTACGTGCCAAGGCAATCTTTCAGACATGTTTTTTAAAAACTATCCAAGACACCAATTTCACCTAAGCCAGGGGTCCTTTGCACCAATTAATTGGTTTTTAAAAGATGACTAAGACCTTGTAAAGGATTGCAATACAACACTGCCTTCTCTCACCAGCATATCTTAAAATATCTTCCTTTGGGGAGCTGGATATGAAATGTCAGCTGAGGACACTTAGAATACAGATGAGCTGCTCTATTTTGTGAGGCAACCAGCATGTTCTTTAAGCAACAACAGGGATGTTTGAGTTATGTCTTGTTGGCAATAGACCTGGGCCAATATCACCTGTTTTGCTTCCTGCCCCCAAACTCTCATTTTTTGGAGTTCTCTTTTCAGTTTTCTTGATGCACAGAAGGCAATCAAACCTGCAAAATAACCTTTCCTGCTTCTTTGCATGTGTTTGGGAACCCATTTCCTCACACACACTGTTTTGAAGGTGAGTGTGGGTCACACATTAAATGCAAGTTTTCCTCAACCCTAACCAGCTGACATCTGACTGAGGACTAGGGAGAATAAGAGTAGGGTTGGGGGAACCAAGACCCAACTCAGAAAGAAAGTCCCCTAAGGTCCAAACTAGATGTTAAACTCAGTTGTGTATAACATTATTCTGACATCCCTTTTTAACCATGGAAAGCTTTTAGAGGCGCAAACAGACCAAAGAAGTAATGAGGGAGGAGTGTTTAACCCTTTTCATGTGTGCCATTTTCCTATTCCAAATCTCACATGTGAGCACTGCCTCCCCCAACCTCCATCGCACTCTCAAGTATGACATCTGAGCAAACAGAGAATATTTGGGAACATATGAAGATTCAACATTAAAATCTGCTAAGAAGGTTTTTGAAAAATATAGGAGGGGGGGAATTGGCTTCATTTTTGGTACAGGCCATAGAGGCTGCTGTTCCATGGGTTCATCCCACGGCACAGCTGTAACTTTTAAACATTTTTTTTACAAGTGGGCAGGAACAACAACACTAGTCCTTATAACAAAATGTTTGCCCAGTGAGTGGTCAAAAATTGGTGGTAAGGAACTGTGATTGGTCCCTGCTAATGTCGTTTCAGGAAAGCAGTGACTTTCTTTCTTTCTTTCTTTCTTTCTTTCTTTCTTTCTTTCTTTCTTTCTTTCTTTCTTTTTCTTTCTCTCTCTCTCTCTCTCTCTCTCTCTCTCTCTCTCTCTCTCTCTCTCTCTCTCTCACTGAAACCCAAGGTGAACTACATAGTACAAGTCAATATGATCAACAGCTAAGATAGAATGAACCCCAAAAGAATAGGTTTTCATGTCACACCTTTGACATAAAAGGCTATCTAATGACATAATCTCTAGATTCTTTTGATTACATAAAAATATCTAGGATACCAAAAACTTGTTCAAGTTTTTACTTAGTTTTGTCATTCTGACTTTTTAGTCTATGTGCAGAGAAGTGTCATAGCAGATACCATATCTAGTTATTCCAGTTGAAATCATATATATTTGTTCTGGCATCAGGCAGAAACTGTGTCTATGCTGTGCTTTCTGCCAATACAATTCTGAGCAAGAAATCATTTTTGAGCCATTCAAGTATTCAAGAACTTTCAAAACAAACACTGGGCCAGTTCACATCATGTCAATGTCCATGCAAGCGATCTGAGTTACGCAACCAGTGATGATCTAGTTACACAACTGGAAGTAATGCCAGGGCATTGACAGATGCCATTTCTCTCCCCCCCCACACACACACTTTTCTCTTACCACCCTGTGGAGCAGTGTCATGGGTCAGAGGCAATTGGCAGGAGGTTGCCCACCAAAGCCAGCAACCTGGCCTGCCTAATGTTAAATAATAGACGTTCCAATGCAAGCTTATTCTCCAGCCCAAACTACATGTTATATTTAACCATGGGGACTTGCAGCCATATGGCAGCTGCAAGTTTCTTGTAGGAACTCAAATCTAAAGTACTACAGGGCCTGATATGAATGAGGGCCACAGCCTGGAGGCCACAGGGTGCTGTTTTTCTGAGCCAAAATAGCCCTCAAGGGCTTTATTTTGCCCCATTGGAGCAGAGCCAGCATTAGCATACCCTGAGGTAAAGCAGCTGCAAAAAAAGTTATATCTTTTTCTACGATATTTGTCTAAGAGCCAAAGTGCTGCGCACTGGGCACACACTTTCTGTCTGGGTAGCTCTGCTAGCAAATGAAATATAGTGCTTTCCTTTCCCATATAAAGCACAACCCTAGGTAAGTGCTTTTGTGTATTTCCCACATGGAGGCTGTAATATTTAAATTGGAGGCTGTAATATTTAAATTGACTCTAAGAGATCTTCTGCATGGTTATTATTTTCAGGAGTTATACGTTTTTGTGACCAATACTGTGCTCCTACAATTGCATCCTCCACCGATGTACATGTCTGTCTAGGGAAGAGGAATAGTCACAGAAACTAAATGGTGAGTGTTATGTATTGGGCTAGCTTTGAGTAAAGCGGGGCTCCTCACGTCTACAATCCGATTGGGAAATAAGGTTAGTAGCAGCCAATCATTCATCTGGGATATGAACCAATTGCTGCCTTGTAAACATGTTACCTTTTGTCAGCACATGCAAATGAAGGATCCTAGTTGGGGGGCTACTAAAAGGGGGTGTCGTTTGGGGTGTATATATCTGGCTCCTTTAGGAGCACGTGTAGGTAGTATTTGTAATAAAGTTACTCGCATGAGCTGAAATCACTGCCTGGCTGAAATCACTATGAGCACAAGGCTCGGTACTTAACAGTGAGTACAGTTTACATGAGAGCAGGCATGGTGTTCCCATGGAGTTCCCATCACTCCTCTTCTGCTCATAGAGGAAAATGTTTTCACACTGCTCTCACATCTCATATTTAAAGGTTAAGTGAAAGCAAGCTTCTGTATGGTTGTTCAAAACCAGCTGTATTTCAAAAGGCTCCTTTTGACTGGTATTTCTGTATTGACCTTCACATATAAATCAAATGTTATTATATAAATCAAATGTTATCAAGATAGAGATGAATCATTTGGTTTCTCCATGTTGATAAATATCAGTGCACAGGGGCATTAACCTTTCTTTACAGATCTTTTTAGCATCAAGTCAATCAGGACATGTGGCAAGTTGTTACATTGTAGGTTGACAACAACCGCAAAGAAGTTCCATCTCTCTATTGTGTCTCTCTGGAGTGGAACCCTGGTTCTTTGTGGTTTGGGGATAGAGAAGGATGGAGGGTAGTAGGATAGTGGTGGTTGTGGGGAGGCTGTTGTGGTGGGCTGAATGAGTAACAAGTGACTTTCTTTTTTTTTTTTTGAAAAATTTTTTATTGGGTTAGAATCCATTATTTTTACATTACATTCAATTATCCCCAATTTTTCATTTCTAACCCCCTCCCTTTCCCCCCCTTTTATTGACTTCCAACAGCTTTCCAACCCCTTGTCCCTTTTCCCTTACTTCTATTTGATTCCTCTATATAAAACAAATATATATTCTCCTTTATTCTAAGCAGTACATCCTTAACTATTTTTAATATTCTATACCCAAACTGTAAGTCCTTATTTCCATCTTGGATAAACAATTTATCCCAATTTCTATAATTCAAATATTTCTATAAACCATAAACCATGTAAATCATACATTCATTTAAGTCAAACAATTTAACTTATGCTCCATATATTACTGTCTTCTTGTAATAATTCAATATAATTCAATATAACTCTCATCATATAGTCAATCAATTTGACTCATCTTTATCCTTAGACATTCAGTTTGGTGCATTATACAGATCTTACCAAAGAAAGAAAATATTATTGGTTACTCGATCCTTATATTTAATCCTTATAGTTAATTATTTTCTATCAATGTTCTATTTGTTAGCCTTCATATATCTATATATATATCCATCTATTAATCTAACTGCTTATAAATTCGCTTTTATCTCTTCTCCCCCCGGTAAAGTCACCCTCCTCTGCACTTCATTATACATCAGTAGTTCTCAAACTGCCACAGTTTTCCTCCCAGCTCCCATTTCTTCTCCAAATATTGTTTCAGCTTCTCCCAATCTGTGTTAAACTGCCCTGAGTCCAGATTTCTCAGTTTTCTTGTCATCTTGTCCATTTCAGCCATATACAGCAATTTGTAAATCCAATCTTCAATGGTTGGCACTTCTTGTACTTTCCATTTTTGCGCATACAAAAGTCTAGCCGCTGCCGTCATATAGAATATCAATGTCCTATGATGGGCTGGAATTCCCTCCATTCCCAAGTTTAGTAGCAGGAGTTCTGGGTTCTTATTAATTTGAAATTGTAAAATTTCACTCATTTCCCTTATTATTTCCCCCCAGTACTGCCTAGCTACCTCACACGACCACCACATATGATAGAGGGAGCCCTCATGCTTCCTACATTTCCAGCATTTATTAGAAATATTCAAATTCCCTAGCGCAATCTTCTTTGGTGTCATGTACCAACGGTAAATCATTTTGTAAATGTTCTCTTTAATGCTAGTACATGTCGTTGTCTTCATTGTAGTCTTCCACAAGTATTCCCATGCCTCCATTGTTATTTCTTTGTTAAAATTTATAGCCCATTTCACCATTTGTGTTTTAACTGTCTCATCCTCAGTATACCATTTCAACAGTACTTGGTATACCTTAGATATTCTTTTCTTATCTTCTTTAAGAAGGGTCTGCTCTAGTTCCGAATTCTCTATTCGTATACCTCCCTTTACAGAGTCCGAGTTGTATAAGTCTCTGATCTGTCTATACTGGAACCAATCGTAATGGGGTGATAGTTCCTCTTGCGTCTTTATTCTGAGTTTAGATAATTCAATTCTAGTTATTTCTTTATAAGTTAAACATTGTTGTTCATTATCAACAGCTCTCGGGTCTATCACCTCATATGGAACTACCCACAAAGGAGTTCCTTCTTGTAGATAAATTCTGTACTTCTTCCAGATTGTATATAGACTTCTCCGTATAAAATGATGCAGGAACATCGAGTTGACCTTTACTTTATCGTGCCATAGGTATGCGTGCCATCCAAATATTTTTTTGTATCCCTCTAGGGCTAATAATTTCTTGTTCTTTAATGTCATCCACTCTTTCAACCACACTAGGCAGATTGCATCGTGATAGAGTCTCAGATTGGGCAGTTGCATTCCGCCTCTTTCCTTTGCATCTTGTAAAACTTTCATTTTCACTCGAGGCTTCTTGCCTGCCCATACAAAATCTGATAATTTCCTCTGCCATTTTTCAAATTGTTTAGAGTCTCTGATGATTGGTATTGTCTGTAGCAAAAACATTACTCTTGGTAACACATTCATCTTAACTGCTGCAATCCTACCCAACCATGACAGATTCAGCCTATTCCATTTAATCAAGTCTCTCTCTATCTGAATCCATAGTTTTTCATAATTGTTTTTAAATAAGTCTATGTTCTTTGCAGTCAGTTCAATTCCCAAATATTTCACCTTGCTTGTTACTTCACAGTCCGTTATTTCCATTAACAATTGTTGTTTCTGCTTAGTCATGTTTTTACATAGTATCTTTGATTTCTTTTTGTTAATATAGAAACCTGCCAAGTCTCCAAACTCCTTAATCTTATCAATCACTTTTGGCATGTTCTCCAGTGGGTCCTCTACAATTAACATTATATCATCCGCAAATGCTCTGACCTTGTATGAATAGTCCTTAATTTTTATTCCTCGAATTTCCTCGTCTTGTCGTATTTGTATCATCAGGATCTCCAATACTAAAATGAACAACAGTGGAGACAACGGGCAACCTTGTCTTGTTCCTTTACTAATAGTCAATTTCTTAGTCAATTCATCATTCACCACAATTGCTGCAGTCTGGTCTCTGTAAATTTCCTTAATTGCTCTGATGAATCTTTCTCCCAGTTGTAGCTTTTCCATAGTGGCAAACATAAAATCCCAGTTTAAATTATCAAACGCCTTTTCAGCATCAACAAAGAAGAAACCAACCTCTTTGTCGCAACGCTTATCATAATATTCAATAGCATTAATCACTGTCCTTAAATTGTCTCTGATTTGTCTATCTGGCAAAAAACCTGCTTGTTCCTCCTCTATAATTTCCGAGAGCCACCCCTTCAGTCTCTCCGCCAGTATCTTCGCAAAAATTTTATAGTCATTATTAAGTAACGATATCGGTCTGTAATTTTTTACATTAGTCAAGTCTTGGCCTTCTTTTGGGATCAATGATATGTTCGCTTCACTCCAGGTGTCTGGAATCCTTTGATCCCTTAAAACTCCATTGATCACCTCTTTTAGGAATGGTGCCAGTTCATTGGCCATTGTCTTATAAAATTTAGCCGTAAGTCCATCTGGCCCTGGCGCCTTTCCTAGATTTGCAGATTGTATTGCCTTACTTATTTCCTCGTCCGTTACTTCACTGTTCAATTTATTTCTCCAGGCTTCCGAGATTTCTGGAAGTTTCGTTTTCTCCAAATATGACGCTATTGATTCTTTATTTACTTCTTTCTTATTGTACAGCTTAGCGTAGAATTTATAAAAGGCTCTACTAATGGTAGTCTGTTCCAAATACGTTTTGTTGTCTTCACAAATTTTATTTATTATTTTCTTTTCCCTTCTCTTCTTCAATTGCCATGCCAGGTACTTCCCAGGTTTATTTGCACCTTCAAATACTTTCTGATTCAGTCTTTTAAGGTTCCACTCCAATTCTTTATTACTCATTGCTGTTAACTGTTCTTGAAGTATTTTAATTTCCTGATATAATTTCTTTTTCCCTGGTCTCTTTTTTAGCTGTATTTCTTTGGCTTTTATTTTCTCCTCAATCTCTTGTCTTTTTTCCTCTTTTTTCTTTCTTGCTCTACCATTTAAGTCCATTAGTATGCCCCTTATAACCGCCTTATAAGCATCCCAAACTTTGTCAGTTGGTACTTCTTTGTTCACATTATAGTGTATGAAGAACTTTGTCTCTCTTCTCAGTATCTCCATGTTCTCACCTTCTTGTAGCAAGTCCTCATTTATTCTCCATGCTTTCCTTTTTCTCCTTTTCCCTAATTTCCACATAATTGGGTTGTGATCTGAGCCTATCATCGGCATTATTTCTACCTCCTTAGTCCATAACGCTAAGTCTTTTGAGGCTCAGATCATGTCAATTCTTGATAATGTAGAGTGCCTTGCAGAATAAAAAGTAAACTGTCTGCTTTTGGGATATTCTCTCCTCCATACATCTTCGAGAGTCTCTTGTTGAATCAACTCAAAAAAGAACTTTGGTAATAATCCTCTTTTCTTTTGTGCCGTTATTGTCTTTTTATCTAATTCCAAGTCTGTCACTCCATTGAAGTCTCCAGCAAGAATTATCTGGTCATATGAAAGATCGTCTAAATGCTTCCTCAAATCCTCAAAGAAGCTTTCTTTTGCACCGTTAGGCGCATAAACTCCGACTACCAACACTCTCTTTAAATTCCAAATACATTCCACTGCTACAAATCTGGCTTCCACATCTTTCATTACAAATTTTGGCTGTAGCTCCTCTTTTACATACAACACCACTCCTCTTTTTTTCTTACTTGAGGCCGCTACAAATTCCTTGCCCATTTTTCCCAATTTTAAATATTTTACATCCTGCTTTCGAATATGAGTCTCTTGCAAGCAAACAATGTCACATTTTTGTTTTAATAGCCAGTGGAAGATATTTTTCCTCTTATTCGGTGAGTTTAGTCCATTTACATTCCAAGATAATACTTTACACTCCATACTCATAATCTTGTTGGTAAGTCTTTTTCATTGTCCCTTATAAATCGCTCCATCTCCCGCTCAGATCTAATGCGCTTTTTGGCACCTCCAAATTCAAAGGACAAACCTTCTGGAAGCTCCCATCTGTACCTGATTTTCATGTCCTTCAACATCTGGATTAGCGCTTTATATTTTTTCCGATCTAGTAACACTGATCTGGGTAATTCCTTCATTATAATAATTGTCTTGCCATCGATCTCCAATGGATCTTGAAACTGTTTAGTCACAATCTTCTCTTTCATGTTTCGTGTTATAAATTGCACAATCACATCTCTTGGTACTTTCCTCTGGGTTGCAATTCTCGAATTCACGCGATATGCCACATCGAGGATAGCCACAACTTCCTCCTCCTCCTTCCCCAGGTATTCAGCTAACACCTCAGTCATCTGTTCTTGCGCTGTCTTTCCTTCTATCTCCGGCAAACCGCGAAATCTGAGCTGCTTTTCCATGTGTTTACTTTCCGCAACCGCCATCCTTCCCCTCATCAGTCTCATCTCCGTTTGTTGCGTGTCTGCTAAGTTCTCCATCGCTCCTTCTACTGTTTTGACTCTCTGCTGCGTTCCTTGCAATTCATTTTGTATTGTTTCCATACCTTTCTTCACTTCTGACAACTCCGATTTTACTTCTGACAGCTCCGATTTTACTGTCTGTTTAACCTCCTTGATCAGCTCCAATTTCATGTCTTTAAATTCTTTTATCACCTCTAAAAGTTTTTTATCCAAGTTTTCTATTGCCGATTGCCACTCTTTTTTCAACATCGTGGGGCTTGCTTTAGCTCGCTCCCACGAGTCCGCTCTCTTCCTTAACTCCGTGGCGTTGAGTTTAGTACCTTTTTTATTTCAAATGTCCCGGTCTTCTTGCATAAATTAATTTTTAAAGAGTCCAAAATGTCGGGCGTCTTTTCTCTATGGTCTCTCTATGATTTTGTAATCCAAAATGGCCTACTTCCTTTTCCGCTGAAGCCGCGACCCTTCCCCTTTCAAAAATGGTGATTCCCTTCTTCCTGCCCTCCAGCAAGGGCCGCTTCTCTCCAGCCACTCTATTGTTGTTACGCACTTCCTGTCTCCCGTCTTCCCACAGCAGATCTCGCGATGGTGTCTTTTTCTCACAGCTCCATAACTGCAAGTATTCAAAACAATAGTCCAATTGCTTTAATAACTTCTTTAAACTTAGTCTCTTTTCAAATACAACTTTTGCCGAGTCTTCCCCTCCTTTTCATTAATCTGTTGCAGCTTAAAAATCTACTCTTTTTCCTCTCTGTTTTTATCAATCTGTCCCGTATCAGAAGATAGTGATCTTTACCTTCTCCTTCACTTTTCTCGGGTTGTAATCACTGTTTCGATTTTAACTTCTCCTCTCCGCTTCTTCCCCCAATCGAAGCTTGGGTATGTAGGTCTTATGCCAGCCGAATTGGCCCCAAAACTGCCGCAGAGATTGTAGCCGACCCGTCGCAGGGTGGGACCTCAAGGATCGGGAGGGGACCCGTTGCGCAGAGCCCCCCCTCGTCCGAGATCAACGCGCCCTAGGGTCTCGAGCGTTCTTTGCCTGCTCTCTCTCTCTCTTTCTATTGGACAATGTGTCTTGGGCCCTTTGATGTTAAGGAAGTGCACATGGGAGGGAAGTGTAGTGGTGGGAGGAGTTAGTGGGGAAGGATAGGTGGGGAGATGTTGAGGTGCTTGCAACCTGTTTAATTTCTGTCCCATCCAGAGAGATGTGGGTAAAGAGGATCTTAATTTCCCCCATTTGATCATGGTGATGTGCAATGCTAGATCTATAAAAAATCTAATGTTCCCCATCTTTTGACAGAGGAGCAGGTAGGCCTGGTGTAAGATTATGCTGTTCCAATTGGCACTGGGCAGGTTTAAGGCATGCATGCTCAGTCTCCTTCACTGGCCAAGCTCATGTCCTGCTTGCAAGTAGTAGTCATAGAAACTAAATGTTCCACTTACTGGGATGGATCCAGTGCAAAATGTCCACGTTTTGTACAGGCAGAAACACAAGGAAAAGACTACAGTAGCCACTTGCACTAATTCAGACTTACTGTATCCCCACTTGTGTTTCTGCTTGTGCAAGATGTTGCACAGTCAGTTTCTGTGCACTACAGAAAGGAAAGCACTAGGTATTGCACAGGAGGAACTGTGCTAAGTCCATTTATGGTTCCATTTGCACATCAATGGATCCAACCCAGTAAAACATACATTTAGCCACTTTCCCCTCTTCTCTTGACCCTGTGCACTCTTGCAGAGTTTTTGGGGAACAGTAAGGAAAATGAGTTTTTTAAAAAAGCTTTCTGCCCAAAGGATTGTAAGATAAGGGTCAGGATTGCAGGCACAAGGAAAGAAGCCACCATACCCTGTGAAGGTTCTGTTCTGTTCTGGTGAAGCCAGTTGGAGAAGCAGGGAGTGGGGCTGTTTGTACCAACACGTTGGCTTCCGTCCCTCCTTTTAGTGTGTTATGTCTTTGACACACATTCTGGCATTTTGGCCTTGGGCCCAGAAACCCAAGTAATTTTCCAAACCCTGCCCCCTGTGTTAGTACAGTGAGAGAGTGAGAACCTGCTCCGTTTCCTTCTTAACAAAGATTAACAACTGTTAAAACTTCCTGCTTAAATCCCTTGCCCACCCCCTCCCTGTCATCTGTCACCTTAAAGCTGCTGAAGGCAAATGCTGTTGCTCATTCACCTGAGGGGGTGGGGTGGCTGGAAGCTGAGAGGGAGAATGAATCTCTCCCCTTGCAGCAGATAGCATCATCTTTCCTGTGAAATGAATGAGTCATCTTTGCAATGCACTTTGCCTCTGTCAGACAGAGACACAAGGTCCCATTTCCCTGCCCAAATGTGCATCAGCTCAACAGCAGAGCCCTGCCCCTCCTCCCTCCCTCCCTCTACACTGCATTTATTTTTATGACCAGGATCTTTGCTCAAAGACATGTAGCCTAGATATACATATTTTAAATGACTTTTTGCACTCTGTATGAACTGATCAGTTTAGAACTTCTTGTGTCTTTTATAGCACTTACACATAAAGGATGAGGGGTGGGGAGCAATCCCTCCTTGATAGCTGTATAGGAGGGTGCATGTTGGCAGTAAACTAACATTCCCAGTTGCAGTATCTGCAAAGCTCTGTGTAGCTCTTGGCTGAATCTGCTTTGGAAAGACAAGAATGATGTTTTCTCAGTACTTCGGAGTGAGAAGAGAATAATAACCCTCTGCCTCACCCTGTCACTGATCTCTCTCCAGTCTTCCCCACCCACATACAGGAAAATGTGGAAGGATGAGTCAGCACTCTGCAGGGAAATAGACTGAGTTTCGACTGAGCAGCTGGTAAGGTCCACCGAATAAGGGGCAATAGATTTGCTAGCATCTGCAATGCCAAGCATGAGAATCCAAGCAGGAATATTTGCCCTTGGCACGAAAAGTTCAAGAAAGCTCTGCTTTCCTGAGGACACAAAGCAGTAGAAAGGAAAGTCCTGCACCAGTGACACTTCCCACATGTGCACATTAGAAGATGAGAAAGAGTTAGTTTCACATTTCAGCAGAAGGTAGTAGTCAAAGTTGGGCTTGGGGGTCGATGCTGTTTCATTTCCACAGAGCAGTTTGGGGTAGTACTGGCATTTCCCAGCCTGTGTCTGTTACCTTCTCACCCATTACAAAGGCTATGTATCTCCCATGTGGATTTTGATAGCGATGTTCCGAGAGTTTCCTACTGGGAACTCAGTTCCTAGGTGTGCAATTAGGACTGCAGTGTACAGAGACAAGGAGCTCCAGTGCCCTGTGGAGCTGCTGTTTGCCCGTTGAATAACCTGACATGGATCGGTGGCTATATGTATGTTTCCCCAAATGGGAAAATTGTGGCTACTCTGGGCCCTTGCAGGTTGGTTAAACATCTGACAAGAGGGGAAGGCTTCGTGTGAAAGGACGCTCACACGGGGCACACAAAGTCACTCCAGGAGGATCCCTGATGGCACTACTACTACATGAAAACAAAGGGGGAAAGGGTTTTTAAAATACTCAACCCCAAATGAAGAATAAACTAGGAGGGTCAAGCTAACATATGAAAGTGTTTAAAAAAATTCAATTATTTATTATAAGTTGTGCACACAAACACCATTAAAAATCTAAAGGGATAAAAGTTTAAATATCAGAACTCCTAGTAATAATACTACTACATGGCCAGGTAGGCCAAATAATACTACATGGCCAGGTAGGCAATGTGGGAGGAGAGAAAGTCAGAAGTCCCCATTTCACTCTCAACTAGGGGTATGTGATTGGAATTTCCAAGCTGAATATATACCTGAATAATACTGTACTGTATTATTCGGGTATATTTGGCATACCTGGATATATTCAGATATATACTCTGTTATATTAAATACTGGATATAGTCTGGTATACTAAAATACTGGATTCCCAAGTATACCCAAATTATTTGGTTTAAAGTGGAATTGCCACTTTAAAATCTGCCTCACAGAGGGGAAGTGAAGTGGGATCCATTTTAGCGGGCCTAGCTCAGAAAATCTCATTCTACAAGAGACGAATTACACAAGGACGTGCACGTGAAGGGAATCGCAATGTTAGCCAGGAAGTTGAGTTTTAAAAGAGATCGGAAGGCTCTGTTAATTTCCCCTCTCTACAGAGCCAGGGAGATCGCTACTCAGAGAGTTTGTTAATTTTCTCTTTGCCTTCCAAAGGCTCTGTCAGTTTCACCTCCCCTTCTAAGAGGCTAAGAGGAAATAAACAAACCTCCTGAGCAGCAATCCCCCTGGCTCTGTAGAGAGGGGAAATTGACAAAGGGGTTTTGTTGTGGTATTGCTTGTCCTGTGTAATGCTTGTTGCATTGGGGAAGATGACAGGATTTTTTTGCTTGCTTGTTGGTCAAATCAAGAGGCCTCGTGAGGTCCTCTTTACTGAGGCAGCTGCAGGAGTACTGCCCAGGTAGGTGCCTGAGGCAGGTACTGGCACTGGATAGGGACCTGGGTAGGAGCTTTCCCTTCCTCCAGCTATTGTTACTTGGCAGCGGCAGGAGGAGCAGCAGGAGGTGTCTTTTGGAGTGGATCTGGGGGACATGAGTCATCCAGTCCTTGAGCTCATCCTAGGGCTCCAGAGGATGCTGGAGGAATTAGAGGACAGGATAAAGACTGTTGACCTCCCCAGGTTTCCTTTAAGGCACCAGCAGGCCTTCCAAAGAGAGGCAGGAAAACAGCATGGAGGTGACAGAAGAAGAAGAGATGGAAGAAGTGCTCCCTAGGGCCCCCTTGGCCATCTCTTTCTCCCCCCCCCCCCCGACACAATGTGTTTGCCCTGAGAACTTCATAGGAGGAGGTTCCTGGGGTGCCTGCAGCTGCAGGGCAATATGGGTACCCCTATACCTCAGCCATCTGTCTTCCAGAAAACAGAGGATCCCTGCTATGCACAGTCCCAGCTGTGTAGACCCCAAATATGGCAAGAGAAAGAACTGGCTCCTCTCTTGACTACAGGAATTAGGAACCACTTGAAGAAGAATCACCAGGAGGTGCTTCTTCGGGGTGGGGGGCAACTGATGCTGTTCAGCTACCAGCAAGTGGGGGGGGCGTATCCTGCAACCACCTCTGGTGCTTCCCCCCCCCCCCAGGTCTCCTGTAGGGAAGGAACACCAAGCATCTCTGACAGAAATGTTTGGCGGAGATGGCACTAATGTGCCAAGAGACTTTGTTGGTTCAGCTTGCATTGGGACTAGCTTTTAGCCAAGGGTTCGAACAATGGAGAGCGGCTGGGGGCACTGCATCCAGAGACTTATAGAACTGGACCTCTTGGTCCAGACTTCTTGAAACGTGGGAAGTCTGTAGTGGACAGGAAGGACTGCATTCCTTGCAATTTTGGTGGCGTTTGCACAAATAAAATGTCCCCAGGTCCCCAAATTGTTCTCTCCATAGTGAATAGTGGAGCTGAATATATTTGGATTCTCGAATAAATCTCAAATCCAAATACTATACTGGTACATTTGACCCAAATATCAGGAATACTAATATTTGTTGGTATTCTCAATACTCAGATCCTCCCAATACCCTTTTTCCCCTTAGTCCACACTCCAACTCTCAGCACCCAACTTCTGAGTATTGGCATTGCCATGGCCATCATGTGCAACGAGGCCAGCAGCAATCAGGATCTCCAAGAACTTCAAGCAAGATCATTTTGCTAGCCAGCCAGCCCTTCTCAGTGGTGGTAGAAGTGGGATTCACACATCTCATGCAGCTGCTAGTAGCACGACTGTGGTGCCGTGCATGTAGTGAGCATGTAGAATATGTTGGAGGGCACAGCCAACCAGGAAAGAAGATTGTTTGTCAGCTGCTTTGGGAGAAGAAGGAGGGGCTGGCCTTGTTGCAGCACCACCTCATGTAGGATGTGAAGAGATGGACACGCATGAATACATGAAGCTCCCTTCGACTAAGTTGGAACATTGGTCTATCATGATCAATATTGTCTACTCTGACTGGTAGTGAATCTTTGAGATCTCAGATAGAGATCCGTCACACACCTACTATTTGATCCTTTTAACTGGACAGATAGAGCCTAGGACCTTCTTCATGCAAAGCAATTGTTCTGCCACGGCATTGTGACCCTTCCTCAAACTCTACCTGTGGAAAATAGAGGTAGAGGTCAACCTGTTCCTAGTGCATGCTGCAGAGGCTACTGGAGTAGCAGAAGGGTCTACATGATATCACTGAGGTGGCAAAATTGGACTTCAGGCCTCACTGAACCACGTCACAAAGCCCTTCATATTTATCTTCAATGCCCTCAGCACTGAAAATTCCATCTTTAGCCAGGTTAAAAACTCCTAGCACATATGATGAAAGACTTCATCAGCGGGTAGGGGTTGTGGTCAGAGATATCCTGCCTTGTGCCAGAGACATTGCGGGTGCAAATTTATTTATTTACTTGATACATTTTTATTCCAGCTTTTGTCCAAGGAGCAAAGTGAGGTGTATATTGGTCTCCCTTCCAGTATTTTATGCTCATCATAATCCTGTGAAATAGGTTAGAGAGAATGTGACAGGTCCAAGGTTGCCTGGCATACTTCATGGTATAGTTGGGATTTGAACCTACGTCTTCCAGATTCTAGCCCAACAATTTAACCATTACACTGTCCTAGTAAAGCAGCTGGAATGGCTTTGTGAGGAATACATGTTGGCCCTAAAGTATGACCCCAAAATAAAGAGGAACATGGCATTTCAGGCTTCCCTCAAGCACTAGAAATATGCTCTGGTGGAGACAATATGTAAAGACAGAGAGAGGAGGCAGAGAGGTCTATCACTAACACTCCCACCACTGGCACATTCAGCAGCAACAGAGTCAGCATCATCCCCACAATGCCATAGGCATAGGATGCGGTGATTGCTGCTTGATCAGATGGCTTTAAAAGGGGATTCAATTATTTGTTGGAGGATGGGGCTATCAATGGCTCTTGGCCGTGTTGGCTAAAATGGAGCTTTATGTTTAGAGGCAGTGCTCACAACGACTCTCAAAAACTCAGTTTGGTCTTCAAGGTACTAGTTGGTCTTCAAGGTACTATTGGACCTGGATCTTCTTTTTCAACTGCAGACCAACATAGCTACCCACCTGAAACGCTTAGGCATGGGCATTTCTATTGCCTTCAAGCCCAGTTGTGGGCTTCTCTGGGGCCATCTAATGGTTAAACAGGACAATGGATTAGATAGGCAGGAGGGCCATTTGTATGCTCTTGGTATATTTAGGACTAAATGGCAAACAACAATATATTTTAAGAGCATTTGTTGTATTCATTTAACCCTCATGCCAACTATAGCAGCATTATCAACATAGATCAACCAGTTAGTCTTTCTTTAGAGCTAGTGGAGTCAGTGACTTGGCCAGAAATACAGATGCTTCTTAGAAAATATCATCATATGTAGTAAAAAAGATGGACGAGCATCTCAGTAGCATTCTGCCTCCCTTATGGAGTCCCCTGGGCAAAATTTTGATACTGGGTTCAAAACCTGCACCTCTGACTCTGTAGTCTTGGACAAGTCATCAGTTGCCAGCTTCTGATTTTCAAATACAAAATAATAGTAACCTGCCTCACAGGGCTGCAGTACAATCATTACTGTAAAGCAATTTGCAGATTACAAGTATCATATGAAGGATGAATAGTAGCCGGTAGCCTCAGTAGTTCTGGGAAACACAAAAGCTTGCACACTGTTTTGTGTTATTTTGAGATTTTGCTCTGGACCGATGCTGCTGTCTCTCTCAATGTTCACTTTCTCTTTTGCATCTCATCCAGTTGTCCCTTAATGCTATTATATGAGAGAGAGCTCAAAGAAGCTGGCAGGGACATCTTGGGTATCTAGCAGACCTGTCCCAGCTTCCCCATTCCCTGAACACAGCATCACATTGACTCTTGCTGTCTGGATAGGACCTGCCTCATCTCTGTCCTCTTGATTCTGCTTAATTTCTTCAGATGTGAATATTGTTTCTTAATGGTTGATATGGCTTCTGGCTGAATAATGTTGACTGCTGAGGACTAGCCAACATTTTTGTTAGCATGATTGCAGAAGTTAGTTTGTGTGGGTATACATCATACCTGCACCTCAACAGAGTACAGCAAGTTGCCTTTTCTAAGGGCTCTTTAGGAGCCAAGGTGCTATTCAGCCCTCTTTCTTATTTACACTCCTCACCAAGCATCTGAGCAATTTACATAGAGCCTTTCTAAGGTGACTGTGCGTCTAACCTCCATTTCTCCATGAAAGAGCAGGAAGAATAAAGTTGCTGTGAGCTTGTATGACAGAAAGAATAAGAACAGATGCTGCTTAGATCAGACTCACATAAATGATACAACACACATGCTGGAACTACCTGGAAAACCCACTTCTACAACACTTGAGAATGGCTCTTTCTTTTAAAATAAACACTCTATCCTCCTCCCACAGGATTCAATGACACAATTTCTCTGGATGCAGGAGCAGCCATGGGATAATTAGCATCTTTGTTATTATTATTCTGTAGGTAGGTGCATAGTTGTAGATCATTTGCAAGGAACCAGGTGCACAGAGGTATATTTAATACCCAGAGGAAGGGCCTTTATTTCTTAATGATCATTTCAATTGGCTCTTGAGGAAATGGCAAGGACATTACGAGAGGCAATCATCTTGGATAGCTGCTCTGGGGTGACTGGAGCAGCATCTTAT
This sequence comes from Eublepharis macularius, assembly GCF_028583425.1. Taxonomy (NCBI): domain Eukaryota; kingdom Metazoa; phylum Chordata; class Lepidosauria; order Squamata; family Eublepharidae; genus Eublepharis; species Eublepharis macularius. Next base: position 73,765,775 of record NC_072793.1, read on the forward strand.
TAAAACTTAATGTGAGCTTTATTCCTGGGAAATGTACAGAGCAATTAGGTAGAAGTTTCTCATAATTTAATTAGAAAAATGTGTGGAAAATGTTAAGTCATGTGATACCAGAGTTGTACCTGATCCCATTCTCATAAGAAAAAAGACCAAATATCAAAACACAACAGCAGAGCAGACAGGGAAAGCAAGAAATCAACCAATTTGCCTAACAAAGCTGTTGGTGCCACCAGCTTAAGACATATCTCATCTAGCCTAAAAGTGGAAGTGAGTTGCATTTTTGTGCACTTGCCTGAATAATCTTTTCCCAAAGAGGAATAAAAAGAGATGCAACTCATTCCAGCTACTACACGTTAACAAAATTGGGGCTCTGGTGCCTTTAAGCTCTACTGAGAGCTTTGATTTTCTTCCTCATGCTAAGTGACTGCTTGGGGTAGCATAGTGAGAAGTGAGCATGTGCACCAGAGGGGCTTGACTGACTCTTCCCCATCAGCAGCATGGAAGATGAGGGGCATCTTCTCTCGTTGCTGCAGGATCTTGGATTGGACACAGCTGCTGGTAGCCATGTGGCACCAGATAAGGAGTGATCCTTTCTGATAAAATATCGCACCATCTTGCACACTTAAAAGACAACCTGAATCTTTGGAGGGGGGGGCACTCAAGCAGTTGGTTTGTGGCACATTGTGCCTACGACTGTGGGTGGTCTGATGTGATGTGATCCTGCATGGTGGCTTAGGAAGTGGTTGGATCTGATGGCCAAAAACTAACACTCTGTTAAGACTATTTAAAGCCATTGTTTCCAGAATGCTTAAATATAATTCTCTTGAGTTGTGGCTTTTGACCTTTAGTCTTCTTTCCATTCTGTGAGTCATGATTTTCTGTTGAGTCAATCCTAGAACATGAGTTTGTACCAGCCATTCTGTGAAGCTCTTGTCCTTTGTGCGTGGCTCCTACAATGAGTGATTTTAGAGTCCTAAGCTATAGTTGAGAGGAATATGAGATACAAGTCTGGTCGGTGCCTGGATGGGAGGTTTTCTGGTAAACCTACAGAACCTGAGGTTTTAGGATGGGAGAGAAGAACGGTGGGAGAGAAGTGTAATAAATAAATAATGTGATATTATTCTGGTATTGTATTAAGATTACTATCTTCCAGATGGAGCATGGAGATCTTCTGGAATTACAACTGATTTCTAAAGGACATAGGCACCTTGGAGAAAATGGCTACTTTGGAGAGTATGACATTATACCCTGCTCAGCTCCTCCCCTCTCCAAACCTTGTATTCCCCAAGTTCCACTTCCAACATCCAGGCATTTCCCCACCCATCATTGGCAACTGTATATTGCACAGCAGAACATGTTTATTGTAACAAAAGCTTTTGTAAGCTAGAGATTCATCAGATTGCTGGAGTTGTGGTCGTAGATTAATATCCTTCCACTGATTGTGTTAATGATCTGTTTCTTTTGCAAGTCCTGAAAAACCGAAAGATAAGAGGGAGGGGAGCACCAATTAACGGGTTATCCTGTTCTTCTTCACATCCTGTCAGCTGCTGCTGCTGTTGCTATTAACCCAGGAATTTTGAGTTCAGCCTAGGAAGGCAGAGATGGATCTGCCCTTTCTTGCAGGCAATATTTCATGCGGTGCTGACAGACTGCAACATACAAGTTGTGTACTAAGATGCCATCTTCTGGAGGCTGACAGTTGCAAGAGAATTAATAGTGACAAGAGAAGAAAGTCTGCAGACTGGCAGCGCGTCAGTAAGAAATAAAGGATTGTCCCCAAGAGCTATTGGTGCTCTTTTCTCTTGTAGCACATAACCTGAGCTTCGTTTTAGATCATTTCACACTTGCTGGTGACAAATCAACATGAATGTTAAGGATGCGTAGAGACATACATAGAAATCAAGTCCTGATGTGTTTCCCTCTGGCTGACTGGCTCTTAACCAGTTTCCCTCCCTCTTTTGTGGCCCATTAATTCGACTGTTGGCCAGTGACTCAAATACCTGTTCTTTATTCCATTTCGGACTGCCCCTTCATCCATGCTTTTATTATTTTTCAACACCATATGTACTTGTATTCCATTAAATGTACATTTGTTTAAAATACTGAAAAAATTGTTTGGGGAGGAAGGGGGAAAATGGGTTACTGAACTTCTTGGTACCAACTAATCAGCACCATGCATAGCTGGCCTCTGCAGTAAAAAAAGCAAGAGAGGGAGGGAGGGAGAGAAAGGGCCAAAAAATTTCCACTGAGCTCAATGCAGGTGAGAATATTGTGCATCTGACCAAAAAGCAGTACTTGTACTTGTGCAGCCAGCTCACCACAAAAGTTCTGTATGTCTCAATGCATCTTAAGAAATGAAGTAATGGTTGAAAAAAATGTATGTTTAATTCTCAGAATCTATGCTTAACTTACTTGGAAAGCTACTTTTATTACAATTGGGACATAGGATTTTTCTCACATTACAGATGCTAATTTTCTGCATTTCACACCCAAGCTAACTACAACATGTATTATGCCTAGCTTCCTGACACTCTAATATAAAATATCCCTCCAACCCTCTGCCTAGATTATAAGGATTCCGTCCTTTTTCTACTCCTCATATCTGATGAAGGGAACTCTGACTCTCAATAGCTCATACCCCGGAAATCGAGTTGATCTTTAAAATACTACAGGACCTGAATCTTGCTCTTCTACTACAGACCAACACAGCTACCCACTTGAAACTATGTTCTTGCTGTTGGATGTCTCACTGCATATGTCAACCAAGTTCATTGCCTGGAGAAGTGGTTATGCAATAGATGCCACTACTGAAGCTCCTTGAAGCCAAACAAAGAACAAGTCTATAAAGATAAAAGAAATAAGTAAGTGGGTGAAGGAGATATGCTGTTCAACCAGATCCAACAGGGGTGATTCACATGAGAGTACTGACTTTGAGGAATGCGCACTGAGAAAATTGTCATTATAATTTATTATCTGGACTTTGGTGGGAAATTTTTACCATGATTGATTATTTTTGGTTAGGATATAAGCAGTTTGGGAGTCAAATCTGTGTTTTTCTTTCCTTTAGGACTATTATATACATTATATACAACTCCAGCCCCACCACTGAAAAAGTACCCCATTGAGAATAATGGAAAAACATTGCATTTCAGATGTCTGAGTTATACACCCCCCAAGCAGGTGCCCCCAAGAAAGTTCCATTAGATATAATGGGAGCCAGTCACAAATGCCAATTGACTTGTGTCAGGCTACTGGCTGGGTTCGTCGGACCCTGGGGGTGGCACACCCTCCAGGTTGGCCTGGGCAGTGGCTAGAGCTCAAAGAAAGCCTTAGATATGGAGGGAGGACGAGGGTTGGAGACACCCTGGATCCCTCTCTCCCTCCATTGGGACTCTTGTCACGCTTTCTTGTCTCTCCAATTCACTCGCTCACTCCCAACTACTCATCACTGGCTTCTTATCCCTGACCACCTTTATAGGCCCCCTTGGCACCCTCCCCCAGTCAAGGAGATGGTTTTGGGGATGCAGGATTATTCTTTTCAAGGAAAGGACAGACAATCTATGAGAGGAGGTTAATCTTGGGGGGGGGGAGAAGTAGATGTTCTTTGCGGAGACAGGATATTCTTGGACAGGAAAGGACAAAGGCAATCCATGAGGGGGAGTTAATCGTGGGAGGAAGGAGACCGTGGGGGAACAGCATTGCATTCCATAATGAGGAAGCCCCTGAGCCTGGCAGTGGCCCAAAGACTGGGGTGGGGTCAGAGCGATGATGCCCCCAGACAGCTGTTGGGGGGGCAAGGTTAACTTCCAATGTGGGGGAACCTGGATCTTCAATCCCCAAGGTCCAGAGAGGGGTAGCCTAACAGGGTGAGGTTGACCTTTATGAAGGCCAATTGATCCACCAAGTCCGAGCGGCGGGCTCAGAGCAGATCTCCCAAGTGGGAGAACACCTGCTCACTCTGGACACTGGTGGGGGGCAAGAGAGGAAGTTCATGGCCACAGATGACAAGTTCGGCCAGATGGCAGTTTTGTGTGCCCAGTACTCCAGGAGACTGGAGTCAGGGGGCTGGGACAGCTCTGCTAGGTACTCTTGCATCATCACCTGGAGCACTGGGCTGATCCTCCTCCTCCTCTGCTGCCACTGCCAATGATCCCTCTTCCATGCCCTCTTCCCTCTGGCCAAATTTTGTTTGGAACCTGTGCACCTCTCCGCGGGGGTCCTGCGTCCATAGCTAGAACTCAGAATTGTGCAGGGCACTGCTGCCCTTTATACAGTGGTTGCAGATGCAGGCCAGTTTGTACACCCTCTCTTGATAGAGAGGATGCAAGCGGGTGGCCATGCCTGCCTGCAACCTCCTCACCAAGTCCCTGACTCTGGGAAGAAGGGCTTCCCTCTGCTCTAGTTCTTTGGCCAGTGCCTGGTCCAGCCCATGGATCAGGGGGATGGCTTGCCCCAGGCTGGCCGTGTAGGAGCAGAGGAGGTCGGTGGTTTCATGAAATAGCTTCAGGACAAAGACCATTTGGGAGATGGCTAGCCAGTCCGTGGAGCTAATGCTGAGCTCCTCTCCCTCCTGCAAAATGGGCACAGAGGTTATGATATTCTGCACCACATTTCTTTGCTCCAACAGACAACCCATCATTATGTAGGTGGAGTTCCAATGGTGGACATGTCTTCAAAGAGCTGGTGCTCGGCATACCCCTTCTCCCCCTGACTCTCGTGCAGCTGGTGGGAAGAATGAATGCTGCGGGGAAAGTGGGCAGCCAGATGCCAGTAGCGGTCCAACAAGGCACGCGTGTTCAACGTTCCCTGGTCCCAGGTGTCTTTGATGGTCCTATCCATTCCAAGAGCATCCCTCACGAACAGGTAGAAGCTTGTGCACCAGGCAGACAATGCCCTCAAGGGACATGTCATTCAGGGCTACCACCATATTTCTACCGGCATACGTGACCATGTAGCCACAGACAACATCACCTGTGGGTGCCCCCTCCCTCATTCCAGCCTTGATCGCAGCTGAAATGTTCCTCTCTGTGCGGTGCTCATCCATCTGCCGCCCCTGGAGCAGAACCACTTTGTAGCCCAGCAGCAGGGCTGTCCCCTCCTTCTGGGGCCCTGATTTTACCCTGGTGGTCTGAAGGTCCTCCGGTTGCCACCAGTCGGCAGTGAGGGTGAGGTAGCCAGGCTGATGGATGCGCCACAGGTCTGCTGTGAAGTGCACGGTTCATCCTTGTGCTCTGGACATTACGGACCAGCTCTTCTACAGAGTGGTAGACAAATGGCAAGTCTTGCCAGCCAACAATCCAGTGTGAGGGCATGGTATACCAGGGGCAAAATGACGCAGCACTCACTGAAAGCCCACACCCTCCACAATGGTCAAAGGTAGTCTGTCCAGGGCAATCAGCTCCGCCACCACACGAGTGCCTGCCTCCTGAGCCCTCCCCCTGTTTCTTTTACTTGGCAGTGCCACCAACCCCAAGGGAACAACCTTTTGAAGGGTAGCCTGGCTGGAAGTTCTACTCCCACCCATAGCACCCTCGATGCAAGTGCAAGTCTTCTTCCTCAGGGTGGACTCCCATTCCCCTCCCCCTTCTCCCTGCTCAGAAGTCCTCTTCGTCCCCCTGCTGGATGTTTCTCCTTGCTCCAGAGGCAACAGACTTGTGTAGTGCCTCTGCAGATGCTTGCAGAGGGTGGTGGATGACAGGTGCTTGGGGTCCAAGCCTCTGTATGCCAGGATAACACAGGCCCAGGAATGCACCACATGGGGATCATTGGGGAGGGCTAGGAAGTGCTGCCAAAGTGTAGGCCTGAAACCGGGACCGGGACGGATGTGGCTGGGCTGGGAGGATGGAGTGAGGGGTGGACTGCAGGCAGGGGCAGCCTCAAGAGGTTGGGATGTGGAAGAGCTGGATGTTTCTCCAAGACCCCCTCCCACCTCCGATGCACTCTGAGATCCCTCCTCCTGAAAAAGTTTTAGCAGCTGCTCTTCCTCTGGCAACACTGACAACTCTTCTGCCTCCTCCTCCTCCATCCCAACAAGTGGCTCTTAAAAAAGAGGCTCTGACTCTGAGACCTCCCCACTATTGCTGGGCACCCATGGGCCAGCAGGACGAGCTTGGGACTTCTTCCCCCCATGACCATGCTTGCCCCTCACTCTAACCCTCATAGAGCTAATAAGAAGAGCCCTCAGCTGAGGAAACCACTAAGCTTAGCTCCAGAGCCTAGCAGCAGCCCTGAGACTGGGGTGGGAGAAAAGGCCCCTAACCCACCACCCAGACACCTTCCCAGGTGAGACAGGTGCACAAAATAAAAATAATTAATAAAAAAGAGTTATGTGAGCCCTCAGTCGAGGAATCCACTGACCTTGGCCCCAGAGCCTGGCAGTGGCCCTGTGACTGGGGTGGGTGAGTTACCCCTAACCCACCACGCAGACACCCTCCCAAGCAGGACAGGTGCTCAAAGTAAGAATAATTAATAAACGAAATAAAAAAGAGTACTGTGAGCCCTCAGGAGAGGAACCCACTAATCCTGGCCCCAGAGCCTAGCAGTAGTCTTGGAACTGGGGTGGGGGGAAAGGCCCAAAATCCACCCTCTCTCACTCCAACTCCCAACTCCCGTTCCTCCCTCCCTTTCTGCTTGCTGGAAAGTGAAACTACGTGACTGAGAGCTAGGAGTTATAGACTCCTTCCTGTCTCTCTGGTTGGCAGAGAGAGCAGTCTATCAAGGTTTGGAGGGCTAAGATTGGTGTTTCCACAGCTGCAGAAGGTCTGCAGATGTTCATCCCCTCCATTGCCTAGGGAATTAATGGATTGGTGCCAGGCTGTCTGGTGTCTGGTGTCATGAACCGAATATGAACCTACGAACTGGCCTTAAAAATTGTGGCAGTTCATGAAAAATGAGATCCCACAAACCACCAGTTCATGAATGCGGAACTGGCCCAGTTTGTGCCGAACTTTGGTTCATAATTCAATTTGTGCTCATCTCTAGTAGGCAGCTTCCTTTACCTGATTTTAACCTCAGAACAGAGTTCCACACCTGACTAATCAGTGAGAGGGGGGTGCAAGCAGGTGGGAGCCTACAAGCCACATGAAAGCCAGGCCCCACAGGGAGATTGACAACTCTAGCGAACTTTTAGGGGAAGACTGGGAGGTACATTTTACCTCAGGACACATTCAATGACTCCCAATAGCAACTGCTTACTGTTCAGAATGTGGGAGGACCAATCAGATTGTATATGCAAATGACCTCTGTGTTCCAACTGTCTCGGGGTGGGTGGGAGGAATGAGGTATGGAATGTTGTGGGCCCCAATCAGCCCGCATATGCAAATGATCTTGAAAGGCTGGCCCAATCAGGGAAGAGTGGCCAAGCTGGCAGTGGGCAGGAGTGCAAGCAGGCAGCAGCCTGCCAGCCACACAGGGAAGCTGTATCTCTTTGGGAAAATACATTTTACCCCCTTTAACCCCCTTAGGGGGAGAATTTCTTAAAATCCCTTCTTAGTGGGTGTTTGCATTATGAAAGAAATGTTCTCCCCAAATGTCATGTTTTTAGGTCCAGGGGTTTGGGCTGGGCGTTGATGAGTCAGTCAGGACGCTTGTCTTTATATAGAGACTAGTTTGATGCCTATGCTTCATTACGGTATTTAACTACTTTAAATCCAGTTATAATATTTAAAAGTATGTAACATTCTTTGGTTTGTGGTGGTGTTTTTTGAGTTGGTTTTGTAGTATAATAGCATAGTACCCAAGCTTAGGGAAGAGTGGTTGGGTTGGCAGTTGGCAGGGGCACAGGGGGAGGAGAAGCCTGCCAGCCACACAGGGAAGCTGTATCTCTATGGGAAAATGCATTTTACCCCTTTTTACCCTCTTAGGGGGGAAATTTCTTAAAATCCCCTCTTAGTGAGCCTCTACATCACAAAAGGAACTTCTCCCCAAATTTCACGTTTCTATGTTTGGGCTGGGCGTTGATGAGTCAGTCAGGACACTTGTCTTTATATATATAGATATGGGTATATAGATATAAGGCCAACACAGAAGAGGCAAACAGGGACATAACTGAAACTGAAACCAGAGTAGAATGATACCATCACTTTGTGTGATCTGAAAACTATATTCATACTTGGTTATAAGGCCCTCTTTCTATTTTCTAAATGAGTTTTTGTTGTTTCTCAACTCTTTAAAAAGTTGTTTATGGAGCCACCTTTCCTTCTTTAGGCTTCTCCCATTTTTCTTTCTCATAGGAATCTTTTGTGATTGTGTCTTCAATATTTCACCTTTAAGAAACTCCCACCCTTCTTGAACTCTTTTCTCCTTAAGTATTTCTGACCATGAGATTCTACCCAGCATCACTTTAGGTTTGTTAAAATTTGCTTTCTTGAAGTCTGACTATGTACAGCTTTTTCCTTTCCCTAAGATCATAAATTCCAAAATTACACGGTCACACTACTGGTCACTGCTGCTCAGGGTGCCCACTACTTTCACCTCGTCAACTAGTTCTTCCCTGTTGGTAAGAATTAAGTCCAAGATAGCGGATCCCTTTGTTTCCTTCTCCACTTTCTGAAAAATGAAGTTGTCAGCAAGGCAAGTCAGGAATTAAAATTTGGTTAAATGACAGGAAGCAAAGAGTAGGAATAAATTGATAGTTCTTGTAATTTGAGCCTCTCTTCCGGTCTCCCCTATGTCTGTAAGGGGGGTACTGAACATCTACCCCCCATATATGAGCAACCATGCATGGTTAAGCCGCACCTCCACCTCCATCAGATGCTATATGGTTTTTATACGGTGAGCAGGTGTTTTATTAGAAGGCTGTTAAATTGTTGTGATTTTATCTCTGTATTTTTTATTTATTGTTGTGACCCGCCCTAAGCCTGCTTGTGGGGAGGGTGGGATATAAATATAATAAATAATAATAAAAAAATAAAATTGCAAAGGTGGAAAAAGTACAGGACAGGGCAACCAAGATAATTAAGGGGTTGGAGCACCTTTCCCATGAGGAAAGGCTTAAGAGTCTGAGAGTTTACAGTTTAGAAAAGAGACAAGAAAGAGAGTGGGATATGTTCAAAGTTTATAAAATTATGCCTGGGTGGAGATAATGGAAAGAGAGAACTTTTTCTCCCTCTCCCAAAATACTAGAACTTGGAGGCATCTGATGAAGTTGATGGGCAGTAGATTCAGGACAGAACAAAAGAAATACTTCTTTACATCAATGAACGATTAACATGTGGAATTCGCAGCCAGAAATGTAGTGATGGCCACAGCATAGATACCTTTAAAAGGGGATTGGAGAGATTTATCAAGGATAGGTCTATCAGTGGCTAGTACTAGCCATAGTGACTAGAGCGAACCTCCACATTCAGAGTGAACCTCTGAATACCAGTGCTAGGAGGCAACTTCAGGGGAAGGTCTCTACTCTGTTGTTGGCCATCCATATCAACTGGGTAGCCACTGTGTGAGGCAGGATGCTGGACTAGATGGATCACCGCTTTGATCCAGCATGGCTCTTCCTATGTTCTTATATACATGCAGTTTGTACATGAGCTCACTGTAACTTGTGAACAGGGCTAGTATCACATGGAAACGTGACAACTAGGACTGGGATACTAGCAGTAACTAGGAGTAGCAGAAGGTGCAAGTAAGAAGGTAATAGAAAAGGGGATCAGAAAAGATGGGCTACCTAAGAGATTCAAGGGCAGCCATTTTACTTAGGTTCAAGCAAGTTCAGTCCTCACCACTTACTGAAAGTAAGGTTGAGGGGTGGGGTGGTGCTGGGACAGAAGCCCGTCAGCTGCAGCTTCTGGCTACACACCACTACACATAATTAACTAGAGAATCTGTCATTCTGCTGTTTGAATTTTTCTAGCTGCAAATAGATGCTTTGTTTTATGGAGGATTCCAAAGCACCATTTATACTTTGTTTTATACCAGTTATGAATCTGGAGCCATTTATTTGATACATGTATTCTGCAGTGATATGCTGTCTGGTTTTATCCCTTTCTCAACATTAAGTTACAAATCCCATTAACTTACTCTTCTTCTCCAGCAAGCAGCATCTGTAAAATACTTTGTCCAGTACTTATTATACATTATATTCACACATACCATGCTACCGCTGCACAAAAGACATATACCCAAAAATGGGGTTTATGTGACCCAGGAACCTGAAAATATCTTTCCTAAGCATTTATTAGAACAATTAAAAGTACAACCTTGGTATTTTCTCTTCACATTGTATTCAGACTAGTTTTGATGCAGCAATAGTAATACAATAACCACATAGAACTGGACATGGGGGAAGGTATAGTTTCGTCACAGGGATATATCCTAGCTGAAAAGGAATAGCCTATGGAGTTAAAAACAAAAAACCCTATCAGTGTGGGCACCAGCACTGGACAGGGGAAGTATAAATCTTCAAATAAAATTTTAAAAGAACAAAGCATTTTATGAAATGGTCAGGAATTACTGAAGGAATAGCCTTGAGGTTTTTAAGGAGCCTATTGGAGTTGTAGGAAGCATAGCATTTAAGCAGTGAGAAAAAACATGGATACAGATGGGTTACGTCACTTGTTATCAATGACACCACAGACACTAGCCAATAGATGTTCATGATGCCCTCACAAATATGTTCCATGCAGTACTCCAAACCATATTGGTGCTGCTAGCTGGAAGTAGGGTTCCTAGCAGCAACGTACTGCAGTCTGAATGCTGGGGGAAATGCAGTATTCTTACAACAAAAGTTTTACCTTGAGGGATGATGTCAAGCGATCATACGAGAAATGAGTAACAATTGTTTCTATGTTGGAAATAAAGCCAATTGAATGGAAACTAACTTTTCCTTTTTTAATGGCCCAGAGGAAGATGTCATTAAAAATAGAGTCTGAGTTTAAAAAAAAACCTGAGCAGGTGATAACTCCAACACCAACACCCCTTTGCCTTTCTAATGATTTATTACAGCCAAAGGGATGCTGCTCCAAATCTGTAATACATACAACAATGATATTTTTCATTATAATTTCTGTGGAAATAGAAGCCATTCACAATTATTTTTAGACATTTAGCTGTTGGCTGGAGTAGGCCATAGTGAAAGGAAAAGTATTCATTATATTAGTCCTTTGAAAGGAGGGAATGACGACTCGTTTAAGGACTGCTGCCACCTAAAGATGAGAAGTAATAAGAACACCCTGAAAAGTCCTTCAAATACTTTCGGCTGCATTATGTCAGGGCTTGTCGCTGCCGCCGCTGGGCAGGGCGCCAGCTGGGCCAGCCCTGACATCAGAGGGGCACCAGGGATGCTGCAAGACCCTGCTCTGTGGAAGGAGGGGCGGTATACATCACCCTGATTCCCTCTCAATCCACTCACTGGCCTGCTCAACCTGGCCTGCTTACCCCCTGCATCCTCCATCATCTCCTCCTCCCAGAACTCTCCTCCAAGCCTCCATTCTTGCACTGCACTGCACCTGTGTGCACCTGTGTGCACCTGTGTGCACTGCTCTCATTCCACACCCACCACCTCAGAGCTCTTCCTAGCCACCTTATATAGGGTTTCCTTTCCCCGCCCCGCCCTCCTTCTAGGCTTGTTCCCTCTCCTGACTTGGCCCAGCTGTGCCTTCCCTCAGGTGTTTCCCTCCTACCACTAATCCCTTCTTGGCTTCCTTGCCTTGCTGGTAGGGTGGGGTTGAATGTGAGCCACCCCCAGCTGAGGTCTCCTTGGCCTTGCTCACGAGGAGCTGCCCCCATCGGCTTCTGTGCTGCTGAGCATACCTGGCCTTGCTCACGAGGAGCTGCCCCAGCCAGCTTCTGCGCTGCTGAGCTTGCCTGGCCTTGCTCGCGAGGAATTGCCCTGGCCAGCTTCTGGGCTGCCTGCTCATTGATGCTGGGCGGGGCTACCCATCTCCTCCCCCAGAATGCCTGTGGCATCTCCACCTGGAGGGGCTTGGCTTCTAGCAACTCCTGAGCCAGGCTGCTGTCCTCTAGCTGGGGTGTGGCTCTGGGCTGTAGTGGCTGCTTCTCCTCCTTGGCTGGTAAGGGCTCTGTTTGGGCTGCTGCTGGGTCCCTATTCCCCCTGCCTTGGCCCTTTTCCTCTGTCCTGCTTAGCCCCCTCTCTTCCCCCCGGAGGGTGGGACTGGCTGGTCTCTCCCTGCTCCCTCCAGCCCTCTGAGGCTTTGGCCTTTCGTCCCTTCCCCCTGGAGTGGGCAGGTTCTGGACCTGGTTGCTGGCTGGGGTGGTAGGGCCACTGCCTCCCGGTTGCCTCCCACTGCTCCCTCCTGGCAAGTCTGGGGGCTGGGACTCATGGGCCGATTCCATGGGCCGATTCCAGACGACTAACCTGAAGGCGCTGCATGCGCCATGTTCCAGATCGCGACAGGGAAAACGTGAAATATCGTGTTTTCTCACGCGAGTTTGGTGCGATGTCGCGCCAAACTCGCGCGAGAAAACGCGGTATTTCACGTTTTCCCCGTTGCGATTCGGAACATGGCGGCATGCAGCGCCTTCAGGTTAGTCGTCTGGAATCGGCCATGGTTTATGCTAAGAAGCCAGAACGAGAGCTGTGGAAGCTTTTAGCAACATAGCAAGTAGGAAAAATTGGGAGGCCAATTGGCCTGGAAATATGAACATTATTTATAGCCTTTGGGGCTAGAGTATTTTCAAAGCTGCTGCAACCGGGAAGAGGTTTAATAATACATGGGTTAACCACTTTCCTCAATAAGTTGCTGTCGGGCTTAGCCTCTTTGAGTCTTCTATCCAAAACTTACGCTTTCTCAAATGTACTTTGAACAATAGGAGGCATAAGGTTCTGATTGCTGTGTATTATACTTTTAAAAACTGTAATGCAGACATTACAGAGATAAATAACAATGATGGATCACTAATTGCTCAATTATCTATATTTGAGAGCATGACTAGAAAGCGTTTTGCCCCCGCCCTATTAATTCCTATATTAAACCCTTACCATAAGCAACAGCCTGGCTTTAAATCAAATGTCAGAATTTGATTTTTTTCTCCAAGAATACATTGGAAACCATTTCTACTTTATAGCAAGTAATTTTTTTGCCACATCCTCATGAACTCTTTTTCCCTATTGATTTTGTAAGATGACCTTTCTAGTAGTTAATCCAGGTCATTAGGACTCAAGTAACCTCCAATAACCTCTCCATGGAATTTAATGTTTACAGCTACATAAATAAATCTGATGCTGCTGTCACAGGGCAAGAGATCTGTTTCATGTTCTTGTGATAAAGAGCAACAGGCAAACCTCTCCTCCCAAACCCTGTTGCCTGAATGTTTATTAAAATACAGATTTCAAAAGCATGACTCACATGCTGGTAGAAGACTTTGATTGTGCATTGATAAGACATCAGTTGCCGGACAATTTGTTTTCACTATACATGTATTCTTCTTTACTGCAAACTGAAGACATCAAATTAATATTTTAATTACATTTTTATCCTATCCATCCTCCAAGGAGCTCCTGGCAGTGTACATGGTTCTTCTCTTTTCCACTTTATACTCAATAACTCTGTGATGTAGATTAGGATAAAAGTGATTCACCCAAGATCACCTTAACAGAGTTAAGGGAAGCAAAGATTTGAACCTGGGCTTCGCCAGTTCTGCTCCACCAATTCTAACTAGTGCATCTACCAACCCGTGATTCCCAATTTGGATTTGCATCAACCAAACTCCTGTGACATGGAACATCCTCAGTCAGGATGCATTTTAAGAAAAATTAGAAGATGAGGATTACAATATTGGAAAAGATACATTAATCAAAGTGATGTCCTTTACCACCAAATACGCAACGCTGTCTCCAATTTGGCAAAATCATGAGTTTGATGACCACCTTCGACACATCAAGTTGCCTTGTTTTCACAAGGACTACAGTCTCACAGTTCCCAACACCAGATAAAAACATCAGGACTATGGCTTGGTTTTAGACATTTCTGTTAAGCATGAAGGCAGCACTTGTCTGGGATTTTTAAAATATAAAGTATCAAGCCTCAGCATGGCTTTACATACTCAAAGTCAAAGCATCTGAAGAAAGTGCTCACAGACAGGGTGAGAACAGAGGCTAGAAACTCTTTGGATATACTCCCAGGCACAACACTGCCTTGCTTCGATATCTGCTTCTAATACAGAAGAGCAACAGACTAAGTTTCCTCTACTGCACTATCAGCTGCATGAAGGTAAGCTGCACCCACTGGAAAATCCTGTATGTCATTGTAACTTGGACACATTGTCACTGATTCAGACCATAGAAAGGAAAGGCAAAATTTCTACTGATGTGATGGAAAGATGGAACTCTAATATGCTGGACATCTCTTCTTCAACTTCTAAACCTCTCTGGCCCTTCCTTTGGCCTTATATTTTCATAGCCACTCTAGTCTGTAGTAAAAACATACAAAAGCAGGATAAGGTATGAGAATTAATTTGCATGACTTATTCAGGGCACAAAGAATGGACATTTTCTTTCAGTTAAAAACACACAGCTTTCAAAACACTGAAGATTCACAGTACTTGCTCTCCTATCAATGAAGGTCCAGTGAAGAGGTAATGGGGTAAAATGGATCAAGTCTAGGAACAGGTGTTGAAGATGTCACAGTTTGATAGGAAACTGTGCAAAAAGTGCTTGAGGACTTTTAAAAATTTATTTTCAGACACAGAAGAGGCAACTATGAAAGGGTTAGGTCTCATACTTCCTTGGTATTTGAAGGAAAATCTCTTCTTGAAGTGCATCAGATTTGAACATAATTGACTGATATACATGTATTTAGTTTCTAAACCTCAAGTGTCTTGTAAGATGCAAATACAAATCTTGAAAAATAAAAGTCTATCCATCATCCAGCCTTTTTTCCGCTAAGTGCTTTTTAATTCAAGGCTAACATTCAGATAAGAGGAAAGACTGTAAAATGTCAACACTGTATGATCCCAATTTTAGTGACTTCTATATACTCTAATGTGTGTCATTCTTTCAGGAATAGTTTATGGCATACACAAAAATATGACATTCTAATAGAAACTTGAGAGACAAACTTTTTATTAGTAGATTTTATTTCTTCAGCAGACATACACAGCCTTAAAGTTAAGTTACTGTTCTTTTGACTGGAAATGATTTAGCAAAGCCACTCTTCAGAGAAGGCAAACAAGTTAGAAACACTAGCCCAAATCTACACAATTTAACAGATCAGGATTTACTTCCTGGAATTAAATATCAAACTTGCGAATCAACTCAACTGTCCTATGCTGAAGGGAGCCAATTAAAAACGAAAGGGGGGGGGGAGAGATCTCTTCATAACACACAGGCAATCTCTTCTTCACCCACAGGATGCACACAGTTTCTATATGTATGGTGAACTGTATCTTGTGCAAATCACCCACTGAAGTAGATTCCTAGGATGTGGAATATGCTTAAACAATTAGTATTTCCATTTTAATGGCTCCCTGCCCTTACAGCCAATATCTAATCTGGTAGGATGTTCTTTTGCAGGGCAGCCTAGCTGGAACATATCATATCTGTCCGATCCAAACTTCTTGTTGCTGTGCATCTGTTTAAAAAAAACCCCAAGAAATTGTTGGGTTAGGAATTGTTGTGCTTCCTTGTTTGTGCTTGATATTGTTGTGCTTCCTTATTTGTGCCATACAAATTAATAAATTAACTTAATTTATTAAAATTAATGTAATAAATTAATTAATTTTGTGCCATGCAAATTAATACAGCAGCAAATACAAGTACTGTACATGCAGCCCCTGGCTGTAAGTGTACAACAGGAAGTCTCTACCCTCAGCTGCACAACCCATAGGACAGGACACACAATTTTTAGGATATCTTGCCTAGCAGGATGTAAAATAAAATATTTACAATAATGATTGGAGAGCTGCCACTATGATACTGGATGAAAACAGGGCCTTGGATCCTACCTAGAGAGGACAACAAAGTAGAAGTTGAAAATTTGCCACAGTTAACTGTTGTCCAAAGGAGAGTCAAGCACTTCTGGTCATGAACGTTCATTTTCTTGTCCCTTCCCAAAACATATCTGTAAAGGAACCTTGCATCCGCCTACAGTGTTGACTTAGATTGCTTCCCCACACCCCCAAATAGCAGCATGGGGGTGGGGAGCTTTATACAATAACATCATGCAGTCACCCACCTTCCCTCACTTTGCTACATTTCCCCCAAAACTTGATTTGATACAACCTTTCCTGAAAGATCATAGAACAGATCTGTAGAGAGTATGGACCGGAAACTTCCTTGCCCATATCCTGCACCACCTCTTCCATTTCCCCCTGGCCATTTCCTAACACTATAGCAATATATGTACCACCCCCAAAGTGAAAACCCACCAGAGGTGGATGGACAAGCATGAAAGGAAAGCATGGAGAACACCCCCATGAAGAAGCTCCATTGCCGCTGCATTGGCCTCTCCCTTCATAGCAGCAATGAGAGCAGAATGGAGAACTGTCCCTGTGTGGAAGCAACCTTAAAGAACTTCATATGAAGAAATTCAGAAATAAAATCGGCTTTTTAAAAAAGATCTCCATTAGCCTTGTTATGTATGACACTGAAACACAAAGATGCTCTTGAGGGATGCATGAACATCTGAAATGGAAATGAGGGATTCTCTTCTACAAGCCTGTTACAGAGAACAAGGTAAGGAAAAAAAAGCTTAATATTTGTCAACAGTACGAAAAACAGTACTAAGAACACCATCAGTCCTCAGTCTTGGAGGCATCTCTCCACTGGAAAGTTGTTTCCAAACAGTAAATTAACTGCAACTCTCTCTTCCATATAAAGCAAATTGGAGAATTCATTTGGGGGGAAAAACAGAACAGAAGAGATACAATGTGCAGAAGACAATCCTAAAGAGTGTTACATAGTTCTAAGCCCATTGACTTCAATGCACTTAAAAGTGTCCAACTCTCTTAAGGACTGCACTGGATAACAATTTGTTTTAATGGCATCTCTTCCAAGGAGTCCTAGGATGAGACAGGGGAAACAGAAACTGTCCATATCCTCAACTAAAAATTCTCAAGTTTCTGTATGGAAGCCACAGTTAAATCACTTTAATGTTGGTACTTGAACATACCAAGGTACAACCTTTCTAAAGCTGATACCAGATCTGCAGTCGCTACACAAATATGCCAATACTCATTTACTCTTCTTCTGAAACAGCATGTACATAAATAGGATAGAATCACTGCTTCTAAAGTATTGCATGAGAGTTCTCTAGCAACAAGAGTCTATACCAGACCTCATCTTTGTTCACCAATCATGCACATGAAATATTTAAACTGTCAGCCTTGTAGAAGTGAGGAAGTTCATATACTGAAGCTTGCCACCACTGCTTTCATGTCACATTACTCATGAGAAAATCCTTATTTCTGCCAAACTTAAAAAAAAAAAACCTCATCCCCCCAAACCAGTAGCAAAATCGCTGTGCCAGCTTAAAGCATGGTTTTCAATGTTAAGGAAACTGCAGCCATGGGTTGCTTTCACAATTAGCACATTGACATTCCTGGCAAAACTGATTGAAGTTAATGAATTTATTCACTATCTACAGTAAAGAGGTACAGTGGCCCATATTATGAAAACCAAAATGTATTATAGCACAATGCTACTAAATGAAGACATTGGATCACTTCCCTCTTTACACCACTGCTATTGCTTCATTAACATACAGCTATGTTCATAAAGCTAACTGCTCAATCATGCCATAGCTTAAAAAGGCAATTAAGGACTGGACTTTTCAAGTAACAATTGAGGGGAGTGATGCACTAACAGTGGATGTGACAGTTAACCAACAACACTGTGATTCAATTCTGTGAACATAATCCATATGCAGAACCAGGCTTCTGCTTATTGGTTGACACCAATAAGTATATAAAAGCTTTCTGCAACAGGACAGAACAGAACACATCCAGCATGATCTCCAACTGCATGCGCTGCCCCATGGCAGCCTGCCCTGGACATCAGTTCGTGCCCTGGGCACTGTTTACCTCTGCAGCACGGCCTGCACTGCTTTCTGCTATTTCTATAGTTCTCAGGATTGGTACAACAGTGTTCAGGCATTTATTCATGCTAAGGTTTATGGTAGACAGAAAAACCATGGTACCTCTTACTGTACAAGGTGAACAACTGTGAGCGAACATTAATATTCAGAAAATGTAGATGACATTAATTTGATCTGGCATAAAGGTAATCAGATAAATAATAAAAAGCCTACAGTACACTGAAATTATACTGCATTTCAGAAAACTACCTCACATATTCACATCTTGAGACATCTGTACTAGGTTAAGACACATTAAAATGAAGCATTTCCCATTAAAGATGCCAAGAAACGGGATTTAGTTTTATTGCATGACATTGCATAAGAAAGTATATTATTGAAAACTGTAAGGCATCATGCAGTAATCCAGAAGCTGATTCATTACTATTGTTTGAGAGGTGGTTATACACTCTACATTTATAAAACCAGTTCTGAAAAAAGTACATAAAAATTTAACATGATGAGCATTAAATATGACCAAGGGCTGAGCTGTTAAAAAGTGCATTCAAAAACAGACTGTACTGGAAAGTCACTCTGTCAAAAGAAGGGGATAAGAAGAGGGACTGAGGACAACAGACAAGCTACAAATCCCAAACAAGAATTGTTCGATAAATTTGGAGACTAACATTACAAAATCCCAATTGACAAACCTGCTTAAAATCTGTTTTCAGTCCTAACTTTAAATTTAACACAATTGATACAATAATAAAAAAAATATGCTTTTGTAACCAAAGTCTATTGAGTTCAAGTTATGTACACTGAGCAATCAAATAATGAACAGGTTTGAGATACTATGCACCAGTGTGATGTTGGCATTAATCAATGTACTGGGCCATCCAACGAAATCCTTCACCGTAGCCTTGTCTTTTTAGCACGCTGCACATGAAGACTTCTAAGGGCCTGGTGTTCAATTCCTTCAGAGGGACACTGCCCTGAAAATGAGATCACAGTTGCTTTAAAGAGAGATTCTTGATAACAGAACTATCAATTCTATGTAATATATAAATAATGAATGCTTTTAGTGATTTAATAATGTAAAAGCAGTGGAGAGAGTTAGATTGGTTATTTGACAAGTACGACTTAATGGCTTGTTCATGATCTACCGTACATGTCATATTTACTAAAATAAATGCCCAGATGCTTACAAGTTTTGGGCATGCTACCTAGGAGGCATAAATTTGCAAGCAGGCTCCTGGGTTTTAATTATATTTGATAGGGCTTAGTTAGGCTTCGGCACCAGTACAAGGAGACCTGCTGTGCCCATACGCTGGTGCTGACAGCTGAGCAGCTGCATGGACAGAGTGGTTTATAGGACTGGGTTATCAAGCTGTATTTTATTTCATTCCTTCTCAGCCTCATTTTAACCACTGTATTCTTTGCAAGTAGACATAATCTTTCTTAGTAGTAAGTGGTATAATCTCAGGCTGACATTATTTGGAGAGGGCTACTAAGTGAAAGAGCGGTTACCTCTACAAATACAGTATTTAACGTTTCACAGGGTAATTACACAGCCAGATTGCATAGTGTGAAGCCCAGGTTTGCCACCAAAAGAATGGCATCAGGTCCTGGATTCCAGATGGGCATTCATAATTCCTGCATTTGCAAACTTGTGTTTGTCATGTACACATTTCACATTAGACTACATGTGAACATTTTTGGTACACGCTTTAAAAAGCCAAGTGTTTCAAGGGATCTTCAATAATTCAAGACATTACTCAGTTTAAATGGTAGACTGTCAATGATGCTTTGGCAAGAAAACATTGTATTCTCTAATGTGGCTTCCCCCCCATAACACTCATAAGACTTGATGCATTTCGATAGGTTTCTTAATTTTCTGTGTAGTTAAATATAAAAAATGATAATTTTGTTGAAATTGTAAGTGTTATAAGGCATCATATATGCAAGTCAGAGCGTATGGTTCAATCTTCTCATCTTTGCAGCCTTTTATAACTGCACCAGTGGTGATATATAACCCTATACCTGTCAATGGACTGGGGGTAATTGAACAAACCAATGCTAGTAGCAACATATGCTCGATAGTCAAAACATCCAGTATGAATTATTTCCAAGTATTCATGCTTGGGAAAGCAGTTCCAAGTGACAGCACTTCACTTTAAGCCATCTATGACCAAAACCCAAGACTTTATAACAACAAAATTCTGGATCTGCCAAGATCAACTTCTGTCTAATTTTCAACGGAAGGAGTATGTGTGAGACAGTCTTAATATGTACATTCTCTTCAACACAATGAGCTATATTAATATGCAGTCCTATGTGCATTTTATCTGTGCTTAATCTCTACTAGCTTCCACTTTGAGACTCGTCCTAGGACTGGGGAGGCCTAGGTTCAAAACCCTACTTTGCCAAAAAATGACTCTGGGCCCAGCCACTGCCTCTTAGCTTGACCTACCCCATAGGGAATTAACCAAGGGTGATGGAGGGCAGTGTGTATGCCTGTGTTCCGTGAAGGAAGGGCAGGATAAAAAGTGCACAGGAAGATGGTCCCAGTTGTTTTGTAACCACAGTGTCAGCCTTCTGTAATTTCTTTGTTAATCACTATAGATGTCCATGTATGAAGTAAGGAAAACCACCATCACCCTTTTTGCTTTGTGATACAACCAGTCAGGGCCAGCGCGCCCATTGAGGCCAGGCAGGTGGTGGCTTCAGGGCGCGAGGGCACCGGAGGGGCGCCAGAGGGGGTGTCGGGGGCGGAGGTGCGCATCACGGAGCTACCATGGCTGGGCAGCAGCTGCTGCAGCCAGCCAGCCCCGTGCTGCCACCGCTGCCACATGCCCCCAGCCGGGTGCGGCAGCTGCGAGCCGCTGCCAGGGCAGTGTGCGGAGCGCGGAGCAGCCTCCGCCCGCCACCCCAGCCATCCGCCGGCCAATGCCCCCCAGCCATACAGCCTGTGGCACGTGCGCACTGCGCACGCACATCAGGGACTGGCCGCAGGCGCCAGAAACCCTGGCACCGGCAGTGCAACCAGTCACTAAAATAAGTTAAGGTTCATGTCCATTTCACAAACTTCAGGAATACCCGAGAAACCTGCTTCTAGACTCTTTTACAATAACAAGGTCATATTTAATTAGAAAAATTCAGATAAACCACATTTTATATTTGAATAATTGATTTTATTGCTACGGGCACTAACATTTTCATAGGATACCAATTTAGATTCCTAGATCAGTATAATGGCCTTATTCTGCTTGTTGTAAACAGATGATTATTTTAATAGTCGGGATTTTATTAAACCAGCACTTCAAAGTTTAGAGAGCAGCAAAGGCACCTTGGTTCTGCTATGAACCTTAGTTTCTTTACTTTTCTTATTGTATAAAGAATCCACCAAACAACAATTGTGGCCTTCTGAACTCCAAATGGTTAAATGCCATAGGGACATACCCTCCCCCACCCACATAAATATGGATCTGCAGTTTATATGTAATCTAGAAGTAAGGAAGATCTTGGGAAAACTGCAGGGAGGAAGAATATGACCCATATGTTCAAAGAAGGTTGTGAAATGAGAAAAGAGCATTAATACCTTTCCTGTTGTCTGGCCATACAAACCAAACATCTCTCGTAACCTCTCTTCACTGATGGCTTCTGGTCGGTCAATCTTGTTTCCAAGAATAAGGATAGGCACATTAGCAATAGTTTCATCTGTCATTAGTGCCTATGAAGAAGAATCTTGTTTTAGGATTTTGTCAGCTACATAGAACATCAGACAAACATTACCCAAACAGAAGATTTTAAAGCAACAGAGGAGAAGCTCTAGAAGTCCACTGCAGCAGTTAGACACACAATTTTACCCTTTTTTATATTTTATGGACAGATCTTTCTCTCATATCAAAAGACACATTCCAAGGAGGGATAAAAATCACATGCCATCACTGTCAACATGGCTTCCTTCCAACTGACAACATAGCCCATAAATTAACAAATGAAAAACAAGGAAACAATGAACCTATAAAGCCAAAATATAGATCCAAAGAAGTTTCACTAATTCACTGGAAAGGAAAATGTAAAACTTTGGAGAGTTGAGTATTTAGAAATGTATATATCAATAAAAAGTGTCATTCTATTAAAGCATAGGTAAAATATACCAAGAGGAGCCCAAGTTTTCTTCTGCAAGAATGACACTCAAGGGTATCTCCTGAGAGAACACACACACCGATGTGGGGATACGAGGGACTGCCTTACAGTGGCTTGTCTCTTTTCTCCACAGTTGGGGACAGAGGGTGGTGCTTGGGGAGAAATTGTCACCCCGTCACCCATTGGTGTGTGGGGTCCTGCAGGGGGCAATACTCTCCCCTTTACTGTTTAACATCTATATGTGCCCCCTTGCCCAGCTGGTGAGAAGTTTTGGGCTTGGGTGTCATCAATATGCTGATGACACCCAGCTGTATCTGATGATGGATGGCCGGCCCAGCTCAGTCCCAAACGTCCTGGAACATGCGTTTGCAGCCGTGACTGATTGGTTGAAACAGAGTCGACTGAAACTGAACCCAACAAAGACGGAGGTCCTGTACTTGAGCCATGGAGGACTGGATTCAGGACTCTGGTTCCCGGCCCTCGATGGGGCACAGCTTGTGCCAGTTCCAAGGGTTAAGAGCCTGGGGGTGATCCTAGATGCCTCCCTGAAAATGGAGGCACAGGTCACAGTGGTTGTCAGGTCTTCTTTTTTTCACCTGCGGCAGACCAGGCAACTTGTTCCTTACCTGTCTACCTGTGACTTAACTACAGTGATCCAGGCAACGGTCATCTCTAAGTTAATTACTGTAACTCGCTCTATGCGGGCCTACCCTTGAGCCTGACCCGAAGATTACAGCTGGTGCAAAATGCAGCGGCGCGCATCATTATGAAAGCACCGAATAGGGCACATATTACACCAATATTGAGCGAGCTGCATTGGTTGCCAGTGGAGTATCGGATCAGGTTCAAGGTCTTGGTATTGACCTATAAGGCCCTGTGCGGACTGGGGCCAGCGTACCTGAGGGACCGTCTCTCCCCGTATATTCCCCAGAGGACCCTCCGATCAGGAGAAAAGAAATTGTTATCAGTCCCTGGCTCCGAGGAGGCCCTCCTGGCCTTGACTAGAGCCAGAGCTTTCTCAGTCCTGGCTCCTACCTGGTGGAAGGCTCTGTCTACCCAGACCAGGACCTGGCAGGATCTACTATCTTTCCGCCGGGCCTGTAAGACTGAGTTGTTCCGCCAGGCTTATGGCTGAGGCTGGGCCTCCGCTGGCTGGAGGATACAACATCTACTCCCCTCCCTATGAGAGCTGCCCACCACTGTTCTTAAGCTGCTGCTATGTTCAACTGTACTGTTGCACTATTTGTAATTAACTGTATTGCCACCATCAAGAAAAAGAGTGCTGCTATTTTTTATATTTTTGTACGATGCTTTTAAATGTTTTATATGGAATGTTTTAAATGTTTTAATGCTGTTATCCGCCCTGAGCCTGCTTGCGGGGAGGGCAGAATATAAATACGATAAAATAAATAAATAAAAATAAATATAGTTAATTATTTGTATTTTGGTTATTTCTTTAGAAAACCTACAATCCTGCCTTTCTGCCCTCATTCAGGCCACCAAAGTGGCTAAACAAATTAAAAACATAAAATCAAATACAGTAGAAACTTACATCAAGTTCTTGCTTAGATTCAGCCAATCTTTCATGATCTGCACAGTCCACCAGAAAGACAATACCATTGATGGCAGGCAAGTAGTTTTTCCAGACTCTGCGAGCTAAGAAAAGAGGGCCTTAAATGAACTTGAAGATAAAACTCCTTGTCTCTCAGAATTCAGCAACCTTTATTAGCATTATATCCATGTTAACAAAAACACTCGACACAACCAGAACTCAGTCAACAAATACACAACTCGCCTCATAGATGCAAGATACAAAAATTTAGCTACAGTTTCGATAACTTTTTGGTTCTGAGTAGAGATGGGCACAATCCAGAAAAAAATACCAATTAAGCCGTTCGTGGATCCGGGCCGCTGCCGAACCCAGGCCACCGATTCTAACCGATCAAGTCCCATTTCCGATCCGGAATCGGGAAGGCCAAAGCGGGAGGGTGCCCGCTGTTTCCAGCGATATAGGAATGGTGGTTGGTGTCAGCGGCCGCCAGGCCTGGAGGGCAGGGGGAGGCAGGGGACATTCACACACACACGCACACTCAGAGTAGAGGGGGGGAGTTTTTAACCCGGCAACAAGCCGCCTCCCCTCAAGGAGGGGACATTCCCAGGGCTGGATCTACAGTTGCCAGTGCCCAGGGCAACCGTAGTCAGGCTCTTGCGCGTGCGCGCGCTCCTGGGTCGCCCCCCGCCCACGCAGCAAGCCGGCCGTCCCGGTGGGCTGCGGAGATGGCGGCAGCGTGAGTGGCTTGGTGGCTGCCCACACCGTTCACCTGCCCCACAAGACAAGGGGCGGCCAGCTTGCCTGCGCACCCCTTGTCCTGGGGAAAGGCGAATGGTGCAGGTGGCCTCCCAGCCTCCCGCGTTGCCTTTTGCCTTTCCCCAGGACAAGGAGCGGCTGGCTTGCCCGCGTGCCCCTTGTCCTGGGGAAAGACGAACTGCGCGGGCAGCCTCCCAGCCACCCGCACTGTCTTTTGCCTTTCCCCAGGACAAGGGGCGGCTGGCTTGCCCGCGCGCCCCTTGTCCTGGGGAAAGGCGAATGGCGCAGGCGGCCTCCCAGCCTCCCGCGCTGCCTTTTGCCTTTCCCCAGGACAAGGGGTGGCTGGCTTGCCCGCGTGCCCCTTGTCCTGGGGAAAGACGAACTGCGCGGGCAGCCTCCCAGCCTCCTGCGCTGCCTTTTGCCTTTCCCCAGAACAAGGGGCGGCCGGCTTGCCCACGCGCCCCTTGTCCTGGGGAAAGACAAATGGCACGGGCAGCCTCCCAGCCACCCGCACTGTCTTTTGCCTTTCCCCAGGACAAGGGGCGGCTGGCTTGCCCGCGCGCCCCTTGTCCTGGGGAAAGGCGAATGGCGCAGGCGGCCTCCCCGCCTCCCGCGCTGCCTTTTGCCTTTCCCCAGGACAAGGGGTGGCTGGCTTGCCCGCGTGCCCCTTGTCCTGGGGAAAGACGAACTGCGCGGGCAGCCTCCCAGCCTCCTGTGCTGCCTTTTGCCTTTCCCCAGAACAAGGGGCAGCCAGCTTGCCCACACGCCCCTTGTCCTGGGGAAAGACAAATGGCATGGGCAGCCTCCCAGCCTCCCGCACTGCCTTTTGCCTTTCCCCGGGACAAGGAGTGGCTGGCTTGCCCATGCGCCCCTTGTCCTGGGGAAAGATGAACGGCGTGGGCAGCCTCCCAGCCTCCCGCGCTGCCTTTTGCCTTTCCCCAGGACAAGGGGCGGCTGGCTTGCCCACACGCCCCTTGTCCTGGGAAAAGACGAATGGCGCGGGCGGCCTCCCAGCCTCCCGCGCTGCCTTTTGCCTTTCCTTTGTGTCCATGGCTTCAGAACACCCCCTTCCCCCTCCCTCCCCTGGGTTGCTGCTCCGTGGTTGGAAGGAAGCCTGCTAATCAAGGAAAGCTGGGCTTCCATTCGTGTTTCGAGGGTGACAGAAGGAGGGCAAACACAGCTCATTCCCCTGGCTCCGCTGCCCCAGGAATAAATTACTGGCACAAGAGTGTCTGCAATTCCGAACAGAAACCGATACATCCGATCAAATCCCGAACAAGCAAACCCCCGACGGCTGGATCGGTTGCCGTGGACGGAACCGATTAGCTGAGTCACGATGGCACAAACGCCAAAATCAGGGTTTTTTGAAATCGTAATTCAGATCGTGCCCATGTCTAGTTCTGAATAGCCAATAGGAAGATAACTTTACAGTTTCTCAGAATTCTGTTTTCAAGCATCTCATTCAGAAGCAGAAACTTTAAATAGAGCTCCATGTGCACTTTTTAAATTGCTTCTTTCAAACTCCACTTTCTATTGTTTTAGAGCTCAAACTCATCTGTCTACAATTGATAGCCATACTTTACTGTGAGAAACAAAATCTTAATAGCCTCCAGGCTAGATTACTGTAACTCACTCTACGCTGGGCTACCCCTGGGCCTGATCCGGAAACTACAACTGGTCCAGAATGTGGCGGTACGGGTCCTGACTGGTATACCTTACCAGTCACACATCACACCTGTCCTGCGCCAGCTGCACTGGCTTCCGGTTGAATTCCGAATCAGGTTCAAAGTGTTGGTTCTTACCTTTAAAGCCCTGAGTGGGCTGGGACCGGCATATCTTCGGGACCGCCTCTCCCTGTACGTTCCCCGGAGATCGCTCCGATCAGCGAATAAATATTTACTTGTGGTCCCCGGCCCTAAGGAAGCCCGCCTCGCTTCAACCAGGGCCAGGGCCTTTTCAGTCCTGGCCCCAGCCTGGTGGAACGCTCCGTCAATGGAAACCCGGACCCAGCGGGACATATTATCGTTCCGCCGGGCCTGTAAGACAGAGCTGTTCCGCCAGGCGTTTGGTGATTGAAGGGGGCGGTGCCATGTCGGCCTCCCACCTTTGGGGTGGGGAAGGTTCTCCCCACCACTGCACCTTGTTAATTTGTTTTATTATTTGTATACTGATTTTAGTTTTTGTTTTTATCCATTTTAACTGTTCACCGCCCAGAGCCCCTGGGGATGGGTGGTATATAAATTGAATAAATAAATAAATAAATAAATAATATCCAGAAAATAATTTCTAAGGCTTGTGTTGTATTAGACTGAAGATAAATAGTTCGCATTTATTAACACTCCTACAAGCAAAAACCAACTACTAAATGTAGAGATAACTGGCTCAGTTCAGACATAATGCAAAACTACGGTTTTTTCCAGTTAAAATAACAATGTGGCCATCTGAATGTGTGCCATTCTTCTAATAATTATTAGTTAAGATATGTCAAACTAGGAACTAAAACCAGGATTTGAAGTTTATTAACCACAGGTCATCACAATCACAACTAAAATACTGATCGATATATGAATGTGTGCATTCTGGCTTAATCCTGGATTTCTCACATGCGCCACCTTCATTGCAATGCAGGCTGGAATATCGGTTAGCTCTTTGCAGGGGAAAAGAATGAAGGCGATGAAACCAGCATCTGTTGAGGTAAACCAGGATCTGAATGATTGCCTGTGAGCCACGTCCTGATTTCCCAAATTAACCAAGATTAAGCTTAATTAAAAGTTTAAAGCGAACCATGGGTCCATGTCATATCTGAACTGAGCCACAGAGGTTAAATTTAATTTTAGAGGATACATTTTCTCCACAAAGTCGAACCATTTCCAAGATAGTAATATTGCATTTAGTGTATCCTAAGAAACTTTATCTTTGACCTTCCAAATGCCTACCATATGAGGTAAAAAAATATTTTGCAAATAACCCTGATTGTTTCAACCTAGTACAGTTGAAGAGCAGAGTAACTCAATGTATATATGTTAACTTCAATATATAACACACACATGATGAGCTTATTATCTTTCCTTGCATTTACACTTTAATCTTAAAGAAAGGTAATAAAAATGAAGATGTTGGGTAATTTTACTCTCTCTGATGAATTAAGGGATAATTCTAAACACAGTTACATCCTTCTAAATCCATTGGTTAAGAAGGGTGTAACACTGTTTGGGATTGCAGTGTTATAAAACAATGTAAGGCTATGAAATATTTACTATATAGTCGAAAGATCATACTCTAGAAATCTAGTTGGTCTTTAAGGTGCTACTGGATGCAAACAGAGTGTTTCCATATAGTGACTTCTTGTACACAGGAGAGAAAGTTTATTTTTACTCAAAACGTATTGGGAAAATAATCCTGCAACATGATGACATTACTTACCTTGGGCATGTCCACCTAGATCAAAAGTAGTGAAAGTCATACCAGCAATTGTCAGCTCTTCTGAAGCTGCAGACATAAAATGAGTTTTGTTTTATCAAAACATATACTAAAAGCTAACATTCTCACATGTTTTTGAATGTAGATATCAATCACACTGGCAAATCTTCAGTAAACAATCAAACTGTGACAAAGTGATGAAATTAAACCAGAATAATTGTAATCAAACAATGTCCTAGGTCTACGCATTTTTACTCAGAAGGCAATTTAACTGCAGTCAGTGACATCTACACCCAAGACCCATTCAGATAAACAGCTTAAACCAGGTTATTCTGTCTTAACTGCCCTGGCATTTTGGGATGCAAGTAGTTACACTATATAATCCAGAGACAACTGTGCATGTTTAACTCCCAAGACATCAACTAGATTAAATAGATGTATTGGGATGCTAATGGATTGCCATGTACATGTGGCAATCTGCAAAGTGCGCAGCAGCACATGAGGTGATTGCCACATGCCGATATCTTCTGTGTAATATCATTGCATCTGCTCTGGACATACCCGAGGAGGACTGAGCAAACTAGACAAAACCTCCTGGGCAGAACAGGCAGAGGCTGCTTCCCTAACAACAGAAGATGTGAAAAATCAAGTAAGACTATATCATCATAGTAAGCTGCCATACCCCTGAACTTAATCATATGTTTAGCTGATAGGAGAAATCACAGGAGGTCACATACAGGGCTGAATCCAAAACCTATTTTTCACCAGTGGACGAAGGACAATTTTAGTTGGTTTCCCTCTCCCACTGCAGACCACCACTTCACTCCCCGAGATGCTCTCGAGGGTCCCCTAGGAGTGGCATTTCAGGAAGTACAGAGTTCCCCTCCTTCCACTGGCAGAAATGAATTAACACCAAGGGGAAATAACCTTTGGATTCAACCTCCAGCACTGATATGTTTTAAGACCACCAGATCCATCAGAGGAACAACCTAGCGCACAACTGTGTAAGATGACCTGTCCTCCCCTTTCTCTGCTCTCAGCTACATAAAACACAGGGGGAGGTGGGCAAGAGGGGGGAGAAAACAGCATGGTTACAGTGCTTTTCTGCTAACAAGTGTCAGTAGCAATATTTTGCAACACACAGCAGACAGTGATTGGAGGCAAAAAAGTGAGGAGGAAATTGAGCCCAGTGGAGTAGAAAGAGCAGAGCTTGAGTGGGGCATAGGCCTGCACAGCCTTTGTTAGCAGAAGGCCTCAAATTCAGTCTCAGAAATATCCAGTTATAGGAGCTTGTGTGGCACTCAGGATCTCAGGCCAAGACCTTGAAGAACTGCTCCTGATTACAGCAGGCAGCACAGATCCTGATGGGCCGGTAGCCTAACGTACAATTTGCTCTCTGTGTTTAGACAGACAGAAATGCAAAACTTGCTATCTAACCACTGTTTGCCTTTCCTTGATTAGGTCCGGTCAGCTTAAGGTTATTGTACATAAAATTCATTAGTCATAAAAATGGAGGAGAGCAAGAAAAGACTACTTGCTAATTTAAAACAGGCAAATCAGATGATCTCCAGTACAAGTAACTGGACAATGAGTTGAATTTTATAACCTGCAACAGCAAATAAACTATTTATTTATTTCCTTGGTCAGATAGCAGGAAACAGAATTTAACCAAAATCGAAGAACTGACAAGCGGAGATATAAATAATAGGAACAGGATAATGGTACAAATGCAGTGCTTTGAGTATGTGGCCTAAACAGAGGGAAAGACAGCTTCAGCACAAAGGACTTCAGCAGGGACACCCCAAGGAAGGGACAAACAAGGGTTCTTAGGAATCAATTATAATCAATCTCCGGCCGTGAAAGCCTTCGACAATACATCGACAATATAATTATAAAGGGATTCGGTTTCGTTTTCCCGGCCATGTCGGACACTCCTCTCCACAGGTCCGGGAGGAAGCGGCCGAGCAGCCTGACCGGGTGGTTGACCTGCGAGGGTTAACCCCCAGGACTCCCAGGTAGGGGGTCAGGGTCCGGAGCGCTGCAGGAAGAGCCCCCTGAAGTCGATCCAGGGGGTAAATAGCCCATCTGCTCCTATGGAGGCCAGCAGACTTGCACAGCACATCGCGTGCTGCCGGGCCATGGAGAACGGCAACAAGCAGATTTAAGGTGAAAACCTGTAAGTAAGCGGATCCCTTCTGTTACTTTAAGCGTATGCGAAGGATTGGTGGGAGTTGAAGCTTAAGAAGGTTCGGATATCTTCCCCTTCATTGAGTTTTGGAACTTAGTTGGTGGACTCCCCCCCCCCCCTAAGATGGCGATGAAAAAGCAGAGCCCTGCTGTGGGCAAATCGGTTTCGGCTGCATTGCAGGGGAAGGGAGAGACTCTTGAAGAGGTGGTTAAACGATCGGTCATTGAAGCTATGAAGCCCTTTGTTGATAGGCTAAATGAAATCGGACAAAGGGTTGGTTCAGTTGAAAATGAAGTGAAAACCACTAAAGATGTAGCGCTCGAGGCAGAGAAATCTACTCGTGAAAATGCAACACTCATGAGAGCCACAAACAAAGAAGTAAAGCTTTTGGAGAATCAACTGATAGGACTACAAGTGGATCGTGCTCAGACGGTATTGCGTTTACAGAATGTGAAGGAGAAGGAAAGTGAAAATTTAAAGGATCTGGTGTCGGAACTTTTGGCATCATTCGCAAAGGCAACTAAAGAAGAGTTAAAAAGTGATATTCTGGAAGTCCGTCAGACATCTTCAAAATATGCAACGAAGCGTCAGCTGCCTCGCGAGATTATTATTGATTTTTCATCTAAGAAGACTCGGGACACCATTTTATATAATTCGACTAACGTGGACTTGGACTTTCTTGGCAACAAGGTTAAGATATTGAAGGACGTTCCATTTCTAGCTCGGAAAAGAAGATTCAAATACAAAAGGTTTGCAGCTCTTCTGAGAAAGCGTGATATAAAATACAAATGGTTATTTCCGGAAGGTATCTGGTTTAGATATAAAGACCAAGCCTACAAGATAATATCGGAAGTACAGCTGAGGGATTTTGTGCTTAATCATCAAGAGTTCGAGCAAGAAGAAGATCCAGAATCTGAAGGGGGGAGTGGGGAGGAGGGAGTGAGCGCAGCTATTGTAGCTGTTCAAAGAGAACTGAGACCGAGACGCGGGGGGGGGGGGGGAGAAGACCTGATCCTGACTGTAGTTCGTATCTTATAAGATCTACCAATCTAATAGCATATTAGAAAGTTTAACTTTAAATAATTGTATTATGAAGGGAATTCAATACATAGTTGTAGTCTGTGTTCTTATGTTGTTTTTTCCCTCCCCCCTTGTTTCTTTTTTCCTTTTTCTGTTTGTAGTTTGTAGTTTTGTAGTTTTGATGTTAGTAATTTAAAAAACACACACACACACACAATATAATTATAAAGTACTTCCTAGGAATTCCAGTCACCTGTACCCATATTTCAGCATCATATAGAATCTAAGCAGCTATCAAAGTCTTAGCAGTTGCGAATACCAAACAGTCGTACCATCCCAGCAAACAATTTTGAGCGGCATGAGCAGATTTTAAAGCCATAAAATGCCATAAAATGACAAGTCTAGAAGAATATTTATGAAACAGGACTTCCAAATATTTGAAATTAGTCTCATGTAAGGAGGCCACTGATGGCGATCCCTTCCTCTTCCTACTAATCACCAGCTGATCAAACAGAGGAGGCTGGCCCGGGAAAAGGTGGTTCCATATTATACTACAAACTTTCAAAATGCCCCTGTTTCAAGAGCTTTTTGATAGGTGGGGAGGGGACTACTATTTGAGGAGCATAAACCCAATTTGAGCATTTATAGGCTAACCTAAACATAAACAGAACAGGCGGGGAAAAAACAGCACTCATTCAGGCAAATCAATGGCAGGCAGATCTTGAACAAACTATTAAGCAGTTTGATAACAGAGAAGAGGCCATATTAGGGATCCCATTCCCCAGGTGGGAGCAGGGGATCCCCCATTCCCAAGCTTCCACCCCTTGCCACCTCTCACCTGGCGAGTAGAGGGAAAGATGTGGGAATGGGTGGAGAACTCCTGGAATGTGTGCGTCTCCAGCATGACATCATTCTTGGCACTATGCAGAAGTGATTCAGGGTGTGTACATGTGGTAAGTTCTCCTGAGACACCTCTGAGCTACCACCTGTTTCCCTGTTTGAGCTCTGGGGGACTTGGCAATGCTAGGCCATATTGAGCGAGGGCATTCCACAAAGAAAAAGGCCTGCTTCTCACACAGAAAGGGGCATTCCCTGAGGTCAGTCAGGACCCAAGCTGTTTAGGTCTTTGAAGGTTCAAACCTGTACCTTTAACTGGGCCAGTAAATGAACCAGCAGGCAATGTAATAATCACAAGATCACTGTTAAAACTAGCTCGAACCATCTACAAAGCCTTTAAAGAGTTATTACACGGAGCCATACTTAGGAATTTCACAAAAAAACAAAAGGCAGTCATTTGGGTTTTGTAGGTATAAGAAGCTCAGTACTAATTGTTGATTCAAGGGCACTGTTTCCTCATCATGCTGCTAACAATTTCTTGCATGTTTTGAACATACCCCTTCCCCCCCCCTCTGTGCTCATGCTATTCTTTCCCTTGTCCAACCCAGAACACATAATCTGATCTGTATATGAATGAAGAAAGACTTTGCTTGCCTTAATGAGCATACAATGTGCTGCTGAGTCTGAAAATGTGCAATTTGGAATATATTACACATGAGCATTAAAAGAAGAATAGAAGAGGGCTGGATCCCCTCCAGAGGTCACTCACATAGAAAAAGAAGAACAAAGCAGCATCCCTTTCTGAACAAGCTGATCCATTAGATCTGAGTGATTTGGGAAGAAATCAGGGTAACCTCAAACCCACAGAGGACCAGTGGAGGGTGCATTTGCTCTCCCCCATGTCTTTGTTGTCAGGAAAGGGGCACCACTTGCTTCATCCCTTCTTGGAACATCATGACCCAGAAGTGATCAGGCAGCACTCCAGGTGACCCACACCACCCAAGGAAGGGTTGATTCATGGCTTGAGAACTCCTGTGGAGTTTCTTATTCTTATTCCTTATTCTCCACAAGCTATTTTTGACAAAATTAATGACTAAAATTTAAAGCAGCACCAAGTGAATAAAAGAGCAAGGGAACACTGACTTACTTGGATGCAATGTTGGGACATGCTGCCCAAGTCTGTCGTCTTTAAGCATGTGCAAAAGGGTAGTTTTTCCAGCATTATCCAATCCAAGAAATACTAATTTGCCAGTTTTCTTGTACAGTCCTGAAAAAGGAAGTTTCTAGTAAGTTGCTGTATCATCTCAGCAAACATTCAGGATGGCACATACCAATTGCTATAACACACGTTATCTCAAACTATGTTATGCAGGCAAAGGCTGCCATAAAAGTATTGAAGTTCAGAGTCCTCTGGAAGAGTAACTTGAAGAATTAGAGGCTGCAGACACCTTCAAGACAGGGTACTGAAGTATTATTACTTCGATTTAATTTAGTTTATCATTAGATTCTCATTTTAGTTCAGAAAACTGAACTAGTTCAGAAAACTGAACTGGTCCCCGGCCCTAAGGAAGCCCGCCTCGCTTCAACCAGGGCCAGGGCCTTTTCAGTCCTGGCCCCAGCCTGGTGGAACGCTCTGTCAATGGAGACCCGGGCCCAGCGGGACATATCATTCCACCGGGCCTGTAAGACAGAGCTGTTCCACCAGGCGTTCGGTGGTTGAAGGGGGCGGTGCCATGTCAGCCTCCCACCTTTGGGGTGGGGGAGGGTTCTCCCTACCATTGCACTAATTGCAATGATTATTTCATTATTGTTTTGTATATTGATTTTAGTATTGTTGTTTTTTGTTTTTATCGATTTTAAACTGTTCACCTCCCAGAGCCCCTGGGATGAGCGGTATATAAATTGAAATATAAATAAATATAAAATAAAAGTAGAGAAAGAGGTTCCAACTGAGATTATACCAACTCTGCCAGGCAGAGGTCTTCTCAGCCACACCCTTGATAAACTGAAAGTTTGTGTCAAATTCAGGCACGGCCGATTTATAAAACTGCCCTGTGGCTCAGTTTTTGATTCCATATTGAAAACAAATCCCACTAATAGCCATATCAATCAGTCCACAAATATCTTCTGGTACATGAAAAAGCTCCAGCATTGTAACTAAATTCCATGATAGTCCTGTTTCTAAAGACAAATTTTTGTTTAAAATAAAGGCTGATGGTAAACAAGATTTGGAAAGAGTCTTGAGCAAACTGTATTAGCTGTGTGAAGACAAGAAAAAAAACAAGCTTTCAAGTTGCAGGTTTCAAGAAGAAATTGTAGGAAGGCATTTGCTGGCTCATTTATAAAACCCAACAGACATTATTCCTTCAGGTATGCAGCATCTTCAGAAGGTTCTCATTCAGTTACTCTTTTACAAGATGTAAATTGACAGCTATTCTGAAGGCCTGTTGAACTGACAGTTATTTTTTATATACTTTCCAGTTCCAATCAAAATCCGACCAAGTAGATACCTTCTGTTAGTACTAAGTATGATCACAAAAACACAGCAATATATTTTCCAAGATAAAGCGAGCAACATCATATTCCCATCCATGGCAACATTCTGCCATGACGACTTCTAGTTGGACTAGACCAAGGTTTCACAATTTTTGCTGGAAGAGTCTCTGAAGACTCCACAAATAACTTTAAACTCTTTAAACACAAATATGGAAATTCATATGCTCCAAGCTCTATTTTGGGCATATTCAGAATGTGCTGAAAAGTCCCAGGAGGCTTATAGATGAAGATAGGCTGTCTATGTTGCCAAAACAATGCTGTGATATAGTTGTTTCAAATGGGCAGCGGAGCTTTATAGACTGCCATTCCTACAAGATGACTGTTACCATTGTGCCAACTTTCTATATATGAATTTTAAATTATCTATTCTTTTAAATGCATATATTTAGTATACAAATGGGTAGCTGTTTTAAAAGGTTTAAACTAACACATGCTGTAACCCAGTGAGACTTATCTCTGAGTCAACGTGCACTGGAGCAGGCTGTTGGGCTAGTCTCTTCTATAGATGATGCTAATAGTATTTGTAACCTCCTGTCCAA
Source organism: Eublepharis macularius (assembly GCF_028583425.1). Taxonomy (NCBI): domain Eukaryota; kingdom Metazoa; phylum Chordata; class Lepidosauria; order Squamata; family Eublepharidae; genus Eublepharis; species Eublepharis macularius. Next base: position 73,800,758 of record NC_072793.1, read on the forward strand.
AGCTGCTGGTTTATTTCGGTTGTTACACAGGTAAGCAGAACAGAAGTCACTTGAGAAGCTTTAACAGGCAGTCTAACTAGTTCTTCAGGACAAGAATACGCCTCAAGCAAAACTACAGCTCAATTTTTTTGAAAGACAAAGTTCACTTTTGCTAAGTACAGGACAATACAAAGATGCCGTGATTGCCTTTGGACTGAAGAAAGCGAGACGGCCAATCAGAGTTCGTTTTTAGGCAAGAGAGCAGAAATAGAAATAATTTTCTGGACTAAAGGTCTGTTTTAATAGTTAGAAAAGGAGCACTTTTTCTTCAGGATGCCTGAAAATAAAAACGATGATGATACCTTAAGCAGCAGCAGATTGCCACACAGGATGGCTTGCTACTGTTTCAGCATTTTACAAATGGGAATGGAAACTAAACACGTTACACCTTTATTTTCTAATAAGGTTTTATTAAATATCCTAATTAAAGTAACTTTTAAATAGCAGTAATTATGGAGGATTTTTTTTCTCTATACATGAACGATTAGCAGTACAAAACTGGAGATCTTTCAGGAGAAAGAATAATCACTCTGAAGAATGCTGTCTAATTTGCCAATGGTAAAGCAACTTCCCTTCTCTCCTTACCTAAATCCCTTAACCGATTGCTCCGCTAATTTACTCTTTCCCCCTACCTCCCATCCACAGTAGTCACCCATTTGTTAGGGAATAAGAAAAATATAACTGACACAGGGCTCATTTTGAGGGGGAATGCGCAGGAACGCAGTTCCGACAGTTCCCCAAAGAGGTCACATGACAGGTGGTCCCGCCCACCTGACTCTCAGCCATTTTGGGCCTGTTTTGGCCTGAACTGGGGCTGAGACGGCCCGAATAGGGCCTCTGATGGGTGGTGGATCACTCTCCCACTCAGCAGCAGCCCGATCCTAACCATTTTGGGCCCAATTTTGGCCCTGAATGGCCAGGATTGGGTCCAAGACAGCCAGGATAGGTGATGTCAAGGGGTGTGGCATATGCAAATCAGTTATGCTAATGACACACTTCCAATGCTGGCAAGGGCTGTGGCATATGCTAATGAGTTCCTCTAGCTCTTTTTCTACGAAATGACCCCTGAACTGATACCTGGTGTAACAGAAGCCCTGCAGAGCAGCTCACCCTCTGCTGCAACTGCCAGAATAAGTTCTAACAACAGGTAGGTGGTCAGTGAAAAAGGGCTATATGGACAAGGTGGGCTATATGAACAACAAGTAGAAAGAAATATTATGCTGGCAATGGGGTGATGGCGAGGTGGGGGTTCATCAGCAGGTTGCATCAAGGTAGGATAGTGGCAATGGAAAGAATTTGAAGTTTTCCTCTTCCAGTCACTATGGAAGATGTTCAAAAGTCTAGTTGCTGCTCACAGAAAACACTTTTTTAGTCTCGCCTTCAAAATGCAGAGATACATCCAAGATATAAAATGGCTTGTGAGTAATGCCACAGTTCAGAAAAGCAAAATTGAATCAAAAAGTAAAATCGTTTCAGTTAAACAGCAAATACACAGCACACACATACTATTAGCACAAGCCCTTTTTAGTTGTTACATTTGACTATGTGTACAAGATGGACATGTTACACGGGATCCTCCTAATACGTGCGACTGCCATATCTTCTGAAAGGGGCAACGTGTGGATCTTCAGCCTCAGAAGTGCATGTGTGTTGAGGCTGAAAAATCCATGAGTTGCCCCTTTTTGAAGAAATGGGGCTTGTGAGTATCAGAAAGATCACTTGTATTATATTTGTCACAAGCAGTCACAGCATCAGGAACATAACCACCAAAAAGGGAAAGAGTGTTATTGTAATATCAGTAGGCTTTGTGATAACGTGCTACCTGAGTCAACAGCATACCCCTTCTAAACACTTCAGTATTACTAATACCAACTCAAAGTTGCTCAGGCCTTGCATAATTATGCCTCTATTGCTATATGTGTAGTCACACTTTAAAAGTACAATTTATGTCAGAATAAACTAAAATCATATTCCTGTAAGTTGAGCGTAAGGGATGAGTAATATGCCCATTATCATAATGTTATGCTGTTACAGAAGGTATAAGAATATTTGAAAACAGGAGGAGTTATTTGTCAGAATAGCTTTAGTACTGCCAATAAAAGGAAAAAATCATGAGTTTGCATACATTTAAATTATGCTTGTTTTCTATGTGGTTCCAGTCAACATCCACAGGGGAATGGAGTTTAGTCTTACCTAAGAACTGAAGTACACTACTGAAACCACTATAAATCCAATCAAATATAAAGGACATATCCAAATCTTGCGGCTTCTGAAAGAAACAAAAGAAATTCAATGTGTCAAATCACATTTATTTAAACTTCACCAAAGCAGCAACATGAGAGAAATGCAGAGTAACAGAGAGAACCAACAGAACCCACAGTGACATCACTTCATAATATTTCAATAAATCAGAGTGTTGATCCTTTCACAACAGAATCGCTTTAGACTCTGCTGTAGTGGCAAAGGTTAGTTTTTTTTCCTAGTGTTAAAAATGTTAAGATTGGCACTCCAAGATATATAATGACTTAGTTCTGAATTGCAACTGTTGCAAAGATAAGAATACACCCAGAGGAATTAATAAAACACTATTGGAATGATGTATTCTTTCTAAAAGTGAGATTTATCCTTATTTCTTTCTTTTTTAAAAACAAGACAAGGATTTATCCCAAGACCTTGTAAAGTCAGTGTGAGACCAGGATATTCTGTTAAGGCTCATTTGCAGCAAAAAGGAATCAATTTTTGCAGAATGGCACAATCAAGTTCGTATCATTTTATGTTACCTCCATTTCAAAATATAAAAACATGACTCTTCAGCTGCTACAGGGAACATATAATAAGGCAGTCCACATTATTCAGTCAAGGTTCTGAAATCGTAATAGTATGCCAGCTGCAAATTTTCAAATTAGTAACAATGAGCATAAGCAAGAGGCAAAGTTTCATGAACATTGTTGGCAATTGCTTTTAGCAATCTGTCAGGGGTGGGGCTTCAACGGTACAAAAATGCATCCACCTGACACATTTCTTCTTCTGTTTTTACCACCACCTCACCCAAGACTTCTTTGCTTGCCCTCAGGTGAGCTATCAGCACAAGCCTACTTTAATAAGATATATGGTATTCTGATAGCATTACACTATTATGTGATTTATTTGTGCCTGCCGGGATCAAGCAGTCAGCAAAAAAACGTATTTAGAATAAAGCAAAGGGACAGCAAACAGGTATCAAAAAAGCTAAGCTTTTGGAGGGTTTTCAGTGAACACCTGAGGCCAACCAAAAGCTCTTTTTATTAAAACAGTATCCATCAATTAATACATTCAGTACAGCAGCACTAGTAAGCAAAAACTACTCTAAACAGTATCACTGAACAGTTTCAAGTATCGTATCGTGTCCAGCAAAGTACAAATCCCTCAGGCAGACTAAGATTGTATCTCTTGCTTGGGGGAACAGGTTTTATTAGTTATAGTCCAGGAAACTTACAGAATCTTGTTTTGTAAGCCCAATGAACATTTATGTTCTTCCTTTCAGAGACCTCATATAAGGTCGTAACTCCAATGAGATTAGTTTGCTCATATTGGTAGCCCTGAAGGTTTTACATGCGTGAGGAAAATAAAAAGTGCAGGAAGTGCACCTGGAAGAAAAAGGTGATTTTTCTCCCCAAGCCCTCTAGCACTCAACAAATTTGTCCAGGCATACTGCATAAAACATGTCCATTAGCCATGCAGGGGACCAGAGTTAATGCTTCCAGCCCCGAAGCAAACACACACCATTGACTCTTGTCACTCTGACTTCCTATAAGGAACATCACAATTCAAACTAATTTTTGATAACAAGTTGACTAATTTTTTCCAGTCTCTTTCAACAACACAGGAGTCTCTGGTTACAGGTGTTCAGTACTTCAGGTATACAGTAATCTGATGCAGAACTGTGATGCTCTGCAAGTTGAAAGCCCAAAGGCTAGACACACAAAACTAGGTGGTTAAAATAATACTGTGACAGCTGTTTTTGTTCAAACCACCCCAATAAAATCTTGTAAAAATCTATGTAACAGAAACCTAAAACCTTTCTATGATCTGTTGTCTTGAAAACTGTTGAGGATTGGGCTTGCCCAAATTGCTTTAAGGAGGTGGTTAGAAACTCATCTGAGTTTTTCTTTTACTGAGAATTGCAGTCTGCATTGTGCCAGTTCAAGTTGTGCAATATGGCTTTCACCTTTGGCATATCTCTTTGCCCCTCTCAATTACTGCAATGTTCTAACAGTAACCCAGAGATACTTGAAGCTTGGGGTGAGTGAGTGGGACAATTTTTCACTTAAATACTATTTTAAATTGCTATGAAATATGTGCAAGTGAGTCAGTTGTATATGTCCACCCTTGACAACATCCACATACACAGGAGACAAATTAACACAATGACTGCCAAAAAACCCTCCCAAAGTCATGTCCTCCTCTTGCGTACGATATCTAGCTTCACTTCTCCATGATGAGATGTTATCATGTTTCCTGTCCTCCACCAGTGGCAGCCAATTAAAATAAAGGATGTGGGGAAAACAATATGACAACATCAGAGAAAAATAATTGGGAGGGAAGGGAAAATGTGATATGAAGAAGCCATTTTTCACAGCAAGCCTATATCTGTTTAACATGCAGTTTGGCTCTAACTATCTCTGTAGTCTGATGGCCTTCTTTTAGCCAAAGGTACAGGTTTTACGGGAGAAAAGAATGTTCAGATAAGTCCATAGCCATGAGCCTAACTATACCACGTCTCTAAATATTTACATTTAATTTATTTATTTAATGGGCTTAAAAGGGTACCACTCTGTTTAAGATTGCACTGTCAGTTACAAGTAGAGATGAGCATGAAATGGGGGAAAAATGAACCCTGAGTTTCGTGGTTCATCGTGTTCCACGAACCATGAACTTCCACAAAATTGTCCTGTTTCGTGAAACAATTCATTAGGTTCATGATTCGTCAGATTCTGGGGTCCTACAATGGCCCCCTTCATACCCAGAGATGCCAAACTCACAATGAGACTTTAGCAGGCTCTCCTCCAGCCACCCTTCAAGTTTGGTAGAGATTGCAATACGTCTCTTTTGAAGCAGCAGCAAATCTAGCTAAAAACTCCCAAATCCCCCCTCTCTCATTCCAAATCCCAGCAACAGCTCCTCCCTCTCCCTCTGTCTACTGGAACACAGAGGCACAGAGCTGTGCCTTTTATAAGAAACGCTCACATAGAGCAGAACAGGAGCTCTCTGGTTGGCAGACAGACCTGCCTAACAGGGTTTAGAGGGATGAGATTGGTGTTCCCATGGCTACAGAAGGCCCATCTTCCCCCTGCTCATTGCTCTCATAAAACAGAATGGGAGCTCTCAGGTTGGCAGGGAGAGCTGCCTATCAAAGTTATGTAAGCTAACATTGGGGTTTCCATGGCAACAAAAAGTCTGCAGACATTCTGGGCCTATGTTGCCTAGGCAATCAATGGATCGGTGCCAGCCTGTCTGGCATCATGAAGCATTCATGAATCAAATGAATCGGTCCCAAAAGTGGTGAATTTCGTGATACACAAATCAGCCTGATTAGTCACGAAATTTGATTCGTGTTTCAATTCATGCCCATGTCTAGTCACAAGACTTCTCTTCCTGAATTCTTTGAAGTATTTCATAGCCATCGTAGGAAGGGAAGTCTTGTAAATACTCTTCCTTCAGTCTTTCTTCAGATCAGTAATTCCAGCTGATGGCCATTTGGACAGAAGTAGGACAATACTAAAATTGTGAATAGTTACTTTAAATTTTGAATTTCACTGCCAGAGGATATAGTGCTGGCTATTAATAAGATGACCTGAAAGGTGATTGGTCAGATTCATGGAGGAGAGATTTGGTAATGGCTACTAGCCATGGTGATTACAGGGGACCTCCATAACCAGAGACAGTAAACTGAATTGGAATACTGCATTCAGTTTTTGGCACCACAGTTTAAGAAGGATGTTGACAAGCTGAAACGTGTCCAAAGGAGGACAACAAAGATAGCAAGGGGTCAGGAAACCAAGTCCTATGAGGAAAGGCTGAAAGAGTTGAGTGTGTTTAGCTAGGAGAAGCGACTGAGAAGTGATATGATAGCCCTCTTCCAGTATTTGAAGAGCTGTCACATAGAGGATGGAGAGCAGAGTCGTTTTCTGTTGCCCCAGAAGATTGGACCAGAAAAAAATGGGTTAAAATTAAAACAAAAGAGTTTTCAGCTAAACATGAGGAATAACTTCCTGACAGTTAAGAGTGGTTCCTCAGTGTAACCAGCTTCCTCAGGAGATGGTGGGCTTTCCTTCTTTGGAGGTACTTAAGAAGAGGCTAGATGACCACCTGACAGCAATGATGATTCTCTGACTCAATATGAACGTATGCAGATCGGGAGACAGAGGGCATGAAGGGATGAGCCAGTGTGAGGCTCTTGTGATCCTTTTTTACATGCCCAGGGTAATGCTGATCAACACTTTGGGGGTCAGGAAGGAATTTTCCTCCAGGTCAGATTGGCCAGGGTATCCTGGAGATTTTTGCCTTCCCCTGGGCATAGAATAGGGGTCACTGAGGGAGGTGGGGAAGGGAGATAACTGTGAATTTCCTGCATTCTGCAGGGGGCTGGATTAGATGACCCTTGGGACACCACCAGGTCTATGTATTTATGTCAGTGCTGGGAAGCAGCATCAGGGGAAGCCTGTAGATGACCCACTAGGGCAGCTGGTGGGCCTCTGCATGAAATAGGATGCTGGCCTAGGACCACTGATCTGATCCAGCAGGGCACCTCTTGTGTTCCCAATATGGGCTGTCAAGGGGCTCCTTGAATGCCTCAAATAACATTTCACCAACCATTCTACAAAGCAGTTCCACAGCATCAAACCCTAAAAATTCAGGTCAAATCCACATTACTCATTCTAAGTCGCATGTTCCCCGCATTCCCCACGCAATCCCGAGTGCCGGTCACATTACCTCATTAAACAGACGCATTTCATTTGCATTTCTCCCGAATATGTGGTCACAGGTTTTCAACGGGAGTTTCACGGTGGCCGTGAATGGGCCAATGCGCAATTTACATGGTTTTTTTAAAAACCACCCCCCTTCCTGTCTCTCCGGCTGTTCCGAGAGTTCCTATTGGCTGATTCAACTTGCAAGTGCTCCGTAGTCTGCAAAAGACTGTTTTTGACTTCATAGCATTGGATTTATTGATTATGCTGTTTCTGAATCAAATCTGGTAGTTTGAAAAATCATTTTGGGGTGAATCCATCCTCAGAACTGACTCGCGAAACTTCCTTTTTAACTCTTTTTAATTTTTTAAATTTTATATTACTGTAATATCGAAATTACGAAATATCGAAATAATGACACTCCAAGGAAGTGAAACTTCAGTAAAATTCAGGCACTGAACTGTCCTGCATAGGAAATGCCCACGAAAGCTTCCCACATGCTTCCAAATTTCCAAAAAAGAAACGGGAGAGAGCCATCAGTGCTGTCAGTGGGGAAAGAGAGGCATCATTATCTTCAATGATGTTTCTTTATAAGGCAAGATCGAAATAACGGAAAAGTGCGCTCAAAAATTTTTTTAAAAAATGGATGGGAAAAAAAGGTCCCGCCCCAAAAAGCGGTTTTCGAGCGGCCGTGTGACCGGAGGGATGCGCAAGAAAGACGGATTGGAAGCAGGAATGTGAACGAAGAGGAAAAAATCACGGATTGGAGGCAAACGGAAGATATCCGATAAACATGCGGGTAATGGGTGAATGTGGATTTGACCTCAGTTTATCCATCCTCAGTTGATAAAGCCAACTTGATGTTTTTCTAGACTTCTAAAGACTATTACTCACTATCATAAGAATGCAAAAATGTCCAGTGTGAACAAAAACCAAAACCAGAACTACCTCATGGAGTGTGGCAATAGAAATATTTATATTAACTTTAAAAGGATCTGCACTTTTAACATTTACATCCTCAGAAAAAAGGCCAACAGCTAAAATCTATGCATGCTTAACTTTGGGGGTAAGTCTCACTGACTTTGCTAAACGTGCACAGGATGATACTAGAATGAAGCACAAGAAACTAATCAGACATAAGTCAACAAAAAAAAATCACAGATAGAAAGACAGTCATCACATGAACGCTAGGTTACACAACACTGTGTAAAAAACTGTCACTTGTTCGGCTGAAAAGCAAAGGTCAAGAACAAGCAAACACAGCAGAACATACACGTCATCTGATTTATTTATTGCTTGAACAAAATACCAATCAGAAAGCTTCCAAGAGGCTTTAAAAAAAACCTATCTACTCAAGTAGCACAGAAATCAGCCCATCATGCTCTGCGCCAATGAATGGCTCAGATTTCAAAGGTGAAAAGAACTTCTAGTAATATGAAGTTGGAGAGATCTTTTTAGGTAAAGCAGGCTTGTACGTACAGCACCCCCACCCACCTCTGAAGATTTTCCTTTGATTTAAAAAAAATATTGTAAAGAAATAGATTCTATATGAAACCTCCCCACCACGCTCCATTATATGAAAGGGAGAAAACATCCGCTCATGATTGCAAAAATACCACCCTGAGTTATTTTCATTCCCAACCAAACTTTGCATAAAAGTTAGTGAAGGATTCATCTGTTCATTATATTTTGTTAACTATTTTCTATAATAGTGAAAGTTGAGTAGTTCTACTAGAAGCAGGGGATCTTAATATAATGATCAGATACTGCAATAAAGTTATCATGCATGATAAACAGATTTACCTGCAGGAATGCTTTATATAAAAGTTTGTACGGGAATTGTCTCTTAGACCAGCGAAAAAAGCAAAGCAATTGTCTATGGACACACACATATACTTTCTTGTAGTGGAGCCTTACAACAGCTGTGGTGAAAGACAGCTTATGGAACTGATAAAGGAGCTTCCCCTACACCCTACCATAATGCACCCTTGGCTAAGCATGCAGGAAGGGCAGGCCTAGAGAACTGGGCTCAGTCCCATTCCTCCCTGGGATGAAGCAATGGCCTGCAATTTCAGGGACCTTTCTGACTTCCTGTTTCCCAGGTTGCTACCATGGAGCAAGGAAATCTTACCACCCCAATGATCATATCATACTTTCCTGCCCATTATTTTACTAATAAACACTACATGGAATAGCCAAGTAATCACCATGTTGCTTATTACTAAGCATCTGTTTTAATATTGCCTACATCAAGACGGACATTTTTTTCAAGGGATATACAATTTGTCTGAAAAAGCAACCATTTAATTTTTTTAAAATGTTACCATTTAATTGTTAACAAGCTCAAAATTTCTCTTCTGTAGAAATTCCAGTCATTACTCCTTTTTGCGTCGTCCATTTTCAAGAGTACGTGCATGTAATTGGCAAAAAGGCATTATACTAGAGAACAAGAAGAGTTGTGTGTCTCTACCAAAATGTTTATTAGAAGTCTCACAGGTGTTTGGCTACTCTTTCTCCTAAGGCAATCCTATGATCATCTGGGGCAGGTAAGTTCTCCAGGCGAAACAATGCTGACCCTTCACTCTGCCACCTCCATCTATGCACAAACATCAATGTGAGGAGGCCGAGTACTTTATTTCCTTAACCTAGGGCTCCAGATTTAGATTTCTGGTCCACATTTTGCAGGCTGCCAATCCCACCTCCATCCTATACTCCAGTTCTCCCCACCCACAGCTCCTCTCCATTATCTACATGCAGATAAAAACTGCACTTCCAGTGACCCACGTGGTCCTCTCTTCTCTCACTGTCTCTCTAAGATCTGGAAGTAGTATACTATTGCTTGGAGCCCATGGAGTGATGCACATATTTTAATAAACAACCTTAATTCCATGTGGCCCATCTACTTATATTAAGGTTTAGGCAGAAGCAGGTGCTATAATACCACAACCATGATGACTTTTCAGACATGTTTTACAGGATAATCATTGCTCATCGAACTACATGTGAAACAGAGGCACAGTAAGTATGCAGATCTACATGAAAGAAGGGAAGAGTGAAATCCACTCAATGGCTCAGGCATCACAAGTGGCTCCTTGACATGCCACTTTTGTCTCTTCTGAACACTGTTTTTTCAGTGAGGCACCTGCCCCATGTTTCAGGAAAATGATCAAGGCCCAGTGGGCCTTGTGGTTGGTAGGTGGTTCTCACCTTGAAAAGGCTGCTGCCAGAGGAACAGGTAAGCTATAAGCCTCCTTGAGGTGTAGGCCTCATGCCAAGGAACTGAAATAAATTTGGCTCTTTTGGTTGATGGTTGTGAATGTAGCTCTTTGCAAGCTGCCTAGTGAATACTACTGGTCTGCTGCATCACAGGTGGCTTTACAGTGGTTTTCCTCATTGCAATTCCTTGGAAAAAAGCATATTTGAAGGAGGGTCTTTCTCTGAAGTTAAATATTATTGCTTCACCCAACCACCTTCATTCCCCCTTTCAATATTCTGTATTAGTACCTCTCTCTCGCCTAACAGGACAAAATTGTTCTAATAGGGAAAGCAAATGCACAGACATTAATGTGTAATCTCATATTAAATGCTGTTTTTAAAATAATGATTTAATGCTTACCATTTTTATACCAATTTTTTTAAAAAAGAACAACAGAGGCATGATTTACAAGTTGAATAAATAACTAGGAAAAATACTTCACTCAAAAAAGATTTCAATTATAAAATACAGAGCAAAACTTCTAAGAAAAGCTATGGAAAGAGGTCACAGTTAAACCTGACTGCACTTTAACCATTGTACTTTGAATGTCAGTAATTCCAGATTCACAATCTCCTCAAAACAGCCTGGCAAATGAAAGTTTAAAGTCTACTATATGACTCTGCACATTTCACAACAGATATATTTAACCAAGTCTTCAGACGCTCTTAGCATTGCCCCAACAGCCTGTATTTTCAACAATTTTCCATATGCGATAGAATTCTGCTCTTGAGAATATCCCATTCATAACCAATGCAGACAAATATATTACAGTATGTGCTAGCAAAGCAGCATATGACTGTACAACAGGGCAAATCTAGTCACATAGGAGGTGAGTTTTCCCCTGAAGAGATACAAACTTAAATGCGGAACTGTAAATGAGAGGAAATACTATTAGGAGTGCATCATGCTAACAATTACATGGGAAATACAAATATCTTTATGATGGCAATGGTTGGTGTTTCCTACACTTAATTTGAATTTTACATGGTTATATTTCATCCAGTAGTTCCTGCACTTCAAGGCTCTCCTGACTTTGCTGTTTGTTGATTTTTTTTTCATCCCCTTACGCCTGCATAGTGCATAGTGAGGATTACATAGTAAGGATTGACTTACTGCATCTGAAGAAGTGCGCTAAAGTCCACGAAGGCTTAAAATACAATTTTGTTAGTCTCCTGTTTATTTTGTTGATCAACATTCGCTATTGAATTAAATACCCACAATCTTATGTGATCTTTAATGCATTTGCATTAAATGCTCCTTCACTAACATGGGCTAGTTCAACAACACACAGGTCGGAGATCAGGAAAACGCCATAGGATCATACGGTCCTCTACCCCTCCTTTCTGCAGGGTGAACTCTTCTGCCTTAACTGAAGTTATGCATTATAACAGCACCAAGAGAGAAGAAGCAACACCCAGACAGGCTTCTTTCCATTGTGCCTGGAACAGACTCCAGCCAAGCGCTCCTTCCCTCTCTCCTATCAACTGCTGTCACAGAGGCAAGAGAGAGAAAAGGCAGCAAGCCAAGTGTCCGCTCACAGAGATCTCATCAAATTGTATTTTGTTTCATTTTATTTTATCAAATTATATTTATATTCCATATTTGCATTGTATTAGTTCTTAAATTGCTGTAAGTTGCTTTCAGTGCAGTTCTATGCCTGTTACCTCAGTCTAAGTCCACTGAAATCAATGGGCTTTTCAACAGGAGTAACTCTGTGTGGGATTACACTGTTTTGAGAGACAGTGTGAGCTGAAAAACGGGATAATTTTTTAAAAATCAATAGTGCAGACTTTGCTCTTAACAAGAATTTGAAACTGGTTTCAGACCCTTTGTTTTGAATCCTAGTTTACAGAGAGACCTGGTTAACCATTGATTGATTGATTGATTGATTGATTGATTGATTGATTGATTGACCGTCATTCTCACTGAAACTCAAGGCAGATTACACAGTGTGAGATTAGTACAGTCAACATCAGGAACATTTCCGTGAATAATGCCGTAGGGTAAATAGATACAAGTTCACAAAGACATTAGCAGGAATCCAATATAACATAATGGTGAGGTCTATGGTTCCTCATTAGTGGATCATCTGCAATCCCCTCCCTACAATACAGCCCTCCTATCTGAGTAAAAAGCCTTTTTGAATAATTTGGTTTTGCATTATTTGTGGAAAGCCAGGAGAGTGGGGGCTCTCCTGACTTCCTCAGGCAGGCCATTCCACAGGGTGGGGCCACCACAGAGAAAGCCCATGTACGGGCTGCTGTCAATTTTGCCAATGAGCAGGATGGCACTTGCAGAAGACCCTGTTCAGAAGAGTAAAGCTGCCATGGAGGAGCATAGGTAGGGAGGCGGTCCTGTAGGTATGCCAGACCAAGGCTGTGAAGAGCTTTGTCAGTGATAACCAATACCTTGAACTAAGCACGGTAACTAATGGAGTGACTGCAGGATGGGAGTGATGTTCATGCTCCTGCTCGCTCCTGATAACAATCGAGCTGCAGCATTTTGCACCAACTGGAGTCTCCTAGTTAATTTAAATGGGAGACCTATGTATGTATAGTTCATTACAATAGTCAAGTCTTGAAGTTACCATAGCATGGATCTAGGTGGCCAGGTTGGCCATTTTCCAGGCTAGGGAAAGGTTATAGAAAGCACTTTTTGCGGCTGCCATAACTGTGGTTAATGCTGGTGCCCATCTTAAAATTTAGTAGGGTAGAAGGCTGATAGGGAATGGGTAGCAAGAATTTGTGCTAATCATGCAACTCCGTAGCCCATTCATGAGCAGTGAGCCACAGATCCTCCTTGTTCCATCAGGACCAAACATATATGTATGTCACTCTCTTAAATATAGTGACATCTCTATAACAGTGGGGTTTGAGTTTTTCTAGCCTGTAGTGAACTCTTCCATAGCCTTCAGTGAACCCTTCCATAACCTTCAGTGAACCCTCAGACATAATTATTTATTATTATTATTTATTCAATTTATATACCGCCCATCCCAGGGGCTCTGGGCGGTGAACAGTTAAAATTGATAAAAACAAAACTAAAATCAATATACAAATAATAAAACAAATTAACAATAACTGAGAAACACAAAGCCAACACCTGATTCTACTTTCCCAGCATGACAGAAGCCTAAAGTATGGGAAGCAACCATCCAGCATTACCGGGCATGGCTATAGTAGCACATGAAAGATTTTAATTGTGGTAAGCAACTCTGGAAGCCAAGCATATACTAAGCAGACAAACATCAATCTATCTCCCCCCAAACTTCTGCACATCTCCTAAGAGCTCTTAGGCACATCTGTTTGAGCCTAGTGATTACATTATTGAGCTGATAACATGCTTTAACATTAAGAAATCCTCTGGAAGCTAAACTTTATATGGGAATATGGCAGACATGCTGTTTTTCAAGCAGATGGTTTACCATTATCAATTCTATCTGTACAGAACTCACAATAAACTGTTCCAAAGCCTCTACTCCATTTTATAGATGAAATGGAATTTCATTTCATCTCACGTTCTGCAACAACACATTTGATTAGAAGCCTGATTTGGCCCATGTTGTAATTAGATCACTATCTTCTGAAGACATGTTGAACTGGTTGCCTCCTATGCCTCCTACCTGCAGGGACAGTGGATCAATTCAGATTGTCTGTCCTTGGAGATTAATGGATCCTGTTAGTGTACTCTTCCATTGGAAACTCTTATCAGGCAGAAAAGACTAAAACCGCTGAAGGGCAACTCCCTTAATACCCATTCCATATTCCAACTGGTGAATAAGAATGGCCAGCTATATCAGAAGGTGCCGAGAGATCTAAATTATCAACAGGGATGACTATCCCCCTGTCCAACTTTAAACAAAGATGGTTTACAGTACAATTAAAGCCATCTTGGTTCCAAACCCAGGCCTGAAACTGTACTGAAATAGGACAAGAGCAGATGTGTCATCCAAGAAGCCTTGAAGCTGCCCCACTACCACACGTGCTAGCACCCTCCCCAGAAAAAGTTAAATAGGAGACTGGTCTATAATTGGGCACTAGTAGACAAAGGTCTAGTAACTGTCTTCTTCAGATATCTAGGAAGAACTCCCTCAGGCAGTGAGGCATTAATGATTTTTACCAAGGATTCCAATATGTTTTCCTGAGACAATGTTAAAAACTACAGTGGGTACAGATTAAGAGCACAAATGGTGGCTCTCACATCTCCAAGGATCCTGTCAGCATCCACAGGATGCTGGTAGCATCCTGTGGATGATTCGCTGGTAGCTGTACCCTGGGGGCGGAGTGAACTGCAATTTTTAGTCACTGTGCTGAGAGAAAATGTTCATTCTAGCTAAGTAAGGCAAACTGTGTGGAGCCTGAGAGACAGTCTGTGTGTTTATGAGAGAGAGTTAACTAGCCAGGAGATTCTGGTTAACTGTTCAGTCTGTCTTTCAGTGTCTCAGAGAAAGGATTCTGTCTAAGTCAGGCAAGCTCTGTGCACGCCTGGATCAGTCTGTGTATATCTGAGAGAGTGATTAGCTGTGTGGAAAGGCCTGAGTGAATCTATGTCTGTGGGGATGAGAACAGTTTAGTCTGCTAGTGAAGATGTGTGGAAAATTAGGCTGTGTGACGGAGTCTATGAATATACCTTTAAGAAGAGATAATTTGTGAAATTACTGATAATAATAACATACTTTGTAAACCAATCTGAGTGGGCATTAAGTTGTCCTGAAGGGTGGTATATAAATCAAATGTTGTTGTTGTTATTAAGAACTAATCTGAAACCAATATGTTTGTCAAAGCTCTGCAACCATCATGCTTACTAAATAAATTCTACTTTAGTTTAAGGGAAAAATATGCCTTTTTTACCCCACAGCTACCCCCATGCTCTGACTGTTCTGTCATACTACCATCTATATCAAGCCTTCCCATATTACCAGTTAAGCAGAAGAGATCTAAGCCTTTGGTAGCAGCGAAAACTTTTTGGGAGGCAGCAATATATAGATACCTCTCTTTCACACACGCACATGCACACTGGTGTGCACACAAATGGATGGGAAGGTGCTCTCAAGGTAAAACTGTGGGTAAAGTAGAGAAGACTTGAAGCTCTGGGTGTGTGTAAATATAAGGAGTGTTGGTTGTGACCTGGGCCCTTCTGAGATAAAAGTCTAAGGTAAAGTAAGATGAAACTGGATTAAAGGTCCAAAGGCAAAGGTTTAAAAAACAGAAACAGCTAATCTATGTTGGGCTTCCTTTGAACACAACCCAGTAACCACAGCTGGTCCACAATGTGGCAGCCCAATTACTGTCTGGAGCTAGCTGATAGGAACACATCTTGCACATTTTGAAACAGCTACATGGACTTCCAGTTTGTTAGAGTTCAATACAAGGTGCTGGTTACGATCTTTAAAGCTCTTCATGTTACCCTAAATGGAAGATCTCCTTGTGAGTTGGGGGAATTAGTGTACAAGGAGAAGCAGCGAGAGGGTGTAACTGGGATGTTTTCAACAATGCATACTAGGATCGTTCCTGTAGAGAATTCTCTGAAAGAACCAGGCGGGTGTTCAATAGGAATGGTTTGTATTAAGGGATCAGAAAAGGCAAACACACAGGAAATCACACACAGAGCTAATTAGAAACTCAGGGAGGAAGAGGGAGAGAGATTCAGTCTAAGAAATAGAGAGGGCATCTGTTACGGCCCCCTTTCTTTTTCAGTCAGATTTTTTCCTTTAACCCTCTTTTTACACCCTCTGGGTAGATTGCTGCCACCAGGAATTATATTCCAAATTGGTTCATTTAAATTTCCCCTTTAATATCGTGCCCAAACATCCGGCTTCTTTGTGGGACTATGTGGCCCTAAGGATAGAAATGGGATATATAGGAATGGGATAAAAAAACAAAACAAAAAAACCTTTTAATTTTACAAGAAGTATATTGGTTTTATAATATTACTTAAGCTTGATGGTTTCAAAGATAGTTCTCAGTTCTTAAAGTTTCTTTTACATAGGCTCAGTAACACAGACAAACTTTCTCTCACAGGCGCACACATAGTTTGTCTGATTTAGACAGAATGAATATTCTCTTACAGACACACAAAGTTCAGGATTCCACACAGGTTGCCTAACTGAACTAGAATGAGAATCCTCTCAGGCTTCCACACAGGTTGCCTCCTTTGCCCAGACTGAATGTTCTTTCTCTGCTCAGTAACTAAAAACAACAGTTCACTAGACCCACATTCTCAGTCATCAATGAATCATCTCACTCACTCATCCCTCTTTCACCCCCCCTCTTAATCTGTATCACACCAAACACACACGCTTAAAATCATCACAGCATCCATTGGAGGCAGCAGCTTGAGCGACCAGTGCTTCATGGCAGGAAGAAGACTCAGACACACGTCTGAGAATGTGCAGGTGGATCCAAGGAACATACACACACAGCATAGGGCTGAGGGCAGCCAATTATAATGTAAAATATACTCTGGGTCAGAATGACATTTTCTGCCCCTGAAACAATAGCTTGATGGCTTGTCCAGAGGTGTAACAAATAAATTGGGAGGGGTTTGATTAATCTATAGGTGAAAAGAGGAGCTTGATGACCTGGGATGGCCAGATAGAAGGGGCTATCAGCCCAGATTGGGAAGGAGGGGTGAGAAAGATACAGATGGGCATTGACGAGATAAGCAGGAACTGGAAGACCTTTTTTTTTTTACTTAATTGCTTCTCCAGGGTATGGAGGGACAGCTAGTCACCCTTACTCAACTTCTGGTAATTTCCCAACTTCAGCCAGGCAGTGCCATGTGCTTAAGGCACATGAGGATCGAGCTTATATTTCATATTCATAAGTGGCACTTTCAATAGGGATAAGGGATAGGGCTGCTAACATTCATGACTTGGGGCTCACATATCTGAAAGACGATCTTCCTACATACATTCCCATGCACTAGCTATGGTCTTCAGAATGTCACCCGCAGGCTATTCCCCCTCTAAGAATGGCCCATCAAGCATTAACCAGAGCCTGGGCCTTTCCCATCACAACTCTCACTCTGTGGAACAGGATCCTAGAAGAGGAGAGGGGATGGAGATTTTCATGAGGTGCTGCAAGGCTTGTTGGCTTTGATGGGAGGGTGGTATGACCAACAGACATCTCTTAATGGGCGGGGGGGGGGAATGTATTTTGTGGTTTCTTATTTTGTTTTAATCTATGTTTTCATTATTACATATAAATCACCTTGAATCAAGAAGATAAGCGGGTATAAATAAATAATAGTGACATGTTGTTGCAGCAAGTTACTTAACCATCATGATGAATTCAATTCTTGTTAACAAACTGAAAAGTTCCAAGGCTTGGACAGAGTATCAGTTTACTCCACTGACATTCTTTTAAAGTGTAGTAGATACATCCCTTTGCATTCATCCATATCCAGTATTTGAAGATTAGCATTCTTTAAGGTGACAATACAATGGAAATCGTTAACTAATAATACTCCACTATTAAGCACTTCAAAACCTGAAGGAAATTTTCTTCCAGCAATGTGAAAATTTGCTGCAGTTAGCAGCCTGTTTTGTTTGACAGACTGCATTTTCAATCTGTATTTTATTATCTGTCAATACGTAACTCTTTGAAAGTCTTTGCTTGACTATGCAAAAAGGATATAAATACCACTACAACAGAGAGCCAGTTTGGTGTAGTGGTTAAGAGTGTGGGATTCTAATCTGGAGAACTGGGTTTGATTCCCCACGCCTGCACTTGAAACTAGCTGGGTGGCTTTGGGTCAGTCACAGCTTCTAGGAGCTCTCTCAGCCACATCCACCTCACAGGGTGATTATTGTTGTGGGGATAATAATAACATGCTTTGTAAACTGCTCTGAGGGGGCATTAAGTTGTCCTGAAGGACAGTATATAAATCAAATATTATTTTATTATTAGACAGGTATCTCAAAATTAACCACACCATGCAACATTTATGGAGTACTTACAGAAGTCTGTACTCTGGACCTGCATTGGTGCAGCAATTCTCAATACAGTTTTAAAAGTCTCTACTTTTCATTTCCAAGTTCAGCTGTTGAATAAGCTGTTGACACTATCAGAATAAAATTAACAAAGTATCTCACCTTTGTATGATTTAACACCAAAGGACAGCTAAATTAAGAGACACTGAACAATTCCACTGATCATAAATCAACTTTGTTGACACAAACACATGCAAGCTTTCTTGGATCCCAGAACCCTTTTTCAAGCAAAAAGCAAAGACACTCAGTTATCAGCTATATTCACAAACTGGCTTTAAAAAGTCACATGGCACAGAAAAACATGTCTTTCAAATATTGAAACCAACAGGCTCTCAAGTCTCACTGATTTAAATGAAGCCTAATTACTTTCATTGGATTACATCCAATGTTTCTGGTCTCTTTCAATCCATAGTGATGTCTGTTGTGGTCAGTGTTGGATGATGATTAAGAACAAACATACCACAACTCGTAAGGGAACTATATAGTAATCCAGCCCCTGGTCAAACAATAGATTTGTGCAATCAGAGGATTAGAGACACATTAGAAGTGATGTAATTGCTTGATTGTCTTGAGTAACATCTGAAAGTGGATCTATCGTTATCACCCAAACCTTTGACAGAACTACATGGTTGCTTTTAATCTTAAAAGTAGCCTATTTAAAGTTGGACAATGGTCATTTTAAATTTGAGGAAATACCTAAGTGTTGCACAACACTTAGTTTGGCCCAAACATGTAAAAAAACACCAAGTTATCAGTTTTCTTGAACAATCTATATTTACAAAGTGTAAAATATTAAACATTACTATTATAATAAAACCCATTATCTTAAATTTTTTGTACAAACTATATCACTTCTGTGTTATATAAAGGGGTGGTAGTGACAAGTTACAAAAAGTTAATTGACTACAGTAAGTGTAATACTGTTTCTATTTAATTCTGAAGAAATTTCAGCTTCTCCTTGTGGTACACCGGATCATTAATCTAAGGAAAACACCACCACCTCTTTAAGAGGTGGAATTCCTAGTATGAAACCACCTGTAGTGATATTAGTCATCAAATTTTTGAAGGTTAAGAAATCACAGAGAAGGCCACACCTGATCTGCACAGCCTTAAGTCTAACACTGCAAAACTCCTATGTAACAGGGAGTGACAAATACAAAGCAATTTCTTATTAACAGAATTCACATCACCTATAAATCACCAAAATGAAAATAAAGTAGCAGCCGGGTTAACATTTAATGTACTTTGTAATCCCCTTAAATGTGTTAAAGATAAGGTTTGATCAGTTACTTTTAGAGTGTAATATCTGCCAAATCAGTACAGTAATACTAATTTAGTATTACACTTTAAAAGTAACTGAGCAAATCTTATCTTAACACACACAACTTTAAAAAATGGTTATATTTTTTAGAAATAATCTGGAGACTTTACTAGCAAATAATGGCCATAATCTTTTCTACACAACGCATTAAACTCTTATAAAAGTTATCACCAAAAAAACCTTCCTTCTGTACACTGATACAACTAACTCATTTTCAGATTTTATAAAAAAACCTCACACATATTCTAGATTCATTTGTCTCCAACAGTTTTTACTGACATCAGTTTCTGTAGTCATTTCTCCCAATGTCAGATGTACATTTCCAATTCACCAATTAACATGTGAGGTGAGGGGGAGAAATATTCTACAATTCTAACTACAGATATAACATAGTAGTTAGAGCATTTCAAAGAAAGAACTAGCTTGTATTATGTAACTTTTGAGTATTTACATCTGCGGAAAAGTCATGACATAGATTCTGCTTGACTACTAACATTAGCAGCAGGAAACACTTTATCTGCTTGAGTAGTCCAAGAGGTTTTAAGTAAGACGGGGGAATGAAGTCACATATTAACAACCCGGTTATACGCATGTTTACTTTGAAGGAAGTACAGTGTGAACTACTTTACGAGAAATATGATGGGGATTGTAATTTTGACTCATCCCTACTGGTGTCAGATACCCCTAGAAGATCATTCTGCTATTGGACCAAAGAGAGTAATAAACAACTTTCACCACTTAAGACTTTAAGTAGCATTACCTAAGCCAAAGAGATATTAATTACAAATCTGCTGATCTTACTTTGGACAAGAAGAACGTTGTCATGTGATATCTCAGCCCCCACAATTAAGAAATGAACAACTTCCTTCTAACGATCACCCAACCCCATTTCTAACTTTTAAGTAACCTGTGTTCCCACTATCCAACCGACAGTCTCTATGGCTAGCTCCCACAATTGAGAATTCATCAGTATTTAGCCTTTTGCTGGATTAATAATCAGAACGAGTCACCAGCAGACATTTTCAGTACAGATGCATGACTGACTCTGGCTCGGTTAAAGCAAGACCATTTATCTTTAATCTACATTTAAACCCTTATTCGCTTAGGAGTTCACCAAGTGCCTTTGGGCAAATAGTTTATAGTTTATAATTATTATGATTTCCTTCACAAAGTTGTTTTAAGAATGAGAGAAAACCTGCCAGGCATTTGGCACATTAAAAGTGCTACAGAAACTAATAACAACACCACATGCAGATGCAACAGCACAGCAATAAAGGCCAGTAGACAAGTCCCCAGTTCTTTTGGTTTCCTCTCTTAACTAATTCTGCACTGACTCACTATGTGATGCTGGGCAAGTCTGTTTAATCTCCAGTTTCCTTTCTAAGTGACAGCTGTGATTGATTTAGCCAAGACTTCGAACATGACCAAGGAACTAAAAGATAATTATTTATATATAAAAATATAAGCACAGCTCAGGGACAAAGCAAGAGAGACACAAAGAAGCATAGGGAGAAGGCAGAGATCTTGGCGTCAGTGGGGAAAGACCGAGGAAAGGTGAAAGGGTAATGGGGACAAAAGCAAGGAGAAGGCAGAAGGAAGTACGTGGGATGGCAGGGAAGCATCTACTTGAAAAAGGAAGGAACAGGTGCAAGAGGACATTTAGTACAATAGGAGACAACAGGTGCTGTGCCAGGAGGGACATCGGTGGGCAGTGAAACGGATGCGAGGGGCGCAGCGCCTGGGCGGTAGTGTGGCTAGCGGAGCAGCAGGACGGACACGGGAGACCGAGCGCGATTCAAGGGGGAGCACAGCGGAGCCGGAAGGGGATCCGGCACCTCGTCCGACGTCCTTCGCTCTCGCCACCAGTGCCAACTTACCCACAGCGAAGAGCCTGAGATCCGGGCCGCTCCGTCCCCAACACCACCCGGCACCGACACAGGAGCCCGGAGGCCGCTCCGCTCTTCTCCTCCTCGCCTCTCTGCTTCTCCGCCCCGCCCCACTCGGGCTCCTTCCTTCCGGGTCCTCCTGCCCGGCTGGCCGCGGCGCGGCGGCGCTCGGGGCTGTCCCTGGTCGAGAGCGCTTTCTGGGTCTGAGGCAGCTACCGAGCCTCCCGACGACTTTCGCTCGATTCCTGGCGCAGAAACAGACAGCAGACCAACTGCCTGCGGCTCCAGAGCGATCTGCGCAAGGGATCACCTTGCTTCCCTCCGCGAGCCGTGCCCCCAAACTCGTGGGGAGTGGGGGAGAGCCTCCTCTCAAAGGGGCGGCCGAGCTTCATTACCGTATCACATTTAATCTTTGTCCCAGAATGTGGATCGCATCCAAGCCTTATTCCCTCAACCGTTTGTTTTGGATCATTAGGCCCTAAAATTGTTAATGCAACCAATTAATTATTTATTTAACAACTTTATACTGGGGCTCCAAGAATAACATTTGGAAAATGAGGCGCTATATTGGATCTTGTGGTCCCCTACACAACATAACTTTTAAAGCCTTCGTTAGGGCTCCACATCTTTTAGTGCAATTGTAGATACAGTTATGTTAACTGAACAAATAGTAAAGGGGTGGATTTTTCCCGACATTAATCTTAATGATGAATGAAAGAAGTAAATAGGATTGACGGTAATGAGTAATTTGTGAATGCTAAATTAAAGCTTTCATCCATTTTATTTATCTTGCATATTTAGTTCACCCTTCTCTCAAAGGAGCTCAGGGTATCCCCCCCCCCCTCATGTCAACCTGACAATAACCCGGTGAGGTAGCTTAGGCTGAGAATCGCTGGCCAAAGGTCACTCTGTGAGCTTCACAGCAAAGTAGGGTTTTGAACCCAGGTCCATTCTAACGAGTACATCACACAATCTCTTTGGCAGCAATTTTTGTGTGGTAGTAGCTTTACAACATAATATATGGGACAAACTGGAAGTTTTGAAATGCTGAAATCCCCTCTAAGCAAGTTACCACATGACTTGACCATGTAGGATTTTCATGGCAACACCATATATTTTTGACAAAGGTTGGAACTGATACAGAGACTTGTATGATAAGAATGAGGCATGGGAGGCCAACCTATAGCATGGATAATATAGGTTGCGTAGTCAGCAGGACTTGGTGGTACTCATGGACAGGAACAGGCATGTTCCCTATGAACCTGGCTATGGCATAGTTTTAGGCATATATTACTTTCAGCTTCTTTGGTGGTGTATTGCAAGACCTTAGTATGACATACTTTGGACAGACTATTGGTACATTAGCCAAAAAGATAGGCTACAGCTGCTATCAGGCCAATGATCTTGCTGAATTTCAGCCTGATTCAAGCGTGATTCTAGCAGGAAAAATATGTGACTTTACACATGACTATCTCATTTACCTTGGGTTGCTTTGTGTACAAAATGATGTGACACTGACTAAAGCTTAAGAGAAAGCCATAACAGAGCCATGGTCTTGGGTAACTCTTGTAATCTGGACCCTTTTCAGTCTGGTTTCAAGCTGGGCTATAGGACGGAGACAGCTCTGTGGGTTTACTGAATGACTGCTGTTTTAATGTAGACAAAGGCCATGCTTCTTTGCTGCTCCTACTGGATCTATCTGTAACCTTTGACACAGCAGATCATGCCATCCTGTTGAGGCGTTTGGAGGCAGAAGTAGGTATCAAAGTATATGCCTTGGAGTGGCTTAAATCATTCCTCATGGAATGGACTCAAAAGGGTTGCAGTTAGGTAATATGGGAATTACCTTGCAGGGTTCCACAGAGCACAGTCTTATCCCTCATGTTATTCAACCTCTATGTAAAGCCTTTAGGAAAAATAATTTGTAGCTGCAGAATTGAATGTCATCAGTATGCAGCTGACACTCAGCTCTATATCTCTGTATCCAAATCTCCTGGTAAAGCAGTAGAGGTTTAAATTCAGTTCCAAACAAATTGGAACTGAACCCAGATAAGATAGAAGTGATGCTGGTTGTGAAGGCAGAGAAATTGAAGGACATTGTGCTCCCCACTTTCAATGGGGTTCAGCTGACTCTTGCAGACAGGTAAGAACCTGGAGGTTATACTGGACTCAGTATTGCTGCTAGAGAAGCAAATTAATGCAGTTGCAAAAAAATGCCTTCCACAAATTCAGGTTAGCCTGTAAGACAGCCTCCTACCTTGACACGGCCAATCTGGCCACCTGGATCTACAGCACGGTAACACAGAGACGCCTATTTTAATGCATTCTACATAGGTTTCCACTCAAAATCAACTCAGAGACTCAAGTTGGTGCAGAATGCTGCAGCATTCTGCAGCATCAGGAGCTAGGCAGAACATGTATAATACTCCCATTCTGCAGTCACTCCATTGACTACCCATTATTTACTGCACTCAATTCAAGATTTTGACTATCACATACAAAACCCTTCATGTCCTTGGCCCCTCATATCTAGAGGAGAGCCTCTCTCCCTATGCCTTGCCATGGCAGGTCATTCATCTGAACAGGGCCTTCTGCAGATGCCACCCTGTGAATGGGTAAAGTCAACAGCTGCCCACACACACAATTCTTTGTAGTGGCCCACACCTAATGGAATGGGTTGCCTGAAGAAGTCAGGAACGCTCCCCCTCTCCTGGCTTTCTGCAAACTGTACAAACCCAAATTATTCAGGAATGTTTTCTTATCCAACCAGTAGGGCTGTGCTGTGAGGAAATGGTTCAAAGAGATGATTTGATAAAGAGAACAGGACTGTAGACTATAGTACTATGCACTGTTATTGTCATTTATTATGTCACGTCAGATTGTTTATGTTTTGTTTCTACATTGTTTCAGCTCTGTATAAGATTTCTTCTCGTTTTCAAATTTCTGCAATTTATAACTTATTGTATTGTTTATTGAATAGCCCACCTGTTGATTGTATTGAATTACACTGTGCAATTTGAACTATAAATAACATAAATAAAAATATATGTCTAACACTGCATGCATAGCAGCTGAGGGCCCAGTTTAACAAGATGTTAAGTGCATGTAACGTTACGCAAGTAAGTTCTTCTGTTCCACAGCTGTCACATAAACAAACTCATATACCTTGTAGGCCACATCTGGGAATGCTACCATGCAGAAGATGCCATAGTGTCACTGTCAGAATTTTAATCATGGCAGGTTACCTGCACCAGTGTTTGGTATTCTGTTCTAGATTAATTTTGAAGTACAACTGCGAGATCTTGATTATGTCAGGCACAACACAGCCAGGATGTTCTGAAATAAGGTGTAGTCTTGCATCTTGTAATACCGTTAAGTCACCCAAAATATGAATACTCCTGTGACCAAAAAAGTATTTAAGGAACAGTATGCATATTTAAACATTCAACTTTGCAGATATATTTGAAGCAACAAGGTAGTGGCCTGCTCATAATTTCTATATGAACTCTTGTATAAATAATTTTGAAAGTTAAGACTATAGTTTTTGTTAGCAAATAGGGCACTGAAAATTGTTATATGACAATATGCAATTATGTGTTGGTTGCATTTTGTATAATTTGCATTTATCGGCATCTTACAAATAATATTTTGCACAACTTCGTATAATTTATATTGAACTATTTCTTTTTATATGTTTTTAGTTGGTAATTAATTTAATATTAGACTTTATTTTGCTGTTTGTGGCATTGGCACAGCATGTTGCACTATATGTAGGTCAACTTTGTCAATAACTTATAATGGTCTATGACTAAAAACAAAACCAAAGATTGACTGACTTTCCTAATAATGAGGGATACATTGGAGGTCTGGTCAACACTTTCCCCCAATTTGATTCTCCACATCTTCATGTTCTAAGTCCCAGTTCCCAAATGTGATACCTGTTAAACCATACAGACTTCACTCATAGACTTCACCACTATGTTGTCTTACGTACTATCCATTACTTTAAATATGTGCTCTTATTTCATCCCTAGAATGCCTTATGTTGTTTCAGCATTTCTTCAACTCTGTATTGGATTCTTGCTAATGTTATGTCTTTATAAACTTGTGTTTATTTACCCTACGGCATTGTTTATGAAATTGTCCTTGATACTGACTGCACTAATCTCACACTGTGTAATCTGCCTTGAGTCTCAGTGAGAATAAATAAAAATAGTATTTTTTTATCCAATTACATCAATGTATTTTTCCATCTAAAACTAAATACTGTGATTTTGTTGCCAAATAGTTTCTTAAAGGGAACACTTTTAATCAGCATTCTGCTATACAAATGCCGACTTCAGTTTCAGAGAGCTGTGCTGGTTTATTTCTCATTTAATTTCAGTTGAGTTGTGACAAAATAAGAATTTTTGTGCAACAGAAAACAGTCAAGCATTTTCCAAGCTCTTTGTATCGTCAGAGCACTACCACTTGAGCATGTAAGTATAACATAACCCAGTGTAGTATTTCCCAAACAGCTGGGCACAGTTTCTCTACATTACAACCAAAAGCATCCTTCATCCTTCCGCTTGGAAAAGGTTTCCTTCTAGAGTAACGTAATGTCAATGCAGAGAAGCATGTCTGCGTAAACAAGACTTGAGGCAAGCGCTGAAGGCACTTCAGGGCCAGCAACTTCTTTCTCCGCCCTGTGGGCTCCAGCAACTGCACGGAGACTTGTAGTTATAACAGCCATAACTTTAATGTGGTATGTAAATAGGGAAGCTTAATGTAAAAGGGGGTAAGGAATAATAACTGAGTTCCAAAGAGAAGCCTTTAACTAAATCTTAGGTACTTGCTAGTAAAGTAATGAGTCCACTGCTTCCAGTCCCTTCTTCCTTGGGCCTTCCTGACCCAAGCAAATGTAAACCACATCAGTACCTGGAGATTCAGTATTACATCTGGATTCTAGAACTTCTTTATTCCAAATTACAGTCTTCACTGGTGTTCCTTCAGCTGCCACAGACTTGATCCTGGCTGTAATTCTCTCAGACTGCTTGTGTCCATTTCCCCTCCCTTTCTTTCCTCTCCCTCCTCCCCTCAGGAAAAAGCAACTGTTTCACAGTCAAAGGCTGCTGAGAGATGTAGTCTTTCAGTAATTCCATTACAGTAAGAATTACTCATCCTCAGATGAGCCTACCTCTTGTGTCCCTGCATGAGTCCATGATCTGAGAGTACCTGCTGTTGAAGAGGTGGCAGGCCCAGTAAAGAGGCACAGTAAGTTACCTCTTCTGAGTTTGGGTAATTCTCTTACATCAGGAGTTATGGAATGTTCATGTTACCTCTCCAGAAAACCTCATCAAGGCAGTATACCGAACAAAGTATGATACAACACAAAACACCGTAATTATTGTAAAAAATTAAAAAAATGATTAAAAACCTAGCCAGGGCACAAAAACCGCACAGAACACTGTGCAGCTTAAAAGGAATCTCATAAAATATTTCATAGGCTAGAAGGATAATTAGTAAATAAATTAATTACACAGCATAGACACGTAATATAATTATCTATAAGAAGCCAGCAAGGCTGGAGCAGTGAACCATGAAGAGAGACAGTGGACAACCTCCTTCAAATCAACAGGGTCCATCTGCATCTCTCTTTGTATCTTGTATATACTGTAGATAACCCCCAGAATTCTGTCTCAGTCTAATGTGACCAAGAAACAGAACTCAGGTGGAGGCAAAGCAGATATGCATGCAACATCAGGCCTGGTTTTCAAAGACTCCTGTCACTAGAGAACGACAGGGAACAGGTTTCGCTCAGTGGTAGAACACAACTATGCTTTGTAAGCCAGAGATCCCAGGTTTGGTTCCCTGCATTTCCAGATAAAAAGGTTTTAGCTAGAAAAGACCTTCATTTGAGAGCTGAGAGAATTGCTGCCAGTGAGAGTTGATAGTATTGGGATGAATGAATCCAAGTATAAGGCAGTATCATGTGTTCAATATTTCATACGTGGTGGAATACACCAAACTTTCTATGTCAGAGATCTTAAATTTTAATCTCCAGTATCTCTGCTTGACAATTTCCTATGAATTTTAAAATTCCTATCCAACACAGATGAGTTAGAATTCAACAAAGAATTGTGTGTTTGAATACAAAGTAGCAAGTCCCATAGACTTCAGTGAGACTCTTTAGCATGTATGCATTGCATTTGGCCCAGGCTAGTCTAATCTTATCAAATTTTGGAAGCTAAGCAGGGTCAGTCCTGGTTAGTACTTAGACAGACTTCTATGGAAGTCCAGGGTGTATATGCAGAGACAGGCAATAGCAAACTGCCGGTGTTTATATTTTGCTTTGAAAACCTCACAGAGTCACCATAAATTGGCTGTAACTTGACAGCACTTCTCTCTCTCACACACACTTTTGTATCTTTAAATCTGTTGATGACAATAGTAATCAGTTGCTTAAGTCAGTGCTGGATTGTGGACAGGATGGGAAAGTAAATTAGATCCAAGTGTTATGTTCTCCTATGCTAAAGTGATTAGCTGGATGAAACACAAAACAGCAACCAAACTAAGCACTAAAAATCTGCATTCAAGCAGGCTGAATGAAGTAAATAGTCTGGGAGATGAATTTTGTAAAGTATTACAGCATGAGAAGAAGGGTGTTGGATGACCTTTGATCTTTCTCATGCAGCAATACTTGTTCCCAATCTTTAGCTCCTACTTTACGTTTCCGGTATTAAGTAAACAAATGGATTTATTACCAGTTAATAAAAAAAGTTGGTATCCTTTACAACTTCATAACGGGTCAGATAATCAAACATTTCTCCTTCTTTTAAAATAATTTCTTATCCTTACTCAATGCTTCACTATGCAAACAAGAGAAAGGATTGGTGTTCCTGGGAAGCAAATCTGTACAACAAATATTCTGAGAAAATGATCCTAGGATTAGCAGTTTGATTGTTAGGGAAAATTAATCTACAATGGATTTTTTTAAAAAGAGAAAGAGCTTGTATTTTAATAATCCAAATATAAAAGCCACGTAATACTTTGTTTGGACCAACCAAAATGACACAAAACGTTTTAAGAAGGCTCAGCTGACTCCCTGATGTGAAAATGACAAAATCTGTTTTCTCTTGGACTCACTCCTCACGTGCTGAAAAATTGAACGTGTTTAAATTCGCCAGGCTGACTTGTACAGGAAGATCAAGGTATTAATTACAGGAGTCTTTATTGACCTTGCCCTTTTTTCATTAAACTCTTCCACACCCAGAAGAAGGATTGCCTTCCGTCCCTACGGAGAGATTCTAGACAGAATCATTGCAGCAGTACAAGAAGAAAAAGAATCAACTGATATAGCTCGATTGCATCATGCGCATCATCTCCGCTTTTATCTTTTAATATCGCCTTGTAAATAAACCAGATTTTCCCATCAGGTAAGGCGTGCCACAGGACTCTTTTGAAGTAGAAAAGTTACTTTTTCTGAGAAAAGTTAATTTCTAAAATCCATTGTGAGAAGTTCTTAAAAGCTCATGTCTGCTTGTAAATACATTTTAAATTGAAGCCTAATCCCCAGTTCGGGATGCTGGGTGGTGGTGGTGGTCTCTACGGGAAAGCGAAGGCCATTCTCACGACACTCTAGCCGTCTGCTGTTACGCCAGACATTCTGCGTGGCTTGCTATTCCTTATATTCCAGAACCCTGCTGAGCCGGATTCAAATACTAGCTGGCAAAATCGGAGGGGTATTTGCTAGGCAAAGAGAAGGCGGCTCACTGTACCTTTAAGCTCTTGCCTAGAAAGACCACGGCGCTTTAGCCGGACGCCACGCCTACCGCTGCAAACGTTCTGTCCCGGAAGTGCCACGTGTACGGAGTGCGCTTGCGCGGCCTGCCCTAGTCCCTTCCGGTGTGAGTCCGAGTGCCTCCCAGCCCTCCCCTCCGGGCGTGGTGCTGGGGCCGGGCCTGCAGTCACTGAGTCCCCTGCCGCCGCTATGGCCCAGCCGGGGAGACCCGCGTATGGCACTCAGAACGGGGCTGAGCAGCCGCAGCCCTATAGCAACGGTGAGCGAGGCCGGGCCGCATTGGGAGGAGGGGGGACGGTAAGGGGCGTGCTGTGGAAAGTATCCGTGTGCCTTCTCCGTTTCTGGCTTGGCTGGGCAGGGTGAAACTGCGGGTCCGAAAGGAGTATGTCTGTGTGGGTGCCGAAAGGGTTGCGCTTGCTTGGTGTTTTCCCGCTTGACAGTCTCTCTGTCGCCCGTGCATGGGACGTGTGGCTAACAATAAATCTGTCTCCTGGTCGTCTGCACTCTGACCACAGCATTTCCCCACTCGATTCCTTTTCGAGGCCTAGAGCTTCAAGACCGAGTTTGCCTGGTTTCCTGACTGGACTTTGATTCAGAGTCCACATACTAGGGATTAATGGGGGCGTGGGCTTTTTCTTAAACTAGCTTCATCTTGAATTCTTTGGATTGCCTTAACCTCGTCTTTATTCGCCATTCTGCAAGCACCGGCCCTCTTTACATAAATGTTATAAAGTTAATGTGTTTTGAAGTTAGACCCGTTCTTGGGTTGATGGTGTGTTAGTGGTGGGATATCTGAGGAAGTCTCTAGTAGTAAGCTTAAATGCTCTAAGTAAATGGCATAGGTGTATGTATTTGTTTACAACACTCATATATTCTGCTGTTTTCCTGGCAAGATCAGGACCCGATGAGCGTAACAGCAGATACAGCACACAAATAATAATTAAAACACAAATTAAAAAACAAGCTATTTGAACATATAATTAAAGCAGCTTAAGCCAGACCCCATTCTCTCTACCCTATAAGCTTTTTTAAAAAATTGTCTTGCCAGAAAGCTGGAAACGTAGGTGCTTATCTCAAACCTTCGGGTGGGCTGTTCTGTCCTGTCACAGGACAGTATTCCAGAAATAACTATGGGACTAATAATAATAATAAACTTTGCTTTACTATGTACTTTTTTGAAAAAGCTTATCAGGAGCATAGTCAGTAGGACACATATGATTTGAAGCTTTGCTTGATTAAATATCCCACATTCCTTCGTAAGGAGGAAATGCATATGCTCAAAGTACTTTATATAGTTTTGGGGTACAGCTTTCTTTTCTGTTCTTTGGTTGCTTCAAAAGCTCTAGTAATCATTCATGACCAAAGGACACTGTTGTGAGGGTTTGAATACATTAATGTAACATAGATACTTTTTTATCTCTCTGATTGCTTAATTTTGCCTTCGTCACTGTGGAATTGAAGCTGTCATCAGAAACTGGGTGGAGAATTTTATGAACTATGCCCTTTCACCCACGTGTACACCCACAGATCTTATGGGGTGAAGCAGATTTAGTAAGCAATCTTTTGACCTGGTCTCTTACACATTTATGATAGAACATTTTCCAAGTGCTTTTCAAAAGCATCCAATGAATCATCATTCTAGGTAATCTGTTTTTGGGGAGAAATATTGGAAATGAGAAATGTTTCTTCCCTGATTTCACAGGAACATTGCCTCTGGGTTTAGGAGAGAAGGTATAGAGTTCTGCTGTGTTGAAACTGTAGAAGGATATATGTAGAAGCAGAGTGCTGCAAACTCAGTCGGTATAAAATCATTTTGCCAGTGGTAGAAATCTTGTTCTTTCTGTGTCAGTCAGCTTTAGAATAAGCCTCAGTCACCATTTGGCTTTGTACATGTGGCAGGATGATAATTTGTGGCAGTGGGAGGATCTTGACATTGTGTACTGAATAGAGTTCTTGCACTTAGAATACCTGCAAATAGAATAGTAATCTTAAGACACTGATGCTTTATAAAGACAATTTGCATATTCTTTGTCTTTTAGAAGGGTCTTAATATTAATTTGAATACATAATGCTGGATTTTGAATGTAGCTTGTGTTTTACCAACATTGTGAGAGGCGTATACAGAAGAACAGTTCTTATTCTGAACTGCATTATAACCAGAACAATGTACAGAGAAATAGTAGTCTGCCAGTTGGAGCAAGAAAGCACTGTTGTTCAAAATGAATTTAACAGTACAAGTGAAATCAGAAGAAATAGGCAATCTAGCAGAATTAAGTGGGACCATCAAAGAATATAAAGTTGAGTGTGATAGTTTCATTTTAAAATGTAATCAGAATTCCTTTTCTAACGCTAGTTCAGTTGAGTCAAAAAAAGGCAGAAGAAATGGAAGGCACCAGTATAGGAATGAAGAAAATGATCTCAGAAGTACTCTTTAAGACTCTTTATAAGCAATTGTTAGTTTTATCAATGATAAAATTGGTGCTCTATTGTCAGACAGCAGAGGTCCACAACCCAAGGGGCATTGAGAACAGATACTGAGCTGAGGCTGCTGTGAAGGCTGGGTCCAATCACAAAACATTGGGAGGTTCTACAAAGTGTTTGAAGAATCCAATCTAGTTATGTTTCTATAATGGAGGCAGCTATTATACCCCCTGTGAACACAAATGGGATACTTCTTGGGCTCTTTGGAAGTGGAGGAAAGTCAGAACTGTTTCGTTGTGATGGGGAAGAAGCCTCAGCAAACAGATTGGGGTTCACTGGAAAACATGATCGTTTTAGCTGTTTTTCAGTAAAGCAGATTAGCTTGTCCCTGAAAAAGTCTTCTAACTGGAAGAGCATTGGATGTTATTGAGTCAAAGGTGACAACTTCAGGACTTTGACATGAAATAATATACTTCTTGATATGGTTTTGTGGCTAAAGTATAGCCTTACATATTTCAGCATTGGTACAAGCAGATCATGTTCCTTTACTTCGGGCCGACTGTGATGGGGCACCATCAGTCTTGTCTAATACTGTAGCATTTAGCCATTCTGCTCTACCACAATATCTTTGTTTCCATGCCTGCCAGTTCCCTATTTTACTCTCTTTCCACCTCCTTAATCTCCTCCTCCTCAACTCTCTTCATTCCCAAATGGATCCCACTGTGCTTACTCTTAGTGATATGCTTTTCTTGCCTTATGTTCACACTCTTTGGAAGTTCACATTCATTCTTGTGGTTTACAAATCCTGAAAACTGTTCTTTTCCACACTGACATTTCATCAGCCTAATACCATACAGCTGTATAGCCAGACATTCACAGATTGTGTGTGGGTTTGTTAGCCAGCTTACAAGTACAGTTTGAAAACACTATTACCTATATTCCTAGACTAATCAGACCTTATCCTAACTGTTAACAGAAGATATAAGATTTAGATTTGCTTATTATGAACCTTTGTAAAAGATTTTATCCTTTTTTGACTTGTATTTATAAAATAGTAAACCATAACGAAAAAAGGAGAACAGGCTTTTGGACTTCAAAACTAAACTTGCCATCTCTTTAGTCGTATCTAAATTTAAGAACCTGTGAAATGATTTTTTTTACTTTTAAGCTGTGATTTATAACTTTGACTTGTTTAATGTTCTTGTCGGCCAGTGTTTAATTTTTATACAGGAAATTTCACAAAAACTGAACAAATGTAGGCTGGTGTGAGGCATTGTAATCAGTAACAAATAGGATTTTTATACCCCAAAATATACATACTGAATAGTATTTGAGCATTATAATCTCTCTGTTAATAGGACCAGTACAATGTTTAGTTTTAATTCTTGTCCAAAAGAACTTAATAAAAAGATAAACAAACTCATTTTCTAAGAGTGAGAAGTTCTGTGGCACCTTAAAGACTAACCCTTTTTATGACAGTAGTTTGTGTAGTCCAGTTTTTCCACATAATTTTTTCAGGTTAAGAGGAGGGGTTATAACTTATTTTAGAGCACATGCTTTACATGCAGAAGGCTCGTGGTTTCAGAACCTGACATCTCCAGGTAAAAGATTCTCAGGTAGTCTGTAAGACCTTCACATGCTGATGTTCAGAGTAGACAGTGCTGGCCTGACTTGGCATAAGTTTCACATGTTCAAGACTGCAATTCTGTACAGAGTTACTTGGGAATAAACATTATTGAACCTACTTGGATGGACTTCTGAATAAATAAGCATATAATCAAACTGAGATCCCTAATTGCTGGGTTTGAAAAGATTTTTAGTAGAAATGTGTAGCAAATCTCATTTCATTTTTTTTAAAAAAGAATCTCACTATTTTTACTGGCACGGTGTGTCAAAAGCATAGTCAAAAGAGGTGATTTGTGTTAGTTGTGGTACTGTGCTCCCTATCCCCCCTCCTGGCTGTGAAGATGGTCTGCAGGCCTAGAGCTATTATGCTCTTAAAGTCACAGTGCAGCGAATTCTTTTTGCACCTTAAAAGGCACCAGGAGGAAGAACTTCCTTTCCACTGGTGACCTGTGCACAGCTGTAGTATAACTTTTATTCATATAGTACCCATGGATCTTTCCAAAACTTAATAAATCTGAAATAGCTGCTACAAGTGGCAAGTTCCAAAAGGAGGAGGAGTGGAACCTTTTGTTGATATCCAGCTCTGCAGTGTGCATATATGAAATGCCATTTTAAGATAGTGTAAGCCTGTCCATCTTTGGCCTCCAAAGAAGGTTACTTCTCCCATCAACCCAACTTGAGCTAATTATTTGTTTGGGGCAGTTAGGGTATGGAAAGGGTTTTTATCCGTTGGCAGGTATCTATATCATTCCTAGAAAATTTACATATTATGTTGAAATAAACTTGAATCTTGTGGCACCTTAAAGACCAGAGCCCACCTCAAATGACTGAATGATCCTTACTTTCTGAAAACCCTAGTAGTACAAAAGAATAGACATCACAAATTTGATATTAAAGTCCGTAATATTCCTAAACTTGTGGGAGAATACTTCAATCTACACAAACTTCTTTTGTTGACCTTAAAGTCCTCATTCTTATCTAGAATAATTTGAGATTGAGACTTCAACATGAAACTGCTGAATTGTAATACATTAAGAGAGCTCACATTGTCTCCATTTCAGGCTTGTACCAGGACCTGGGATTACTTATTTGCTATAGGTATTAACTGGCTCAGCAAAACCTGGGCCTCTCCATCCATTACAAGTGTTAACTAAGTTAGCATAACTTGTGAACAGTGTCTGTATTTTTCATTTAACATATTTTAGTTTTATGTAATTACACTTCACCTCATCCTTCCTGCATTTCCTTGACTCTGCTCTTTTTTTGTATCTCCTGTATAAATGTGTGCGTAGTGGGGAATGGCTTACAGGAATATGCTGAATTAAAGTGATTCACTTTTAAGGTGTAACAAGTTTTTTGGAGCTTTAATACATAGTGGAATAAATATATTTAAATTCAACCTGTTCCTCAGCCCCCTCACCAACATGCTTCCAGCATAATTGGCGTAATTGTTCCGTGACAGCCACTGTTTCTAGCTGGTCACTAGAGTTGTCTGAAATTTGGACCTTGGAAAGAAAATTTTAGAAAAGTGCTGATGTACCAGTTTGTTGACAATAACTAAAGCTCTTTGTTACAATTTTTAAACAGGTACCAGATGTTCCCCCACTAGTTAACTGGCGCTATTCCAGTGACGAGAGACTTGTATTAGGACAGCGCTGCATTCTTTCTTCATGCTTGCTTTTGGCATAATAAATTATGGCAACTATCCAAAGAAATTACTCACAAAATGGACTACTTACAGAACTACTTATAAAATGGATCTTTGCTGTCTCCTGACAGCCTCATGCCCCGCCTTTACTTAAAAACTGCTCCTGATGGATGGGGGACTTTCCAGCATGGTGTGGAATGTGGCAAAGGAGGTTGCAGAGGGAATAGGAAAGTCACCTCCTCTTTGCACAATTGTGATTGTTTTCTGCTTGTGTAGTGTGGGGAAGGAGACTTAATTATTCTCTGGACCCAGTGCAGCTAATGCAATACTTGAATTTAAAATCAGATTGAGAGACTCATGAATCCACTACCTGGGTCTTATATGAGCATGGCCCCCTGGTAATGTTAGCAGGGTCCTGAAATTATGGAACTGTTGTAGCCTTGATTTGCATAAAGAAAACTGCTTATATCTCATGTTCCACCACATACCTTTTGCAGTTCTAATGGGGGAGGGCTTGGAAAATCACAACGTCTGTTTCTGTAGTTATACAGAATTTGGGGACATTATACGTTAATTTATTGCTCCACAACTGCTGGTCTCTGGAATGAATTTCTTCCCTGGTTGTTAAAAGACCAGGCTTTTGATAAAGTTATAGAAATAGATTTGTACTTGCTAATGACAGCAAGTGGGCCACACAAGGAATGGCTACTTTTAGCAATGAAGTTGACTAAAAAAAGCATTTGCCTTTTGTTGAGGCTTCTAATCTTGATTGTCACTTGAATCAAAGTGATATGTTATTTAGATTTCTGGTAAGGAGCAGTTTCCTTAATTATAAGTTCTTTCATTCATTATTTGCAGCTATTGATCTTGTTTTTTGGTATGCTTTTGTTTGTGGCTGTAATAACTTTAGCTTGTATGAGGTCTTCTCCCTTGTAGACAGAAAAGTTTATGGGGAGCAGTATTGATGGGAAAAACAGCCCATGAGGAAAAGGATTAAATACATCTTGCTGCTGTTCAGATCATATCAGAAGCCTCCTATAACTGTTAACACAACTGTTGGGAGATGTTCCATGTGCCTTCATGTCTAGGTTGTGTGGTCTGAGCATCATTCATGGTGGGTAGTGGGCATGTCTTTCTTTCTTTGACATGTCATTTTTCTGCAATTCCTCTGACTTCAGTAACATCCCTAAAGCCCCCAACCCTTTCTGGAATTGACAAGTACTGCACTTTCCTACTGAAATAACTGCTGTTGATGAAAGTATATAGTGATTACTCTGTTGACAAAATGTGCTCTCTCTTGCTCTTTTACTACTTCTGCTCTATGTTAGTGCAAACTGAAGATGAGTAAATGTGCAGCTTTTGTGCCACTTCAGCTATGCATGGAATGAAGCTACTCAATATGTTCTCCAATCAAAACTCTGTTGAATTTATTCTGATGTATTATGCTGTGATTTTGTTGTTGTTTTACTGAGAATAAAATATTATCTTAATGTACCTTTTGATTAAATGTTAAGAAAAGGAAGGGGCTTATCCTCTGCTACTTGTCTGTCTTATTTCATTTTGCATAGGTTTAAACTGCATGCATTTAGCCTTTTCACACCATCTAATTACAAACAATATTGTAAAGTCTTAAACAAGATTAATTCTGCATGTAGAATTATACCCAATTACAAACACCTTAATGCTCATAATAGGTTTGTACAAAGGCATAAATTCAGTTTAACCAATGAAGTAAACAAGTCTCATTTTTTTATGATAACTTTTTTTTAATATATAAACTTCTGTGTTAGGATGATGGGCTGCAGCCAATAACACATTAAACTGTTATATCAGGTTGGCAACAGTTATATATTATTAGAATTTGTGTTTCTTTCCCCTTTCCAGTCTGTTTGCTCCAGTTTGCTTTGCTTCTATAACTGAGACATGATTTGTCAATGGCAAAAATATGCTATGTGGTATTTATTCAGTTGAAGTTTTTTAACTCTTCCCCCCTGCAGGTCCTGTGCAAAGCCCAGTGATGAATTCAT
The DNA here is from genome assembly GCF_028583425.1 of Eublepharis macularius. Taxonomy (NCBI): domain Eukaryota; kingdom Metazoa; phylum Chordata; class Lepidosauria; order Squamata; family Eublepharidae; genus Eublepharis; species Eublepharis macularius. The sequence goes on from NC_072793.1 coordinate 73,837,702, forward strand.
CACATCTGTCAGATGGACAAGCATTTAATTCTTGGGTTCCAGGTGTGTATTCCCAGCAAACAACAACAAAGAATCCTCTGCATACATCTGCTGGACTGTATAACTATGGTAGCTCACAGCAAGTTTCATCTTTTAGTAATTATCAGGGACCTGGGCAGACTCTTAATAGACCACCTACTGGATCTTCTATGGCAGCAATACAGCCTAGACCTGTTGCCCAAATGCCTGCTCCATTGCAAAACTCAGCTGCTGTATCAACCTCTTCTGGTAGCTTTCCTTCTGGAGTTAATTTCCCAGCACCCTCAAACTGGCAGTATGGGCAGACTCCTTTGAATCGGCCAACAGCTGGCTCTCAAGCAAACCATTTTGCTCACCCAGCAGCAGCAATGCAGCCATTGCTGTCATCGTCAGGGAATACAAATCAACCCACAAGCTATCATTATGTTTCTTCTCCTGGAGGTCCACCAGTTCAAAACAGCTACACAAAGCCAGGTAAGCAAAGGAACTTGTAACTCCTCCAATACATTTGTTTGTAACTTGACTGGTAAATAATCCTGATTATTACTCATCCCAAGGGCTTGAGTCCAACTCTCTAAAATTATAATTTTTCAGATCATGGCACTTGAGAGAATATGTGCAGGTTTTTAACCACTTTCTACTTTTTAATATTTTGGACCAATGCAAACTAAAGGGAGAGGTGAACTCAGTCTTGTATAGTTTGTCCCCCACCCCCCAACCACACACACACCAAAAGATTTTCCCAAAAAACTAAGATGATATAAAGAATTTTCTATTACAGAAATAAATTGAACAGAAGCAAAGCACAGATATCTCATGTATAGTCCTAAAGTAGTATGGAAACTTGAGAAATATCATAGCTAAAGATCTAGGTAAGTATTAAGATACAATTGAAGAACTAAATCCAGAAAAAAGGTGGCTGTGACACTTAACTGACTAAAGGTTCCAAATTCTCTAGTTTTAGGGGAAATATTTTTCCCCATAAATAAGTAATATCCAAAATGGGTTACTGAATTTGTTCTTTCCACCTCCATTTTAAGCTCACAGCAACCCTATGAGGTAATTCCAGATGGGGAGCTGGGTTAGTCTGTAGCAGAAAAATAAAGCCTTAAAGAACAGCAAAATCTATTCTCACATAAGGTTTCATGAATCGGCTTGATCCATCAGATGCCTGAAGTGCATAGCCATTAGGCTGGGTGATCTTGGTGGAGATCCTGATGGAGTGAGCTCTGGCTCATGAGAGTTTATGCTGGACTAAATTTTGCTAGCCTCGATAGTGCCGTTGGAATTCTGCTTTATTTTCCTGTGAGGTATGTTACTCTGAGAACGAGTGTCTAGCCCAAGGCCACCTGCAACCCCAGTTACAGACTGGAGACTTGAATGTGGGTCTCCCAGATTCTAATCTGACACACTATACTACAAAATGATGTATGAGTTTAACTTTGCAACTTCCTTTTAAACCTCAGGAGGATTTGGAATCTTTAGTCATCTGAATGTTGTAGCAATCTTTTTCTCTCTTTTTAGATTCAAGACTTCAGTCCTCTGTATGGTTGTTTTCAAGCTGGAATACAAAATTAGCATCTTTTTCATTTCTGCCCTATTTCATCAGTATATAAGGGATAGGGTTCAGTGAACTATTGGTGGAGCTCCATTTGAAAGCATGGCTTTCCCACATCTTTTTCCTGCTTTCCATGTTCTTTTCCCCACATTTCTGAAGATTGAAGACCTCTTAGAATAGCATGGGATGAGAAAGTTAGGAATTAGGAGAAATGGATGCCTCCCATACAAGTGAAAGTGCTTATACCATGGCAAGTGAAAGTGCTTATACCATGGCAAATTAGAAATGAAGCTCATATAATTTGTTTTTCATTTGAATATATGTTTCACTGTTACGTGTATTTTTGTGATATAAAGAATTTTATCATAATTTCTCTCCAAATCTTTTTGAGACCCTTTTTGTAGCTATTAGGATTCACAGCTTATAACTTCCTCTGGCAACATTCAAGTATACATTCATGCAGAGATTCCTCTGTGGCCAAATAGAGAGGATTTTCTGCTAGCCATTCATTTTTTTCTGTTTATTCAAATATTTATGTTCTGCCTCCCCCCCCTGCCCCCCCCATGGTGCTCATCAATTTTTTTGGGTTGTCTCCTAAAACAAAGATGCTGTTGAAGAACAGAGTTATGATTTGCTGGGTTCTTGTCTCACTGGGATAGCAGTTAAGCAGTGTTTAACTTATCTGTGAGGCCTGGAATAGAAAAGTATTTCTCAGACATATCTGAACAGGTCAGATACAAAAACAGGGTTAGAGCTATCAGTATTTTGGAGGGGAGATTAGTATTATATAGTTGCTTGCTTGTACGAAAAGGGACAATTTCTTTCAGAAAGCGCAAAATGCCTATCAATCTGGAGCATAGTTAAAGATCAAAATATGTCCAGTATACAAAATCCTACTGATGCTTCTGTTCTGTAAATAAGAATACACATTAGCTATTAGTCGCTTACATTGCTGGGTAATTTTATGAGTAGGGAACTTCTCTTGGTGGTACGGAAGAGAAGTACGGAATTAAGTATGTCTTCTCACTGAAGAGCAGTGAAATACTTCAGTGTTGCTACTGGCAGGGTTAGTAGGGAGAACATTTTTCCTAAAGTATATTTATATAGTACTGTACTTTTTTGATGTTGAGTCCTACCCATGTTGGTGGGTTATAGAAATTTTCTGCAGCATGACTAGGGTACACCTGATTTACTCTAGCATCGGCAATTACTGTTCCATCACCACTTGATCCAGCCACTTTATGTGGTTTGATGGCATAATGGATGAATCTCAGCAATTTATTCTCCTTTCCCTTCTGCTTGACGAAGTCCAACGCAAATTTGCATATTTCTACTCCACCTTTAGCCCCATGAAGAGATTTTGCCCCCTGTTAATTCAACATTGATGTCACGTTCATATTGGGAAGTTATCCCAATTCTTAACAACCTTTACGAGATTTTTAAAATGTCTGTCTTGAAAGCTGGTGAAAAGAAGTGTTTCCTGATTAGGTGGTACTGATTGAGAAAGGAAGATTAAATTCTTTAAACTAGTTTGGGACCTTCTGTAATAACTCTTACACGGAGTTAAAATTAAAACCGAACCAAAGTAAAATTGTTCATTGTGCTATGTTGATTTGAAGTTCTGGCTTTCCCCCCCCAGGTTCTGTTCCTCTACCATTTAATCAGCCGACGTATACACCAATTCGACCTCCTTTAGGACCTCCTCCAGCTTCTATACAGCCATCAGCCCCCCCTTCAGCTCCACTAGCAAGTATTGCATCACAAGCTGCACAGAATTCAGCAACAAAGCAAGAAGGTAAGGCATTACTTGCTTTATGACAGGGGTCCCTAGTGTGGTGCTAGTGGGTGCCGTGGCGCCAGCTAACACTTGTCCTTGTGCCTGCCAAGTATTTTTTAAGAAAGGGGGTGGGACCAAGATGGGAGTTTTGTGTAATAGGGTTTCTAATTGGTCATTGGAGATCTTATTGGTTGTGCAGATCTTTAAAAATGTTGCTTTGGCAGTAACTGCCCCCACAGCACAAGGATTTTCACTGCGTGACTGAAGGTAAGCTGTGTGTATGCAATAAAATATTTGAAAATAACATTTTAAAAGGCATTCTGTTAAACAGATCTTCTGCCTAAAATGCTGAAGAGTTACTATTAGAGTTTATGCATAACTTAACTCTCTTACATTTTGTGGCTGACACTGCCTCGTATGACAGCCATTTTATAGCTCCACCAATCACCCTTTGTCCAAGTTCTAAAGGTGTCCGCAGGCTCAAAAGGTTTGGGGACCCCTGCTTTATGTTAATAAAAATCATTTGGTTTTTATCACCCTGAAATGCAGCTATTTATTTTTGTTTTTAGCTATGAGTTGAAGGTTATTACAGCAGCAGTATTCATATGTACACCCCCTCCAGATTGCAATCCAATCACAACTGTATAGCCCCCACTCAGTTCTTACAGAGGCCATTGAGCCAGATACATCTACACTGATCTTTAATTCCATGAACTATGTTACCCATATAATAAATCATGGCGGCTTTTTGATTTTGTTTTTGCAATTTGGTACTTGTTTAGTTTTTTGTAAGTTGCTTTGAGTCCTTCTCAGGAGACAAGGCAGCCTAAAAATGCCCAAATAAATACAGTTCTTCATATAAAAGAATTTAATGTGCTCTGTTTTTAATGCGATATTGAGCTTATTTTGATCTTTGATCACCTTCATTTTTACACCAACAGCTTCTGAATTCATATACATTTTATTTTTTAAACAAGTATAATAGCTTGCATCAATAGGAAGACTAGGGAGAGGTTGACATTATGAGTAATGAAGGTAAGAATTTCTCATATTTACCTGTGTGTTCAAGAAATCCTTTTTCTCAGCAGTCAAAAAGAACTTGGGGGAGGGGAACATTGGGATAATCTGCATTCGCTAACTATTTTGTTCAACAATAAAATAAAACTTTATTTATTTAATTGTATTTCTAATCTACTCTCTCCACAGTGGGCTCAGAGCGGATCACAACATATATCATAATAATAGAATAAAACATGGTAGCATAAAACAAAATTAAAAAACCTATAATACAGATTACTTAAAAACAGGGGTGCAAGTAATTGCACAACCCATTGAAACAAAACCTGTGGGGCCGGGTGGCCAGCTGCAGATGGACAGCAATTGCAGGAGGCTGGTTAGGTTGCCCATGTGCCTCAACCACTTTAGAGAGTGCCAGCATAATTTTAACAAGATATTGGTGTAGAAGCTCTGAAAGGATTCACTTTCCTGGTAACAGACTATCACCCCCTGTTAGCAGAGACATCTTCTATGCAGTTGTCCGAAGTAGAGTTCTAGCAGGCACCAAGGAACAGACTTAAAAGATGTTATTCTTACGTTGTGATATGTTGAGGTGGATCCAGTGGTCTATCAGGCAAGGTTCTGAGGGCGGTATAGCTTCTGCATTTTCCCTTCCAGTCCAAGGGCGCTGGTTCCTAGGATCACATGAATCATGTAGAATAACAGCGCACAGGTTGGTGGTTTGAAGCATAGAGGGAGAAGGGAGCAAAATTGGTTTTTCTGCTTCTTCTGTCCGTAGACATGCATTAATGGAAGAGAGAGCAAGGAGCACTTTTGGTTTCCCTTCTGCTTCGTCATTGCAGCCCACTATTTCTGGTGGCTATTTCTCCACATGAGTCCTCTAATCCCTTGAATCAACTTTCTTGAAGTTGAAAGGAACTGTAGGCAGAATCCAGCACACTTTTTAATTTCATGTTGTGCATACTATATTCTTGCTGATCTGCAGTGTGAGGCTGCCCTGCCACATTAATATGGTTGTGGAAATCCTGGGGCATCCATAAATGAATGAAATATAGTCATTTTAGCATCTTTAGTTTTTTGACTTGGTGTTTGTGGGCTAATATAAATTATCTGAGTTCTGTGGCATTCAAGTAGTATTGCATAATTTCCCTGTAATATCAAATGGCCTGATCATTTAAAGAAGACAGCAGAATGTTCATGGAAGTTTTATTCTTAGATGTCGCTTTATGTGACTATCCTGATCTATAAACAGAACAGCAAACACCAACTCAAGCTGCTTTAATAACAGATACTTTGACAATCTTAGAAAAGAATTAACGGTAACAAGGAAGAGTTATTTTGCTATAGTGACCAGATACATTAAAATACCATGGCAGGAAAGCTTCATCAAAAGGCTTAATTTATTCTTGTAAACTGCTAGATGGTGGTACTTGCTCATCTATGACTGTTAATCATTCCCCTTATTCTGACAATTTATGGTCCAAATTCAGCATTTTAAATGCATTAAACCAATCTGATCAAAGAGGTCTGGATGGAAGAAAATGCCATTTTTTTTTTGTTTTCAAAATCTTGAAATCCTAACTGCAAGTATATTCAGTTTTGATTAAACCACTTTGCTGTTCATGGGAAACTGTCCCTTAGCATCCATCTGACTTAGAAATGATGAGTGCTGGTTAAAAGTGCAAGAAACACTATGCACTGAATTTGTATGATGATTAATAAGCTACAGTCGTTCTTTCTTATGGAACAGAGACAAAGGGGCAGCTGTTGTGTTTATCAGGACTCATTTTAGTATAGGCATGTTTCTGTACCAGAAAGTGTTAATCAGCAAGTATCTTTTGGCACCAAATGTCTTTCATCAACACTCCTTTTAAGGAACCTGCAGAATGCTGTCTTGAGCAGTTTTTGATATTTTTGGTATTTGAGTTGGGAGAGCAATGGTGAGAGGAGGTCAAAAAACGTTTTTTCCATCTGTGGAGGAGAGGTATTGTTGTAAAGGTTAGTGCTCCACCGGCAGGGCTGTGCTTAAGATCTTGCAGAGTCCTTCCATTTCCAGTGAGATGTAGAGTCCACCCTCCAGTACATGCCCTACCTGCTCTAGAGTATCAGGATATTCCCAGAGCTGCCATTAGATACATGCAGAAAGACAAATCAGGAGTCATGACAAAAAAGGAGTTTAAAAATCCACGGCCAGATCAATTTGGTGCAGTTTATTTCAGCTGCTGCCAAAGCCATGTGCCGGCAGCTTCTAAAGGCACACTTGCCTGGTGAGGCTGAGGAAGAAACTGCATGGAAGCACAGCAGAAGCACCCTCTGACAATCTCTCCCCTCCATCCAGGAATGGGGATTATATCTGTTGTTTTTTTATATTCTGGGCTAACATCAGCATGTAAGATGTTAAACTGCTTGTAGCCTACAAAATTGACAGATAATGGTAAATTGTTAGTATGGATTGCCAGCATGTCAGATTAAAGCCTTTTGTTTTTTCATGTACTTATTTTATTTAGGGAATTTTTATGCCACGTCTCTAGAGAACCTGCCCAAAGTGGCTTACAAAATACTATAATAAAACATAACATGAAAAGTTATAAATTAAATCTCAGCATAAAAAATAATTAACAGATGTTTTCCTTAGCAGGTGATGCTTCATCCACTGCCAGCGATGGATCACTGGTCCAGAATAATTATGATACAATAGAAGGAGGTGGCTTCTCAGGTAAGAAATTTCCTTAAACTTATCAACTTTGTTTTGTTGCCATCTTTCAAAGAGAAATAATATTAATAGTAAACAAACAGCAAGGAGTGATAGTAGTCTCAGTAAATTTCCTGTTTATTTGCTTAACAATGTAGTATATGTTGAGGTATCATGATTAAGTATTAACCATGCTTCCATCATCCTGACTCTACATGTGCCTGTATAGTGTCCCTCTAATGATGTGGTGTAACAGTTCTCACTTTCTGGTTAACAAAATCCTGAGTTATTAAGTACTGATGCAAGACTCTGTAGTTGGGAACTTTATTTTCAAGAAACAGGAAGTGACCATATGGCTTATGCATTATTTAAAGCTAGACACTTTACATGTCGTATTATAGTTTTAATAATAATGGCAGATGTATGGGAACATTGCTGAAAGTATAAGCATAGTCTTTCTTGAGTATATTATAGAGTCTTTCTAGAGCTGGGACCCACATTTAATCCTCAGGTGGCAACATAGGGTTCACTGTTCTTCCAAGCACATGGCAAAGTCATGTGATATGATAGGATGTGAGTAGGGAGAGTTGTGACCTTACTGTGGGCAACAGACCAAGAGATATTTAGACAGAAAACACAGACCAAGCATGAAGAGCTGAACTGTAGTGAGGAATAAGTCAAGGAGGAATCCTCTCCACCGCTGAGTATGCTCACCATCCTGTTGTGCAAAGACATACAAGAGGTTTAGAGCCTTGTTCTCTAGAAGCAGGGCCTTAGCATCCCCCCACCCCTGGCAGTGCATAAGTGCTTGCCATCCAGCAGGCAAGGCTGCGCAAGTCACTTCAGAATTCCAACTGTACTTGCAGAATTTATATTACTAGGCTACCATCAACAAATCAAAATGTTTTTGAAATGTGATCACTAGAAAAAGTAGAACTTGGACTGTTCAATCAAAATAATCTGTATGTTTGAAAATAATAAGATTCCACTTGATACAAGTTGTAATTTTTCCTGCCAAATGCTCCATCCTAAGCATACAGTACTGCCATAGAAAGCCTTAGGATTGAGCTTCAGAACAAGTATCTTATAGAATTGTCCATTAAATGCTTTGGAATTCAACAAAGAATGGATTTTGTTGGTTATCCCTTTCTCTTTTGCTTGAAAATAAACTTCCCTGAGATCAGTAAATGACTTTAGGGTTGAAACGTTAGCACTATTGCTGGCTTTTTAATGAATATATTCTTCTTCTAGCAACCACACATACCCCTTCTGCTCCTCCTAATCTTAAAACAAATAGACATGTTGGGAGTACTTATCCCAGCTTGCCTCCAGGCTACCAAAATGCATCTCCACTTGGAGCTCCAAGAATGTCGTCCCCAGGGATGCAATATTCATGTGGACCGCAACAGTTTCCTCAGGTAACTTAACCTTGCTGTTTTTTGACAATCATTACTCTCTGTCTACAGACTTCTGTGGTGTTTGAGGGCATAGGAATTGGTCTTTTATGGTTCAGAGTTCAAGTAAGACCTTTCGGTATATTTATTTTTAAAACTTATATCCTGCATTTTCTCCTGCAAGGGGACTCAGTGCAGCTCACAATTTCAGCACTGAAACACCATTTGTGTTAAACCTGTTGGTTGAAAAGCGAATGCGAATATCTCTTGTACAGCCAGTTCCTACAAATTAGAAAGTTTTACAATTTAATTTCACTAGCACAAACCTTTAATCTCTGAACTATTGCTACTTAATTATTAACTCTGACAATGTGGCATAGAGTCTCCTGCCCAGTAGGCTTGCTGTCTAAATTAATGGTCAGAGATGCAGGTCGTATGTATGAACAAATAGTATGAGGGGAAAATCAGGTGACAGTAGAGGCTTCCATAAGATGGGGAATGAGAGTTTTAGAAAAATCAAGCGGTAGTTACAGATTATGAGGAGAAGCGTAAACAAATTGGTAGCAGTAGCTTTGCTTTGTGGTTAGCAAGAAGATTGAGGAACAAACATGTATTTGTATCAAAAAGAGTCCAGTAGCACCTTTAAGACTAACCAATTTTATTTTAGCATAAGCTTTCGAGAATCAAGTTCTCTTCTTCAGATGCCTGATACAGAGACTGGTATCAGGCATCTGAAGAAGAGAACTTGATTCTCGAAAGCTTATGCTAAAATAAAATTGGTTAGTCTTAAAGGTGCTACTGGACTCTTTTTGATTTTGCTACCACAGACTAACACGGCTAACTTCTCTGCATCTATGACCATGTATTTGTATGGCATCTTGAAATGTAGGCGTAGATGCTTGAAGATGCTTGTTGTGACTGGGAGCCAAAATAGAGACATTAAATGGGCAAAATGGTGGTAATAGTTACAGAAAGCTGATCTGAAATGGAAAAAATATAAGATGGCCTTTATAGCATTTGGTGCAAGAAACAAAGCGTGGCTCTTACTGATCGTGAAAATGTATCAGTGTAAGAACTATTAGCTGCCTGAATGAGTGAGGAGTTGGACTTGAACTTGTTGCCAAGACTAACTGCAGAAGCTGATACTTTCCTGAACTGATTGCTGACCTGTTAGCTGTATGAATTCAGGGTTTGTATGAGTTTTGACTGTGGAAAACAAAGTTCAAATTGCTACTCAGCTGTGATGCCTGCTGAATTATGAAGCTTGTAAAATGACCTTGGGCAAGTATCTCTCTGATTCTGGAAATGACTTTTATAAGCATATGTTGCCATTTGCTGGAATACCTGTAATTGGGCTGAAAACAAATCTTGACACTTGCAAGGTGTGCTGCACTCCCCTCTGCTCTTTTAGATGGGTGGCTTAACAGAATTCCCTATGAGAAAAGGCTTTGCCCCTGCAATGAAGGAGAAATTGAGACTATAGATCACGCTCTTCTACGTTGTCCCTTCTATCAAGATGCTCGCATCAAGCTCATTACTCCTTTGATCAATAGCATACCTGGAAGAATGAGCTTGGAATATGCTAGGCTGCATCTAGAAGATGGAAATCCAACAACTACAGCCTCAGTCGCAAAATTTTGTGCAATAGCCTATAAAATCCATCAAATGCTCTCATTATCGGAGTTGATGTAAATACCACCCTTTAATATTACTGTTTTAATTAATGTTGTGCTATTTTTACTAATAATTTTAACTCTGTAATTTTGTAGTATTTCTTTTATGCTGGTCTTTGACCATATAATAAATTTGATTGATTGATTGATTGATTGATTGAACAAATCTGTGTATAACTATCCAAATCCCTGGAAAAACTGAGAACCCTGGAAGGAGGAGATCAGCTAGGAGTGTTTGCTTTGAAAATTTCCATGTTAATTTCATATTTTAAAGGGACTAAAATGCAGCTTAACAGACTGCTGATAATCTAGTGGACAGGGGCCAGATCTACTAGCCATTGGAAAATAATGGGCCTCTCTGTAGTCCATAGGAAATGGACCCATTATTTCCAAGGACTGGGGCTTCCTGACTAGAGACGGGCACGAACCGCATTACGAACGTCAAAAACCCATGAAAATGGCAATAGTGACCCGGAAGATCATGATCAGCCACGGCCAATGATCCAGTGGTCGGGAGAGGCCTGGTTCGGGGCGTTTGGGCTCAGTTCGGGAATCCAGACACTCAGGCACCAGCAATCTATTCCCCTGGCAACGGAGCCAGGGGAATGCCTGAGCTCTGTCTGCCCTCCTTCTGTCGCCCTGGAAACCCGAATGGAAGCCCAGCTTTCCTTGATGAGCAGGGCTTCCTTCTAACCACGGAGCAGCAAAGCAGTTACAAGTTGGGAGAAGACACCCAGGGGAGGAAGGGGGAAGGGGGTGTTCTGTAGCCATGGGCACTCCATTCTCATCCCTGCAAACCCTGATAGGCAGCTCTGACGGCCAAACACAGACCTCCTGTGTTGCTGAATGGGACCCATGCTTATAAATAGCCATGGGCTCCCAGGCTGGGTTTCACTTTCTGCTAGCAGTGGAGTGGGACAGAACTCTTGTTTGCCACTTGCTAGCCTTTGGAGAGAGAGACTGAGAGAGTACAATTGAGCTTGGCTTTGGTGGATAGGGATCTATCTCCTCTGGTTCGCTGGGAACAGCGGGGCGCCCCTCCGCTGTGGCCTCCACGATCCATGATCCATGGTTCGGGTTGGGAACGGGAGATGTTCGTTGCTGTTCGGGAATTCGGGATCGTGGTCTGCACCGAACCACAATCCTCTGGTTCGGTAATTTTTTTTGGTTCGTGCCCATGTCTATTCCTGACTATGAGCTGTTAGGTGGGACTTCTAGTCCTTTTAAAATTTAAAGGGACAGACTCTAACTAATAGCTATTTGGACCAGTTTCCTTTCCCTGTCTCCTCACTTCTGTGTCTCATGGAAGCCAAAACACCCCAAAATTCCAGGAGATAAATTTTATTTACTCCCACAATTTTGCGAGTATTTGGGGTCATTTTGAATGTCTCCGAGCTGACCCAAAACAGCTAATTTTGGGTTTGATTTTGACTTGTGTATATCTGAATGCACACACCTAATGCATTGTTATCTTCCCTTCTTCTATGGAGCTCAAGCCAGCATATGTTCCTTCTCTCTTTTGCCCTCACAACAACCCTTAAAATTAAGTTTGTGCTGAGACAGTGTGACTGACTTAAGATCACCTAGGATTTGGGCTCGTAGGGGAACTTTTGAAATTTCTTCTTCCTTCCTCTACAATTCCTCACTTGCATCTACTTTGATTCTTCTAACTGCAAATTTCATGGTTTGGCGGGCAAAATAAACTTGTCGATTAGTGCAAAGAACCAAAAACAAAGTAAAACAAATATTCAGGAGACCACCCTACCTGTGCCAGAAAATATTTTTTTGTAAACTAGGAAGACAAAGCAACGTGGTCTCCCCAAATGTATGTGCAGGCCCCTTCCAGACCATGTTTCTCATAAAAGTGTTGAGAGCAAGTGAGAGTCAAAGGAAGGAGAAAAGGAGAGATGGGAAGTTGGCCTGCTTAAGTTTATATTGTATTTTGCTTGGGAGAGGTTTTCCAACTGTGCTTACAGCTTGTGTTTCAACTGTAAGTGGCGTTGAGGATCATTCTTTGCCCTGCTGAACTCCCTGAATATTATTAAACAGTGTATTTTTATATGAGGTGGGTTGAATTTTATGTATCATTTTGTACATACATGCATACATTATATACTGTACATGCAAGTGAGGGTGTCTTATACATTCATTGTTCAGATGTGATGTTCTATAGGTACAATATGTATTAACATTCACTTGGTTAGGGAATAAGGTGTTTTTTACAGTTCACCTAATTTTCAAATCATAGTCCTTTAATACTCATATACTTTTTTGTTATAGTTATAGAGATTTATCCCCTCTTTCTTTCTATCATTACCCCCATTAGTAGTACCCTGTTTAAATAGTTAAGTGTTGAGATATTTAGCAAGGGCTTTTTAAATTGACCTGCCTTAAGTAAGTGTATTGTCTTGTGTGAAGTAAGAAAGGTGGGAAGGGGATTTAAATGGCATTTTAATAGCAACTCACCGACTCTGCTATCTTGTAAGTCTTGGTAAATATTTTCTTCTGACACAAATGTAACAAGGAATGGTGGTGGGGGGGAATCTCAAATGTGGTTAATGGGAGGCAAGTGATATTGATCCTCCTGTTTTGAGGGACATGTTTTACAGATGTCAACTACATTGAAGGGTAACTAAGGCCTAATTTTAATTGTGATGCTGGCAAGGCAAATGAACCTATGGGATTTTCCAGTCACACAGCATCTCCTTTAAGATGAGCTGTTACCTGTTCAAAGCAGCTGTGTGTCCTTAATTAGCACACCAGTGCAACACATGCCCAGGGCACAGACCATGCATAGCTGCTTTGCATGGGCAGTAGCCTAGTATAAATGAGACATTGCAAGTGTAATCTTGCACAGTTGAGTTCTTATGTCATTTAAGTCAGACCATAGAATGCTAGTTGAGTGGGGGGAAGCCCAAGCAGGGCTCAAAGCAATCGTCTGAATTTCTTAACTAGAACAAGAAATCCTTGCTATCCACATTGGCTTTTGTACCAGAAGGCTAGCTCACTTCTGCTTATACTGGAAGGTATGGACTATTGTTTAGGTAGTCGGTTAACCTAAGGTAGTATTAGTACAATTAATAAATATTAAAAGCAGATACTCTATTGAATACACTTTTCTGTGTTGTGTTTTCTGTGTAGTCAACTGGCTAACTTTTGTGATTTCCTTTCATTAGCCTGGTATGGGAACTAATAACTTAGCTGCATCTATGGGTGGATTGAGTCTTCATCAAGAAGGATTAAGATCTATCAACCTTCTTCAAGACAGAAATATACTTCCTGCAACTCCCCTGCAGGCACCTGTCCCAAATTTGCATGAAGATATTCAGAAGCTGAACTGTAATCCAGAGTAAGTTTAGCTAGGATTTGTTCAACAAAGTTCAAAGTTCAAATTTGCTTTTTCACTTTAATATGTCCAGAAGGAACTCCCAGTGGTCATATAAAGTCATGCTTTACTCTTTCCTGGGATCTTAACAAAAACAAAATATATAATGGTGAAAAATCAGTGGTTTAAATACTTAAACGGTTGATCTTTGTTTCGTTAACATAGTTCTTACTTTAATTAATGTGATGCCTATCTAGCATTATTGTAACTACTGCAGTAGCAATTACTTATATGAACATTACACATCCAATCTGCTTTGTAATCAGTTTAACTTTTGCAAAGTAAGAGAGAATATTGACATATTTGGATTGTAAAATTCTCAGAAAACTGCAAGATAGCCTGCAAAGTAATATGTTAAATGGACTATTATGACAAATGGATGATCTGCTAAAATCACACTCACCTTATGAAAACTGTTCAGATGTTCTTGTCCTTCATGCAGTTTTTTTAGGTCAAATGGACATTTTCCACCATGAAATGACCTCATGCTTTTGGGCTAGAAAGTTCCACAAGTGCGATGTGGTCTCCATTGGAAAGGCCTAGTGTAATTCCTTTAGTTGTTTATGCAATATATTTAAAAACTGAAGTTCTCTGAGGCCAGAGCAGTTTCAGTATTTTCTGTGCTTTCTTAGTCTTGATGTTTATTGCTTGCAGAAATTACACAAGGACAATAAAGTGTTTACAATTGTTAGACTATATACTTTAACTACAGATAAAATATTTCCTACATAGCAGCAGGGGCCCCAAAGTTAACACGTTTTTGCTTATTAAACTTGATGCCCTTTGCACTCATTTGTAGTTATCATTTATAAATCATAGGAGAAAAATTATGCATCCAGATGTTTCATGGAGAGAAACAAGTGAAGAATAGCTAAGCTACTGAAATGATCAGCAAGTTTTTGGGCCTAGAGGTGTTAGAATGAGAACAACCAGGATTTTGTGGCTTCAAAGTTCTTTAAGGGCTAGGAAGCCATGACAATACCAAAACAAATAGACATCTATTTCATTGGTCACTAGAATAATCAACCAACAGAAATTGAACCTTTCTGCAGTCCTCAGGTATGGACTAATTTGCACATTATCTTGCCATTAGAAAGCTGCTGCAAACAGATTCTGTATACCTGAACCTCCACATTGCAGCTGTAATGTTGAGAAGTTCCTCATGTGGATTATAACCCTTAGCTTGTGCTAGGAAGTCTGATGCAGACACTCCATGTCACAGGCAGTTCATGTAATAAATTGTTGTAGAAGCTAATTATGAGCTTGTGTGTTCACCATGCAGTGACTGTATATTAGACCCTTGCATAGAAACACAAACTAGTAAGGGGAGTAACAACTTTCAGTACCTCCTTAAGATGTCTTGTCTTGTATGTTAAGAATCATGACTTTAGAGCAACAGTGTATGTAGAGCCTGCATGTAGCTTGTAGTTGCTGTTCAGTTAGGTTTCTTCAAAAATCCAGTGGTTTGAATCCAAATTACTGGAAGTAGAGCAACATTTACAGAATAGGACTTTCTTGCCTTCCCTACTGCAGTCTACTGCAAATTCTAAAAAATTAAATCTGAATGTATTTCCTGAATTGAAACGCTTCAGAACAGATGGTTGGTCTCCTTTGGGTAAAACTGGAGAGAAGGGTCTGTGGAAATTATGCAGGCCGGCATGAATTGATGAAGACCACTGATGGTAACTTTGATCTATCCTTTATCCCTCGTGTAGGTTGTTCCGATGTACCTTGACTAACATTCCTCAAACTCAGGCCTTATTGAACAAAGCCAAACTTCCTTTGGGGCTCCTGCTTCATCCTTTCAAAGACCTATCGGTATGATGCGTTACTTAAAAATTCATATTCTCTTACTGATGACTTTCAAAACAAGGTACTTCCTCAAGTGTGTATTAACTTCACCCCAGAAAAATAACATTTCTCCCAGATGAAATTTCAGCAGCATACAGTACTTGGAACAGCAGACTTAATGGAGACCTTCCAACTTTAAGCATTTTGTCTGCATTCCTATGACAAAAACATACTTTGCACAAGCTTTAAGGAAGCCATAGAGTGTATTTTATCTTGTCATTCATTTCAACTGTTAAAGTTGAAATCAAGGTATATGTGCATTCAAAAAAAGTCTGCCTTTGCCTGATTTTGATTTTGTAGGATGGTTGCTATTTGCAAATAGGCTGCGGGTTTCTAGGCTGGGGAGTAACTGCTTGATTCTAGTGGGAATTGTGGCATCAGTAATAAATGCAGACAGCTTCTGCACCTTGAGCTGCCTTCATATAAAGGATTCCCTTTGTATGTGTTTTCAATGTGCCTTGCAATGTAGGCTGGCTATGACTGCTGGAGAAGCATATATTACCAAGTATGTTAGCACTCAAATATGATCAGCATCTCCGCATGTTGTTCATCTTTGCTGTTTCATATGTATTGCAAGCCCACCCAGGAGTTTCTCTTCTGCCCTGTCCCTAAGCATTTTGTGTTAAAACAGCTTATTTTGAGTTTAGTGCAATATGTGTCTGAAGCATTTATCCATGAGTTTTGTGTAGTCCCTGCTTCTACATTGCATGTGAAATTATGGCTTTTTTCTAATGCTGTCAAACTAACAGCACTGGATTGTACTTAGAATTCCTGCTCTAAATGGTCATGTGGAAGTCAGACATCAGCTTCTGGCAATGCTCATATTTAAATAACTGTTTCTGAGGCATGAGCAGGAAGTGGGCATCTGTGTGACCTTACATAATGAATTCCTGGTGCCCTTTCTCCCCCAGCAACTGCCGGTAGTAACTTCCAGCACAATTGTGAGGTGTCGTAGCTGCAGGACGTATATCAATCCTTTTGTCAGCTTTCTTGACCAAAGGAGATGGAAATGCAACTTATGTTACAGAGTGAATGATGGTAAGTTTTCTTTACAAAATGAACATTAATCTGCTAAACTTCTACTGAAGACCAAACTGGACAAGGCTGCAAGAAATGGGACTGTTAAACAGCTTCGTCCCTTCCTGCATATCCCTAGTCTGAACATGTGTGGCTATAAAGGAGCTTTTAAAGGCAACAGAAGAGCTGTGTGCTTGTCCCCCCCTTTTTTTTTAGTTTGAACCTGAGTTGATATTTCTTATTCTGAATGTTATGATCTTGAACTTGAAAGATATCATTAATTCCTTGATTCCAGTGGGAAATAATTATGGCATCAGTTACCAACACTTCCTAGGTTCTTGTACTGCCAAATGTGACCTTATTTGTAATATCTCTAGGGCTTCCATAGGGAATGCTAGGGCCCACTACAGTTATAAGTAGAATAATCTCTAGAGTGCTAGTATCTTTGTAAAGTGCAATTACAGTTTTTCTTTCTTACAGTTCCTGAGGAATTCATGTACAATCCCGTGACAAGAGTTTATGGAGAACCTCATAAAAGACCTGAGGTTCAAAATGCTACAATTGAATTTATGGCTCCCTCTGAATACATGGTGAGATATTTCCTCCCCCCCCCCCCACTGGCATTTTTTGTTGTTTTAATATCATCTATAAGGATCTGAATTAGTTGAGACACAACTTGAAATTGTGGGTTTGCACTAAGTGAATTGGTCAGGATGAGTTTCAGATTAGCACTTTGTACATACTAGGGATTCCTGAAGTATGTAAAGTAAATTTAAAAGAGGCACCCTCACCCCTCAGTGGCTGAGTGACACCTGACCATACTAAGATACTGTAAAATACTGTCCTCCAGTAGCCATGGAATGCTGAAGGTAGTTGAGCGTAGGTTGGAGACAAAAAAGAAACTGCTAAAATCTGTAAAAACTTAAAGTAACATGGAGGAAACGATTTGGATGAAGGGGAACATTCTCATTCCTCCTCACCCCAGCTCCTTGCAGGTCCTCAGCTTGTTCCTTAATATTAATGTTGCAAATGTACTTGCAGATCTTATTAAATAATGGGTACTTGCTGTACCATTACCCACGGCTTTCTAAAAAAGCTAGTTTTTCAATCTTGCCATATTGATATTATCTTGCTATGCTAAAGATTTAGAATGGGGCCCATAAGATAGGAGGATATAATTCTGGACAGTAATCTACAGAGGAATCTTCAAGGATTGCATCTATGCAGTTCAGCAATTGTTTCCCTTTTAAGAGCAGCTTTCTGCACGATGTTGAAAACAGGCCTTAAAGCTTCTTAAATTATGCTGTATGAAGGTTTACTATATGAAAGCAAATATGACATAAAACAGAGGGGTGGCTAACACCTTAGAAATAAAATTCAAAATGATCTCGAGATGATGGAAAGTTTGACTGAAACTAACAATCAGATTAATCAGAGACAAGTGTAAAGTTCTGCATTTAGAAAAATCAGTTGCACTGGTATAGCATAGGGATACCTGGCTTGGCAATAGCACATGTGAAAAGGATCTTGGGAATGCAGGTGTTCACAAGCTGAATTTCAGTCACCAGTGAGATGCAACTGCGAAAGAGGCTGTGATTTTAAGCTGCATTAATAGAAGCATAGTATTCAATTTCCAAGTAGTGTGCTGTGCTATTTGGAGCATACCTGCACTACTGTGTCCAGTTCTGAGGAAAATGGAGACAAATTAGAAAGAGATCAGAGGAGAGCAACAAAGACTGGTGGTGGTTGTTGTGGGTTTTCTGGGCTGTATTGCCGTGGTCTTGGCATTGTAGTTCCTGACGTTTCGCCAGCAGCTGTGGAACTACAATGCCAAGACCACGGCAATACAGCCCGGAAAACCCACAACAACCATCGTTCTCCGGCCGTGAAAGCCTTCGACAATACAAAGACTGGTGGTCTTGAAGAGAAGTTCTGCAGTGAAAAGTTGAAGGAACTGGCTTATATTTAGCCTAGAGAAGACGGAGGGGAAACATGATCATGCTCTTTAAACTTTTGAAGGTGTCATATGGGGGAGGGGCAGTGGCTCAGTGGTAGGGCATGCAGAAGGTCTCCATCTCCAGTTAAAAGGATCAGGATCTCTCTCCCCCTCCCCCTCCAGTGTCCTTAACCATCAGAAGCAGTTCATGGGGAATCTAGTGTATGTGCATAGCATTTTGGGATCCTGCCCACTGAGTAGAAGCTCTTCTGTTGTGAATCTGCAAGGTTACTGCAATATATTGCTTGTGTTTGCTCAATTACTCTTGTATGCCTCAGTTTGCTCTTGGGTTTGATTAAGGCATGGTTTATAACTTTTTGATGCTTAACTTTGTATGAAGTCAGGTTAAAAAAGTCACCTCATTCATAAAGATCAAGCAAAAAAGTCTTGTGCTCTTTAAAAGTAAACAAAGATAGCAATGTGTGTTATTGCTATCTGGCTCTGCAAATCTGGCTCAGAATTCTAAAAACATACTTAAGCTTGTATGTGTTTGGTATTTGGAAGCATGGTTGGTGTGTGTAGTGTGTGTGTGTATGTGTTATGTGTTGTCCAACTTAGAGAGACTCTATGAATTAACAATTTCCAAAATGTCCTATCATTTAACAACCTTGCTCAGATCTTGCATACTGAAGGTGCTGGCTTCCTTTATTGAATCAAGCCATCTCGCTTTGGGTCTTCCGCTTTTCCTACTGCTTTCCACCTTTTTTAACAGTCTTTTTTCAGTGAGTCTTGTCTCATGATATGACCAAAGTGTGAGAGCCTCAGTTTCATCATTTTAGCTTGTAAGGAGAATTCAGGTTTGGACTGCTCTTCAAAAGATGTGGCTAAATGAAACCTGAAATTTGGATTCCTCTTCCACAGTCATCCTAGCTTTCTATGCTTCTGCATCCCACTATGATAATATTGCTGTTTGAAAAACTATGCTACCTTGAACATGGGACATTTAATAAATGAGTTCAACACAATCTTAAATTCCTGACTTCCCTTCCTGGCATTAATATCAAGGGACTAAAGGAACATATTCAGTGTTTGGCTGCTCGCTTTTGATTTATTTTACTCCCCCTTGTCAAAAGTCTTTCTTGTACCGTTTGAGTTGGTAATTTTATTTAAAACAGACAGGTCACAGTGTCTGACAGCTTTGAATAACTGAAACTTAACTGCTAATTTTTCAGCTACGTCCACCTCAACCTCCTGTGTACCTCTTTGTATTTGATGTGTCTCATAATGCAATAGAAACGGGATACTTGAACACTGTATGCAAGACCTTGCTGGACAATCTAGATTTGTAAGTTCTGTATCTTTTCAGTCTTTTAATGATAATATTTTTGCTATGCTTGGTTGAGCCAATTTATTATCAGTTCTATTATGTGCTGAACTTTTAAAATGTAGCAAGATACACAATTAGTGCAAGTTCAATCTAGTATATGCAACTTTTTCACACTGTGAGTAACTTTGGGAGAGCATTGATCAGGTAGGTCGTAAATTTATGCAAAGCCCAGAAAAGTTTAATGTGCTAATTCCTGATTTCCTTGTATTGAACATGCCAGTTTGCTTCATGGTACTTTTTTGTGTTTAGGCTGTATCCTTTGGTTGTTGGCATATATCTTAGAGGGTGCTTCTGCACTGCTTTTTAATTCATATCTATTTCAAAGTTTTGTCAAATATTTTTCTTATAAAAGGAACACTGAATAATTTGTGGTGTTAGAATTATATATTGCTGCATAAGTGTTAATTTTCTGTGCTCTGAACAAATCTGAATATTGGGTTGATAACTGTGTGCAAAAAGATTATTTATATCCAGAGGACAATATACTACAGATATGTTATGTAGAAAATATCTGTATGGTATGTATGTGCTCTTTAGACCTTTCTTAAATATAATGCTAAATTTCTGTGTTACATTTTCAGACTCCCAGGAAATACTAGAACAAAAATAGGCTTTATAACCTTTGACAGTACAATCCATTTCTATAGCCTTCAGGAAGGTCTCTCTCAACCTCAGATGTTAATCGTTTCAGATATTGAAGGTAGGTAGAAATCACTTGTAATGTTAAATTTATTACGTATCCCTTAAGACTTTAGCATACAAAGTGCCATACTGAAGCTGTTCTCTCCGTCAATGACCTAATTTAGTTTCTTCAAGAAAAAAAAATCAAATGTAGTATTAGCCACACCAGTTGATTTTTCTACACAGATCATTTCTGTGTAGGGAAACTGCTTGTGCCTCTTCTGGTAGGTATATCTGAAGATGGCCAGTTGTATATCACTTACTACATTACAACTTGTTTAACATGCTGACTTCAACAAATCTAGTTATGTTTATCTGCTTACCATGTGTGGAACTCAGAATTCAATACATAATCTGCTGGTTTGTGGCTAGAAACCTGCAGATAAAAATACTAGTGCTTCTCAGCCCTTCCATCTCCTCAAAACTGGCTTAAAGCTTGTGTGCACCAAAAAACATTTTGGTTGATCCAATTGATATTGCTGAAATCTGGATAAGATTCTCTAATGCAGTTCAGCAAGATTTAGAGAATCCCAGATTTATCTGGCCATTATTCCCAATAGGAAAAAATAGCTGGCTGGTGAGGGGAGGGCATTTTTCAAGAAAAATCTACCAGATGTGCAGGAAACCCACTTCTGACTGTACACTAATGACCCCCTCCCTGAGTTTCAGGAAGATTGGACCCTGGGGTCAAAAAACATGCCCCCAGCCATTCTCCATTGTTTCCTATGGTAGAGAAACATAGGGGAAAGGCAGCTACTGGCCAAAGGCACAGTCCCAAATGCAAGCTCAACCCAGAGAGAGCCTGACAGAACCAAAGTGAAGCAAGGGAATGGAATCCCCCAGAATCACGGTGAAGCAAGGAGACCAACATGAAACCAGAGAATCATGTCAAACCAGCGAATTCCACCAAAACCTAAGTGAAGCAAGGGGCACTGTTGCAAGCCCAACAGAACCAGTGTCGCTCACTGAAGCCAGGCAGAACCCAGGGCCAGTGGGAAACACCACAGAACAGAACATGGCCCACAGCATCAAAACAACCAAGCTCAGGTAATGGCAAGCAAACGCAGTTGTAACTTAGATCAAGATGGGTAGCCATCTTAGTCTTGTCTGTAGTATAGAAAAGAGCAAGAGTCTAGTAGCATCTATGGTAGGGCATGAGCTTTTGTGAGTCACAGCGCACTTCTTCAGATACAACTAGAATGTGAGTCCATTTGTCCTTATATCTTGGTGAGAGTATTGATTTCAGGTGCCAAATGACAATAGCTGGTAAGTGACAAAAGCCAGTGAATAACAATAGCAGGCATGATTGAATAGGGCGGGGTATGCAGCAGGGTGATGGATGTGGAGAAATCAGCGTTGGTAATGAGACAGGAAGCCTAAGTCTCGATTCAGTCCAGGTAGATGCATTGTCTTGAGCTTCATTATCAGTTGCAATTCAGCAGTCTTCCTTTCTAATCTTCCTTTGAAATGCCTCTGCAGGATAACTGTTAATTTTAGGTTAGCAACTGAATGTCCTGGAAGGTTGAAATGTTCCCCCACGGGTTTTTGAATGCTGTGATTTCTGATGTTAAACTTATGTCCATTAATTCTTTGTCGAAGGGACTGACCAGTTTGTCCAATATAGAGAGTGGAAGGGCATAAATCGGGATGGCATAAATCACATTAGAGGATGAGCAGGAATATGAACCTGAGATCGTTTGGCTGATATTGGGTCCAGTGATGGTGTTAGGATTAGAGGTGGGCACAAATCACAATACGAAGCAAAAAAATGCACAAATCAGGTTTATTCGTGGTTCGTGAAAATGCAGTTCGTGGGATCGCGTTTTCCACGAACTCCAAGACATTTTTGACCCGGTTTGTGCAAGTCATCAGCGGTTTGTAAAGCCAGACAGGCTGGCGCCGCTGATCGTGTGTAAAACTGACAGCCCCATTCTCCTGCCGCTTGGGCAACGGGAGAATGGGGCTGTCAGTTTCACAGACTCCATGGCTGGGTTCAGCTGATGGGCTGAAGCCGGTGCGGGGTGAGTGAAGCTGACAGCCCCTTTCTCCCGCCGCCGGAGGAGCAGGAGAACGAGGCTGTCAGTTTCACAGACCCAGCGCTAGGTTCAGCCGATGGGCTGAAGTCAGTGTGGGGTGAGTGAAGCTGACAGTCCCGTTCTCCTGCTGCCTGGGTGGAAGGGAACGGGGCTGTCAGTTTCACACAACCTGCGCTGGTTTCAGCCGATGGACCTTCTTCCCTTCAAACTCCTTCAAACCTTCTTCCCTTCAAACTCTGCTCCTTTCCAGCTGGCTGGAAGAAGGGGGGGGGGAACATTGAAGGGAAGAACGTTCTCCATGCCACTTGCAAATGGTGCGGGGAACCTTCTTCCCTTCAAAGTCTGTCCCTTTTCAGCTGGCTGGAGGAAGTGGGGGGAGACTTTGAAGGGAAGAAGGTGCCCTGCACTGCGTGCAAACAGTGCAAGGAACCGTTTTCCCTTCACACTCTTCCCCCTTTCCAGCTGGCTTGCAAGTGGCACGGGGAACCTTCTTCCCTTCAAACTCTCCCCCTTCCCAGCTGCCCTGGGTGGCAGGAGAATGGGGACTGTCAGTTTGACAGACCCCACGCCAGTTTCAGCCCATGGGCTGAAGCCTGTACGGGGTAAGTAAATCTGTCAGCCCTAGCTGAAGCCGGCGCAAAGTCTGTCAACTGACAGCCCCTGTTCTCCCTCTGCCCTGGGCGGCAGGAGAACAGGACTGTCAGTTTCACTCACCCTGCACTGGGTTCAGCCAATGGGCTGAAGCTGGTGTGGAGTGAGTGAAGCTGACAGCCCTGTTATCTTGCCGCCTGAGTGGGAGAACGAGAGCTGTCAGTTTGTGCCGGGTTCAGCCCATGGGCTGAGGGTGGTGCGGGGTCTGTCAAACTGACAGCTCCCATTCTCCTTCCACTCGGGGGACAAGAGAACAGGGCTGTCAGTTTCACTCACACCACACTGGGTTCAGCCGGTGCGGAGTGAGTGATGCTGACAGCTCCGTTTTCCTGCCACTCGGGGGACAGGAGAACAGGGCTGTCAGTTTCACATGCCCCGCACTGGCTTCACCCAATAGGATGAAGCCTGCGTGAGGTGTTTTGAAACTGACAGACTTCTCCTGCTGCTTCGAGGTGACAGGAGAAGGAGGCTGTCAGTTTCAAACGCCCTGCACCGGCTTCAGAAGCCGGCGCTGGGTGTTTGAATTCCATGAGCTACGAACCAGTTTGTGAACTGGTAAAAGTTCATGGAAGTTTGTGGTTCCTGGTTCGTTGAATAGCAATCAACCATGAATCAGGTGGTTTGGGATGTTTTGGTTCGTGCTCATGTCAAGTTAGGATCTATATGAGGGCAAAGTTGGCAACTTGGTTTGTTGCAGGCCTTGGTACCAGAGTCCATGTTACTGTTAAGTAGTTTATCATTGCATGTGAATAGTTGTTTTAGGTTAGCAGGCTGTCTGTAAGCAAGAAAAGGTTGGCCCCTCAGTGCCTGGTGAGGGAAATGTCACAATCCAGCATGGGTTGTAGGTCATTCATAATGCATTGAACTGGCTTGAGTTGTGAGCTGCAAGTGACCACTAGCGGTGTTCTCTTATTTTCTTTGGGCTTGCCTTGTAGCAAGCTGTCCCTGGGTGTCATTCTCGCCTTTCCAATCATCTTTCTCACCATGTCAGGGGGATATTGTAGCTGAAAAAATACCTCTTGCAGATCCTTCAAGTGAGTATCTCTGTCTGAGCCCTACATTATAGTTGTACCTGGAGCAGATGTGACTATAGTGTAGGGCTTGACTATACACAATGGATTGCTTGATGTGGTTGGGGTGGTATCTAGAGGCATGAAGATAGGTTTGCCAATCTGTTGGTTTCTGGTATAATGCGGTACTTGTGTGTCCCTCGTGTATCTGTACTGTGGTGTCCAGGAAGTTTCTTTCTTGTGTAAAATGATTCATAGTTAGATTGATGGTGGGGTGGAAGTTGTGGAAAGGCTGGTGAAATCTCTTGAGAGCTTCTTTGCCATGGGTCCAGACAATAAAAATGTCCTCAGTAAATCTCAAGTAAAGGAGAGGTGCCAGTGAGTAGGAGTTCAGAAAACATTGTTCGAGGTCTGCCATGAAAATTTTGGCATACTGTGGAGCCATGCAGATGCTCATGGCTGTGCCATTGATTTAGAAGTATAGGTTCTCACCAAACCTGTAGTAGTTATGGGTGAGAACAAACATGCAGAGTTCATTGGCAAGATCTGCTGTGGTCCTGTCAGGGATGATGTTTCTAATGGCTTGAAGTTCATCCTGATGGGGTATGTTGGTGTACAAGTGGCAAAAGAACATTTCGGGTGCGGCTTTTCTTATGTTTTTGCATATTTTTGTCCAAGGGTCCAAGAGTGTGCTGGCTGGGCTGGTGGGGTTTTCTTTAGTGAGGGAGAGAGGAGTGTGCATTTTATGGTGTGTCAACTGCTGGTCTGGGAAGAGCACTTTCCCCCGCCTTTCCAACATGGGCTGACAGAAGTTGCAAGCCGCAAAGTGTGCTCGCTTCACTCACTCTGAAAGTCCAGAGCTGGGAAATTGAAGGGTGGCAAGCTGACCTGCACAAAGAGCAACTGTTCAACTCCCCAGGGGAGCAGGCGAGTGCCATGAGGGCTGACAATGTCACCCGCATGGGAAAAGACAAGTTCGCTCTGCATGTTTGTTGGCGGGCATGAGAGGAGCTTCTGAGCTGTGAGAGGTCTTGCCAGACCATTTCTTTCTTGGCCCAGTAGCTCAGATGATAGGTGGAAAGCAACTTGCAGGGCTCTGAAAGGTAACCCCTGACTATTGTCTCTGCTGAATCCTAGCTCACATACCTCATGTTCCAAGAGGGACAGAGTGGCTCCCTGATGGCCTCCCAGGGACATCTCGGAAGTGGCCATGGGGGAACCTGCTGAGAAGGGGTGTTAAGGGGAAACAGAAGTGAATCCCCCTCTATCCCCTTCGCTGACAGTATGCCCCTTTTGGCCTGCAGCAAGCCACACCCAGTTATAGAGCTTGCCTTTTAAGATGGTGAGCTTTCTGGCTTGCTCAGCAATGCTACCCTTGATGCGTGGGTCGCACATGATTGCCAACATGCATGGTTCCTTCCTCATGAAAGGCTGCAGGTGGGACTTGATGCCGTCTTGTAGCCTTATTACGAGAACACACACCGCTGGAACAAGGTCTTTATGCCCTATGTCTGGGTCCAGGAAGGAGGCCATCTTTCTCTGAAGTGTCTGGATCTGAGGAATAACTATACCCAGAGTCACTATATCAAACGAGACCACAATGGTGAAGTTCTTAAAGGGCCTAAATAAATTTGGCCAAAACAAAGATCTTGAGATTTTTCTAAGTCAAAATGCTTGAAAGAATACCCCTGACAAATTTTTGGAGAACCCATCGAAGAAGTTAGACAGTTCAAATATCTTGGTGGAATGTTTAATTATGATTTGATCTGGAACGCTCACATAAAATCTGTCATAGGGAAGACCCAAATGACTTTAACTATTCTTAAGAATTTTTTTATACCAAAGGTCAATTTATTCCTCTTTTGTTAATGCTATATAAAGCTGTCATTCTCAGTTGGGGCTGTATGCCATTCCAATTTGGGTCAATGGACCGCTGGACCCACTCGATAAGCTCCAGCAAATCTTTTTTTTTGTAAGATTCTTTCTCTTCCTCCTTGTGTACCTTCAGCTGTGGTGTGGCTCGAACTCTGACTCCCTCAGGTTTCAAATAAGCAAATAAGCAAAATTAAGCAACAAGAACAACAATTTTCTCAGTACCAGCAGCTACTCTCTCTTGCCTTTAAACCAACATGCAAGCCACGAAGAAAATACGAGCCCCCCCCTGAACAGTCAGCAAAAGAAAAAAAAGAACAACTAACTACAAGCAAGCAAGTTGGCAAAAGCCAAAGCGCGCGCGCACACACACACACACCCAAACAGCAAAAACAGTTTTTAAAAGGTTAACTATAAGACAAAATTTGCTTCCCCCACATCCTTCCCAATCACCAAGCCAACCCCCTCCCTCAAAGACAGCAAGAAAAAGTGAGTCTGCAACTCTCAAACGAGATAGAAGTCCTCCAGGAGGCAGCATGGGTCTTCCCCGTGGCAGACGCAGTAGCTGTAATGGGAGGCAGCAAATCCACTGTTAGCATAGGTAATCCCAAAGACAAAGAGAGGAGAGCAGGCCAGAGAGCGAGCCTCAGCAGCACTCAGCAACACAGTCTCTAGAAGACCAGACCACACAAAATGGAGGTTTCTCGGCGTCAAGCCTCCTTTTTAATCTCCTTGCAGGCAGTTTGAAAAAGGGTCTTTCCTTATCCATTAATTCCATTGGCCAGACAAGATGAGCTCCTGCACAGATTGGCCACTCACTTCTCCTACCTGCCTTTCTCCTAGGGTTCCCAGGTGTCCACCGGTGGCAGGCAAACTCCCCGGGATTTGCCCCCTCATCCACTGATCACCCAGTGATCTGTGGGAGGTGGCAAGCTCAGGAATACGCACTGTGAACATGCTTCCAACAGGCATGATGGCGTAACTTCTGGAAGTGGCATCATTGCGTCAGCCCCGGGGTGTTCCCGTGCTTCATTGGGGGGGGACGATTTGGACCCTAAACAGACCGAATCGGCCCCATTCAGAGTGCAGGAACGCTTGTGCGGCCGGCACAGTGACATCACTTCTGGAAGTGGCATCATCGCATCAGCCCTGGGGTGTGCACATGCTTTGCGTGCACATACGTGCAAAGGATCCTCATGGACAGCACGAGGTAAGTGCCAGCTGTCCCCACCCTCCTGGCAGGAGGTGAGAGCGACTTGGAAACCCTACTTCCTCCCCCCTCCTGCCTCACTCCCCCTCTTGATGGGATGGCTGCCCCAGTCCTCCTAATTCTGAATGCTGATCACAGGCACTTCAGCAATCAGGCAGGTGGGACACCTTCCTTTTTGTTTGTGATACTGAAAGCTCTACCTTTTTCAAAGGCCTTGGCTTTTTAATCTCTGGGTTCGTTCTGGGGAGTATCCTCGCCCAAGTCATGAATTCCAGACTGAGCTTAATTAAAATTATAGTTATTCGCTTAAGGAGTGTTTGAAGAAGCATAAAGCACGCTCATACAGGAAACAAGCATAAAACAAAGAAACATTACTGTTGCTACATAAGAGTTGCCTATCTGAAACTTAAGAGCTTGCTACTTAGCCATCTCTGCTTGACATCCATATGTTGCTTATCTTACCCATCCGTTAGAACGTGTGCCCTCATGTGTGCCTGGTTCGTCTGGCATAGGGACATGCCGAGGAGAAAAAGAAGGGGAACTGGGTGAGCTGAGAAGCCATCTTTTCTAGGAGTCAGTGCCTCACCTGGCAACTCAAGAGCCAATCAGGGACAAGCTGTTAATTAATGTCTCAGCTGTGTAATAGAGCCTTTCTGAGAACAGCATCCTAAGGTCAACTCACTGGGCAACTTAGAGACTGCTGTTACTAGTCAATCCAGTCAGCAGCACATATCTGAGGTAGACCGAATCCTCACAGCACTTATAATTCTGAACCTGAGTTTAGCCATTTTTATCAAAACCTGGGTTTGGGCTGATAAAACAGGGTTAACATACCTGTAACTTATGTTCATCGAGTTCTTCTGTGCTGACACACATGGTGCAGGCGCAGGCCAGCCGCCGGAGAATTTTCTAGAGCTTCCATGGCTCCGAAGGGGCCGTTTGTCGCGCGCCTCAGCGACCGTTTTCCCGCCCAAACGGTCACGTGATCCTCCAGCGACCAATGGCCCCTTCCCTCAGTTCTCCCTTGCCGCCGCTTGACCAACACACTTCAGCCATAACACCTTAAAAACACCAATTTCCGTTACAGCCATCACAATATCGTGCATTGGAGTTCACAGCGGGGTAGGAGGGAGGGTTGTGTGTCAGCACAGAAGAACTCGATGAACATAAGTTACAGGTATGTTAACCCTGTTTTCATCTTCGTTCTTCTGTGCCTCCACACATGGGAGTGTACCAAGCTTCACACAATAAGGAAGGCGGGGGTGAAGTCCAACACAATTTTATTAAGCAAACAAGAACAACAATAAATAGACATGCATATATACGTCTATGTAAAAATACTGTGTAAGGACACATAAATACTCAATATTTACATATATACACACCCCCAGGTACATATATACACTTTCACTCAAGGGTACCCAACAGGTACGCCAAGAAAGTCATTCCAAAACTCCCTCAGGAAAAAAGGGAGTGTAAGATAGCCTTGGCCACAGATACATCCTGCTCCGCATTGACATCAACGGCGTAATGCCTGACAAAGGTGTCTGCAGAGGACCATGTGGCTGCTTTACAAATGTTAACCAGGGGCACCCCCCTGAGGAGTGCCGAAGAGGATGCTTGGGACCGCGTGGAGTGGGCTCTGACATGAAGCGGGCAAGCCACCCCTGCCAGGGAATAGGCCTTGCTAATGGCCGTCACAATCCACCTAGACAGGGTCTGTGAGGAAGCCCTGCTACCCTTGTCCTTGGCCCCAAAACATACAAACAGGTGAGGACTGGAACGGAATCCCTTCGTCCTATCCAGGTAATAGGCTAGGGCCCTCTTCAAGTCTAGGGAATGAAGGGCCTTTTCCCCCTTAGAGGAGGGTTGAGGAAAGAATGCAGGCAGTGAGATATCCTGCGAGAGGTGGAAGGCGGACACCACCTTGGGCAGGAACCCGAGGCAGGGACGCAGGACCACCTTGTTGGGATGAAACACAAGAAAGGGAGGGTCAGACCGCAGTGCAGACAGCTCACTGACCCTCCTTGCCGATGTGACGGCCACCAAGAATGCTACCTTGTAGGATAGCATATCCAAGGGGCATGTAGCCATAGGTTCAAATGGAGGCAACATGAGACGTGAGAGCACCAAGGACAGCGACCACTGAGGCACTGGCGCCGACACAGGTGGGTAAAGATTGTACATGCCCTTAAGGAACTGGCGGGAATGTGGGTGAGAAAACACCGTAGCACCCTCAACTCGGGCGTGAGCAGCTGATATCGCTGCCAAGTGTACCTTGAGGGAGGACACCTTCAAGCCCAGGCCACGCAAGTGGCACAAATACTCGAATACAACCCCCAAGGGACTGCTGTCAGGCACCACTCCTCTGGCAAGTGCCCAGAGCTCAAACCTGCGCCACTTGGCCGCATAAGCGCGCCTAGTGGATGGCCGACGGGCATTCAGGAGGACCCTCTGTACCTCGTCAGTAAAGCCTACAGGGGAGGAACGATCCGCCAAGCCGTTAGGTGCAGCTTCCTGGGATCGTGGTGGACTAGGCTCCCGTTTAGGAGAAGGTCTTGCCGAGGGGGCAGACTCACATATGTCCGTTGGGACATCCGCAGGAGCTTCGGGAACCAAACCTGCCGTGGCCAGAAGGGGGCCACCAGGATGCAGTCCGTCCCGTCCTCCTCTATCTTGCACAGGACCCTGGGAATCAAGGGGAACGGAGGAAACATGTAGTGCAAGCCCTGCGTCCACGTAAACTGGAAGGCATCCCCAATAGAGAGGGGGTCGCTCCCTGCCCTGGAACAGAACGTGTGGGCCTTGGTGGTCGCCGCAGTGGCGAACACGTCTATCACTGGATGACCCCACATCTGGAAGATCGGCCCAACGCACTCTACGTTCAGTTCCCACTCGTGGTCCAGTAAAGGGACCCTGCTGAGGGCATCTGCCCGGGCATTGTCTGACCCAGCCACGTGTATAGCACGGAGCGACACGCCGTTCTTGATAGCCCACTGCCAAGTGAGTGTGGCTTCCCGGCACAGGGCCATGGACACTGTGCCCCCCTGCTGATTCACGTAGTACATGGCAGTCGTGTTGTCCGTCTGCACCAACACCTGACGATTTCTCAGCAGTGCTGTAAGAGACACAAGTGCGAAACGAATGGCCCTTAGTTCAAGCACATTGATATGGAGGGTCTTTTCCCTGTCAGACCAGACATCTTGCACAGACACATCACCACAGTAAGCCCCCCATCCCAACAGAGAGGCATCAGTGGTAACCGTGATGTCATGGTGTTGATACCCAAAAGGGGTCCCTTTAAACAAGTTGTCATCAGACAGCCACCAGTCCAAGGAGGAGAGGATGACCCTCGGGATAGAGAATTTGAGGGACGGAGGGTGCAGCAGAGCATCGTACCTCCGCACAAACCAGTTCTGGAGAGGGCGCATACGCAGCCTAGCGAAAGGCACCACAGAGGTGGCCGCTGCCATATGCCCTAGTAAGCACTGGATAGTGCGCACAGACTGGAATCGGTTCCTTTTAAACATGGACACTAGACCCCTTAGGGACCGAGCCCTCTCCAAGGGGAGCAGGGCCTTACCCTCCACAGAGTCTAACAGTGCACCAATGTAGGACACCTTGCAGTTGGGCACCAGTTTGGATTTCTCCAAGTTCACCAGGAGCCCCAGGCGTTGGCAAGTGCTAAGTACCAAGCCAATGTCCTGCACCAGCCTAGACTCCGATTCAGCCACGATGAGCCAGTCATCGAGGTACGGAAAGATGGTACAGCCTTCTTCCCGTAGGAAGGAAACCACAGGGGCCACACATTTAGTGAACACTCGTGGGGCAGTGGACAGGCCAAAGGGGAGCACCTTATACCGGAAAACCCTTTGCCGGTAAACAAAGCTCAGGTATTTCCTGTGCTCCTTCCGTATGCCCACGTGAAAGTATGCGTCCTTTAAGTCAAGAACCGCAAACCAATCTCCCTGTTTCAGCAAGGCGATCACAGCCGCCAACGTAACCATTTTGAATTTGGTCACCTTGAGGTAGGCATTAAGGCCCCTCAGATCTAAAATGGGACGTAAGCCCCCATCCTTCTTGGGGACCAGGAAGAACCTAGAGAAGAAACCCTTTACAGAATCCTCATAGGGCAATTCTTCCACAGCACCCTTGGCCAAGAGCGACACGATCTCCGCATCCAGCTCGGCCATAGTGTTATTGACAGCTGTCAGGGGTGAACTGCATCTAGGCAGCTCAACGAACTCCAGCCCGTATCCCAGTTCAACAATAGTTAAGACCCATGAGTCAGATGTTATTGACTCCCACTCAGAGAGGAGTGGACTCAGTCTGTCCGAAAAGTCCGGGGATACGGCTGGCGTGACCCGTCAGTACTGCCTCCCGGCGCCCTGCTGATCTTTCTGCTGGGCCGGTTGCTGTGCCGGACGAGGCTTGAAGGGCCGACGCCTCCTCTGCTGTTGTGCGGGAGGGTAAGGCCGCTGCTGGTAGGCAGGATACTGCTGGTAGCCCGGCCGCTGATGTTGGTATCTGCCCTGGTAATGGTAAGGGCCAGATCGGGGAGCGTACCGTGACCTGGAGGAGGGCTTGTCCGCTGGAGCCAGACCCAAAGACCGCGCCGTCTGCCTGTCCTCCTTTTTCTTCTTCAGGGTCTCGTCGGTGGACTTGGAGAACAGCGAGTCCCCTTCAAAGGGCATGCTCTCCACCCTGGAACGCACCTCTTGGGACAGGGCCATCGACCGCAACCAAGAGTGGCGCCTGAGGACCACCGCCGACGCCATCCCTCTAGCAGCAGTGTCAGCAGCGTGGCTCCCAGCGTTCATTTGCTGTTTAGACAGCCGGACAGCCTCTGTTTGCAGCAGGGACACCACAGCCTTCTGCTCAGGAGGGAGGTCTCGGGTATAGGATGCCAACTTCTCCCAGAGGTACAGTTGGTACCCTGCCATGATGGTCTGGTAGTTGGCAATCCTCAGACCCAGTGAAGCTACAATGTACTGGCGCCTGCCCATGGCATCAAGCTTCTTGCCCTCTTTATCGGCAGGCACCGAGGAGTGACCCGATCGTCGGGGGTTGAACTCCTCTGTGACCAAGGAGGAAGGTGGAGGGTGCCTCACCAACGCCGGCCAGGTGCCCTGCTTGATCTTGTAAAGCTGCTCGATGCGCTTGGATGTTGGAGGTTGATCACAGGGCACCTGCCACACCTTCTCCACTATCTCCTCAATACCCTCGAGCATGGGGAAGCCAACGTATGCCGGATTATCCCCATAGATACGCTTGAGGAGCTTGTCCTTGGTCTTCTTCGCCGGTTCCGAAGAAGACCTCGGAACCGACACGCTCCTCGCCTTCGAAGGGGACCTCGGCTTCGACCTCTTAGGCTTCATCGGAACCGATCCGGACGTCGGTTCCGACCGGGGACTCGGTACCAGGATCCTCGGTTCCGACGTAGGTCTCGGATCCGACCTGGTAGATGACGCGCTACGGGGCGGCCGCACTGGTCCCTGCGCTGGAGAGGCCGCTCTCGACGCCGAGGTACTCGGGGGACGCGGTTTCGACCCCGACCTCGCGGAGGCCACTGAGCCAGCTCTTGAATGCCGTTCGGCAGAGGGGCTAGGGCCGGCCTTGGGGGAGGGCAACGGAGCGCCTCCGGACATGACCTTCTTCCACAGGGAGGAGTTCAGTCGGGCCTTGCGCTTCAGAATAAAGCACGAAGCACAAAAAAGCACAGAGCAACGAAGCTCACGTTCTCTCCAAGCGGCGGCAAGAAGAGAACTGAGGGAAGGGGCCGTTGGTCGCTGGAGGATCACGTGACCGTTTGGGCGGGAAAACGGTCGCTGAGGCGCGCGACAAACGGCCCCTTCGGAGCCATGGAAGCTCTAGAAAATTCTCCGGCGGCTGGCCTGCGCCTGCACCATGTGTGGAGGCACAGAAGAACGAAGATGAACTTCCTTATACCTCCCACGCCCTGGAAGCTTGTGGGAAGGGGAATAGAACCCGGGAAAGCCAGCCAGCCAGGCTTAAACTGTGCTTGTGGAATTAACTGGATTACTCCAGCCCTCGTGATCTGGCTTCCCAGATTAGATCTAGGGTTCTCTCATCTGAACCAGCAAAACCAGATTTAGTCTAATCAGCATCAAATTAGCTATAAAAGTTAGTTCAGAAAGCTGGATCGCAAACCCCTACATGAAACCCTCCAGAACTATATTCCTTGAAATGTGAGAGAATCGCTTCCAGAAAAGTGTCAGCAACACCCTCTTTCCTTCTCCCTTGCATCTTTTATGGATTCTATCAGTGTGCATAAGTTCAGTGCAGATATTTATATTTTTAATTGTTTTGAAAAGCATTTTGTCTTTATAAGTAGTCAGGCAGTTAAGTAGACATGGGCATGAAATGGAAAAAGTCCAAAGCGAGAGTTTCATGTTTCATCACGATCCACAAATCATGAAATTTCATGAAATTGACACGTTTGCCAAAACGATTCATTAGTTTCGTGATTTGTCAGAACCTGGGGCATTTCAATGGCCCCCATCATACCCGGAGATGCCAAACTTGCAGGGAGTTTTCAGCAGGCTCTCCTCTACCCACCCTCCCAGTTTGCCATATGTTGATCAAGAAGGTCAACCGTGGCCCCACAAAATGCTGTTTTGTGACACACACAATGGCCCATTTCTTGATGAAATTTGCTTCATATTTTGATTTGTGCCCATGTCTACTGTTAAGTTTCATAGCTGTCATCTTTCTTGCAGATGTGTTTATACCAATGCCTGAGAACCTACTAGTAAACTTAAATGAAAGCAAAGAGGTAAGACTGATATTATGCAGTGCAAGTATATGCAAAGGTGTATTTTTTATTAATTCTTAAAATTATTTTTATTAACTTGAATTTTACGATGTATCAACAATAGAACAATTTAAGTTACATTAAACTTTAAACACAATTTGTATCTATCCATATAATTAGAGAAGATCAAATTCATTCAAGGTCTTTAACATTTCTATAGTTTTGTAATGAGGTTAATTTTATCATAAAAATAAATCTTTACATTTCTCAGTTAATTGCTATAAATTTAGATATACTTCCTATCTCCAAAATCTGGTGAAGACACGATGTGCTGTAGTGATTAAATTTAAAAGAATCACCCAAAGACCTTTTGAAACATCTGGGAGATAATTGAATAAGGTTTCTGGTTTAAAAGGCAGAACAAAGCCTAAACCCAATTTTATTATTTTTAGAGTTTGTTACTAATACTTGGCTGCTTGCGAGCTTTTCCATTACATATGACTATTAGAACTCTTGCAAAACCATCCCTGACCAGAGCCTGATACATATATATAGAGAGAGAGAGGGAGCGGGAGAGAGATTGGTGTAGTGTTTAAGGGCGGCAGGACTCTAATCTGGAAAGCCAGGTTTGATTCCCTGCTCCTCTGCTCGAAGCCAGGTGGATGACCTTGGGTCAGTCACAGCTCTCTTAGAGCTCTCTCAGTCCCACCCACCTCACAGGGTGATTGTTGTGAAGATAATCAGCTACTCAAAAAGAAGGGAAGGTCTCCGTACAAGGATAAGAAGACTAGGAGGGAGAAAGATAAAGATAATAACAACACACTTTGTAAACTGCTTTGAGTGGGCGTTTTGTCCTGAAGGGCAGTATATAAATCGAATGTTGTTGTTATTGCTATCTTAATTGGCGGTAAATGCCCCTGATGAATCATCTTCATTACATTTTCCTTAAGTAGAAGGGATACTAAAAAAGATGAGACGTGCTAGGGTGTACTTCCAAATCTTCTCTGGTATCACATATCCAAGAGCCTTGTTCCATTTTTGTTCAAAGGCCTTTTAGAATTAGAAGTAACTCCTAATCAAAATAGCATATATATTTCCCATCTAATAACAGCTTTTCAAAATCAGTAGAGGCTGTTAAGATTTCTGGTTTTGCCTGTTTATATTTAATGATATTTGGGTAAATCATGCTTTATCACTTTGCTTGATACAAGGATAGTATAATTAGGGAGTTTTTCACCTTCAGCTCAAGTTTTAGGTAGATGTGTTTGGTGTAAAGATAACATTCTGTAAATTGCTTTTTTGAAGGAAGAAAGGAAAGAGTAAAACTAGTAACCTGAGTTTATTGTCTGAAACTTGTGTATTTCAATATGATGAATGCTTTAAATGATTGGCAAATGTTTTCATATTACAATATAAAATATTCCATTAAACTGAGTTGATTGCATAAATTCTCTCCTAGAAATTATCAGGTTTCCCAAATTTGCAGTCTTTATTATTCATTGTTTGTAGGATGGAGGGATGGGTGAGGGGGATGCAAGAGGGAGGCAAGAAGGGATGTTATATGCTAAACATTCTAAAGTGGCTGTCTCTTATCAAGACAGCCTCCATGCCTGTCTAGCCAAGAGTTGGTTACCAGAGAGGTAGCAATATATCCTGTTTGTGGCAAGCTCCATAATAAACACATACTCTTGCGGAGTTCACAGAGGCAGCCCAAAAACCTCTCAAGTCACATTGTCTGCCCGGAGGCCATACACAAGGAGCCTGTCTGCACTTCCAAGATTGTATTCCAGAATCTCATTCATGTTGACACAAAATACACACAGAGTTTTCACCCAAAGATGGTGATAGGGGAAAGGTGGCTATATATTTTGAAAAAGCTATAAAAATACCTGTAGAGATGGGTCAGTATTTTATGTATATTTTGATATGCCTACTAGTAGTAATGGAAGTCATTATTCTGTGTTCTCCAACAAGGGAGGAATGTCCTTTGAATCTTCTAATTCTTCAAAAAAACATTTTTCTTCAGCTAATTCAAGATTTACTAAGAACCTTGCCTCAGATGTTCACCAACTCCTTGGAAACACAGAGTGCTTTGGGACCAGCACTGCAGGCTGCCTTTAAATTGATGTCCCCTACTGGTGGTCGAATTTCTGTCTTCCAGACACAGCTTCCATCTGTTGGAGTGGGTGCACTCAAACCCCGTGAAGAGCCTAACCAAAA
Source organism: Eublepharis macularius (assembly GCF_028583425.1). NCBI lineage: Eukaryota > Metazoa > Chordata > Lepidosauria > Squamata > Eublepharidae > Eublepharis > Eublepharis macularius. The sequence continues at coordinate 73,873,862 of NC_072793.1, forward strand.
AGCATCTGCAAAGGTAGAGATGCACATTCTCTAGATGAAATGTGTACTGATTCTAAATAACCCTTAAAGTACACTTAGAAGATTGTAATATTTTTCTCATTTCGGGAAAGCCACACCCAGTCCCTTTTACAAACAACACTGTTACATGAATCAAAGTTATGACACTCTACCCTGGGTCTCTCTATATGCTGGTGTTTGGGATATGTGGTTTGGAATCTTATTTCTGCTTTCTTAACAGGATATACATCTTACGCCATCTACTGACTTCTATAAAAAGTTGGCCTTGGATTGCTCAGGACAGCAAGTTGCAGTTGACTTGTTTCTTCTCAGTGGGCAGTACTCTGATTTGGCTTCATTAGGTATGGCATTTTGACATCTATTTTCAGATGTTTCATTGAAAAACAGCTAGGTTAAAGATAAGCAACGTCATTTATAACCAGTTGTGGTTCTCTGTTATGGTAATAAGCTTTAAATGGCTCAACATTAATTTACTGTGAGTTTGAGGAACTAAAATTTGAATATCTGAGAAAGCTCTCTGAACAGAAAATACATCTCTTACTATGTGCTGTTTGATGCCATAAATCAACAGAGTTGCAGGAGTATTTCAGGTATTTTGAAGGAAGTTACCAATCTCCTGATCAGCACATGAAAAAGAAAGAAACCTACTCAATTAGTCTGAGAAGGATATTTCAAAAGCAGTGTTTGGAATAGGAATGCCAAGGGACTAAGAATGCCCAAAGCAATGGTGCTTGCAAGCCTATGTATGCTCTGTAAGAATGGAGCTGTGCTGAAAGGCCAAGCACAAATTATAGTGCCATGGCACTAAAGTAAGTCAAGATTAAGAGGCCCCACAGCATTAATCCCCCCAAACGTAATTTAATAATTTTAGTAATCGTTTTGTATTTAGAGGCACCTTGATATTTGAGGCCTTAAACTATAGCTTATTTAGCTTGTATATGAATCCAGCTCTGATAGGACACATTAGTGTTAAAAACAGACTTAATTGACAAGTAACAAATAAACTGGCAAAAACCTAGTGATTAAGATTGTATAGATTGCCTCATCCTAAAATATCCCCCACAAAAAAGAAAAAATATGTGAAGGCTTGTAAGCATAAACTGCAATCCAGATGCAACCTGTACACAGTAATGTACATGCAAAACTCTGAATACTCAGTGTTCCTTAAGGTGGGGGATGTATTCTGAACGTAGAGCATTGAGGAACTGAACTCTCATTGTAGTTAATTCACAAGGGCATATTTTTTCAGCACACCAGTTTGCAGAAACCCTTCCTTTATCAGTAGGTGATTAATTTTCCTGCTTTTTTAATTGGCATGACTTCACTATTAAGCATAGTGATTTTTCAGGGATCCCTAATTTGGACAATGTAGTCTGCCCAGAATAAAATATTAACATGTTAAGGTGACAACAAACTCCTGATTGACTGAGTCTGTTAAATCTTAGTTTTATCCTACTTGGTGTGGTGTCATCGATATCATCAACCATTTGATGTATAATAAAATTGTTTGCACATTTCAGATATTTTGCTCATCATTTAGCTATTTGCACTTTTTCTTTTCTAGGGTGTATATCAAGGTATTCAGCGGGTAGTGTCTATTACTACCAATCTTACCATCACCAACAGAATCCTCCTCTGGTGGAGAAATTACAGAAAGAACTTAAGCGATACTTGACTAGGAAGATTGGCTTTGAGGCTGTTATGAGGATAAGATGTACCAAAGGTCTGAGAGAATTTATTTCCTCTAAGGGTCTAGATGAATAATCTGGCAAATGTACATATGTAGACATTTAAGATCTAGAATGTTATAAATTTGAAAATTAGTAGTAAATACTGATAAATGCACATATATTCACTACTTGATGACAGCTGAATGTCTGAGCTTGCTTTATCAAGTGTTAAGAAACATTTGCACATAGTGTAATGTATGACTGTTTCACAAAAGCAAATCACTTTATGTTAGTGAACATGCATGTGTCTGTAGATCATAACTATTCTGCAGTGTGCATATCCGTAATAAGCTGATATGGTCCATTTAACCTAGATAAATATTAATCTTCAAAGATTCTATCATTTGCCCCAAAGAAGGCTTAATATGTGCTGGTACACTTTCATAAAAGCGAAAACTTCACCAGGGTATTAAATCTTTGACTTGATTGGAGGTGTGTTAATACAATGGAGCTGCTTCTCTGTTCTTTACTGTTAAAACTGTGTTCTCCTCCATTGCTGCCAAAACCACCCTTCAATACTGAAATACTCATTACAGTATTTCACATACCATCACCACAATTATGTTGTATGCAGAAGATATTAGCTGAGGTCTAGTGGAGGAGTGTGAAAAAGTGCTTCTGCATGCACAAAGGGAGATTGCTGGTTTTCTTCTTGTGCAGGGGGCCTGTGATAATTATAAAAGGTCCTGAGAAGTCTCAATGTGCACATGTAATAAGAATAGAGGGTTACATGCAGCAAGTAGGTATATAATGGCAGCACACAAAGAGTGTCTTATGCTGAAAGATCTGGCCGAGTTAATTTTCAAACTTCTTAGTAACTTTCTTTGGTGACTAACATTTAAAATCCTGTATCAAAGTATTCCTTAACATTATGATGTGGACACTGTTCAGAAGATGGTGGCATGATTGCACTAGTTCAGTATGTTAAAATAGCTTTCCTAAATGATATTTCTCTTCATCCTAGGTCTTTCCATTCATACCTTTCATGGCAACTTTTTTGTACGGTCAACAGACTTACTGTCATTACCTAATGTGAACCCTGATGCAGGATATGCTGTACAAATGTCAGTGGAAGAGAGTTTGACAGACATGCAAGTGGTCTGTTTTCAGTCTGCCCTCCTTTATACATCTAGTAAAGGTAAAGATGTCACAGCATCAAATGCCATTAGCAGCATGTGCTTCAAGAGGTTATGCTTGTTCCAGCCCGGAAAATCCACAGTAATCATTATTTGTTATTTATAGTCTGCCTTTCTCACTGAGACCCAAGGTGTGGTTACACAATAGCTTAGATCTTTATCCACGAGCTGCTGCCCACTCTTCAATATGTTAGAGAACAATCGTGTTGAGCAGAATGTGGGCAATTAAAGCATGCACTTAGTAGTCTAAAGCAGTGTGTTCATGAGTTTGGCTTGGAAAATTCACCTATATTTACATTATAAAGTGAGTTACTATTTCAAAGAAAAGCTAGAATTATCATTTTCTGTTATATTTATGATAGTTTCTGAAGCACAGTCTGGACAGGTTTGTTTAGATCACATTCTGTTCTCTGTATAGGTGAAAGGAGAATTCGTGTCCATACACTGTGCTTACCGGTTGTTAACCAGCTGAGCGATGTTTATATGGGTGCTGATGTGCAAGCTATTATTGGGCTTTTAGCCAATATGGGTAAGTGCCTAAGCATTTGCTTATTTGAATATGAAACGCCTATACATAAAGTCTTGAATCCTGTGCAGCAGGGGCAAAGCTGCATTGCATAAATGGCAACTTCCCCTCCTCTCCTCTCAGTTGCATTCTTCTGTAATCCCAGAAATTGTGCCAGTGGACCTTCAGGAACACCAAAGCGCAGGGCTGCAAAATTGATCTGCCCTTATTCCACAAGTAGTACATAGCATAAGTGGGAAGTGGGGTTAGGGTCCAAGCCAAAATATCTAAATTGTTTAAGCAATATTTTGATTGCATGTTGAAGTAACTATGTTTGAGACCAAAGGCAGTGAAAAACTTGGGTGGGATTGACATATAATGCAGAACACTTCATTCTCGTAACATAGGCTCAAGAGCTTAGAGCAACAGATCATTCTGGCATTCCTTATTATTGATTGCTAGTCTCTTCCTTTCAGTGTATAGTTTTGTTTTATTAAGCAACTGTAGAAATGACTTGTATCAGTAACACCTTGCATTGATAGTCAAGGTAACTGCACCGTCATTCCTTTTCAGCTGTTGACCGGTCAGTTTCTGCTAGTCTGAATGATGCTCGAGATGCGTTGGTGAATGCTGTAATAGATTCCCTTTCTGCATACCGATCCTCTGTCTTGACTATTCAACAGCCTGGTCTCATGGCTCCCTTCTCATTACGTCTCTTCCCGCTATATGTACTGGCTCTGTTAAAACAGGTAAGAACAAAAGTAGCCAAATCTTATTGGATAAAAGATGGTATAGTGATTCATGATCATATTAAACTTACCAGTTTTTTGTCTAGTGGGGTTGCTAAAGAGGTCTGGTAGACTGAGAAAGATTGGGCTTGATCCTTAGTCTCCTGACCGCCAGCCATCCCCACAGCCATGGTACTTGTGCCAACATATTGTTCTAAAGTGTAGTGAGCTGCTTTTTCTTGTGAGTTATGCTGTAAAAACTATTTGTTACTACATTTTCAAATTCATCAGTTGATGAAGACCAATGTGTTCAAACACAGCAAATAAAATGCAGTGTAAATTTTTTACAGTATCAAATCAAGAAACAATTTTGAACAGATGTTGATTTTCATTTTATTATTTCATTTTATGGTAGATTTTAGGCATAGAAGGTTTGTGCAAAACTCTTTAAATGCTTCTCTCAATATATTCCTTTCTATCCATTGTTTAACTTCAAAATTTTGACGTGATACTAATCGCATAATGTTTTGCACTTGATACTAGTATTGTTGCCACTCGTTTTCACAGAAAGCATTCCAGACTGGTACAAACACGCGTTTAGATGATCGCATCTTTACCATGTGTCAAGTGAAAAACCAACCTTTAGTGTACCTCATGCTTATGATGCATCCTGCTCTGTACAGAATTGACAATCTCACAGATGAGGTATGGTTTGCTTTTAATTTATCCTTTAAATGCTGGGTGTAAGGCCCCTCCCCTTGGTTTTGTGTTGGGCTGCTTTAAGTAGGTCACCCCCAAAAAGTAATGAAGGACACAATCCAGCCTTCTCTGAATGTAGTTTTGAAAGTAAATATACTTATCATGGATATTTGATGGAGTCCTGTTGCACTTTTTTGAGGTCTTACAGGGTGACTAATTACTTTGTGCCCCCCTCGTCTTTACCAATGCCTGGAATCCACCTCATCCCCTGCCCAACCTGGCATTAGTGTTCTGTGGACTCCAGAACAGGGGTAAACTGTATGCAATGCCAGGTTACCAATTATATTCCTTATTGGTATGTTTTCCTCCCATTGCTTTGGCATAGTGGATGGAGGCTTCATGCACATGCTAAATCCTGGGAACTGCATTTAGATGGTGATACTTTGTGGCAGCGTCTATCATCTGTTTGCTCACATGGACGTCCCCCTATAAGACCAGGGGATGGTCTTTTCTGAACAAAAGAATTTTTCAGAAACTTCTCTGCAGTTTAGTGTAGTAGTGTCTTGTAATGTTGATTCATACATACAATGTGGTATGGATCTTTACAATTAATAAACAAATTCAGTTCATAGTTTTTAGCTGACAGATTTTATTGTGAATCTAAAGCAAGCAGTAATCTGGAATCAGTCTTGTGTTAATGTTTTTGAATTGAGACCTGTAAATAAGTGCTAGATTGCTATACAAACTGCAGTAGATTTTGGGATTATGACAGCATTCTGAATGTATACAATAGAACTAGAGGTTTGCATTGATTTATACAGCTGAAAGGGGAAGCCCTTAGTGATTGTTAAATGCTGCACAATCTTTTTTTATAAGCATATGTATTTTATAATGGAAATTCACCTATTTTGACAATTTGAATGGTTCCATAACAAGAAAATGATTCTCAAATTTCATCAAAAGGAAATAGACAACTGAAAATATGCTTTGATGAAGTGGTTGCCACTGGGAATGATTTCTGTACTTGTCCATTGAAAGTAATAACCGTTCTGCTATCTGCACAATAGCTTGTAAACATATTCTAATGCAGCATGTGAGACTTCATGTCAACTAATTCTAATAAGTACATACTCAGAATATTTTGACTATCTTCACCAAGGCAAAATAAGCAGTTTCAAAAACGGGATATACAGGTGGCTCTGTTACACTTGGTAGGGGGCTCTGTTCTTCCTAGTTGTGCACCGTATGTGATTTGCTGCCTTGTCTGCCTTATTATCAAGACATAAATGTGATCTGCGTATCTCTTTAGGGAGCCCTTAACATCAGTGACAGAACAATACCTCAGCCACCCATTCTTCAATTATCTGTGGAGAAAATAAATAGGGATGGTGCTTACCTTATGGATGCCGGATCTGTAAGTTGCGTTTTGTTAATTTGTTTGATGTACAAAAACATATCATTTTAAGGCTTTATAGTTATTATCTAAGCGGTGGTTAAGATGAGTGCGTATTGCACAGATTAATGTGTTACGATTATCCATGTCTTCATAGGTCATGTTTTTATGGATTGGAAAGAATTGTGGACAGAACTTCATCAACCATGTCCTTGGAGTTCCAAACTATGCATCGATAACGCACAATATGGTAAGAGTTCTAACTCATGACTGTTAAATGCTGTCTCTGCAGTCTGCAGATAGCCCAGCAGAGGCGGCTCACATCTCTCATTGTAATTCTTGCCTTTAGATGTCCTTTGTTAAGGGGAAGAGTTTTTACTCTCGTATATTCAGCACTCATCATGAAGTAGGACTCTATTTCTTTCAGACTGAGTTATTTTTCTTCACTTTGTAATCATGCAGTTGATACATGTAGTTGTACAGATCTAGAATGCTAGAATCAGATCTTCTGCTTTTCTTGAATCACCCAGCATCTTCAAAAGGGGTAATCCACTTGTTCCTCCACAGCATAATGAATGACATTTCAAGATTCGAAAGGAATGCCCAGGTTCCAAAAGCAATTGATTTGAGAGGGAGCACACTGTTTAAATGAACTCAGACATGATACACTTAACCTCTCAAATCTACTTGAGGATAGCAATAGTGCATTGCAGATATTGCAGTGGTAAAAAGATTTTCTCCCCTTTCTCTCTTACTTTCATCCAATACTGGTGTGTATTTGGAGATGTGGGATGGGAAATTTCAACCTATGATATATAATAGCTGTCTGAATATGAAAGTTGTTTTTCATTTAAAAATTTTTGGGTATGGGTTTAAAATTGCTTCCCTCCCTCTCCCCCCCCCCCTCCCCAGGCACATCTCCCAGAGCTTGATACAACTGAATCTTCAAGAGTGCTTGCTTTTATCTCTTGGTTGAGAGAGCAAAGGCCGTTCTTCCCTACATTGTATATAATAAGGTAAGTAGTACTCCATAATGGAACACCACATTATCACGCACCTAGAGCAGCCTGCCACTCCCTGGGACAAGAAGCTGAGTAGCAGACTTTGACTTTAGTTGCCATTTTTTTTTCAGGAGTTGAGTTTTCTCAGTGTAGGAATGGAGTCCCCAAAAAGTGTCTGCTATATTGTTTTGTGTATAGAGCTGTTGGACATTACAGTGAATAAGAATAATTTTGCATGCATTAGATTACTTCGCCTGTATTGCCTTGTGTTCCAGCAAATAATTGCTGGATCATTCCATATGTCTTTAAATTTGCAAGTATCTGAAATGTCAGTACAAAATACCTTTATATTCTTAACTGTCAGTTCACATTGTAAATAATATGTTTAAGAATAAAGCATTACACATGGTTCTTTCTATTTTATTTATTCAAAGTTTTCTTTTTGCTTTCTTTTGAAGGGATGAAAATCCATGGAAACCAATTTTCCTACAGAACATGATAGAAGACAGAACAGAATCTGCCTTATCATACTATGAGTTCCTTTTGCATATTCAGCAGCAAGTGAACAAATGAGCCTTTCATTTACATGGTTCATTTTCTTCTACAGAACACTTATGTTTGTAATGCCCCTGTTCAGGTTTGGACATGATACAGTTGATAAGAATCTCACTGTGATTTTTCTAAAATAGCAAGGCGAATAAAGGACCATAACTTGGAAACAAATGTCCAACTACATGATAGTGTACTTAAAATATATTTGAACAAGTTGTATGCCTTTAATTTGCTGCAAACATTTCACGAAATAATTGCAGTATGTGATATAAAGGCAATATTGAAGGGGTAAAACCTTTACAAACCAGGTTTTTGTTCAGATTACTATATTTCTAACTTTTTATTTTTCTGCTTTGTGTTTTGCTGCTAGATTTATGACCTTCCAAAACTGAGTTGCAGGGAAACTATATTATCTTTATTCTATAATATATATCACTAACTTAAAAAAATTAAAAGAACAATGAAGCAATTCATTGTGAAGTGAACAAATATAATATTTAATTTAGTTTCCACTGCTTTTTAAAATGGATTATGATGAACAAGCAAAGTGAACTTGAAGTGGTCTAATTTGATTAAAAATAAATGTGAAATAGTTCATTTAAAAAACTTTTAGGGTGCATCAGGATCCTAGTATAAAGAGATCAATGAACTTGCATTATGTCCATTAAGAATTATAATTAAGTGGCCTGATTCAGCTGCACAAATGGTGAATACAGACTCTAGTTTTGGATGTTATCATGGTGTATGTAGTCTTTAATTCATTCATTGAAAGTAAATAGGGGAACAGAAAATACAACTAAAACTCATGACATACTTATGGATTACATTTGATTAAAATTAAGTCACTTTATATTGGATTTCCTATGAAAAGCTTACCAGTGATGCAAATCCCATAACCTTAACTATTAAAAGCTGTTCTGAACATTTGATTTGACATCCACAGAGACATCCTAGCAGAAGTAATGTTGCCATTTAAAACATTCTTTCAGAGAAGGGTTTTCTGGCTTTAAGGGGGAAGGTGTGCTTGTTTTCAGAAAGCCCACTTAACTAAAACAGTCATGAAACCCAACTTCTGCATAGTATATCTACATACAATAAATGTTTTACTCATGCCCTGGAAATGTCTGTAGATTAAATCATGACAAATAGTATCTGTTTTATTATGTGTCTGTATAAAATACCATGCAAGCAACCTGCATCAGTAACATCTTTTTAAAAATGATATAACTTGTAGCTGGCATAAATTTCTACTCTTCCTCTTACTCCAGGCTCTTCAAGAGTTGAGAAGTGGTAATATTTTCCACTGCACTTTCTCCTTAGCACTCCCTTTTAGTAATCCTTCACAGCCATTTTCAGGCCATTGCTTCTGTTCAGCTGTTAGTGATTTAACAGAAGTTGCCTCAGTGCCAGGTATGGGTAAGAAGTATCGGCACAAAAAGCCACTAAAGTTCTCTGATGAGCTGTGGTTTTTATAAACCAGCATTTTGAATCAGAATATCTACTCATATATATGTTTAACCACATTGTCTGCTAAACTATGCAGTCTGTGGCCTGTGAAAAGTTACTTACAGAATTGTCATGTTGCAGTGGAAAAAGTCTCTATTTAAAAGAATTAAAATACCCTTGTTGAAACTTGTTACATTGAAATACTTCATCAGTGGTGTCACCTTGTAGAAGCTGTAATTTTTTTCCCCAGCATTTGTCATCAGAACTGGTAATGAACTTCAGGAGTGTATGATCATGTGATGTGTACTGGAAAACTATCCACTGATTGTCTCAACACAACCAAAGCCTGAATGTTTATGTTAGCAATGTTCTCTTGAATCTTCAAAACAAAACTAAACACAATCATTCCAATCTGGCAAGAGCGATCCACAGACAAAAATGAGGCATCTGCACATAGATTACCTTTCTGGTTCAGAAATGTACATGCCCACATGAAGAAAACACATCCAGCACCAATGAGTGATTGTGTGCAGCAGCATTAACCCAATGCTGAACAGATGGTGCTGGCCGTTTTCTCAGCACTCCCTGTGTGGGGAGGTCTTTGTGTGCAACAGCATGTTCTATATAAACTTTGGTTTGCAATGGAGGAGGGGGTGCTGTGGACTCATTACCTGCAGATGAGCCAGCATAATGGTTTTGTTTAAACTACTCTGTGACTGAGAAATTTATTTCATGACGAATATCTCTACCTTCTGTTTAAAAAAAAAAATCAAGAGCCATGAGCACATATTACTGTCAGAGAAGAATGCTCTTTGAAATGTCCATATGTTTTGCAATACTGTATTTTCTTATTTTATTCCTTGTAATGGGGAAAATGTCATCTGGTTCAACTTGCATTACTTTTTAATAATGGGGATTGTAGGGCAGACTTACATGTAAGACTGCCTGTACTGTGCTGTAGGTTATATGTATTTTAATGTCTACAGCGGCTTACTAGGCAAAGGTGGCCCAGATACTCACATCTTAGCATGGCAGTCCACAACAGATTTTCTCTATTTTTCTAGTTTTAAGATTTTTTTAAAACAATAGTTCAGTATGATTGGTGAATATGTTGAATTCAGTCAGCATCAGAAAAATCCATTTTAAGTAGCATTTGCTTTTCTGTAATTTAATAACTTACATTTGAGCCAACCTTGACGGTTTTTGCAATAATCAGGATGAAATTTACATTTATTCAGAATTTTACAGGATATGTCATCAGATGCAAAATGGCTGTTAAGGGACCGTCAAATGTGACAAAGCTTCTGTTCACTAGTTACTGATTAAATCCTTATAGTAAATTTGATTTTGTAAAGTAGTGTAAAATATTGTAATATTAATCCTTGTTTTCTGAACTCAGACATTGATCTTCAGTGTGAATTTGTAAACCATGTCCTTCTGAACTGGAGGCAAGGTTTTACTTGTTCCCCTTTTTACAGTTTGTAATTTTCACTGTTTTATTCCTGTAAAAAGTCATTTGTAACACATGCAAATGCTTATTTTAGCTGTGCTAATTTATCGAATTTGGCTATTCAATAAAATTAATTGAAAGAGCTCATAATTTCATCTTTCCTTTAGTAAGTAGCAGCTGGATGCCACAGAGAATACTTGGCCATTTTGTCCGTAAAATGGTCCTGAGGCTCTTCAGTAGTGAGTCAAAAACTGAACTTTATACTACACAAATAGGGCATATTTTGGAAAGACAAGCATGAGTCCATAGTTGTTCTTGACATTATTTTTATTCACGTTATTTCAGATGGTTGACTAAATTATCAAGCTGACTGATGGCTCAAGTCCAGAAGAATCCTAATGTTCCTAAAGAACTTGCCAAATTCAGTCCACTTCCTGTCTGCAGGGTTGGATTCAAAGGACTAAGAGCACCACTTGTGCAACAGATCTTTCTCATGGCCCTTGTCTTCTGCTGTCCACCACCTAATAATTTTTTTCTATGGGTCAGGAATTCCTCAGGACCAGTGTGGAATGCAACAAAGGGGTTGTAACCCAAGTAGGAAATCTAAAGCAATAAGCAGAAGGGTGTTTTTTGACCCATTGTTGCTCAAACATGCTCATTTCGTACTTCTGGCCAATTCCTCTAGCTCTAATAAGGGGTAGTATAATGACCAATAAATGATATATTGAATACATGTTCAAAGTCTAAACACTAAATTCTTTGTATTCCTATTTAGTATAGAATTGAACTGTCCATAAAGTTTCATTTTTCAATTTTTTTTTTAAAAAAAAATCTTTACCTCCTTTATTAAGATCAAATGTGCCAGCTTTTGAGTTCTCCAGAACACTTCACAGGAAACTTGAACACTTGCAAACTCTATTGTTATTTTGGCTGGTCTTAATAAAAAGTGGTTTGGGGTTTTTTTTACTGTAGACCAATATTGCTACTTACGTATTTTCCTTCACCTTTTTGCTACTTGAATACAGACTTTTCAGTTCTATGCCGTGCCATATTATGTTTGGTACATAACTCTTTATAATTGACAACATGAGTCAAATATTACAATATGAGAATATTTATAAGGAAACCTTATGAATCTTCTTCTGTAACCAACCAGGGGATTATATAGACCAGTGCTGTTCAGTCTTTCTAGACCTTGGATTCATATTTAGCCCCAGGCAGCAACATGAGGCCTACTGAGTTTCATGGCATCCATCATGTGATAGGAATGGGAGGAGCCAATGCTTTAAAACTTCCTTGTGTTAAAAAGGAATCCTCTGTATCACAGACTGACCTTGCTGTCCTATCCTGTTATTAAAAATACATGCAAACAGGGAGTGTGAAGGCTTGTTTTCTATGAATGCAGATTAGCAGTAGACATGGGCACGAACGGGGGGGGGGGGACTGAACATGCTGTTCGTAGTTCATTGCTGTCGACAAACACGAACAGTAACGAACAAGTCCTGTTAACAAACATGTTTGTTGTTCATAGGGGCCAGAATGGCCCCCATTAGACTTAGCCCATATTCACAGGAAGTGTTCAGCAGGCTCTCCTCCAGCCATCACCCAAGTTTGATCCAAAGTACAAAGCACAACCCAAAGAAAGCTACTCCAAGGACAAAAGATCTAAGCCAAGAAAAAATCCCAGAGTTCACAACAATCAATCTAATTATTGTAAAGTTTTATGAACCTTTTAAAAGTGATAAAAGTGCAACAGTGCCTAGCTTATCAATGATTGTTAATAAATACAATAAATAACAGAAGGCAACACATATACCACTCTTTACAAAGTCTTTACATGAATATCCAAATGGTGGGAAGAATCTACAACAGTAATTATTTATCAGTTCCTTTAAACCAGTTCATTTACGTTAGTGCACACAGGCACACAAGCCAGATGGTCAAAATCTCAAGCCAGGAATGTAGACTTGCTAGATGGAATCAGAGAAGCAACAAGGCTGAAAATGCCACGCCTATGGGTTTTGCCAGCATAATTAGTCCCATCCCGTTTCGTGTTGACACTTCTTCACAAGCAAGTTTTTATCTGCTAAATAATAATATACAAATTGTCTACAAAATCCCTTACAACAATTCATAAAGCCACCCCATCAGCCCTTTACTTACAGCAAATGCTTCTAACAGTTTCACACCACCATGTCAGTGTTTGCAGGACGGTCTGATGCCGTGAATGGAGCCTCTACATTGCTACAATTTAAACTCTTGTGCTCTTAAAGGGAACTGCACCCTATTACTATACATTCCATTCAACATTAAATCTCACAAGTAACAAGTATAATATAATTCGTTATTCAAACCATAAGGTGCTAAACTGTTCAGACGGAAAATCCATCAGCCCTGCACTCCCAGAAACCTGACCAGATCAGGGACTGATAATAATAGTGTGAGCCCTCAGCCGAGGTGCCTACTGAGCTTGGCCCCAGGGCCTGGCAGTAGCCCTGGATTCAGAGGGAGGGGCTAGAGCCCTAGCCAAGCACTCCCAGAAACCTGACCAGATCAGGCACTGATAATAATAATAATCAGTGTTAGCCCTCAGCTGAGGTGCCCACAGAGCTTGGCCCCAGGGCCTGGTAGTAGCCCTGGAACCAGATGGGATAGATCCCTATCCCACCCACCACACACAGAAAAAATCCCAGCTCCAATGCACTCTCCCTGTCTCTCTCCCAAAAGGCTAGCAACAGCTCTTTCCCACTCCACTGCCTGCTGAAACTGAAAGCCAGAACTGGGAGCACAGTGCCCCTTTATAACCAGAGGTCTCACAGAGAAAAGCAGGTCGTCTGTGGTTGGCAGTCAGAACTGCCTAAGAGGGTTTGCAGGGATGAGATTGGAGTTCCCATGGCTACAGAACACCACCCCTCCCTCCCCCCTGGTGTCTGCTCCCATGTAACCAATTGTAATGAATTTGTAGCTCCACACTTGGAAGGAAGACATGCCCATCAAGCTAAATTGGGCTTAGATTGGGGTTTCCAGGGCGACAGGAGTGCGTACAGAGTTCAGGCAGTCCCTGCCTCTGTTGCCAAGGGAATTGATTGAAGGTGCCTGACTGTCTGGCTTCACGGACAACGGACGAATGCAACGAACCATGTTTGCAACGACAATTTGTTCATTTACAATGGTGCCTCAACAATGGCTTGTTCATGAACAGACGAACGGGCTGTTCATGGGTTTTTTGCATTCATAACACTGTTCGTGCCCATGTGTAATTAACAAAATCTCTATAAGGGCTCTATTCATCTGAGGATCCTGGTTGAAAACAACTGAGATACACAAGCTTATAGTATAGCATAGCATAGCAGCCTGTAACATTCCTTGAGTAGCAGCTATGGAAGCAAGTAGGTATAACAACTCTAATGTAGAAACAGAAAAGATGGGGATTAAGCAGAGAAAAAGTGGTGGTGATGGAATAGGTAAAAATGAAGACAAATATATTCTTGATTGGTAAAAGAAAAATGTACTAAATTGTGGTCCAGAGATAAACACAGTTGTGACATCTCACTTCAACCAGTATCCCATCCAAACTTTTGTTACCTATTGGTGTATGATATACAGACTCATTATGAAGAATCATTTTGTAATTTCTGGATTTAGAAGATATAGTCATGGTCTCACAAATTACAATACAGCTTTGTAACCTTTAAAATCACAACTCAGATTCCAGTTAAAACTGAGCAATGCTTTTGTGTTAATGGAGAAATACAGTAGTATAATGCTGACTCACAAGACAGGAAGCATTAAAAAAGATTTAGGCAACAAACAGGGCTGAGAATGGCATGTTCCACTGTAACAGGCTAGAACTTTGAAGCAGGTGCTCAGTTCTGAATTGAACATTAATCTCTCCCTTGCTGGACTAAGGAAATTGGTTCACCTATTAGCTTTTGCATCCATGTGATACGTGGTCTGTAAATGACGTCGATGTCTCCTGCAGTTAGTGTTCCTGTAAAGGGAGGTTTGTTAGCTGTCTGTAAGCAGAGGGGATTGGTGGTTGTGCATTAATAGGGAGAAGTGACTCTTGGGAGAAACCCAGTGTGGGTATTTAAACAAAACAACTGGTCAGATCTCCTGCTATTAGTTTGAGTCTAGATATAGTGATGGTTTGACAAGTACTATCTGATGCTCTTGTATTTTTACAGACCTATAAACAACACATAATGACACAGCATAACTGATGTTTTTAGTATTACACAGTAAATACAATTTTAAAATGTACATTAACATTGAGTTTCTGCTAGGTCTATGCTGGTTCGGTCATGTTCCTAAGGAACATTGGCAGAAAGATCAGCACAGTGTGGTCTTATGAGCAGATTTTTTTGTGAATATCTCAGGAGATATTACAAGCTAGGTTCACTTTACATGTCAGCTCAGCCTCTGAGTCCTTGAGTTGGGACTATATTTGAGTATCTCTTCTGAATGTCGAAATCAAAGAGGCAGTAATCTTCTTGCTATTATCCTAGACAAACTTCCACTGGATGTTATCAGAGTATCTGTAAGGGAAAAGTGCCATTAAGCCTTAAAATCCTTAAGATCATAGGCCTTTGGTTCAGGCTCTAGGTCTTTGCAGGCCCAGTTCCAACCTAGCTTGGGAAAAATGTGTTGGCTTGCTAATTACCACACTTGCAAGCCTGTGCTGTTCTCAAGGGATTTGCCTTGGGTCTCTGGCATTCTCAGTTTCTAATCAGTACTCCCCTGATTTCTCATACTAGTAACACCAATTAACTAAGTAAGCCCTAGTTGGCTCTTTAATGGTAGGCTGACATAGGCAGGCCAAGAAAAGATGGCTACCTGGTACATTCAGGAACCTCTCTATTCACTATTGCCTTACCATCATGTGAGAGTGAGGATTTGCTTCTATGCCCTTCTACCATCAGGATGCCTAGAGCTATGTGTATGGAAATGGACTCCTTCACTAAGCCTATTGGTAAGAGCTTTCCAGCCAAGAAGCCATGTCAGAGAAGCAAGTTTGCCAACTTTTAAGTATTTAGACAGAGAGGTGTTTAGCTAAACGATAGAAAACGTTATTTGTTTTGCTTGCCTATTGCCTGACTCAAGAGTGGTTTCTGCTCTGCAAACGCTCTCTGTAACCTGTATTTAGTAAACCTAAATATATTTATTTAGCCTGCGTCAAGAGTTTTTTG
This sequence comes from Eublepharis macularius, assembly GCF_028583425.1. Lineage (NCBI taxonomy): Eukaryota > Metazoa > Chordata > Lepidosauria > Squamata > Eublepharidae > Eublepharis > Eublepharis macularius. The sequence continues at coordinate 73,889,709 of NC_072793.1, forward strand.
TTGTAAGGGAGCACTCCCTCAGGACAAACCCAGAGACTGAAGAGCCTTTAAAAAACAACAACAACAACCAGGAACAGAGCCTTTCCCATCTCCTAGAGGTCTTGGAGTAGCTGTGGGTCACCCAGGAATGGGAGCAGGGAGGCTCTAACTCGTAAAGTATCATGTATATCCATTCTCTTGCAATGGAGAATAGAAGCTTCATCTTTTTAGGAAGGGAGCAGCTGTTTTTTCTATGCTTAGTATTATCTGCTGCAGCAACTGTTTTCTTTTTCTTTTTTTTTAGATATACCCACAACAGCATGGGAGGCCCAGGCTGCTGTGCACATACATGCTCAGAGCTCTGTCTCATAAACATAATGTTCCCATTAAGCAGTTCAGTGTTTGAGGAGGAAGTGTATATGGATGAGAGATCTACAAAGAGTAGCCCTCTATGACTCAGAGGCAGATGATATGCCATACAGGAGGGACTTGGGATCAACCTCTGTCATTTTCAATTTAAAAGATATTAGCTTTTCCTCTGCTTGAAAGCCACCACAACTCAGGATACAGAATACTAAGCAATATGGACCAACTATTTGGCTTAGTAAGGCAGCATCCTGTCATGTGTTCAAAGATGAGCAAGTTTTTTTTTAAATGCAAAACAAATATATTAGAAGGTAAGGCAAGGGACATAGATGAACTCTAAAAGTATAACCAAGTAAAAACCACAAATTGAAGGGAGTCTGTGTAAATAAAAGCCTGAGAGCAATACAAAGGGCTGTTTTATGAAAAAGAGCTAAGCAGACATGCTAATGTCTGTATTTGGCTTTCAAGCACTGTGGAAAGTGCCATCAAGTAACAGCCAACTCACGTCAAGCTGGATTTTCAATGCAAGAGACGAACAGAGGTGTTTTTGTCTGCTTTTTAATAATGACTCTGGACTTCCTTTGTGGTTTCTCATCCAAGTACTAACTAGGGCCAACCCTGCTTAGCAGCCAAGATCAGACCAGCCTGGGCTATCCAGGTCAGGGTGCTTCAAATGGTAAAAGCCACTGCAGACATACATATATGTGAAATCAAAAAGAGTCCAGTAGCACCTTTAAGACTAACCAATTTTATTGTAGCATAAGCTTTCGAGAATCAAGTTCTCTTCGTCAGATGCATGATACAGAGACTGGTCAAATACGGAGAGGAGGGAAAGAAGGGGAGGAGAGAGAAGAGGCAATTAGGGGGGGAAACCAAAACATTCCTTTGCTAGTATATGTAAACATCTCCTTTTGGTGTGTGGATCAGTTAGCTTCAAAGGAGTTTGCCCTGTTAGTTTGTAGCAGCCAAACAGCTAGACCATCCAATTCCAATGCAGTATGAGCCTTCGATAACCACAGCTCTCCTTGCCAGATGCATCTGACAAAGAGATCTGTGGTCCCCGAAAGCCCACGCCAGGTGCCACTGAGCTCCCCCAGACCCCACCTCTGTAAAGGAAATCTGTTACCTGTGATAATGTGATAACCATTCATAGTCCCTATTCAGTCCCAGCTTGACAAAGTCAAATTTGCATATGAATTCCAGTTCAGCAGCCTCCCGTTGGATTTTGTTTTTGAAAGGTTTCTGTTGAACTACAGCGACCTTTAAGTCTTTGATGGAATGTCCTGGTAGATTGAAGTGTTCTCCCATTGGTTTCTGGAAGTTTCCATTTCTAATATCAGATTTGTGTCCATTTATTCTTTTGCATAGAGGTTGGCTGGTTTGTCCAATGTACAGAGCAGAAGGACATCGTTGGCACATGAGGGCATATATCAGATTGGAGGATGAGCAGCTGTAAGAGCCAGAGACAGTGTAGTTGATGCCATTGGGTCCTGTAATTGTAATTGTATTCCCTGGGTAGTACCCACCAAATGAAGTGAAGAAACAAATCAACAGCGCCACAGCCCCCTAACCTTAAACGACTTCTCACTCACAACCATGAATCGGCCAGCAGAGTCACCAGCACAGGTACCAGGCCCTGCAACAGACCCAGATGCCAGCTCTGCCCCTATATCTACCCAGGGAATACAATTACAGGACTGTTCAACAGTTTTACTACCAAGCAGAGGCGTAGACTTTCCTATTTCCGGGGGGAGGGGCTGGGGTTGGGTCAAAGGTATTGCTATGATAGTTCCTTAAGAGAACCAGAGTTTGGTGACATCATAGGGAGGGGCCTCTACTATCTATGGAGGTGGGGTTCTGTTTTGTTCCCAAGTTACTATCTGATTGTGATCACCAAAGGTTTTATCTTTGCACTCTCTAGATTAATAACTAAAGTTTTTGATATCCAGCACATATCAATCCTTTAATAGGTCTGGTGTCTGTCAGAAAAGAAAGTATATTCTTTAGTATTCAGATTTTTGATCTGTCAAGCATCTTCCAATTGTTTCATTTCCACATAATTAAACACATTTTTGGGAAGTTTGCCTTTTTTGGGTTTTTCCACTTTTTTTTTTAAGACCCATTACCCCATTCATGTCTCTCCTTCTTGAAAATCTAAAATGGATTAGAAGACATTTTCATAAATTTTTTCTCTTGCATCGTTTGTAGCATATATTGTCACTAGTGTGTAAATATTGCCTTGCAGGAACCTGATTTTCAAAGTCATATATCTTCTTTCATAGTCTCTTAATTCTTCAGTAACATTTACTTGTAAATTATTTATTTAAACTGAGATTCCTTTTTATTATAAATTCTTAATAAACACACAAATACATACTAGTAAACCGGAATAAGGCCCCAGAGTCATGGAAAGTATGATAAAACAGGAAGGGTGGGCAGCTCTGCACTTCAGCTGCCATTGTAACCGAGTCCCTCATGTGAGTTTGTCATTAGTTGCGGAAGGCCAAATCGGGGCGGGGGGGAGGTTGAGCCCCTCAGCCCCCCAGTAGATTGCAGGCTGTTTTCTCAGTGGTTCAACCAGTTCCACTTCCCTGCTCCTTCCCCTATTTTAGCTTAGGAGTGGAACTTGATAATAAAGCCACTGCCTCGCCGCCGCCCCCGCGCTACAGTCCTACGGGCTTAGCATAGGGCCACACAGACCGATTTATGTCAAAGGAAGCCCTATGACCACACGAACGTTTATGAGGTCATCATCTCCTAACGCTGCTCTCTTGCTTCCACCGCACACCCCACGCCCACTTTTTCTGCGCAGTCGTTTCTGCCATCTTTACTGAGGGCCATCTTTTCCTGAGCAGCTGCCTACAGACTCCACCTCACTAACTGTTATTGCCGGCATCGCAATAAGTACTCACCAAACCCTCATCTTAAATGGCGCCGTTCGTTTCAGCGGCTGGAGGCGGTACTTAAAATGGCTGGCGGTAGCGCCTGCGCCTTAACTTAGGCAGTTACTGCGGCCTGCCTGGTTCCATTGTGTATCCGCGGAGACGAGGGGGGAAGGCTGAGAGGGGCTGCTGTCTTCGTGTAGGGATGGAACCGGACCCGCTAGGAGATGGCGTCGGCACCGGCCGTGAGGGGCCTGGCGGGGTGGCTGGCCCGTCAACGACCACCCCTGGGCTCACGGCCTCTCAGCGCCGGGCTGAGATTCGCCGGAGGAAGCTGCTGATGAATTCGGAAGAGAGGATCAATCGAATAATGGGTTTCCACCGGCCAAAGGCGGGTGAGGATGGGGCGTGGCGGGAGGGGGTGATTTCTGACTGGTTGGGCAGTTCTTGTCTTGCGAAGGGAACGGCACGCGTACGAGTTTTCTTAACTGAAGAAAACAGCGCGTATCTTCTTTTTGACGGGGGGAATCTCACATGCGTGTTTTTCCTTTTCACCTTGTTTCTGGCCAAAGGCAGGAATGGGGTTAATTGTCACCACCAGATGAACTAACTTGGTTTCTGAAAATCAAATCCAAAATCGTAAATCTCGTTTACGCTCTCTTTTCTGCTGCTCCTCTCCTCTTTTAAAAAAACGGCGACTGGAGATGAGGGACTTGTTTTAAATGTGACCAGGGCTGTTGGTTCAAATCTGCCATCGTTCTTGCATTCGTTCTCGCCGTTCCATATAGCTATAAAATACCTTAAATAGGTTCATTAGATTTGGTACCTTCAAAGAGTGCTTGATTTAGCGCTTCCTTTTTGGTCTTGGGTTCTGTATATATTGGGAAATTTTGGTCACACCTGCCTTACTGTAGCTTCTATCTTGATAGTACCTAAGTAATTGTGATTTAGTGGCTCCTGACCCACAACTAGTTTGTGATCCAGCTTCAAGTGGGTTGCCCCAGAGATGTTGGGCACTAACATCCCTTTCTCCAGTCTCCTATAAAAAAAAAATTTAAAAGAGCAGAGTGAAAGTAGGGAGAAGCACAGAGAGAGAATGAGCGAATGAAACACCATGGAAGAACTTAACTTGAAAAAATGAGGTTTAAAAAGTCGTATTGCTTCATATTGAAGATTTGGGTTAGATGTGGGTTCAGGTCTGAAAAGACTGATTGAAGACTACTTGCATAACGTACTGGTTTAGTTTAGAATATCTAGTCCCATTTGGCTTTGTCAGAGTGATTGTACTTTTTAAACAAGTGTAAAAAAAAAAGCTGGAGCTATTTAAATTTTTTGCTTCTAAGATTTCCAAAAATTGCAAGGCTTTTTATAATTGACCCAATTCTTGCATATTGTATTTTCATCTACCCTTTTCTATATGGAATTTATTTTCCCCATTTTATTTGCAAACCCTTGGGATAGATTAAGGTTGGCCATTCAACTACTAGTATTGCTGCTATTCTAAGCCTATTTTGAAATTGTGTGCTTAATATTTTTGAGGAATTTTGATTATTTTGAAACCAGCTTCACTGAGAAAGTGACTGGTCAAGGACACCCAAGGAGCTTCATATCTAGGTAGGGTTTTGAACCCATACCTCCAGCTCAATACTTTATCTGCTAGTCACTGCTTGTGACTTGTAATGCAATATAATTTATAAGAAGTACTGTATTTGTGGGTAGCAAAACTTTAAAGATGTCTTATGGTATCTTAAAGACTATTAGAGTGACTGAAACATAGGGTTTTGTGGGCTTTGGCTTGTGAAATAAATCTGGATTTTTTTTTGCTGCAGGACTTTTTTTTTTACTGAGGATTTATTGAAGCATAAGCTTTTGCAGAGCCCACTTCTGATGAGCTTTAGCCTACACAAAGCTTATGCTTCAATAAGTCTGTTAATCTGTAAGGGACCTCTAGACACTGGAACGGTTACTCTTAGTGTTTTTACTGCCCTTTTTGGCAGCAAAATGTGGAAAGGAGACTTGCTGAAATGATTGGAACTTACAGCACATACAAATTTAAATCCTTACTCTCTTTAAATCATTTAAATCTTTTTTGTACCGAAGACTCATATTTAACTCCAGTCTGTGACATGGATGCACTTCTATTTTTCTAATACCTTGCTTTACTGAAGCCTGTTTCGATCATGGTTTTTGGTTTTTTTCATTCATCTTTCTCCTTTTCCTACAACAATTTACTTTTTAAAAAGCCTGTTGCCACAGATATGATCAGTTAAAAGTTTATATATGGTGACTCTGCTTGTTGGTTGAATAATGTTGTATAATGTCCTAAGGCCATTTCAGGAATTTCAAAATTCTTTTATGAAAATAATTTCCATGGAAGTCATAACACAAAATCCATCTGTAGATTGCAGTAGAATACATGATTATGCAGTGGTGAAGTGGAGAATGATGCAAGTTGTTTTGAGTCCCCACTGGGGAGAAAGGCAGGGTATAAATAAAGTTAAAAAACAATAAAACAAAGTAGTGCAGTTACTAAAAAGCCAAGTCTGTGAGGAGAAGCCTCTAGTTATAGCACGTTATATATGATAGAAACTTTACTATGGTGATAGGTCTGCCTCAACTGCTGTGGAGCTAAGAGGCAAGCAGCCATCATTCCTGCCCTTCTCCATAAATTGAACGATAATGAAATAAAAAAGTAAATCCGCAACACATGCAGCTTTGCTTCATGAACATTTGACAGTATATAACTGTGGTCAAAATAAGTAGTTGGTTGACCAACTCTATTAAGCGTAATAGTAGAAATCACAATATTATGTCTGGTTTATGAATATGAGCATGGTGCTCACCCACACAAGCTCTGCAGTGCTCCAGACTAAGTGAATGACTTGAAGCAACAAGCTCTAATAACGCCAGTGTGACCAAGATTTTATCTCTATGAGCATTCATTCATGTTTGAGCATTCATTCATGTTTTATAAAGCATTTTTGTGCATCCTGTAATCCGGTATGCTTACTAAGTCAGTTACAGTGCTTTGCAGAACAGGTATAGAAATAAGAATTGTTTGTATTTTGTAACTATGGGATAGTATTTCTGATTTATTTTCCTCCTTTGGTTTGTGGTTACAGATTCTTGAATTTGAAACTACATTATGTTTTTCTTCAAGCATCTGTGCTGTGATCAAACTTAAAGAACATCATAGGCTGTGACCTATCAACTCCTGCTGGACATGGATCGTCCTTCTGCTCCCCTTCCTCCAGTATCACCTAGACCTAAATTCAGGCAGCTGCAAGAAGGAGGTTGAATTGGACCACATTGCTCCGTGTTCCACTGGCAGAAGTTAGAGGAGGGGCAGTCTGCTTGATTCCCTCCCTCTCTGCTGTCTCTTGACCCACATGGATTTCACACATGCCAGCATCAAGCTTTTTGAGTAGTCAATGTGACTACTGCAGGAAGGGGAGTGTAAGGAACATCTGAGTCGTAGGATGAAACTATAGTCACAGGTAGCCATTTGTTTTAATCTTTCTGACTTGAGCCAAAATGGCATGTTCCTTTAAAAAAATCCATATTGCTTGGCTCATTGTTATTGTCATTAAATGTGAATTACACATGCATATTGTAAATAATAAGACCAAAACGCTGCAAGATTATCTTGCAGCATTGAATGTGGACCTGGCTTGCGTGACCGAGACCTGGGTGAGGGAGGGTGAGACGGTCGCTTTGAAAGAACTAGCCCCCCCAGGTTACATGGTCCTCCACCAGTCCCGGACAAGTGGTTGGGGGGAGGCGTGGCTTTGTTCATTTGGGAGTCTTTATTTATTTATTTATTTATTTATTTATTTTATTACACTACATTTCTAGACTGCCCTCCCCATCAGACGGGCTCAGGGCAGTGTAACAACCAACAATTTACAACATACAATTTAAAACAATAAAAACATCATGAATAAACGTTTAAAACATTTAAAACATTTTTCCATATACAATAAAATTTCTCAATGGTGGATATAAATATTAAAATTCAGCATTTTAAATGCAGGGCCTGGGTCTTACAAAATGCCCTGCATCAGACTTTGTGAGTTCCTGCATGGGTGGTGGATGTTCTTCAATGGTATGGTTGGCAAGAAGACAGCCTAGCCCCCAACAAATGCCTGGCGAAACTTCTCCGTCTTGCAGGCCGGCGGAAAGATGACAAATCCCGCCGGGCCCTAGTCTCCTCAGACAGAGTTCCACCAGGTCGGAGCCAGGGCTGAAAAGGCCCTGGCTCTGGTAGAGGCTAGACGGACCTCCCTGGGGCCAGGGACCATCAGTAGATGCTTATTAGCTGATCGAAGCGACCTCTGGGGAACATATGGGGAGAGGCGGTCCCAAAGGTATGCTGGGCCCAGTCCGCATAGGGCTTTATAGGTCAACACCAAAACCTTGAACCGGACCCAGTACTCAACTGGTAACCAGTGCAGCTGATGGAGGATAGGTGTTATATGTGCCATGGTTGGAACTCTGGCAGTCACTCATGCAGCAGCATTCTGAACCAGTTGCAGTTTCCGGATCGAGCCCAAGGGAAGCCCTGCGTAGAGCGAGTTACAGTAGTCTAATTTGGAGGTGACCGTTGCCTGGATCACTGTCGTAAGGTCATGGGTCGATAAGTGAGGGACAAGTTGCCGAGCCTGTCTAAGATAGAAGAATGAGGATCGAACAACCGCTGTGACCTGTGCCTCCATAGATAGGGAAGCATCCAGGACCTCTCCCAGGCTCCTAATTTTTGATGCCGGCACAAGTGGCACTCCATCGAGAGCCGGGAGCCGGAGTCCCGCACGCATGGACCCTAGACCCACATGCAAGACCTCCGTCTTCATGGGATTCAATTTCAGCCGACTCTGTTTCAACCATCCAGTCACAGCTTTGAAGGCACGTACCAGGACATCTGGGGCAGAGTCGGGCCAGCCGTCCATCATCAAATACAATTGGCTGTCATCTGCATATTGATGGCACCCAAGTCCGAAACTCCATACCAGCTGGGCGAGGGGGCTCATGTATATGTTAAATAGCAAGGGGGAGAGTATTGCCCCTTGAGGGACACCGCACACCAACGGGCGGCAGGATGACAACTTCTCCCCCAAAACCACCCTCTGTCCCTGACCATGGAGAAAAGAGACAAACCACGGCAAGGCCGTCCTTTGTATCCCCACGTCGGCAAGGCGGTGGATCAGCAGGTCATGGTCGACCGTATCAAATGCTGCTGATAGATCTAACAATATCAGCAGCGCCGACCCGCCTTGATCCAGCTGTCTATGGAGATCGTCCATCAGGGTGACCAGTAACGTCTCCATCCCATGTCCCGGACAGAACCCGGACTGGAAGGGATCAAGGGATGAGGAATCATTCAGGAAGACCTGCAGCTGCTCTGCCACTGCCTGCTCAATCACCTTACCCAGGAACGGGAGGTTCGAAACTGGGTGGTAACTGACTGGGTCAGCAGGGTCCAAAGATGGTTTTTTCAAGAGAGGCCTAACCACAGCTTCCTTCAACGCTTCTGGAAAGATCCCGGAGCTCAGAGACATGTTAACAATGGCCTCCAGAGCATCCAGGAGCCCATCTACGCTGGCCTTCACCAACCACGAAGGGCACTGGTCCAAGGAGCATGTGGTAGGCCTAACTGCTTGCAGGATCCTGTCAATCTCATCCCCAGAGAGTGGACTGAAATGGTCTAATGTTATTCCAGAAGGCGGCCAACGGGCCTCCAGTTTGCACACTGTATCAACTGTGGCTGGGAGATCACGGCGGAGAGACAAGATTTTATCAGCAAAAAAGCTCCCAAAAGCCTCACAGCTAATATCCGAATTTGAATGTTGACGGTCCCCTCCTGATAAGGAGACCAAGGACTGAACCACATTGAACAGTTTTGCTGGGCGTGAGCTAGCTGATGTAATGGAGGCTGCATAAAACTTTCTTTTTAGCCTTCACTGCCATCTCATAGGCCTTCATAAATATCCTATAAGATGCTTTCTCCTTCAGACCACTCCCCACCCCAAAAGTTACTGGCATTGATTGTGTGCGCCTAGCGTTGGACGCCGAGGAGAGGTTGGCAATATGTGTGGTGTACCGACCGCCTACTGCACCTGCATCTTCCCTGTCTGGTCTGTTGGAGGCGGTGGCCGGCTGGGCCTTGGAATTCCCGAGACTTTTGGTTCTCGGGGATTTCAACGTCCATGCTGACGATGACGCCTCCATGCAGGCCATGGACCTGGTGTCTTCCATGGCGGCCCTAGGACTCTCCCAGTTTGTTTTGGCTCCCACGCATCAAGCAGGTCACACGCTGGATTTGATTTTGGGGGCGGGGATGATGGTGGTCCTGCATGCCTATGATGCAGTGCCATGGTCAGATCACTTTGTTCTGAAGGTTCATCTGAGCATGCTGCTCCTTTTCCAGGTGGGCGGTGAGCAGATTTATGCTCACCCGCAGAGACTTATGGATCCAATTGGTTTCCAGGCAGCTCTGCAGGATCTGATGCCCCCTGGCAATACGTTAGATGAGCTGGTGGATGATTGGCATGGCCGACTTTCCAAAGCCATCGACGTTATTGCCCCCTGCTGTCCTCTCCGAGCCCGCAAACGGGTAGCTCCTTGGTTCACTGAGGAGCTTCGCCAGATGAAGCGGTCTTTGAGACGACTAGAGTGAGTGTGGCGGCGGGGGCGCAATGAAGAGGCAAGAACATCTTACAGGACGTTTATGAAAGCCTATGAGGTGGCAGTGAAAGCAGCAAAGAGGGATTTCTTTACTGCTTCCATTGCTTCCGCTAGCTCACGCCCGGCTCAATTATTTCAAACAGTTCAGTCCTTGGTCTCCCTCTCTCAGGAGACCGCCCAGTTCTTAATTCGACTATTGACTGTGAGGCTTTTGCGAGCTATTTTGCGGGCAAAATCTTGTCCCTTCGCCATGGCCTGCCTCCCAATGTTGATACAGTAAGGGAATTGGAGACCCCTTGGCCGTCTGGGTCTGTATTAGATCATTTCAGGCTGCTCTCCTGGGACAAAGTTGACAGAATCCTGCAGGGGATGAGGCCAACCACCTGTCCTCTAGACCCCTGTCCATCCTGGTTGGTGAAGGCCAGCTCGGAGGGGCTACGGGACCATTTGTAGGCCATTGTTAACATCTCCCTGAGCTCTGGGGGTTTTCTCGGAGCGCTAAAGGAGGCGGTGGTGCGGCCCCTCCTGAAAAAAACATCTTTGGACCCACCGATCCGTCAGGTTACTGCCCAGTGTCGAACCTCCCATTCCTGGGCAAGATGATTGAGCGGGCGGTGGCGGTACAACTGCAGGAATTCCTGAATGATGCTGTAGTCCTGGACCCATTCTAGTCTGGCTTCCGTCTTGGCCATGGGATGGAGATGGCCTTGGTTGCCCTCACAGATGACCTTCGCAGGCATCTGGATCGAGGTGGGTCAGCGCTGCTTGTGTTACTCGATCTCACAGCAGCGTTTGACACCGTCGACTATGGCTTGTTGGCCAGCCGCCTCGTTGACGTGGGGATTAGAGGGACAGCCTTACAGTGGCTGGTCTCCTTTCTCCAGGGTCGGGGACAGAGGGTGGCACTCAGGGGAGATCTATCGCCCTGTCGCCTTTTGGTGTGTGGGATTCCACAAGGGGCGAAACTCTCCCTGATGTTATTTGACATCTACATGCGCCCCCGCACCCAGTTGGTGTGGAGGTTTGGGCTGAGCTGTCATCAATACGTGGATGACACCCAGCTTTTTCTGTTGATGGACGGCCGGCCAGACATGGCCCCGGACAATCTGGCCAGAGCTCTGGAGGCTGTGACAGCATGGTTGAAACAGAGTAGGCTGGAAACTTTGCCAGTGGTGAAGAGTCAGGGCATGCTCCTGGATGCCTCCCTGTCAATGGAGGCTCAGGTCACGGCGGTTGTCAAGTCTGCATTTTCCCATCTCCGTCAGATCAGGCAACTTGCCCCTTACCCAACACCCCAGGACCTGGCTACAGTGAACCACGCAACAGTCACCTCCAGGCTAGATTACTGTAACTCACTCTACACTGGGCTACCCCTGAGCCTGATCCGGAAACTACAACTGGTCCAGAATGCGGCAGCGCGGCTCCTGACCGCTATATCCTACCAGTCACATATCACACCTGTCCTGTGCCAGCTGCACTGGCTTCCGGTTGAATTCTGAATCAGGTTCAAGGTGTTGGTTCTTACCTTTAAAGCCCTGAGCGGGTTACAGCTGGCATGTCTTCGGGACCGCCTCTCCCTGTATGTACCCCAGAGACCGCTTCGATCAGCGGATAAATGTTTACTGGGGGTCCCTGGCCCTAAGGAAGCCTGCCTCACTTCAACCACGGCCAGGGCCTTTTCAGTCCTAGCCTCAGCCTGGTGGAACGCTCTGTTAATGGAGACCCGGGCCCAGCGGGACATATTATTGTTCTGCTGGGCCTGTAAGACAGAGCTGTTCCGCCAGGCGTTCGGTGGTTGAAGGGGGCGTTGCCATGTTGGCCTCCCACCTTTGGGGTGGGGAGGTTCTCCCCACCATTGCACCTTAATGTATTTGGTTAATTTATTTTATTATTGTTTATTGTATGTTGATTTTAGAATTATTGTTTTCTTGTTTTTATTGATTTTAACTGTTGTTCACCGCCCAAAGCCCCTGAGGATGGGCAGTTTATAAATTGAAATAACAACAACAACAATAATAATAAATACTGAAGAAATTAGCAAATAAGGTGGCATCTATGATTGACTTTGTAGTACATTCTGCTCCTCACATAGAAAGAAATCATAAATAGCTGCATTGCAATTCAAACTGTTTTTGTTATCAAGGGCAGTTCTCTTTTTTCTGCCATAACATAAGGTAACTGTTAATGAAATCTTTATTTCAGAACAATGTAATGAGTATAAATTACTTCTTACAAAATCTATGTTATCAACCACATTCACAAATATTTTTAGAAGGCAGCTAATATAAAATATGTGGGAAGAAAATAAATGAATAAAACATGAAAATTTCTTGAAGAGCACACTGAATTAGCCATCTTAATTCAACAAGGAACTGCTGCTCCTATGTACTGTGACAGGGAGTGTGTTTTACAGCCTTTGATTGGCTGCAGAAAGTGTTCAGTTTATTACCTTTCTTGAAAAGTTGTTGAAGTCCTGGGGGAGGCTCAGTGTTCTAATATATATTCTTCCTGTGTGACGCCTTACAATGGTTACATACCCGGCCTAATGGCTTGAGTATTGTAGAGCTTCAAGGTCAGCCTCAAATAACTTGCCTTGGTTACTTTTTGTGCTTTTTGTCTTTTCTTTAGATGATGACACCCATTCAGAAACAAAACTTCAACTGGAACAAGATAAATCGGCCATTCCTGCTCCTTCTGTTTCCAAGCGTGTTGTTCTTGGTGATACTGTCTGCAGTCTGGCAGGAACAGCTGACCATGGAAGCAGTGCAATAGAGCACAAGGCAGAAAAAAAGGACTTGTTTAATATAGCTCCTGAGGTTGGTAGTGATGGCACAAGTGAACTCCGGCAGCGCAGTAGAGGTGATCTGATGGAGCAGCGAACATCTCAGCATGGCCTAGACCAGTATTTATCAAGATTTGATGAAGCTATGAAATTAAGAAATCAGCTGATAAGTGAGAAGCCAAGCCAGGAAAATGGAAATGCTGCAGAGGAATTTGATTCCTTCCGTATTTTTAGATTAATTGGTTGTGCACTCCTTGCCATGGGAGTTAGAGCTTTTGTGTGCAAATACTTGGTGAGTTGAGAAAAAAAATTCAATTGTCATTAATTTTTTAGCTTGGTTGTCATATTCTCTTGATAGGGTAGGGCATTGACTTACCCATTTCATGGATGTGACATTGGTGTGGAGAAATGACTTTTCCTCAGTGCTGCTCAATGAACTCATAATTAAGTAATGATTAAGTCACAGTAGAGGATTAGATTCAAGTTCAAATTGACAAACCTTAACCACTGTTCCATTGAATGCAGGCTAAATTGGCAGTTTCCACCGATTTCCCCCATCACAGACTCCCCTTTGTGTCATTTTTCCAGGTCCCCTATCTCCCAGGAGCAGCATTTCATGGAGATCAGTGAACTGCAGTGGGGGTGGGGGAGGCAGAAATGTTTTGTTCTGCCATTGGAAAGTTCACTCCAACCCATTGTTTTTTTCTGATGGTAATCGTCTTGTCTAAAGCAGACTTGTAACCCTGTACATGTCTTGAAGTAAGTGTCACTTGTCCAGCACAGGATTCCTCTTGGGCTCCCATCCGTAGCTAGCTGTCCTGCAGATGAAAGAGAAAGAATGAGTCCCTTTCCATTGACCTGCCAAGTCTGACTGTTGCATCATCACTCAGAGCCCTCCCCCCTCCAGTGGCCAGCTATTCTGCAGCTTAGGAGAAGGGGAGTGTGAGAAAGTATGGCCTGTCTAGCCCAACTGCTGCTTGTCTGTCCATCAGCAGCTAGCCGCTCTGCAAAAGAAGAAGGAAGTGTCAGTGAGGCCCCTTCCATTAGCCTGAGTTCATGAATTTGTATTTAATTTGGTTTTTCTTTTGAAAAAGAAAACGCAGTATTGGCCAAGTAGCAAGAGTAAGCAGATTGACAAGGCTGTGACAGACTCATAAATCGAAGCTGTACTCTAGAAACAGTGTAATGACATTATTGATTCACTACTTTTTTGGTATTCAGTTAAGTAATGGCAAGGGAAAGGAAGAAAGCCGTAGACTGGGAACAGCATCAGTAAGGGCTTTAGTACACACAGTTGCAACTTCCCCAATCCATTCATCTGGTGTTAAAGCATTGTTGACATCCCTTTGCAGGATTATTATACCATTTGGGTATAATAATACATTGGTGATGGAGAGTGCCCTCAAGACATAGCTGACTTATGGTGACCCCTGGTGGGGTTTTCATGGTAAGAAACTAACAGAGGTGGTTTGCCATTGCCTGCCTCTGCAACCCTGGTCTTCATTGGAGGTCTCCCATCCAATTACTAACCAAGGCTGATCCTGCTTAGCTTCTGAGATCTGATGAGATCAGTCTCACCTGAGCTATAATAATACAGTAATACAGTACATTTCCAATATTAAAAGAGCTTCACATATGTTTTAACAGCCTTGTAAGGAGGGCCAATATTATGATCCCTGCGTTGCTGGTGGGTGTTAAGGCAATAGTGGCTCACTTAAGGCTACTTTAGTGTGTTCATAGCTTAGATGAGATTTGAATTGCTCGACTCATGTTCTTAGCTATTGTACCTGTCTCCAAAAAAACAAACACATTGCAATGTATTGGATGTTTGTTCCTTTGTAAACTTGTCTGCAAGGCTGCAATATAATAATCTAATAAGGAACTCTTTCTAGATGCGTTACCTTTGTTCTGCATGTGTTTCTTAGGAATATACTCATTGCTGTCACCAGTTCCTGAACAGATTAGAAGCTGCATTTTTTTTTGGTTAATACAGCATTTGACATGATTATAAACTTGGCTTCTAGCCACATGAGCCTGGAGTCCAAAGCCTGCTTAAGTTTCTGTCTGGTCTTTGGATGGTGTGATGATTCCACAGTGTAGCTTTGCCCAAATAATTAGTCTGTCTTAAATATTTTTAAAATTGTAGGACTTCAGTTCTTTAAGGGCCCTGTATCTGTTTAATGTAAGGATAGAGATATTTGAAGATACAAGGTTGGATCTTATGATCCATGAGTAGAGCTCCACTTGCATTTTGAAATTTTTCGGTCCGCTTCTTGCTGTAGGCACTTGTACTCCATGAACTGCTATGTAGGAGTTCAGCGCACACACGCTTCCGCAAACAGTGCAACTAAAGGTGTGTGAGCAGGGGGAATCAACAAAAATTTCCCTCTCTGCCAATGGAAATACACCTGTGCCAGCAGAAATAGACTGTAGGACCCAACCTATTGGTATATTTTTCTTAGAACAAGTGGTGCAACATTAAACCACAAAAAGAATCTAGTCAGATCATTCAGAACTATTTTGAGCTCCTGATTCTTGAACAAGGAAGTAACTATGCAAAACCCTTTCCCAGCAATATGAAGTGTAAATTCTAACAATCTGTATTACTATAAAGTTATTTCATATTATACAAAATACATGTGAACTTTATAAGTATGTTTTTTATGTGAGGTGATTTTATATTAATAAATTTTTACCAAATGTTTCACATAAGGCTCCTTTTAAGTATATTTGGATAGACCTTCATAGGCTCCTTTTAAGTACATTTGGATAGATCTGATTATTGATGCATAATGAATATCCCCATCTCAGTCGCCATATGCATGATAAAGCATAGTATTGTGTTATATACGTTAGTGTTCTTTCTGGCAGTTGGCATACTAGTTCATCCTTAAATCTAAATATAGTGTGCTTTACAGTGCTATGTTGAAGCATGTTTCCTTTCACGGTATTTTTAGTGTGTCAGCAGAAACGCTTGATAAAGTGTAATCCCTTTCCTTGGAAGTTTGGATCAATGAAATTGCTTTATTACTGTATTCTAACTCATGTAATTTTCTATTTTTTTCAGTCAATATTTGCTCCATTTCTTACCTTACAGCTTGCATACATGGGATTGTCTAAGTATTTCCCAAAGGTAAGGGGTGTGTTAAGAGAAAAAAGTTCTCAAAACATCTAATTTTAAAATAACGCAACAGAGAATTGCTATATTAAAGTGTTGTCAGATTATATGAATTATTGTGGATGTTGAGTATTTTCTCTGATAATCTAGCTTTTGCAGCACTTACATGAATGCAGTAGTTCTCAAACAAGCTACCTTATAGTCTTTGACCCATCATTTTCACTCACCCTTAGCTTCTTTGCCTCTTCTCCATTAATCGCTGCCAGCTCACTGTGGACCCTGATATTAAGTTTTCTTGATCAACCAAATGCATCTTGCCTGCAGGGCTGGTAGTCATTTCAGCCATGGTAAAAAGTGGATCTGTGTTCTTTAGAAGAATCAGTTTACCGTCTTGCATGCATGCAAAGTTGTATATACTTTGGGCCCTTACAGTGAGTCTATCTGTGTGGAGCTCATATAAAGGAAAATAAGGTAACAGAACAGACTCTTAATTGCTCATTTCATGTAACTGGAATGAGGATGCATGGAATGTAAATTTTGACTATGTATTTATTTATTTTGTTGGATTTATATCCCGCCCTCCCCGCAAGCGGGCTCAGGGTGGTTATTTTGAATTATTCCCCAAATAATCTTTTTCCCCTCCCCACTGCTTATTGATTAAGTAAAGCCTGCATAGCAGACAGCTTTGTTAGAATTATTTGATTTAAGATTAAAAGATAAATAGCATTTCCAATGAAATTATAGTTTTAATGGATTAAATGTTTGGATGTATTTTTGTTGCAAAATAGAATAAAATATCTCACAATATGAATTGACTGTTGGATTACAGTTCTGTTACCAAGATAACTGGAAAGTATTCCATTTTTTTAGTATGCTTTGAGATTTCTGTGGCAAATTGCTATGTATGCGTCCTGTTCAGACATTCCAGAACAGACATGCTAAAAAATCATTTTTCTCTCCATTCCCCTGGCAGTTATTTCTGAAGACCATTTGTAGAATCCGCTGACTTGCAAGGACTAATAAACTCACAGGTCAGAGGGCTGCATTGGAGGAGGAGGACTGGGCAATTTTGCCTCCTTCCTCTCCTTAGTGCAGCCCCTAACTATGTGCTTTAGTTCTTAGGTGTCCCAAGATTCAACATACTTGGAGTTGTAAAGAACTGCTGGAAGGAAGGGAGACAAGGGAGTGTCCTGAAACCATTAGTGTCTTCCATTAACAGTTTGCTGGAATCAACCCACATTGTTTAAAGACAAGAAACCATTACAGAGATTAACTTTTTAAAAATTTATTTTTACACAGAGTGAAAAGAAGACAAAGACTACTGTACTAACTGCTGCTCTTTTACTGTCTGGGATTCCAGCAGAAGTAATCAGTCGTTCAATGGACACGTATAGCAAAATGGGGGATGTCTTTACAGACCTTTGTGTCTATTTCTTTACTTTCATCTTCTGCCATGAACTGCTTCTGTTCTTTGGTTCTGAAGCACCATAACTGTGGAACTCAGTGTGATACTTCAACATAACTGCATCAATCTTTATTCTGTAAATATCTGTGAATACACACACAGGGTTGAACTTTTATTCAATTCTTACTTATTTCAGTGCAGCTTAAAATACACTTCTGATTGAGAGGTCCCAACTTCAAAGCTAAGGTTGGTAAAGCTTCAATATAGTGCATGGTGACTGAAATACGGAAGATAGAATATAGTTCTCAATGCAAAACTAGAGCCTTTCTTTTAAATTAGAATATGACCTTTCTCACCCTCTCACAGATATTGGCACAAACTATGATCTTTCTCTCTAGCTCTACATTGTGAGAACATGGCACAACAGATGTCTTGTGCTTGGTTGAACTGCTTATACATTTATTAGAACTTCCTATGAATTACTACTTACCACTTTTATTCTCCTAAATCTGACTCTATACTCTTTAGCTACAAGAACATCCCGACAAACAATACCAACTGTAGCTGGTGTTTCTGAAACAGATGATGTGTCATCATCCTTTTACTTCCTGCTTAGATGGTAGAGTTCTGTTTGTTGTGAAAGGTGGATTTGAAATAGGAATGCTAAAGCAGAGAATGGAGCAATGAGGCCCAGCCTGATTCATGTGTATGTTTTCTCTCAACATTTAATAGCTCTTCCATCTGAGTTGGTATCCTGATTCCCAGTATTTACATATCTGTTGTAATATGCTGTGTAAAGTAACCATTACCAGTTAACAAGCTGCTCTTTTGAATGGCTAGACTTCTGTACCTAAGCTAACCCTAGTTCTTTTCGTTTTTCTGGTTTAGCAAGTTTTTTTTTATTCCTTGTAGTGTAAAGAAAGGTAGGCTTCAGCATCATATTTTCCTTTCCAAGAATATGCACATGTAAAGTTTACTCCGTTTCATATGAACACTTCTGAGATATCACTACATTTTCTAGTAATAGGGCAGCACTGTGACTTGTGAAGGTACAAATGACTGTTTAGGCTGGTTTTTTGTCAACTGCTTAGTGCTTCACATTGGCTTAGTAAATGGGGGCACAGAGCATGTTAAAATTACATAATAAATGCTGGCTTTTAAAAAATGCACTAGAAATTAGGTCTAACTCATCCCAAAAATTACTTAAAGTAATTTCCCATCAAAACCAATAGGATTTGATTCTAAGTGAATGGTTTAAGATTGGTTCATCGCTAAAGGGGTTTGTTACTGGCTTGTACAATGATCAAGCCTTTATTTGGCTTTCATTATTGTTCTTCACTTAATGCAGCCTGTTGTCTCTCTTCTCCCTCTCTTTGAAGTTCCTTCAGTATATTACAGTTGTTGTCTATCATGATATGATAGATTTTTTTATCACTTGATTTGAAGAATGTATAACTAAAGTAAGGGCTAGTGGAGATACAGCCTAAGACCATGTTATAGGAATTGTGTGCCTCCTGCTTCATGTGAGAAATCCCTCTCTTCCCATTTGTGTCTCCCTGTCTTTTGGTTTGGCATTGTGACTATTGTTATTCCCTAATGAAAGGTGCTGCTTAACTTCCAATTCAGAACCCGTAGCCCACTCCCAGAACTTAAACACTATTTACTTATATTTACATTGGCCCTACAGGTTCAATGGAAAATATGAAATGCCAGTTGAGGGGATTAGGCTGCTATAGAATATTTTCTAGTGTTGTGAAGGATGAGTGGGTTTTCTCTTGGCTTCTGATGTTGAGTGTCTTGAGAGTAGAATGCCCTATCTAAACAATTTGGAAGCTTGGGTGTTACTAACCAGCCACTCTGTCTGGGAATTTTCTCCTACCTCTAAGTCTTATCAAGTTATCACTGAAACTCTGTCATTACATAAAGTTTCTCCTTTTAGAAGTGGTATTTACAGTTTTAGTACTTTCGTTAACAGGTTTTATTGGGAAGTAAAATTGGCAATATGTTGGATCTCATGAGCCCTCTGCTCATGAAAAAGAGAAGCAGACAACATCACCCAATTCCTCTTCTATACTGTAGCTTACCATGCCAAGTGGAGTATGATCCATGAGGCTCCCTCTGCTCCCAAGCATCAGGTTTTGTGCTTGCAAGGCTTACTTGGAAATTAGGGAAAGCTTGTCAGAATCAACTCAGAGTTTCTTAAAAACAGACAAGACTTCCTCAACAGTTTGTTTTTAACTTTCTTGTGTTTAATTTTAATACTCTATTTGACAAACCAGACTTTACAATTTCTGTTATGTAGGAAATGTCCAGACATGGGGTCTATAGAAGGGGCATAGATACACAGGAGAAAACTGCAAACAGCTGTAACTTTGCTTCCTAGCTTTGCAGTAGCAATTCCCACTGTTAAAATGACAAGGTTTTGTTAAGTTTAGAAAGCCACTTCACTCCTTAGCAGTAGGAAATAGTTACTGGAGAACTGTAAGCAAAGCTCTGCTTGTATGTTATTTCCCATGTACATCTATCCTTTTGGTTTTTGACATGTTCTGTTGTGTTCCATAGGCTTTGTACGACTGTATATATCTGGATATATATCTGGATATCTACATGTTCTTGTACATAACGTAAGTCCTGTTTTACTATGTTTCTCCAGGCTGAAGTATTGTATTAATAAGTAATGGATGGACAGAAGATTCAGAAAAGTGGCTTGGCAAATAGCTAAAACTGAGTTGAAGATTTTGTGTAATTGCAGAAATGCTCCATCTTCTCCATAGAAATGTGTAAAATGCATTGAGCCTTTCATCATTCCAAACTAGTAATTTCAGTTTTTAAAGTTAAGCCATTATAAATTAACAATATAAATTGTGACCTTTCCTTGGTATTCTTGATTCCTGTTTGTCAGAATTTCCAAGCTGGAGTTTTAAACAGCAATAAAATATGAATTCCAGATCTAATTGGATCTTTTTATTTAAAATACATGTAGAGTTTAAAAACAAGAAGATAGAACCATCTTATATGGCCTTCTTCTCTGCAGTGAAAAGATGTATAGGATATAGTAACAGGTAAATGTTCAAAAGGTGTCTGATATGTGTTACTTTTACAAAACTAGAGTTTCTCTGTATGGTTAATCTCATATGTATGTCCATTGTAGTGTTTATTTCTGCACTGGTTCTGTTAAATTTATTAAAATTATCTTTGTTACAATTTCTCATGCTTTGTGCTGTCTGGTTATTTATTAATAGACACAGCACTGATTGTCACATATTTAATTTCCAGTTTTTAAAGGGTTCTTGCTGCATCAGAGAAAAGGTGTGGGAACCAGATCTCTTGAGACTGATTACAGTAGAAATGAGGCAATATGCAGAAGCATTGTGTTAATAAGGACTTGTAGAGGTGTG
The DNA here is from genome assembly GCF_028583425.1 of Eublepharis macularius. Taxonomy (NCBI): domain Eukaryota; kingdom Metazoa; phylum Chordata; class Lepidosauria; order Squamata; family Eublepharidae; genus Eublepharis; species Eublepharis macularius. Next base: position 73,910,320 of record NC_072793.1, read on the forward strand.
CGCTTTGGGTCTGATTTGGGATAAATGCCCAAATTGGACCTGATCTGTAAAGATTTGGGGGTTCCAAATTGGGGCCAGCATGCTGGCCCTGATTCGGAACCCCCAAATCAAAGCTTCCCAAAGCAATTCGTATTGCTTCGGGAAGCTTTGGGGCCTTTAAACTTTAAAGGGCTCCCTAACTCCCACCCACCCACCACCCCAGTTACCTGGCCCTTTGCTACGGTGCTGCTGCGGCAGCTGTGCTTCCCTGCTGCCCAGCTGGCTGCCATGGTGGCAGAAGAAGCGGCACGGGTGGTGGAAGCGCCAGCTCTAGCATTCCCCTGCTGCCCCTCTGGCTGCCACAGTGGTGGAAGAGGCAGAATGGGTGGTGGAGGCGCCAGTTCCGGCCTTCCCCACAGCTCTGCAGGTTGCTGCTGTGGTGGAAGAGGTGCCGCAGTAGCGGAGGCACTTGCTGCGGCCTGCCCTGCCCACCCCTCTGGCTGCTGCAGCAGTGGTGAAGGCAGCATGGGTGGCGGAGATGCTGGCTCTGGCTTTCCCCACTACTTTGCAGGCTGCTGCTGAGGTGGCATGGGCGGTGGAAGCACCAGCTCCAGCCTTCACTGCTGCCCAGTTGGTGTTGCTCCTGGATAGGTAAGTGGGGGTGGGAGTGGGGGAAAGGGGGGCTAAGTGGGGGGTAGAGCGGGCTGGGAGACAGCTTTCCCTCCCACGTTGGTATGCTCCGAATATTTATGGAGCATACCGAAGCGATTTAAATTCCTGAGTTTCATTTTTACTATCATTTTCCCGCTTCGGTTTACCGAATTTTTACCCCCATGCACACCCCTAGTGACTTCCACTTTGCTGATACTGTCAAGAAACTCATTTGTTCAACTTGTTTCTTGATCATTTAAAACACTTTGATTCAGACTTTTTGGCCTAGCTAAGATGCAGGATTTATTAGCTCTGGTGAAAGAGAGAACTGTTTTCTGGGAGGTTGGAGCCAAGATGGCACTGTTGTTTTCCAGCCTGTTAAGAGGATGAGATGGCGCTGTAGGTGCACGACCCTAGTGACTCAAGTTCAGAGCATGAGGGAGGCTAGCACTTGCAATAATTAGTTTTCTCTCTGCCTGTGAAGACAAGCAACTGCAAAGTGTGTCATCACAGGTTAAGCCCTTTTATGATTGGTTAAGCTGTTCAGGCTATACTGCTGGTGATTGGCCTTAAAAAGTTGTGTCTTAGTTTAGCTTTTGCCCTTCTTGGGATCACTTCTGCCGGAAGAGTCAATCTTCTGTTTCTGAAGGCTTTGCCATCAGTGGAATCCTGTAGCTAGCATCCATCTTGCCTTTGTTATCTAGACCTCTGGATTTAAGATCCTAAAACTTCTGTTTGGATTTTGAGATCTGTTTGAGAGGTAACATCTGGTTTAGGTTTGTAAGTTTCAAGTGTAAGTTAGCTATTTAGCCTGTTATTTTGATTCTGATTGCTCACTTCTATAACTGTTATAATTGGCATTTTGTACTTCCTTTAATAAACTTTATTAATTATATTTGTTTGCAACTGTTGAGTTGTTACTGCTTCAATCTTGGCCATTTGCCATAAGCTACACGAATAACTTTTCTGGACTCCACCTGCAAAGTGCCTACCTTGCAAGGTTCTGTTTGCTAATACCCAGAGGGCTTCAGGCTTGCTTCTTGGTCTTGAGAATTGGGTTACTCAAGAGGCTGGTGGTGGTGTTCCTATCCTGGCAAGTGAGGATCCACCTTCCAGTTTTTGAACTTTTCTTTTTAACACCCTCTCAGGACAAATAGCACTCCCTGGGGATCCAGAAAAGAGCTGCCTTCCCCCTATGATTCCTACTGGATTTATCTGCACCCTTCCATACAGAGGACCATACTGTCTTATTGAGACCTTTGGAGGCAGCAGATAACGGGTTGTGCTCTGGATTGGTTTAAATTGTTGCTTATGGACCAGATTCAAAGGGTTGCTGTTGGAGACAGTTATCAATATGGAACTTATTTTCTGGGGTTCCAAAGGTCACAGTCTTACCCCTATGATATTCAATCTCTGTTTAAAAACTTTAGGAGAAATCATCTGTCGTTTGGGAACTGGATGCCATTAATATTGTCACAACACCCAGCTCTTTGTCTCTTTCTATCCATATCTTTTGGAGATGCAGCAGATGTCTTTAGCCATTGCCTGACAGCTGTGGTTGAATGGCTAAGCAAGAGTGAACAAATTGAAACTGAATACTAACAAGGAGGAGGTAATGTAGGTTGGGAAGCCTGAGGCCTTGAAGACCATTGTGCCTCTCACCTTCAGTGGAGTTTAGCTGACTCTATTAAATGCTTAGAGGTTATTGATAGACCCAGAATTACTCCTGGAGAAGCAAGTTAATGCAGCTGTGGGGAAAAAATGCATTTTCCAACTGTTTGGCCTGGATGATGGCTCCAACTGGATCCATGCCATGGTAACATTAAGACTAGACTACTGTAATAAACTACATAGGTTTGTCCTTGTCATCCCAGAGGCTCCAGTTGGTACAAAATGCTGAAGCATATCAGGAACTAGATGGAACATGCATATCACACCCATTGGATTTCTGCTGGTCTTAATACTTTGTAAATTTGCATTTATATACTCTACTACTATGTTTATTGAAATGTCTCTGAAATTGACTGTACTGATTCACACTGTAATCATCCTTGAGTCTCGGTGAGAAAGGTGGACTATAAACACCAATAAATAAAGATGTAAACATATAGATGTTCTTTGGGAAAGTATTGTAAAAAACTAAAAATATTGAGGTATGAATTCATTTTGATCTACAGAATTTAGAACACAGCTTTCCCCTCCAGTATTTTGCATGCAAACTGGGCAGCAGTTAATTTCTTCCCGATGAGCCCCATGTATAAACAGAAGGCCCCTCTCTGTGTATGCTGGATAGCTGCCACCTCCTGCCGCACTGCTGCAATTCACATAATTCTAAAGGATCCTGACACCATGAATAGTTTTTGTGAGGATGCAAATTGTTTTTATTTATTATTTTATTGTGGAAATGTTAAAAGATAGAACAAAAGAAAGTAAAACATAACAAAAAGACAACTACAAAGGGCCAAGAATCTCAGTCTACAAAGTAAAAACGTAATAGGCATATTATTAATCCACTAGTTTTTTGCCTACAACACTTCTGCCTTTATTATCAGTCAGCTTGTGGTCTCAATATCTTTTTTTCTGTGTCTCATCTTGATATCTCAGAACCTTATTCTTAAAAATCAAAACCCAAATCATTGATTCATTTTTCTTTATCTCCCGCAGATAGTCCATGAAGGGTTTCCAATTTGCCATGAGTATAGAGAGTGTTTTATCTCTAACGCTGTAAGTTTGGCCATCTCAGCTTAAGTCCATCATCTTTCCAGTCTAATTTTCCAATGAAGGTAGCTCCTTGCACTTCCATTTTTGAGCATATAAGAGCTAAATACCATGCTCTTTTTCCAATTTGTTGTCCATAATTCCCAACAAATAGAACTCTGGTTTCAACTGTAAATTAACCTTTAAGATTCTCTGCATTAACATATGTACTTGTAACCAAAATTTGTTTGCTTTGTTGCAAGTCCACCAAAGATGATAAAATGTTCCTTCTTGTTGTTCACATTTCCAACATTTATTTGAGAGACCTTTGGCCATTTTTGCAATTTTGTCTGGAGACATATACCACTGGTACATCATTTTGTAAAGATTCTTGAAAGTGGAACACAAATTTGAGGGCCTTAACCCACATTTTCCCATTGATCCATTTGTATATTATACCCAAAATTCTTTGCCCATTTTGTCATACATTATTTAATGGATTCTTCCTCCGTATCAAATTTCAACAATTTAAACATTTTCTTAATTTTATGATCATCATTTGTAGCTATTTCTTTTTCAAAATGGGGATGCAAATTGTTGAATTAAGAAAGGGGAACTGGAAAAGCCGTCACGGGCAGATATTGCTTATATAGCCTCTGTCAAAAAACGTTATTTCCCACAGTAGAAGAATGGATTATAGCACAGTGAATTTATTTAGGTATTTGTAGCTTATTTGAGAAGATCTGTTTCCATGATTATATTTAGGCACAGTGTCACCTTTTGTTTTGGAATACAGTTAAAACAGAGAAAATGCTAGAAAGTCTTGGATATGGGAAGAATTACATTAATTATTGTTTATTATGAATACTTTAAACTGCAAGGGTTGTTTAGGAAGAAAGTCAAAATCTTATTCCTAAATGAAAATAATACACTTCCTTTACACCACTGAGGTCTGAGGCCTATGGTGATCCTTACAACCCAGGGCCAGGGTTTCATTTTCATTGCTAGAAGGTTTACGCTTGATAGTTGAGCAATCTGGTAACCTTGTGAAATGTTCTGTGAACTCATTGTTTCAACTACAATGCATATATCAACACAACTTATAAAGACAAGAGTTTAGAAAGTCAAGATCTAAAGCAGAAAGTATGCAAATAAGCTGACTGAAAAACATGCATGACATCACAAATGAGAAATAGATTCAGGTACTGTTAAAAATCACTTATTGCATTAACTCTACCAAATTTGGAACACTGTAAGACTTCCTGTTTTGATTTCTTTTAAGGGTCAGGGGTAACCAGGAAATCTTAATATTTATATACTGGGTGTTCTGCTTTAATCTTATTTTCCCTCTCAAACTATTTGCAAGGAGCCCATAGTTCGTCGTAGTGTAAGAAAGAACTAGAGTGAACACAGTTTCAAAACAATATGGCTTCTATACAGATTTCACTTCTATGAAGAAAAATTGTGATAACTGTGTTATGTAATAGATGTTTCACCACATGTATGTACACCAGGAATGCCAGTTCTTGCCTTCAATGCTTGTGGTAAAATGTTATGTCAGGGTTTCATGGGGTAAGTCAATTAGCACCTTCTAGAGTTTCTGCTTACGAACACTGTATATTACTTGGAAGTGCTTGTAATGAAGTAGATCTGCAGAATGGTGTCAGAATCTTGAAACCTAGAGGCAGCAGCCATTTTGAGATCAGTTTGTTTAGAAAACTTCCCTTTCTGTTTAATGAATACTATTAAGTGGTTTACAATAGTGACAAGGAACAATTATTAGACATCAGTTCAGTCACACAGTAGTGCTTCCCTGGTGCAGTTTTCCATGACATCAGGGCACTTTGGATAAGAAAAGTAACTGAGATGGTATAGAGGAAAAAGAACCTGTCTTTAAATATACTCAGAGGAAGAGCTGTAGAAAATAATGCTTATGGGGTGCAGGAAACAGGTTGCTTGCATTAGAGGATGTTTGTTTGTATGGTATCAGCTGTAAGGGCTAAGCTGGTCAGTCCAGCCAGCTTCAGCAGGAAGAAATCACTTAGAGCTAATTTGTTAACAGCACCGGCTGCCATAAAGCATAGCATTAGATTTGCAACATTATCAAGTGGAGCCATGCCCAGAGCTTGAAAGCAAGAATAAGAGCTACAGCAGCCAGACTTCTGTTTGGGGCTCTCTGCATTGTAAAGAGCAAGCCAGTAGGAATGTCTATGTTTAGTGTATTTGCTTGGGGGTGTTGAAGACATTGTACACGTACCAATGGCTGTGTATTTGCTTGGGGGTGTTGAAGACATTGTACACGTACCAATGGCTGTGTTCACCTTTTAATCCACCTTGAGTCTCATTGAGAAAAGTGGTCAATCAATCAATCAATCATTGTTCTGAGAACTAGTTCTTTGAGGCAAGCCAGGCTATCCTTGGTGGACTAAGACAGGAAACAGCCACTCTTTTTTTATAACCTGAAAGCTTTATTTTTAATATGCATGGCTTCTGGGAGTCTCCTACCACAGAAGTACAGATCACCTCATAATCTTTTATATTTTACATAAAAAAGAGCGGGAACAAGGAACCAATAAAAATGTTATGATACAACTATCTCCTTATATGGGAGAACTGACAGTTGTCTCAATGTTGCCAATACACCTTTGGGCCAGATTTCCCAGGACAATATTAGTTACATGCATAATAGCAAAAATGGGCAATTATGAATTACGTTGGTGGAGTTTGCAAATTGAAAAATTACCACATACTAAGCATCTGTGTCACTGATACTTCTTTAAATGGGATCAACTTCGTGGTCTACCTACTTTGGGCCAGTCTCAGTCATATAATAAATTGTCTCCACAACAGGAAATAGTCTAGGTAGAGATTCCAAGGGCTACACAATAGATCAGGCTTATGTCCACTTCTCCCCCTTGTAGGAGCTATCTTGAGTGCTGCTTTGAAAGCAGAAAGACGGCATAAATATCCTATTTTATTCTTACAACTAACTGTGGGGCAAAAACTAGGATTACCAACCTCAATGTAGGGCTTGAAGTTTTCTTGGAATTACTTCTCACTGATGTACAGACTTCAGAGATAATTTCCCTTGGAGGAAATGGCAGCCTTTAAGGGTGAACTTTATAGCATCATATCTTTGTTTGCTTCCCTTCCCAAACTGTCCCCCAATCTCCAGGAATTTTCTAAGATAGACTTGGCAACCTAATGAAAACTACAGATATGGGAAGCACCGCTCAACTATTTAGCTGCCTGCCTGGGCAGAGAGATGAATGCAGGTCTCCTGTAGCCTAAGGCTCTGTTCACTGTAAGTTCACTTATGTTTTAAAAATAGCTGGTATGAATAAATATATATTAGGATACATGGATAAAAATTTTACATATATGAATAATAAATATATGTACATGAATAATCTAGGCTAGATTACTGTAACTTGCTCTACACGGGGCTGCCCTTTAGCCTGATCCAGAGATTACAGCTGGTACAAAATGCAGCAGCGCGTGTTATTATGAGAGTGCCAAATAAGACGCATATAACACCGTTCTTACGCGAGCTGCATTGGTTGCCAGTAGAGTACCGGATCAGATTCAAGGTTCTGGTATTGACCTATAAGGCCCTGTGCGGACTGGGACCAGCGTATCTACGGGACCGTCTCTCCCCATATATTCCCTGTAGGACACTCCGATCAGGGGACAAACAGCTGTTGGTGGTCCCTGGCCCCAAGGAGGCCCACCTAGCCTCAACTACAGCCAGGGCCTTTTTGGTCCTGGCTCCCACCTGGTGGAACCCTCTGTCTGCTGAAATCAGGGCCCGGCAGGGCCTACTATCCTTTCACTGGGCCTGCAAGATAGAGTTGTTCTGCCAGGCATATGGCTCCGCCGGCCTGAAAAAAGGGGTGTATAAAATCTTAACCCCCCCCCTGTGAATGCTGTCCACCATCCTGTTTTAAATGTGTATTAATACACTGTTGTTTTAATGTAGATGAATTTTTTATTGTATTTTAATATGTTAACTGCCCTGAGCCCGCTTGCAGGGAGGGCGGAATAGAAATTTTAAATAAATAAATAAAATAATATATATATTAGGATACAATAATCTGTATGTCCTGAATTATATCACTCTGGGTTGGTTCAAAGTGTTACTAACTCAAGGCCTGGAGTTCTCCTGGAATTACAACTGATCTCCAGAATACTGAGAGGAGTGCTCCTCTAGAAAAACATGACAATTTCTGAGGGCAGACATGACATCATATCCCTGCTAAGTTTCCTCCAGAGTGCTCCTCCCCATCCCTAGGAATGTCCCAGTCTGAAGTTTGCAACTTTACTGGTAGGCTGGACACGATGGCTGCCAGCCTTTAGGCGACGCCCGGAGATCTGGCATTACGCCTTATCTCCAGACTATAGCAATTTACTCCCCTGGAGAAAATGGGCATTATACCCTGCTGAGGTCCCTTCCCTTCACAACCCCTGCCCTCCCCAAGGCTCTCTACTCAAATCTGTACGACTTTTCCAGCCACGAGCTGGCATTTTTACCATTGGAGTTTGCAGTCCGGGCACTCAAATGGCTTAAGCCTAATTTATGCTTAGTGAAATCTTTCTGAAGTAAAGTTAGCGCCTCAGTGTTTGCTTTCCGCGTAAAAAGGAGAGCCCTTAAGTTGCAAAAAGCAAAGTAACAGTGCCTTAATGACTAACAATATGCTCCAGAGTAAATGATCTGCTCTCAGCGGACATTACCCCCCCCCTCCCCCGTACCTAAGGAAGTGGGCTACAGTCTGTGAAAGTTTACAGAGCAGTTAAAAAAAGGACCGACCCTTAATAGCCTCCCGTTTTCTTTTGAAGCAACGGGTCTCGCTGCCTTGCTGAAAGGTTCCACAAATCCCTTCAACGGCCCTCCCTGCTTTTGGCTCCTCCGGACACCAGGGGCCGCTGTGGGCTTCCACGCAGAGCAGAGAGGGCGGCCTTTCCTTCCGTTCTCCGTTGGTGGATTCATTTCCGCGTCGTTTGTTTTTTCGGGATGTTCGCCGTCGCTGCTTAGACCGCGAGGGGATCACGCCAGATTGAGAAGGCTGCTGCCCAGTTCCTCCGGGCCGCCATGGGTCGGGAGTCCAGGTGAGCAGAGGCTGCTTCGGGTTCGGCTGCTTGGTTCTCCAGGCTTGGTCGGCTGTTCCTTTCTGCGGGGAAGCGAGCCGAACAGGGGGAGGATGCCGGCCCAGGAATAGGCCTCTCATGGGGAGCGGGCCCGGGGAGCGTGGGAGGCAGCCGAAGGCGGGCTTGTGGCCGCCCAGAGCTGAAGAACGGCGTGTGGGTCGGCCCTTGTAGCGTATGCTCCTCGTTACTAGACGAGGCCGTTTTCACTCGGCCTTTCTTGTCTTTTCGGGCCCTCTTTGTTTTCTCGTTGTATAAGGTGATTGAAATGTGCGTTCTAATTTCTCTGGGATTCTCTGTGAACTTTTTTGAATTCAGATTTCCCGTGAATTTTCATTCTTGTGTATTGATGTTGTAGGTCTGTTGTAATGTATTTTTTAAAAACGTGTTTTTAGAATATAGACTTATATATTCTCAGCCTGGTAATTCAAGACCACACTGAAGCAATAAAGCAACATATCGTCATTTAAATCAAATAATGAAATACAATGAAACTGTCAACTGTCAAAATCTAATTCCCCTACTAAAGATAATATAAGCTTAGCTTCTGGGATGCAAGCTCACATGGGTTTTCAAGAGCAGGGAGCTACCACTGTTACCTGGTGCTTTCTTTTCTTATTTGTCACACACATGGCACTACCACAGGGATCAGAGTAGAATGTAAGGATGGGGGCAAATTTTAAATCAGTGGGCTTAAATCTAATTTTGAGGTAATATCATTTTGCCTAGAAACTCATTGGCAGTACAGGCTTTGAAGTGTTGTTATAATATGCTCACATTAGACCAGGCCTGCTAAGCTGTGAGTGCTGTCTTCTTGTGGTAGTGGAAGCTTTGACGCCCTTTTCATAGGCAGCTCCGCATACAGCTTGTTGCAGTAGTATGAGGGAGATAAAGTTGGAAACTTAATTAGGATGCTTTTTGACCTTATTTCCCAATAAGCTGTTACCATGATAAACTTAGGCACTGATAAGGTCATCTGGGACCATTAATTTAGCCTGTGGCGTTTAATATTGGACTGGTTCTTATTTAAAAGTTTGTGTGTGTACTTGTATATGAATAACTTGTACTTGTATATGAATAACTAAGTTCAGAATACACATACTGTGTTATCAGGAATAAAAAGGCCAAATCTTGTTTCACTTTAAAATACAGTAGGAGGGCCTCTATCTCCATTTATTTTAAAGTAAAAAGTGCTTTAATGAGGAATATATGTATTTTGTTCTCAAGTATTCATTCTCAGCTACAAGAAACTCCTCAGCAGTTGAAACTCTGTATCCTTAGCATCCATGAGGCTTGCCTATCAGGTGATAATATTGTTAGAGCAACTGAGACAAACTGGCTATCTTATACAAGGTGAAGTCTGGCTTCAAGGCAAATGGATTCCTTATGGTTGAAAGCCAATTTCATGCCTCTTGCAGCACATGGAAGATACCCTTTGGCATGGTACATTGTTTGGCCATTGGCTGTAATAGCTTGTACAGTAGATGTGGTTTCATGATAACATGGGGGGAAAGCCTAGTATTGCATGCCTTGAATGTGGCCCTTTTTTGTCAGACAGTATGAAAGGTTTCATGCAGAATCATCAGAATCTGGTCCAATAGAAGGTTCCATTTTGCTTAACTTAATTTCTCTCATTTCCTTAGATCAACAAAGCAACAGTTGTCCAAACAAAAACAGTGAGTTAATCTATTTAAAATAATAGTTTTTGGTCTCACCATTTTAAAACACAAATGTACTGTTAATGATTGCATTAGCTCTTGCCTCTTTCAGTATATCTGTATGAGGTCCAGTCACACATTCATTCAGCTCTTTGAAGCTACTCCTTCTGCCTAGATGTTGTCTCCCTGTTTGAGTTGAGTACATCTGTGATGAGAAACTACCAGCATCAGAGCTGACAGTTTCTGATGACACTACAACCCCCCGCCCCGTATTAACTCCATATTATCAGCTCCATAAAAGGTCTCAGTAAGTTAGTTAATTAGGATGAAATGTTTTTAAATAGCACTTTACTCCCTTCACATAACTTTTCCTGCTTTTGCTGTGGATAGCAACCTCAGCTTCTTGGAGAGTCCTTATTTTGATTTCATGGACACATATTTTAACTAGTCTACCTGGAGTGTTCATTGGACTCTACGTATGGTAGAGGTGAAATAAGCTTCTTGATAAAAATGTTTTGGCGTAAAATATTTTTCTTGTTTTTCATTCACATTCTCCCTGCCCTCTCTCCATTTTCAAGTGTGCACATGTGAGACTATCATGTAATTCCATTTTGGGTTGCATAGAACACATTGGAGGCTGCAGTGGGGGCAGACTAGTTGGTCTGAGAAAGCTGCCAGGAGTTGGATTCTGTTATCTCCATCCTGATCAATAAGTTACAGGATATGATTTCCACAGAAGTGAATATATATAGCTTATAGATTGGAAATGCTTCAGTGGATATTAATGTTCCATTTGTTTTGCCCTACCCTCACTATGCGTTTAATGCCTTACTTGCTTTTCTCCTCTTATTGTTATACCTCTTTGCCTTGAGCCATGCTTCATACGAATATCAGATCCTTCAAATCTGAAAATAACAGCTGATTGCGAAGTATCAAATTGATGTCAAGTTGGCCCCTCTACCAAATCATAAACTATACTTTAAGGCCAAAGAGTCAGTGACACCACTGAAGATCTTTGATAATTAATTCTACAACTAGTTACACTTAACATCTTAAATCTTTGGAAAGACTTATCACATTCTTCTAAGATGTGTTTATTGTATTCTTAAGTTGTGCTGCATATCTTGATTGTCCTGTTAATATACTGCCACAGGCATTATCGGAAGCGCTCCTCATCACGAGGGCGCTCTGGTAGCCGTTCTAGGAGTCGTTCTCCGTCTGACAAAAGAGCAAAACGTGGTGATGATAGACGTTCTAGAAGTAGAGACAGAGATCGCAGACGTGAGAGATCACGCAGCAGAGACAAGAGGAGATCTCGGTCACGTGACAGGAAGCGTGTACGGTAAGCAGCAAATTCTTATTTTATTTGTAAAGGAAGTTTTTACATGTTGTGAAATCAGTCTTACAACCTGAGTGTGGAATGCCAAAGAGGTCCATTTTATCCCCAATGTTCTTTAACCCTTATGTTAAATCTTTGGTCAAGATAATTGGAGTGGTTGTCACTAGGGGTGTGCAAGAATTTTTTTTTTTTGATTTCCCGCTTCGGAATTTCCAAAGGGGGGAAAAAATTCAGAAATAAGCAATTTCCAAAGTGGCAAGCCACTTCGGGAATTGCTTATTGACCAGCTTTGGTATGCTCCATAAAGATTCGGAGCACACCAAAAAGCTTTTAAACTACCAGCACAGCCACTTACTTCACCCAATACAGGGGGAAGAGAGGGTTCCTTCTTCCCCCCAATTCTGGTGAGGGGAAGGAGGGGATTCCTGCCTCTCCCCATCGGGTGAAATAAGCGGCGGGTGGGAAGTTTAAACCTACATGTCTCTAGCCACTTGCAAGTGGCTAGAAAAGTGTAGGTTTACAATCCTACCCCTACTCACTTGGCCTGCAGCTGGCCAGGAAATCCTCTGACCCCTTCCATAGCAGGCAAAGGAGGAGACGGGGCTGTAGGCATTAGCCTGGAGCCACGCCACAGAGCGCTCCCTTTTCCTGCTGCGGCACGGAAAGGGGCATTTCAGCCCAGCAGCCTGGACTCGGTTGCTTGCTGGGGAAACCCCTCAAAAGCAGCTGATTTGGGGGTTTAAATGCCCCTTTCTGTGCCACTGCACGGTGGTATGGAAAGGGGCGTTTCAGCCTCGCAGCCTGGACTCAGCCACTTGTTGGGGAAACCCCTGACAAGCAGCTGATTCGGGGGTTTAAATTCCCCTTTTCATGCTGCTGTGCAGCAGCGTGGAAAGGAACATTTAAACCCCTTGACCCAGAGCTTCCCGAAGCTAAACAAATCATTTTGGGAATCTTTGATTTGGGGTTTTCGAAGTGGACCCAGTATACTGGGGCTGTTTCGGAAATCCTGAATCTTTGCAAATCGGGTCAGATTCGGGTATTTTTCCTGAATTGGAAACCCGAATCGCACACCCCTAGTTGTCACCAATATGTAGATGCACCTAGCCTTCCATCTCATTATTTAAATCTCCAAAGGCAGCTGTGAAGGTCCTGGGCCAATTTCTTGAGGATTTGGTCAGGTGGCTGAGGATTAATAAACTGAGGTTTAGTCCAGACAACACAGAGGTGATGCTTGTTCACAAGGCAGAGTGTTTAGCTGGTGATGCTCTACTTGACTTAGATGTTTAACTGGTTCCATATATGATCGAGGCAACACGTGTAAACTTGTCCAAGTGAACTAGACTCAGGCCCAGGCCATGCATAGCTTATCTCTGTGTTTGATGAGCCAGCCCTTGTCTCAGGGGGCATAGATTCAATCATGCTTAGTGGCTACTTCCAGCCTCGCATTACCAGCCCACCACCATTTTGTCTAGAGATTCTGTAAAATCTGGCTGATAAATCCAGATATGGTAAATGCTGTCTGGCCAGGTGGTAGCCAAAATGGTAAGCAGTGATGACAGCCAAGTGGAGGCATGTTGGTTGTGGCAACAAAGGTTTTGGTGGGGGGGAAGGGGAGATCAAATTAAGAGCTCGAGAGTGCTCTTGATCCTGACATTTGGTTGATAACTAGGTCAGTGCTGTTACTAGAAGTTCCTTCTTTGTTCCATCTTGCTTGTTAAGTGACCCTTTTGTGGACTCTGTAAGACTAAGCCATGCTGCTGTAAACTCCAGGTTGGACTACTGTAATATTCCCTATAAGAGGCTGTTGTTGTTCTGCTTTTCTCACTGAGATCCAAGGCGGATTATACAGTGCAAATGAAAATACAATACAATCAATAGCTAGGACATTCACAGAGCAAAGTACGATAAGGAACACAGTTAAGACATTCAGTGAAAAGAGATACAATTGGGTATGGTAACAGAAAATTTGAGAAAAGTGTAAAGCTGAACAAAGATGAAATCTTTCTCAAACAAAGCATAACTAAATGGCATGTTTACCAACGTGGTGACTATATCAACAGATAGTACTCAACAGAGTAGCGTATAGTTCTTTTCCCTACCAGTGCATCTTTCTGAGCTACTAATTACGACACAGCCTTCTAATCTGGGTAAAGAGCCCTCCTGAATAATTCAGTTTTGCATAGTTTGTAGAAAGTCAAGGGAGTGGAAACTTTCCAGTGTCTGAACCTTCAGTCAGTACAACATGTGGCAGCAAGATTCCTGTCGGGGTTAGCCGTTTGGAACATATCGCTCCTGTGCTCTGTCAGTTGTACTAGTTACTAGGGGTGTGCAGGGCCAGGGTGATTCGAGTTTTCCGATTCAGAATACCCGAATCGGGAAAAAGATCCAGAATAAAGGGAATTCTGAAGCGGCAAGCCGCTTCGGAATATCCGATCTGGAAAGATTTGGGTTTGTTTCGTAAAGATCCGGTCGTTATTTTCAATGGGGAACATGCTCCTGGCTTTCCGGGAGCCTGGGGGGGCATTTTCTTTACGAAGCAAACCAAACTTAGTGGGGACCTTCTCCTAACTCTCCTCTAACCACCCCTCAAGTTTCAGAGAATTTGGACTTCGTGGGGCCATGTTATGCCCCCCCCAGATCCTCCCATCCTCCTACACTCTCCATTATTCCCTATGGGAAAAAACAAGTGATCTTTCTAGGTGGCTTAGGGTGGCATTTTGCAAGCAAAATGCACCCAATTTTCAGGGGACCTGTTCCTATCTGTTCTACCATGCCCTCCCCCAAGTTTCAGGGAGATTGCACTTTGGGGGGGGCATGTTATGGCTTCCCAAAGAAGGTGCCCCTATCCTCCCCCACTCTTCTCTATTCTTTATGGAGAAAAACAAAGGCCTTTTTTCTAGGTGGCTTGGGGTGGCATTTTGCAAGCAAAATGCACCCAACTTTCAGGGGACCTGCTTCTGTCTGTCCTACCATGCTCTCCCCCAAGTTTCAGGGAGTTTGGACTTTGGGGGGGCCATATCATGGCCCCCCAAAGGTAGTTCTCCCAGCACACCATTTTATTTCTACTGTGCGGAAGACTTCCACATAGCAGAAACACATGGATTGGGGCTGCCAATGGCCACAGCCATAGTCCGGCTACACCACACACCCCAAGCAACCCATCAGAACCACATCCCCCCCCCCCAAAACCTAACCATCCTTGCAGTAACTGGCCAGCCACACTCCATTGATTCCTGTTATGAGAAAATCCAGACTCCCACGGCAGGAACACATGGAATGTGGCATCCTTGGCCTCAGGCATAATCCTCCTTTCAGTCTACCCCCTAACAGCCCCACAGACCCAAAGACACGCTCCACCAAGTTCTCCACCACCCCCAGAGCAGGCTGGCCAGCCACTCCCCATTGTTCCCTATGATGGGAACTTTTATACTGTCTTTCCCAGGGCAATTATGCACAGGCCAGGGTGCCACAGTGGTGGGCACACTCCTGAGTGCAAGCTCGTCCCTGGGAAAGCACACCTGAACCACAAACACCCACCCCCAAGTTCCTCACCACCTCCAGAGCGGGCTGGCCAGCCACTCCCCATTGTTCTCTATGATGGGAACTAACCTGCACACCAGAGAATAGAACACAAACACACATTGAATCAAGTTCCAAAAATTTTATATTTTAGCTTTCAGTTACAGCTTTAAAGGCACACTAGTGTGACACATCACAACAGTCTCCCACATAATAGTACCTCAGCTTACTTCAAACCAGAGAATCACAAAAACACACACACAGTTTTTTGCAAAAACACTTTTTTTCTTGGCACAGCATGAAGGCAAGCATCCATTCTTCCCAAAGCAAAATGAAAGGTTGGGGGTGGAGGGGGACACTCTTGCAACTTAGTCCAGCAGAGCCATTGTAATTCCTGTAGCTGGGCTTTCAGTTCAGCCAGTGGGGAAACACCACAGAGCAGAACAGTACCTAGCCACAAGCACAACACAGTGGCATTTGCGGAGCACGGTGGCAGAGTTCTCTCCCCCCCCCCCAGCTTCAGGCTGAATGGGATACCACCTGTGAAGCAGTGATGTAGCCTTCATCTGGCTACATCACTGCTTGCCCCCACCTGCACCATCCCTACCAGCCCCACTCCTCCCCCACCCCTTCAGCATGAACATTTTAACAGCATGCAACAACATTAAACAACATTAAACAGCAGCTTAGCTAGCTAGTTTGGCTGCTACTCTGCGCTTCTTGCTGTAAGTCCCTAACCTAACCAGTCCCTATCTAACCTGTCTCTCCCTCTAGTGGCAATCAACATTTCTGGGGCATGTTATTAATTATCAGAATAAATTTGTGCCCACGGGGTCTGTGACAGTTTTGGGCCATTTTTTTTCCTGTTTGTGGGGGGAGCCAAATTGCAGGGTGCATTCCCTTTGCTACTGAGTTCCACCCTCCTTCTGCTGGACTTTTTTCTACTTCTAAACGTTTAATGTAAGGAAGAGCACGATTCCCCCGGTCCTAGACTCTCAGAGGATGCAGGCCACAAGGTGGGCTCACCTCATTCTCTCTGGAAGTCCAGTCCTGAGAAATTGAAGAGCCAAGAATTAACCTTCAGGAAGACCAACTGCTCAACTCTCCATGGGAGAAGGAGAGAGTGATGTGGGCTGACAATGTCACCCGCATAAGAAAAGACGTGCTCGCTCTCCATGCTTGTCGGAGGGTGTGAGAGGAGCTGCTGTGCCTCGAGGGAGAGGTCCGGCCAGACCTCTTCCTTCTTGGCCCAGTAGCTCAGCGGATCAGTGGACAGCAACTCGCAGGTAATCCCTGACCACTGTCTCTGCCAAATCCTTTATCACACAACTCAAGATTCCAGAGGGGCCAAGGAGCCGCCGGAGCATCTCCATCTCTATGGACGTTCCGGCGGTGGCTGCAGGGGGAGCCTGCTCAGAAGGGGTGCAAGAGGGACCCACAGGGCTGGGTCCCCCGCCCGTCCCCTCTGATGACAGCTGGCCCCTCTTGGCCTGCCTACGCCTCACACGCGCACAGAGGGCATCTCTGGCTTGGGTGAGGTTCCCGTCCCACTTGACAAAAGTGCCCTTAATGCGCGGGTCGCACATGGTCGCCAACATGTACGACTCCTTCTGCATGAGAGGTGTTAGCCTGGCAGCTATGCCCTGCTGCAGCCTTCTCACAGGCACTGCTGGAACACTGTCTGCACGTGGTGCGTCTGGGTCCACAAAGGAGGCCAGTGAACTCTGGAGTGTGTGCACCAAAGGAATGACCGGAGGGTCGCCGTGTCGACAGGACCGCTACAGTGAAGTCCTTAAAAGGCTTCAGGACCTCTGCTGTCAGGGATACAGTGAGCCAATCTTCCTGGCTGAATTCACCCACCTGACTCACAGCGTCGCTTTCTGAGAGCCACACCTCGAGTGCGGCCTGCTGCTCCACCAAGCACTCCAGCATGGCACAGGTAAACTTCCAGCGAGTGACTATGTCAGATATCAGGACATGCTCAGCACACCTGTCCTGGCCTTCTTATGGCACAGTTCGTGAGTGGATTTCACACTGCGCGAGAAGTGACCCGTGAGCCTCCGACATTTCTGCAGGAGATACTGGAAGTCACGAGTTGCGAGGTCCTGGGGTTCCGGGGAGGAGCCCACCCCAAGCGCAGCTTTCACTACTAGGTGAAGTTTGTGAGCTGCACAGTAAATGCGCTTGTGGCTCACCTGCCGCGCCGCTGCCTTCATCTTCTGGCCACATTCGTCACCATACATCCCATGGTGATGGTGCCCTCGCTTATCCAGCTGTCCAACTCCCTCCTCAAGGTGGCCACGATGTTCTTCGCTGTGTGCAACATGTCGAGAACCTTGGGGTGGAGCAAGGCCTTGCGAAAGCTGGCCCGGTGGTCTCCCATCCTTCCCTGCCTAACTCTGGATACCTCACCCCCACCCTGAAGGTATTCGGGTTGCCACCAGTGTGCAGTAAGCAAGAGATATGCATGCTGCACACTTGGGGAGGTCCAGATGTCGGACGTGAAGTGCACAGTTCTCCCGGCAACGCAGGACAACTGTGCCTTCACGTGGTCCCTGGCAGCCCTGTAAAACGAGGGCACCATGACTCTGTTCAGCGTCATGTGAGCAGGGAGAGTGTACCAGGGAAAGCTATTGCGGAGCAGCCCACTGAAGCTGAAGTCGTCTACTATGGAGAAAGGCTGACCTTCGACTGCAATCATATTGACGAGGTGGCGCATGATGCGCAGGGTCTTCTGGATCCCCTCTCTGGGCACACTAGGGCCCAGCGCATCAAGCGTCTCTATCAGAGAGGTTTGGCATCCCTGCCCTATGGGAACCCGTGAGGAGAGAGCACTAGAGGAGCCTGCCTCCTTCTGGCTAGCTGGCATCCATGCGGTGCCACTTGAACTCTCCCCTGAAGAAGCACCGCCTGGTGTTGCCTCTTCAGGTGGTTCCGTATTCCAGACGTGGAGAGATGGTTCACATCCCTACCATGACTGATCTGTTGCCTACAATGCCAGCACTGGGCAAACCGGGGGTCCTCCATTCTCTGGAAGTCATTCCAGCTATTGGAGGTAATGGGGGCCCCACACTGCACAGGGGAGGCGCTTACGGGCCCCCCCCAGCAGACACCGTGTCCCACTCTCGGCTGGGCAGTTGGAGATGGCTGAGGATGAAGGGGCTGAGATGTGGGCTCTTCCACCACAGTCTCTTCCTCTTCCTCCAGCACCCTCTCCTCCTACACAGCCATAAGAGGCCTACTGCTGGCCTCAGAGAAAACAGGGGAGGACCCTCCAGCGGGGGGTTCCTCCTACAGTTCTTCCAACATCCGCCAGGTCCCTGGGGTGAGCAGGAATGCAGGAAAAGTCATGTGTCCCACATCCATCCCAGGAGACACCACATGCTGCCCCTCCTCCAGCAGCTGGGCCTCAACCGCTGGAGGAGGGGGAGCCTCAACAGTAGGCCCCCACCCAGTGCCAGCCCCTGCCTCAGACACCTGGGTTGGGGGTGGCCCTCGAGCAGCTGCCTCAGGAAAGAGGGCCTTGTGAACCCTCTTCCTGTTACCAGGTGAATGGTAACAACGCTAGGGAGGGCCTCCTCCGCTTAAATGGGGGCATAGCCACAGCATTCCCCCTCCCCTCCACCCCTCTAGACTTACCACTGGCCTTTCCCCCAGGGCATCTCTCAACTTTCTTATCAACCATTCTTTCCCCTCCTTGAACCTACACTAACTACTGTTGTTAAGTTTATTAAAAAAAAAACACCCCAAAATTTACAATTTGGTTTCAAAACCTATCTACCTATTTCTAAAACTATGTTTCTTGTGGCTCTATTACTACTGGAGATGGTTAGTTAAATATCTTTTTAAACAACCCTATCTATTTTTGGGGACCTAAACCTACCAAATAGCTGAATTCCTCTTCAGGAATCAATCTGGCCCAATATAAAGGAACGCCTATTACAACTAATGTGCCTGGCCTGCCTCCAAGGGTGCCAGAGATGGGCAGGGAAACCCCACTTAAGGGGGTACTAATGGGCAGCCTATTTGTATGAATATATATATATTTATAATTGGAACAGAACTCTTTTCCTACTGAATCCTATTTAATGTGTAGAACTACCCTTGGTTCCCTATCAATTTTGTTCAGAGGGCAATTTGGTTCCCTATCAATTTTGTTCAGAGGGCAAATGTTCAGTGAAGGCCTACAACTAGCCTACCTTTTAAAAACACTATTTAAAACTTAAGTAGAACTGTTCTTGGAAACCCAAAGTATGCTAACCAAACACAGCTATATTACAATGAGCACCAACAACAACTGTAACTGTAAAGAACAAACTAACTTTAAACAACAAACTGTAACAATTGTAAACAACAAACACCAACACCAAGTATTCAAATAAATAACAACGCCGAATACCAACTGCAGCAAAGAAGCAAAAAAATAAACTTAAAAGTAACTTAACAAACAGCCTCCCAATTAATCACAGCAACACAAATTGAAACCCCAGGAAAGTGCCCCCCCCCCAGACAGCTCACCTACCCCTATTCCCACTCCCACCCATGCACCCTGCAGAAATCTAGCGAAGAAGCAAAAAATAAACTTAAAAGTAACTTAAATTCAGCCCCCCCCCACAATTAATCACAGCAACAAAAATTGAAACCCCAGGAAAGCGGCCCCCCAAGAAAGCCCATCCGCTGAAAAATTAAATGGCTAACCCCACCACACACACAGGCCCACTTACTCCAAAACAAGCCACAAACACAGAAACCTCAGACATTACAAGACAGTAAAGCTAAGCTAAAAAAAAATCCCAGTGGGAACCCCTCCCCCCCCCACATCAGGGCCTCGACCAGACAGTCAAGCCAAACACAATCAAACCAAGGAAGGCCACAATCAAGCAGGAAACCCCATTCAATCCAAACTACCAAGACGAAGACATTAAAGCAGGCCCTAGAGCAGACAGGTCAAACACACACTATCACACAAAGCCACAAGCAAGCAGGATTTTTTTTTAAAAAAAAAAATTAAAATGCAAACTTAAAAAAAAATCCCTTCCCTATCCCCCCAACCACCCCCTCCCCCAAAGAGAAAAGAACCCTGTGAGTCAGTGACTCTCCTACTAGTCTGATGCAGGTCCAGTCAACAGCACAGCATCCAGCGAAATCCAGCAGCAGGGCAGGGAATCCAATCCAGAAGTCCTCCTCCAAGCAGGCCAGCCAAGTCATTCTCACAGCCCCAGGCCAGACAGAAAGAGACAAACCAGCAGAAAGCAGGTACCAGTCTCTCAAAGTCTCTAGGCCAGGGCAAAGTAGAAGCTAGCTAAAGGCAAGCTTCCAATTTAAAGTCCTGCAGCATTTTAAAAAAAGGGCACTCTCCTTCTAGAGAATCCCCATTGGCTGGAAGGAGAATCCTGCTGCAGGATTGGACACTTCTAACTCCCCCCTCCCTTCCCTGATCCCCCTCCCTCCTTCCCCATGTACTCCTAGAGTAGTCACTCCCTCCTCACCCCTCCCATCTTGTAAATGACGGAATCTGCAGGCAGCTTGCTGGCTGCTATTGCATTGCATTGCAGTGCAAAAGCCAGCTAAGTTTTGGAGCAAATTCAAGCTTCCTGCCAATTTTTTAGAGATGGGAGGGGAAAGGAGGAGGTTGTAGTAAGTCAATCACTCCTTCCCCCCCCTCCTCTCTCCTAAGAAAGAGCGGGAAGCTTGAATTTGTAACAAAGTACTGCTCCCGGCTGCCCCGAATTTTTCCAAAGCGATCTGAATCACTTCGGAAAGCTTTGCTTTGGTGTTTCCAGCATGCTGGCTCCGATTCGGAAATACTGAATCTTTTTGAACTGGGCCCGAAGTGCACACCCCTACTAGTTACATTTGCTTCTGCACCCAACTCAAAATACTTTTAAAACCCTTCGCCACCTAAGGCCCTCATACTTATTGAATTACATCTATCAATATGCTCCTATACACCAGCTGCATTCTAAGACAACTCTTTGTTCAAAGTACCTCCATTAGTATTGTCCATATGGCAACAGCGAGGCCACAAACTTTCTCTGTGGCAGGTCTAGTCCCTTGAAAAGGACAACCAGTTGTGTGGGGCATTTGGTGGAGGGTAAACTGTGCCTGTAGGTTTGTCTATGTGTTTTTTATCTGTGTGTTTTTATCTTGTTAATTGACTGTTATGTCTTATATCCTTATAACTTGTTGCTGTGCTGTTAGCTGCCTTGAGTCCAAGGAACTAAAGTGGGATATAAATATTTTAAAAAGTAAATAGCCTTGCTGAAGGATAGGAAGTGTTTTGAGTTACTATAACCCCTTTTAGCGCTTGATAACCTGTAATAATTAGCTTTGATGTTTGTCTGTGTAATGTTCACTTTGCTCATTTAGCAGTTATTAAAGATACTGTTCTCCCAAATTGTAGCCATCCAGTGTCCAGAAACCAGTGTTAAAAGGAGGAGTTGGTTATTGCAATACACTTTTCCACTCTATCTTCGATTAATAATACTTTTTCAAACCAGAACCAGAAAAAACCAGAAAAACCAGAAAAAAGTATTTCCTGTACAGTAACATTACTTCTAAAAACCTACTTTTGCTTTTTGGTAGGCGTTCAAGAAGCAGAGAGAGGAGCAGAGAGAGGAGACGATCACGGAGTAGAGAGAGGAGAAGATCCAGAAGTCGAAGCAGAGGGAGACGATCCCGATCTTCCAGCCCTGGCAAAAACAAGAAAGTAGAAAACAGGTAACTTCATATACTATTATGTAGCGTTTTGTCCAGTTGTACTAATAAAATAGTTACAGATGTGGCCAGAACAAAGTAGAAAGTGAACACACAGTTCACCTTTTTGAGCCTGTGGGCACTTTGGAATTTTGACACAGTGTGGTGGGCATAGCAGTAAAATGTCTGCCTCAAAATGGCTGCTGCAGGAGATGGAGACAGTTACAAAATGGCTGCTACAGCTTACCTTCACTCATACAGTGAAGATCCTTGTGCTGTGGAAGCGGCTTCTGCCAAAGTCATGTTTTTAAAAATCTGCACATCCAATCAGAAGCCCTACTGGGCAAAAGCTGCACCTATCCCCACCTATTTACTAAAAACACTTGATGGGCACAAGGAAAAGTGTTGGTGCCACAATTGTGCTCATGAGCACTGTGTTGGGGATCCCTGACTTCGTTTATTTTGAGAGATATGGATAATTTCATTTTAATTGTGAACAACCATGAATTAGATGTACTTCTATACAGAGAGAGCCCGGTATTAGAAAGCCTTCTTAGTGTGTAAGAGTATCTGCTGCATCACCCTTTTTTGTGAATCTGATGTCAGTCTTGGGATTATTGAGAAAGTTTCTGTTTTGAGATAAGGATCAGCATGGCACAAATTTGGGAGAAGTTGAGAGGGATTGGAGGAATGTGCAGAGAGGCTAAGAAGTAGAGTAAAGAACAGGGGAGGAGATGATCTGAGATAACCCCACCACAGCATAGAAAGGAGCAGCTGAACAGTCTTTTAACACTGAGGAAATGTTTGCATTCTCTCCTCCTTTGTATGCTTGTGCCAGGAAATATCATGAATGCACTGCATAGTAATCTCATGTTTTGGCTAATTAATGCAGAATTTAGTTCCTTACAAGTTTTAATGACCTTTCTTCACATCTTGGTCCTGTTCCCCCTATACTTTTGCTCATTTTTGCACTTTAATTTTAAGCTTGTAGTATTTGCACTAAATATCCATCTACTTTCCTCAGGAGTTTCATTTCTTTGTTTTCCCTCTAACCTTAAGACTTGATCCTCACATCTCTCAACAGTCAACTCACTAATTGTGAAAGGAGAGAGAGAGCTCACAAGACTCATCAGAGGTGTAAAATGGGAAATCTTCAACAAGGTTCCGCAACTTGGCACTTGTGGGCACCTTGGTGCCTGCAATTACTTCCCCTGGCAATCACCAAGCTTTACATAAAGTGAGAGGGGCCATGTTAAGGCAAGGCTTGTTGTTGGCTGCCCTCATTTAAATGAAAGGGTTTTCTACTGCAAAGCCGCTACAGCCACTATATGACCAAAAGGACACTTAAGCACCTGCACTCCTTTAATCAGTGTGTGTTTCCATTTCCCCCACTTCAGGCTTTCCTCCTTCTTCTTCCCTGTCCCTCCCCCTCACCAGGATTTCCCTCATTGCATTTTATTCCCCTCTGAAAGTCTTTTGCAAAATGAGGTATTGTATTTTGCTCCTGCAGCCTTTTTGGGTTTGACTCTGCTTTCTACAGCAGCCATTTTAAGCATGGCACTCACCATCCCTCTCAGAATTCCAGAGGTGTCTGCAGGCTCAAAAAAGGTGGGAACCCCTGATCTACAGGTTGGGATGGACTCTGGTACAGAGTAATGGTGCCTGGATAGAGCAATGGCATCTATTCCACCAAGAACTGTGTCTGCATGTGTGAGCATGAGAGAGAGAGAGCACATGAGCTCTGCAGTTATAACAGACTCCCTCCATTCTTCCTTGCAGATCAGTGTTGTACCCTGATACTATTTAAGCTAGGGTATTTCTCACTATATTGGCATGTTTGGCTTGTGGGAGAGGAATTCCGCCCCCCCCCCAAAAGGGAGTAGGATTTGGTCCCACACTAGGTGTTATTTACAGGATTGGATCCTATGAATCTATCTAGTGATCTTTCTCTGGTAGAAAATGCATGTTCCGCTGGAACAAGGTTTGTGAGAGGAAGGCTGTGCCACTAGCAAGGTAGATATACAGAATGCAGCCTATTTCCAGGCACTGAGTTTATTACATTGGTGAGTCTCAGGCCTCCTCAGAATTTAAAGCTGCAGCCCTCTTCTGAACCTTCTCTCCTTCCTCCACTGGGACATCTGTTTAGAATACCAGACTGAGAAAAGCTGACTTAGTCCTCTTTGTTCTATGAGTCAGATGCCTAAAAATTAAAATCAGGTATGTGGAATGAGAAATATCTGCAAGCGCATGGCTAGGTTATTCATTTAAAATGTGTAAACCATATCTGAACTTTGTCTAGTTTTTTTGTTCTGAGTAACCAACATCTTGTTTTAAATCTTTAATGACACAAATTCTGTCTCAAGATAAGCATATGGTTTTTGTTAAAATAGTTCAGTGGCTTTAGAGAACTTAATAAGATTTTTACCAACCAAAAATGATTTCTACATTTATTGCCTTGGGTTAGCACATGTTTCAATTGGATTTGTCCTTTTTGTGGTAGAAGAGGTGGGAATAATAAAAATGCATAATAAATGTGATAAATGGTTTTCATATCGAAGCCAAGTGTGTCAGATTCTGAGAGAAAGAGGTTTTTTTAAAAAAAAAAAATCAGCTAGCACTGACTCCTTAGAGGACACTAACACTTCCAAGGCAAGTGCTAAATCACTTAGTGAAACAAGTGTTCATTTTTAAAGTTGATTTGCACATGTTGCTGCCTTCAAGTAAGTGTAAAATAAACATTAGAACCATCCAAGTATTGACCCTTAAGTATTCTGGAAATGAAATTTGCGACTGGCATAAAAAGTGTAAAAATTAGTATACTCACAATGTCTGTAAATTGATGCACTTGATATGAGATTAGGGCTGGAATCATAGGAGACTTATGTTCCTGCAATGAGATGCAGCTCTTTTTTTTCCTGCTACTGTCGCCTGGTAATATAGAATGCCATTTGGGGGATACCAAGAAGCTGTAGTAGGAAAGAATGCCAGAAAGCCTACAGTGAATGTACTGACATTTGTATCCTGACTTAAGATATGCAGTACTGTATATGCTTACTTAGGAGTAAGTCCCACTGAATTAATAGAATTTGAAAATATAGAATTGGGTTAGAAGTACACATCTGTGCACAGTTAAGCATAAAACCATTGAAATTAGTGTAGTTTTGCATGTAGTGAGATATTATTTCTGGAAGCTACTCCATTTTGTAATACCATTCTTTTTCTGATCTTTACACAATATGGCTTCACAGGTGAAATTGAAGTACTCTGTCAGTTAAATGCAGTTCTCGAAATTGTCTTTTCAGATCCCGATCTAAAGAAAAGGTGGAAGGGGTAGAAGTTATGAAGGAAAAGAAAAAGGAGAAAGAAGACAAAGAAGACGAAAAGGATAAAGATGTTAGCGTATGTACAATGACAGTTACAAAGCAACCTATTACAATAATCAGCTTCCAGCTTCATGATGTGTTTGAAATCTGTAAGATTTTTGTTAGTTTCCTTATTGGACGTAGGACAGACATCTTTCTGTATTATTCCTGATGGAAAATGACATTAAACATAATTATTTAACGCATTTTTGAGGCCTTCTCAAAAATAAAATCCAGTCTTTTGGGATTAAAGTTACAAACTCTCTATAGTTCTGCTAATAGAACTTGTTCTCCCCTAAACATGGGGATTTTCCCTAATGTAAGTTTCCCAGCGGTATACCTTTACCAACTCCTGGCTCCCAATTTACGTAGAGCCTTTTCTCTGGCCAGATTTAATGTTCTTCCTTCAGCCATTTTGTCTGGCAGATTTCATGGGATTCCTTATTATAGCAGGTGTTGTCCTTGTTTGATGGACTGTGTTGAAACTGTTTCCCATGTTCTTCTCCAGTGCTCTTTTTATCTGGTGCTATGCCGGGATGTTCTGCATCCTATATTAGCCCAACTTTCAGAGTTTTCTGATGATTTTAAGGTTCAGTCTCTGCTTGACAACCCAGGTGGGGAACTAACTGAAATAGTAGCAAAGTTTCTCTACAGTGCCATGGCTATACGCCCTGACAAGTAATATTCTATACTGGTTTTGCTGCACTGTTGCCCTGTTCCTATCTGTAATTTTAATCTGATTTTGTATAGAGTTTCTGTATTAAAATTTTATATTTTATATATGCCAATAAAGGCTTGCTTGCTTGCTATTTAACGCATGACTTCATAACAAATAGAAGATAACTGCAGCGGGGTTGTGATTACAATATGATGTTGTAACCACAATCTTCTGGAATTACTGGTGTCCAGCTGTGGGATTGTGATTTGTTTGCTTCTTTTTGTCTTCCACTGCATTTGTTCTTTTCCCTGTCCTGTATAAAAGAATAGTTCTGAATGTGTACTATCAGCAAATCCCAAGCAAGCAACAGCCATCATCTCTTAATGTAGTTGTTTCCAGTAAACAGCTCTCATAACACTGGTCAGCATACAGAGCTTCCATTTCTGATGTTTTGCTGCTGTTAAGTGCCATCAGTTTCTTGTAGTATCTTGTGGGCCGTGCTGTTCTTTGACAATCAAGTTGTGGAGAATCCAGTATGTCAATGAACTTGCATTGTGAAAGCAGCTAGTAATTGGTTTTGGTGTACCATGTTTTTGTTGTGTTGGTTTTGCCTGTCTCCTCTTAATTAATTTCATTAGGGTTGGAATTTTATTTAAATTGACTTGTCAATGATAAATAACTTTTCCTTTTTTTTCTGACAGAATTTTGATCAGAACAAACTGGAAGAAGAAATGAGAAAACGAAAAGAGAGAGTGGAGAAATGGAGAGAAGAGCAACGCAAGAAAGCTATGGAAAACATAGGAGAACTGAAAAAAGAAATCGAAGAGATGAAGCAAGGAAAAAAATGGAGTTTAGAAGATGATGATGGTATTTTTTATGTAACTAATTTAAGGAAGAATAAGCTTTTTGTAGCTGTTGGTCTAAAACAAATGTGAAAGATTACATTTCCTGGGCCTGTCCAGCCATAAGTGAGTTTTGGTGAGATCAGGATGAATTTTGCTCTAGGGAACTCTTTCAAAAGTCTGATCCTGGAATATGCATCTACAACACAGAGTGTGACAAAAATTCAAAGAGGATGGTTCTGGAGTGCTTATGATATGGCTGAAAAAGCTTGTCCTGTGCAAATGGAAATTCAAAGTAGTGCCAAAAATAGTTGGATGGGTAGGAGACCTTGCGGTTAGGAAGAAAGTAGCATACTGGGGACAGCTGATGGACTCTGGAAAATGGAGAGGCTTTCTTATACTAGTCCTGGTGGCTTACTCTGTTAGCGTGTTTTGTAATAAAAGTGGGAGAAAGAAGGACATGTTCAGTAAGATTCACATTTTTGGTAATTATTTTAACAGATGTATATGAGTATAAATGCATGACAATATTTTTAAGAGAGCTTCTGAATTCACTTAATCAAATTCTTCAGGAGGATCAGGGTATCTCGTTATATAGAAGTCCTCTTCTCAATCAGTGATGGAAGATATCCAGAAGTGGATTAGGCCCCCTTCTTACTTCAGGCAGAGATATGCAAATTACTTTTGCTTTACTTCCACATCCGGCTAGGAGGTGAGCCCTTGTCCATATCCTGCACGACTCTGGATGCACTTCCACAACTCTTTAAGAAGTGAAAGCCTGGACAGCCCATCCCCTCACCTCTAGCACACTCAACAAGGATGCCTTTTCGGAGACAGGATCGCTCAATAAAGTTGCTGGCTGCCATACTGTCCACTGTAAAGGTGGACACTAGCTCTCCCCAGTTGAGGGAGCTCTCCTCCTGCAGAGATCTCATCTGTGCTGCTTCCTTAGGTTGTGGGAATGACCAGCACTGCAACTGCCAAAACAGCCTGTCAGGAGCTCTCCCCCCACCCCCACCAATGTCTTGGCTTCCTAACTGCCGCTACCTCTACCCCAGCAGCCACAGCTGAAGCACAAAGGAGTTGCTTTTGATTTGAGTGCAACAGCTTCTTCCAATATAATTCTAGTGGGCAAGAGTTCCTCTGAGGCTTTAGAGCTCACACTGACATCTGCAAAGGGAATGGGAGGTGCAGCAATCCCTGGGTTCAAGATCCCCCTTTTCATGCTTGCTGAGGACTTTTGACAGGGCATCCCTCTATTCCAGTATTAATTCCTGGGTTAACAATAAGGTCGTTAAAGATGTCCTGGAGGAGCTTCTAAAAAGCAGGAGGGGAAACAAAAGTGCAGACACGGCAGCTGCTCTCCCTTGTCCTCTTTGTCTCCCTTCTCCCAGCACTTCAAAAGATGCAGAAGAAGCTCTAGAGTTTGCCTTAGACATTCCTCTTATGAAGCCGACTCCTGTTTTCCAGACCCCCAACACACTTCCAGAGGCAGTGACTCTAGAAGCTCTTCTGGGTGCAAAAAAAGGCATGAAAAAAAAAAGCCTGGAGGAAGCAAGAGCCTGCATTCTGTGGCCAAGAATCTTTACTTTCTTCTGGTCACCTTTATGAATATTCTTTAGGTTCTTCTAATGGATGCCTCTCTGTGCTTTTCTGTCAATGGCTGTGTTCTCCAAGGATGGAGACAGTGCCCTAAAAGGACCTTGCTGACAGGAGGAATACGTTCTCTCTAGCAGGTGCATGAATCCTCAGCTCTAGCCGTCAGAGCCAGCGCATCAGCTTCAGTCTTTGCTACAGCAACGATTCTTTGAACAGATGAGATCCTGTTGAACCTAAACCCAGATATCATCAGACTTAAACAAGTACTGTTAAAATTAAGAGAGCCTCAGCCTCTGTAGCCAATGCCAGTTTGGATGTCGTGCGATTCTTTGGAAGATGCCTTGCTGCCAACATTGTGATTTGACACAATTTATGGCTGATGTACTGGAAAGTGAATCATCTGTCAAAGCACAACTTCTGGTCCATTTCCTTCCAAAGTGAGAAGCTATTTGAGGATGCAGCCCTGGATGAGGTGTTGGTCAAAACAGAGGAGAAAAAGAAGGCTATGACCTCATCCTTTGAGACATAGGACACTAAATATACCAGGACTTTCCAGAGTTCCTTCTGCTCCTTTTGCAGCTCCTACAGACAGTGCAGCTCCGGAAGTTCCAGGTACTTTATGTCCTCTTGGAGCAAGCAGAGATTTATCTCCAAGCCAACAGAGCCTTCTCAACCCAGCCAGATGAACAGGGGAGGGAAGAGGCAGTTCTGCCAGTGATAATAGGTGGGTGACTCCATGCCTTCGCCACAGCCTAGATGCTCTCCATTCAGAACAGGTCAGCGCATAATACCATCAGCCAAGGCTATGGAATAGAATTCATTCATTCCCCCATGGGAGAAATTTCTCCCCTCCTTAGACCTAAGAACAACTAAAAACAGGTTCTAACAATGGAAGCCAACAGGAACCCTTGGGCATTCAGACAATAGAGCCTGTTCCAGAGACTCAAAAAAATTCTGAAACTTGCTGTATCTTGTTTGTTGTGGCCAAGAGGAATGGAGATTGGAGAGTCATTCTCAATGTAAAATGTCTCAACAAAAGGATCTGCAAAAGGCATTTTGCATGGAAACTCTCTTCTCCGTAGTAGAAACTGTACAGCTGGAGGACCTACCTATACATACCCATTCACCCCATGTCCAGGAAGTTCCTCCATTTTCTTTATTGCAACTGGCACTTCGAGTGCCAGGTGTTTCCATTCAACCTGTTGTCTTTGTCTCGAGTTTTCATCACGCTGATGGTCATTCTAGTGGCCCACCTCAAAACAAAAAGAGTGCATTTATATCCCTTATCTAGATGACCATTTGATCCCAACTCTGTCCAGAGACAGAGCAACCAGATATGTGGCAACAACATTGGTGATTCTAGTGAAGTGTGGCTTCCTCGTCAGTCGCCAAAAGAGTTCACTAACTATGGCCCAATGCATTACGGCCCAATACACAGATGCAAACTGGCAGGATCTCTCTTCTAGTGGAGAAACTATCCAACATCCAAAAAGCTCTCTTGCCCCTCACGTACATAGTCTTGGCCAATCTTATTAACCTAGCACATGCTAGGTCTCAATGATCTCCTGAATCAGCATTGTCCCATGGGCCAGACTCCATTCACACCCTCTACAATGGCTCCTCCTTCCTCACCAGGATGACATCCTGCACTACAGCCACAAGCTAATTCCTCTCCCAAGAAGAATACACACCTGTTTCATCTGGTGGATAAAAATGGAAAACCTCACAAAGGAAACTCTCTTTCCCAACCTTCTTGGGAGCAAATAACCACAGATGTCAGCCTACAGGACTGCCAACAGCTGTTTATGAAGGGAAGTGAAGCCACTTCAAATCCTGTCACCACATAAACTCTCTGGAACTAAGAGCCATCCAAATGGCACTACTAGCATTTCAGTTCCAAATAGAAGTTGCTCACCTTCTAGTACAGACAACACCACAGCCAAGGCCCATGTCAGCCAGCCGGGAGGCACCAGATCTCAATCCCTACAGAAAGAAGCTTTTCTCCTTCTTCATTGGGTGGAGACTCACACAGCCTCTCTTCAAGCCCAACACCTCCAAGGGACCCACAACCTGAAACCAGGATGTCAATCGCCGCGAGTAGGCATTAAACCCCAGAGTGTTCTGGGCAGTGAGTGACCAGATGTCTGAGTACTCCAATCTGAGATCTCTTCACGTGTCCTGCCCATTACAAAGTACCCAGATTTCTGTCCAGGTTCAGGACAGAGGGGGGCAGAGGGACAGGACATGCTCATCGCTAGCTGGCCTCAGGAGATCCTATATGTGTTTATTATTTATTTAAAACATTTGTTAGTTGCCTTTTCACCATGCAAGAACTCAAGGCGGCTTATGATATAAATGCAAACAATCATAGATTAAAGACAAAGTTTAAAAACAGCACAGTTTAGGACTGCCAGTAATATAAAAACAGAGTTAATTAAAAGTAGTTCTAAGTAAAAATGTCTGCAACTGCCTCCTGAATATTGATAGTGAAGGGGCCAGGCACACCTCCCTGGGGAATGCTCCCTCTGAAAAGGCCCTCTCTCATGTATCCATCAGTTGAACTTCTTTAGCTGATGGGATACTCAGAAGGGCCTCTCCCTAAGATTTTAATTCCTGGGCAGGAACATATAGAAAATGTTCCTTCAGATACTCTAGTCCCAAGCAGTGTAGGGTTTTAAATGCCAAAACCAACACCTTAAATTGTGCTCAGGAGTGGATTGGTAGCCAATGTAATTACTATACTATTGGGTCACTTGATCCCGATAGCTGGCCCCCAACCAGCAGTCTAGCCTCATTCTGCACTAGCTGCAGCTTCAGAATGCTCTTCGAGAGTAGCCCCACATAGAGTGCATTTCAATACTCTAGATGTAACTAGATGTAACTACGGCATGGATCACTGTGGTTAGAGCTGACTGACCCAGGAACAGATGCACCTGATACACCAGCTGAAGCTGGGCAAAAGCATTTCAAACCACTGCAGCTGCCTGTTTTTTCCAATGTGACTCCTGGGTTGAGCAGCACTCCCAAGCAGCTAACCTGACTTTTCAAGGGAAGTATAACCCCATCCAAGACAGGGGAGATCTCACATTCCTGTTCTGCCTTTGAGAACCTCTGTCTGGTCAGGATTCAGTTTCAGCCCATTACTGTCTCCAAGCACCAGTTCAGAAGATCAACAGAATCCTTAGAATTAGGTGGAAAAGAAAGGTAGAGCTGGGTATCATCTGCACGTTGGTGATGCTGCAGCCCTAATCTCTTGATAATCTCTCCCCAGAGCTTCATATTGATATTAAATAGCATGGGGGATAAGGTCAAACCTTGTGGAACTTCATAGGCCAATGGCCAAGGGACAGAGCAGGAATACCCCTGCACAACCTTCTGAGACTGATCTCCCAGATAGAACTCAAACTACCATAACTTTAGTCCCAGAGGCAACTCTCATTTCCACCAATGCCTCTAATGTCAAGAGTGCTAAACAGGGTTTTCAGGGAGAGCGCCAAATTTAATCTTCATCACCTCATTCTGGCTAAGACAATCTTGGGCCTGGAAATAGTCACAATTCTGGTCAGAGCTCCCTGGATCATCCTTCCAGTTCCACAACATTCTCATGCAGGGCCCTCTCCTACATCCAGATCCAATCTGGCTTCAGCTCTTCCCATAGAGGTTGAAAGGCTGACCCTAGAGTAGTATGGATACCCTTCAGAAGTTATAGCTGTCATGCTAACATATAGAAAACCCTTCACCAACAGAGTTTGAGGCAACATAGAAGGCATTCAGCAAGTGGTGCTGCAGAAAGGTTAGTCCTCCTCCTTTGGGATCAGGGAGGTGTTACAATTCTTCTGTGAAGACTTTCTTCAGGGTCTGCATCCTAACACAATGAGATGACAAGTCGCAGCCCTACCCACAGTTATTTCCACAGGAAGCAGGGTGCAGCTCTCATTACATGCCCACATTATAAGATTTCTCAGAGGAGAAATCTAAACCCCCCAACAAGGCACCATTTGCCTTCTTGGGATTGATACGAGGTTCTGCAGGCCTTCACCCAAACAGTGTTTGAATCAATCCATTCAGTGCCATTTAGGATTTTTATCCTTCAGGATGACCTTCCTGATGGTTGTTAAGTTTGGAAGACAGGTATTCTGTAATCCTTGTGGAAGGAGACCCCTCCTTTATAGGAAAAGTAAACTCTGCCTTTCATAAGGACCAGGAAATCCATCTATCATCCTTCTGCCCATGGCTCATTCACTCAGAGAAGAAACAATGGCACTGAAGGCTTACATAAACTGCACAGAGGCCATCCAAAACACAGACTGCTATACTTCAGCCCATCTTCCATGGGGTCTAAGGTATCCAGATGATTTAAGGCTTGTTATCTTCTTAGCATATGTAGTCCAATGCTTCCCTCTCCCAAAGGAGTTGCAGCACAGTACTAGGGCAGCAGTCACCTTGGCGGTTTTGTTTTCCAAGGCTCTGATTGCAGAAATCTATAGAGCTGCAACCTGGATATCAGCCTCTAAATTGAACACTTCCGGGTTTGTGAATGAAGCCTTCGGCAGGAGTATTCTCTAGCTAATGTTTCCCCAGTAATTCCTCCCATAGTCTGTAAACTACCCACCTGGGATGACTCAACTTTTAAACATCTCACTTTTGGATACCTTTCACCACTGATGGAGATTGAAACATTGGACTTACTGTGAGAGTGTTTTCTCACCAGTGGAATGGGAAAGTATCCCTCCCTCCCATATGACGGGAGGAGTTTTCTGGGAGTAGAAAGGTACAACTTTTCAAATAATGAGGTTTCTGCTAAAGAGTGAAGGAATTCCTCTCAGCTCAAAGCTTGACAAGCATGAACTAGGACTCGCCCCCTAGCTGGATGTGGAAGTGATGCAAAAGTAATTTGCATAGCTTTGCCTGTGAAGCAAGTAGGGAACATATCCATTTTTAAATATCTTCCATTCTGCTGTTGAGATGAAACCCTAACAGTAAGTCCAATTTTCGTTTCTGCTCCTCTAAGTTCTGCATGCAAAATATTTCGGCTGTATCTATGAAAATATGTGTATCTACAATCGTTTTAAATAAAACTATTGTAAACCCCCTCTCTTTGCATTAGATGATGATGAGGAAACTGCAGAAGGGGAGAAAGAAGGTAATGAAATTGAAGATGAAGAACTGGATCCGTTAGATGCATACATGGAAGAAGTCAAAGAGGAGGTCAAGAAATTTAATATGAGGAGTGTGAAAGGTGGAGGTGGAAGTGAAAAGGTACGTTTCTTTTGTTTAGGATTTCTGAGTTGCAGATAATATGCTCTACCATTTAGCAAAAGAATATGAAGCAAGGGTTGGAAAAGAACTCCCTGAATACAGAATGTTTAGTATTAAAGCCTGTTCTAAAATAGGCCTTTGTCAGAATTAAATTTGAAGATGCGGGATCAAAACGAATAAATTTAGTTGTTCAGAAGAATGGTTACTATTATGTTGTTGGTCAGTTTTATGTAAGATGCTTTTGAATTCTGTAAGTTTTTTTTACAATTGTGACCATTTGTTTTTTTAGAAAACTGGGCCTACAGTTACTAAAGTAGTTACTGTGGTTAAAACCAAAAAAGCATCTCCAGAGACAGAAAAGAAAAAAGGAGAGCTCATGGTGAATGACCAAGATGCAATGGAGGTAACTAAAATGGCTTTGATTGATTGAAGAGGGTGTTTATTTGTTAAAGCAAGGAAACATTTCAGATAACTTTTTAACTGTAATAGACTCTCATTTCGTTCTATGAACCTGACCATTCTAGGCTGTCTATATTTTGGAATCATGCAAATTATGTATATTTCTCTCATATACATATACATATACATATACATATACATATACATATACATATACATATACATATACATATACATATACATATACATATACATATACATATACATATACATATACATATACATATACATATACATATACATATACATATACATATGCACACACACAAATACATGTACATATGTGTGTGTGTATACACACACACGTGCACACAGCCTTCTATATCTGCATGTGTGTCACTCTCTGCATGTGTATATGTATATACATGTTCCGTTTAAAAGTAATATTGTCAAGTAGTTTGGTACTGGAGGAGGGAGGAAGTGTGATCTATAGTAGGATAGGCTGCCAGCACAGTTACGACTGCAGAAAACAGCAGGTGTGGAAGTTGGAGACAACACTTAGGAAACTAAAGCCCTTCTGTCTAGCATCAGGGCTTTTTTTCAGCCAGAATGCGGCGGAATGCTGTTCCGGCACCTCTAGAAAATGATCACGTGACCATTAAACTTTAAAATCCTCCCTTACTCCAGCTGACTGCTGACAGTCAGCTGGAGAAAGGGAGGGAGTTTAAAGTTAAAACTTTAAAATCCCCCCCCTGCTCTCTGCTGCCTGGCCAGCAGAAGAGAGAAGGGGAGGGGGCATAATGGGGGAAAGAGATTGAATGGGCTGGGAGTAGGGAGGAAAAGAGACGGAGAATGGGTGGGTGGGTTAAAAAGGAAAAACTGACAGGAGGTGGAGGAAAGAGACAAGGGGGAAGGTGACAGAATGGATTGAGGAGAGGGAGGAAAAGAGAGAGAGAATGGGTGTGTGGATTAAAAACGGGAGGAGTGATTGGAGGGGGGAATGGATTTGAAGCAAGGAGGTAAAAAGATGGAGAATGGGTTAAGAGGGTTATCACCATCACTTTTCTTGTTCGGAAAATCTCTTGATCAATCCACCCACCCTTTCTGATTCCTTGCCCGCTCTTTGCCTCCTTGCCCCAAATCCATTCTGTCTCTTCCCCATTAGGAGCATTTAAACCCAACCAGCTTGTTTCTAATTCGTTAGCCTGGCCTCCTTATCTTTTGTTTTTATATCCTCTGGGGGGTGGCTCAGCCCTGCATGATGATGTAACTTCCTAGAAGTGATTTAATTGCGCGGTCCTGGGAGCATGCGTGCACTTCACGCGCACACACTTGATACTAGTGAGTTCCACCACCTCTTTTCCCAGAAAAAAGCCCTACTAAGCACTGAAAAACTTTCTTAATCTTCCTGTTACTGGAATAGAAGCTTAGATTCTTAGTCTGCCATAATGTATTCTCTATGAAGAGATGGTGACCTAATCAGATCCTTGTTAGAGAGCGCTTCAGAAAATGTCTGTAAATGAAGGGACAACTGTATTCGATTTTGTGGTAAAGTGAGTGGTAAAGCCAGTACTTTGAGAGATTTTCTGAACAAGAAAAGTGATGGTGATAAAAATGAACCATGCAGATTCTTTCTGTGAATGTTTAACTTGTGGTTTTACTACTCAATAGTATTCCTCTGAAGAGGAGGAGGTTGACCTTCAGACGGCATTAACAGGCTATCAGACCAAACATAGGAAACTACTGGAACCTGTTGATCATGGGAAGATTGAATATGAACCCTACAGGAAAAATTTCTATGTTGAAGTTCCAGAACTAGCTAAAATGACTCAAGAAGGTAATTACGCACAAAGCAACTAATGTTAAATATAATTAGTTGGCTCCTCCAGAGTGTGATTATGTGGTGCTTGTGGAAGCAGATATTTCTCATTTTCTCCATCACCAGCACCTCCTGATGTCATCAGACATGCATGAACAAAAAGCCATGCAGGACAGAGAGTTGCACTGTAGAGGGTGAAGCAGGCAAAATTACCCCTTTTGGCTGTCTTGCCATTAGTGCAGGTCTAAGAAGGTTATTGACATAAATAGCAGAGAAGGGCAATTCCTCCTGCTGCAGCCCTGCACCCTGCATTGTTTTTTGTCCATGTAGGTGCTCTGAATCCTTTTCACCAACTTTTTACAAGTGAGAAGGGGCTGTTGGGAGGCTGTGGAGAACATAGGGAATATTTGTGTCTGAGGGGAAGTATGCAACACAAGTTATATAAGTTGGTGCAAGCATGCAAACTTACATGTATTTTCCCATTAGTGTTGTGTGCATGCAGTCATGCACCTCTCAGACCTGTGGACAGATGGGCACAAATTTTATCCCATGTCCTTCAATACTGGGGGATGGCATCCCATGTTACACCTCATTTTGGTGCATGAGGATGGGAAAGAGAGGGCTGTTTGCTTGCTTTTTTGCCAGCCGGCACTGCCTGGGCTCAGTCCTCCAAGCACAGTTCACACTGAGGCTGCTTTACAGGAGGGCACCATGGTGGGTGGACTGGCTAGGCACTGTGAATGTAAGAATGCACAAATTTTTTTTCACTTACACAAATTCATGTAACTCGTCTCGTGTAGTTCCCCTCTATGAACCCCTTTTAATTGCACTTCATGGTATTGAAGAGTTATAGTTTCCTCTTTCAATTAATGCACCCTATGTTGCACTGGAGAGCACTCTAGAAGGTCCCCCAACTTTGGAGAGGAATTTTTTGCAGGATTGGGACACTGTAGCAGAAGAGAGAATCTGAAAAATGCACATGTCTGGTTCCAGATCCAGTGAAGGACACGTGCCCTCCTCCCAGCTTCCAGCTCTCATTGCTGTGGCCATTGGAGAAGAGGCAGCAGCCTGGCATCTGTCCATTGTTCCTGGGTCCAACTGACAGCTTTCCTACTGAGCAGAATTTTGTGTTATATTTCAGTTGGTATTTATGTAGAAGTTCTGCATGTAGCATTTAGAATCTTGACTTTTCAGTAAACTGGTAATGTTTGTTTGTTCTCCTGTTAGCTATGGGAAGGGACGAGGGATTATGCAAAAGAATGAATGCTCCTGGACGTTGGAGAGCCTTTCTTTCCTCATTTTGATCCCTTAAGATTTCAGTAGTAACTTACCAGTCATTTTCACAATTGTCATCTCATTTGTAATGGTGAGAATATAAAGTTGTCACCTTCCATTAGGACAAAGAAAAAAAATGATAGTGCTTTCTGATCTTCTTTCCTCTGTCATAGGAGCAGGTGGCTTTTATCTCCTTTTACTGTGTTAGAAGGAGGCATTAACTAATGCAGAAAAATGCTTAGTATACTTACTTTCATTGTGTTTTGCAGAGGTGAATGCATATAGACTGGAAATGGAAGGAATTACTGTCAAGGGTAAAGGATGTCCCAAGCCAATCAAAACTTGGGTGCAGTGTGGCATTTCTATGAAAATACTGAATTCCCTGAAAAAGTAAGCGAGCAATATAATGGATAGTGCTGTGTTGTGATGTATATGATGCTTTCTGTATATGGTCCTTGTTATTTGCAGCTACTTTTGAAGATCTCTGTACAAAAAATTACCTTAGAACTATGCTTGTGAAAAATTACAGGGTAACTGTAGGAAATTAATTATTTGATCTATTTTGATCACTAATTATACAAATGCAATGCTATGTTTTTATGTTCATGATATGAATTTTTTTTCAAGATCAGTATGCTGTGTGTATAAACCATTTTTTTCTCCCTTTAAGGCATGGCTATGAAAAGCCGACCCCCATCCAGGCTCAAGCTATACCTGCAATTATGAATGGACGTGATTTAATCGGCATTGCTAAAACAGGAAGTGGGAAGACTATTGCTTTTTTGTTGCCCATGTACAGGCACATTATGGATCAGAGGCCATTAGAAGAAGGAGAAGGTCCAATAGGTACAGATGATTTGATTATGGAGTTCTTTTGCAAACCATGTTTTTGTGTGTAGGTTAACTTTTGGTGAGTCAAATCTGAACCAGAAATGAACTAGTTTGCTATCACCTCTGTTGGTAGCAAATGCCTTTCAATGAAATAAATTTTATTTGTTTGCTTAAAAGTTTCTGTATACTACCTTTGGGCTAAGGCTCAGGTTACAAAGAGAAGATGACTTTAAATAACAATTAAACCAACATAATTGTTTTTATCTGAGAATGAAAATCACAAGACAGATTTCCCTGAGGTGCCACTGTTTGAATGATCCTGTGGCATGTGGCCATCCACCAGTGTCACATGTAGAAGGGCCTCAGAGGCAGATTTTAGTATGCAAGAAGATTCCTAAAGGAGAGGGTCCTTTCAGTTTCCTGGTTCTAGACCACTTAGGGGCCAAAAGTAGTGCTTTAAATTGTGCTTGGACACATACTTGCAACCTATAAAGTTGTGACATAACTTATTCTATATTACTCCTTGTTAGCCCCAGTTAATGATTGGGCTGCCAAATTCTGCACTAGTTGTACCTTGTGGGCACTCTTCAAAGTGTGCTACAGTATTTGCTTCTTAATAACTAAGGCGTGAATGACTAGCGAAACCTTTTCTGTATGAAGTACATTTGCTAATTGTTTTATATTTATCAGAAAGGGAAAAATACCAGCGTTTTGGCTCAGTGCTGTGTGTGTATATTCTGAGCACCATATCTGTATTGTGTTTGTTTTGTCCCTCATTGTCCTGGCCTTATTCATGAAGCCGCCTTATACTGAGTGAGACTGTTGGTCTCTCAAGGTCAGTATTGTCAACTATGACTGCCCATGGCACTCCTGAGTCTTAAGTAGAGGTCTTTCACATCATCTGCCTAATCCGTTTATGTAAAGATGCCCGGAATTGAACTTGAGACCTTATGCATGCAAAGTAAATGATTTTTATTATTACAATTTATTATTATTACAATTTTATTACGATGATTTGCATTATCACAATTCTAATATTCGTTCTGTTCAGCTGTCATCATGACTCCTACTCGAGAACTCGCTTTACAGATTACGAAGGAATGCAAGAAGTTCTCAAAGCCGCTTGGGCTTCGAGTTGTGTGTGTATATGGAGGGACAGGAATAAGTGAGCAGGTGGGTAGACAATGCCCATCTTTTAAATTTTGTTGTTTAATGCATGCAGACTTGAGAACTTGAATAAATTGTTTTTTACCTAGTTTCACATTTGGGTCAGGCCATGTTTTATAAGTTGTAACAACTGAGGTATGCAAAAGAGGTTGCATGGCAGGATGAGCCATCCACAGGTTAATCTACACTCTCAGGATCACAGTGTGCTATAGATCATCGCTGGTGCACTTTAGTAAGGTGTCTGCAAAGTATTATAGGTGACTCAGATGACCCAAGCCACATTCTTCAAGGAAATATAAGCTCCAGACTGAGATTTTGTCAGTCTGTTTAACATATATTTTATATTTACAACTCAGCTCCTTTTATGCTGAGAGAGCTGCTGTAGCACAGTGGTTAAGTGGTTCGGCTGCTAATCAGCACACTACTGGTTCCAATCCTACTACTGCCATGAGCTCAGTAGGTGGCCTTGGGGTACGCCACTCCTCTCAGCCCCAGCTCCTCAGCTGTATTGTGGGGATAATGATAACACTAATTTGTTCACCACTCTGGGTAAGGCACTAATCTGTCTAGAGGAGCGGTATATAAGCGCTGTTGTTGTTGTTGTTATTATGCTGAAATAAGTATTTTAAATATCTTCCTTTGCTTATTCTTCAACTAGATAGCTGAACTGAAAAGAGGTGCTGAAATCATTGTTTGCACACCTGGCCGTATGATTGACATGTTAGCAGCTAATAACGGTAAGAACAGACTTTTTCAATTAATATTCTTATTTGCATAAGCTTAAGAGTTTTTTATCATTTGTTTTGAGTCTTTATGTTGGTTGAAGCTGTGATATCTAATATGGTATGTGTAGTCATAAAGTGGTTCATTTCAGTGCCTTTTGGAAGGGATCTTAAGAATTCTTTGAAGGACAGAAACGAATCAACTGTCAATGTTTAACTAAATACATGTACTTTATATTATATTTTTGACTTAAAAATTGGCATACTTAGGTTAAGTATTTCTATCATTTATTTAGATGTAATGCTTCCTGCCTGCAGTTTTTTAGAATTACTGCGATGGAACAATTCATTTTTGTCTAAAGAAATTTAGTTCTCCATTTCCAAATTAAGAGGAACTTGCTACATGATTTTAATACCTGAAACTTATTATATGAAACTAGGTGATCTTATTTGATAAAAAATGAATAAACTAAACCAAGATATTGCAGCTTTAAAATAATTATTTACTGTAATGTTGCATGCTTGCCCGATTGTTTGTTTGAAAATTTGTTTAAATATTGTGCTTCCAAACACCTACTAAACTGTTGACATTTGACTTCTGTGGGGAAAATCTCTTCAAGAATCATAGAGCTGTGCTTCCAAGACTAAGCCATCAAAGGTAGGTGCATCAATGCTGTTCACAAGTAACGTATACATTTAAGAGATGAATTATGAAAATATTGCCATGTTAAATTTTGAGGATTAAGATGTTGACATATCACTTATAGATATAGATATAGATATAGATATATAGATATATATAGATATATAGATATATGAGAAGATGAAAAATCTTTTAATGTCCTGTAATGACACACTCTAAAATGTCATGTTAAGATAGCATTTACTGTTCTAGATTTGAAAAAAGTCTTCCCCTTGCTTGAAAATAATAGTTGCTGAAGTAAGGTTTAACCAAGCCAATTGGATGCTCTTCCAGTGTAGAATGAAAGCATCCTCTTTGAATCTGTAGCCATCATTCACTTCCCTGCTTCCTTAGACTAGAGTGTTTTGCTTATTTCCCTTGACATTCAGAGAGGTGGGAAAGGCTTGTGTTTTTTCTGTCTTCTTGGCTTTTCATGACAAACAGTAGAATGAGAAACACAAGCATTTGGGAAACATTCCTAAGCCCTGCTTTTAAGGTATTGGGTTTTCATTATTCTTCCCCAGTTTTGAAAGTTCAAAGCTTTTGCTGCTGAATTCTCAGGCTCCTAGTTCCAAATTACATGAACTTAAATCCCACATAACTGGAAAGTACATTCCTCTATTTGGAGAGAGTGTTGCTAATTTGTACTGCTATGCCACACAAGAGAGTCTCTTGTACCTCCACAGCAGCTGTTCTGAGAACGTCAGGACCCCCCTCCCCTTGCGCACCCCCAGCAACGTGCATGGAAGTACTTTCTGCTATAATATACAAATCTTTGGAGCACTTTCTAGAGTTACCACTGCATTGATGAATGAAATAAAATCCAGCCCTCAAGTCAGAGTTGACTTATGGCGACCCCTGGTGGGGTTTTCATAGCAAGAGACTTACAGAGGTGGTTTGCCATTGCCTGCCTCTGCAACTCCAGTCTTTGTTGGAGGTATCCCATCCAATTACTAACCAAGGCCAACCCTGCTTAGCTTCTGAGATTTGCCGAGATCAGTCTCTCCTGGCCTATCCAGGTCATACATAGTTTCATTTAAGAGTAGTCTCAAATACATTTTGAACTACTTTTACTCTGCAAAATCCTTGTATGCATCTTTGTGGACGAAGTAATTATTTAAGATCGATTACTATTTATTTTGCATAGGTCCAGTTGTCATTATGGCTGGCTGATTGTTGATCTTTGGACAGTGAAACCTTAAGTGGAGCTATACCTTTCTAAGGCCATTGACTTTAGAAGAGTGTAACTCTGCTTGGGATTGTACTATATTTGTTCAACTAGTTTAACTAGTTTTTAACCTGTGTGTATAGATGTGGGAAGTTGTGCTTATACAATTCTATATATACTACTCATTAGCAATTATCTAGAACTCTGTGATTATCCACAACTATGTAGAAGAAATTCGTTGTGTGACAAAGCTGTTATTGCTTTCAGTATGGTTAGATTTTTCACCCATTATAGATATTTCACATTATAATACGAGATTTTTCTAAGGCTTCTTCAGTTAGCACTTGAACTTTGCCTTCCACACATGCGCTGTAATCTCTAATATGTTTTTTCCTAGGTGGCGCTCTCAGATAATGGCTGATGTGGCTCGTTGCTTCACCTCAGTCTTAGTTTTATGATGTGTTTTGGTGAGGGCTGTTTTCTGAATTTTACAGGTTCTTCTTCCCCTATGCTGGTATGCAAGAGAGGAGTTTGACAAAGTAATAATTCCCATATTGTTACTGGAAGAGTGAGGGCATTTAGTGAATCATTTTTCTAAACTAAATATTATTTAGATGCTAGTAGGAATCTGTACTATTTTATTTATATTTGTAGTTGAGAAAAATAGGCTTTAGATTTATTCTGTTTCCCTTTGTTTTTCTCTCTCCTGTCCGTAGGCCGGGTGACAAATCTTCGGAGAGTGACGTATGTTGTCCTTGATGAAGCTGACAGAATGTTCGACATGGGCTTTGAGCCTCAGGTGAGATCTGAAAAAACTAAGAAGCACAATGCTGGTGGTGGTGGTGGTGGTAGTAGTAGTAGTAATAACAATAACAACAACATTCGATTTATACACCGCCCTTCAGGACAGCTTAATGCCCACTCAGAGAGGTTTACAAAGTATGTTGTTATCCTCACGACAATTACTCTGTGAGGTGGGTGGGGCTGAGAGAGCTCCTAGAAGCTGCAACTGACCCAAGGTCACTCAGCTGGCTTCAAGTGGGGGAGTAGGGAATCAAACCCAGTTCTCCAGATTAGAGTCCTGTGCTGTTAACCACTCTGCCATACTGGCTCTCCAGTTTATTTATAAGGAATTATAAGCAAAATATGAACTTGTTCCAACATCTCTATTAGTTGGTATGGCTTCCATCATGGTCGTTTATGAACAAAATCAAGAGGATTTTCCTCTCAATGGTTGTGTCTTTGCTGCCTCCTCCTTAACTCGTTGGGACTGTGGGTATTGAAAGAAATAGATTAAAGAGGCCTTGTCACCCATTAAGGAGGATGCAGTATTGTAAATCTGATAACAACACAACATATTGGCAGTTCAGGCAATCCTTTGCTACAGAATTAGTCTAGGAATATTTCATTGAGTAGTCCTATATTACCCGTTTCCTCATCTGCATCATTCTATTTAAACGTACTAATTTTGGTTGCACCCCTAATGACTAGCAGATAGTTTATAATTATAAGTGTTGGCAGAATAGAAGTGTCCACTGTTGCTATTTCAGATTGCCATGGGATTAACAGGTTCTTGACATTACTCAAATTTAGGGGTGTGCGCTTCGGGTATCCAATTTGGGATAAATGCCCAAATTGGACCCGATCCGTAAAGATTTGGGAGTTCTGAATTGGGGCCAGCATGCTTCCCGAAGCAATTCGTATTGCTTTGGAAAGCTTTGGGGCCTTTAAACTTTAAAGGGCTCTCTCCCACGCACCACCCCACTTACCTGGCCCTTTGCTGCGGTGCTGCTGCAGTGGAGGCAGTGCTGCAGCCTTCCTCACCACCCAGCTGGATTCCGCGGTGGTGCAGGCAGTGGTGCAGGTGGCGGAGTTGCCAGCTCTGGCCTTCCCTACCACTCCGCAGGCCGTTGCTTTAAGAGGCAGTGTGGGTTGGCAGAAGCACCAGCTCCAGCCTTCCCCGCTGCCCCTCTGGCCACCACAGTGGTGGAGGAGGAGGCACGGGCAGTGGCTGCAGCCTTCCCCACTGCCCAACTTGCCGCTGCCGTGGTGGCGGAGGTGCCAGCTGTGGCCTTCCCCACTGCTCCGTAGGACAGGTGAGTGGGGGTGGGGGATGGGGGGGCTAAGTGGGAGATGTAGGAGTGGGCTGGGAGACAGCTTTCCCCCCACTTCGGTATGCTCCGAATATTTACAGAAGCAATTTAAATTTCCAAAGCCGAAGTGGATCATTTTCCTGCTTCAGGTAAACAGAAGCAGGAAAACCGAATATTTACCTCCGTGCACACGCCTACTCAAATTACTGCATCAGTATGGCCTGAGGAGTGGTTGGATACAGCAGCTTTCCCA
Organism: Eublepharis macularius; assembly: GCF_028583425.1. Taxonomy (NCBI): domain Eukaryota; kingdom Metazoa; phylum Chordata; class Lepidosauria; order Squamata; family Eublepharidae; genus Eublepharis; species Eublepharis macularius. The sequence goes on from NC_072793.1 coordinate 73,954,133, forward strand.
AAACTAAACTAGCTTGATTATGGTCATTTCATAGATGGGAGACTTCCCAGGAACCTTATATATGCCACCTTGAGTTTTTTGTTTTGGGGGAAAGGTGGGGTATAAAGAAATAATCAGCATATATAATATTTATAAATAAAGCAATGTCATAGGGAGGCATGCTCAGCTGCTTGCTCCCTAGTTAACTGAGAAAGATACAAAGCTGCACCAAGGTATCTGAGACAAGCGTTTACATATATACCAAACAAAGAGAACACTAGTAACATGCTTACCGAAACAGTTGGCCACCACTGGACTAAAAGCAGAAGCATGTTGAAGCATTTCCCTGTGGAATACATGGATTTTATTTTAAAATGCAAATAATTTAAGGATCTTGATGGTAACCTCAAGTTTATCCTTACAATAGGTAATGCGTATTGTAGACAATGTAAGACCTGATCGCCAGACTGTTATGTTCTCTGCTACCTTTCCTAGAGCCATGGAGGCTTTAGCTCGTCGAATACTAAGCAAGCCAATTGAGGTCCAGGTTGGTGGCAGAAGTGTTGTCTGTTCTGATGTGGAACAGAACGTGGTAAGTTGCTGAGGCATCTCTCTTGTACCTCCTGCTTTTATGACCAGCAGTTTATAATGGATATATATAATTTATAATATGATCTATATCATTTATTTCTCCTCTGGTTAGTTTGCAGAAATAGAGCCCTAAAGTATGTCAGTTGGAAAAAAATAATGATTTCTTGGTTCTTCATTGAAAATTTCCATTATCTCTAACAATAAAAAAAATAATTCTTTTTTAAATTGTGGAATTTAGAAAGTTCAGTTCTGAAACTCCATCCTGCTAAATTGAGATGTACTGCTCCGGCAAGAAGAGTATCTGTTTATATATTTATACCCTGCTCTATTCCCTATGGAGGCCAAAGCAGCTGGCAGCATCATTCTCCTTTCTTTCATTTTATCCTCAGTCCTGTGAGGTAGTTCAGGCTGAGAAATAATGACTGGTCCAAGAGTTGGGATTCAAACCTGGGTCTTCAGGATCCTAATCCAACACTCTGGCATCTACACCATGCTGGATCTAGTGCAAGGCTCCATATATTAGTGAAAAGCAGCAAAAGCTAAGTATGGGTAGTGTAGCGTGGAATCTTGCATATCAACTGGATAATTGGTCAAATGATATATCAAGTAGTAGATACTGCATTTCAGAAACTAAGCCAAAATTTATAGGATTGTAATGTTTATATGTGAATGCCAAAATGTTTGAATTGAATTGGTTTATATTACAAACTAAGTTAATTATTTTTATGGTCCATCTAATTGGGGACTAGTTAAAGCAGTTCTCTATGCTGCTATTTTAGATTGTCATAGAAGAGGAGAACAAGTTCTTGAAGCTACTTGAACTCCTGGGACATTATCAGGAAAAAGGAGCTGTCATCATATTTGTAGATAAGCAAGAACATGCTGATGGATTGCTGAAAGACTTAATGAGAGCCTCTTATCCCTGCCTATCACTTCATGGAGGTACTATACTCTTCAGAACTATTAGCTGATTGACTGGAATAATAAGTACTTGAAGTGTTCCCCAGCATCAGTGTTGTGTGTTGTCTTCTTCAGGTATTGATCAGTATGATAGAGACAGCATAATCAATGATTTTAAGAGTGGAGTATGCAAACTTCTTGTGGCCACATCTGTAGCAGCTCGAGGACTTGATGTAAAACACCTCATGCTTGTAGTCAACTACAGTTGTCCCAATCATTATGAGGATTACGTACACAGGGCGGGCAGAACTGGACGAGCAGGCAACAAAGTATGTAGCATTTTTCTTATGTGTCAAAAACTATAGTCTGATTAAGATGGCTTATTAAGATGGTTTGCAACACAAGGTTTGTGGAATATTTCCATTCCCTCTAGAGACCTAAGAAGCAGAACTATGACATTGATGGCTGTATTCTCATTGATTAAAAGTGCTGCAGTTTTTAAGATCATGGGCAATGTCTTAATGTAGCATATATTTAGTTGCTTCCAAACCATGAACCCAGTTTGCAAGATCTGAGCAAGGCTATACATGATAGGATGTTTTGGAGGTCTTTCATTCATAGGGTCGCCGACTCGCTGTAAGTTGGAAGCGAATTGATGGCATATAGCATACACACGCGCAAACTATTAATTACTTTTTGTATGTTATATGCTTGTATGTTTTGTATAGCTCACTAGAATAATGACTTAAAGTTTAGCTTTCCCATAAACTGATCTTTTTTGCTAGATACCCTTTTCATATACATTTGCTTTTGTTGATGAATGGCTAAATAGACTATTTTCTTAAAATCCATTTATCTTAGTGCCAAAGTTCCATATTTTTACCAATATCTACCAAATTAGAGATCGAAGAAGTTTTAGTTGCATGCAGATAAAATGTTATGTATCGTTAATAGGGATTTGCATATACTTTCATTACTGAAGATCAAGCACGATATACTGGTGATATAATTAAAGCTCTGGAGTTGTCAGGTACTCCAGTTCCTGCAGAGTTGGAGAAACTTTGGAATGACTTCAAAGATCAGCAGAAGGCTGTAAGTAATAATCTTTTTGCTGTTGGATGCACCAAGAGCAAGGGGATGATTTCGCCTGATTTCCCCTCTTCCCATGCTGTATGGTGAATTGTTCAGGAATGTCCCCCGAGCCTCACTAGTGGCTTTCTGGTGGGAGTGGGGAGCTCAAAAAGAGTTGCTGGAGGAAGGGAACAACAGGAGAAATTTGCTTCTGGTAACTTTTTCTGTCTGAAGGAGTTCTGATTCTATCCAAATTAATATTTTTAATGTGACAAATCACATTTTTATCTTTATAAAAAGGGATGGGGTGATATGAAATTGTACATAGGCAGCTATAGAATTGACGTGTACCAACCATGGCAGACTGCAAGTTATGTTTTCAGTGAATAAAATATTCTCGGTAAATAAAAACCTAGAACATCAAAGAGAGAACTGGGCTAGAATTGTTTTTTCTTATGGTGCTGATTTTTTTTTTTTACTTTGTGGATTTTTTTTTCATAGGAAGAGCACTTACAAATGTTACTTTTCTGCTACATATGTAAACTGGGCCTTTATTTGTGTGGAGCAGCATTGTACATGGTTATTGTTAATTTCTGACCGTTTTTTCTTTGAACATACTGCTTGGGGCTTTGGTTGTATGTAATAATGTTTACAAAAAAATTAAAGTCAGTAGGCTTGATCTAGAAACTCCTTCAGACTTGATCTGTTAATATTTGTGATCTAAGTTGACACCAAGGAACTATTCACAGATTACAACCCAGAAAATTAATCAGCTACTTTCTTCCAATTCACACTCTTTCCTCTTGTTTGTCAGCATGTGACAACATCATACACTAATCTCTGTTAGTGATTGGGAAAGTTCTGGGTTAGTCTACTTTTCCTCCTGTGCAGTAGAATCCATTGTAGATTTGCATGTGCACAATATCATTTCCTTACATGCAGCTCAGTCTCTGTTTAGGGCTAACATTATTTTTATACCTGAAATCCTAATTGGATTTTAAGTTATATATGTTAGATAATTGAATTCCTAATTCTGCATTTGGAGTTATCTGTATTTGTGTAACTGAATGCTTAGAAGCATTTTTAATTGGGTAGCTTTTGCCCTATACAGGCCTACTAAACTGGCAGAACCAGAATTTGCTGGCACTGTAGAATATTGGTTATATATACCTTGAAGTCTTTACAAATAAGCAAAAAAAAAAAGCTCAAATTTTTAGAGTATTTATATGGAGGGAGTGGTATTTGACTAAGGATATTTGCTTTCTAGGAGGGAAAGACAATTAAAAAGAGCAGTGGATTCTCTGGCAAAGGCTTCAAATTTGATGAAACAGAAGAGGCTTTGGCTAATGAGCGAAAGAAGCTACAAAAAGCAGCTCTTGGCTTACAAGATTCTGATGATGAGGACACAGCAGTTGATGTATGTACTTAAGCTTCACTTGCTTTTTTAATGCTATTTCAATAGAAATTTCTCATTTGCATGCAATTTTTGCATGTCATCTAAATTTCCCTTTTCATTTAGATACCATTGAGATTTTTTTAGAATTCATGTCATTTACTCTTTAGATTAAGATGAAATAAATAATGTTTGCAATACAGTTTTTCCACAACTCAAAATGAGATTAAGTTCTTTTCCAATGATATTATATTGCTTTGTTTGAAATGGAATATACTGACCATCACTAGATACCTAAATCCTTTAAGATGCTGCTTATTGCCTTTTGATACGTGTTTCTGTACACTATATCTCATTGACTATTCTTTTTTAAATAGATTGATGAACAGATTGAAAGCATGTTCAATTCAAAGAAAAGAGTGAAGGACATGGCAGCACCAGGCGGAACATCTAATGTTCCTGCCCCAACAGCTGGAAATGCAGAAAAATTAGAAATTGCTAAGAGGTTGGCATTGAGAATCAATGCACAGAAGAATCTTGGAGCCGAGGCACAAGTATTGGTCTCTTTTCAATTTAAGGTCACCCTCTTCTACAAAGCAAACATTTCTAAACTTATATTGAATGTTTATATTTTGCAAACTGTTATGCAGCAAATACCTCGTTATCTGGACACCCTGAGAAATGTAGATATTATCCACAACGAAGAGAGGGACAAAAAGACAGACATGGGTTACATAGTTCTGTGCTACTATCAGCTTAATTGGCTGAAGGCATTGGTTTACATTTTGATGTGTTTCCATGCAGGCTTAAATTTGCACAGTGAAAAAATGAAGATGTACAAAGTCCTGTTTCTCTTAGTGGCTGTATACATTCTATGTCTAGTCTCAAGCATATAAGTAAATTAAATACTTTTAAATAATCTCTGCAAAAATTGCTAATCTGTCTTGCTTTTATATACATTCATAAGTATTTGGTTGGGAACAAGAGAGGCATTAGGTAAAGGAAACTATATATGGGAGGTCTAGATAACTGAAGTTTTACTGTGTATCTGTTTGTATATTTGAAGTGTTCTTTATGTGACTGTTGATGCAGAATTAAAAATGCTAAAGCCAATAATTGGAACTAATGTAAAATGAGAAAATGACTTCTTTTATAATCCATTTAAACTTTAAAGTTTAAATAGTCTAATTAACATTTATTTATTTGCAAACATGCCTATCTTTCTAATCATTCTTTTTGTTTTTATTTTCATAGTATAATCTATTTTGTAAAGTATTATTTCTGCATGAACAGATTTTTTTCCCATCTATGTCGATGGCTCTTGGTATGCTGAAAAACAGTTGCCGTTACTCAGGGATTTAGATCTCCAGTCCTTTCCCCCCATGCATAGCTATATGCTTAACATTGATTTTCAATAAAAATATTGAATTGGCTTTTTTCATAACACACTTCCTTCCATGATGAACTATATAGCAACAGTTCTGTGTTGGGTGCCAAAGAAGAATAAATAAAATACATTTAAAAAGAGAGAAGTACACTAGTTCACAAACAAAAACTGGAGTGCTGTAATATATATATATAAGAGTTGGATCCAAAAACTCCTTTCTGCTAAGTGAGAATCTTTCTTTTGGGGAAATGAAGACTCTTGCTTAGCAGACAGGAATCTTTGGATCCAGTTATTAGTTTCTGTTTGCTTTGGACAGAAATTTCTTTTCTTTAGAGGATAAACTTCATTAAAATGTGAGATTTGTGCAACTGAGCTCTTCAGGCTGCAAAACTTATTTCAAAAATGTTCTGATTTGCAAGTGTGACAGAGGTAGTATTGTGGTCTGTGAGTGTAGAATAGAGAGAATGCCAAAATTATTGGCTAAAAATCTCTAATCAGCATCCTTTTTTGTTATTCAGAGGGATCCCTAGCTCTTGTTTCTGCCTCTGTTGCTGTTTTGGCACCAGTTAGTTGGCTCAAACTTTTTTTTTCTTCCTCAGCTAGTCAGAGATAGTGACACCACACCATCACTTAACCAGTTTGGTGAGAGCCAAACTGAGAGCCAGTTTGGTGTAGTGGTTAAGAGCGGCAGGGCTCTAATCTGGAGAACCGGGTTTGGTTCCCCACTCCTCCACTTGAAGCCAGCTGAGTGACCTTGGGTCAGTCACAGCTCTTCTAGAGCTCTCTCAGCTCCACCCACCTTGTAGGGTGATTGTCGTGAGGATAATAGCACACTTTGTAAACCATTCTGAGTGGGCATTAAGTTGTCCTGAAGGGCAGTATATAAATCAAATGTTGTTGATGTTGTTAATAACAATAACAATAATAATAAATTGGCCACATGACATATTGCTTTGCTGAGTACAAGCTGTATACTGTTACGTTTGCAAGTGCTGGGGTGGTGTTAGAGAATGTGTCCCCATTGCCAGTGTCCCCATTACCAGTGTAGTTGTCCTGACACTCCCTGTCTTGCTATAGAGTTGGTGAAACTGCTACAGTATGGCAAAACAGGGAGCATCTCTGTTGCTGAGACATCTGGACCAACTCTCCCTAAATTGAGTTCATTGCAGGTGGATAAGAAGACAGAACATTGGCTCAGTTGCCTTAGCAACAGGAAGAATTAGAGTGTTTGTGAAAATATGTGCACTAATACTGTCATAATAGTAATATAGCCTAAGAACTGATATGGCAGCATCTGGCTAATAAAATACATTGTCTTGCCTATTTTATATGACTTTTGCTTGGCAGTGGCTGAATCTTCTTGGTGTATTTTCTCATATTATGCTTGGTACATGTTAGTTTTGTGCACGAGGGAAGGGTTCTTCTTTCTTGTAGTCAAGAGTAGTTCATAGTCTCAAGGCAGAGTCCCCTTCCCAACATCAGGGCTGAATTATACTACCATCAGATCAGAAGAAGTGAATTAGGACCACAGCTATTTGAAAATATTCTTGATCTTGTACCAAGTTCTTTTCTCATAAGAGAGCTTTTTTGCTAAATCAAGCACACAATATGTGAACAAGCCCACAGTGATCATGTTTGTATACGTAAACACACATAGCGGTGAGGAGGTTTTATTAATTTATTCTTATGCAGTTTTCAGCATTTCTGTGAAATGTGGAAATTAGTGGCAAATTAGCTCTAGTTGGTGCTGCTCAGTTTATGGTATCAAAGAACGAAGAGCATTAGGAGTACTCACACATTGTTTATATGATTATGTTTAAAGGGCTTTCTCTGCTTTGAGAGTATTTATCTACTTACTTTATTTACTTCATTTATGCCCCCACTTTTCTTCCCAGTGGGGACACAAAGCAGCTTACAAAATTCCATTTCATGCTCACAGCAACTCTGAGATAGATTAAACTGTCTGTGGGACTGGTCCCAACGCCACCCACCAAGCTGTCATGACAAATGGGAATTTGAACCTGGGTCTCCTAGATCTGAGCTTGGGTTGGACTCATTGGTTCCATAAATTGAGCAAGATCATGAAAGTAATGTTTATTGGCTTTCCTTTCCCCAAACAGCCCCAGCACTGCCCCCCCCACCTCTCAACACTGTTGAGAGGATACATTACCTTACAGAACACTATGCCATGTGTCATGGGGGGCTGCCTGCTAAGTCCCTGTTCATCTACGGTCTTCCTGTGCAGGCACACATGGGACTGCGCACGCGCAGGCCTGCCGATACCGGAGATTTTTATAGCTCTAAACCACTAGGGGGCGCTCCAGCCTCCAATCGCGCACGCGCGGCCGCTTTCCCGCCGAAACGGCTCCTAGGAGGCGGAGCGCCCCTCACATACCCTCAGTTTCTCTTTCGCCGCCGATCGTTGAGGTTCTTGCTCTTCCTTCGTCGCGATGGCTGAGACGGCCTTGTTCAAGCGTTGTGAGACCTGTAACCGCAAAATGACAAGGTCGGATGGCCATTCTATTTGTCTTTACTGTCTTGGAGAAACGCACAATGTTCAGGCGTGTAAACATTGCCGTGCGTTTACCTCCAAGGCTCGGGCCGAGCGGGCGGATCGATTGCATGCCTCCCTCTGGCAGCGGGCAATGTCGGTAGAAGATCCTCCGCCGAAGTCCTCTTCTGCACCGGCTGCGCCTTCCCGTCCTCTCTCGGAGAAGTCGGTTGCTAGAACTCCGCGTTCCAATCCGTCCCCGAGTCATTCGGCCCCGGCTCGGAGTTCGTCGGAACCGACAGCTTCGGCTCCGGGAACCGTTCGGAGTCGACCTCCTTCAACTTCGTCGGCGGTCTGTACTCCACCTACCCGTGAGGTCAGCGGTGACAGGGCTACCTCGGGTCCGAAGACGATCCCACCGGCTCCCCGAGAGATATCGGATCCGAGGGCTTCGGATCCGACTTCGAAGTCACCTACCAGAACCGAGCCTGAAAAGAAGAAGAAGAAGCGTAAACATTCCAGCAAACATGATAGGGCAGTGTTGGAGACCCTGCTTACCTCTTCGTCCTCGGTTCCGACCGGTCCTACCCCGGCTCCGTCGGAGAGATGCGATGAGTCCGCTGTCCGCCCGCCTTCCAAGACTCCTCCGCCGGAGGCGATCCAGGAGGTGGATGTGGTTCCGTTCGACAGGCCCCCTACTCCATCGGGTCGGCCTCGATCGACGTCGTTTGAATCGGGCTCGATTCGTTCCACTGGGAGCCGACAAGCCCGCTCCTTTGACCGGAGTTCCCGCCGTTCTTATCGAAGCCGGTCTAGAGGTAGTCGGGGCCGGGACGATCCAGGTACCCGCTCTTATACTAGAGAAGACTCATACTTCTCGGACCACCGTTATCGGAGGATCTCTCTGTCGCCGTCACCCAGAGCCGGTTCCTATGCTGGTCGTGATTATACACCCCGTCCCTCGGAGGTGGTGTCTCCTCGGAGCCGAGCTCGGTACAGTGAATCCCCGTTGTCGGACTCTCCGGAGAGAGAAATTGGGCCCTCGGAGGAGGCTTCCCCAACCGATGATTTCCGAGCCTATAATGAGCTTCTTCAGAGAATGGCCAAGGCTCTGGATTTGGAGGTCACGTCGACTGAATCCAAATTTACCGACAAGATTCTACAGCATATCTATTCGGGGTCCACTCCCTCGATTGCTTTCCCCCTTATTGAAGGGTTTGCTGATATGTGGAAAAAACTTCAGTCGAGACCGGCATCAGCTACCGCTACTAACAGAAAGGTGGAGAGCCTTTACAAGACCAAGGACGATGTGCATTCCTTTCTAGCAGTGCATCCACCTCCGTCGTCACTTGTGACTGAGGAAATGCAGGCTCGTTCTCGCCAGGGTTCCTCTTCAGCTCCAGCTGACAAGGACAGCAGAAAGATTGACAGTATGGGTAGAAAGCTGTATACCTCTGCCACGTTTGGCATTAAGGTGGCTAATTATGCAGCCATGATGTCGGCATACCAATTATTTTTGTGGAAAAAGGTGGCTTCCTTCCTTCCTAAGATTCCTGAGGAGCAGCGTACTCTCCTTAGGGTCATACAAGAAGAGGCTGTCCGTTTGTCCAGGCATCAAATCAATGCTGGCAGGAGTATGGCGGACACAGCTGCCAGATCCCTTCTCTCCTCTGTGGTCTTGCGCAGGTACGCATGGCTTCGTACAACTGCCCTCCCTGCTGAGACGAGAAATAAGGTGGAGGATTTGCCGTTCGAAGGCACCACGCTGTTCTCGGAAAAGACCGATGAATATCTTTCGAAGAAGAGAACCGACCGCCTGACGGCTCGTTCGTATGGGGTACTACATCAGGCCCCACAGCAATCCTCTCGTCCGTATTACCGTTCCTTCCAGCGTGGCAGACAACATCGTTATCAGCCCTACCAGGGGTACGCGTACCAGCCACACCGACCCTACCAGAGCCCGCAGGCTTCCTTCCCTAGACGGAGGCAGGGCCAGCGTCCTAGGACTGGCTCTCAGCAACATCAACCTAAAGATCAGAGCCAATCACAAAAACAGTTCTGACAATCACAGGGACCTGATCCCTTTTTTGGGGACAGGCTTAGCGCTTTCTGGAGTTCCTGGAATTTGATCTGTTCTGATGTTTGGGTTCTTTCCATAATACAGTTTGGTTATAAAGTTGAATTTGTTGGTTTACCCTACCTGTGTCTCCCTGTTTTTTCTTCGGATGTTCCGCGGTCAGAAATCTTGGGAGAACTCTCAGCTCTTTTACATAAAGGAGCGATAGAGGAGATTCCTGCAGAGTCAGCTGGGTTGGGCTTCTACTCCAACCTGTTCCTAGTGGAGAAAAAAGATGGGGGGCTCAGGCCTATCCTGGACCTCCGGGGCCTAAACAAATTTATACGGATCCGAAAATTTAAGATGGTCACATTGCAGATGGTTTTGACTTTGCTGCCCCCTTTCTCTTGGTTTGCAGTCCTTGATTTAAAGGACGCCTACTTTCATATTTCTATTTTCCCAGACCATAGAAAATTTTTGCGTTTTACCTATGACCATCGTGTTTTCCAATACAGGGTCCTGCCCTTTGGTTTAGCCACTGCCCCCAGAGTATTCACTAAATGTATGGCAGTGGTAGTAGCCCACCTGCGTCTTCAGGGCTGTTGCATTTTTCCGTACTTGGATGACTGGCTTCTAGTGGGTCAGTCTGAGGCGGATGTGTCCAATCAGGTGGCTCTCACCCTGGACTTATGTCTCCGTTTGGGTCTTTTTGTTAATCAAAAAAAGTCTAAGCTGACCCCTGTTCGCTCCATTCAGTTCATAGGGGTGATTTTGGACGGCGTGCGTAATGCAGGTTTCTTGCCTGAAGAGCGCGCCTCTAAGATTAAGAAGCTCATTTCCACCCTTAAGAGGTGTCGTTTTCAGTCTGCTAAGTTTGTTCAGACTTTGTTGGGTTGCATGGCTTCTACGACTGCAGTGGTCCCTTTGGCCAGGCTGTTTATGCGACCTCTCCAATTATGGTTTAATTCAGTTTTTTCCCCGAGTAGTGATTCCCAGAATAGGAGATTGTCAGTCCCTAGACGGGTGGTATCTGCTTTGGACTGGTGGTTAGAGGACTCTAACCTATTTGGAGGGGTGAAATTTGGGCATCGCCAAACCCATTTATCTGTCACGACCGATGCTTCTTTATTTGGTTGGGGGGCTCACTGTGACGGAGCTTATGCTCATGGATTATGGTCTGGGTCAGAACGTAGGGAGCACATTAATGTCCTTGAATTAAGGGCAATCTTTTATGCTCTGATCTCCTTTTCAGATGCGGTCCAGAACAAGTCCGTCCAAGTCCTGACAGACAACACGACGGCGATGTTCTATGTCAACAAGCAAGGGGGCACGGCGTCTGTGGCACTATGCACCGAAGCGATGAGGCTTTGGCAGTGGGCTATAGACCATGCTGTGTGGTTGCATGCTGTTCACATCCCGGGAGTAGAGAACTCTATGGCGGATCAGTTGAGCAGGATAAAAGGGGACAACCACGAGTGGTCCCTTCAGGACATGTATCTTGCTCCGATTTTTTCCAGGTGGGGGGATCCGGAGCTGGACCTGTTTGCGACAGCAGAGAATCGCAAGGCCCCATGTTTTTGCTCCAGGGGAGGCGTAGGCCTAGGGTCACGTGGGGACGCATTTCAACTAAGTTGGTCAGGTCCCCTGTGTTATGCCTTCCCCCCGTTCCCGCTGCTAGCCAGGGTGCTCAGCAAGATCCAGAGGGACGGGGCGACAGTCATCCTGGTGGCCCCGTTTTGGCCGAGGCAACCCTGGTTTCACTCCCTCCTGAGTTTGCAGACTCAGTCCATCAGTCTTCCAGTAGTTCCAGACCTTCTGTCCTGCGAGGGGGTGTTTCACCACAACATCGGGAAACTCAGACTGACAGCGTGGCTGATCAGGCCGAGGGTTCCTTTTCTTCAGCAGTAAAGCACGTCTTGCTTAACGCTAGACGTCTGTCTACGAGACAGTCCTATGCTTTGAAGTGGGACAAATTTTCGGCCTGGTGTCGACAGCGGGCCTTGGACCCTTTTTTGGCTCCTCTCTCTGACATATTGGAGTTTTTGTGGGAAGTTAAACAGAAAGGCCTGTCTAATAGTTCAGTTAAGGTTTATTTAGCAGCTATTTCGGCTTTCCATCCTCCTATTGATAAGAAATCTGTGTTCTCCCACTACTCTGCACGTTTGTTTTTACGAGGGTTGAATAATTTGTTTCCCCCCATTCGGGCTCTGATCCCACAATGGTCATTGCCTTTAGTTTTGGCTCGCCTAATGTCCAAACCGTTTGAGCCGTTGGCCTCGTGCCCGTTACGTTTTTTATCCATGAAAGTAGCCTTTTTAGTTGCGGCCACCTCGGCCAGAAGAGTGGGGGAGTTGGCGGCTTTATCTTGCGAACCGCCTTATCTAAAGTTACACCCTGAGAAGGTTGTTCTCCGTACCAAAGTAGAGTTCTTACCTAAGGTGGTGTCTCGTTTTCATCTGTCCCAGGAGCTGATACTGCCAGTTTTCTTTCCAGTTCAGAACTCGGAGGCAGAGAAAGCTCTTCATTCTTTGGACGTCCGCAGAGCTATTCTGTTTTATTTAGATAGGGTTAAGTCTTTTAGGCTTGATTCTAACTTATTTGTTTGTTTTGCGGGGCAGAACAAGGGGAAACGGGCTACGTCCCAGACCATCTCGAGATGGGTGGTCCAGACTATTTTGACTTGTTATTCTGCTGCTAACTTACCTTGCCCCTTGGAGGTGCGTGCCCATTCCACCAGGTCCCAGGCGTCGTCTGCGGCTCTTCTCAGAGGTGTTCCTCTTCACGACATCTGTAGAGCGGCAACGTGGGCCTCGGCGGATACCTTCGTGAAACATTATGCGCTGGACATCCTGGATAGAAAGGAGACAGCGGTGGGCACAGCGGTTCTCCATTCCATCTTTGTGTGATGCTTTGGCGTCACCTCCACCCAGGTATTAAGCTTTGTAATCTTCCCATGTGGGACTGCACAGGAAGACCGTAGATGAAAAACAGGTTTTACTTACCATAACTGTTGTTCATCTAGGTCTTCCGTGCAGGCACACATGCCCTCCCTCCTTCCCCGCTAACTCTCTTGGTACTTACCTTGCAGGGGGCGGCGAAAGAGGAACTGAGGGTATGTGAGGGGCGCTCCGCCTCCTAGGAGCCGTTTCGGCGGGAAAGCGGCCGCGCGTGCGCGATTGGAGGCTGGAGCGCCCCCTAGTGGTTTAGAGCTATAAAAATCTCCGGTATCGGCAGGCCTGCGCGTGCGCAGTCCCATGTGTGCCTGCACGGAAGACCTAGATGAACAACAGTTATGGTAAGTAAAACCTGTTTTTCTTCTTATAGCAGTCCCTGCACCACATGGCATACTGTTCTAGTATATGACCCCTTACTTTAAATAGCTGTTTTTGCGGGGTGCAGAGGGCTATCAGAGGAAGGGGAAGATAATCATCACTTCAGTGAATTAGCTTCATTCACAAAACACTGGGCCTATCCCAGAATGATCATCATAGTGAGTATTGCTAATCTAAGTATTCTCATGGCATTGGTTCCAGTTTGCAGTGTTGATTCTGGTAGAATCTCCCCACAACTGATGTATCAGTCATAGTACACCACAGATAATGAGTAGTGCATTTCTGCTGATAGTGTATGTGATTTCAGCTTGAACATCAAAATTGCATGGTTCTACCAGTAACTATACCAAACATTTCATATGAGGTTTACTATGTCTGTTTTCAGAACTTTGCTGTTGGAATGCTGTGAAAGTCTGAATGCCTTTTTATGTAATTAAGTTACCTTGGAGTAACAACACCTCAGCCTCTTGGCATATTCAAACATTCAGGGGGTAAATTGAACTGAAACTAGGGAAGATTTAGAAATTAGGAGCTCATGTAAGTGGTTTTCCTCATGAAAAAAAATAGTTACTGATCTGTGAATGACTCAGAATAGTCAGTGAGGATTTTAAAATGCTCTGAAATTCCTGATTCATATAAACAAGGGTTGTTATTTCAAAGTAACAAAACTTGGATTATCTCTGAGATAAATTGCTAAATTATAGTTTTTATAGAATGATTAGTGTGTGTATGCACACATATATTACAAGACAATACCCAAATTTTAATTATTTTTTTCTACTGACTTGCATTGTAGTATGTTTCTGAAATTAGTTTATTTTTCCCTTAAAAATACCTCACTACAGGATGTGATGCAGCAAGCGACAAATGCTATCCTGAGAGGTGGTACAATTCAGGCTCCAACTGTGTCTGCAAAAACCATTGCTGAGCAGCTGGCTGAGAAGATCAATGCCAAGCTCAATTATGTGCCGATAGAGAAACAAGAGGAGGAGAAACAGGAGGGGGGACAAAATGAGTCATTTAAGAGATATGAGGAAGAATTGGAGATCAATGACTTCCCACAGGCAAGAAAGATTTTTTCATTTGATCATATTTAATGGCTTGTGTATAACATAGCACTTTGGTTAGAAATCATATATATTCATTTTTTCCCCAACACGCACTACCACCACTACCCCAAGCCGAGACGAGATTTCAAAGGTCTCCTACTATTTTTATTGTTAACACTGCTTCTAATAGTTTTTGTAACTAGTAACTTTTTCTTCTTGAGTTGTCTTTTGGGTTTTTTTGCTGCTCAACAGTATTCCTGGTCTTGTGAAAGAGTGAATTTGAACAAGATATTCTTGCACCTTAAAATCAAGTTTTGCTCTGTATTTATTCTGTTAAACCAATATTCTTTGGCTTCTGCAAATATTATTTTAAAAAACAAATCATGAGTGATATAATTCTTTGGCATTAATAAAATTTCTCTAATCCATTAAAGTCATTATACAAATGACTTCTATTGGAGGTAGATATTAAATATGTATTTAAACCTCATATGTAAACAAATCTACAATATCACCTGAGTTATTTTTAAAAAATCATTGCAAATATTCTCTGCCATAATAATTTACTCTTGGTATATACAAAAGTATTTAATTTTGGGGGGAAGTGGGTGCAGCTCAGAAGTCTCAGTTCAGAGAAGAAATCTGTGGGAATTGCCAGCATATCCCCTCCCAACTCAATATCTTTTCCTTTGCTTCCATTGTTCTGCAGACTGCTAGGTGGAAGGTAACATCAAAGGAAGCACTGCACAGGATAAGTGAATATTCTGAAGCTGCCATTACAATCAGAGGAACATATTTTCCCCCAGGCAAAGAGCCTAAAGAAGGAGAACGAAAAATTTACTTGGCTATAGAGAGTGAGTATTACTCTTCATTTCTGATAATACTCTTACAAGAGTATTGTATTATTATAGTAGAAAGTAAATGATACTTAGGGAGTATATATACTCAGCATTGAAACTATGCTAACAGGAGAATTATGCTCTGGTTGAAAATATTCACTAACAGTTAAAACACAATTCCTACTGCTTCCATACACAGGAGAGAAAGATCATCTTTTATTTTAGACAAGTAGAAGGAGCTGAGTGGAACTGCTGAAGCGTTTAACTCAATAAATTGTTTGTAGTCATACACAAAATATACTTATCATATCGCAGAATATACTGCATATTGCAGTAGTGATCAATGTATTATAGTAATAAGCACCAGTTTTGATATAAGTATTCAGGACTTGTTTGAACACTAAGATGAAGAAAAAAGAAATGTGTCAATCCACATGTTACCAGATCTGTGTAATGAGCATCTTTTAAAAATGAAAACAAAAGCCCTTTCCCTCCTCCCCAATCCCTCCCACATACCAGGGCAACCCCCTCCCCTCCCCCCCCCAAAGAAAGAAAAAAATCCTATGAGTCTATGACTCTCAAACCAGGCAGCAGCCAGGAATCCACTCCACTCACTGGACAGCAGGATCCAGTTGCAGTCCAAAGCAGGCAAGGAGTAAAAGCCAACCACCACAAGCAGCAACAAGCAGGCAGTCTCTGTCTGTCTGTAGGCCAGAGCAAAACAGAGGCTGACTGAGGCAAGCCTACTAATTTAACTCATCACAGCAGTTTTAAAAAGACACACTCTCCTTGAGAAGAGAAGGAGAGCTGCTACAAGTACTGACCACTCACACTCCCGCCTCCCTTCCCCCTCCACCTTCCCTCTTCTGCCTCTGACTCACTTCCCCCCTCCTCCCATCTGTTAAAAAAAGATGGGAAGCAGTGTTTTTTTTTGCTGCTCCTTAGCAAAAGAACAGTAAGGAACAGCGCTGCGATACTTACCTAATAAATTTGGTAAACTTAAATTCAGTATTTATTCGGTAATGCATATTTAAGTTTGGTAATACCGAGTTTTACCAAATCAGGTAAAATTTGGTATTTTTGCTGAATTTCATACCCAAATTGCATATCCCTATTTCATATTTCATTTATTTAAATCAGTTCCTTGTTTTCTGTTAGTGATTGCCTTGATGTATAACCTGTCTGAATTGCTACAAAATAAAATGCTTTGGATTATTAGATATGGTTCACATTCAGACGTATACTGATGATCTTTTTTTAAAAAAATGGTTTATCATGTATGAATTACTGAAATACCTTCCTGTCTTCCAGAGGTGTGCAGTCTCCTGTGTATTGTCTGCTTCATTTTGATAAAAACAGTTTAAAATATTTTTGATGTTGTGCTTCCAGGTGCCAATGAATTAGCTGTGCAGAAAGCAAAGGCAGAAATCACTAGACTCATCAAAGAAGAGCTCATCAGATTGGTATGTTCAATATTCTTGAAAGTAGCATGTGCAGCTTTTCATAATTGCTTTAGAAACTTATTAATAATTTGATAGCATGGCAGCCTTAAATCCTCAATAATACCTAAATGTGACCTGCATTTAATACTGCAGATTCAGAAATGATTTTATCTTGTTTTATTTTGTGAGGCATTTTGAGTAGTTCTCTCAAGAGATGGTACATCAGTACTTTAAATAAGTACTGGCTATATCATATCAACCAGAGTTGAGGCAGAATACTAACAGGACTTTCGTGTAATGAAACTTCTTCTAATGAGTTTGCAAACATGTTCATCTCCAGTGTACTGTGAAAGATTTTGGATATGCATTTGCTACTTTTGATTTGGTACCTGTGCTGTTCAAAAACGACAGTTTCACTCTGTTCCAACATCTTTTACTTTCCCAACAAGATGGGTAGCTGTGTGGTAGGGTATGAGTTTTCATGAGCCGCAGCTCACTTCTTCAGATATCAGGTATCTGATATGTGGACTCTTGCTCTTTCCCAACAAAATACTCAATTTTCTTTTCCCTTTAAGTGAAAGGCCTTCCTTTTTATTAGAGTTAACATTAGTTGCACGGTTAACAAACAGTGTGTCCTGTTCTCCTCTGCTCAGTGTTGTCTATCTTGGTGTTCCTAAAACCAAGTGCTAGCAGCTGTGGAATTCTTTGTTCAATCCCATAAAGACTTATTTTATTTAGCTTTTAATTATATACAGAGCTTTTTACCTTAATACATTCCTGTTAACAATGTATTGGATTGACTGCATTCTTTAATGTATCTGACTGCATTCTTCTACTTTTTTCTCTTGCAGCAAAATTCATACCAGCCAACCAATAAAGGAAGATACAAAGTTTTATAAATGCTGGGAGTAAATCCGTCTTTTGGTTGCTGATTTGTGAATCCTTGTGGTTTCTTTTTATCTTTGCTGTTTACTCTGCTTATTGTAAATTAAGATGTGTATGTGTTTTTTTTAAACATTGTCATGCTGAATTTTTTAAAGATCGGAATAACTTTATCCAGGGATCTTTGTTTTCTGCACAGGTAACAAGTTTGACAGAACATGATTTATTTAAAATATTGTATGCTTTCCATTTTAAGAATAAAACCCATTATAATTTTCCTAGAAGACTGTGATACAACCTCCATTTAGAAAATCTTGACTTGGGTTTGGAAGTTGTTATAGTACTTTTTGGCTCACAATCTGGAGAAGTGAAACAAATGCTTTAAAACCAAGGCTGAATTTTCTTGATTCCCAATAAGATCCTAAGGAATAAGATTATTCCTTAGAATAATCCAAATCATTTTCTACAAAATGAGATATTTGGAGTTGCACTTACTGTGCCAGGATATTCATGACCTCCCAAGTTTCATTTTGTTTAAATATGGCTGGGAAAGGGGAATTCCTGTTAATGACCAGGGAAGCTGCTAATTTGACCAGGGAAGCAGCAAGAAGGGTCAGTAACTCATCCCCCTCACACATAACACTTTTCCAATTTTAACAGTGCCATTCTAAGCAGAGTTGTGCCGTTGATTTCAATTGACTTAGAAGACTGAAACCCTGCTTAGGATTGCAGTATTAATTATTTGTTCGTTCAGCTTCTGCTTACTTTTGGGGGGCAGGGACGTTCAGCATGATAATTGGTGCCTGATTCCCACCCACCCAAGGACAAAATAGTAACTTGGGCTGTTTAAATGAAGAAAATTATTTGGGGGTTGGAGAAAAGCTTAAACTGCACTGTCCTATCAAATATTTAATTTTTTGAAGTCATGAGATCAATCAGTCTTTGATCTCCAAGCATAACGTATAGTTTAGTCTTCAGCTTTCTGTAAACATCTCTTAGGATTTTATCCATAAATTGTGAATTTATTATTTAGTAAGATAAAAATTGTTCTTCCATAACATGGGAAACCTTCTCAGAAGAGAAGTACATAGTCAAGCTTACATAGTGGGTGTGTGTTTATGTAATATATTTTTTCTTTTTGCTCTGTATGTTTAGATGATAAAAATTAGTCAGCTGCCTCCAATGTTGGTCATAGACTGTACTGGAATATAGTAGACTATTTTTTACAAGCTGTCCTGAAGACACTGACTGGTGAATCAGAGTCCCATTGATTGCAGCCTAATGTTCCCTGGTGACCACTCTCTTGTCCTGTTTCTTACAAAAATTCAAGAGGGAACATTTTTTCAGCTTCTTGTAATTTTGGTTGAATACTGTTTGGTCACTGATGGTGTATTTAAACAATGGCAATTGCTACTGGAGTTGAAAGTTGTCCATGATTAAAAATCTATTCTGGAAAGGTGTGTTGCTGTGGGACAAAAAAGTAGTTTTAAATGTACGAACTTAATAAATCAAGTATTAGAATTAACAAAGGTAAATGTCGAAACATACTCATGGGCTAGTTTTATTTGTAAAAGTTTTCCTTTAAATATCATGAGACTTTTCTTTACATTACTTAACAGATTTCCTTACCTATTGGTTTAGAATTTATTTTTCACTTTTAAACCTATATTATCTTGCCATGCAGTGGGACAGTGGCTTTCTAAAATCTTAAAGCACTTTCAAGGAGTTCTGAAAATTCACTGGGTAGTAAGGTGAGAAGATGCAAGGGCATGATTTTGGTGTGAAATATTTTATGTTGGTACTTAAGAAAGCCATTATGAAAGCGTTTCAAGGTAGACAAAATTGAACTCTTACTTGTAATTTTCAGTTTTAGAATGAATGCAAGATTTTTGTAAAGAACAATTTAACTATATAAATGTTTTTAAAATTCCTCATAAAATAAAAAGTCATTGTGTATTCTTTTCTGAAAATGATTTGAATAAGTAAGAGGTTTTGTTCTGCTTACTTGGCTACAGACTTCAACATTTCTCTCACAGTAAGCAGTATTGCCGTATTAAGAAAGGGTAAGTAAGATGCAAAGAGCCTTCTGTGATGAGCTGTGTTGTGAGAATGGCAATTGTCAGTCTAGAACCCTAATGCTGCGTATGACTTCACATGTTGGAATGAGAGGTACATTTGATTTTCTAAACTCTGCAAGTTTATGCTTAAGGGCATATTTGCAGGTGTAGAAGGAGCAATACGGAATACAGATTAACTTTGTCAACGAAGAAATTTAACTCCTTATTGCAGCTATGCATAGGAGGAACTTATTTAAGTCATCTGTAAGTCAGTAAAAATGGGTATTGACAAACCATCAACTTTTCACCTCTGTGCCTGATTCTTACTGGTCTTCCTACATATCCCCTCATTTACTAAATGTTGTCACTTCCATATTTATAATATCTATAACATCTATTGCCTCCAATTTTTCTTCCTTATCCTTACTTTCTATGGTCTGTAAAAGTAAAAATGTTTAGAAGAAGTAGTAGCATAGATTATTAGTGACTGCTCAATGCATCTTTTTTCCCCCTTCTTCCTTTCTCTCTACAGTCTCCCTTAATGTTATGCATTGTGTTCAGAAGAGCCCTTTAGTGCGTAGAGAGGCAAACAGGCTGCTGGGACCTATCTATCACATGTACCATTCTCCTTTGGTGGAAGAGAATGTCCTTGGGGGTTAGTTTTCCCACTCTGGAAACAAGACCAGAAACAGTTTAGAGACACTGGTTTTGATGGAGGGAGGAATCCCTTCCCTTGCCCACCCCATGAAGATCGTTTTGTAGCTCTGCTCAGTTTGTTCTAGTTTTGGTTGAAAAATGTTCAGAAGGATGATCATTTCTTGCATCCTTCTTTTTCCAGATTTAGACTGATTTGGTGGGAGGGAGCTGTGCCATGTCTGCAGCAATTAAATGCATGATTCTAAAGCTGCCTGCAAAAAGGTGCTGTTTGAGTTGAATGTGAAGAGGACATCCCACCCACTGTCTTTCACCTTACAGTGCTAAAAATGCATGAACTGCATCAAGCATAGGAGAGAGAGACTCCAGGGCTCACAGCTTCACAAGCATAATTCAGATGGAGGTTGAAATTCTCCATGTGACCCTTTAAGCCCAGGCACAGGGACAAATGTTCTTGATAGCTACCAAGGATGACAGTAATAGCAAGTATAGAGAAATGGCCTTCCTAAAATTCCCAAAAAGTCATTTGGCAAAATGTGTGGGTTTTGTGCCAGGAGGCAATTTTAGTTTGCTCATTAAATCTTGTTACATCTTTGTAAAGCCTAAAATTCACCAGTTGTCTCTCATGATGCATTTTAATTTTTGTCTCACAGTGGGTATTGCTATACTA
This sequence comes from Eublepharis macularius, assembly GCF_028583425.1. NCBI lineage: Eukaryota > Metazoa > Chordata > Lepidosauria > Squamata > Eublepharidae > Eublepharis > Eublepharis macularius. The sequence continues at coordinate 73,974,926 of NC_072793.1, forward strand.
TTTTCTCAGTTTCTGTTTAAACTTTTCTCTGCTTAAGCTGTTGCTTATTCCACTTCTAAAAAGTCTAGCCTTGTCAATTGTAGATGCCCAGATAATTTGAGTACAGACATGAAGCTACCTTAGACTGCATTAGAGCATCGGTTTACCAAGGTCAATATTGTCTGCTCAGACTTGCTCAGACTTGACTCAGACTTGCCTGAGTCTTTTGCATCACCTACTACCTGATCCCTTTAAATAGAAATGCCAGGGATTGAACCTAGGACCTTCTGCATGTAAACCTGATACTCCATCCCTGCTTGTCAGTCCACTGTTTATGCTCTTTCTTTAGTGTGCTTGTCCTCCATTAATCCAGTATTCCACCTGTTCTGTCTTCCTGCCTCCTACCATTCCTTCTTTTACTGTTTTAAAGTAGTTTCTCATTGTACTCATTTTCTGATACTGTACATCTACTTTCTCCTATGCTGTTTTGTGTGTCTATAGTTAGGCTTTAAATTGTAAGCCTGAGGGCAGGGCCTTATTCCTTACTTTTGCACTTTGTAGACATTCTAGAAATAATAATGTTGCACCCTGTGCGGCTTGCTGTTCCTTGTCAGTAGTATTTGAGCTTAACAGATTTGGAGGGGGAGAAGAGGTGTGTGCATGCTTGTGTGCGCATGCACATATTCATTGACTTGATTTTCCAGTCACATGACTGAAGAGGAATGTACTGTTCCTCTGATTATTTTTCTTTACTAAGATCTCTTCCAAATATGGTACCAGCTTAAACAAGCGTGTGTTTTTAAAGGTTAGAGTTTCGTAGAGACAATTCTGACTTTTACTTAGCCCTGGTTTAGAAGAAAAGGAGAATAAAAATCCCACAGAAGTTGGTGGCTTTAATTAGGTGATTTCTTCTTCCTTTACCATCAGCAAAGTTTTAGCTGGACAGAGTCCTTGGGTACCAATACTGGGGTTAAGAAGCCCATCCACCAGCATTTGTGTCAGATTAGAGCTTCCACAGCTCTATTTTGTAGGAAAAATATAAAAAGAAAAACTACATATATTACATACCAATTTGCATAAAGTAAACATGAGAAGGAAGGAAGGAAGGTGGATCAAAAGAGGATAAAATCTCAGAAATGCATTAATATAATATTTATGCTGTATAAGATTGTGATGTTTTAGATAAAAACAGCAGTACTTCAAAACCAGCAATTTGTTGTGCTAATGCAACTTGGTGCAATGCTAGTTTCTCTGCTGCCGGCTTCTGTGGAATCTACAGCCAAGCGGATAAAACCAGTAAGGCAGAAAAGTCTCATACATAATTAACAAAATCATTAGGAAAGCAGATTTGAATGAAAACATCTCTATGCAGCTTCTCAGCATTTCAGAAATCATAGGTGAAGGAACTGTACTATTGTTTCAACTTGCCAATTCTCTGATCAGGACTTTCTGGTTTCAGCAAGAGAATTGACTATGTTTTGTAACCGCTTTTGAGCAAAAAAAGCTACAATGTTTTTAACGAAGAACTGCTACCAAGGGGAAAGGGGACCCACTGTGTCATGCTTTTGTTTATGTCATGGAAACCAATACAATATATTGGTTTCTTGAGAGACTGCTTTCCCCCTTTTCCTTCATTCTGTTACATCCTTTTTTCAAGGCGCTCTAGAAGGCATGATGGTTCCTATTAGCTTTTACAGTGATGCAAGGGGTGGGAGCAATCTCCATATTCTCCTGACTCACGAATTTTTTTGTTCACATGGGTCTTATGATCTCTGACACTGTATATTTGAGTATAAAAGGCCACCCCCTCCCTCTTACCCCTGTAGAATAGGTTAGATTAATGAAGTCAATCTCATCTTGACCCATCTATAAAATGCAAGTGGTAGGCTCACGCTGCCTTAATTTACTTTGGGGTGGTTTGGGAAAGGGAGGGGGACAGGGGTTAAGTCTTTCAATGTTTGCTTGAACTATTTGAAACTAAGTTGCCTGTTTTGTTGTTGAATTTTAAGAAGGAAGACGTGTGTGTTTAAAGGAAATCAGTGTATGCCTTCATGTAACATGCTAATATGACTGCTCAAGGGTTCATGTTAGGATGGATATTTGAACCTCTGATCTTGTCTAACCAGTACACCACACTGGTTTACTACAGTATATTGAATTTTAAAAAAAATGAAAATGAAATGTCCATGCAAGCAGCAGCTGCTGAAGAACTGGCAAGGAAAAGGCATTTTGAGCAAGGCTTCCAGAAATTGGGGTAAATGCTGTTTCTGTGCCTCTGCATAACAAAAGTATTGTGATTTTTGCCAACTAAGCAGTATCCTGAGGATTGCTTAAGCTGCACTGAAGAGTGTTTTTACAGTGCTGTGACTAAAGAAGCAATTTATCCCTGGCTTTCACTCCATAGTAGTGCTGGCTTAAGGATGTGCATTTTTGAACATTTTCATTGTGTTTTTGTATCTGGGGCTGTTGATTGAAATGTTAATAGGTTTATTTGTTGTTATTTTGTTCTCATGATTTTCATGGCCATTCTTTTCAGTGGGGAAGGGAGTCTCTGGGACAGCTGTTTTTGCACTCAACAGCACCAAAATTGCCCAGAATACAGTCCTCCCTGTGAAATATCAACTCAAGTTTCCAGAGTACACAAATGGCGGGGGGGGGGGCAGTGTTAACACACTGAAGTAGGTGAATGTCAGCAGTACAGTCTCATTGTCTCACTAACTCCTTTGGCAGAAAACTGGAAAGTCAGTAGCAGGCTAGTGCCCATGTAGGAGAACAGAGCAGCGCCACCAGCTTGTGCTAGCCAGTGACATCTGGAAGAGAAATCCTGCTTTATGTTTACTTTTTTCTTGTACTGTAATGGTGGCAATAAAATTATTATTAATTAGTAGTGTCCTGTTGTTGAGGTCCCTTTACGACAAAAAAATAGTTCCTGTGTGCAGTTCATGCATCTAATGAGGCGCAATATCTAACTACATTTGACACAACATTCTGCATCAAACAGGGCATCCATTCTCATTCTCATCATTTGCCACTCAGTCACAGACTCACCAGTATGTTTGGGTCTCCCCCTCCCCCAAGCACCATATCTTTTCCAATAGTTTTTTGTGTGTTTGTACATTAACTTTGTTAACCTTCAGTTGCATGGTAGGGCATGATCTTTTTTGAAAGTGCACCAACAGTGTGGGATGCTCTATTACCACGTTGGAAGGAATAGATGTAGTTGGTTGCCTGGTGAAAAAATTAGGGGAAAAAATGATAACCAAGAAGTGCCTGCATGCTACTGTGAAGTGGCACTTGAAGCACTCAAAATATCACAGAATGTGTGGGGGAGGTGTTTCTGTGACTACCAAGTAGTCCAGACAAGCATGTCTGTTCCAGAAAGTCCCAAATAAGGCTTGAGAGCAGTTTTTTACATGACTCTTACGGCCCAGGATTTTCGTTAGGTATGCCCCTACTGTTGGCTGTTGGGCCACTAGGGAGGCTGTGGGTGGGTTTTTGATCATAGCATGAGGGCAGCAGATGTGGTTTTGTGCTAGAGCTGGAGGCAAACTATTGCTTGTAAGCAAAACCTGCTACACTTCTTTCCTCATCACACTGCATGTCCCAACTCCCACTTCAGATCATTGGCTGATGGGAGTAGGCAAGGAGATGCACATCACCATTACCTCACGTCGCGTTTTCCTAACGAGATGAAGAGTAGACACAGAATGACAGCAGTTCAGTTCCTTATGTTTAATTTGGACCTCTTGAGACTCCAGACAAACAGGCTTCTGTGCTAACCCAGTAAAAACAGTGTTGCACTTCCCTGTAACTGTTCGTCGAGTATCTTCTGTACACACATTTGGCCTGCTTGTGCACATATAAGTTCTAGTCAATTGGTGGAATCTTTCCATCCTAGTAGCAAATGTCTTTATATAGAAATGTACCATTGCTTGTGGAATTTTGCAAGGAAGCCTGGCATATCAGACCATTAATCATATATGTTTGGTTGTTGTGGATTTTCTGGGCTGTATAGCCGTGGTCTTGGCATTGTAGTTCCTGATGTTTCGCCAGCAGCTGTGACTGGCATCTTCAGAGGTGTAGCACCAAAAGACAGAGATCTCTCAGTGTCACCTTGTCACTTGTAAGTCCCCTTGAAATAATTTTTATTTTCATTTAAGTAAACATGCAATAGAAGTGTGCTGCTAAATTAGCTCTTTTGGAAATAATCTTAATCAAGGACACTTCTGGAAGTAAACAGCAGGGAGGTTTACTGTTTTGGAACACAAATGTAGAATTTGCTCATAAATATGAAACATGCAGATTTGTCAAGAAAAATAAGCCTATTATTGCTCTGATCAATAATACGTACACATAAAGAAGCTTTATATTTAATGTGAACTTTAAAGAAGGGTTTGAGCCTGCATTGAAAGGTTTACTATTCCCACTGAGTCCGTGCCTCAAATTGTATCCTAAAAGGCAGAGTATAGCCTAAGCATCCATTTTATGAGGCCTCTTTTATGGAAAGAGTCATGGAGGAAAATGCACTCTGGTTCTGTTCAGCTCACGCCTTCTAATGAAAAGTGCAGTAGATAAATATTTAATTGTTTATTTGCTGCTGCAAAGTCTCTGCTTCCTCATGCTGCATGTATCTTGCTACTTACGGGTAATGCATAGCAGCAGGGAAGCTGCTGTCTTCCTTGTTCAAAACAACCATAAGATAGGTTTTTAAAAAGAAAAACCCTTCCAATGACTTCCTTTAAAACATTTTTAAAGCCTAATATTTTTAAAGTGTGAGGTGGAAGTAATAGGGATCTTCTGAAGGGGATGCTGTAAAAAATGTGAGGCAAATTTTCTATTTTATTTAATCCTTGTGCTTACCTTTTAAACTTGACTATGTTTGAAAGTGTCTCAAGAGTCAATAAATGACCAATAGGTGTCTAACGCATCCTCACAAAAACACAGACTATGCTTTTGCCCTCCCCCCTCAGCATATCACTGCAAAACGATTCAACTGCAGCAGTGCAGATAAATATGCTCGGCTGAATGTTTAGGATAAAGTTGTTAATCACATTATGCTATAATTTGTAGAAAGCAATATTGTTGAATTACTGTAGAATCTATATGGAAGAAATCTGAGAGTTCATGTTTAGAAGCAGAAGCACACCAGATGTGACCATGTTTTAAACACCAACACCAGGGGAAATCCTTAAAATTCAGGGTGTGTAACAACTCTATAAATATAACAGCCACAAAAAAATCTAAAACAAGGGAAATGCAGAATTCATTCACTTTCTTATCATCTACATTTTCACATAAAGGTGGCATGACAGTTCATAATATCTAGTGACATATCCAAAGCATTGGGGTATGTTTGCAAAAAAGTGTTGTGAGGAAAGCATTTGAGGGGCTCCAGAAGGTGAGGGGCAGACTTCTATGGCTCTGCCCTAATTGCCTTATATAGGATGCCACCTTAGCTGTCCTAATGAAACCCCTTGCATGCATTGCAATAGATAAATTCCTTTACAGAGGATCTAGTAGCAAGTTAAAAACTGGATTTTGATGAAGAAAGTTACTGCTTACTACTGTGCATGCTGAAGGACATTTATTATGAGTTAAGACGCCATTGGGCTGTCCAGCAGTTCTTCCTCAACCCACAAGCCTAGAGCCTGCAGCTAATAGGTAGGTGGGTTGGCTGGCCATTGATGGGAGCTCATCCCCCATCCCCATGCTTGCCTTCTCTGCTCACTTTCAGCTATTTCTGTCTAGCAGCCTTCCCTCATATTCTTTATCTTTCTAATGCTTTTCCTCCCAGCTTCTCACTCCCCGCATCATTCTGAGCACCCTTTGATTCCTCATTTAGGAGAGGCTTCACTCCTACAAAGACTACAGTGTAGTCAAGTAGGAGAACATCAGAAATCATTGGGAGGTAGGGTAAATAATGCAGAATAATATGATACGGCATTGCTGAATTATGAGGCTGGATGAGTAGTTTCTTCTTCGTTAGTTCTGAATTTTAGCAATCTAACAATGTAACTGTCCAGTTGAGATTTGGGGATTACTGTTCATCTACCTCCAGCTGAAACAGTTCTGGAGTGGGATATTTTCACTTCTCAATTCCTATGCTGTATATGGGAAAATTTGGAAGGAAGGATTGGGGTGGCCCTAATTATATCCTCTGTTTGCCCCCTTCAGTTTAAGGAACCCTTTGGAGAAGGCAGTTTTGATATGACCAAGCACATCTCATACTTTATTAATCTTTCTCCCTGTCCAGTTCTTAGATTTCTGTGTAAACAGAGGCTTTAACAATGTGTAGTATCTTGGCCTGGAAAGCTGGGGAATTATGCTCTTGGTGTCCATTAATTAGGAAAAATGTGGCTTCCAATCCTAATCTCCGCCTCTACGATACTATAAACTACTATGGGCTCAAGCAGGCCAATTTCCCCTACCTTCTCTGTGTTCTCTCATTTTTCCTTCTTATATTGAACTACCCCCAACATCCTGTGGTTCTCTCTGGTCAGCAGTAAGCATTCTCTCTTCCTGTTGAGCCATTTTTTAGGACTTATTTTTTCTGCAGTTCTTAAGATACACCAAAACAACTTGTTACTGGACCAAACTGTTCAAAATTAGATATGTGGTATTCATTATGTTAATATTAAGACATCTACAACTTTAAAAATACTATTTAGCCTCCCTATAGTAGAATTTATACCTATCCTAAACATAGGCATGCTATAATCCAAAAAAATGAATACATCCTATCTGATCTTTCATTTTAAAGACTGCCAGTCATTTATTTATCTCTAGTTTGCCTTATGGCAGATTACATAGTGTAAGTCAATATAATCAACAGCTGGGGTAATCAATAAACAAGACAATAGAGTACCGATTGCAGAAGTTTGAAAAATAATTCCGAATAAAGATGAAACATTGCTGAAACAAAACATAAGAAATATAACAGGGCTTATTAAACAATGCAGAAACTATCCAGTAGGATCATATCTACATCAACAGGCAGTACCTAGAAGTATATAGTCTACATTGTCCCTTTACAGAAGCATCTTTCTGAATCATTTCTTACAGCACAGTCCTGTTACCTGAGTGAAAAAGTCCTGAATAATCCAGTTTAACATAGTTTGCAGAAAACTAGACTGGGGGCTCTCCTAACATCTTCAGGCAGGCCATTCCACAAGCAGGGGTCCATCACAGAGAATGAGAGTGTATGGGCTCAGCCAATTTTTCCATTAGGAGGGGGACATCTGCAGAAGGCCCTGTTCAGATGAGCGAAGCTGCTGTGGCAAAGCATAGGGAAAGAGGTGGTCCTATAGATATGAGGGACCAAGGCTATGAAGGGCTTTGTATCTGATAGCCAAAAGTTTAAATTGATTTTGGTTACCGATGAGTAGCCAATGGAGTGACTGCAGAATGGGAGTAATGTATATGTTTTGCCTTGTTCCTGATAACAATTGAACTACAGCATTCTGCACTATCTGGATTCTCTTACTTGACTTTGAGGGGAGACATATATACAGTGCATTACAGTAGTCTAGTTTTGATGTTACCATAGCCATGAATCCAGGTGGTCAGATGGGCCATGTTAAGAAAGGGGAGGGGGCATCTTCCAGGATAGTCTAAGTTAGCAGAATGCCTTTTTTGCACTCCATTAACTTGCTTCTCCAGCAGCAGTGCTTGATCCAGCATAACCCCTAGACTCTTAATCAAGTCATCAAGGGTCAAATGAACCCCAACAAAAGTGGAGAGCACAATTTCCTTTAAGATCTCCATCTTCACAACCAGCATAACTTCCATCTTGTCTGGGTTCAGTTTCAATTTTTTTCCAGCCATCTGACCACAGCTGTCAAAAAGTTACTCATGACCTCTACTGTATCAGCAGGGGGCTTGGATAGCAAGATGTCAAGCTGGATATCATATGCATATTGATAACATCTAGTACCATAGCTACGAATGATTTATGTGGCCTTTCCAAGATTTTAGCAGCCTAGATAGGCAAGGATCCAGTGCACAAGATGCCTGGATCTTGTCAATATCCATCAGCAACATCCCCCTCCATGGGTCAGTAATGACTTTGTGCTGGCACAGGGGACTACCTTTACCTCAACTGGGTCGAAATTGTTCAGAAGTAGACCAGATGCTGTATTAAACATTTCTTCTGCCTCGCCTTTTTGAAGCTGGCTTATTTGCGTTATTTTATCAGCAAAAAACTTTAGAAAGATGTCACAGCTAATTGTGTCTGTTCTTCAGCCAGTAAAGATTCAGTGTTAGTAATTTTATGTTTATGGTCAGATTTTTGCTGATGGTGCACTGTTGTACAGATACTTAGTTTTCTGTTAAATATTTTAGTATTTTACAGGTTTTCTGCAAAGCTGTTAAGGAATTTAAAGAACTTTCATAAACCTTGTAAAAGAAATTAGTCCTTCAAACCTACTGAACCTTAGTCGTAATTATGTTTAGGATTGTAAGGAACTATCTTGTCCTGTTCGAAAAACTAAAGCAATCCGACTCGAGCTGTGAGCAAGCTTGCCCATTACTTCTGACGTTTGAGACGTCCCTCATAAAGGGAACTCCTCCGTTCGTGTTGCTTTTGTGTCGAAAGCAGCAATCCCGAGTCCCTCATCCACGCCCTCGGTCATTTTCAGTCCCTGACACTTCAACCCTCTCAGTTACAACTTTCAGTAGGGTGGCCATACTTGGCTAGAGCAGCAAAACCAACAAAAGCCTTTCTGTACAGAAAAGACTGGGTAATTGTGCCCTGAGTTCTTGGGCTATCAGAAAACAACCGAACCCCAAACGGTTAGATCTTAACGTTACGCTCGAGACATCCGTTTGTATCGGATCTGCAAGTTTTGCTTTTCCCATGAGGTGACAGATTGGCGCTCCCGACCCCTTTTGTTCGCTCCTTGCGCCGTTCCCTCAGAGTTTGGCTCCCCCACCGAGCGCCCCTCCACCGCTCCCCCCCGCCAGACCATCCGCCACCAACGCCTCCCAGCGGCCTCTGCCTCTCCCGCCCGCTCGCTCGCTCCCGCGGCGGCCCTGACCAAGAGCGCGCACGTTGCCGCCACGGCTCCCTGCAGCTGCTCGGCCCGGCTCAGCTCGGCCCGCTCCGCAGCCTGCCTCTTGCGCGCCTGTCAGCCTGCCTGCGAGGGAGGAAGCCAGCCGGGGGCCGTGGGGAGGGGCCCCAGCGCCCCGCCACGCATCGCTCCGGCCCTCTTCGAGCTCCGACCAGCCGCCGCGTCCCGCTTCCCCCTGCTCCGAATCCCGCAGGTAGGAGCCGCCCCGGGCCTAGTAGCGCCCTTGCGTTCCTTGTCGGCTGGCAAGATGGAGCCTCGCCCAGTTGGCTGTCCGTGCAGGGCGGGGGAGAGAAAAGGGCAAGGGGAGCGCGCCTCCTCTCTGCCTCCCTCCGGCGCAGCTCTTGAGACTGGAGTGAGAGGGCACCGGATTCGGCGCGGCGGTGGGAGGGAGAGAACAAACGGCTCCGGTCTTGCGGCCGCGGGTAGGTGGGGGTTCCTTTTATTTCTCCCACCCCGCCAGCGCCTGGAAGAGGGACTGGGTAACCCGCAGGTTGCAGTCGGAATGGAATATCCCTTATGCCTCCGAGGGGAGAAGTGGCTCTGCAAACACGCACCCTGAGGAGGGTACAAACTCTTCCTCCTCCTATCGTTTGTTTCCCGAAGGCTTCACAATTAAACAACGGTTTGCGTGTTGCTCTAAAGGAGCGAATGTCGAAGGCGGGGGAAAGTTCTATATTTGGGACAATTGATGCTAGCATTAGACTTGGCGATTTAAACAAAGGCACTGAACGTTTGCGGGAGGGGAGGGATATCCTGTTCCTATCTTGAAAAGGGTGTGTAAGAGAAAGTTAAAGGTTAATTTACCTGTTAGTATGTGTTAAGCTGTCGTGGGTAAAATAAGTGTACGTTTCCGTCTTGTTTTTTTTAACCTAAGTGGCAAAGTTCTGGTCCTATTTCCCGCCCCCTCCAACCCCCCAATGTTTTTCCAGTGGTGATTGAATTAAACACCTCTTAATACACCCCTAGCTAAGCAGCTCCTGCAGATGTCCCAGGGAGACTGCTTACACTTCAAGGCTGTGGAGGGCAGTGATGAGGATCATAGAGAGAAGAATGGGGTGCTCTCATACACAGCAGATCCTCTGGAGCTTGTCACAAGTGTCTTATTGCCAAGAAATCAGTGGTCTTACCCTCTGTGTATCTTTAACCTAGGACATATTTAATGGATATGGATAGCTGACTATATTTTGCACATGCGTGCATGTGTACATTTAATGCATGCGATTTGTGAATATTTGTCTTTCTATTTGAATTTAAGCTCGTTTTGATGAGGGTAGTCTTTATTTACTTCATTTTTAGCCTGCCTTTTTAAATTAAGACTCAATGTAGATTGCAAAATATAAAAAACAATTTCATTAGACATCATAAATCATCCACTAAACAATGCAATAGGAGTCAGATTACAGAAAACAAAACGCAAGAAGATATATACAATAAACATTGCAATTGGTTATATCCTGTTTCCTTTGAGCTATTCGCTATACTGTTGTTCTATTCCCTTAATTAAAATGCTCTCTGGAACATTTCTGTTTTGTATAAGACCTGAAATTGGAGTACATCTCATCTGGACCAATACCTGTGTAGTAGTATTACTGCATGTGTACTTCATTGATTATTGGGTGTGGGGCACATTTATAAATTTTTTTCCAGTAAATTTAGCTGTTGCATAGTATCTCTTGAAAATTCTTTTTTGGGACCATATGTTAACTCATTCCTTGAATGGTTAGGAGAAATGAATTCTTATTCCTGTCATTTATATTAACATTTCTGTTACAAAAAAGGGTTTTGTTTTTGAACACCTTAAGTTTCAGTACTGCTTGGCATGCTTCAAGCTCTTCTGCTACTGTTCTTATTTTGCATCTTCAGATTATTAGTTTATGATAAAATTATACATTTGTGTTTGTGCAAGGATCACAGTAAAATCTATTGAATGAATTTGGCTCTGTACAACAAGCTATTTGTTTCATGGTGAAAACCACAAATTTCAGCAAACTAATTTTTGGAAGCATGCAAAATATTTTCTCTCCCTTAGCCTAAATTGCCTAGGATAGAAGCTAGCTCTTTACAAGGAAGTTCTCACTATCTCTGGACTATTTGTGAGTAAGCACTCCTGTCTGTAGCTTTATAATGCAGACAGGAATATTCATTAATAATTCTGTTCTTTGCCACTTGAATCATAAATGCATAAAGAGCACCATAGAACTTACTAGGACAAAGACAGATGGTGGAATTCTGTTTTTGTACTGGAAACAATGTTTCCATATTAAATCTAGTTTACTTTTGTTTCTTATTAGTTTCAGGTAGGTTGATCATTAGGTATAAGGGTGATAATTTTTAAAACAACCTCCCAACTATGAAAAAGAATGTTTAGCTTTATATTGATCACGTTAGTTCCTCTAACAGCATACCTCTCGTGCTTGCCCCTCTTCTCTTCTTGTGTCCTTGTGACACTAATTGCTTATGTAATATAAGGAAAAAATATTCTCAAAAAAATATACTTGCTTCTCTCATAGTTATCTGATGAAAAGCAAAACATAGGAAACATGACTCAGGCTGTTGCACACAAGACAAATTTCCTACACGGAAATCATATATTATAGGGTTAGATCCAAACCAGAATGGCATTTCTGCTTACTCAGAGGGTGGGGAGGGGAGATGATTTTTGCCTATTCCACCTTCCTGTGATGAACTATGTACCTGCACAGGGGTCATTTCATAGAAAAAGAGCTGGAGGAACTCATTAGCATAACTCATTAGCATGCCACGCCTCTTGCCATCACCGGACGTGTCATTAGCATAACTGATTTGTATATGCCACACCTCCTGACATCACCTATCCTGGCTGTTTTGGACCCAATCCTGGCCATTCAGGGCCGAAATTGGGCCCAAAATGGCTGAAAAGGGGCCCAAAATGGTCAGGATTGGGCCACTGCTGAGGGGGAGAGTGATCCACCACCCGTCAGAGGTCCGATCCAGGCTGTTTTGGCCCCAATCCAGGCTGAAATGGGCCCCAAATGGCCAAGAGTCAGGTGGGTGGGGCCTGCGCGTTCCCCCTCGAAATGAGCCCTATACCTGCATCATTTCCAAGGGACTCCTGAGCTTTAGCAGGGACTTTTGAAGGCATCTAGAGGATGCAGTGGATAGGAGAAGGTAGGAAAGAGCTCAACGTGAGAATCTTTGGATCCAGTTCAATATGAATTTGTATACAGATTTTCATAGAACACTCCCCATGGTTTACAATAAAATTAATGAATGTATCTCTTTGATAGCCTGAACTGATTTTGTGTATAAAGTAGTGATCCCTAAACAGAGTGAATTCAAATTATTTTGTCTGAAATTAACTAAACTTTTGTGGCTGGTGAATGATTTAACAACTTCCAGTGGAGTCACTCTGGTTCACCAGGGTCCCTAGATGGCACTTTGCAGACACCATGGCGACAGAGAAAAAACTTCTTTGCTGCCCCCATTTCTGTGTGTGTATATATGTATTTTTAAATACTGCATCCTAAAGATAGCCGGCTTTGAGAATCAGGTTCCACCAATGTTCTGGTCTGTCTTCTTGCTTAACTCCTTGCAGCTTCCTGGTAAACCAGGAAGGTCTCTGGAGGAGGAGGTGTGAGAGGACATCTAAGTACCACTGTATCATGCCTCCCTCAACTCAGTCTACTATCCATAGATCAATAAACCCATTTAATTTCTGGCAGCCTTCAGCTGTTGACAAAAATTCTCTGCAGAAGACAGAGTCCAGTAGGCATCATAATTTTCTGAAGATGGACTATCTTTATTGGTTGGTTCACCTTGACAGAGACATAAGAGTGGAAGGATCTTTGCCTTCAAAAAAAATGATAATTGTGTTCAATACCATCTTATAATTGGTCTCTTTCCATGCTACTGTAAATCGGGAGATTTCAACACCATTTTGAAGGCCAGCTAGCTCAGTGGATTTGTTATAGTGTACCAGTAGTGCCTTTACAGTGAAATCCTGAGCAGAGCCCATTGATTTCAATGGGCTTAGAATGGAGTAACTCTGCTTAGGATTTCACTGTTAGTCTCCCAACATGTTCTACATCAGCCATGTCATGTGTTAGGTCCCTTAAGGAATAATTGCAAATAATACAGTCTCATGAGCCCATACTACTCCTAAAACAAACATTTCCTTAAAAATTTAATTCATTGATGCCATCCATTTAGGTACTAGTCTGGAAAGAGAATAATTCATAAGCCTCTAGTTTATTTTTTTTAAAAAAGACAGGAATGATTTGCTTAGGAAAATTGCATTATATTGGTTTATATCCTGTCAAAACAGGTCTGCTTTTTTCAGTGTTTGTGCTCATTAAATTCTGATTTCACTGTATGTTTTAAGAGCACTAATAATTGTAATTCTAGTGCTTGTGTGAAGCTATTTGTGCTAAAGCAAATCTACATTTAGCACTGATTTTATCTTTTTGTACTGTCTAGATGCTAGGTGTTCACTGGTAATGACTTCGAACCACTGTTGCTTTTAATAAATACCTTGAGATGTGTTGTTTAATCATTGGTTTGTGTCCCAAGCCAATTTCTCTACTTTTGAGAGTATTTATAGCTTTAAGTCAGATAATTATTATCCTGTTGAATGTTGGTGTTTGTTTTATACATATCTCTTTCTTTTCCTGGGTAGAAAATGATGCATCCTGTTGCCAGCGGTAACTCCTCTTTTTGTGGGACCGGAAAGAGTTCTTGCCTTAATGATGACAACGTAACGCCTACTGATCAGTTTGACTTATACTCCACTCAGCAAACCAAGTATAGCCACACAGTCAGCCACAAGCCTATTCCATGCCAGAGACCAGATGCGTTAAATGAACCACACTTGCAGACCACAAGTGGCAGGAGTATAGAGACGAAAGATGAACTAAAGAAAAAGAAAAACCTCAATAGATCTGGTAAACGTGGAAGACCATCGGGGACCACAAAATCAGCGGGGTACAGAACAAGCACAGGTAGACCGCTGGGGACCACCAAAGCAGCTGGATTTAAAACAAGTCCAGGCAGACCCTTGGGCACAACTAAAGCTGCAGGATACAAAGTCAGCCCAGGGAGACCACCAGGTAGCATTAAAGCTCTATCACGGCTTGCAAATTTAAGTTATACTTGTAGCAGTGCAGCTTTTCCTTACTCTGTGGTGCACAACAGAGGAGTTCATGCTGCTGGTGAAACAAGTAGCAAAATCAAGCAACCCAGTGAATGGAAAAAGGAGGAATTAGATAACATTTCCTAAATAATTCTTTTTAAATTATCTGAGTTGTGGCATGTTTTTTCACTACTTTTGTAACTTTTCCATAGCCTTCTTTCCTACATTTTTTTAAAAAAGATGTCATATCCTAATCACTTAGTGTTTCTCATGTTTACAAGTGGACTCCTCAGTGATGCCCTTGTGTGTTTCCAGAAAGTAATTTCTAATATTGTAAGTGTCAAAGTTAATGTCTGGCCATTTTAGTTGTTTACCTATTCAGTTAGCAATTCATATAGCAAGCAGATTTCTGGTTCCTAAGTTATTTAAAATCACAATAAAGACATTCAAAAATAAATCAAAATAGATTAAGAAAAACCAGTAATTCAGGCCTGTTTTACCAATAACAGACATAAATATTTTACTATGTATGTGTTCACTTTTTTTAAATGGAAGGGAGAAGAAAAAAGAACTGAATTTTCCACAATTGCTGGAGCTTAACACGGACCTCAGATATCTGTAGATACTTTGAATCTTTTCAGAACTATATTTTTAAAAATTGTCATTCCAGACAGTCATTGTGTTAAAATGCTATCAATTTCAATTAACTCAAGCATTTTTTCCAAAAATATTCCATGTGGCACGTGATATATATTCCAAGTGCTATTTTGCCATTAAAGTATGGTAGTTGTTCTAGTTATTCTAACTATTGAATACTGACTTGCAATTTCTAAAAGCCTAGAACTATATATACCAAATTGTTTTATAGGCATTTTTTTAAAAAAGTGTTATTAAACACATAATGCACAGTCATAGTAAACATGGCTGAAAAACTGTACTATCTGGTTGATTTCAGTGACGTTTGGCAGAAATGTGTGCAGAATTGTGTCCTGTATTCCAAAATCTGTCAACAAATAGGAGTTGTAATTACTTTGCAATATCTGCATAAATGGCAGCAGTTGTTAGGATTTCAAATATTTAATGTGGTTGAAAATTACACTTCAGATAGATGACACTGACATTTTTAATCATTTTACCTGTAGGAGTCGTTATTAGTTATCACATATACTGTATCTAAGACAGCATATATCTACCAAAGGATGACACTTAATAGTTCGTAATTGAGAACTACACAGTTGATGTCCAAGCAAGTTGCAATTTGATGTGTTTTTGGACCCTGATATACAACAGACTATATAGGAATACATCTATGCATGGGAGGTGCAGAATTATAAATAAATTTCCTGATATTTCATGCACCGAAAAGAACTGTTCTGCACTGAACTGTTTTTTTAAAAGTATGTGAGAGAGACAATGTATAATGCACACATTATGTTGTAACTGAAAAATCTCTCAATATTGAATATATTCCAAATATTTCTTTCTTACATCTAAAGTTTCATTCTAAAAATAAGTTTATGTATAGTTACAGATTAAAATTCAAAATGTGTATCTTCAAATACATGAGAGAGATAAGTTATAAATATTTGCAAATTCATTGGGACAGAACTCTTTCATATTAATTAGAATGATGGAAATTAACAGTATTGATTCTTTTTCTCTGTAAGATAAATGTTGTGGCCTGCTGACATTTTGTTGACACTCTAATCTGAGTAATGACAACTTAAGAAATCGATGTCATTTCATGCCTTTATCAGGAAAAAAGCAGCAAGCCTTCAGGTGTTCCAGTGATGCCTAACTCATAATGAGCTGGTCTTTATGCTGTGTTTTATAATAGATGTGTTGAATTGATTTGGGGGGACTATGTATGCACTGGCAACCAAAAACCTCAACAGTACTGGAAGGCTCTTTAGTCATGTAAACTAATGGCAGCTAAACTGCTACTAAAATAGTTTTTTGCTGAAACTATGAAGCTCTTTATATATTTCGTTCTTCACGAAACTTTGGAATTATGACATCTTTATCATTTTCCCCACAATGGTGCAACTTCTGAAGCACACAGTGTTAATGAGAGCTAATTCACCCTCAGGACAAATATTGTGCTGGCTGTTTCGTTAGATGATTTTTTTTTCAACCGAAAGGCTGCTTCAGACCCTTTCTGAACTTTCTCTTGGAAAAAAGCTGAATGTAAAAACTACAGGAATGGCATACCATACAAGCCAGGAAAAGTTGCATGTCACCAGTGTACCTTTGAATAACTTCCTTCTGTTTTTCTCATTCTCTTCTTTTGCTTTTCACTTGTGTGCATCTACTCAAATGGTGCCGTGCAGTGTGTTGGGAGATAATGCAGATGCATTATTGCTCTACTATAATGAATTTTGTATTCAAGTATGATGAGAAAATAATGAAATCATCTAAGCAATTTATGCTTATTTATAGTGCTCATTTTTTAAAAAAAACTAACACTGTCTTTTGTGAAAACAAACAGGAAAAAAAGTTTCTCTAAGGGTAGTTTAACGCCCTGGATTTGTTAATGAGGCCAGAAGGACACTGTTGGGCATTTCTTGATTCCAGTTTATTTTGTCCTCTGCTGCAGTTTACAAGTGCCATGCTGTGGGAGGGGGGAGAAAGAAGTCAAGATCCTGAGATGTTTGAATGGTATATTCAAATATTTTTGCTACGCCTGTATATAGTCTTCGGCATATATTGTGCTTTCCTTTTTTTGTAATAGTCTTTTGTCACGACAAACACTGAAACAGCATGTTAATTCCTATACTTTGATATTATTGGGGAAGGGAATGTCCCTTGCCCTTCATAGTATTAATACATGACTTATAACAGTGGTACTCATTCCATGGCTAGCAGGACGCCACATTTGCATTTACCATCTAACAAAAGTCATACCACTTTTCTTTACCTTGTGAGCTACCCCACCAAACATACACTCACAATAATTATGATATAACTTAATATTCAATATATAATCATAACCTTTGAGACATGTAGGATCTGTCCCCAACACCACCAGCTGTTAATTTTCATCATTAATATGGGCCCAAGATAAATACCCCTGTTTTTAAAGAGCTCTTTGTAACTTTCCCTCTTCTGGATATGGTTGGATGGCTTCAGAAGTCACCATATTCAAATCCCCCTAACCCAGGAACTGTGGAGATGCTAACAGGATCATTCTATGCAGGTTTATTCAAAAGTAAATCCTACATTGTTCAATTAGACTTACTCTCAGGTAAGTGTACATAGGACTGAGGACTAAACAATGCACCTTGCAAATATGTGGGGGTTATGTGTGAAGCTCAAAGCACTACTGGCCAGCTAAGTACTCAGTGGACTCTGCAGGGGAGAGGATGGGCAGAGCACCTTTCTTTTTCTTTGTAGAGCTTGGTCTGCCTCATGCTAGGGAGAGAGTGAAAAGGCAGAGACGGATGTAAATGGCACTGAGACTTCCAACTTCAGGAGTGTATTTGGGTTGGGCTGTGTTTTGAAGGGTTTGCAGCACAGGTGGCTACTCTATCTGGTGTCATGGAGAGAGCAAGAAGCAAGTGAGGGCAGTAAAGGTGGTTCAGAGCGCTGCAGAAGCCTGATTTAAGCTATCCAGCAGCATTGTGAAGCTTCTCTTCACAAGAAGCCTGTGTGCCGTTTGCTGTCTCCCCAGGACAAGACAGAAGTTCAGGTGACAGAATTATTGTCATGGGACCTGGAGGACAGCATGCTGGTCATAGAGGAGAGTAAAATCACCACACTGCTCTGGCCAGCCTGATCTTTTCTTGAATGGCTGCTGTGATAGTGATTTTACTCTCTTCTCCTGGTATTTGTCTGGGTGCAGAGATGATGAAAGCGCTGAGGTTGCAGAGAGGGGTGAGATTGTTGGAGAGGCATGAGGCCTGCACCTCTTAGAAGCTTGCAGTTTACCCATCCAGTCATTTTGGCAGAGGCTCTTCCAAGATGAGAACCACCTGCCAACTACAAACTGCACCAGGCAATGGCCTTGCCCATTTTCCTTGAAACATGGGCTGGGTGCTACATTGAGGAACGGTGCTCAGAAAAGCCATAGGTACCACATCAAAAAGCCTTACATGACTCCTGAGCCTCTGAGTGAGTATCACTGATTTATAAAGTAAATCGATACTTTTATATTATATACCTTAATTCTTCTCTTCATAAGCTAAGATTGTTGATGTGTACTGGCACTGTTCAGAAAACCTACATGTCAAATTCATGTTCATTTTTAATTTTGGTTAAATAGAGAATTTTTTATTTGTCTTTACTGCATTTAGTACATTTAAGCAGTAATAGGGATCTGTATGACAATTCATTGTTTTAAACACATGAATTACTGTTCACTTTCTGATGAAATTGACTTAAAACTGTAGAACCGAACTGCTACTATTTTGAAGTCTTGCACTGGATATTTACACACATTGGCAGAAGTTTCAAACAAAAATGCTAACTGTGTTGACAGTAGCACTTTTTCTTTTCTTTTTAGACTGGCAATTTTTTCTGTGTGCAATCAAATTATGTCATGTGCATGATTTTTTGATGATAAGGTGTCTGTGATCAGACATGGTTTTGTAGTGGTCCATTTTGATTGTTTCAAAGTTTCTTATAGTCCTAAATGAATCTTGACCAATCAAAGTAATGCATATAGGATGAGAAGTTTCCTGGTCCATGATGTAGATGACCACTGATATCAGAGGGTTTTTTTAATTGTGAAGGATTTTGAAAGACAGGATAATGGAGATAGCCAGTAATTACTTCCTAAGTTGTCATTCTTTTACTGTATGTACAGTGCAGCATCATGCAGCTTATTAAATACAAAGCATTTGCTTGCTTTATGAACACATGGCGCTTCTTTGTATTATACATATATTTTACATAAATCAAACACTATTATACATATCAAAGAATGCTAGAGCGGCCTTTTCTTTTAATTTCCCCCCAAATAGATACATCTAGGTTCTGCAACGTGTAATCTATTTCATCTTGAAAGTTATAATCATGTTATATTTAAGAAGTATTTAAAACTTAAGTGGGCCATTCTAAGGTTCTTATCTTCCACAAATTGCTTTTCCCACGGGTTGTTTGGATGGAAACAATTACCCATTAAATATCATCACCCTGTCTTCTGCTGTAAAAAAATCTGATTAGATACTGTATATGTTCTTACGTCCATGAACTTCAGCTCCTCATGTGCAATGTCTGTATGGGAATGGAGTAGTGTTCATGATCTGTATTTACGTCATCATATGGATGTATATTTATTAATAAAGTAATTGCTTTAAACACCAAATACTTTTGTTTTGACATGTTGTAGTTTTGTAATATGCAGCCAGGGCTTAGTAAATGCCTTCTTGATTAGCCAGCTTAGTAAGTGAATTAAGCAAGTTTTCATTTCCAGATGCTTCAGTTGTTTAAATAATCTTTGGATGTATACATTTAAATTAGTTTGCTCCTTTCTAGGGCTGTTTTGGCCGAGGAAGTTTTAGTTGGATTCAGGTCAGGCAACAACCACTGGGTAACTTACTACCACCCAAATTGTCTGACAACTAGGCCAGGCTGCTTGCCGCTGTTCAATTCTCAGCCTAATTTACCTGACAGGCAGGGGTGGATTTAAAACATTGGGATTCCTCTCAGTGGGCAAATGACCTCCCCCCAACCTAGGCTAGACCAGCCCTGTGACAGAAGGGCTGAAGCTGGCCCAACCAAACCAAGGAAGTGGTGCCTAGCCTGCTTGAAGGCAAGTGCTGACTCCTGGCTCACATGAGATGGAGGCGGCACAGGGATCAGCCTGCCTGAGCCCTGCCTGGGGTCAGGGAGGTGGTTCCCAGTGTGAAACCAAGGAGATATCAGGCAGATTGCCTCTCTCCCACTCTCCTATGGAAGGGGGGCCAAAATAGGCTGTGCAAGGGGTTCCTTTGCAGGGTTTTTCTCTTCCAGTATGCCACTGCTCACAGGGTTCTGAAGATAAAATGTTTTGGATCCCCATTGTGGGATATAAATGGAACATGCAAATAAAATATAGCTGAAGACGAGGAGGGGATGAAAATTAGGATGGTGGATGGGTGGGAAGGAGAGAAGAAAGCAGACAAGGACGAGGATATGGGGTTGCCAGGAAGAGGGAAAGAGGAAATAGTGTGGAGAAGGGATATAGGGGGAAATGAGGTGCCCCTTGCAACTCCTTGTAAGTTCCCCACTGTGCAACTTGGCCCAGCATCCAGGCCATAGGTTTCCTAGGAAGAGGTTGACAGGGTAGGGAAGGGTTGAAAACTGAACGGTAGATAGTGGGCAGGAAAGAGAAGGAGGGAGGAAATTGGGTGAGGCTATATAGGGGATTTCAGGAAAGGGAAATGGAAAGAGGAAATTCCAGGGAAGGGGAAAATGAGATGCCCTGCACAACTCCTTGCGGGTTCTTGCTTGTAAATATAACTAATTCTCAATATGACCAAATCTGTGGATACTTAAATCTGGTGAACAGAGCCAAGAACAAACAAAACAGTACTTTTTACAAGCCTGAGAACAGCCCCAGGTCTGCAGAAAAATCTTTTTACAAAAAGTTTTTAAAAACCAAATAATAGAAGCTGTGCCTGTAGCTTTAGGATGCCCATTCTGTCAGTAAAAGACAAGAAAGGGGGCAGGGCTCTTTCTGTGGCTGTTTTGGCCTTTAAGGGACAACTTTTTTAGGCCAGGCCAAGCAACAACTACTGGGTTACTTGCTACCACCAGACTTCATGACTCATCAAGGCCTGGCCGCTTGCTACAGTTGAACAGCAGTCATCTCACTGGAGGCACAATTGATTAGTGCTTAGAATTTCAGACTGTGATCTGGGACACCTGGGTTCAGATTCCTATTCTGCCATGGAAGCTTACAGAGTGACCTTGTACAAGTCACTTTGGGCAAATTACTCAGCCTAATCTACCTCACAGGCATGTTGTAAGGATAAAATGGAGAAGAGAATGATACAAGCTGCTTTGGGTCCCCACTGTGTCGAAACCAGGGGTATAAAATAACTAAATAAATATAACACAGAAGCAGATAATTTGGGAGGTAGGTGGGAAAGAAGCATGAAAAGGTGAGGATATGAAGTCTACCAGGTGGAGGAAAAGACAAAATGGTGGGGGGAGGGGGATACAGGGGGAAGTGAGGTGCCCTGTGCAAATCCTTGTGGGTTTCCCACCATGCAACTGGGCCCAGTGGCTAGCACTGTGCAACTTGGCCAGACTTTTCCCAGAGAGAGGCTGCAAGGGGTAGGGAAGGAAGAAAAACTGAAGACAGGGAGGGGGAAGATAAAGGTAGGTTGGGTGGCGGGTGGAAAAGAGAGGAGGCGGCAGAAATGGAAGAAAGGCTATGGGGCTGCCAGGGGAGGAAAAGAGAAAATAGTTAAAACCCTATTTATAATAATTTTATCCTGCTGTATCTCTTTAGACTCAAGACTCAAAGCAACAAATTTGCAAGGATTCAAAAACAATGCAACAATCCAAGATAAAAACACACAAGTTAAAATACAACCTTCCTTGCATTCTGCCCAGGAACTCACTGCTGACTGTAATTAAAACTCAAGCTATTTGCCACTTTCTCTCTTGCTTCCTTCACCCACCCTTTCTCTTCATCCCCACTGCTCTCTTTGATCCTGTTCTCCTCTAACTCAGTTGGCAAGTCATGTTAGTTCTCTCTGTTTACACTGTAAAAACCTGCCTGTTATATTTAATCAATTTTAATTTTTATTCAGACTTCCATTGTTTTTAGAGACTTGCTTCAAGTACTTAGGCTAGATTCTACCACTTTGCTCAACTAAGTGTGGACCTTTCACCTGTGCAAGGAACTTCTACTAGTCTCTTCTACCAGAAGACTGCTTAGCTGAGTCTACCAGTAGGATCTAACCCAGTGTCTAGAACAGCAGCCTTAGAGCTTTTGGTTTCTTCTAATTATTAGTTTAAATTCCAGTGACTGTGATAGACCATCTGATTCAGTACTTACATGTGTCAGCGTATAAACTCAAACAAATATAAAATGATACTAACCTAACAATTAAATCATAGTATTTGAATTTATTTCTGCCATCACAACATTTTGTGAGTTTATTTTTGCTAGTAATCTACAGCATGCTACCTCTCCCAAAATAACCTCTCCGATGTTTTTTATTTTCCTTTAATTTTCCTTTAATTGGGTTTGGAAGAAAAAAAATACCGATTGTTCATTAACATCACAATCCAGCATTGTCAGCTGTGCAAAAAGCTACATTACTATTTGTAACTTGTAACCATGTTGTACGGCTATTGTTACATACTCTGTGCTGCATGATAAATCAATGGAAATTGCAAGGCAATCTGTTCCCTCAATATTTAAGTGCCCTTTGCCAGGTGCAGAACTGCTGGCAATAGAACCATACTATGATTTATTCATGTTGAGAGCCTCCAGGACTGTCAGTTTTTTAAAAACACTGCTCACAACAGTATTATGGTGGCTGAAGAGTAAGCACAGAATCCTAGGAGGCTTTTGCAGGTAATTTTTCATTTGGTTTATCAGTGTATTTGCTTACATGATGAGGCCATCTGAAGCTTTCCCATTCCCTGTAATACAGGCCAGCTTTCTCACGTTTGTACTGCATTTGACCAAATAGGGTTCCATTCTTTGTTATTAAAAATCTGTCCCTTACACAGCCTACAGGGCATAACTTCTCAGTAAATTGCATTATAGTCAACATCAAAAGCAATATTAAATGCATAAACTGTGTTTCCCGGAGAAGTAAACATATTTATAAATGGTTGATGTAGTCATGAGGCAAATCTGGTTTAAACCAACTATTTTCAGGAATACATATTTGGATAAAAGCTATAATAATGTTAAAATGTTATTTTTCATTTTAAAGAACTGTGGCTTTTCCCAATCCTTTTAAGTTTAAAAAATACTATCCTACCAATTTATAGTTATTTTTTGATCAACAGCTATATAGCAGAAATTTAATCTACTTTTAACTTATTGTAAGAATGAATTGTTATGTAATTGTAAAATGTCTCTGAGACTTAAAACACAAAATATTACTTGCAAGTGGGATCATTTAAATAAGTTAACATTGTCTGAGGCATATGGATCCCTTTCTGAGCCATTCCGGACTTCTATAGCATAAAAGCCTTGTAATAAGTAAGTTACAGCTTGTTGTTATAGTGGAAATAAAAATAAAACTCATGTTTATTTGGAGCAGATACTTGTGCATTGCAAACAATGTGTGGGTGGCCCTTGTCTGCTTTAAACCTCATAAATTTTTCATTAAAATATGTGGAAAGTGGGCCATTACATGTCTGGTGGATAGATGTAAGAAGTACACTTTAAGAGAGACTGGTTTCCAGAGGGAGGGAAAACAAAGTAGTATGTTTAATATGCTTACCTAGATGAGTGCAAGCAATAATCTATGGGCTACATTGCAGCAGATATGGGTGGCTTCCATGCATCACTCTCATAAGGACTAAGTACATGCTAAAATATTGTGTGCATATATAAGCTTGTCTGAGCAACCCTGGGCTACTATCCAATTTCTGGCTTCTTGCCGATCCACTGGGGAGTTGCATTAGGCCTTTTACATTAGAAATTTTGCATATATGTAGGCAGATGCATGCCTTTGTTCTCCAAGGCTTCAAGTCATCCTGTATCTACAAAAACAAATGTGAGAAGCTGATGAAAACTAATTCTGAACATGTTACAAGCCTCATTGGCTTTTACTGTGATTTCTTTGTGGCAGAATTGGGATACAATCTTAAATATTCATTAAGATACTCAAATATTCATTAGTTGAGAGGTCAGCACACTGCAGTGGGAAAATCTTCAGTGGAAACTAAAAGTGCAGCCCTAAGCAGAGGTACAGCCTTATGAGTGCACTGAAGTCAATGGGCTTAGAAAGGTGGGATTGCACTGTATCCTTGGTCATGATGTTCCAATATAAGTGCTACATCTTAAACACTGGACTTCATTTTAAAGTGAGCATTTTACAGTCACAAATTAGGCAAGAAACATCAACATGGGCACTGTTGTTCAGATCTGACCAGATCGGTATCAGCCTGATACAAAGTACCAAGGAAATAGTATTTCCATAATGCTATTCTTAACAATGTATTTATTAGGAATGATTTTATTTCTTGCTATCAGTATTATTATTAATCTCAAATGGAAATAACGGTTCTTAATAGTCAGAGGTGAATCTGAGAACAAGAGTGTATTGCTGGAAAGATGTAATATTAAACGTATGTTTTGCATATTATTAAAAAGCCCAGCTTCCTTTTCCCTGTTCTCAGCATCAGCCACTTCTGTTATAGTACCATCCTAAGCAGTTACACTCTTCTAAGACCATGGATTTATAAAGGTATAACTCTGCTTAGGATAGCACTGTTAGCCCTAATCTGTACTGTATTTGATGGGAAAGTAAAAATAGGTGCTATTAAAATATAATATGAAAATCCATTTTTCAACCAGTATGTTGCAAATATCTCCAGCTGCCCAGCACATTTCAAAAATCTTCTTTGTGGAATGTTAAAAACAGACATATATACTCCCTCTTTCCAGTAAATTGTTTTTCCTTGCATAACTGTAGTTGTGTCTGATTTTCAAACTTCCTGAAAAAGAACTACCAGGGATTTTTATAACGAAAATTTATTCAATTTACATTGTTGGATTTTTTGGCTTTGCTTTTGTTTTTGGGTGCCCCTCCCCCTAGTATTTTAAGTAGGGTAAAATAAGTGCACAATTTCCATAATACAAATTAATAAGTAAGTTATTGAATATAATAGAATTCTTCAGGGTTTATATTATCAGCTTACTCCCTACTTTATCATAAAGTTATCACTCTACTGCTCTGTATGGATTCCCCCCATCCCACCCCATATGCACCAACAGAGCTACCTAAACTTTTTAACACTTCCCGTAGTAACACTATGAGATAGGTACCACTCCATTCATGACAAACTTTAAGCAAATTATTTTATTATTTATTATTAGATATTGCTAAACATTTTACTCTACTGTGTTCACGTACTCTGCAATACAATGCCTATGCTTTTTAAAAATCAAGGTTTTTCTTTTAGTTAGATACTAGAAAACCAATTCTCCTACATTATCTTATGAACAGCTCAAAATAAGCTTTGTCTATATTCAACATAACAAGCAGTGCACACATGGCACCTTAGGGATGACATATATTCACTCTGTATCAGCTCAAGAGGTTTAAGTTTTATGTAGTGGAGGCTTGGAGTTGAAACCCCAAAGTATGGCCAATTTAACAATTCGTCTTAACATTTTTAAAAGGCATTCCCAAGACAAAAAGAGGGCGGTAAATTAGTTGGGTCAGAAGATATCGACAGATAGGGACAAGTGGGCCGTATAATGTCCGACATGTTCAATTTGTGCTAATTAAAAGCATATTACAACTCTCCTGCGGATATTATCCGGTTTGAGTCGTCGGAGTGTTGGCAGCTGTCTAGCGGCCGCAACCAAAAAACAGAAAAAGACAAGATGTCTCTCGAGTCCAGACAGTTCGATTGCGCTTCTGCAAGCTTTTTCATTTTTGCAGGCTACCTAGTAGTGGGGAGAAGCCCCGTCCTGCATTCGACGGTCGCTTTGTTTCAATCCATGTTCAGGAAAGACAGATCCTTTAGACCGAAATCTATGATGACATCACGGGCCCCTAAGGAGAAGAGCTGCCGCCCGTGGTAAAGATGGCAGCTACACATTTGTATTCCCGAAATAAGGAGAAACTCTCCCCCATCTCTGGTATCTATGGACATTCCCATTGAGATTTTTAAAAACAATACCAGAGACCCTGGAGTCGCTTTAGGCCCCCGTCCCAAACCAAACACCACAAAGCGCCCGCATGGAGGTGGGCGGAGCTGCAGCGTTTTCATACGTGCAGATTCAGCCCCGTGCTCGTCTCCAATATGGACTACATTGCAGGGTTGTCGGAAAGCACCTTTTCTCACCCGTTTCTCATCTTTTCTTTCCTGCAGTACTGAACTGATATTTAACAGCTTATTTATCCCCCTTTTGCAGAAAGCATAATCAGAGCCATTTTTTTTAGAAATCTCATTTTCCGCTCACGCGAAAATCTGCGTTTGCATGAACATCTACTGGGAAGGAGGGCGGGGGGAGAGACTTCATAAGACACTTTAAAAACTACTGGACGGGTAGAAGCCTGAGTTTCTCCATTGTCTCCGCTGGTCCCTTTTAACCCCTCTACAAGAAGATAGGAGGCGTCTATAGTGTACAGGATATCCGGCGTGCAGCCGGAAGGGGTGTCGGTCCAGCGCTCTCTGCTATCTTTAGTCACGCCAGCCGAGGTTTTCTCAGGGCCCCCGGAAGTAGAACAGAGCGAAGTCCGGGACGCGACCGCAGCTCTCCCTGTGCCGGCCGCCTGCCTTCGCCTGTTCTTTGCGCCCCCGGCCCCCTCTCTAGCGAGGATGAAGCTCTGGTCCTCGCACGGGCGGGGGTGGAGCCTCTGGATGGCCTGGCTGCTCGGGAGCCTTTGGGGAGGTCAGGAGGGCTTGGTTGCCACGGCAACGCCGCAAGGGAGGGACGAACGCTCGGGTGTGGGTGGCCGTGGGGAAGCGGTCGCGTGACGGCGGCTGTCTCCTTTGTGTTGCCTGCGCACAGCTGGGCAACGTTGCCTCTCTGGCTGTTTTAACCAGGTAGTCTCTCTCCTTGTGCCGAGGCGGCCCACTTGACAGAGATTCCCTCTGGGATCTCTTCATGGGCAAAAGCCTCAGCTTGGATATAGTAGAGAAGTGTTGGCTCCATGAGCCCGCAGAATTTTGTCCCCCTGCTTTCTTTCAGCATCCCCTGTGCGCTAGTAAGCCAGTGGTCCGTTTCTGGTAGAGCTCCTCCTGCTGCCTGCTGGAATACTTTGCGAATACAGGGCTAGATAGACCTGGGTCTTATTCACCAAGGCGCTTAGTATGCTTATATGCTGTTAAGGAAGAATAATCTCCACCGCTTAATATAAACTCATTAGACCTTAAGAATTCCCGAATATTTTTCCCCAATATCACTTGAAAGCTGCCTTATTCTGAGTTAGACCCTTGGTCTGTCAAAGTTGGTATTGTCCACTCTGACTGAAAGTGACAATCCAGAGTCCCAGGCTTAGAGAACTTATATATCACTTGGTCCTTTAAACTGGAAATGCTACTGATTGAACCTGGGATTTTTGCATACCAAACAGATGCTCTACCACTGAGCCACAGCCTCACTACACTTGAATATCTTCTAACAGATTATTGTTAGGGCAAGGATTGATATGGGATCTTTTTGCCAGCAAAACATGCCCTCTACCACTGAACACACAGCCTCTCCATTTAAGTTAAGTGGTGGGAGAGATACTGGAAGTATGTGAATGAGCACTTGCTTCACATACATGGAAACTGATGATGAGCATGTACTCCTTTTGTTGAATGGTGCTAAATGCCTTCATTTCTGGTTGGTTTGTTTTTTTGTAGGAGCAACTGAAACAGATGATCTGTCTGAAAAGTTGAATGAAGCTCCTCTGCCATTGACTATAGAAAGCAGTTTTGGCCATGTAAGCAGTGACAAACCTAAGGAGTCTATACAGTACAGGACTGCAGAAATTGCAGATGCTATGATGAGTAGTGGTGTTCCTGAAAGACAGCCTGTACTTTTGTCAGTTATTCCAGGTGACGCAAAGGAGAGAGATGTCTCAGAATCTGATTCTGGCACCTGTGATGCAGTCAGTGGTGAATGCAGCACACAAGGTATTATCACATCTCTGTCCCAGCCTGGCTCTTCTGCTCAAGAACAGATAAAAGACCCAGCTGTAGTACTGGAGGCTGTGCACCCTCCCTCAACAGATGACTCTAATTGCACAGATGGTATGAAAACTCCAAAAGTGAATTGTGAAGAAAGAAACATCACAGGGATAACTAACTTTATGTTACAAATCCTGAATGTTTCCCAAGTAAGCAGAAACACTGTGATTAATGTCTACTTTTCTCTTAAATGAGTCACCTTGTTTTATTTTATGAATATTGGGTTTTCGTTTTTGTCCAGTGGGGGAGTGTTCTTGTAAGCATTACAGAAGTTACAACTTGTATTCTGATAGATATGACTGAACAACATTATTTAGGAGGAAAGAGAGAATATGTTGTATTTTTTCTATATTAGTTTTTTAAGCCTAACAAATTTCTTCAGCCACATGGTTCACTGTGTTAGTCTGTAGTAGTAGAACAAAATTTGAGTCCAATAGTATCTGACAAAGTGAGCTTTAATTCATGAAAACTTACTCCCAGGATAATTTTGTTGGTCTTAAAAGTGTTACTGGATTTGAATTTTTATCTCTTACAATGTCTTCTACCACTCTCTTTGAGCAAATGTTCCATATTTTATTCTGAAACTACAATTTTTCACTGAGGTTAAATTCAACTGAAAACTCTTCGACACTTTCTTATTAGAGATTGCTTAATTCTCTAAAACATAATACTTAGAAACTACAAGTAAACTTGGGAGGAAAGTTTTAGTTTATCAATGACTAATGTACCACAGCCTGTTGAAATCTGGAGTCTGCCATAAATTCAGTAGGCTTCCTTATGTTGCAGTGTGGGGATAAAACAGTTCGGTGTAGTGGTTAAGAACGGCAGGATTCTAATCTGGAGAACCGGGTTTGATTCCCCACTCCTCTGCTTGAAGCCAGCTGAGTGACCTTGGTTGGTTATAGCTCTCTCGGCCCCACCCACCTCACTGAGTGATTGTTGTGAGGATAATGATAACACACTTTGTAAACTGCTCTGAGTGGGTGTTAGTTGTCCTGAACGGCAGTATATAAATTGAATGTTGTTGTTGACCTACTTGACCGGTTGTTGGAAAGAGTACTAAAAAAATGTGTAAAGTGCCATGAAAATGTTAAAAAGTAAGCAAAAGTTTCTGTAAAGAAATACATGCTGAGATGCAAAAGATTTTAAAATTTGAGTTCGCCATGAATCCACAAACTATGCTGTTGGGAATACTACCAGAAAATGTAGACAGAAAATTACATGAACTATTTAGATATTTACTGACGGCGGCAGGGGTGGTATTTGCAACCAGATGGAAGGAAGAAGAATGCCCAACTAGGGAAATCTGGAAAGATAAGATGGCAGAATATGCAGTGATGGTAAAACTGACAAGCTATTTAAACAGAAGACCAATGAGAGAATTCAAAGAGAAATGGGGGGATTATTTTACTCACAAAAGAATAAAATGTTTTAGTTTTAGAAATCTGAATAAGATAGTATACTGATATATTGTTATAGATTGAATATAAGGTTAGGATCTGATAAGATGGGAAATGGTTAAATATTAATGATGAGTTAGAATGCAAGATACGGAAACTTTGGCATAATAGTTAAGATAAATAGAAATGATCTGTATAGAAGCATTAGACCAAATTAAGATATAGCAGTAAGAATGAACATGGAGACCGCTCGTTTTAACCTTTAGTTGATCTAAAATTGAACACTCTGTAGAATATGTTAAAAAGTATATATTGCTTTTTTTATAAAGTGCTTTCTCTGGAGTATCTAGTATTGTCTGCTGTTGGACCTAAGATGTGCATCATTAATCCAGGATAATGGGTTAGATCCTGATTATTATTTCCATGATTAGAAAGGATGGGGAGATTTTGCCAGCTGCAGGCCTCTGATGTGTCTTGTTTTGCTGTTCTGGCGATTTGTTTGTCACCCAGGAGCATTTTGGAGAGATCAGTGGGCTGCAGTAGGAGGGAAGAGGCAGGAATGTTTTGTTTTGCTAACAGAAGTAAAAATTATTGTTGGAATCCACCTCAATATGTTTGAGTTTTCATGATTTGAAAAGTCCCCCGAGACCTCCTTACACACTGCCGCCCACCATAAACCTCTTTATACAGGTTTTGGTTGTCCCAGGCAATTAAGGACTGTCACACAACACACTACCTGTCTAACCTCTAATTTCAGGCAGAGAACCCTAACCCAAATCCACACTGGGTCTCCTCTTCCCAGAGGCTCCACCAGACAGGCAGCCAGCTCTCTATATTCCTTCATGTAGCTACTGTTGAGAGTTATTGGGGAAAGGGAACTTAGTTTACTTCCCACATAGACTGCCTCCATTTAATTAAACTTGGCCCAATGGTTGTGAGTGTTAAGAGTTGTGTGTGTGTTTTCCCCTCAACCAACAACTTCAAATCAGCCAGGTTATAACAAATACAAGAAAAATATTATTTATAATATAGAACACTAGAGTGAATGATTTTAAAATTTGTATCTATTGTGGTTAATTAGAGGATGTTTCAATGTATCAGAACAAGTTTCAACAGCCAGCAATTTCCTTGCTGCCTCCCTTAGCAGCTTCCAAATGGATTTTCAACCAACACTAGCTGAGCAATCCGCTAGCTCTCATTGGCAGAAGAGCTGTTTTCCAGGAGAGGTGGAAGTGAAATTACCCCTGACCATCACCACCCCTATTCCATTTTGCTACTTTCCTATTTGTTCTGTATTTGTCTTAAAAAATAATTAGTGGGGGACCCACAAGGACTTGCAGGGGGTTTTCCATGTTCCCCTCTCACACCATGTCCTCTTTCCCTTCAGTGCCCTTCATGGCTTTTCCCCTTTTCCTTTTCCTTTTCTCCTTCCCACCCACCTTTGTCCTTGTTTTCACTTTTCCTCCTTCCACCCCAGGCAACCTTTCCTCTTATTTTTTTTTTTAACTCCAATGTATTTTTTTTAGATTTCAGATTTTTCTACAAACCTGAGGCATTTTTCAGGTATGTAGGAAGATCTGGCTTGTCTGTTCATGGCTCCAGTCTCCAGATTTAAGTATCCACAGATCAGAGCCACAGTGCTATATAAGATGTGCTACTATATTTTTCCTATGTCAAACTTCCTGCTTTCTTCCTGGGTTTTGTACTGGATTGACAGCAGGGTAGCTTTAGCTCACTTGGTAGTATATCATCATATATAAATGGGTGCTGCATTAGTAGATTTTGGCAGCAAGACACATTCCTACTCTGAAACTTGGTGGGATCTAGATTTCCCCTTATTGGGTTTACAAAGTGTTCCTATGGCATTTAAATTTTCTTTATAGATGATAGCCCCTTTCTTAAAAACGCTAATACTTTTTTTTAACCCTACTTTGTAGGTTGTGCTTTGGTTTCTGGGAGAGAATAGGCAGTGCTGATGCTTTTCAAGATAATAGATTGGTTATTAATTGCAAAAAATATATCCTGAGTCTGTTAATGCAGTGAGGGTTAAAACTTTGTTAACACATTGTTTATGATCACTGTACAATTGAATTGGAAACAAAACTCTTGTTGAAGTACACTGTCCTCAAGAATTGGTTTGAGCAACACATAATGACAAATATGTGTTTAATGTTTTGTTTCCTTATAGGATTTAATGGAATTCTTAAATCCAAATGGCAGTGATTGTACCTTAGTGCTGTTTTATACCCCTTGGTGCCGTTTTTCTGCCAATTTGGCTCCTCATTTTAATTCTTTGCCCCGAGCATTCCCAACTCTACATTTCTTGGCTTTGGATGCCTCACAACATAGCAGGTAATGCCTCGTTTTCTGTCCTTTCAGAACTTGTTTGCTACTGCTTTTGCCGTTTGTCTTCTATATTAATGAACCTATACTTTTAGCATATGTTGACAGAATATGTGAAGGTGGAAAACATCTTCTGGCCTTCAGCTTATGGTTTTACTCGAAAGATTTCTGTCCTTAAGTTTCTTAGCTTAAAAGAAGTACTTTTGATTAGTGGTTAATAAATCACTAAACATGTTCTTCAAAATGTAGGTTGCTTAATGCTGAGTAGAAACTCACTAGTGTGTTTCAGTGATGCATTCTGCCTATTTCATCTTATACTGTACAATTTCTTGAGCACATAATAGAGTTTAAAATAGAAGTGACCAAAATGAAAATACATGTCTTTGCCCACTGCCCACTTACTTGCCTGCTGAAGTCACTTAATAATTTAACTAAAATTAATAGCTGTTATTTTGCTATGAGGTTAAAAGAGAGATTTATTTTGTAAAGCTGACTTTTCTCCTGTAATCTTACTCCTTCACAGTTTGTCAACCAGATTTGGAACTGTAGCTGTTCCTAATATCCTTCTTTTCCAAGGGGCTAAGCCTATGGCAAGGTTTAACCATACAGATCGAACCCTGGATACACTGAAAGCCTTCATCTTTAATCAGACAGGTATGATTGTTATTATTATCCTATATTTCCTTAAAGGAATTCGGGGTATATCTCCTTTTTATCCACACTTCAACTCTGTGAGGCAGATTAACTTGTCTAAGGCTAACCAATAAAGCTTCATGGTCCCAATAAGTTTTATGGCAGAATGAGGATTTGACCGAGTCTCCCATGTCTGTTTCAACACCATAGCCACCATTTCCCATTATCTGTAAAGTTTGTTGTATTTAACACAAGGCTGTAAAGTTAAGTTCCAGAAAAGTTCCATTTAGGCCTATATTAGTTTGTTTTATGATCACAAGAAACCATGATGTGTTGATGTGGAAACTCTTTTGTGGCTTGCTCAAGAGATGTGAGATTATGGGGAAGCCAGAATGAGACTGCAGTCCTTAACATGCATTTACTTGGGAATAAGAGTCATTGAACCAGTGGGACCCTCCTGAGAAAATGCATATAGGATCAGGCTGTAAGAGAGCTTAGGTATCTTCTAGCTCAGCAATGGCGAACCTATGGCACGTGTGCCACAGCCGGCACACGGAGCCCTCTCTGTGGGCACGCGAGCCATGTTGCCGGATCACTAAGTCCAGGGCTCATTTGGAGGGGGAACGTGCTGCAATGGAGTTCCCCTAGCATTGAAAAGCGATCACGTGGGTTTTGGCCCTGCCCACGTGATTTCTTTTCCTCGATGCTGCCTCCCTGCTGCCAGTCTCTTTAGCAGCAGGAAGCGGAGGCAGCAGCCAGGCTGCTGGACCTGGCTTTCTAAAGGAGGGCAAGCAGCTTTCATTTAACTTGCTTTACTTCCATTCGTGACTCCTAAGTGAGTGAGAGAGTGCTTGCAAGACGCTGCTGGTGTAAAGAAAGGCAAGCAGCTTTTATTTAACTTGCTTTACTTGCATCGTGACTCCTGAGTTGAGTGAGAGTGCTTGCAAGACGCTGCTGGTGTAAAGAAAGGCAAGCAGCTTTCATTTAACTTGCTTTACTTGCATTGTGTCTCCTGAGTGAGTGAGTGAGTGAGTGAGTGAGTGAGTGAGTGAGTGAGTGAGTGCTTGCAAGACGCTGCTAGTGTAAAGAAAGGCAAGCAGCTTTCATTTAACTTGCTTTACTTGCATCGTGTCTCCTAAGTGAGTAAGAGAGAGAGTGCTTGCAAGATGCTGCTGGTGTAAAGAAAGGCAAGCAACTTTCATTTAACTTGCTTTACTTGCATCGTGTCTCCTAAGTGAGTGAGAGAGTGCTTGCAAGACGCTGCTAGTGTAAAGAAAGGCAAACAGCTTTCATTTAACTTGCTTTATTTTCGTTCGTGGCTCATGAGTGAGTGAGAGAGAGATGTTAATTAGCTTGGACAACTGTATGAGTTGTTTTTGCTAAACTAAAACCTCAGTATTCAGGTTTAATTGCAGTCTTGGCACTTTGAAATAAATAAGTTGGTTTTGTGTTGCAGTTTGGGCACTCGGACTCAAAAAGGTTCGCCATCACTGTTCTAGCTCATCTGGTAGTAGGAATTAAGAATATCTAGTATGTCCCTATGGATTCCGAATATGGCTTTGTTGACTAATTGGGAGGTCAGTATAAGAAGAGGATAATTATCACCAGTTATCTCTTTTCTCCTTTGTTATACAGAGAGGAAACACAAACTTCTGTATATTTCTGTACAATTTTTCAGCCAAAAATGGCACCCCAAGTGCTCATGAGACTTAAAAGACAATAGAAATGACAATTTTTTAAAAATCCTTGGAGGGATGTGGTTGTCGGTGCATGGGGCTCATCTCCTGGCCACCTGCTTTCCTGGCTTCCTGTTTAAAACCCTACAGGGTTCCCTCTCAGGCCCTAGATACGGGAGAATGGGGGCTGGGTTGCACCATGCTTGCCTGCCTCAGTAGCTCCTTGTAGGGTTGTATCCTGGAGTATGTTCTTTCTGTGTCTTCTCTTCCCTAGCCTGGCTTCTGGAGCTTTCTTTTATTCCCTGTCTGGAATACTGCCCCAGCATCGGGACCAATCCAAAGGCCAGGGGTTGGAGCCCTATTTTAGCGAAGCCCCAGCCTGTCTGTCCCCTCCCTCTTGTGAACTCTGTGGTCTTGATTGGAGTGTGGGGTGGGATTGGTCTCTGTCTTGCCTTTGCCCCGCTGCTCGCTACTGCCTCAAGAGAGAGGCAGCCTGTAGGGTGAGAGCTGTCACTCCTCTACTTCCCTGGGCAGCAGGGTCAAAGTCAGCTTTGGGGTAGCTCCATCTTTTGCATGGGGAAGATTCATGTCTTGCCCATGTGGCCACCTCTGGACCATGCCACAGGGTTACCCTGTTGCTCCTTGAGGTGATGGGGTGGTTGGCTCTGGACAGGGGCCTGCCTTTTGCTCACAACTGTTGGGCTGCTTCTTTGCTGACTGCTGCAGTGAGTCAAGGCCAGGGGGCTCTTCCGCTGGCAGCTGGACATCCAAAGGGACAGGGGCAGGGCTAAGCCTGAGCAGTGCAGAATCTGCTTCCCTGGACCAAGGGGATTCATGTTTGAGCTGGATCCAGGAGTCGTCATATAATTTTTTGCCTTCCTTCTGATGGTTTCATTAATTGGAATTGGAATTGGAAGCTGGAGAAAGGGACCTTAGTTGGTTCTTGGTATAATAGAGAGGGTGTCTGGCTGCTTCTTACCTTTCTCCTTATGGTGTTATCTTCAGCATATGAAATAAATTTATTTTTAGAACTTGAGGATAGAATAGTTGACAATGTACTGAAAGATAAAAACAGACTTACTCAATTTCTCGTCTCTTTTACTGCCTCATGGAAGATAAGAAATAGCAATGAACTATTGCCTATCCTAGTGTCTCTTCCAATCTTTATTAAGACTAAGCAAGACTGGAGGAACTTGCCTGTGTGATATTTTTTTGCTTTCTATCTTTGAAGTTGAAGAATGAACAATTGAATTAGTAACATTCATTACAGGAGCTATTAGTAAAGTAGGAATTTGATATTTTAAGCTTTATTTATTTATTTATAGTCCACATTTCTCACTGAGACTCAAGGTGGATTACACCATGTGAGTCAATACAATCAATGGCTTGGACATTCAATAACAATGCAATAGGGTCTAGATTACTGAAATTTGAATACAATCAGAAATCTAATACATAGCTGAAACAGTGTATAAGCAATTAAACATGGAATATTGAATGACACAGAAACTACCCAGCAAGTACACAGTAGTATAGTCCACAGCCCCATTCCTTAACCAAAGCATCTCTCTGAACCATTTCTTTACAGTATAACCCTTCTGCCTGTGTAAAAAAAACCCTCCAGAATAATTCAGTTTTGCACTGTTTGTGGAAAGCCAGGAGAGTGGGGGCCCTCCTGACCTCATCAGTCGGGCCATTCCATAAGGAGGGGGCCACAACAACGAATGCCTGTGTATAGGCCATTGTTGATTTTGCCCATTTGCAGAGTGGCACCTGCAGAAGGCTGTGTTCAGATGAGCAAAGTTGCTGAGGTGGGAGAGAGGCAGTCCTGCAGGCCATGAAGGGCTTTGTATGTGTTAGCCAATACCTTGAATACTCCAAGCCAATACCTTGAATTGAGCCTGGTCACTGATAGGCATGGGGAAAAGTAGTAGTAGTCTTGGATTCATCAGTAACTTCCACTGACAAAAGGGAGTTCCATCTATAGAGTGTGTCTTCTTTCTGCTGCAGCCCAGAATGCACTTTCCCAAATGCTGCTCTTGGGGAAGGGGGTTCCCAAGAACAGCAGGATGGGAGAGTTGGACATTTGCAGCAGGAAGAAAAATGGGTGAAAATCATCCCCTCCTTTCTGTGAAAGTTCTTTAGTGAATCCAAGCCATAATACACAAATGTTAATCTAAGGACTTTATAAATATCTTAATTTGTGATAGTTCTGTATTTGTATTTATCTCCCAATTGAATGCAATATCTTCATGCATCTGATAGAGTGATGCTGGCCCCTAAAAGCATATGTCACAATAAATTCTCAAGGTATAACATTTGTTCTTAGATATTTATAGTGATGGTATAGAAAATATGACTATCTCCAATTTAGACCTTTACATGGATGCCGTAATAATTGTTGCTTTGTCTTTATTAGGCTAGCACAATTACTCCTTTTGGATTTGTTTCTCTAATGTAGTCCTGGGACAGGGGGAATGGTTTGTCTTTTAAAATCTACAAAGCTGGGTTGATGTCAGGCAGGTGCTAAATAATGCAATTGCTTCAGTCTAAATGAAACAGGAAATACTTGCACGCAAACACCAGTGGTATCATTTTTAAAAAAAAAATTAATAAATGGCTATTTCTTCCAGGAATAGAGCCGAAGACTGATGTGGTGGTCACTGAGGAAGATCAAGAAGGTCCTCTGCCTAGCACTCTAACTAAAGGAATAGACTGGCTTCTTTTATTCTCTTTACTGTTTCTTATCAGTTTCATCATGTATGCTACTGTTCGGACTGAAAGCATCCGGTGGCTAATACCTGGTCATGATCAAGAGCATCAGGAATAATATGCAACCTGAGAACTTGATGCTTTGAGAACAAGTTAAGCTGCATAAAATTGTACAGTGAACAGACTGTGATTTCTCATGAACTCAAACCTTTTAGTGTTCCCCCCCCCATGTTCAAACACACAGAACATCACACAGTAAAAATGACTTATGGAGCAGCTGTGAAAAGAAATAATTGGAAACTTCATAAAGTGGAGATGGGAGAATTTTCTGAAGAAAAATACCTATGCCTGTTGTAGATAAGAAAAATAGTCTGTCTGTGGTTATTTGATGATGTCTAGTGAATGGATGACTGCTTCATATGGTAGAAAACTGCATGAAATTTCTGTGTCTTGCCAAGTGTCTGCAGTTGCATGTTTATGATGCAGTAAGATTTGAATTAAGACACTGGTCTTGGAAAGCTCCCTGAATGTTTGCCACTGATTTTTCATCTCAGATACATTCTTACAAATGCATCCTTTAAAAAATGCAAGTAAGAGCTGTATTCAGGTGTGGTCTTGATATTAGCATTTGGACTAGGCAGTCATTAACACTGTCATAATTATGGTGCCTTAATCTCAATATAATGTTGCTGTTAAAAGCATCTGAGTGTGTTTCTGTAATGGCAGAGAACATGACATTAATTCATGCACTGAAGTTGTAATATATTTAGCCTCTTAAAAGTGCAGAAAACACATGATTAAACATTTTAATCTTTAGCAATTTTTAGATACAACTTTCAGCATGTGTGTAAATGTGTATAGTATTGTGGTTATTGTTTTGATGTTGTGTTTTAACTAGTCTTGCCAAATTAAGGAACAGAAACAAAGATTGCTAATACAGAGCATCAGTAGGAAAAAATTCTCAGAATGGTTACAGGAGAGTTACAATTTCTGCATCATTTTAGATACCGCTATCACAATAAACTAATTCATGCCCAAGAGCGGCCTCTTTTTTGTTCTCCTCCTCTTCACTGGTCTCCTGTGGTGGACAACAGAATGAAACAAGACAATCCAGTGATCATGGCTGGGATACAGAGAAGCTTGTGTACAAGTGTTACAAACCACCTGCATTTCCCTGTACAAATTAGCTAGCACACTGTGCTGGAATGGTAGAGATTTCTGTAGTCTTGAGTAGCTGCGGGAGAAGGGGAAGCTGCCACCTGGGCTGCGTCCTGTAGTAACGAAGAGGATGGGACTTCTTCCCTTCTCAATGTGTTTAGCCGGCTCTCTTCAGGCACTGCTGTTTCAAAAATGAAATGAATATGGTTCAGGGGGTTTGGTGGGGTGGGATGAAAATCATTCCATTGAGAGGGGTAGTAGCTATATACATATGGAGCCACTGCTACCTGAAGTGAGGAAGAAAGGTGGCCGTAGGTGTTCCCGGAGGACACTTTCGTAGAGTGAAGCTGCTAATGGGTGGTGGTGGTGTTGAAGAAGGGGGGTGGGGGAGGGAGGAATATTTTCCTCCCGACTGAAGTTCTGATGAATGATTGCAAACGGATAAATCAGACAAAAGCGCAGGCCTCACCGTCCTACGCAAGAGTCGGGAGGCATCCCACGGGCGAAGGCACGCAGCTCGGGCTCCGCTCGCCAACCGCACACGCAAAACGCTCGGCCTTTGGCGCTCCCAACGCGGCTTCTCCACGACCGGGGTGGGGGCAGGAGGGGCGGGGAGCGGCCTTGCCGCTTCTCTCCCTCGTGGCTGTGGCTGCGCAGGCGCTTGCCGGCCGCAGGGCAGCGGGGAGCGCTCTGAAGCCCATGTCAGGCGGCGCGAGGCTGGGGTGGCTGTGGGCGCTCCGGGTGGGACTGGTGGCCGCGACACGACCCGGCGGCGGCAGGAGCAGAGTCGCCACCATGGTGAGAGGCTGGGCGGGAAGAAGCCGCCCGGACCCATTTTCTGGGGGCGCCCCCGAGTAGCTGGGATTTCCACTCTCCGTACACAGGACGTCGCCCGCTGACCTTTTCTTGTTTGTTCGGTCATTCTTACTGGGACGGTGGGTTGCGGAAGGCGCTGCTTCAAATCCTTTTTTACGCAGAGTGTCACACATACACGGGCTGCTGAACCCGAGTCGTGCATTTTCTACGTGACGTTTGTAACGCGAACGTCACGTTCAGCTGCAATTGAAAACGGGCTCCCTTCCGCTTCTCGGCGACGTTCAGGACGCCTGGTTCTCAATTATTTATTTGTATTTGTTTACTTCATTATAGTCCGCCTTTCTTGATGAAACTCAAGGCGGATAGCTGTGTGTTGTGTGTGCAACTATGAATAATGCAGTAGGACGACTAGGATTGCAAACGCGAGTTTGAACTGTACGGAGAATGCTTCCCGGGTGGGGGCTAGAGAAAACTATCTGGGGGAAGGATAGGCTTGATCTTTTTTCTGTAATAGCTCATTTTCCTTTATGAAACTGCCTTACACAGAGTATTAGGCCATCAGGCATTTTGTGGAAGAATTATTTTGAACGGAGGAGCAGTTTTATGTTTATTTGGAATGAAGTCGTATAACCAGGGCTTTTTTCCTAGGAAAAGAGGTGGTGGAACTCAGTGGGTTGCCAGCAGAGAAAATGGTCACATGGTTGGTGTCCCCGCCCCCTGATCTCTAGACAGAGGGGAGTTTAGATTGGTGGGGGCCACTAGCCATGTGACCATTTTCAAGAGGTTCCTGAACTTGGTTCCCAGCGTTCCCCCTGAAAAAAAGCCCTGTGTATAACTCCGGCACAGGTTTGCTGGAAAATGGGTCCCCACACAATTTAAATATTCATGTGTTTCACTTTTATATCACTTGCACTGCAGTTTTAGGCTGAATTGATGTAACGGGATTAGATTGGAATTGCACAGGAGCATACGTTTATTCAAGTGTTTATATCCTGCTTTTCTCTCCAACGGCTTATAACTCCTCCATTTTCCCCTCACAGTAACAACCTTGTGAGGTAGGTTAGGCTGAGAGAGTGAGTGGCCCAGTGTGATCCAGCAAGCTTCCATGGCAGTATTGGAGTTTCCCAGGCCCTAGTCTCACACTCTAACCACTAAACACCACCACCTGTCTTACTCCAGCAGAACAGATTTAATTTAATTTATTAGATTTATATTCCACCCTCCCCACACCAGCAGGCTCTGGGCGGATTACAATTTACATACATTTAAAATACATCTAACAATTACACAGTTTAAAATTATAAATATATAAACATCCTAACATTTAAAATACATATATATATATATACATACACGTATACTTAGCAGCATAATAAAATGCACTATATGCATACACTAGGCACCTCCCTTTCACCTTCACCAGAGCATTTACAGTGGAGCTCAACAAATGGAGGATGTCGCTAGTGGGGAGGGCACAGACCATGCTCGACTGGATTGGGGGGATTCCACCTAGCATCAGCTATACGCCTGGCAGAACAGCTCTGTCTTACAGGCCCAGTGAAAAGACAATAAATCCTGCGGAGCCCTGGTCTCATTAGACAGAGCGTTCCACCAGGCTGGGGCCAGGACCGAAAAGGATTCAGCCTCATATATTGAATAAAGAAGCTATTAGTTAAAAGATAAGAATCCTTTGTTTTTCTAAATTTATCCTTTTTAATGGATTTTTTGAAACAAATCAGTGTAGCATAAATATTATTCTTATTTTCTCCTGTA
The DNA here is from genome assembly GCF_028583425.1 of Eublepharis macularius. Lineage (NCBI taxonomy): Eukaryota > Metazoa > Chordata > Lepidosauria > Squamata > Eublepharidae > Eublepharis > Eublepharis macularius. Next base: position 74,015,403 of record NC_072793.1, read on the forward strand.
ACTGATTGTGTGAGGCAAATAAGCCTGAGAAAGTGATTTAGCTGGTCAGCCGAGTGAGCTTCATAGCTAAGGATTTTAACCCATATTGTTCCTGGCCGAATCCAGCACTATCCACTAAATGACATTCCAAAACTATTTTCCCAAAGTGGTAACAATGTTGCAGCAAAAATATTATTTATTTTTATTTAAGTTGTTTATTACACTTTAAAGGCTAACAATTTTATTTCACTGTATATTTCTGTGGACTAAAGTTTACCTCTTCAGATGTTGTGGATTAACTTAGTAAAACTTGGCATTGCTAGCTAGTTTTCCCCCCACTATCTCCTATGTGGTCTGCCCGCATTGCATTTGAGTCACTGTATTGCATTTGAATAAGTGGACTCTAGTTCATGATAATTTGTGCGGAGATAAAATTAAAAAACTACTGTCATTTATTTTAAAAATATTGTGTAATTCTGCCAGATATCTATGATTTCAGTACTACTAGCATTTTATTTTACTCTCATGATATCCTATACTACAAAACATTTAGAGAGTTAATAAATAGAAGAGCAGATCAAGCATCATCAGCATTGTAAACAGAGATGCATGTTAACTTCATAAATAATTTGGGCATGTACCACATATAAGAGGCAGTTGGATCAAACATGCCTTCCTCCTACCTTTTGCTTTGGTATGACATCCCCCCCCCACACACACTTATAACAGAGGATGAGTATTTCATATGATGAGTGTGGTGCTTGCTGCTGGATACAGAATTCAGTATTCTGAGAACTTTAGGTTTCATGTGAAAATGTGTGGGCAATTGATGGCGATATCTCAGAAGCTAGACACAAGGTTTAATACAAGAGTGGCCTGAGAAGTGAAAGGGCCCTGGAGCAAGTCAAACTAAGTTGCCCCTACTATGCTACACCCCAGTGCTTTAGGGCCACTCAGCTCACCCACTGCATCATCCCCTGACCTGGAAGCAGAGCAGAGGGAGACAGTGGGTGAGCTGACACAAATAGCTGTGGCTGATGAGGGATCGGGGCCAAGCAAGCCCTAAGATTCAGGCAGAGTTGCTGGGGCTTGGCCCTGCTTGTTCCTGGCCTCCAGTGCCCTCTAGGGCAGTGACCTATCAGGAAATGTGTCCATGTTAAATGGCCATTCTGCCCCTGTTTAACAGAATTTCTAGGTAATAGTTAATGGGCATTAATTAATATGGGTCTAGCCCCATATGACTCTTTGCCAATTGCTTGCAGAATAGTTTATGCAAAATAACGATGTGCAACCGTATGTTATGCCTAATGCAGACAGAGTCCAGCATGTAACAATTCTATCACGGAATTTGTTTTATTTTTTTTTAACATTCAGGATGTATGTAGCACAGAGTTACGTGAAAGCTTTCATTTCAAGTACTCTATTTGGTATGAGCCTTTTAAAAAAATCTTGCTTCTTTTCTAGCAGGTCTTCAGTATCCACAAAGTCTGAAAATTATTTTGGAAAGAAATTTCTGAAAGCATGAAATCACTGAGTTGGTGTAAACTGTCCCAGTGTTAGCCATTTAGTTTAAGGTGGCTGCTAGGGTCTGAAAATGGGCAGTTGTCTCAAGGTTTATATGAAAAGGCACTTTTCTGTAGCCTGTGGGATTTTTCTAGGAGCCAGAGAATCCTAACTTTTATTTATCCATGTTTCTTGAAGTTCTTCTGACAAATTTATATTTCTACTAATAAATAGTTTGTATTGCTTAACAAGATCCCAAACGAGTATAACTATAATCTTAATAAAAATCCTTTTCTTTAGGAATAACCCCAATCTTCTAATTAGTGAAGTTCAGATTTGGTGGAGATTATATGGAACTTTGTATAAATCACAGGGTGAACTTGTGTCAGTTTTTTGGAGTGGTGAGTGGGTTTTTCCCTCTGTCTAAAGAATACAGGATTTACAACCTATACGTTTGTGTTTCATCTTTGACTCTGCCCTTGATTTGAATGAGTCAACAGGTGCCTTGGGTTTTCTGTAAAGGGAAAAATGCTACATTCTTATTTCACGAGTTAGTTTAGTGGTGGCTTCCAAAAATATAAGGAGAACTAGTTACCCAGTGACTTTAAAACAAACATTGCTAGTACAGCCAAGTTTTCCTGATGTGGTTTTCCTGTGCAAAGCCACTGGAAAGGAAAGTAGAAACATTTAACATCCGAAGCAAACTGTATCTGGACATTGAAATGTCAACACTGGACAAACAAGCGAAATAGTCACACTTGATCCATGATTTAATGTTTGTATATTACCATGTGATTGGTTTTTAGGTAGTTAGTAAATTAAAGCAGAGCTATTTAAAATCATCCAAGAAACCCAGGGTATAGTTTAGTTTATCATTCCATAACCTGTATCAAAAGATAATGCCAAAAGATAATGTAGTTAATATTTAATTTCATTAGCAGGATGGAGATTTGAGGCTTGTGCCCTTTGGTTCAGGCTCCAGCAAAGCATCTGAAATTTATCAACTAGGCTGAAAATCATTGCCGATCCCCGCCTCCCCCTGCTTCTTTATTTTTGCTGTCCCCCACCGACAAAAGCTTGAACTATATTTTATGTCTTTTGATCTGAGGTAGAAATGTAATTCTTGAATAAATCTAAATTGAGTAAATTCATGCAGATTTATGAAACACTGATCATTCTGTTCTCAATTTTACAGTAGTATTCAGTGCTTAAAAGTATATTGTGTGCAGAAGATAACTGAAAATGTAATTGTGGAATATCTTAGTTTCTTCTTATAGTGAAATTATACTGTTGCAGGCAAATAACTGGCTATGCTAACTGAAGTGCTTGAGGTTTTTTGTACAGTCATGTTAACTTTTTAAAAAAAATTGACTGGATTGGAATACTGATTGAAATTTGAAATAGAGTGCCATCTAGTGGTTAAGATTAACCTTTTGTACATCTAACAAATGCAGTTTCTCAAATATGTAGTATTCTAGTTTCAGAGCTAGATCATTGAATGAATGAACAGTTGAATCTTTAGTTACTCAAATGTTTAATCGATTTTTCAATAGAAAAGTTCTTAATTAGATACCAGTGTACCCAAAAGATTGGTTAAAATTATCCTTTGAGGGGCCAGTGAGAAATTCTTAATCGGAAGGGCTTCTGCTTATTGTCAGTATGCTGCAAGTGTATTTATAATGAAATGATAATTAGTAAATAAGAATTTACATTGTAATGAGTTTTAATAATATTTTGAGCAAAACTTTTTGCCTATCCCATCAAGATAAACTTTTGAAAACTTCCCCCTTGTTCCAGCTGACCCAAAGTGACGTCATTGTGCGGTCTTGAGTTCCACCACTGAGTCTCACCACCTCTTTTCCTAGAAAAAAAGCTCTGCAACCATCATAGCCATTCTTAGAAACATCAGTATCCATATCTGGGGTGTCATATCTTTTTATGGACTAGAATTAGAAATATGGTAAACTTGTAAGAAAATAATGATGAAGGCATAATGCTCCCAAGCCTGACTTCTTAACCATGGTTAAGGAGTTGGTTGCAGGAATTTGTATTCCCTCACTGTCTTCTTGCTAACCTTAATAATTGTTAAGGGTTGCAGGAGTACAGGCTTTATTCAAGATAAATGGTAACTAGGGGCTGCTCTTAACAAGGAATTCAGTCTTTCACATTATACTTTCAAATCCTTAAGAGCAACTCCCTGGTTAACATTTACCATAATCTTGGACAGTACCTACATGGGGAGGAGACGGGATGATCCATACACAGTGAATAAGGGGATGACCTGGGGAAGGGCAGAAGAGGACATCATCTTTCAGCCTGTTCCTGTTAACTTAATTGTGGCTCCTTACAGGTGTAAAATATGTAGGTCCAGTAAATATCTTGTTGTAAGGGATTTTTCAAAGGGTATACTGCTTCCTCAGAAGAAGTGTAATTATGCATGTAATATACAATATATAAAATACTTTCTACTATTGTATGTTCATCTCATTTTGAAGCTACATGATTACTAATTTATCGGATAAGAGCCATTTTAATAACCCCTTTCTAGGAATAAATGAAGATAACGGCCTATGTTTATACATAATAAACTCTGAACTGAACTGAAACTATTGACAGTAAATATTTCAGGATTAACAGTTTTGGATAGTTCTAAATCATCCAGCTGTAGCCACTATTGTAGTACAACAGTACTTCTGAATATATATAATAGCTAATTTGGCCAAAAACGCTACATATGATCCCTGTGAAACCAAGCTTAACAGTTCTGTTGATTTCAGTGAAAGAGAATTAAGCACTCACTCACTCCACTTCCTTATGGAACTAGCGGGATTTAACATCCATAGGTTTAGGTCCTGTAGATTGACTTTGCTTGTTTGATGGTTTAAACATGTAATGAAGCCATAGAATAATTTTTCTCCCACTGTTGTCCTGCAGAACTTTGTTTCTGTAAAACACAAATCAGTATGTCCACAAATACATACATTTTTGGCTAAACATTAGGAAGAACTTGCTGACAGAGTGGTCCCTCAGTGGGACAGGCTTCCTCAGGTGGCAATGGGCTCTCTTTCTTTGGAGGTTTTTAAGTAGAGGCTATATGGTCACCTGACAGCAATACTTGTTCTACGAACCTAGGGAGATCATGAGAGGGAGAGCTGGAAGGGTTACATCAGTGCTTAGTTCTCCTGGCTCCTTCTTACATGCCCAGGGTAAGGCCAATTGCCAGCTTGGGGTCAGGTAGCAGTTTTCCCCAGGCCAATTGGTTAGGGATCCTGACGGTGTTTTGCCATCTTCTGGGCATGGAGTAAAAGTCACCAGGTGTGTGTGAGGGTGGGGTGGGGTGGGGTGGAGAGATATTTGTGAATTTCCTGCACAGTGCAGGGGGGTTGGACTAGATGACCCTGGAGATCCCTTCCAACCCTATGATTCTATTATTGTTAAGGAACAGTGTTACTAACTTTGATTTGGAATGCATGTTCTTTCTACCCTTTCTCCCTTGATAGTCTTCACAGTCTCACTGGTTGACCACAGAAGAAAGGAACCAAGTTTTGTATGACCTCAAAGCTGCAGGATGGTCTGAGCTAAGCAAAAGGGATGCTATATACAAAGAATTCAACTTCAAAACTTTCAATCAGGTAAATACTATGAATGACACCTAATCCTAATTTAAAGGAAGTGAATTTATCTCAATTTGATTTCTGTTCAGTTATATTTGAAAATATTTATAAAACCAGCAGTGCTGGTTCTTCAGAGACCTAATATATTCATGTAACTATTCTGAATCTGGAGTAAAATCTGGGTGCTTATGAGAGGGAAACGTGAAAACTCTTCCCCTACTCTTTTCTTTCAGTTGGCTGTTCTGCTTTCAACATTCTGTGCTTCATGGATCATATTCAGTTGGCCTTGGGTTGTCTTTTTTGTTAAAAGCTAATTTACAAAGTCATGGTTTTGCCAAAGTTAGGAAGCCACCAGAGTATGCAGGCGTACTCAGACTATGCTGGTGCCCTTTTTTTGCTGCTTACATGATTGACATCCAATTCAGTTCAGTACTGGATATAGTGATTAGCTTGATTTCCATAGGCACTTTACATCCTTTGAGTTAAACTGCCATTATCATGATGAGACAAGGAATGGTGCCAGAGAAATTCAGGGATCATGAGTCTGAACCTCAATATTTCTGACACCAGTCCTGATTTGAGAGCTACTTAGTTGTCTTTTTCTTCAGTGCATTTTTTCTGATTTGCAAGAAGCAGCACAAAGCCACCTCATTGGAGATTTTGAAAAAAATGGAGAGAAAAATGATGTCTTCTCATCAGGGTGATTGGACTGAAAGAGTCACAATGGGAGCGTCATAATTTGTTATCTCTGAAGCAAAGCTTTACAGCCTGATCTTAAATGTGGTCAGATGTAAGAGATCAATTACTGGATTACCTTTCTCCTAAAATGTTTATGAACAGCAGCAGCAGTTGTTGTGGTAGTATGGGATTGGGACCAAAACTCGGGGGGCAGTGGGGAGGGGTTTTTTTCCCCTAAAAAAAAACAAAAACAAAACCTTTGTTCCTATGTTGTTTTAGTAGTAAAAAAGCAACCTACACATGCAGCTGCCATTTGTCTCAGTAGGAGAACACCGGGTATACTTGTGTGTACCCATAGCAGGCAAATCAAGATGGGTAGCCGTGTTATCTGTCCGTAGCAGTAGAAAAGAGCAAGAGTCCAGTAGCACGTATAAGACTAACAAAATTTGTGGTTGAATAGAGAGACTGCTGAATTGCAACTGATAATGAAGCTCAAGACAATGCATCCACCTGGACTGAATCGAGACAAAGGCTCCTATCTCATTACCAATGCTGATTTCTCAACACCCACTACCCCTCTGCATACCCCACCCTATTCAATCATGCCTGCCATTGTAATTCACCAGCTATTATCATTTGGCTTCTGCAATCACTCCACTCTCCAAGATATAAGGTCAGATGGACTCACTTTTTAGCTGTATCTGAAGAAGTGACCTGTAGCTCACGGAAGCTTATACCCTACCACAAATGTTGTTAGTCTCATAGGTGCTACTGGGCTCTTGCTCTTATCTACCATATCAGGCAAATAACAGTTCTAAGATGTGTTCACTTATATTGGGGGAAATGGCTTGAGGGGAAAGAGTTAACTTCTCTCTTAGCACCATGGTTCTGAAGCAATTTAAGAGTGTCTGCTAATTATAGGAATTTAATAACACAAACATAAGAACATATGAGGGACAGTGTGGTATAGTGGCTAGAGTGATGGACTAGGATCTGCGTGACCCAGGTTCGATTCCCTGCTCTACCATGGGAACTTGCTGGGTGATCTTGGGCCAATCACAAACTCTCAGCCTAGCCTACCTCACAAGCTTGTTGTGAGGATAAAATGGAAGAGAATGATGTAAGCGGCTTAGGTCCCCATTGGGGAGAAAGACAGTGTCTAAATGAAGTAAAAAAGAAGAAGAAGAAGAGTCCTGATGGATCACATCAGTGGTCCATCTAGTCTAGCATCCTGTCTCACACAGTGGCCAACCATTTACTATGGAGGGCCAACAACAGGACACAGAGCCTGAGGACTTCACCTGATGTTGTCTCCTGGCACAGATAATCAGAGGTTTAGTGCCTCTGAATGTGGAGGTTTCTTTTAGTCATTGTATCTTGAGACTTACTGATAAACTTAGTGCTAAAGACATTTAACATCCTGATGCATAACACATTCTGTCCAGTCCAAAGCTTTTGTAGATCGTTGGACTGTTTCTCACATGAAGTGGTACCATGTTCATGGAGTTGTCTTCTGTTTGCTGGTGTGTTGAGGTGGGTTTGGTACTGCATTTTCCTGGGTTTGGTGCGTCTGCTCCAGAGACTTTCCCCTTTGGCATCAGAACTGAGAGGGGTGGAGGTTTGGCGGTCACCCTGATACCTCTGCCTCTCTCTCCTCCATTCTGGGACTAGGAGTAAAAGTCTAGTGCTTTGTCATAGGCCTGTTCCCTCCTCTTCTTAAAGGCCTTGTCCCAGGCTGCATATGTTTGGCAGCTGCCCCAACCCTGTTCACAGTGTAGGCTAATTTCCAGGCACCTATCACATGGCACCTTGAGGGAGCCCCACCTTCTGCTGCTTCATCCCTTCCCTGGGTGATGTGCAAAGTGCTGCTCCAGCTGCCCAATCAGTTTCCAACCTGGTGATCAGCTGTAACACAGATCAAGGGTTTAAGAGCCCAGTAGCCACCATGCTACCTAGTGTCATGTCTCACCACCGTCCAGAGGAGTGGATTCTAAAGGTAATCCTTCACCTCTCACTGCATGGACTTAGGTCAGAGGGGCAGCCACCAGATCAAGAGGGGTATCCCCCCTTTCTAGCTTTTGAAGACCCAAAGTGGCAGCCAGTTGGGGAAGCCCTCTTGGCCAGACTTTGACAGCTAGGCTCACCTTCTCCATTATAAGCTTTTCGTGTATACAGAGAACATTCAGAGCTCCTTACCTAAGGCTTAAATAAACATGGTTGTTGCAGACATGGTTGTTTTAAAACGCTGGGCACTGCTGCACAGATAAAAAGTGGGGTGTGAGAATTAATTTCATGCGAAGAAGTGGTAGTGGATTGAAGGGTGTGGTGAACCCTTCACCAAGCTACCCCTTTCCCCCATCTTTTTTTCTAGCAGCAGTCTCCAAAACTGGAAATAAATTCTGCTGCTAGAAAAGAAGCTGGGAGAAAAGTTCTTTAGACCTTATCCACCTGTTTACTTTTCTGCTTTAATTGCCCACCTTATCCCACTTTAAACTTGCTTGGGACAGTCCACATTGTTATACATGAGTTTTACCACTGAAAGGTTACATAGATTCTAGATTTTGAAAGAGTACTTAATTTTTGTGTACAACGTCACATAACATGACGGCCCCATTGGCTTATGGTGGGATTTAGGGGTGTGCAAAGGAAAAAAACAGTAAATTTGGCTTAGTAATACTGAACTAGCGAAAAAAAAATTGTATTCCTTGAATTCCAAATTGATTCTCCAGTTCAGTTCAGTAATACAGAGCAAATTTGGTTAAGTTTGGCCACTGTTTCTAATGGGAAACTTAATTCAGGCTTATCTGGAAGCCGGGGGGTGGTGGTGGTGGTGGTGATTTTTGACCAAATTTCACCAAACTTGCAGGGTACCTACTTCTGGCTGTTAAAGATCCCCCAAGTTTCATAAAGATTGGACCCCAGGGGGTCATTTTATGCTCCCTTCCCCCCCAAAAAGGTGCCCTCAACCACTTTCCAATCTCCCTTATTCTCTGTGGAGAAAACTATCTGGGGACTATCCCAGGAGGCTGGGGATGAAATTTTGGAAGCAACTTTTGAGGGGACGTACTCCTGACTGTCCTCTAAACCCCCCCCCCCAAATTTCATAACTATTGGACTTGAGGATCTAGTTCTGTGTACCCCTGAACAAGGTGCCCCAAGCCATTCTATTTGTTTCTATTGTGGGGAAAAAGTACAAGCTGACTTCCACTGCAGAAACACGTGGAGCAAGGCTCCCATGGCCAGAGGCACATTCCCAAATACAAGCTCCGCATCAGACTGTCCCACAGAACCCAAGATGACACCCCCCAACCCCAGTTCGCCCTAAGCATGCTGACCAGCCACTCTCCTTTGTTCATAATGATGAGAACTTTTCCAAGTTCTTTCCCAGGGGCACATATGCACAGGGCAAGGATGTCACAGCTGTGACACGCTCTCAAATGCAAGCTCATCCCCAGGGAAGCCAAACAGAACCAAACTGACAGCCCCCTAAATAAAAACAGTACCCCCTTAGCAGGCTGACTAGCCACTCTCCATTGTTCCCTTTGAGGACTGACATCACACCAGAGAATCACCCAAACCAAACTGAAGCGAGGGGGACACTTGCAACTGAGCCCAAAAGAACCAGTGTCATTCACAGCAGCCAGGCACTGGGTTCAGCCAGTGGGGGAACACCACAAAACAGAACCAAGCAGTACCCAGCTACAAATGATGAGGGTGATACTCCTGCAACTGCCTCAGGAAAGAGGGTTTTATGAACCTTCTTGCTGTCACCAGAGGCCAAGTTCGTGAATGGCAACTGTGCTGGTGTGGGCCTCCTCTGTGCGGGTGGAGGGAGAGCCACAGCCCTCCCCCTCCCTTCCCCCTCTCTAGTCTTAGCCCTTGCCTTTCCCTCAGGGCCCCTCTCTGGTCTCCTGTCACTCATTGTTCTGCCCCTTGGTATCTACACTAACTAGTAACTAACTTTATTAAACAAATAAATAACCCACACAAATCACTTAGCCAAAAATCAGTCTTTTAAAAAACCTACCTACCTACTCTGAAAGCTTGCTTTTGAGGTCTAAACCTGGAGATGGACAAACAAATCTATTTTTAAAAGATTCTATTTAGGTATGTGGTGGCACTGTACTATCAAGCAGGTTAATTCCTCTTTAAGAATGAAGCTACCCCTGAACCCCAATCAACAAGTAAGCCTATGAAAAAAATTTACTTCTAATGTACCTGGCCTGTCTCCAGAGGAGCCAGAGAAAAAGGTGGTCAGGGGCCTAGTTAAATGTCACTAATGGGTGGCCTATTTATCTATCAAATTTGACTAATACCTGAACTCTTCTTAATTCCTACATAAGCCTATTAAAGAGGAAAAAACTTTGGTCCCTAAAAGCTACCAATTAAGTTTTGCTTCATAATATCTACAAATAGCTTATCTTAAAAACACTTTTTAAAAGTTTACAAGCCTCAGAATACCCAAAGTACACCCAAACACCACTAGGTGGTTTAAACTAACAAACTGAACAAAGCACCCCAGCGAACACCCCCTCCCCCTGAAGTAGAGCAACCAACAACCATTGAACACCAAACCAAACTTCTATGGTAACAGAAAACAGAACCCAGCAAAAAACACCAAGCCAAAAACTACTATAAAGAAAGAGCACCCCAAGCCTCCACCCTCAAAGAGCAGGTGCATTTAATAAAATTAACTTAAACTATAAAACACCAAACAACAAATCACCCACAACAGGATAAAACAAAAGACACCCCCTCAGAAGAATAAGCAGCAAAATGAACAGTAAATTTAACCAATTTCAAACCAAAGCCCCCATACACACAAAGCCAATTCAAAGTACTCCCACTCACAGCAAAAAAGCAGTTTTGAAAATGCAAAGTAAAAAAACCTTTCCCTTCAACCCTGCCCCTCCCAGACACCAGGCTAACCCTCTGCCTCTAAAGACAGAAAAAAACCCAGTGAGTCTATAACTCTCGACGCAGGCAGCAGCAGAATTCCCCCAGGTGCAGCAACAGGAATCCACTGGGCAACAGGATCCGGTCCACGCATCCAAAGCCTGACCACAGAGAGAGAGCCAGCAGCCAGTAGCAGGTAGCAGGTAGGCAGTGTCTCAGATCTCTTCAGGCACCCAGAGCACACCACTCAAAATGGAGGTTGCTCTGAGGCAAGCCTGCCTATTTAACTCCTTGCAGGGCAGTTCAAAAAAGGCAGTCTCCTTCTAGAGAATCCCATTAGCCAGAGAAGGAGAGCTCCTGCAAGGATTGGCCACTCACTCCCCTCCCCTCCTCCTTCCCTCTCCCTTCTGCTTCTGCCTCACTCCCCCCTTTCTTCCCCCTCCCAACTGGGAAAAGGGGCAGGAAACAGTGTTTCTTTGTTGTTCCTTAGCAAAGGAACAGCAAAGTAAGAGCCCAGCTGAAGTTTACCAAATTAACCCGAATTAATTCAATAAACTTCAGTTCAGTAATACCAAATCTGATTCAGTATTTCCTTTTGAGTTCGGTAGTATCAAATTTCACCAAATCAAATGGATTTTAGTATTTTTAAAGCAACTCAGAACCCGAATTGCACATCCCCAGTGGGATTGCTGTCTAGAAACAACAGGAGATTTACTTTGGAGTTGGACAATGTTCTATCTATCCACTCTACTTTTTTGCATTTTGAAGGTGAATTAAAATGTTTAATATTAAATTTCTTCTGCTGCTTTCAATATTTGTTAACACACAAGAGACTCACAAGGATTTGTGAGAGTATCTGTGAGAACTGGGTTTGAATCTCCTGCCATTGAAGCCATGATATAAATGTAATAAAATAAAATATTGTCTCTCCCACCACCACATTTGTTGCTTCTCTGAAAGTGCCTATAGCCTCTCCCATTTTCATGCTTCTTTCTCTCATTCCCACAAACCAGGCAGCCTACTTTTATCTACTCCCTTGTCTTCAGATATCCCTTCTTCATTCCCACTGGCAGCTTCTTCCACAGAAAACTCTGGTTCATTTGTGCATTGGTTGCCGCCAAGCTGGGACCCAGTTGCACAGTGAAGAACCCATAAGGATTTGAAGAGAGCACCTCACTTTCTCTGAATTGCCTCCCCACACTGTTTCCTCTTTCCCTCCAGCTACCAGCTCCCGTATCCTCTACCCTTTCCCTGCTTCTTTATCTCCTTCTCACCCACTCAGCAATCTATGTTTTATGGGCTACTTATCTTCAGCTTTATTATTTATTTACTTCATTTATGTACCACTTTTTTCCACAATAGGGACCTGACACAGTTGTCCTCACAACAACTCTGAGTTGCATTAGTTTATGAATGTGTGTCTCACCCAAGGTCTGAGCATCTATGACAGAGTGGATATTTGAACCTGCGCCTTCCAGATCCTGATCTGAAGCTCTAACTACTATACACCACTCACTTACGTAGGGTACTTGCTGATATACTGAAGCAAGCATCTAGTCTTGCATGAGTCATGCAAGTCCCATGGGGTCAGGGGAGCTGGTGGTTGCTGCCTGGCCTGGCCTCAATGAATCCTTGCTGAAGGGGCAAAACAGCCTTGGGAAGTGTCCTTCCCTCATCACCTTTTTTTCCTGAGAGAAACCAAGATGTGAAGGCTGGTAACACTTTTGTGGTTGCCTAGCAACTTCACTAATGGCCACTGAGTAGGCATTCATTTCTTAAAGCCAGAGGCACTGCTTCTGTAATGTCAGCAGGAGAGTTAACCCCTCCCCAAAATGTGTGCATGTGTGTTTTTACATTTCCAATTTTTCTGCAAACCTGAAGATTTCCTCTGGTTTGTAGGAAGATCTGTCTATTCATGGCCACAATCTCCAGATTTACATATTCACTGACGGGGCAACATTGAAAATTAGATATACTGATGATGTTCCAGTGCCTTTCATTAATGGAAGCTTCCAAAAGCATAAGAAAAATAGATTACACCTAAAACTTAGCTATGTATTCATATTGTATGATGTTTCAGCTAGCACAGTTTTGAAGAACAGAAGTTTGCTTTTGCTTGCATCAGTTTTCCTCAAGTCATTAAATCTTCTGTTTACGGAACATAGTGTGAATATTTAACCAAAGTCAGACAGCTGAGAAATATACTTTTCTCAATGATTTTCACCTTGCCCTTTACAGATGGCATAAAATCAGGTGTGTAAAGAGTTGAGAAGCTGAGTTGACATAAAAGCATTTTTGATTTATGAGTTGCAGATGATATTGAGTTGATCTGTTCACTGAAATTTTATTGCTTTCACAGATAACACAAATGATGCATTAAAAATTCTGTAGTTTTGTTCATGCCAGGTTTTGAAGACTGTATATCAACAGATGTTAAGATTATAAACACTGCTCTCTCTGCAAAGTTTTGTAAGTCCATAAGCATAAATTTGAGAGTTGTGTATTATTTCCAGTAGTGGGAAGAATAGGCAGATGCTTTGCAAATTTCGGTTAATTTGGCTCTGTGCCTTTTTCATGGGAAAAGCCTTTCATCTATATGCTGGGTTTTAAGTTACTATGTTATGAAATTGTTGTATAATGCTATGTTTAGAAATTCTGACAATTTCATATTAAACGTTATAAAAATGAGCTGGGAGATTTAAGCCCAGAAACCAAAGCTGGAGAAACATTGACATTTTCATGTAGCAACCTACTGCAGAGATTTAAAAAAAATTATATACTAATAGCCAAGTGGCCCTGTTCTGAGAATACTTACATCTAGAGGCTGCAGCCATGAATGGACAAGATAGGTCTTACACAGCTGAAAAATGCCCCAGGTTTGCAGAAAAATCTGAAATTAAAAAAAAAATACATTGGAAGCCCCCAAATGATAAAAGGACCACCTTTTTCTTGCTAGGCAACCAAAAGAGTTTAGCCAGGCTTGATTTCTGTCAGTAAATGGCGAGGGGAGGGGAGGGGAGGGGAGTGCGGAGGGCCCTTCCCAAAGCTGTTTTGGCTTTTAAGGGAGGACTCATTTGGACCAGGCACAGAAGCAACCACTGGGTGACTTGATACCTCATAACTTGCATGACTCACCCAGACCTGGCTGCTTCCTACTGTTGAACCGCAGACCCACACCCCAAAAATCAGTGTAGTGGTTAGAGTTTCAGAGTAGGATCTGGGAGACCCAGGTTCAAATCCCCACTCTGCTGTGTAAGTTCACTGGGTAACTTTGATCCAATTACACACTCTCAGCCTAACCTACCTCCCAGGGTTGCTGTGAGGAGGTGAGGAAAATGATGTAAGCTGCTTTGATCCTCATTGTGGAAAAAGTCAGTATATAAATGAAGTAAATTGAGAAACATAGGTGAAAATGGGGGACAGGTAAAAGGTAAGTAGTTTAATGGTATGGAGGCTACCAAGAAGAGGGAAAGAGAAAATAGTGTGAGGAAGGTGATACAGCGAAAAGTGAAGTGCCCCTTGCAAGTCCTTGAAGATTTTCTACCATGACATTGGGCCTGGCTCAGCCAGCTCCATGCAACTGGGCCACAGGAAAGAGGCTGCAGGTGAACACAGGGGGGCAGGTAAAGGTGAGTGGGAAGAAGAGAAGGAAGTAGGGAAGGGGGAGAGGCTGTGGGGGCAGGGAAGGGAAAGAGGGCATGGTGGGGGAGGGGATAATGAGATGCCCCACACAAGTCCTTGCAGAGCCTCACTTGTTTTTCTCAAATACCATTCTGATGTCTCATTAATGTCCATAGAATATTTGCCTTCTATTCCATAAAATTGGCCTTGTTATTTTATTGAGATATTGATATTGATAATTCTTATCCAAAACAGTTTATACATCAAAACAGTTCTGTGTTTTTTTGCATTGTGTTTGTGCCAGTAGAGAACCTTATCACTATGAGCAGGGTTTCTTGTATGTGTAATATACCCCATTTGTAGTTAACAAGTCAATCAGTTGACCAGTCAAAAATTTTATGAAGCCAAGAAAACCATAGTGTCTCTGGCAGCTTGTTTTATTTCATTACACTGTCCTGTGAGCAAGGGCATGAGTGAGGGCCCCTTGCTGGTCCTTCAGTTGTATAGGGCACATGGAAACAGGAATGAAACAATCATCACTAGCTTTGATCACTGCCTAAGACCACTTACATTCTAGTTGTATCTGAAGAAGTGAGCTGTGGCTTATAGGTGCTACTGGAATCTTGCTCTTTTCTACTGCTACAGATAGAATAACACAGCTACAAGTGACGAATGACACTTGAACAGCAAGTGGATTGAATGGAGTGCAAGTGAACAGGGAGAAATACACTTTCCCTTCAAGTGTCATTTGTCACTTGTAGCTTCGCCCTAAGACTTCTCATGATACTCATCTAGCTTGCTGGAGGAACTGGGGAGTCCCTTTCTACAAGTGCTCTGACTCTGTAATGTTCCTGTAGTGGGGCTCTGAGAACAGCTTGTCACTTGCCTACTTATTACAACTGTCTTTAAAAACTAATGTTCTGATTTTTTAAAAAATAATTGCTGTTACTTTGTTTTATTTCTGTTTTAATTTCATTTTTGATTTTTTTGTATGGGTGTAGGCTGACCCTAGTGATCCAGGGTAAAAGTCAAAGAAAAGAACTGTTCTTTTTGTTTTGTCACATTTATAGAAACTGTTCCAATCATTATTTAAAGTCTTATAATAATAATTCATCGCAGTGTTTAAAAAGTTTACTTCACTGTTTCACAGTAACAGTAAACTAATTGAGTTTTGTCATTAGCATAAATGTAGAACCTGCCAATTAAAGAATATTTTTGTTCTAATAATAATGCTTTAAATACTTGACCATTATTTGTCAATTTTCAATTGGTCAGTTGATCCCATCTCTTTTGACAGTTCAAATGCTAAATAATCTGGTGGTAAAAACTGACCATAAGACAGAATCTTGCTCAGTCTGTGGTGAATACTAGTCAATGTTGGAATGTTAAGTCTCCTTTGAGCTACCTATACGAGATTTCCACCTTGGAATGTCAGACATGAAAAATATATTTCTAGAAGTAGTGACAAGAATGAAATACATGAGCAGAATTGGTAGCCATTTGCTAGACTGCTTTGTGCAATACTGATACTATGGTATTGAACCTTGGCTCTGCTTACATTTTTGGAAAGATCACTTTCTTTTTTAAGAGAGAGGATGCAAAGAATAGGAATTGAATATATGATACTTTCTTGATATAATTTGTATGTAGTTTAGAGATGGGCACGAACTGGGAAAAAAATGAACCATGTGATTCGTAGCTCGTCAAATTTCACGAACCATGAACTTTCAGGAACCTGCCCCTGGTTCGTGAACCGGTTCATTTGGTTCTTGAAAATGTCGCATCCGGGTCAGAAAAAAGATCACTTCCAGGCCAGCAGAAGGTCACTTGCAGGCCTGAAGAAGTTCACTTTCGGGTCAGCAGAAGGTCTGCAGGAAGTTCACCCCCTGTTGCCTAGGAAACTGATTGATTGGCACCAGGCTATCTGCAGTAATGAGCCAAAAACCGAAGCAAACGAACCAGTCTAAAGTTCATGGCGATTCGTCAGAAATGAGATCTGACGAACCGTGGTTCGCGAACCACAAACTGGCCTGGTTCGTGCTTAATTTTGGTTCGTATTTCGGTTCGTGCCCATCTCTAATGTACTTTTTTAAGTGTAGATACAAATATATTTGAAGATAGATTACTATCTATGTAGATTAAAACATACTTCATTTAAAAAGCAAAGTAATGAAGAACAGATTATGCAGCATCCACCAGGCCTTTTTTTTCTTAATGTACTCAGTAAAAATCGAAGTATTCATGATGATGGAATTCTGTAACTGGAAATCCAGTGGCTCTAAACTCCAGCAACAGTGTGTATGCAACAGTGTTATTGTGAGAGGTTTAATGCTGATTTGGGAATGAAGCACTAGGGAAACTTCCCTAATTGAAAAGCCTTTTCCCCATGGTTTGCTTTATGGTAGGGCAAAACAAGATAAGCTTAAAGTGGCCTGGAAGGCCATTTTTGATCAGGAAGGTGTAAGGGCCAGACTCAGCAGTTCACACTTCTAAGGATGCCAAGCAACTCTCAAAGGCCTTCACTATGGGTAGTAGGAGTTCTTTATTGATCAGTTGCCAGTATCGTACACTGACTCCAGGAATAACGGTTGCAGGCAAGCATCTACATATATAAGCTTTCCCCGTGTGGGCAGTTTCAAACCTCCACCCCCTCCCCCATGATCAGTGAAGTGGGACAATTCCTAACCTTTCCCCCTTTCTCTAACTGTCAGCCAAGCAGGAAAAAAACAGGGATGATGTAGTAGTCTCCAAGGTAGGCGCCTCTCTCCAGGGAAAGAGAGAGGACTCAGAGAAGTTTACAGATAACGGTGGGAACGTGTTCCTCCCTGGCATAGTTTCACACCCCAGGTTCAACTGAGAATGCAAGTAACATTTGCTCCAACATGTATTCATAACATACAGCACAAGCACACAGTAGGCACACCAGGTATGACTAGTGATTGCAAGCACCTGACAACACCCTCCTTTTCCCAGCACTATGTCCATGATCTCTGGTAGGCCCCCATGTGGCTGCATGTTAGGCCAATTTACATGTTTGGAGATCCAGTCACAAAACTCCAGCGTCATGTGTAGTTTGGTTCTAAATGTCTTCCAAAAACCTAAATTAGCAAAGGTCATACTTCCAGATTGTTGGAGATGAGGCATCTTTCTGTTTTATATCACCATTGTTAGTTTCATCTTGCATCCTAGATTTTGAGAAGAGTCATTTTCCAATACTGGATTTAATCACAAAAGGAATTTCCTTCAGAATAATGTTTTTGACTGGAAAGATCTTTCTTACAGCTTTTATAGGATGCACGGAATATGATCATAGTTGAAAGGGTAGAGGAAATGGTGCTTCTTGGTTTTGTAACCTTTTTTTGCAGTTTCCTTCTTTCCGCAGTATTGTTAACCAGGTTTCCTGTTTATTTTGGCCAAATAGCAATACAAGAGAGAAAGATATTTAGAAAAAAGGGGGCAAATGAAGAACTACAGAACTAGCTGGAATACTTCAAGGCAGTTTACAAAAACTACTATGTTTATTAAATAAAGGCTTCAAGCTAAAGACTTTCTTTAGCTTTTAGTATAACTTTTCTGCTTCTTACATCTGATGTGAGAAAGTAAACTGTGTGTATGAGTGTCAAGAGTGTATTTAATATTTCAGATTAGTGAGTATTCATGTTCTGAGGTTGCTAGTTTTATTTTAATATGCATGATAACATTACACCTTATCTTTATTAAATGCATGAATAATAATTTCATCATGTTAGTCTGTGGACAGGTTGTCAAGCCAATTATACAAGGTAGTAAATTTGAGCGCGCCCATTGTATCAAATAGAGCTTTATGGAGTGAAGATCTTTGAAGGTTACTGCCTTTATCTGCAGATATCCTGAACCTTAAAAATGTTGACTGTGTCCTTTTATCTTCTTTCTGGATATATATTTGTAAAAATAAGACTTGTACAATATGTGAAGACACCTTTTGGAATATATTAAATGGCAAGTCTTGCATAAATGTCGACTCCCCAGCATCTCTTACAATAGTCAGTAAAAATCTCAAAAGCAAATAGGCTTTTATGTCTTATCAAAATATTTGTGCAAATGCAGCATTTTTTCACAATCTGAGTCAACATATTTGAAGGTCTGTCTCTCCCGGTATGGCCTTTGCTCAAGTAAAGTGTTTCTGAAGATAGAAGGATTTGTGTGTGTGGACTGCAATTTTCTTGCCTCCCCACTCCTGCTGCAGTCTGAAATCCTGTTCCTGGTGGATCCTCTGTCTGCAAGGGAGATAGGGAGTCATTTTTGGCTTCCTTAGGAGGAGAGAGGTGGGAAATTGTACTACGCTAGCAGAAATCCACCCACAGAGATGCCATTCTGGAGCTAGGCCATGATCCTGTGGACCACCTCAGATCTGCTTATCAGTTTCTCCTCATTGTCCACTTCATTCAGAGGGTTCATTTGTTTGGCATTTTCAGCTATTGCTCCAACTCTCTAGAACCATTTACTGGAGGATATATATACAATTTTTTTGTTGGCTTTTCAGAGGATGTGCAAAATACTTCTCTTTCAGAGAAAGGAGACTATGGCCTCAGTCTAGGAATTTCTTTTCCAAATGACCAAATAACTGTTGCTTTGTGACACTTCACATAGAAGCCAATTGTGTTGAGGAAATCTAGCCTCCACACCCAGGTCTGTTCTTGAGGATGTTAGGCCTCAAGTCGATAGCAAGCTCCTAAATTTCTCTGCCACAGTATGGAAAGGAAGCAGGCAACCTGAGAATAATGCCTCTTAGCAACAATAGGTCAGAGTGGACCAGATGGATCTGCTTCTGTAAAAGATTTGCTTTCTAGTCTGAACAGTAAGGGGAATCTGTCTGCAGTAAAGATTCTTCAACTTTCCTTGCCTTTCTTCTGAACTTGGAGGAAGCTTGGCCTGGCAGCGACTCTATATAATGGGATGATTTCTGCATAAGGATTCTAGTTTCACTCTGTTCTTCTACTGCTCCTCATTTAGGGTTGCCAGGTCCCTCTCCCCTCTCATCGGGAGAGTAGGGAACCTGGCACTTACCTTGTGTTGGGCACAAGGTCCTTGTTCACACATATGCAAAGCGTGTGCATGCCCTGGGGCTGATGCGGTGATGTCACTTCTAGAAGTGACATCACCGCATTGGCTGCGCAAGCACTTCCACACACTGCATGGGGCCTATTCAACCTGTTGGGACCCAAATTGGCCCCAAGTGATGCACAGGAACGCTCCCGTGGCTGGTGCGACAACGTCACTTCCAGAAGTCATGTTGCTGCTCCCCCATGGAGCATGTATACAGGTTTCCCTGGATGCTTGCCGGTAGGGGGCAACCTCTGGGGGGCTTGCTACCTCCTGCCAGTTGCTAGGCAATTGGCAGGCAAGGTGGCAAATCCCCGGAAGTTTGCTCACCACTGGTGGGCACCTGGGAACCCTATCCTTACTCCCGAACTCCTCCAAAATACTGTATCTCATAGTATTCTCTGCACACCTGGGAAATGTCAGGCCTTTGTTCTCACTAGACCCTCTTGTAGTCTCCCCTCTTGCCCCCCCAAGCTGCTATTTGGGAGATTGGCAAACTTTCTCCAATGACATTTGAAGTGAGGAACTGCTGTTACAAGATGGCATCCCCATATATGCACAGGCCTTTTTAGATCTCAGATTACTAATTCTGCAAAACTACAACTATTGCAATTTTGAATATTTTAAACATTGAATATCTTAAACATAGAATCTTAACTTGTAGGAGTTGTTTTCGCTTCATGCAGAACTTAGAAATGTTCAGCTCAGGAGGGCCAGGCTTATTTATGTATCTGTGAAGCATCAGTTGGCTAACTAGATAGCCCTTGCCAGGAACACTAGTCTCTGCTTGTTGTAACCTTCACATTTGGTACAGTTTCTTGACATGAGCTTTTTTTTTTAAATGAAGAAAATATTTACCAAAAGGTGGAATTGTATTTTTGCTATAGATTTTAATTAATTGGCCCTTTTTTTGATTTAACCAGCCTTTTAACTTGGATCAACTAACAGTGTAATACTGAATGCTTGAGAACTTAATCAATGTTTATACATTCTTTTTTCAGTTTCTCAGGGCATCATTTTGTCTTCTCTGTTGATCAAAGACTAGAAAATTTGTTTTTATGGGCATAGTCAGAATATTTCATAGCTGTCTTGCATATTTAATCTCTCGGCTCCTTGACTGAAAAATGTCCATGCCTTTTTATGTACTGAAAACATAATATCTTTTAGCGTACAATCTGCAGAGTTAAAATGAATTTTATGTCAAGTTCTCAGTTGTGGACCACATCTCTACCTTTTATATGTCACAGTGGCCTTATGTTTCCCCTTTCCATTGTCTTATAGTGAGGTCATTTCTAGTCCTCTGAGAAATTTTATTCCCAGCCAGATGCAGCCCATATATTAAAAGTAGCACCTGTGGCTAATATCACAGCAGCTTACCATAAATTTACATGGTAACCAGGATTATATCTGTCAAGACTGTTAGAAATGTCTAGATTTAATTTGATTTCCAGTATTTGAAGGGGTTCTCCTAACATTTTGCTTCATAACTATATTTTTAAAGTTTTAAAAATCGCTCTGTTAAGTTTTTATAGCACTCCAAGCGCCCATTAAGTTGATTTGTTAAATGGAGGTCAGAGTAATGCAACTTGGCTACATTAGGATCGGAAACAAACCCATTTGTGACAAATTTAGTCCTTGTGTGTGAATCTTCTTGGAGGCACACCAGTGATTAGTTTCAGGTGTAGTTTATGTCAGTTGTGTTTAAACTCACTCAAAAGAAGAGCACTGAAGATCTGATAGTAATGGCAGATTGACAGTTCAAAAGCCAAGTCAATTTTCATTGATTTTTTTTTTGGTCAATTCATTGTTTTAAACATTGCTGCTGACTAGTTTCCCCTTCCTTACACTATTGCATTTGATTACCGTTTGAATGAATTTTATATCCATCTTGGTAGGGCCTGTGTTTTTCATATGCTGTTTCCTAAGCTGCCTCATTTCCCATTATCCTCTGAGTCCTCTGCCATATGCTGTGATTTGTGCACCTGCAAAGTTTATAATAGTATTTCTTGGGGTGGTTAGGTTGATGGGTACCTCTCTACATATAAGAATAAAATGGCTGATTTGCTATAAATCAGGATTATTTATGAGCCATGTTTCAAAGTGAAGAAAAATGTCTGTATTTGAAAGTGGTGGTTGAATATTGAACTTGTGGGTTTTGTGCCTGTTTCTGCTTATTTCTTCTAAGAAAAGCTGGTGATAAAATTTCCAGAGTTCAGAGATACCAATTCACAGGTGTAATTGTATCAAAACTTTAGTGCATAAATAAAGTGTTAGTACAAGTCCAAGCATCCATAGTAGAAAAAAATGTAAGTCTGTTGTGACCAGATCCTCTTTTGGTTTATAACATCTGAGGAATAGATGCAATTTTGCCCTGTCATCTTCTGAACAGAAAAAAATGTTGCCTCAGAAGGATACCTGTGAGTCCTGGATGCTATCAGTCCATGTTTTAACATGGTCCTAAGTGCTAAAAAGCTAATTAGTTGATGAAATTTCAGTATTAGAAGGACTTGTAGCCTTAGTTAATAACTAAAGTCTTTGGGAAAATATTGGAGGTCCTTTTTACTATCTGTGTTTCTAGAACTAGGGTAACAACTTGTTTGGTACAGAGAATCATGCTGGAAATTTTTGCCAACATATTTAAACTGACGTGTACCCATGAGGGATGGAAGTTTTAAGAAGTGAAATCTGGGATCCTCATGATCAGGATCACATGAACTGCACAGAGGGATGTCTCTCTGTGTACGGGGGGGGGGGCAGGGGAAGAAATCGGGGATGGAGAAGAAAGCCAGAGGATTCATAACTGACACATTTCATACTTTCTATATTATATATGTTCAAAATCATTAGATTTTCTCTTAGCTGTACCTCTCCTATTAATTGTTAACTATGTGATATTTATATTATTACAATTAAATAATTGTCAGATAATTATAAGTAGTTCTACCCTTCATCCAAGAAGAATAGAGTGGTTTTTAGGCTCACAATAGCCCTGGGAGTTGGATAATGCTGAGAGATAGTGACCTATCTAAAGCTGACAAGTGAGCTTCCTTCTGAACAGGTATTTTACCCTGGGGTTTTCACAGCCAAAGCCAACCCTAACCACTGTACCATACTGACTGTCTTTATCGCTCTTACATGCACAGTGTCTTGGAATTTACTGTGACTCTGGCAACTCAGGTTTGGGTATATTGATTCTGCTGTATCCAAAATAAATAGAGCCAAGAAGTTTTCATTTTACCTACACTTTAGTTCTTAGAAAAACATTTTAAAGGGTATTATAGGTTTAATAACTTTTATAGGTTTATACTTATTTTCCACTGAATCTTAAGTATGTGTGAAAACATTTGAGTATAATTCAGAGAACGGTGTGACTATATTTACCATTTTTCTACGGGAATTTGCACATACATTTTGTGAACAACATCTTCCACATTTTTCATTAAATATGCTATATTTTGAAATTCAGGAGGGTTGCCAATTAAACTTTGCGTTCAGTGGTTCAAGGAAAAAACGCAAAAGATCCATAGATATATATCTCTTGATTGCGACCTCTGTCTTTACAACTTTTTTTGAAAGTGCTAAAAGTGATCTATTTAATTTGCTGATTTTAAAAACCTAGTTATTTTATGCCCACCCCATCGCTCCTTTCAGCTGGTAACAAAACCAAGTCCACAAGTACTATATAATTGCTAGATTTTGTGAACATTTTGTAAATTCAGAATTGGTCATTACATTCAAACAGAGATGGGGGAACATATGTTTCAGTCAATTACAGAAGGAAGGCAGCCATTTATTCTTAATTTGAACTGCTGAATACTAGTATGATGGCTTGATTAACTAACATTTGGAGTTCTGCCATGTCTGAAATACCCATCTCTGTTTATTCAATCTGTAGCATGTATTCTTTTCGGCTGCTTTCAGTTGTACAAGTATGACTAAGCCTTACATTGCCTTTTGTCTTCCAGTATCTCACTTAGACATTTATTTTAAAAAATGTTAATGAATATTTTGTCTTCTAGATTTGATGAACACTTTGGATAAATATTTGGCATCCTGGAGGTAACTTGTAGTGCAGAGAACATCTAAATCTCTTTAACAGCCTTCATCTACTTTGAAATCACAGCCATGAACAAGTTAATAAAAACTGTGTGTAGTGGCTTTTCCTTTCTCTCTAAAAGCATTTTTTTTAAAAAAAAATCATACTCTGTAATTAAAATGGACTCTGGCTGGTAAAAAGGTAAAAAAGGAGAGGGGGAAAAACTACAATTATACCTATTTTAAAAATTAACCATTACTTGCCAAAAGAACATCAAACCCACTTAGCGGACATCCGTTAATCCAGTGGTTAGCTGTTTCAGGCTTTAATGCACACTGTTTTACACGTTAACGGTTTTGAAGTTCCAGACCAAGGCTGACCTTTCACATCTGCTCCTTTCACAGTAGGAATCTCCACTTACTGCTTCCTGTCAGAGTGGATTACAGTGACAAAGTGCAGAGCTTGTGCTGGCTGCAATTTCGTTTTTGATCAGAATTATTTCTTTCACAAACAATCACATTTGCTAAAATGTTACATCTGCTCTGAAAAACCACTGGCAGCCCCATAGTTTATCAGTTGGGATGCAAGTACAGTTTTTCATTTTTATCTTTTCATAAAGCTGTAAATCAGCTTTATGTGCATTTGCTAGGGATTTCTATTCTTCGTTTTTCATCTCCATTTTCTGTTTTCAGTGGGCTAAGGATGAAAACTTCCTAATATATCAAAGTAGCATGTGCCTGTCTAAAACTTTTGGGAGAAATTTAGGTGATTTTTTTCTTAAGGACTTGTGGAGTTTAATTTTAGATATATCTCTTATAATGTGTTATACATCTATATTACCTTAAAGCAACTGCTATTATAATACACTGCTGCTGTTTTTGAAACGTAATAGACCAACATATTTCTCTACAATTTTGGTCATATACTTTGTTGGCAATTTAATTATATTTCCCAAATACATGTTCCATATTTTAAATTGCAAAGTAGAATGAAGGGTAATTTCCTGTGGTTTTACGTTATTTCTTTGAGAAGAATAATAGTAGAAAATATAAACGTCCACAAGTAGATTCTTCACTGAAAGGGCCATACATATCACAGAAAGGGCCATGGAATATTTCTGCATGTGCAGTAGTCCTTATGTAGAAGTACTGAAATTACTCGTTGTTGTCTTGTGCTAAGTGAAAGTGCTTGTATCCACATTACCTTTTCTATAAGTGCAAAATATAGCACAAGGTATATCTTTTGGTACAATTAAAAAACAAATTAAATAAAATCTCTTGAACTGTCTGTTGTATATTCCTTTGCTCCATATGCACATTCATTAAAATGATATTGAAGTGATATATGTTGTTGCAGTCCTTGTCCAAGTGGAGCCGTGATAAGTGGTTCCTTTCCACTCAACATTGGTGGATCCACCCCATATTTCCTTTTACTGGGATTGGATGTATATTACAGTGACCCTGAAAGTCATGGTATGTGTTGTTCTCTAAATGCAAACCCATTTCTAGAACTATAGATTCATAAATGAGTATTATAAACTAGGACTATGAACTAACAACATTGGTACTTGATGTATTGGCTATTATGACATTAATAGATGCATGTATTTAAATACCGACACAAATTGCAGAATCTCAATGAAGGTGGCTTTTGAGACACTTTGAGAAAAGTGAAAGCTTTTCTTGAGAGTAACAGTGCAATCCTAAGCAGAGTTACACCAGTCTAAGCCCATTCATTTCAATGGGCTTAGACCGGTGTAACTCTGCTTAGGATTGCTCTGTAAAGCATCTTACAAGTTCAGATTACATTCTAGTTTTGGGTAGAGGCTTTCTTTTTCATCATATTTAACACAGGAAATAATGTATGGCTATCTTTTGTGTAGAGTACATAGCAGGAGAGGGGTTTTTTTTAAAAAAAATGTTCCCAGATCCAAGAGTTTTTCCTCCTTCTTGTAATCATCTCAGTTGGTTACCTGGGAAGGGACAAATTTTTAATTTTATAATTAGTGTTTTAGTTGAGTGGTTAAAACCAAGTACAATGTTCAGTCCTAACAAAACCAAGCCACATTTATTTCAAAAAGTATAGCATGTTATATTCCTTTGTACTAAATGAGTTGAGGTGTACCAAACCCTTTCAATGCAGCTCAAAGTATGGAAATTGAGCTAGGTACAAGGCTTTATTAATCAGAAAAAAATAATGTGGCATACATTTTCAATAACATGATTTGGATATAGAAGATTGTTTAAACAGTAGGAAGAAAGAATTAAATTTCTAATTTATCTGCCCTTGCTAGGCTTGGGGTCCAACCAACCATGAATAAAGTAAGTTTGCCCAAGGGATCTTTGAAAAGAGTCCAGGAGCACCTTTAAGACTAACCAACTTTACTGTAGCATAAGCTTTTGAGAATAATCACAGTTCTCTTTGTCAGATGCATGGAGGGTCAGGTATATAGGGGGAGGGGGGAGTAGATGCAATCAGTGGCTTCTGATAATGGGATCCTCCTCCCCTCTCCACCTATATATCTGACCAGTTTCTTCTTACCCTCCATGCATCTGACGAAGAGAACTGTGATTCTTGAAAGTTTATGCTATAGTAAAATTGGTTAGTCTTAAAGGTGCTACTGGACTCTTTTCTATTTTGTTACTACAGACTAACATGGCTAACTCCTCTGAACCAAGGGATCTTTGCCACTATATCGCTGTAGTCCCCTGTGCCCCCTAAAAAGCTGCTCGTGAGGATGAGGGGACCTTCTGGAATGGTACAGGATTCAGTATGGGGGAGAGGCTGAAGTGCTAAGGAGGAAATCTGGAAACCTCTCCCCTGTGCTCAGATCAAGAGCTTCTACAAGTGAACCAAGTGAGGGCTTCAGGCAATTATTCCTTTATGTTGCTGCCCCCCAGGCTACATCTTGTGCCATTCTGAAGCCTCTCAACTTTCAGGAATGAGTTTTGGGTAGCATGCGAGACCATTGTAGACAAGGGAACACAACAAAAATCTCTTCTGTGAATTCCACTTTGTTTGCAATTGGTTAGATCCAAGTCAATATATTCCAACATACTTAAGAAATTACCTGCTCCATGAAAATACTGGATAAAAATACATGAAGAGATGCAAAAGATTCTCAAACTCAGATTTGAATTAAATCTGAAAAGCATACTCTTAAATATTTTACCAACAAATCTGAGAAAAGAACAAGGAGATCTCTTCCGTTATATGGTGGCAGCAGCAAGAGTATTTGCAGGAAAATGGAAAACCGATGCTTGTCCTGGTCTCCCAGAGTGGAGAGATAAAGTTTATGAATATGCTTCAATGGCAAAACTAACTACTTACAAAATAGGCCAACAACCGACTTCTGGAAAAAATGGATTTCTTTGATTATTTAGGTTAAACTAATTGATACAGTAGCTTAGAGGGGAGGGAAGCGAAGAAGAGTGAAGGAGAAATGTCATGTCATGTATCTAGGCTCAGGGAAGCCAAATATGTAATAATTACTTTATTAGCTTAAAGAAATTTAAAGATACTGCTTGTTTTATTCCCAAGACTTTTATAAATGTATTGTTTATATACTTATCAGTTGTATAAGATGTATAACTCTCAAATTATTGTTTAATTTAGAATATGTATAACTTTTATACTATGCACTTCATTCTATTTTCTTTAAATAAAATTCTTAAATTAAAAAAAAGAAATTACCTGCTTGCATATATATAAAAGATGGCAACTGCATAAAGGAAACTGGTTCTTATTTTGGTTTTCTTGATGCATTATTTTAATTAGGTTCTAATGTCTCCTAAAATTTATTTAGCTCTAAAATACATATGAATGTTATCCATACATAGTTCAAATTAAAGATGTTGCTGAACTAGTATTTACTGTCACCAACATCCATATGTAGCTCCCAGTAATCTACCATCTATCTTATTAGTAATGATAATTCCCATATATACTGTAATAATAATATTAGATTTATATACCACCCTTCAGGACAACTTAATGCCCACTCAGAGCAGTTTTCAAAGTATGTTATTATTATTCCCACAACAAAACACCCTGTAAGGTGGGTGGGGCTGAGAGAGCTAGAAGCTGTGACTGACCCAAGGTCACCCAGCTTGCTTCAAGTGGAGGAGTGGGGAATTGAACCCAGTTCTCCAGATTAGAGTCCCGCTTTCTTAACCACTACACCAAACTGGCTTTCTCACTACTTGAGACATATGCAACTTATTTTGAAGTAGATGTATGATGATGAGTATTGAAGAGTCTGTTGTTTCTAGTTTTTAACTTGATATCAAATTATGTCTTTGAGACTGTTTTGGTCCAAATAGAAAATAAAGTTTTGTAGAAAATAAGTTTATTATTTTTTCCTCCACCTCATTTGCAAAAACTAAGACATATACCGTAAAGTAGCATAGGATATACCAGTTTGCATCTCGCTTTCTTTCTAGTATTGGGTGTATTTGTAATTTTGTTTGTAGAAAACAGGTATTTATACTTTAACATGTCATAAATATACCCAACAGTACAATTTTATATGCTAAGTTTAAGTCATACATTTTATGCTGTTAAAATAATAAAGTAAGTGATTCGGTTTCGCTTTCTCAGCCATGCCGGACGCTCCTCTTGGCAGGTCCGGGAGGAAACGACTGGGCACCCTGACCGGGCGGCTGATCTGCAAGGATTAGCCCCCAGGACTCCCAGTTAGGGAGGCAGGGTCCGGGACGCTGCGGGAAGAACCTCCCGGAATCAATGCGGGGGGGGGGAATTGCCCGTTTGTCCCTATGGAGGCCGGCAGACGTGCGCGGCGCCTTGAGTGCCGCCGGGCAACGAGAAACGGCAAATAAAAGAAACAGGCGGAAGCCTGTAAACAAGCGAATCCCTTCTGTTCTACAAGCGTTTGTGAAGGAGAGGTTGATCTGAAGAAGACTCGCTCTTCCCCTTCGGTGAGTTCCAGGATCTGGCTGGCGCCCCCCCCCCCCAATGGCAGCAAAGAAGCAAAGTCCCGCTCTCGGTAAGTCAATCTCGGCTACCTTACAGAAGGGAGAGTCGTTCGAAAAGTTGGTGCGCAGGGCGGTGGTGGAAGCCATAAAACCCTTTGTTGACAAGCTGAACGAAACTGATCAAAGGGTGGGCTCAATTGAAAGCGAAGTGAAAACCATTAAGGAAGTAGCGGGGGGGGCAGAGAAGTCTGCTCTGGAAAGTGCGTCACTTGTGAAGGCTACGAAAAAAGAGCTGAAGTTGGTGGAGAACCAGCTGATCGGGCTACAGGTGGAATGAATGCAGACAACTTTGCGTCTCCAAAATGTGAAAGAGGAGGAAAATGAGGATCTGTGGGATTTGGTCTCGGAACTACTGGCGACACCCGCGAGGACAACTAAAGAAGAGGTTAAAAGCGCCATTTTGGAGGTCCGTCGGGCTTCTTCAAAATATGCAACAAAGCGACAGTTGCCTCGCGAGATCATTATTGACTTTTCATTTAAAAAGATTCGGGACACTATCCTATATAACTCATACAATGCAGATTTGGACTTTATGGGTCTTAAAGTCAAGATTTTAAAGGACGTTCCATTTCTAGTCCGGAAAAGACGTTTTAAGTACAAAAAGTTCGCAGCTCTTCTGAGGGACCATGGAATAAAGTATAAATGGTTACTTCAGGAAGGAATATGGTTTAGACATAAAGATCAAGCCTATAAGATACTATCAGAAGATCAACTAAAGGATTTTGAGGATAAAAACCCGGAATTCCAGTGTACCAAGAACGAAGAAAAGGAGAAGCCTGAGGGGGGGGGGGGAGGAGAGCACCGCAGCTGCGGTTGCACAGAGAGAATTGCGTCCGGGACCCAGAAGGGGGAGGAAAGTTTAATTAGAATTTGAAATGTGTAATCTGTATGATTAACCACCCCATCATCATTTTATTGAGCTATTTTTCTCTATTATGGCAGTATGAAGGGAAAACATTGAAGTGTAGTGTTGAATGTAGTTTATCCTTCCCTTTATGTCCCCTTTTCCCCGCCCCTTCCCTTTCTCTTCATCCTTTTCCTTTCCTTGTGATAGTCTTGTGTAGTGTTATTGTAGTGTTGTGTAGTATACTGAAAAATAAAATTTATAAAAAAAAATAATAATAATAAAGTAAGTGTAATCTTGATAAGTATATATTTCAATTTCGTGCCAAAATGCTTGGATTTCCCCCCAAATAGAAATGGAAAAAAGTTCCCCCCTCCCCCCGCAGCTTCCAAATTTCTGAAAATTTATCTCTGATGACATCCCATGAACTAGGATGAGGCAAGAGCCAGTGTGGTGTAGTACTTGGAGTATTGTACTTGGATCTGGGAGACCAATTCAGATACCTGTGCTGCTGTAAAGCTTACGGGCTGACCTTGGGCTAGTCCTCTGTCTGCCTAATCTATATCATAGGCTTTTTATGAAAGCAAAATTTAGGAGGGGCAACTGATCTCTGCCACCTCGAATTCCTAGGTGGAAGGGCATAATAAATAACTAAATAAAAGACATCTGCATGAAAGCCTGAGGCTGTACATTGGTAGCCTGACATAGGAGGCATCAGAGGAAAGTGTAAAATTCAACGTACATTATATAGTCTGAGTGTAGTAGCAGTGATTTGTGTCCGTTACTCTGGCTTCGTCAGGGTTCTCATTGGAGTTCTAGTTGGTATTTATTAATCTTACAGGGGCAGCTCAATCTTATGCTCTGAGGCAGCGTCGTCGCTCATGCACTGATGTAAATGGGGCGCCATTCAACAGCTTCCTATGGACTTCTGCAGGAGAGTCCCACCAGCGCCCAAGTGCGACAAGACGAGGTGCTGCTGCTGCCAGGAGCGCCTGCCCGCTGTTCCCCTGACAACCCAGCTCACACCAGCCAATGGCCGTACCCCTCCTCTGTCATCCAAGCGAGGGGCAAGCAGTAGCGCAGCCAGTGGGGAAGCCACGATCCCTGCTGCCGTCAATAGGCCCCCCTTCAGAAACCAGGCATCCCTGCCAGGGAGGGGGCAGAGGTGACAGTAAAGGTCCAGATTGAACACCCAGCCTCTCGCCCGTCCAGCCCCCATTTCCGATGAGGGCCAGGCTGGTGGCTGCAGCTTGGTGTGCATGCAAATCCATGCCGCCGCCACCACCACCACAAGAAACAGGTTCCCCCGCCCTGAAAAGTAGGGCCAGATAGTAGGGAACTGATCTCTGTTGCCTGGACATCAGTTGTAATTCTGGGAGATCTCCAGCTACCACCTGGAGACTGGCAAGCCTAAGTAGTCCCCAGGTTCCAGAGAAGCAGGTGGGGGGAGGCGGGGTCTTCAATGAGTGACGGGAATACCCAATGGGAACCATGTGGGAGGCCTGGAGGCCATTTGGAAGCGAGGGGAATGAAAAGCACCCACAAACTTGCTGTGGCGCCACTTGAACACATCACTGCATCTCTACAATGCGAGAACGCTGGTTGGACCTCGGCAGCCATGCCCCAGTACTGGGGAGATGCCCTTCCCCACCGTGGACTGACAGGCCCTTCCCGTGCCAGATTGCCCAAGTCCATCCCTGCTTCCACAAACACAGCCCCAACCCCCTGGCAGAAACTTCCCATGTGCAACGACCATCTTCCTGGCTTATCAGATGCCAGCAGCTCAGACTATCAGAGAATGAAAGTCCTCAGTGCCCCCCCATCCCCGCAGACATTCATGGGCCACAGTTCAATTCCCATCCACTGCCTGAAGTTACATTGAGGGGAGGAAGGGGGCAGGGAGGCTGGCCGCTTGATACATTTGCGGGGATGTGTGGGATGACGTGTGACGGAGTTGAGAAGGCGACTGCAGACAATGTCAGTCAGGCATGCAAACACAGAAGTTTGGTGGTGGTTGTGGATTTTCCGGGCTGTATAGCTGTGGTCTTGGCATTGTAGTTCCTGACGTTTCGCCAGCAGCTGGGACTGGCATCTTCAGAGGTGTAGCACCAAAAGACAGAGATCTCTCAGTGTCACAGTGTGGAAAAGAAGTTGGCAGGTAATTTATATCTACTCAGGAAGGTAGGGTTGGGCTGAGTCATCCTGTAAGAGTTTCCCAGGGTGTGGAATGCTAATGGAGTAAGGCTTCGCTGTATCCTGAGGAGGCTCTTTTGCATATGGATTGGTGCTTGATATGCTAATCTTCTCTGCAGGGCTATTGTCGGGTATAGAGTATTTTGTTAGCCTGGTGTTTTTCAGGACTGGAAACCATGCTCTAGTCATTCCTTAAGGTCTCTTCTTTCCTGTTGAAATTGTGCTTATGCTTATGAATTTCAATGGCTTCTCTGTGCAATCTGACGAAGTAGTTGGAAGTGTTGTCCAGTATTTTAGTGTCCTGGAATAGGATACTGTGTCCTGATTGAATTAAGCTATGTTCAGCCACTGCTGATTTTTCTGGATGGCCAAGTCTGCAGTGTCTTTCATGTTCTTTTATTCTTGTCTGGATGCTACGCTGTGTGGTCCCAATGTAAATTTGTCCACAGCTGCAGGGTATACGGTATACTCCTGCAGAGGTGAGGGGATCTCTACTGTCTTTTGCTGATCGTAGCATCTGTTGTATCCACCTGAACATACAATTCACCATGGAGAAAGAAATCGAGGGGAAACTTCCATTTCTAGATACCTTGGTCATCCACAAAGCAAACTTTCAGTTAGGTCACAAGGTCTACAGGAAACCAACTCACACAGATCGGTACTTACACAAAAACTCCAATCACCACCCTCGACAGAAAAGAGGCATAATAAAAACATTAGTAGACTGTGCAAGACAGATATGTGAACCGCACTTTCTCAACAAGGAAACTAATCATATAAACCACACACTTCAAGCAAATGGCTGCTCCAGAAATGAAATCAGAAGAGCAATTAAACCAAGGATAAATCAAACAACCAAGGAAAAACAGTCTCCCACGGGAAAAGTGTT
Organism: Eublepharis macularius; assembly: GCF_028583425.1. NCBI lineage: Eukaryota > Metazoa > Chordata > Lepidosauria > Squamata > Eublepharidae > Eublepharis > Eublepharis macularius. The sequence goes on from NC_072793.1 coordinate 74,047,732, forward strand.
TTTGCCATATATCAAAGGAATCACTGATCAGATGGGAAAGCTTATGAAAAAGCACAACCTTCAAGCAGTATTCAGACCCACCAGAAAAATACAGCAAGAGAAAGACACACGTGCTGCAAGTAACCAAGCCTGGTCCATGGCCGAGGCAAAGCCCACACTCCAACATCTGAGAAGATGCACATATTAGAGAGCAGCAGTGGCAGCCCCACAGGTGCAGCTAGCAACCAGCTGATGCAAGACCCTCTTGCGAGGAAGCGCTCTGCCTTGGGGTGATTTTGCCTTTAAGGGAGAAAGTTAGCAGGTAGTTACAAACACCTGGTCAAGAGTAGTTTTCTGGGCAACTGCTTCTGGGGCAGGCAGGGGTTGCTGCCACCATCCTCTTCCCTGCCAAGCCTCACCTGAAAAGTCTAGTGGTCAGGCAAGTTCAGGTGATGGGGCAGCCAGCACAAATCAGCGAGCTGCACTGCCCCATCTCCTTACCTGTAAGTGCTACCTCGCTCCTTACTAATATGGAACTTCAGAGTCAGATAACCTGCAAGGAAACTTGAGCGGTTATTGTTAGTTAGCCAGACATTCTGGACTTTGCCCTTCTTCCCTCGAGTGAGTGCAAAGTTCTCTCAGTTTTCTTGCTAAGTCCCCCCAGTGCACTCAGTGCCCACTACCATGAGTACCCTTTCTCCCACCTCGTGCTCAAAGTACCCATGGCAGAAGGCTGACAGGCAGAGCTTTCAGCTGTGTGCTCACTTACCTGAGGTCATGAGCAGCGCAGCCAGACATTTTGTAGGGTGCATAAGCAGGTGGTTGGGTGCAGGGAGGGGGGTTTGCCCACCCTGGAAGCGGACACCTGTGGTAGTTCCCATCATATGTTCCTTTGGGCTGCGAGGGTGGGGCTGAGCAGCAAGAGAGGGTCTCAAGTTTTCCCATTCAATGGGTGCCTATGGGCTACGCCCTACAATAAGCAAATCTCATTGTGATAATCTGCTATTGGCTGAAGAATCTCTGTGCAGGAAAAACAGCATATACTAAAATTTCTCTTTTATGTAACTCAGTTTCTTTGAGTGCAACCTAACTAATTTTTTTTAAGTTCTTGAAGTAAAATGTTAGTGATTGATCTTCTATACTTGAACCCTCTTTTCTGTAGCTTTGTGTTTGAAGCTCCTCGCCTTCTGCTTTTGTGCAATTATTCTTTGTACGACAAACATTTCCCCTTGGAGTAGGAACAGTACCTCAGATAGTAATACCCTGGGGTACATAATGCTATAGCACTTTTGCAGGTGTAATAAAAATGTTCAGTTTTGACCTGAATGTAATGTTTGCCGCATTGTGTACAGAATATTCAGATGAGTAAAAGTCACATGAAGAAATAGTTTACATATGCATATTCTAAGAACAGACTCAAAATGTCTACTCTCCTTTGAGAATTCTAGTACAGCAGTACTTCTAGTGTGTTTAATTTGAAGAAATATTATCACCATTCTTTGAATACTGCAAAGACTATTTAAAACTACTGATTGTTCTAACAGTTGCTTTGTTGATGGGGACCTATAACAAGAACTCACTTAGAATATTTTTAAGTGCTGAAAGTCCATTTTTATTTAAAATAAAAGCAAATCCTTCACTATGTCATAGACGTATTTACTAATACGAATACCAAGTGAAATGTTCATTTTTTTGTGAACAAAGCATGATAAATAACATATGTAGGAGGAGGTGGTAGAACATCAGCTGCTAAGTGTTATTTCTTCTGTGTTCAGACATGGCATAGCTTCAATTCTCCCCCTCCTCCCCGTTTCTTCTGGCTTTCTTCTGTGGAGTAGTTTATATAAAAATTCTATTAATAAAAAGAACAGCATAGCTTTAAAGTATTCTTGTGAACTTGGAGAATGCTTTGGAAACCAGTGGTTGTACTGAAGAAATATAAGCGTGTTTTTAAATATGGACACAAAGTGTATTTTTAAGTATGAACATATAAAGCATTGACAGTGAAATTCTAAGCGCAGTTACTCCAGTTTAAGTCCATGAAATCAATAGGCTTACACTGAAGTAACTCTGCTTAGGATTCCACTGATAATATGCTTATGTATTAAGAAAATAGATATTCTACCTGTTTAGCATAATTTCAGTTTCTATGCCATAATACTTGAGGTTTGGGGAAACCTGGGCCAGAGTCCAGAAACTCTATTATCATCCAAGAACTTATGGATAGCACTTCAGCCTCTGTCCACTTTAGCTGATCCTCGTCATGTATCACACACTTTTCTGAAGTTCCTTTCAAGTTAAAGGATGTGTGCTGGAATGCTATTTGAGGAAAAACAAATTTGAATTAAACTGATTTTGGTGTTTGAATCCTGACTTCAAGTTTGTCAAATTAATTTTTTTTCATTTTTGTTATCTACTTTTCAGTTTTGTTATCTACTTTTGATTTCAAATAAATTGTTATTTCAGTTATATGAGAAAAATATAGTTGCTAATGTAACAGTGATTTCCTATGTGGAATTCTAGCATGAGGGAAAATGTAGCCTAAAAATGAGAGGGTGTGTCAAATCATTAGTCTTGGTTCCTTCTGCTGCCATGGTATATAAGTACTAAGTAGCATTTATTTGCCAAGCTACTTATAATGCCAACTAAGCACAAGTTATACTATCTCAAACATGTTTTCAGCCATTTTCTGATCAACTTCCATCATTCCTTAGTTCTCCTATGGACTTTGCCTGCAGTGCCTTTCAACCAATTCTTTTAGTAGTGATGGTGCTTTGGTGTGTTTTGAAATAATATGAAACTTCTAAATCAATGCTAGTATCAATTGTACTGATTTAAACTAATTTTTTCTTCAGTATGATTGATTGTTGTTCCACATAAATATTTGTAACAATATTGCCTTCTTCTGAAACTCTTGATGCAATACTTGTACCTATATGTGAAAATACTCCTATTTGTAATAGGCCATTCTTCTTAGCCACAGTTTGACTTGACTGCATTTATTCATGTCCTGAAAATTAGCAAATCATATGACAATAAACAGAAATGCCCTCAGTGAAGAGAGAAGGGGAAACTGTTGTTTATCTGGTCAGGTGGTTTAGATTAGCAGCGGTGCTGGTCTGTATTATGTTACTTTAAATCATGGTGTCCCAACAGGACATAAATTATGAAGATTGTTACAGTATGTTTCATCCAATGTAAAATCAACAAATTGGAATAATTTTTATAGGAAAATCACAGCATTTTGGCAGGACAGTTGTTAAAGAATTTGTTCTATCATGGAGTTTTGTTCACGTTATTTCTTAATATGTAAAACATTGTTGAATAACATATGAAAGGTAAACATTCTAAATATCAAAGGCTAGAATGGCTTTTAGAAGATTACACAGAGTGGCAAACTACTTAAAATAGATCAGTGTTTGTGCTTTTGCTGTCAAAATGTTTGATATAGAGCTGGCTAGCTAGTTTCTTCACCAGCATAATTGTAAACAAGTGTTGCAAACCATAGAGTCGCTTACAGTTCTAGTGAAAAGGGTGAAGTCCTTTCTGTATACCATTAAAGTTCTTCTAACATAGTAGGAAGAGAACAGGGGTAGAGGTTATGAGCTGAACACCTATATCTAACCTTTCTTTGGACATCAAGACAAAACCTCCGCTTTATAATTGACTATGATGCACAAAAAACAAAGGGTGTCAACAACAGCCAAGTAATATTCTAGTGTGAAGTTCTTCTTTTGACAACTAATAGATCAATCTAAATTTGGAGCTCAAGATGAATTGATTTGAACCTGAGAGTAGAGTCGTGTACATATGTTTATTTAAAAGTACAGTGTTAGACATCTCTTGAAAGTGAAATATTTAAGTTCCATGTTCATGGGAACCCATGAACTTATCTAAGCCCTGGCTTTTAGGTGCATGTGCTTTTTTCAAAGTTTGAGGCAAAACACTGCAAACTTTTGGGCATGGCTTTTGAAGCAATGACTACTATGGTACAGAACAAGCAATGGGTTATCAAAAACTTAGGCACACCATTATTTATTTATTTATATTTCAAATTTGTATTCCACCCTCCCCGTGAGCAGGCTCAGGGCGGATAACAACATATTAAAAATACAATTAAAAATTCATGTTCATTAAAAACAACACATTTAAAACAGGATGGTGGACAGCCTTCACAGGGAGGGTTTTATACACCCCTTTTTTCCAGGCCGGCAGAGGCCGAGCCTCAGCCATATGCCTGGCAGAACAACTCTGTCTTGCAGGCCCGGCGAAAAGAAAGTAGGTCCTGCTGGGCCCTGATTTCAGCAGACAGAGCATTCCACCAGGTGGGAGCCAGGACCGAAAAGGCCCTGGCTATAGTCGAGGCTAGGCGGGCCTCGTTGGGGCCAGGGACCACCAACAGCTGTTTGTCCCCTGATCGGACATTGAAGCATTCTTCAAATGCTTGAAGAAATAATGTAGTTGTTAGTGTAGTCTGTCCCCCAAGCACATTTTTCCTGACATGTCAAGCCTTTGGAGCTGTTTGCCTACACAATCAAATATGGTTGTACTTTTACTTTTAAAAAAATCAAATATATTGTTTTTCAACTTGTCAGAGGCTATGTATGACATATTTGTAGAGGTTGGAATGGTAAAATCTACCATTCCACCTGACCCAAGTTTAACCAATCTTAGATAAATATGTTCTTTATCCTGGATATAGATTTCGCCCCCATTGCCATTGCTTTCAGTGCATTTAGAATGGTTTTCTGTCATCATTCCTTGTGGCTTGGTTGCCAGATGTTATAAATAATGTTTGTCATGTGGTCTCTCTAGTGTTTTCCTTTCATTTCTGTGTTGCTAGTAGAAGTATGTGGTGTGAATCTCTGAATATGGTAAAACATCCAATATCAAATGAAGGCGAAAATAAGTAATCAGAAACATAAGAGAAGTTAATAATAACTGTAGCTTAAGGATGAGCAAGTAATTTAAGCCTACTTCAAGGGGTATTCTTTTTGTATCATTTTTTTCAGGATTCTTGATCTGATAGTGAAAGAAATACCCTATCTAAACCTTAGAAAAGAACAGTATGTAAGAAGAGCTCTGCTTGATCAAACCAAAAGTTCATATAGTCCATCTGTTAGTGGTCAGTCATATGCCTTTGGAAAGCCTATAGAAAAGCACAGAAGCCAAAGCCTCTGTGTTGTTGCCCTCCGGCCATCATCCAGGTAACCTTCCTGCAGCCTAAGGAGCCACTTAAGTTGAAGGAACACTAGTGCATAGATGGGAGGAAGGATTCAAACTTGAGCCAAAGGGAAAGACAAGGAATAAATATTTTAATTAAAAATAAAAATTGCTTGCAGTGGAGTGGTGGGATAGGGATATGGTCCAGCCCACTTTATGTTGTCTGTTACAAATCTACAATTGAGTGATTCAGAGTTATATTATGAGAGAGGAAGAAAAACTTATTTTTATCTGCTTTCTCCACACTACACAATTTTATAAGCCTCTATCATGTTTCCTTTAGCCATCTTTCCCCCCTGAACTACAAATTGCCAAATGTTAAAGACTTTCACTGTAGGGAAGATGGTTTTACTTCTTATCATTTTGGTTGTCCATTTCACCCCCATTTTGAAGCCCGTTAGTGTATATGTGAAGTTGATATCTCTTTTTGCTGTTGATGTTATCAGAAAAGCTTCCATGCATCTCTCATTTTGCAGAATGTGCAAAAACGAATGTTCAGGATGGGATTCTTTTAAAGGGCAAAAAGACAGGGGGAATGGTCCCAAACTCCAAGACAAAGGCACACTAAGGACACGCCAAAAGACCGCTGCTGCAATCCAAAGCTTTATTCATAAATGCCGAGGGTCAAATTAAAAGGACAGGGGAGCGCCCACTCTCTCCAGCTGCTCCCGGCAGGAGATTGGCAATGGGTTTGCCTGGCTAAATTGTCCCGTTTCGCAAGGCTCACAGCTTCATCAAAAGCCACAAATAAATTCTTGGTGTAAAGCGTATTTCCTTTACTGCAAAATAACCTGCTGGACAAGAATCAAGTTTCTTCTTAGTTTTAGTTAAACAAAATTTCCTCTCTTGTCCAATCTCCTGCCGGGAGCAGCCGGAGAGAGTGGGCACTCCCCTGTCCTTTTGATTTGACCCTCGGCATTTATGAATAAAGCTTTGGATTGCAGCAGCGGTCTTTTGGCGTGTCCTTGGTGTGCCTTTGTCTTGGATTCTTTTAAAGGGATCAGAACTATAGTGTAAGGATAGTATTGTGATCTATTGCATTGCTGATTGTACATATTACCCTTTTTTACTGCAAGGCAATGACTTCTACTTTTGTAACCCTTCCTGCATTATGGTATGTCACAGTTGCCTTATGCAGCTTTTTGCTTGCACTATTTTGAGGTCTGTAATGTCAGCCCCTCTGCAATTTTTTGGTTTTTTATTAGTGTTGTTTGCTGCTTGATTGAATTGTTTTTCTTATTTGTAATCCTCCTTGAGTCTCATTGAGAAAAGTGGACTATAAATGAAGATAATAATAACATACATGATATTGAACGTATATTGAACTCATTTGCCATTTTGTTGATCAGTCATCCATTCTGGAAAACTGCTCTTCACAATTTGCTTGGGTTTTCACCATCCTGAACAATGTGGTGTCACCTGCAGAACTAGGTACTTCATTGTACATTTATGGACAAATGAAACAGCTTTGGTCCAAATTCTTACTCCTGGCGGATTTTGTTGCTAATCTGCCTCCATTGTGTTTCCTGTTGTTTAAACAGCTATGAAACCATGAGAGAACCTATCTTCTTTTTGGAAGCTGCAGATTTTGAACCTACCCACGCACCTCAGAACAATTTTCCTTTCCGCCTCCTGTCAATTGTCTCTGCCACTTGTGTATTTTTACTAAACTTTATAAAAAATAGTGGCTGCTGTATAGCTATTGTGTTACTTCAACCGTATAGTGATAGAGCTACTACTGATTTAAAAAGCCCATTTGTGACATGGGGTGGAGGTGGGGGAATGGCAGGTGTAAACGGATAGGGAGGGAAAATGAGAATACTTCCGTGTGGATCCTCCATTGTTGCTGCAAATGCAGAGGCACTTGCAATGAGTGGTGGTGTGAGTGCAAAGTGGGAAATCTTTGTGTATAAGCAATTTCTGAATCATATCTCATCAATTTTAATTTAACCTCCTGTGTACATTGAATTTTCAGCAGGTATTATGAGCATGAGAAGAGAATGATATGAAACTAATCAAAAACCAAGATAATGGAAAATAAAAGGAAATAAATTGCTGTCTACATACAGCCTTGGATTTTTTCATCTGTTCTGGCCCCATACTGCTTCAATTTATCCCGATTTCTATGTTTTCCTGTGCATCCAGTTTTTGCCTTACTTTCCCCCCATTTTTTCTGGTTCTTTTGGGACCACTTTTACTTCAGTCTTTTTTTTAAAAAACAATTTTGAGTTGCCTTTATTTGTCTTGAGCAATGTTTCTTTTGGGTTTTTTTTTTGTCCTTCCCGCTTCCACCCACTCCAACTCACTTTTCTATGATTGGACTTCTCTCATCAAACCATGACCTCTACTCCCGCCCTCCCCCCCGCCCCCTGAAAATGTATGGCTTCATTTTTTACCTTTTTTTACAAAAATACATCTCTTACAGCAAAATATCACATTTTTACTATGGAAGGATAGCCCCGGCAGGTGTGTTTATTGTACTTCCTGATACGTCACCACAACCTCCAAGGGCAGAATTTTTATTTTTAATTGATAGTCAAGGTTTTTTAAATTTGAACTCATAGTAGTCTCTAAATCTGCCATGTTATTGAGGTCCTGTTCACAATCTTCCCTCCTTTCCTAAAAATTCTGTGCTTGTTATTCTGGCTACTGCTCTTTTGGCTTTTATGGTTTATTAGGGATTTGATATCACTGTCCTTGTCTAGTCAAATTCCAGTTCTCACATGTGCATCTACAATTGATATGAGAATCCCCCAAAAAAGGTAAGAGGGAGGATCCTTCAAATTACAGGCCAATTAGCCTGTTGAACATCTTAAGTAAGCTATACACAAGGCATCTTTTGGATAAACTTCTAGATTGATTTGAGCAAGAGGACATTTTAGTGGCAGAACAAACAAGTTTTAGATCAAGAAGATTCACAATAGACCAATGTTTGATTATTCAACACCTTATTGAGAAATACTCACCCAAGGGAACAACTTCACTCTATGCAGCTTTTGTTGATTTTAAATCCGCATTTGATTCTGTATCTAGAATGCAACTCTGGGAAAAACTAGCCAACTCTTCCATTGACAGACGACTTCTAGGCCTTATATGGGCTTTATATGATCAAACCTTTTTGAGGGTCAGATGCATCAGGCAAGGGCATCTAACCGAACCCATTAAAACCTTTAAAGGTGTTAGACAAGGTTGCTTGCTAGCACCAGCATTATTTATTTTCTATATAAATGATCTAGTTAGTTGGATTAATACACCTGCACTCCATCCCCCAAACTTTCCAGCAGGCCAGTACCAGCCGTATTATATGCTGACACAGTGTTACTCTCTAGAACTCCTATTGGACTGAGGGCGGCTCTGGGAAAGCTCTCCTTATATTGTGAAAATGAGTCCCACACAATCAATTACCAGAAAACCAAGATAGTTGTTTTCGAGTGCAGACCAAAGACCTGGTCTTGGTCGATTAAGGCCATTGCATTGAACAAATTAAGAACGTTAAATACCTGGGGGTAGTCCTACAGGTCTTGGGCTCTAGGCTCCAACATAGTAATTATGAGAGCCAGTTTGGTGCAGTGGTTAAGAGTACAGGACTTTAATCTGGAAAACTGGGTTTGATTCCTCATTCCTTCACTTGAAGCCACCTGGGTGACCTTGGGTCAGTTACAGCTTCTAGCTCTCTCAGACCTACCCACCTCACAGGGTGTTTTGTTGTGGGGATAATAATGACATACTTTGTAAACCGCTCTGAGTGGTTGTTAAGTTGTCCTGAAGGGCAGTATATAAATTGAATGTTGTTGTTGTTGTTGTTGTTATGCCACGGACTAAGGAGAAAGAGCTGCAAATAGTATTGTAAAATTTCATCGATCACAAGGGGGTTTGTTTGTTCCTGCAGCTCTTAAACTATATAAGGCCAAGACATTAGCCCAACTGCTATATGGTTCATTTATGGGGCTGTCCAGCTCGTGTTTTGTACCACAAGAAAGAGTTCAATCTTAAGTTCCTAAGAACCCTTCTACAGGTTCCTAGGTATGTGTCAAATGCTAGGGTAAGATTGGAGACAGGTTGTTTGAAAGTTGAAGCCTGGGTCTGTATCCTATATATGTGGTTAAAGGGACATCTTAATCCACAAGGTCCATTCCCACTGATATATTGCAACAACTTCAAATCTAAATTGGTTAAAGGCTGTTCAAAGCCACCTGCTGGGAATTGGTCTCCCCCCCCAAATGCTTCTATCCTGTGGATTAGAGAAAGCAAAAAAATTAGTTAAGCAGAGAATTGAAGATATAGAATGCCCAACTGGACTGTTCCAGCATACAAAATACAAAGATTTGGGTAAACACCAAATACTCTGCAGAACTGGCAAATTATTTAACATCTCTGGAAATAAATGGGTTTATAAGAGCCTTCTCTTTGGCAAGGTGCTCTTCCCTCCCTTCTGCTGTTCTTGAGGGCAAGTACAAGAATATTCCTTTTACTGAAAGACTTTGTAGTTGTCAGCTAAGGGAAGTTGAGACCATAGAACATATGTTTTTTACATGTCGTACTATAAGGGGGAATGCAATGAGTTTATTGCCCTGCTGTTAGAAAAAAACCTGGCCTCTCAGAAAAAGCTAGACTTGAACTTCTTCTATTCGTTAGAGATGCCAAGACTACCTACCAAGTAGCCAGTTTCTGTATGACAATCCTCAGGCTAAGGAAATTCTATGGTATTTAGATTGTAATTGTATCATTAAACAGTTTTACATTCTTACTATCTTATTTAAATGTTTTAATTACATTTTTAATTATGTGGCTTTTAATTATTTTTTTTATGTATGTCTTGTCTAAGGACCGTAACAATCAAAATGAATGATCTGAGAATGTTATCATGCCAATCTTTCAACTAAACACTTGTGACCATGAACTGTACTAGCCAACAAAAACACTTCATGTTGTGGGTGGTAACTTAGAACATAGGAGAAGCACCATTACCACAGTCTTAAGAATTGCCATTTTTTCTTTCATCTTCTAGCAGTATATCGATATAGTGCATGATAAAAAAATAAAAGGGGGGGAGGTTAGTGTCATGACTAGAGATGAGTATGAACCAAAATTCATGACAAACCAGGCTGGTTCGTGGTTCGCGAACCAGCAGTTTGTCAGATCCCATTTCTGACGAATCGCCACAGACTAGGCTGGTTCATTTGGTTCATTTTTTGGTTTGTCACTGCAGATAGCCTGGTGCTGATCAATCAGTTTCCTAGGCAACAGGGGATGGACTTCCTGCAGACCTTCTGCTGACCTGGAAGTGACCTTCTGCTGGCCCAGATGTGACATTCCGCTGACCCAGAAGTGACGATTTTCTGACCTGGATGTGACGTTTTCACGAACCAAATGAACTGGTTTGCAAACCGGGGGCAGGTTCATGAAAGTTCATGGTTCATGGAATTTGATGAACAATGAACCACATGGTTCGGGTTTTTTTTCTAGTTCATGCCCATCTCTAGTCATGACATCACCAGTGACAGAACTGATGACAACAGAACACTTGCTTGGAACATTGCTTGGAAATGTGATTTAAGGCACATGTAGAAGAAAACAAACCACAATTGGAAAAATGCAGAGGGAGGACAGATGTGCGAAAGACCTGTGTGCAGAACGATTCAAATGCCTTTGGATCAACAGCTAAGAAAATTAGGATTGAGTGGGCAGAAACCTCCTTGATTATTTTTCCCCTTTCCAGAGAAAGTCAGTAGTATGCATATGTCAATAGTACACATATGTGTTGCAACATTATTAATGGTTAACTATATAAAAAGAGACGTATATAAAAATATGGACATATGTTGTTCATTAGTTCAGTGTATTGTATCAAATACAGTGATAGGGAAGCCACTTTAAATTACCACAATTAATAAATACTCAAGCAGAATATTCATCTATTGGAAATAACAGGGTTCGTGAATTTGGAATTAGCCCTCCCTCCCACTGAAAGTTTGAAGGATTGTGAGGCCTAATAAACCAAATAATTTGTTACTAAGTGTAGTGGCTACTTTTTGAACAATTACTCCTTTCTTAGTAACAAATGTAAGAATATATTAGCCCAAATATGTTATGTTAGTCAGATTAATGTATTAGTTTTTTGGTTGTTGTGGGTTTTCCGGGCTGTATTGCCGTGCCAAGACCACGGCAATACAGCCCGGAAAACCCACAACAACCATCGTTCTCCAGCCGTGAAAGCCTTCGACAATATTAGTTTTTTGTTACTTTAATAATTTACTTGTAAACTTAAAGTTGGCAAGTATTGCATAAAATTATTAAATTTAAAAATCCATTAAATTAATGTCATAAATATAAAAGAATAAACAACAGTTGAATAGCAAAAAGACTGCCATCTTTTCAAATCCCAGCCTTTTGGAGTGCAAAGAGGGAAGACAAAATGTTACCGTTTTACCACACTTACTTTTGTAAAATGACTAAGAAAGCAGGCTTCATAAAAGCATGTTATGACCATGCTTCTTTCTGAAGCATGCTCCTCTTTTTTCATCTAAATATCATTTATGCCTTTGGAAAAACTACACTTTGTGTTGCAAATTAAGCCAGTTGAACACCAAAAAGCCCATTTCTAGTAATAAAATATTTTATTTTTATGACAGTATCTTTACTATCACCATAATCCTAAACAAATTATAAGCAATTAAATTCTGTTGAAATCCTAATTCCAAATGTTTAGAACTCTCGATATGCAAGAGTGTGATGTGCAAAGACTCATGGGAAGGGAAATCTCATTTTATCCCCTCTCCCTTATCACTTGCTGTTGCTCTAGCCAAGGTTTCCTTCATTCTTTACTGCTGGTTCACCTCCTCACTGCAGCTCTGTTTTTCTACCTTCATTCACTTTCAGCTCCCTCCCACTGATACTTGTCTCCAAGCTCCCTCCCCGCTTCAATTGCTGACTCTAACTTGTCTCCTACTGGTGGTGGCTGCTGTTGTTGCCATGACAATCCAACATGTATTTGAACACTGGGGTTGTGGTGCCTGTATATACTCAGACATTGCTATTAACATTTGGAGACTTACACTAAAATTAATTTTTAAAATAAAATCTGCAAACCTCAGGTTCTCCTGAGTTCTCAGAACCCTTCATTGTAGCCATGGCTGGCCTCTTTTACTGATTCACTCTTTTGCGCAGGGCCAACCGTTGAATATTAGATAAATATAGAGAGTTATTATTCCAAAGCAGTCACATTCAGGAAGTTGCCGTCTAAGTTCTAGGATGTAAATGTGAATTTGCTGTTTTTGCTCAGTCCAAATAACAAAATTATTCAGGCCATCTCTTAGCCATTGAGGATACCAGGGAATTCTCAGCAAACAGAATGGGGGAAGATTAAGACATCATATTCCGCATAGGACAGTCATATCTGAAAATATGTCATGGTGGTTTTCCTACTGAGCCATACCCACTTGCTAAGAGGCAAATTACTCTCCTGCCTCCCTCTTAACTTTTTTTGTATTGGTTGGGAGGGGAGCTAGAACCCTGGTCCCAGCCCTTCATCCTAGTAATTGCTACCTCTGAAGGTCACCTTATAGTAGGGATCAGCGGCCACCCCATTCTTCATTGAATTTTTGTTTCAAGGATGCTATGGGGCTCATATGGTCTAGTTTTCCTTCTCTTTGACCCAGTTCTTGAGATGGAAATGGTTACCGGTAGCTCGATTGTATATTTTCTAGTTTTGTTTTCATCTGCATGTTGAGAAGGCTCAGCTGGGCTTCATTTATCTTTTTGACTTTCTATTTCCAGAACAACACTCCCTTACCCCTTAAATGGGCTGATTTACTTGAGAACTGGGGGCTAATTTTTATTTTCCATGGAGTTGTTTTAAATGCTGATAAATGGTTGTAAAAGAGAAATCTTTGACACACACACCCTTCCCTGCAAACTAGGATGCTGAAATATTCTCATTGCAGTAAGCTAGAGTGTTTGCAGTGCGGGTATAAAGGTCAAGGCCATGGTGGAGGTTTTTTCAGAATAAACAAAACACTTTCCAACATGAAGTGTTTGGCTTTCTGGTAAACAAAACCCACCAAAACTAATCTTACGCTACTGCCGTATCACATATGCTTGACCATGATCTTGGCTTGCAGACTGCTTAATAATATTCATTATTTTAAATTAAAGTTGAAGAAGTGCAGACTCCAGCTCAAATTAAGATTGGTTGTGTTGCCGGAATCTGGTAATTACCTTAATTGATCACCAGATAGTTTCCTTGATCACCAATTACACTCAATTACTGATCATGTTTCAAGACGTGAAGAAATGTCCAAACTGATTATGTAATAATGTTTTCATATATAATCAATCCTAAATAGCCTTTCCCTCTACCACCAATTGTATTTTATAAAAGGAAGGTTACAGGCCTACAGATACAAAAGGTGATCCATAAACAATAAAGTTCTAATTTCATTTAATTAGCAAGGGAAGTATTTAGAGGGCTTAATGGAGATTGCTCTGGTGAAATTACTTCAGCAGACCTACTTCTCATTTTCATGTTTGAAACTGTGTAATAGAGAGGCGGCTGTGCATGTTTAAAATGAACTGTAACCAAGATGCTTGATTTTTAGATGTATAGATAAACCTGATATGAACAGTCCAATATTTTACATTATATAGATATTTTTTTCACACACCAAATGCTGATAATTTTAAAATTCCATTTCTTTTCCATTTTGGAACCTATGGGAACTTACATAGGGTTCCCAGGTCAACTCCCATGCAGACACTTACAAGATCTGGACCTGCTCCGCTTTAGCTTCAATTTTGACCTGTATCCTTTGTCTTGAATCCTACAGTAAATGTCCATTAATGGGAGAGCAATTTTTGCAGTTTCCCATCTCCTACTACAGACCTCCACTGTAACATACTGTAGCTGAGAGTCCCCAGAGTCCCTGGTGTAGCATTTTCAGGAACATTTTGAACTGTTTGACCACCAGGACACAAGCCTTTGAATGCTGAGATTCTAAATTCTCTGTTTGTAACAAGATGAGTCATATGGTTTGTTTGGGACTTAAGCATGCTTAACTTGCTTTAGACTGTGTATAGTGCCCATGGAATGCAACCTCTTAGAACTTATTCTAGTAGTGGAACAATTCCCACTGACTGGAGACAAACTCCCATTTACCCTCAGATTTGTTTATCCTAGTTTGCATGGTAACAACATACGAAATAGGCTTTACATAGCATCTAGCCGTATATTGAGGAAAACGTTCCTTGTCCCTGTTTTCCTCAAATTATGGGAAAGCAGAATTTTCCTCAATGCCTGGCTGGATGCCAGCTTCAGCCAGCTTCCGTGAGCAGAAGAGTAATCAAAAACTAGGTAAATGACATGTTCATTTGTAGGGTTTCTATTACTATCAATAGATACTTTTTAGACATTGAAATGTGGGCTAATCCTCCTTGCCTTTAGGACTTAAGCACTATGGACATGAGACACATTCCCAAAAAAGTTAAGCATGCTCAATGAAATGAGTATGTATAAGTTTTCCTGACCTATGCCTTTTCTCTGTGCTTTAGCCTATGTTACTTCTTGATGACTTTGGCTGCCTTTCAGATACTTGCAGAAGGCTTATTTTCACATTTAGTTTTTCATTTTCACAGGCAGGGGTCATTCTAAAGGGGTAAGCCGTATTAGTCTGTTGTAGCAAATTAAGCAGGAGTAGCATTTTAAAGACTTAACAAAACTTCTAGCTTAAGCTTTCATGAATCGCAGCTTGCTTCATCCTGGACAATGTGCCCAGGGTATTTTGTCATTGTTGACAGGTATGCTGCACTCTATTTTGTGTTATAGCCATTTCATGGAGTTAAATAGCAATATGTCTTAATTAAGAAATTAGTAATTATTTTAAGTCTATCTCTATTTCCTTGAGGTTGAAATGTGGTATGGGAGAATTAGAAGCAAGATATGTGTGGTAGAAAGTCACTGGATGTCACAATGAACAGCTAAGGAAGAGTCACTGCAAGGTTTCTGATAATTTTCTCACTTCTGAATTACCTATTTAAGCAAGTGAAGAATAGCTAAGTAATCATTCATTTACAGAAGAGAGGTTTGTGCTGAGACCTAGGCAGAGGTATAGGTAAGCTGTGGGAAGTTGTATGAGTTATAAATTATTTCAAAGTTGTAAACAGCCTTGATTGTTAAAATATTTATAATTGAGTTATTACTTTAAGTCATTGCAGAAAGACATCTGTAGCAAAATATTCAATGGAAAGGTAAACTTTTGAACTTTTATATGTAGAGAGTTTCATACCTTGATGCTAGCTTGGTGTCTCAAATGCTGTTTTTGTGTTGAATGCAGAAATTTTATTTTTACAACAATGACAGGCAAATTTGTTTTTAATACACTTTCTAATTCAAAATATCTGTTGAAATTCCTGCATATTTGGGCCATACATGCTGAATCCCTACTTATCAGTAAAGCACCCCCCCAATTTTCCCCCCATATAATAGTTTTTTAAAGACCAAGCAAAATAAAACAACAGTAGGGCTTTTGGTGGGGAAAATGAGCTTTGAACCAATGTGGCTACCCTCTTATTTTCGTCTGCTGTAGTTTTCATCGATTATATGTATCAATTTGTGTAGAATTTAAAAAATATAATTTCCCACCATCAGCAGAATAAAGCCAGTGTACAGTTATTTTATACAAATATATTATAGATTATTTGGGAGGAGAGAATTATTTGCATGAATTACACCTCAGTTCTATGCATGTTTACTCACAAATAAGTAAAATGCATTAAATAGGGCTTATTTGTAGGTATATGTGCAGAAAATTGAAACTATAGTATATTTCAGGTTTAAGAAACTGATTTTAAGGCAGTGGATACAAATGTTTAAATTAAAATATGTTTGCATAAAATGCATATTTCAAAGCTATCAATAGTTATGTAAATGTGAGGCTAACCATGAATGTCTTATATATATAGTCCATTGCTGAACATTTAACTACTCTTTTTTGCAGTTTGGAAGCATAGTTGCAAATTAAATGAATCCTATATAACTAATTTGGGGTCCAGGGCCAAAGGGCTACATGGGCTTACATCCACATCCATGTGAATAGAATCAGGCTGCTAACCAAAGGAGAGTTTGAAGGAAACAGTTCTCAGTGTTAGAGTGATGTGTCAACAACATGGACATTTCAATTGCTGACAGTATAGTGATTTATAAATGAGAAATTTCATTTGAATAATTTGTCCTGATTGCAATGACTGCACTCACTGGGCTTTGCAAAATCATACTTCATCCAGTCACCAGTGCTTTCAAAATGTGATGGAGAAAAAAAGATACTTGGAACTATTACTAAATTTGTTTGAAATTGCTGCTGTAGGATGGAACATGTGTATGAACTCAATGAGAAAACTTTCCAGCATGCTATATGCTTGAGTATTAATTTCAGAAAAGCTGTTTTAGGAAAAAATATATTTAGCTCCTAGTCTTTTTTAAAATAATATTTGGAATAAGTTCTTGATCTTTTCAAGAAATTTGTATTTAGCAATGGAAGTCCAGTTACAGAATTATAGTATATGCTTGGAGTGTTGTTTGCTGATATACACTCTCTCTTTGTGTTTCTCTCTCTCTTTCTCTGTGTATGTAATGTAGTTCTTGCTTGCTTAGCACAAAGTGGAACAGTTAAGAGCGAGTTTTGTATTGTGAAGTCTTTGGATCTAATCTTACGTCAGCCATGAACTTGGTTATGTGACCTCAAGAAAATGAGCATTCTGCCTCTCGCTATCCCATCTGCAATATGGGGACAACACTGGCCTACCTTATAGAGCTTTTGTAAGGATTATCAAAAAGAGTCCAGTAGCGCTCTTTTTGATTTTGCTACTACAGACTAACACGGCTAACTCCTCTGGATCTTTGTAAGGATTACAGTGTAATATATGCGAAGAAGCAGTTTATCATTTGAAATGTATTTTATAAATGCTTGTTACTGCAGTATGAACTGCCTGCTTAGCTGAGTTTTGTTTGTTGGGCTAAACAGCGAATGTCTTATGAATACTCTGAAATAGCTTTAGCACAAATTCTTGACTTCTTTTCTTTATCTCATAATTTTTACATGGATTTTGGTTTATTCATGGATGCATACTTATGGGCATCTAACATTGTACGTTCTTTCAATCTACTTGTCTGCCACAGCTGAATAATTAATTTGTTGCAGTCCCTCCTTTTTCCTTTTGTATTACTCATTGAACAGCCCCAGAAATTATCATGAAGTTATCATAAAAATTACAAAGGTAGATAATGTTTTAACAACCTTTTTCTCACACAGGCTTTTGGCTTTATGACTCGAATTGCTCTGCAGGCTGAAAAGATGAATCACCACCCTGAGTGGTTTAATGTTTACAATAAGGTAAGGAACTGAACAATAGTGGTTTTCATTGACAACTGGGAGAATCGGGGCAGTGACTGTGTCAGCAACTTTGAAAATCGGACCATTTTTTCAAAGAAAATGAAATGTAAATTTGGTCCTGATGTATCCCATGTTTGTTTTCACTTTTTCAAAATGTGGTGCCTTCAAGCTTTAAAAAACTCCCATCTGCTTCTTTCTCTCAGCTTCCCAAAGTGAGACAGATCTTTGCATGTGGTAGGATGGAAGAATGCTTGAAAGGTAGTGATGGCTAAGTCCTATTTGTAAAAATCTTCATCGGGCACAGTTTTTTTGAAAGCATACCAAGTACTTGAGGCTGAAGATGAGCAATAATTCTAAACAGCTGAAAGTAGCTTAATGGAGGCATAACTTTCTGTGTCATATGTTCTTTTATTCCACTGTTGCTTCTGATCAAACACATGGTGCATGTGTTCAAACCAATATAAAACCTTACTAAAGATAAAATGGGATGTATCTCCACACCATGGGCATCAGTTGGTCTTTCAAACTCTGCAAAAACTGTCTCAATCAGAGTCCCATTTAAAGTGGAGAAAAGTAAGTTACTTTTCATGCATACTATCAAATATTTCAAGTAACATTTTCCAAATTATACTTGCAGTTAAAAATATTTGCAAAAAGAATTCAGGAGTCTTAACAATAATAGTATCACACGTGTTTCTCAACCTCTGGCTTCCAAAACAAGGCACACATACACAAAACCCCCTTATAGATTAAGAAAGATTTGTGGGGAAACACCTTGAAATAAAAAACACAAGGAAGAACCTCAGACTTAATGAAGAGAGGCTCATGATGTGTGCTTTATGAGTACTGTTTTCCAACCTTTCACATTTCATTGTGAGAAATGTTTACTTTCAGATAAATATTTATGAGACATCTTAAACCAAATCTAAGGGTGGCTTGTATGGCCACATATATACAGCATACTTTCTGATAATAACAAACTGCTATGTTTGCATCGAAATTTATATTCAGTAGTACTGGAAAGCAGGCAGGCAAAATAAGCACATTTTAGCTGTTCCCGAAATAGCTTAAATATCATCTTAGAGATGGAGAAAGATCATCTAGACGTAAGAGCTGTATTCCACCTTCCACCCACCGCATGACCTCTGCTTTCTGGCTAAAAAGGAACATTTCGTAAAGCAGCACACATTATTCCAGAGTGGGAAAATATAAATAATCCCTTGCAAGCAGCTGCTGATCATAGCATTCTGTATTGCCAGTTTCTTTACCTTTAGGATGCTGGTTTGAGTCACATAGCTTGGCAATTGCAGTTGAGTTGGTGACCTGATTTCCTTCTGAAACGGTTTTTAACGAATGAGTAACTTAATTGGACACCTCTCTCTGGAAGAAGCACAAGAATCCCAGACCTAAATCATTCCATGCTCTATGCTGGAGCTCTTGTTGGTTAGTCTCCAAGTTCTCTCAAGGCTGCTCACCTGACAGCTGTGTTATGTGATGCTTTTTATTTGAAAAAGCTGTGCCATTCCAGCCTACAGTCAGCAGAAAGGATTTCTTAAAAATCAATTTGTAAATATACAAATCAAAATACATGAGAAAATGTTTCAGTCTGAATCTGGATCTGGTCAGCCTGCATAGAGTACATTGGCCGATGAAGTATAATGTTCTTTCTCCTCCCTTGTTAACAGGTCCAGATAACTCTCATTTCCCATGACTGCGGAGGGCTGACAAAACGAGATGTCAAGCTGGCTCAGTTTATTGATAAAGCTGCTGCAACTGTCTAACAATGGGGTGTTGAAATCATCACGGAACCGCATTTCTTTCAAAATGATTTCCCTTTGCATTGTATGAGACGATTATTCATTCTTCTCTGTTTCTGTGATTTTGAGGCTTAAATTAGCTCCTTGCTTTGGGACCATACCTAGTATATGCTAGTCTCCTATAGACAGATGCAGAGATAGAAATATGCATTCTGGGAGAATTCTTAGGCATGTAGAATAAAGAAGACTAAGGTACTTGTAACCTTCTGTTTTTCTGCATCATTGGCAGCCTAACTTTACTTCTCCTACCCTGGATTACTGAAGACTTTGAACTTAGCCTTTACACTTAAGTTGATATCATTACTTGTATACACAAAGGTCATAATAATTTATGATTACAAAGAGGGAGGGCACAATCCAGTCAAAATTAAGCTCACTGGTTTTATGTGCTAACCTTGTATTATGGATTAGGACATATTTTAAGAATTAGATGCCAGCTTCTTCCTACTTGTGATCCAGTGTTGTGTAGTGGTTAGAGTATTGGACTAGGACCTGAGAGACTCCAGGTTCGAATCCTCATCCTGTCACGGAAGCTTGCTGGGTGATGCTGGGTCAGTCATACACTCTCAGCTTAGGCTAACCCAACCGCAAAGCGCAATGATGTCACTTCCGGGAAGTGATGTCATCATGCTGCACATGCACGCCCCCCCCCCCAGCGCAACCATGCTCCGCAGGAACGGTCCTGCACTCCACAGCGGCCCAAAATGCACCTGCAGATCAGGCCCATTTTGGCCCAGATTGGGCCCATTTTGAGCCGCTGCGGAGCACGGTGGTGCTCCTGCATGCCGCAGCATTCAAAAACAGGCTCCCACGCTACACAGCGACTCAAAATGGGCCCAATCCGGGCCAAAACAGGCCTGTTTTGAGACGCTGCAGAGCGCTCCTGTGCTCCACAGCGCCTCAAAATGGGCCTGATCCACGGGAGCTGCAGCTCCACAGGGGAGTGCGCACGGAGGGTACGCGCCCTCCCGCTGGCCAGGTAAGTGGGGGTGGGGTGTGGGGGCGAGGGCGGGGGATCCCCTGCCCCCACAAGGGGTCTGGCACCCCTACATTGCAATGTTGTTGTTTAAAAAGAGAAAGAGAAAACAACCTGGACTAAGAAAACAGGAAACACAACACTCTTCTGCAGAATCTTGTGTTTTAAGAGGGCATATTTACTGCTGAGGTCACAGAACACATTGACAAAATTAAGGCTGAGAGTGGTGAGGGAAGAAAGTGGGGCAAAGGATGTAGTTGCATATTGCTGTTCAACCAGTCAGGACCCAAGGGGATGAAGGGAAGGGCAAAAGGCAAGGCCAGGGCTAACGTTGGAGAAAATATTCTGCAATGCAAAAGGCTATCTTTTAACTTTGGTGTAAAAAAAATGGAATATGTGTGGAAAACTGAGAGGGAAATTAATTCTGCAGCTGATACAGTCTTTTACCATGCAGAACACAAAAAGTCTGGAAAGCAATTTGGAGACTGAACCAAAGTATTTTGACCATGTGTGCAGAACTCCATAGAGACATAGAAGCTGTATGGGGCCAGAACCCGCAAAAAAACCCTGTGCGGAAACAGCTGGAGTAAGTCTTTATATGAGTTCGCCATAGTCTCTTGGGAATAGAGCTACACTCTGGTTCCTAACAGTACCTGCAAAGGTTTTGGACAGATTTTTTTTTGTTCAGTATTTTTCAGATTTTCTCACAAAAGGTACTTTTTAAAAATAACTGAAAAGGAAAGATGATTTGGATTTAAGAACCTCTTAAGTCCTCACTGTAGCTGTTTTATTAAGGTAGGTTAAAGCTTATGTATGATGGTTGATGATCTTACTGCTTGGGATGTTTTGTTCTGAACTTTCCAAGAGCTTTAGACACAAACCACTTTTACTTCATTTTAGGTTTTAGATATAGGACTGTTCCTAATTAGGAACAGCAGGATGAGTGCTTTTTTCAAATGCATTTTGCTAGGAATGTCAGCCTTTTCAAATAACTATTGTTATCAGATTGACTAAATGATTGGCAAATTCTGGAAGAATGTCACCAAGCCTAGGGTTTATTTATTTATTTAATTATTTGATAGTTATACCTCTTCTCTTTGGTTAAAAACTCAAAAGTTGTTCACATTGATCAATTATATCAATTAAAATCAGTAAAACATAAGAAAAATCCAATAAAATCCAAACAAAACATACAACATAATACAGATACATAAAATCACACTAATACCAGCCCTAGACCATAAAACCTTACAGATAAACATCAATATTACCAGTAATTACAGTACCCAGTATGGTTACTATCTACAAGGAAACTAGATGTGGACTAGAAGGCTGCCAATATTTCAGTGCATATTATTTAGGTTTATGGTAGTTCTGGGTGTTGATTGGCATGTAAATATTTCCTTTTGGCAGCATTTTAAATGGATCATGAATTACTTAATTAATAAATCGAACGGCAGTAATAGTAAGCAGTTTGAACCATTGATTTTTGTGATCTGAAAACTCAGGCTGTTTCATATTGGCATATGTACACTCAAATTAAATATCTTTCAGATGAATTTTCTTATTCTTGTAGGAAGATTTAATTTTTTTTTACTTTTTTTGCTTCATTTCTACCCCGTCTTTCTCCCCTGTGGTAACCCAAAGCAGTTTACATCATTCTCCATTTTATTCTCACAACAATCCTATAAGGTAGGTTATACTGAGTGTCTGTGACTGGCCCAAGGTCACCTAGCGAGCAGAACGGGGATTTAAAGCAGGGGTTCCCAGATCCTGGTATGAGATTGTAACCACTATACCACACTAGTATATGAGGTATAAGCTGAGTGCTATGACAAAATATTTAAATAAATACAATTTAACAAACCCTACTGGTGACTTCTCCTTGTTTTATTTATAGCTCACCTTTCTCACTGGGAACTTCTTCAAAGTCTTTCATAGTGGTGTTTCATTTGGATTCAGTATTTCCCTTTTTTCTTCTTCTCTGGGACTCTGCTCCCCTCTCTTTTAGCCTTTGTCCATGGCAAAAACTCCATTTTAAAAAGTGCCAGGATTGCAGTGGAAAACTACCATTAATGAACAGCTTCAATTGCTGCCTCATTTGCCTTGGAAAGGTTCACAAGATTGATGCCTGTAAACACTGCCTAAAATGTATAAGGCAAACCAGCCACTATGCAGTTCTGCCTCCTCCTCCTGTGAGAGCAAGTGCTGTTGACAGTGAAGTCAACCCCAAGCACTACATAGATTCTATTGAAATCATCTGTATCAAAACTACCTCTGAGACCAACATCAGTACTGACATCATGTTGATATTGGTATCCTCAACCTCACTGTTGGGCTCCACACTGGCCCATGGCATGCCACCACCTGGGTTGCATAAACTAAGAGACATTTCCATATATAGAGAAGAAAAAGAGGAAAAAGCAGTAATTGGTCACTGCTGCCTCCTGCTGCGGCTCAACTTCCAGTCACACAAGACCCTCACAGACATTGCTTGACCTCAGATTGGCCCTCGTTGAACCTGAGCCAATCTTGAAGACCATTAAATATAAGTTGCCCCTGACACAGATGCTCTCACTTAAGTCGTCATTCCCTTTCTGAGAACCAGTTGGAAGATTCTGCTGAGGATGCTTGTGCAACCACTCAGCATCAACTGACACCAAAGTCATTCAAGATACTCCCTATTATAAGGACTGCTTGACTGGGGTGGGGAGCCCAACCCCCCTTCACTTATCTGGATGGTGGGCTGGAAGGCAGCCGGGAGCTCCTGAAAGCAGTGCTGCTACCAACACTGCCGCGACAACCAGCTGAGCAGTGAGAAAGAGCACTACCCACCACCGCAACAGCCAGCTGGGCAGCAGGAGGGAATGCTGCTGCCAACAATGCCACCACGGCAGCCAGCTGGGTGGCAGGAGAGAGCACTGCTGCCAACGCCACCGCAACAGCCAAGCTGGGTGGCGTAGGAGGCTGCCACTGCAACAACCAGCTGGGCAGCAGAAGAGGGCATCGTCACAGCATGAGCCACCTCAGACGGAGCCTCTGACAACCATGCCTCAGGGCAGAGGTGGAGCCCAGGACCCTGCACAACCCTGCAGCTGGGGGTGGGATGAGATGCCCAGATAGCAGCGGGGCAGGAGAAGTGAGTGGAGACTGGCCAGCCCTCCAATGGGGCTTTAGAAACCCAGGTGGGGCTAAAGGGGGCAGCCCCTCCCAGTGGGCTGAGGCAGCTATCTGTCAAGCCAGGGGAGGTGGGCTCACATAGGGCGAAGCCTGGGGGAGGGGGTTCCCCCCAGGGAGGCCCTATAAAGGGATGAGGGAAAGGGAAGGCTGATGAGGAGTAGGTAGGGAGAGAGAGAGAAAAGGCTACCTATTGAGGGAGCCTGGCCAACCCAGTGGTAGGGGCCACTCTTGGTACTGTGACTATTTCATTACCATCATGCCTAATGGAATAGATACCACAATCAACATTGTGGCCACTGCAATTCTCAATCTCCATCCTCAGTATCCAGACAACACTGTTTCTGTTGCTTTCCATCCTGCTATTCCCTCAGGCATCAGTCTCCTTCCTATAGACTGTGACATGATTGGTCTCCATCTCAGTGCTGCTGTCCATCACCATATCAATGGTCCCATGACTACCACTCTCCATACTGGTGTTCTTCTTGATCTTGTTCCCACTCCCTGGATTGATACACTGCTTCAGCCTATGATACTGGCTTCTCCACCTGAACCACACCAACAGCAACTATGTTGATGGTTTCTGGCTCATCAACAGCCCCTACACTGATGCCTCCTTCTTCCCATAGTCTATCTATATCAAACAACTACTGTGGCTAGCTGTTGCCCTGCAAATTCAAATGGAAAAGGAGGCTCTACTCAAGTTGGACCCAATACTAGGGATAGTGGACTCTTGACAGCCACCCACCAGTAGCCCTCCCACCCAGGGCTGGATTGAGGGGGGCAGGGGGGTAGTCTGGCCACGGCTCCGCCAAAGAGGGGGTGCTGGGCGCAGCTGCCAGCCATCAGGAGCGCGCCGGCGGCAGCGCGGGCAACTGAGCGGCTGCCCGCACCATTCATCTGCCCAGCAGGACAGGGAGCGCATGGCAAGCTGGCCGCCCCCTCAGCTGGGCAGGTGAATGGCACGGAGAGCTGGGAGGCTGCCCGCGCCACTCGCCTGCCCTGCTGAGGGGGCAGCCAGCTTGCCGTGCGCTCCCTGTCCTTCAGGACAGGCGAATGGCACAGACAGCCTCCCAGCCCTCCGTGCCATTCGCCTGCCCGGCTGAGGGGGCAGCCAGCTTGCCGTGCACTCCCTGTCCTGCTGGTCAAGTGAGTGGCACAGAGGGCTGGGAGGCCACCTGCGCCATTCGCCTGCTCTGCAGGACAGGGAGCGCATGGCAAGCTGGCTTCCCCCTCAGCCAGGCAGGCAAGTGGTGCAGGTGGCCTCCCAGCCGCTGGCGCTGCCGCCGCTCAGCTGGCAACACGCCCACCCCTCATGATGATGTCACGATGTGACATCATCATTCAGCGTCAGAAGTGCACGCACGCTGTGCGTGCTCATGAGGGCAGCCGGACTTGGGTTGTCCCGGGCGCTGGGAACCCTAGATCCAGCCCTGCTCCCACCAGTACAATAGAGGCTGCTCCTGTACTAAGCTGGTAGGTAAAAAGAAAAAATTCACAGGAGTAATGAGGCAATATATATCAAGTTAAAGGCTGTATAAAGCTTAATAATCTAGTGCAATATGCTACAATAAGTTTCATACATTATATCACAATTTGAAACAAGATATATAGGTCTGCAGAATGACCCAAGTATAATACAAAAGTTTCAGAGTCCAGACAGTACAATATCCGTGTATCTTCCTTTAAGTTTCCAAAAGCAAAGTGTCTTTCTTCAGAGTGAAGTAACAATGTATCTTTCCTGTAAATTTCTAAAGTAAAATTCCTGGATGAAAAAACAGTATCCAAATCCGTTCTCCTCCTCTTCACAGACTCCTCCTTGATGTCTGTGAGAGATCAGAATGCAGTAATCTAAGGGCCGGCTGAAAAGCTTAGATTTCGTCCCTTTGTCTTGCTTCATCAGGGGCATGATACTCCACTGTAATTCTCATGTAGAAAAATTTACTTTCTCCTATACACTTGCTTCAATGTCTGGGCATGGGCGGCAGTACATTCTTATGCGCGCACCAAGAATGGTGACTTTCTAAAGATGATCTGGGACTTGCTCACAATGACTATGCCCCTGGGCCTTACTCCTTCTGCATCCAGGCCACATCTACCAGATACTGGTGCACCTACTTTGAGAGCACCAAGCAATTCCTCTTCCTCTAATGAGGGTTCTACCTGGAGGTCCCTCCAACAAACCAGTCATTTTTCTCAGGTCTGAAATTCCAGCCTGTCAATTCAAACAATCCTCTGACACCAAAAGCTTTTGAGGCTCAGAGCAATTTCTCTCGTCCCTCCCACCCCACCTCTTTCAGTAGTCCCCTGCATGGGAGCTCATCATTATTAACCAGTGGGTGCTTACCATAGACTGTATGCCATAGAATTCAACATCCCACCAGCGATCAGTGTCTTCAGATCCACACACAGCCATCCACCATTCTCTCTTTTTTTAAAAAAAAATTATTGGATGGGTTTACAAATATAAACATACAAGTCATTATCATTTTCCACCCCATTGCATTTTCCCCATCCCCCCCCCGCTTTTTCTAGTGACTCCCAACAGTTTTCCATCCCCAACTTAATCTAAAGAATATATCATATACCATATAAATTCTTAAAATCTATTATAATATATATAATATATATCTAATCTATCTACTTTTATTAACTATCTTGATTTAATACTTATCTAAATTAAGAGTATGACAATTATATAAGTATATAGTAAGTACATATATATATATATATATATATATATATATATATATATATATATATATATATATATATATATATATACTATTCCTTAAATACCTATTATCTATATTATAAATCTATTACTTCTGTTACATCATTAAAATATCATATAATACTCCCTATTACCCATACAATCTTGTTATTCAATCTTATTCTTTTCCAAATAATTATACTATCTTACTCTTAACTTTATAATACTACAATACTATAACTCTATAACTATACTAATCCATTAAAATATAATAATATACCCCCTTTTAACCTTAAGTAAGTTTCTATCTCCGCTTAACAACTATCCAAAGACCACAATTTCCCCTTCAAGTCCCACTTTTTCTCCACATATTTCTTGAATTTTTCCCAGCTTGCAGTCTCCTGGCCCCACCCACTCCATCCCCACCTGGGGTGTGGCATTTGGTCTGCTCACTGCCTGGCTGCTTCTGAGCCTTCCCCAGTGGCTCCAAAAATGGGAAGCACAAATACTGGATGGGGGATACACTTCTGGGCAGTAGTATATGTGAAAGGGATCTTGGGGTAAGAGTGGACTGTAAACTAAATATGAGCAGTCAGTGTGATGCAGTGGCAAAAAAGGCTAATTCAATCTTGGGTTGTGTCAAAGGGGCCATAGCATTGAAATCGCAGGAGGTCATAGCTCCTCTCTATACTGCCTTGGTCAGGCAGCACCTGGAGTATTGTGTGCAGTTCTGGAGGCCTCACTTCAAAAAGGATGTGGACAAAATCGAGAGGGTGCAGAGGAGAGTGACGAGGATGATCAGGGGTCTGGAGACTGAGCTCTACGAAGAAAGGCTGAGGGCCTTGGGAATGTTTAGTTTGGAGAAGAGGAGACTGAGGGGGGACATGATTGCTCTCTTTAAATA
This sequence comes from Eublepharis macularius, assembly GCF_028583425.1. NCBI lineage: Eukaryota > Metazoa > Chordata > Lepidosauria > Squamata > Eublepharidae > Eublepharis > Eublepharis macularius. The sequence goes on from NC_072793.1 coordinate 74,074,904, forward strand.
TTTGAAAGGCTGTCATTTGGAGGAGGGCAAGGAGCTGTTCCAGTTGGCAGCAGAGGGTAGGACCCGAAGCAATGGGTTTAAATTACATGCACAAAGGTACCAGCTGGATATTAGGAGAAACTTTTTCACGGTCAGAGTAGTTCAAAAGTGGAATCAGCTGCCTAGGGAGGTGATGAGCTCCCCCTCACTGGCAGTTTGCAAGAAGAGGCTGGATGAATACTTGTCAGAGATGCTTTAAGCTGATCCTGCACTGGGCAGGGGGTTGGACTAGATGGTCTGTTTGGCCCCTTCCAACTCTATGATTCTATGATTCCTGTACAAAGTGCCACCCTTCAGCCTCTCCACTGGCCCAAGGGTCTTGACCAAATGCATGGTTGCGGTTGCCTTCTCACTTGAGGCGCTGCAGCATAATTATCTTCCCATCTTATAATTGCTGACAGCTCCATGCCCATTTGCCCTTCTGAAATACCTGTCAGGGTCAACAGAGAGAAGTCACACCTTGAAACTTCTCAGTGGATTCTATTCATAAGAGTAGTTCTTGATGGAATGAGCATCAGGGCTTATCTATAAAGTGACAGGATACTATTTTTCATCTCATTAGCCATTTCTATCTCTGCCCCACACAATCAACTGCCTCCATCAAAAGACTCCTGGGCTTATGGCTGCAACTCTTGATTGTCCAGTTTGCCTTACTGTGGATGAAACCCATCCAACAATGGTTTCTCCATCACTTCAACTCCCTCAAGGACTTCCAACACATTCTTGCCAGAAGTTAGTTATGCCCTTACTTGTAGGTCAGACCCCACGTATCTGAATCAAGTTATCTTTCCTACTGTCTCAACCATTCTTAGCCTGACTAGTGATGCTTTCCTCTAGGCCTGCTCACTGCCAGCATCGACATTTAACCTTCACTGGTCCTGCAAGGAGAGGTATGTACACATAATCTACCTGGAGCTCCTTGCTGTTCTCAGTGCCCTTCTTGTATTCCTTCCTCTCCTGAATCCATATTGTCATTGACAACAAACTTTCCTCTCAAGATATCATCCTGAGCACTTCCTTTGCTGTCCATACTAACGAGGCAGAAAGGATGCTCCTGTGATGTGAGGAAGGTGCTGGCCTTTTACATCACCACACCTCCTCCTTCAGGTTGCACTTACGGCTCTATCTCATAGCCTGGCAGACACAACTGATCCCAACAGATCAGCTGCTGGATCTCACATATTACTGAGTCTTGTTACAAGTTGGCACAAAAATTGCCACCACTTTGACCCAGACCATGCTCAGTCAGATCAGTGGTGACATCATAGGCTTTTGTGAAGGGACTCCTGTTTCCTGGCTCTGTTGAGCAGCCACATGGGCATGGCCCATAACTTTTGTGAAGCATTAAACATTTGCCATAAGAGTTCAGAGGGAAGTTTATTTTGGGCAAGCCATTCTTTAATCCATCTTCTAGTAGCACCTGTTTCCACTTTAATGTAGGCAAAGGCTAGTCTTCACCCAACAGTTTGAAGCACAGAGACCACAAAGAAGTAAAGACAAGTTGCTTACCTGTAGCTGCTGCTCTTTGAATGGTCATATGTACATTCACACAACCTACTTTCCTTCCTCTGTAGAGGTAGTATGCTTTAAATTTGAGGATAAGGGAACTGAGTGGAAGAGGCACAACTCCTCCCCTTTAGGCATGCACAGTGTATCTCCACACCAAGGGAGAGAGAGATTTTCACACCTTTTTAGTACCACTAGAAGTTTCTAAGATTGGCTTTTGTGCAAATGCAGAACCCACCAGTGTGAATGACCACTTAAAGAACAACAGTTATGGATAAGCAACCTGTCTTTACCAGCTGTGTATTCCTTAAGATGGGGTACATTATTTTAATAAAATATTGATTGGGAGGAATTTTGTATGGATGCATGTCTGTGCCACTTTTCCTACAATCTTAATTTCAAAAGCATTTAATATGTAAAGTGATTTATTATCTTTAATGTGCTGTCTTTTGAAACAACCATGTTTGGTAGGTCATTTTCCATTTTACAAATGGGGAAATAATGCTGAATGTGGGTAATATGCTCAAATCCATACACAAGTCCATAGCAGAAGTAGGTTTTAAAGTCAGGTCTCCTAGATCCCAATTCTGCTTTCTATCATATTATACCATTTCCATTTTTAACTCTCCAATTTTCCCAGTCCAGAAAATCATCAACACTTGTTTTCACGATGTAAGAGGAACCTCTCAGTTGTTTTAAATTTCTGGTTTTTATACTTTCCCTGATGTGAAGGTGGGCATGTATTAAGGCTAGTAAGACCAGGAGTATGGCAAACATTGCTAGTATACTTGGATGAGACATGGCTTCTTCATGAAAAATTCGAGAGGAAGATTGACTGGATCAGCTGTGAGATGAGCATTGACTGTTGATGGAAGCTAAGAGAAAGGAGGAATGACACTTGCTGCTCTAGTCAGTCAACCAAGGCAGCTGTGAGGAGCCAAATCCATCATAGCTAAGAACACAAGACAAGAAAATAGATGTGAATTGTAGGGGGAAATGTATACTCTGTAGCAAAATGCCACTTGAGCAAAATGTGACAACTGAAGAGGTTCTGGGTTGGAATTAGTTCTGAATAAATGTGATCCAAAGAGCTGCTTTGGCCCCTCCATTGAGCACGCTCAAAGGAATTTCTTTTTTCTTTGTGAACAGCAAACCTCCCCACCATATTTTAAACTACTTCTTAAAGTTGCCTCTGTTTCCACAGGAGTATACCCTTTGGCTGAAGCAGTTGCAGTTTGAAAATTTAGCTCTAAATCATGTTTGATCATGAAGTTTGTTTTGGTTTTTTGAATCGCACTGTGTTTCGGAATGGGATCTAATGTCCCAGTAAGCATGTTTTACCTAATAGTTCCATTGCTTTAATAGGACTTTTGAGATTTCTGAATTGTCATGACTTTTAGTGTGAATGCTTAGCATCATCTTACTCAGTTAACTACTTTTCTGTTAGTTGCTATTTTATTCCAGTTCTCTTAATATTTCCAGTGTGTTTCCTTCAGTTGGGAATGCATATTAGTTTATATCTTGTGTTCTGTTCCTGAGTTGTAGATGTGACTTCACAAAGTGGCTGAGGTCACATAGAACATTCCATTTCTTTTTCTACTGTGCTGTGTAGTTCCAGCCTCTAGTGTACTTAAAGGGGAAAAAACCCTGGTTTCTCCATAAGCGATGTTCATGTAGTAAGTGTGGTTATGGAGGATTTGAACTATCTTGAAGGAAGGGAACTTACTGACAAGTTGCCACTTGAGGCTTTTAAGTCTTCCTCTGAAGTTAAAGAAAAACTTCTGCTAGGACGATACAGGTAAAATATGTCTGGAGGTACTTTTAGCATTACTTGTACCTTACCTGCTGCCCCCCTTCCCGCAGTATAGAGGGTAATCTCTGTGTTCTGACCAAGGAGTTGTCCTGTAGTGTGTCAGTGTACCAAATAGTCATTTGAGTCTTTATACATTACTGGGTATTTGTCAAGGTAAAATGACATGTTTTGTCCATTAGATTCTGATAAATAGATTTTAAAAAATAATCTTTCAGGACAAACTAATCACCATTGTAATTTAGATGCCAAATGAGTTGGATCTTTTTGAATTTAATGATTTAGTTTGCAAAGTTGCTTAATCTGGCCAACCTCTTGTGTCCTTCCATGACCAGTAGCATATTATATATCTCGCAGGACAATAAACAAGAACTTGCTTGTCATTCACTAAACTAGACGTTTAGAGAGATCCTGAGCCCATATAGATATATCTATACATCTAGATACAGATATATCTATACAGTTAGATGTATTTTGCCATGTAGAGCCATACTAAACTATCATAATGCGCTCAACTTTAGGGTAAGTCAGACTTAGACAGTTACATTCATTGAATGATTTGTTGCCTTAGACTCTCTTTTATTATTTGCTTGCATTGCCATTTTCCAACTCTTCAGTCCTAGACCACTGCATTGTTTTCTTTATTAGAGATTTGTGCTGTTTGGTCGGGGGGTTTTCTTTGTATTTTGTAATATTCTTGAGAATCAGTGAGAACCAAGAGTTATAAATGAAGTCGCTGTTCTTGTTATTGGAATTATTATATGATGTCACATTCTACTTCCTTCATACTCAACATGAGGCCATTGCCTCTTGAAAGAGACACTAGCTTTCACATTTAAAAAAGCCCTTCACATGAAGTGGTGATTGGGGACCGGGCTTGGGATGAGCTGTGGACTGCCCTGAATGTTCATGGTATGTTGCAGTACAAATTCAGCCAAAATAGAATCGGTGCAGTGTACTCAAAAATGGCAAGGATTTTCAGTTTAATCATCCAAGGTGAACAATGTAGATAGACATTGGTTTGGATCCCATGCCGCTCTTCCTCTGAGCTACAGCCTACAAATCCTGTTTGTTATATCTCTGATTTTCTCTGCTGCAGGGAGACTTGGTAGGTGAGAGTCATAGAATCCAAACCATTGTCTTATAATTTCTAGCTGTATATAAGTTGGTACTGACTATAGTAAACTGTAGTGATGGTGTAAAACAAAGACTCCTATGACCTTAAACTATCTGTCTACAGAGGAGCCACACTGGGAATGACCTTCATTCACTGTTCATCATCAGTCTTCTGTGCAGTCCCACATGAGATCTGTGAATGCACAGGCCAGCTGCAGATGTTCTAAAGCTCCCAGAGGTGCAAGATGCTTGCCTAGCCTTTTTGTATGCTTTTCTTCCACATGCAGCTCCCTCCTTCAGCTCTTTGTTTGCCACTGCTGAAGAAGGATGTCTCCTCTCCGCTACTCGGATCCATCGTGCTTTATACAAGTTAGGGCCTTTGATTCCATGGCATTGAAGCCATCTTCAAGAAGTGTTCCCATTGTGGGATGAAGATAGCCCAATCAGACAGGCACAACAAATGCCTCTTCAGCCTGGGCAAAGGACATGACAGCTTGCAGTGTGCGGTCTGCAAGCAATTTATACCCAAAGCACATCATGAAAGGGTGTTACAGCTTAAAGTGGTTCTTTGGGAGTCAGCCCTGAAGGACTCTATTAACTTTGATCACAATGCTGCACTGAGAACAGGCCTCCTCGGTTCTACCAGGATATTTGGCATCTGACATGGCTCAGAAGGACCAATCAGTTCCAGCCGTGTCTTCCTCGGTTCCATCATAGTGTCAGTCAGAGCTGCCTGAAAAAAAGGCTAAGCTCAAGTTGAAGTATGTCAATAAACCCTCAACATTCAAGTTACACAAGAGGAAGAAATCCTCTTCTTCATGTCCAACCACTTTGGTTCCATCAAGTCCATCCAAGGTTCTGAGAACTCCATCTCCGATGGTTGTTCTGGATTTTCCGGGCTGTATCACTGTGGTCTTGGCATTGTAGTTCCTGACGTTTCGCCAGCAGCTGTGACTGGCATCTTCAGATATGTAGCACCGAAAGACAGAGATCTCTCAGTGTCAAACTGTGGAGAAGATGTTATCAGTTAATTTATATCTACTCAGGAAGGTGAGTTAGGGTTGCATCATCCTGTAAGAGTTTCCCAGGGTGTGGAATGCTAATGCTTCACTGTATCCTGAGGAGGTTTTTTTGCATATGGATTGGTGCTTGATATGCTAATCTTATCTGCAGGGCTATTGTAGGATGTAGAGTATTTTATTAGCCTGGTGTTTTTCAGGACTGGAAACCAAGCTCTATTCATTCTTAAAGTCTCTTCTTTCCTGTTCAAGTTGTGCTTATGCTTATGAATTTCAATGGCTTCCCTGTGCAATCTGACAAAGTAGTTGGAAGTGTTGTCCAGTATTTTGGTGTCCTGGAATAAGATACTGTGTCCTGTTTGAGTTAGGCTATGTTCAGCCACCGCTGATTTTTCAGGTTGGCCAAGTCTGCAGTGTCTTTCATGTTCTTTTATTCTTGTTTGGATGCTACGCTGTGTGGTCCCAATGTAAACTTGTCCACATCTGCAGGGTATGCGGTATACTCCTGCAGAGGTGAGGGGGTCTTTACTGTCTTTTGCTGATCGTAACATCTGTTGTATTTTTCTGGTGGGTCTGAATACTGTTTATAGGTTGTGCTTTTTCATAAGCTTTCCCATCTGATCAGTGATGCCTTTGATATATGGCAAAAACACTTTTTCTGTAGGAGACTGTTTTTCCTTAGTTGTTTGATTTATTCTTGGTTTAATCGTTCTTCTGATTTCATTTCTGGAGTAGCCATTTGCTTGAAGTTCATGGTTTAGATGATTAATTTCCTCGTTGAGAAAGTGCGGTTCACATATCCGTTTTGCACGGTCTACTAATGTTTTTATTATGCCTCTTTTCTGTTGAGGGTGGTGATTGGAGTTTTTGTGTAAGTACCGATCCATGTGAGTTGGTTTCCTGTAGACCTTGTGACCTAACTGAAAGTTTGCTTTGCGGATGACCAAGGTATCTAGAAATGGGAGTTTACCCTCGATTTTTCTCTCCATGGTGAATTGTATGTTCAGGTGGATATTGTTGAGGTGGTTTAAAAACTCCATCAATTCTTCCTCACCATGGCTCCAAATGATAAAGGTATCATCCACGAACCGGAACCATGTCACTCCATCTCCAGTTCCCAGATGTTGCTCTGCTTTGCTACCATCTCTCTCAGAGGGTGAAATTCTTGAAGTCATTGAACCATCTACAGCCCTGCTGCCACCCTCTCCAATATGGTCTGTTGAAAGGCAGAGAGGTTCCTTGTTTCTGTCTGATAATAACAATCATCTGGAACTCGCTCATCATCCAAGATGCTATCGGTTCCATTACTCTCTCTATGGTTCTTCTTATAACAACAACAACAACAACATTCAATTTATATGCTGCCCTTCGGGACAATTTAACACCCACTCAGAATGGTTTACAAAGTATGTTGTTATTATCCCTACAACAATCACCCCGTGAGGTGAGTGGGGCTGAAAGAACTCTGAGAGAGCTGTGACTGACCCAAGGTCACCCAGCTGGCTTCAAGTGGAGGAGTGAGGAATCAAACCAGTTCTCCAGACTACAATCCCACTACACTTAACCACTACACCAAACTGGCTCATTATTATACATGTGGATATGAAGGCTTGCTGGGTATTTACCTGCCTCCTCATTACTTCTTCCATGATGAAGACCCCTATGTAACAGTTCACTCAAAACCATGTGAAAATCAAAGTATACATTGGTTCCTACCACGGTTCCAGAAGACAACACTGCTGTGGAACCAATGTTGAACCATGCTACACAATCTGATGAGGACTCCAATACTGGTTCAGATTTTGTATCAGAACCATCTCTGCCAGAATTCCTTATTGAGGACTGTGCCACTTCTCCGAGTGAGGATCTCTCCTTGTACACTGAGCAGTGTGATGCTTGCCCTGCCCTGAGCTGCTCCTGGTGCCATCGGTCATCATGAGACCCAGGATGAGCCAGGGTGTGGTCCCAAGTGTCAGAAAGAGAGTGAGTTGGGTTAACGTCACCTGTGACTCCTCAGTTGCTCTCTAGGATGAGCTCTGAGCTCTCTGGCCAGACACTCGCCACTCCTTCCCGGCTTCTTCTCGGACTCCCCTTTTGATCCCTTCACCATTCCCAGTCTCCACCCCCAGCCCCACCCCCAACAATCTAGCTGCTGCCCTGGCTGCCTTAGGCAGCCACAGCTGATGCTGTGCTATGGCTGGCCCTGCCTGGCATCTTCCAGTTCCCTCCATCCTGTTGGCCTGCCTGCTGTGTTGCCATCCTCCTTCTGCCTGCCCCTGAGCAGGGACACTGCCAAATCCTGCTTTCTCCACTGCCATTAAGCTGCTGCCTGTGGCAGCACTGACCTATTGGCTCCATCTCCTGAGCTATCCTCCTCCAGCTGGGTGGCTGGGCCTCCCAAGGGTCACTTTCTTCACTGCCATTGAGCAGTTGCCTACAGTGGTGCTGGTCTGCCAGTCCCATCTCCCGGGCCACCTTTCTCCAGCTGGGCTGCCGGACCTCTCCAGGGTTGTGGCATGGGGATGCCCTGTTGTCATGGCCAGGGAACCGGTGGCTGCTAGGACCTCGCCTGGGCTTTCTATTGCTGCAGTGTCTTCTGCATCCCTGGTGTCCATCACTGCCTCTGTTGTTACCCTCGTTGCTACCAGGTGAGTGCCTGGGGTGGCAGGGAAGGACTGGCAGCATGAGCCAGGACTCTGGAGTGTGCTGCCTAAGAGGGTCCCCAAGTCTGGCCCTGGCACAAACAAGCAGTTAGTTTGGATGGTCTTTGGATGATCTTTGGAAATTGAAGTGAACAACTCTGTGCTGACCTCTTCAGATTTGGTCTTCAAGATCCTTCACTCAGAAGCAGCTGGACCTGTAGCATTTCCAATCATGTAGGGGATATTTGACATTACCAAAGATGCGTGGTCCAGACCATCTTTGAGTCCAGTGATGTCAAAAAAAGCTGAACAATATGTATGAGATCAAACAAGAAGAATGAGGGGTGTTTTTTTAACTCACCCCCCTGCCAATTCCATTGTCACTGAATTTCTCCAAGGGAAAAGCCTACAAAAAAACACGAGCCACTCAGCACCAATTGATAAGGGAGAAAGGACATACTTAGTTGAAAGGTTCGTGCTTCTGCAGCTTTGCCCGTTAGAATTGGTAATTATGAGGCTATCATAGAACACTACCAGCTTTTCTTATTGGAAAAGATTAGCCAATATTTGAATCGAATTTCTGATGACAAGCAAAGGCTCACCAAGATTTTGCAAAGAGAAGTTCTAAGGGCTCTTCAACAACAAATTAATATGGCCAGGCATATTTGAAATTGCTCATCCAAAGCTATAGCCTCCACTATTGTTGTACATAGACACTCATTGACTCAGAACCACAGCACTAGCCCCTCACCATAGGATGAGGTAGAAGACCTTCCCTTTGAAGGCTCAGATCTAATTTTTTTATTTATTTATTTTTCATCCTGGAGGAGTGCTTGATTTATTTATTTTATTTTATTTTATTTTGAAATGTTAAAGACCAATAGATTGTGAAGTAAGCTTATAACTCAATAGACCAACATTCAGCCTGAAGTACCCAAATACAGAAAATAAAGTAGTTACACAATAAAGTACTGATAATTTCGATCTAAGTCCTTATCTACTACCAACATATACAAATTTCAAAATCCAGTATTTATAGGGGATAGAATAAACATTTAAGTGGACATCCATATCTTATTATCAGAACTATTTGGTATAACATTGGTTCTAAAATAAGCAATAATTGGATCCCAATAAGTTTGCATATGGTTAAATTTAGAAAGTACAGAATCTCCCATAAAGAAACAATTTTGAGTAATTTAAGACATAATATAACTTTCCCAAATCCTATCATACCATATTTCAAGTGTAAGTTTTGCAGAGTCTTTCCAACAAGAAGCAGTAGTCTGCCTGGCTGCGGCTACCAACAAAGAGATAAAGCTTCTCTTGCATTTTTGCACTGAAATATCTGGCCAGTGATCCAAAAGCAAAAATTCGGGACTAAAAAGAATATCCACTCCAGTCCACTCCACTATTTGATTTCTAACCTTTGACCAAAAATTTGCTACTTTCTGACATTCCCACCATAGATGAAAATATGTTCCCAACTGGCCACAATTTTTCCAACAATATGGAGTATATTTGGTGTCAATTTTATGTCATATACCAATTTGCTATAAGTTTAAAAAATTGAGTTTTAACACTAAGAACTGGAGACGAATTTGATGGAGACTGCCATATCTTGTCCCAATCATCCAAAGACAAATCTGTTGGTAAAGTCTTTGCCCATTTACTTACGTAAGATGGAGGAGATGACAGGTAGGTATCCCAAATAATTTTGTAAATGCGAGAAAGAAGGCCCCTTACTTTTAAACTGTATTTATCTATAATGGTCTCAAAGGCAGTCAAAGGTATAAGAGTAATTTTCCTGGGGTTTATTTCCAACATGATATTACGAACCTGAAGGTAGTGGAACCAATGGACAAACTTATGTAGTTTTGATTCCACCTCTTCCTTAGTTAACGCTGCATTATCTTTAAACCACTGAATAGGTTTATCCAGGCCTACCTGGATAATAGAAAATAATAGAAAAGATTTAATGTCACTACCCTGTGGGAGCCAGTGTAAGTTTAAAACACTCAAAACAGGAGAGAGGGGAGAGGTTAGCCTCTTCTTGAGTCTGTCCCAAATTTTAAGAGTATTACTCAAAATTGATTTGAAGCGACTGTATGAGATCTAAAATTTGGTTTTGACCATATTGTTCCTGGCATTGGGAGGAGTAATGCATAAACAGATTCTAGAGCCACTATTTATCACTCAGATCTATTTTCATTCACTATGGAACCACTAAAGACAATTAAGGATGATAAAGTGACAGCTAGATCCTTGTGTATCACACCTCTCTACACAAATTTGTTCAGGCAGAGATATCCCCCTCAGCCATACCCACCTTACAATAAATACAATTGGTTCCATTCCTAGTCAATGCACACACATAGTCCAGAGGCTCTCAACAGCCTTCTTCCTCCACCTCCATTCATCCTTGAAGGAAGTACTTAAGAACCAAGTCAAAAGATGGTTTTCAATCCCCAAAGGATCAATCTGGCTTGATTAAACAGTTTTTTTGATGCCAGAACCTCTTATGCCCCATCAGGCATCTACTCCCTTCCTCTGCAAGTCTGGGAGTCGATCACCCAGGAAGCCTGAGTATTGTTCATTGTCAATCAAGGATATTGCCTTGTGTACAAGGTAAAACCTCTAAACATACCAGTTCTCCATTCTGAAACTCATTCACAGGTCCTTAAAGTGGTGGAGCGACAAACAGAACCTCTTAGTGGGTGCCCCATTTGGTTCTTCCCCAATACAGATTTCGATCAACACAGATGCCTTTCTGTCGGGTTGGGGAACTTGTTCTGGGACCACCTGGTAAAGGGAGCATGGTCCCCTCAGGAATCATCTATGCATATCAACCTCTGAGCTCAGGGCAATAAGATATGCTCTGGTTTGCCTAGTAGAGGGTAAGAATGTACAGATATGCATGGACAATACAACTGCCTTACAAAACTTAAACAGATGGAGGTGTACAGCCTCCCCAAATCTCTCCTGGGAATACTTGCTAATATAAAAATAGACTATGGAGGGGTGTGTGATTCCATGCACTACTATTTTGAATGTAATTGGGTAATTTAATTACTCTCACTGCAAGGATGCAGCAGAATTACTTTCTCTTTCTCCCCCTCTGTCCATTTTATTCCTATAGGTCACTTATCTAAGCTTACTCCCAATTGGCAGATATATACAGACCAGGGACTTAGGCTCTTCTGAAGCCAGGAAATTTTTACTCCTATACACTAAATGTTTCTCAAGCATAAAAAGGAATTGTTCCCCCTATTTTAATTTAGAAATAGTATGCGTCAGCTAGCAGAAGATTAAGAAACTGGTCTTCTGTTTCCTCAGATGACTCAGTCCCTTTCCCCTCACTGTCTATTATACCTGGGAATAGCTTTTTTGTGTACAATGTAGATGTATATTGATGTTACTGTATAAAAAACAACAACACAGGTATTAACATTGATATATCTGGCTTGTGTATGTCATCTATTCTTACTTTCAACCTATACAATCCCTTAACCATGGGAGAAGAAGCAAGTGAAAGGATCAACACTTCCCTCCTTTCTCCTCTTGTATGTTATTTCTCCCTGCCTTCTTCTCATGCGCCATAGCCATGCTTAAGGTTTACACTGTGCTATTGCTAACTATAGTTTGTGCTAACTGGAATTTGCTTATAACTCCCACTGGAATTTGCTTATAACTCCCACTGGAATTTGCTTATAACCCTCACTTATTTCAGATTCTTTGGAAAGAGTAAACTGTGGCGACTAGCAATGGAGAGGCTGTGGGGGAAAGGGTGCATTGCATCAGCATACCCTCTTAAAGAGCCACACTGGACATTATACAGAAAACCACATAATGGTTATTCAACATTTCATTTTAGAGGGAAAGGAGCTTCAGGAGGGGATGATAGAGACTTAATCTGCTCCGCGCTCACTGTTTCTCTGCTACAAATTTTGTCTTTCTCCAAGGTGTTCAAAATATTCCCACCCCCTGCTACTACTTCACTCCAAGTTTCCTTGGAGTCTTAATTAATATTACACACCCAGACATTGGGTTATTGTTACATGCAGTATGTACCATGTACCATTGTCCATCTGAGCAATGGAAACCTGATATATTGGCCTGTGTCCTACCATTCCACTAAACCAAGTATGAAGACTTCCTCCATGCAAATAGGATACTGCCCATTATTCTCCATTTCACTTGCCTATTACTCCCCAACTGAACTTTTACTGTTGGATCAAACCAATTGAATGGCAAGCCAATGAAAGATTACGTGTTTTAGATTCTCACCCTCCATGATGTCCAAACCACTCCCCAATTTAAGTGCTCTGAAAAATTCTAATTGTCAAATTTCGAAGCATTTATCGTTTCTGCCTTTGGCTTATAACATGAATTTGCATTTCTTTGAATAATCAGCTGCCAGTTTGGTTGAGCTAACTCGTGGCCTGCTTAGATAAATGGGGAACTTACCTGCCTCATAGATTCAATTCTGCCATTATTTTTCTCTTCCCAGGAGAACAGACACTGAGTTTTGTGAATACATCAAAAAGTTATTAGGCCATCCACTGTTCAAGTCTCTTATGATCAGCACCATCGCACTCAATGGGATATTTTTGGTTATAGAAACTGATTTTAAAGTTCGATATGAGTCTCATTACTTCCTAGAGGTAAAAAAAACTCAGACTATTGAAATGTGCTAATATATACTTGATTTCTTTTAAGACACAATGGACTTTCTCTTTTCCAGAAGATAAGAAAACTGAAAAACTTACATAAGGTAGTGTTCCCCTCTCTCTTGACAAGTCATGATATAGGTGTCCTGCTAAGGAAAGCAGGAATAAGTCCTTCATGTGGAAAACCCCAGTGGCCCACTGAAAACAATGGGGCTTAAGAGCATCTGTGACTAATTCTATTGGGTTTGTTCCACACAACTTGTAGTTCGAATGTCCCTCAGCCAATCATGATAAGAGACAGACGCGGAGTCCTGTGGATGAAGCGGTCTATAAATGTTTATTAAATGATGGAGGAACGGTGGTTACACAGAGAGTAAAAGGTCTCCTCGTGTCCAACATTCATCAAAGCTACAATATCAGTGCCAAGCAATTAATACCTTTTGATTAATTATAATATTTGTTATTCTATTGGCTCAGAAAATACAGTGGCCCCCATTGGCTCAAGTGGGCGACCACCTCTCATGATACAAGTGTCCAGGGGCATTCTTACTGGAAGAAACAACTTAGGTCAACAGCACAATTACAATATTACCCGATTGCCATTGCTTATCTTCTGTCCTTGGTCTATCTCTAGAAGAAGTATCTCCCTTTCCCACACATCTCTTTCATAGGCTTTTCATTCTTACCCATTCCTCTGGTCCATGTAACATTTAGCAGAGGCACCCCAATGTCACTTTTGGCAACCTTGTGGGTTTCAAGCAGAGAATATTTCTCTGGGTTCCATGGGAGGGGAATGCTCTCCCTTCCCTAGGAATGTGCTTAAAGTTACATTCAGCACCCATTCCTCTGCTTTATGGTTTCCTCCCAGCCTTGAAAGTTTCTTTTAATCAAATTAACTTGCAGCTAGCTTTCTCCTCTCAGTAACACATTTTTCTTTCCCATTCTTTCATTGCAACATTTTGCATAAGCAGTTTTACAAAGAGGTTTCTGTATCAAGTCATAAACAGGTGTCTGGCAAGCGCAATCTACCTAGTGGCAAGCTTCACAGTGTTTGATCTCACAATGATTCACATGTTTAATATACATTCTGCTTTGGTCCTTTGTTTCAAGTCTCATTTTCTTGCAAGTTGCGTTACAAATACTACATTAGGTCCTGTGAATAATACAAGTGCATGACAATAGTAAAAGGCACATAGAGGTACATAAAATCTCCTTCATTAAATCTACTTCCCACAGTTTCAACAGAATTGGTCATAAGTTAATATTATTTGAATCAGGGCCCAATGGCACAAAGCATTTCACAACATAATTAATATATCTAATTTTCAACATGGCCAAATCTGTGGATGTTTAAATCCAGAAACTGGAGCCATGAACAAATAAGACAGATTTTTCTACTTACCTGAAAAAATGTCTCAGGTTGGCAGAAAATTACCTCTTAATAGAAGCAGCACCTGTAGCTTTAAGAAACAAATGTCCCCAGTGGATATTGCAAAGCAATCACAACAGTACTGCCAGCCTTGAAGCCTTAGTTTCTGTCAGAAAAAGGAAGGAGATGGGGGCAGGGCCCTCTCCAGTGTTATTTTGGCCTTTAAGGGAAGACTCATTGGAGCCAAGCCCAGCAGCAGTCACTGGCGACTTCTTACCATATGACTTCCGTGACTTACCCAGGACTGGCTGGTTGCTACTATTCAAAAGCAGTCGCTCCACAAAAGCCAGTGTAGTGTAATGGTTAAAATTTCACGCTAGAATATGAGAGATCCAGGTTCAAATCCCCACTCTGCAGTGGAAGCTCGTTGGGTGACTTCGTACCAGTCACATACTCTCAGTCTAACTTACCTCACAGGGTTGTTGTGAGGATAAAGTGAAGCAGAGGACAATGGTGTAAACTGCTTTGGGTCCTTGTTGTGGACAAAGGCTGGGTAATAAATGAAGTAAATAAATATAGGTGAAGTTGTGGAACAGCTACAAGGTAGGTTGGCTGATGGGTGAAAAGGAAAGAAAGAAGCAGGAGAAGGTTGTCAGGAGGAAGGAAAGAGGAAATTGTGTGCCAAAAGGGATACAGGAGAAAATCAGGTGCATTCCACAATTCCTTGTGAGTTCCCTACTACACATTTGTGCCCTGTCCAGCAGTCAGCATCACAAAACTGGACCCAGCCCACTGCCCAGCACTGTGAATCCAGGCCTTAGTTTATCCAGGTAGAGGTTAGCAGGGAGAGGAAAAGAGGGAAAGTTAAAGACGAGAACAGATAAAAGTAGGTTGACTGATGGGTGGAAAGGAGAGAAGCAGCAGGAAAGAGGGAAAAAGGAAGGAGGAAGGAGGAAATGGTGGGGAGGAGAAAATGAGATGTCCTCCACAAGTCCTTGCAGGTCTCCCATTGGTTCAATAATATTTACAATTACCAGATTCGGTTTCGTTTTCTCGGCCCTGTTGGATGCTCCTCTCCGCATGTCCGGGAGGAAGTGCCCGAGCAGCCTGACCGGGCGGCTGATCTGCGAAGATTAGCCCCCAGAACTCCCAGTGAGGGAGGCAGGGTCCGGAACGCGGCGGGAAGAGCCCCCTGAAATTGATGCAGGGGGTAAATTGCCCATTTGTTCCTATGGAGACCGGCAGACGTGCGCGGCACCTCGAGTGCTGCCGGGCCATGGAAAACGGCAAAGAGCAGAACTAGGCGGAAGCCTGTAAGTAAGCGAATCCCTTCTGTTATTACAAGCGCACGCGAAGGAGTGGTGGGATCTGAAGCTAAGAAGGCTCGTTCTTCCCCCTCGCTGAGTTTCAGAATTTGGTCGGCGGTCCCCCCCCTAAAATGGCAGCGAAAAAGCAGAGTCCCGCTTTGGGCAAGTCAATCTCGACTGCCCTGCAGGGGAAAGGAGAGTCGCTCGAGGACTTGGTGAAGAGGTCGGTTATCAAAGCCATAAAGCCCTTTGTTGACAAGCTGAATGAAACAGATCAAAGGGTGGGCTTAATTGAGAGCGAAGTGAAAACCATTAAGGAAGCAGCGGGGGGGGCAGAGAAGTCTGCTCAGGAAAATACGTCACTCGTGAGGGCAACGAATAAAGAGTTAAAGCTGGTGGAGAACCAGCTGATCGGGCTACAAGTGGAACGAACACAGACAATTTTGCGCATCCAGAATGTGAAAGAGGAGGAAAATGAGGATTTATGGGATCTGGCCTCGGAACTATTGGCGACACCCGCGAGGGCAACTAAAGAAGAGGTTAAAAGCGCCACTTTGGAAGTCCGTCAGGCTTCTTCAAAATATGCAATGAAGCGTCAGCTGCCTCACGAGATCATCATCGATTTTTTATCTAAGAGGATCCGAGACACTATCCTATACAACTCATACAATGCGGATCTGGACTTTCTGGGTAATAAAGTTAAGATACTGAAGGACGTTCCATTTTTAGTTCGGAAAAGAAGATTTAAGTATAAAAAGTTTGTAGCTCTTCTGAGGGAACGTGGAATAAAGTATAAATGGCTATTTCCGGAAGGTATCTGGTTTAGTTACAAAGATCAAGCTTACAAGATAACATCAGAAGATCAACTAAGGGATTTTGAGGACAAAAATCAAGAATTTCAGCAAGACACCAAGCAAGAAGAAAAGGATTTGAAGTCTGAAGAGGGGGGGGGGAGGAAACGAGCACTGCGGTTGCAGTTGCTCAGAGAGAACTGCGTCCGAGGCCCGGGGGGGGGGGGGAGGAAGACTTAATTTGGATTGTAATCTGTATTTTGCAAGGTCAACCACTCCATCAATATCTTACAAAGTTTTAATTTTTTAATAATGGCAGTATGAAGGGAAAGCATTATTTGTAGTGTAGTGTTGTTATATGTTGCTGTTTTTTTTTCTTTCCTTCCCCTGCCCCCCTTCTTTCCCTCTGTATTGTTAGTTAACGTAGGTAATAAAAAAACAAAAAAAACAAAAAAAATAATATTTACAATTACCTTACGTGAAGAATATTTACAAGTATTGTCGAAGGCTTTCACGGCCGGAGAACGATGGTTGTTGGGGGTTTTCCGGGCTGTATTGCCATGGTCTTGGCATTGTAGTTCCTGACGTTTCGCCAGCAGCTGTGGCTGGCATCTTCAGAGGTGTAGCACCAAAAGACAGAGATCTCTCAGTGTCACAGTGTGGAAAAGATGTAGGTCATTTGTATCTACTCAGGAGGGGTGGGGTTGAGCTGAGTCATTCTGTAAGAGTTTCCCAGGGTGTGGAATGCTAATGGCGGGAGACTTCACTGTATCCTGAGGAGGTTCTTTTGCATATGGATTGGTACTTGATGTGCTAATCTTCTCTGCAGGGCTATTGTCAGGGGTAGAATGTTTTGTTAGCCTGGTGTTTTTCAGAACTGGCAACCATGCTCGGTTCATTCTTAAGGTTTCTTCTTTCCTGTTGAAGTTTTGCTTATGCTTGTGAATTTCAATGGCTTCCCTGTGCAGTCTGACAAAGTAGTTGGAAGTGTTGTCCAGTATTTTGGTGTCCTGGAATAAGATACTGTGCCCTGTTTGGGTTAGGCTATGTTCAGCCACTGCTGATTTTTCAGGCTGTCCAAGTCTGCAGTGTCTTTCATGTTCTTTTATTCTTGTCTGGATGCTACGCTTTGTGGTCCCGATGTAAACTTGTCCACAGCTGCAGGGTATACGGTATACTCCTGCAGAGGTGAGGGGGTCTCTGCTGTCTTTTGCTGATCGTAGCATCTGTTGTATTTTTCGGGTGGGTCTGAATACTGCTTGAAGGTTATGCTTTTTCATAAGCTTTCCCATCTGATCAGTAATTCCTTTGATATATGGCAAAAACACTTTTCCTGTGGGAGACTGTTTTTCTTTGGTTGTTTGATTCCTCCTGGGTTTGATTGCTCTTCGGATTTCATTTCTGGAGTAGCCATTTGCCTGAAGTGCGTGGTTTAGATGATTAATTTCCTCATTGAGAAAGCGCGGCTCACATATCCGTCTTGCACGATCCACTAATGTTTTCATTATGCCTCTTTTCTGTCGGGGGTGGTGATTGGAGTTTTTGTGTAAGTACCGATCAGTGTGAGTTGGTTTCCTGTAGACCTTGTGACCTAACTGAAAGTTTGCTTTGCGGATGACCAAGGTATCCAGGAATGAGAGTTTTCCCTCACTTTCTTTCTCCATTGTGAATTGTATGTTCAGGTGGATGTTGTTGAGATGATTCAAAAACTCCATCAATTCTTCCTCCCCATGGCTCCAAATGATGAATGTATCATCCACAAACCGGAACCATACACTGGGTTTGTGGGGTGCTGATTCTAGAGCTGTTTTTTCAAAATGTTCCATGTAGAAGTTTGCTATAACTGGGCTGAGTGGGCTCCCCATGGCCACCCCATCCATCTGTTCATAGAATTCGTTGTCCCATTGGAAGTAACTGGTTGTCAGACAATGATGGAATAAGGCTGTTACGTCCTCTGGGAAAATCTGATTAATCAGTGCAATAGTGTCTTTTACTGGAACCTTGGTAAACAGGGATACAACATCAAAACTGACAAGTATGTCTTGTGGATTGAGTTTCAGAGAACTGATTTTGTTGATGAAATCTGCTGAATCTTTGATGTAAGACGAGGTTTTCCCGATGTGGTCCTGCAGGAGATCTGCCAGATGTCTAGCTAATTCATATGTCGGTGAACCAATGGCACTCACAATGGGTCGGAGTGGGACTGAATCCTTATGTATTTTGGGGAGTCCATATAGTCTAGGTGGCTGTGCTTCAGTCTTGCATAGTTTTCTGTGCGTGTCAGGATGTAGTGAGGAATTTTTGATCAGCGCATTTGTTAGCCTGGTGATTTTGCAGGTGGGATCTCGTTTTAGTTTTTTGTAGGTGGAGGGGTCCAGGAGTTCCTTAATCTTCTTTTTGTATTCCTCTGTTTTCATGATCACTGTAGCATTGCCTTTATCAGCTGGTAGAATGATGATGTCTGGATCTGCATTGAGGGTCTTGATGGCATCTCTCTCCTTGCGTGTTATATTGCTGGCGGGAAGCTTTGCCTTTCGTAGAATCCTGGCTGTCTCTCCTCTTATTTCCTCAGCTTCCTCTTCATGTAGATGACGGATGGCAGCTTCTACATTTGCAATGATGTCTTCCACAGGAATTCTGGTGGGGGTGACTGCAAAGGAAAACCCCCAACAACCATCGTTCTCCGGCCGTGAAAGCCTTCGACAATACATCGAACACCTCTACGGGGAGGAAACATTCCAACAGACCCGAAGATTGGAAACACTTCGGAACAAGAAAGCACATCTACTCTGTTCTTTGACCTTTCTTCTACGCTGCAGGGACACAAGAACCATTCCATTTTTTCTCACAACTAAAAGAATCTTCAAAACCACACAGGCGAACCGCATTTATGACCGTCTAGAACAGGCCCTCTTACGTGAGAGAATCCACACTACTCGCAGAGAACTTGCTGCCACAGACAAGGAGCTATTTTTCTTGCATATCAACACCAGCCATAAAATGAGAAGTCAGGATTGGGACAAGGTCGATAATCTCACCTACAGGAAGATGGAACAAGTTTTTACCAACCACACATCCAGACAGAAGCAGAAGTTTAACAAACTACAGGAAAAAAGACAGACAAGCCCAATGCTTGACAATGCACGCGTTGTCATCAATCTGACAGACCATCAACTCTCACCAGAAGAAACCTCCATCTTGGCAAAGGGAGGAAACTTTGCAGTCACCCCCACCAGAATTCCTGTGGAAGACATCATTGCAAATGTAGAAGCTGCCATCCGTCATCTACATGAAGAGGAAGCTGAGGAAATAAGAGGAGAGACAGCCAGGATTCTACGAAAGGCAAAGCTTCCCGCCAGCAATATAACACGCAAGGAGAGAGATGCCATCAAGACCCTCAATGCAGATCCAGACATCATCATTCTACCAGCTGATAAAGGCAATGCTACAGTGATCATGAAAACAGAGGAATACAAAAAGAAGATTAAGGAACTCCTGGACCCCTCCACCTACAAAAAACTAAAACGAGATCCCACCTGCAAAATCACCAGGCTAACAAATGCGCTGATCAAAAATTCCTCACTACATCCTGACACGCACAGAAAACTATGCAAGACTGAAGCACAGCCACCTAGACTATATGGACTCCCCAAAATACATAAGGATTCAGTCCCACTCCGACCCATTGTGAGTGCCATTGGTTCACCGACATATGAATTAGCTAGACATCTGGCAGATCTCCTGCAGGACCACATCGGGAAAACCTCGTCTTACATCAAAGATTCAGCAGATTTCATCAACAAAATCAGTTCTCTGAAACTCAATCCACAAGACATACTTGTCAGTTTTGATGTTGTATCCCTGTTTACCAAGGTTCCAGTAAAAGACACTATTGCACTGATTAATCAGATTTTCCCAGAGGACGTAACAGCCTTATTCCATCATTGTCTGACAACCAGTTACTTCCAATGGGACAACGAATTCTATGAACAGATGGATGGGGTGGCCATGGGGAGCCCACTCAGCCCAGTTATAGCAAACTTCTACATGGAACATTTTGAAAAAACAGCTCTAGAATCAGCACCCCACAAACCCAGTGTATGGTTCCGGTTTGTGGATGATACATTCATCATTTGGAGCCATGGGGAGGAAGAATTGATGGAGTTTTTGAATCATCTCAACAACATCCACCTGAACATACAATTCACAATGGAGAAAGAAAGTGAGGGAAAACTCTCATTCCTGGATACCTTGGTCATCCGCAAAGCAAACTTTCAGTTAGGTCACAAGGTCTACAGGAAACCAACTCACACTGATCGGTACTTACACAAAAACTCCAATCACCACCCCCGACAGAAAAGAGGCATAATGAAAACATTAGTGGATCGTGCAAGACGGATATGTGAGCCGCGCTTTCTCAATGAGGAAATTAATCATCTAAACCACGCACTTCAGGCAAATGGCTACTCCAGAAATGAAATCCGAAGAGCAATCAAACCCAGGAGGAATCAAACAACCAAAGAAAAACAGTCTCCCACAGGAAAAGTGTTTTTGCCATATATCAAAGGAATTACTGATCAGATGGGAAAGCTTATGAAAAAGCATAACCTTCAAGCAGTATTCAGACCCACCCGAAAAATACAACAGATGCTACGATCAGCAAAAGACAGCAGAGACCCCCTCACCTCTGCAGGAGTATACCGTATACCCTGCAGCTGTGGACAAGTTTACATCGGGACCACAAAGCGTAGCATCCAGACAAGAATAAAAGAACATGAAAGACACTGCAGACTTGGACAGCCTGAAAAATCAGCAGTGGCTGAACATAGCCTAACCCAAACAGGGCACAGTATCTTATTCCAGGACACCAAAATACTGGACAACACTTCCAACTACTTTGTCAGACTGCACAGGGAAGCCATTGAAATTCACAAGCATAAGCAAAACTTCAACAGGAAAGAAGAAACCTTAAGAATGAACCGAGCATGGTTGCCAGTTCTGAAAAACACCAGGCTAACAAAACATTCTACCCCTGACAATAGCCCTGCAGAGAAGATTAGCACATCAAGTACCAATCCATATGCAAAAGAACCTCCTCAGGATACAGTGAAGTCTCCCGCCATTAGCATTCCACACCCTGGGAAACTCTTACAGAATGACTCAGCTCAACCCCACCCCTCCTGAGTAGATACAAATGACCTACATCTTTTCCACACTGTGACACTGAGAGATCTCTGTCTTTTGGTGCTACACCTCTGAAGATGCCAGCCACAGCTGCTGGCGAAACGTCAGGAACTACAATGCCAAGACCACGGCAATACAGCCCGGAAAACCCCCAACAACCAATATTTACAAGCTCTTTTATATATTTGTAATAGAAATGTATGTAATTGCATTTAAGACCTATATATGCTGGTAAATTGAAATAGATGCTGGGTAATTACTCAAGAAAAGAAATTCTTAAGGATTGTAGAGTTAACAAACCAAACTAGAGAAATGGAAAATATAGCAAAATTACTTTTATGTTATTTATAGTCTGCCTTTGTCACTGAGATGGATTTCATAATGTAAGAATACAATCAACTGGATGAAGCAGTCAATAAACAATGCAATCAGGCTGGGATTGCAGAAATCTGAAAACAAGCAGAAATCTGAAATGGAGTTCAAAGAAAACTGAAACAAAGCGTAAGCATTTAAACATGACACGTTAAACGATACAGAAATTACATAGCAGGAGCTTACATACAAGACAGAACACAGTAGTATAATGCATAGTTCCTATCCCTGTTTAAATCTGTTTAAAAAAAGCCCTCCTGTATAATTCAATTTTGTGGGAAGTCAGGAGTGTGGGAACACTCTTGACCTGATCAGGCAAGTCATTCCATAAGGTGGGAGCCACTATAAAGAATGCATGATTTTGTTGTTGATTTTGCCTGTTCGGATGAGAGAAGCTGTCATGGCGGAGTATAGGGACATTGGTAGTCCTGCAGATATGAGAGCAATGTCATGAAAGTCTTTGTATGTGATAGCCAAAACAACATCATCATCATCATCATCATCATCATCATCAGTAGTCTGCCTTTCTCACTGAGATCCAAGGTAGATTACACAAGAACAAGTGAAAATAAAATCTAATCAATATCTAGGACATTCACTGAACAAATAATGAACAATAGTTAAGACATTTGCTGAAAGAGATAATAGGGTATAGTAGCAGAAAAATTGAAAAACAAGCATAAAACTGAGCATAGAGACGAAATCTTTCTGAAACAAAGCGTAACTAATTTACATGGCAATGTGGAAACTCTCTAGTAGGTATATGTCTGCATCAGCAAACAGTACCCAACAGAGTACCTTATAGTCCCTGGCCCTATCAAGACATCTCTCTGAGCTGGCTCTTACAACACAGCCCTATAATCTGGGTAGAAAGCCCTCCTGAATAGTTCAGTTTTGTATCATTTGCAGAAAGCCAGGAGAGTGGGAGCTTTCCTGACCTCCTCAGGCAGGCCATTCCATAAGGTGGGGCTACCACAGAGAAAGCATGTGTGTGGGCAGCTGTTGATTTTGCCCAACTGCTGGAATGTAAACCTTTGTTTACATTCAGGTCGACCATAAACTTTTAACATCTTCACAGGAAGCCTACAATAAACTTCTATATTGGAGGGGGGACTACAATTCCCATGAGTACTAATTGTTAAAGGGACAGCACATAGTTCTGACTACACAGATACTGAGGCTTTCTAAGCTGTGGTTACAGTACACTCCCTGCCTGGGATCCTGTGGATTCCATCCCAACATGCAAGCTAGTGGAGTATCCTAACAAGTCTAAGCATATACATCATGCTACACTATTCTCATCACTAGGCAAATATAAGCTAAGAATAAGTGACAGTATGCTGCGCTATATTCATAATTAGGGCTAAATATAACATATAAGCAACACAACAGCATGCAAAGCTTGAGCTTCAACCTTCAAGATCAGTCTTCCGTACAAGCAGGACCACTTTGGTGACTGGTCTGGTGAAAATCTTTGGGCCATCGTGTCTGGCTACACAAACGTCAATCTTGCGGACCAACCCGTCCGCGCTGGGTAGAACTCAATCTATAAGTCCCATGGGCCACAAGTTCCTAGGAGCGTCCTTGTCTTTCAGGAGGACGACATCACTTTCTCGTAGGTTGGGCTCAGACTTCTCCCACTTGTGTCGGCATTGTAGAGTTGGGAGGTACTCTTGTTTCCATCGCTTCCAGAAGGTGTTAGAGAGGAGTTGAACTTACCTCCATTGCTGCTTGAACATATCCTTAGAGATGAAGTCTCCTTGAGATGCAGGCCAGGTGCCTGTCTTCTGTGTCAGCAAGGTGGCTGGTGTTAAGATGGTAGGGTTCTCAGGATCAGAGGATACTGGAACTAAAGGTCTGGCATTGATGATAGTGGACACCTCTGCCAGGAGGGTAGCCAAGGTCTCATGAGTGAGAGAAGGTTTTCCTGCTAGCATAGAGTCCAATATTCTCTGCACAATGCCAATCATGCGTTCCCACACTCCTCCCATATGAGAAGCGTGGGGTGGATTGAAGATCCATTTACAATTTTGGTCACTCAGGTAGCTGCTGAGGGTTGGATCAAGATCTGTGCTTCCATTGATTCCCAGCTCCTTGCAGGCGCCGACGAAGTTCGTGCCACGGTCAGACCTCAGTAGCTTGACAGGTCCCGTCATCAACTAGAGCCACTGACTGGTAACTGATGGACAGCCAATGGAGTGACTGTGGAACGGGAGTAATGTGCATGTTCTGCCTAGCTCCCAGTAATAATTAAGTTGCACTACTCTGCACCAACTGGAATCTCTTGAGTTGACCTCAAAGAGAGACCTATGCAAAGTACGTTGCAGTAGTCTAGTCTCAATATTACCATGACATGGATCCAGGTGGCCAGATCTGCTGTGTCAAGGTAAGAGGCTAGATGGAATTGGAAGGGAAACAACTGCATTAACTTGTTTCTTTAGCAGCAGTGCTGTATCCAGCATAACCCCTAGGCTCTTAAATGAGTCAAGAGGGGTCAGCTGAATCCCACTGAAAGTGGGAAGCACAATGTCCTTCAATGTCTCTATCCTCACAACCAGCATCAGTTCTGTTTTGTCTGTGTTCAGTTTCAGTTATTTTCATTTAGCCATTTGACCACAGCAGTCAGGCAGTTGCTCAAGACTTTTATTGCATCACCAGAGGATTTGGATAAAGAGATACAGAGCTGGGTGTCTTCTGCATATCGATGACATCCAATTCTAAAGCTATAAATGATTTCTTCTGAAGGCTTTACATAGGATTGCACCCTGTGGAACTCCCATACTGAAGATCAATGCAATGCAATGGCAACCATTGAGGCTGAGGCATGAGTAACAATTCAAACCAGTCCATGGTATATTCCTCTAGTACAGTCAGAATGGAACTAATCAAAAGATAGCATTTTCAGTCTTTCTGCGAGGTATAAGTTGGACTGGCCAAGACAGCAGAGGAAGTTAGTTGCTAAAGTGGTAGTAGATTCTGAGTGGCCAGAGAAAGAACAGAACTAAACTGAACTGACCAAAGAGCTGGAACAGAAAGTCCCATGACTGACTTGTAAAGCTAAAATCACTGAATTTTCACTAGACAATTCCCACACAAAGCGAAGAAGATGGAGCAGAAGGATTTGCTGACCTGGAGGTGGCCAGGTAGCCAAAGAAAGAGCTAAACCCTAGTAGCTTAATAGTAGTCCTGTCCTGAGACAAAGTACATGATAGAAACTGCAGGACTGAAGGCCTAGGAAGGTGGGATCTCCCCACCCCCACCACAAAATGCTTTCTAATTCTAGGAATAGGAGCTTCAGTAGCTACTAAGATTAAACTTGTATGACGTAAGTGCTAAGTTTCCCTCCATGTCCTCTGTTTATCACTTCACAACACTTATTTTAACTTGCTAAATACAACAATAAAACCTACAATTTGTTTGGATTCAGAGAGGAGTTCCTTTTACTTGGAAATACAAGAGCTTAAGGGATAACCACACTAACCAGCACTCAGAAACCTGACATCTTATTATAGGCCAATATTATCATCATCTCAAAAACATCAGTACTGGGCTTGGGGTTACCTGACATAGCCTGGCAACCAGCGGGAGACCAAGGGGGCATGGAAATGGGGGTGGCTGTTGGTGACAGTGTGATGTCACTTTGGGGGAAACCCAGAAGTCATGTCAAGCCTCTCTAGGAATTGCTGGAAACTGTGATAAAACCATAGAGTTTCTGGTTATTCTTAGAGAGGATTGACATAATTTTTGGGTTTCCCCCAGAAGTGACATCATACCATGAGCCTGATACCCATTTTTTAAAAGTTTTCTCCCATCACAGCAGGGCCATGGCAACCTTGGTTGGGCTGCAACTGAAACACAGTTGTTTGTCTAAAGCCATGCAATAAGGTGTGAATCAGAAACCTCCAGCATATAGCTCCTTGTGTTTAACCACAACATTACATCATCTGTCATTACCCTACTATTGATAATACTAAAATGTAATACCAGCAATGACCTGTGATGTTTCCTCAGAAGTCTATAGTGGGGCAAAGAGATGTTACTAAATTTTGTAACAACTCCAATTTGATTCAAAAGTTCAAAATGTCTTCTATGGTTTCTCCACACTCAAGATGAAACTGCAGTCCTTTTTCATGTCCATGTTAACTATATTTTATAGACATACTGCTGGTTAAATGGATATCTTGGTTTGTGTCAGTTACATTAAAATGGCATAAAAATGTCCTGTCATGTGTACATGGCATAACAGAAACAAATGAAAGTAGGAAATCTGCCAAAGAAAACATGCAGGACAGAAATGGTCTTCCCAACCACGCATGATCATTAAAAACAAATACATATGTGTATATATGTATTTCAGAAAAGACAGTTGGGATCCAGACTAAATTTTCCACTCACAGAGAAATTTCTGTCAGTGGAACAGAACATTCCTCTCTTCTTCTTGCCCTTGGAGACTGCTGATCTCCCCCAAAACCTGTCGCTTGAGAACAGAGGAACTTCAGGAACAGAAGGAGAAGCAAATTGGGGGTCTGCAGCAGGAAGTGAACTTTATCTCACCCCTTCCATTAGCAATCTGAATCCAACTCAATAAAATAATATTGAAGAGAGACAGGACCGGCTTGATTAAAATAAGAAGGGGCAGTAGAAGATATTATACAATAGCAATTAGGCATCTCTTCCCCGCAACATTCTGATCTGAAAATTATTTTTCTACTGTGATATTCTGTATTGTTGCTGCTTTCCTCACCTACTACAGATTTTGCATGTCTGGAATTCCTGTTGCACCATCATATTGTTAATGATCTCCTTTTCATGATTTAGTTTTCCTCTTGAGAAACACTTATCTTTCACACACCTTGAATGTTTTAATTTACACAAAGTTAGCTACTGTACACAAACCTCTGGGCCTTAATTATATATCCTTGTGACATGGAAGTCAGAAGAGAAGTCTGGCTAATGTCAAGAAGTTCATTCATAACTTTCATTTTTTTAAAGTCAAGCTTTTGAGAGAGAAGATCAACAAGTTCTCACACTCTATTTCCAATAATGTAAACATTATTGGTAGTGCATAAATACTTTCACCGTCATTTCTTTACCTGTACAATATTCCACAAAGAAGCTTGCTAAAGAATATTTGCGTTAACACTAATTTTTAATTAAGCTGTCTTTTTGCTGATCGTGTCATAGTTAATGTCACAGTTAATAGGGTCATGACTAGAGATGGGCACGAACAGGAAAAAAAACCCAAACACGATATCCGTTGGTCATTGCCATCCACGAACAGGGATTCACGAACATCAATGGACATGACATGTTCATGAACATGTTCATAGCTGGACATTCATGGGAGCCAGAATGGCCCGCTTGGAACTTAGCTGAACTTGAGCCAAGGAAAGGAGAGTCCATGGGTCTCCCCCTTTCATGTCATTTTCTCTTCACAGTGGCAAAAACTGGACTGTCTGCTGGAAGCTAATCGAGGAGTTACAAACTGACCTTCCCAATGTCCAATACCCACCAAATTTGCAGGGTGCATAGTCCCCACTATCCTCTGAAGACCCCCCAAGTTTCAGAGAGATTGCACCCTGGGAAAGGCATGATCCATGGGTCTCCCCCTTTCATGTCATGTTCTCTTCACAGTGGCAAAAACTGGACTGTCTGCTGGAAGCTACTTTGAGGGGTTACAAGCCAGAAGGAATGCCAGAAGGAGCTGAGACAGGGGAATTGATTGAAAGGCACCAGACTGCCTGGCTTTATGAACAGCTGATGAATGCCATTAAGAGGGCTTGGAACGAACACATGTTAGCTGGGAACAGGGTCTCACGAACAGCTTGCTTGCGAACAGCAGATTGGGGTGTTCGTGGCTAATTTTGGTTCGTATTGCTGTTCGTTCCCATCTCTAGTCATGACTCCTACAACTGCAGAAATCAAATCATAAGGATTGTCTCAGTAAGTCCCTGATGTCTGTCATAATTGAATCATTGACTAGGGAACCTTTCCTTGGTCACTAAAACATGGTCATCTGTCCACTCACTGACTCAGTTAAGATCCCAGGGGTTATGCCAGACCCAGTGTTATTACAGGAGAAGCAAATTAATGCAGCTGCAAAAATGTTTTCTTATTCCTTCATTTAGCTTGGAAGATAGCTTCTTACTTTGACTAAGCCAATCTGGACCTGTAGATGCATGTCAAAGCAACTTCAACGCTAGACTATTGTATTGCACTAGACTTAAGGGTCAGGCTTTAACCTCGGAAACTATAGTTGTTAGAGAACAGGCCTGTTAACCTGCAAATGCCCACTGTATTTGGTCTTCTGGGTCATCTTGGCACCACCAGCAGCCCAAGTCTCCACCCAGTCATGTGCTGCTCTCCCAGTCCCCTTGATGCTCAGAGGGGTTTTCTCTCCCTTTTTGGTATCAGTGCCGCCCCATCAGCGTGTCACCTGTGTGGCAAGCCGGCTGCCCCAGTGTGCTGTGGAGCTGGCGACGGCAACGCTGGTGGCTGGGAGACCACCCATGCCATTCGCCAGCCCTGCTGAGGGGGCAGCCGGCTTGCCGCGCACCCCCCTGTCCTGCGGGGCAGGCAAATGGCGTGGGTGGCGTCCCAGCCACCTTCACTGCCGCCGCCAGCTCCGCAGCACGCTGGGGCTTGCTGCAGGGCGGAGCACTCCACCCTGTGTGACAACATAATGGAAGTGACGTCATCATGCAGCTCCAGGACGGGGCGCCAGACTTGGGTTGCCCTGGGCGCCAGCAACCCTAGATCCAGCCCTAGGGTCGAAGCATCTTTTTCTGAAATAACCAGAAAAATATAATCCAGTTCCTTGCACCTCTAAGCCTGTGTGTCCTTTCTAGGTGTTAGATTCCCAGCTGAAGTGTGATGAGACCATTTCATTGTATCTGGCTAGGAAGGCTATATGCATTTCCAGAGTTTTGATGGCTGGTATTTGGGTGAGGCTTAGGAGCACTTGACTTCCCTCTTCCTGCCTGTCTTCAGTTTGGAGAAGGAAAAGCTTTTAAAACTCATTGAGCAGGTTTTATCAAGCTCAAATCCTCAAAAAAATGCATTTATCCACAGCTGAATCCTGCAGTCACTCCATATGTTGCCAATTGGTTACCGGGTTCAATTCAAGGTACTGATAATCAGCTACAAAGCCCCTTAGGGCCTTGGACTCCCATAACCTGTGGGACCACCTCTCCTACTGTGTTCCACCACATGAACTTCACTCATTTGAGCACCCTGAGGATGTCACCCTGCAAATGGGTAGGAATAGCAATGGCCCATACACATGCATCCTTTGTTTTGGTTCCCACCTTATGAAATGACCTGTCTGAGGAGTTCAGGAAAGTTCCCTCACCTCTAGCATTTCACAGAATGTGCAAAACCAGAAATGTTCAGGAGGGCATTTTTAGAAACTGTTTAGAAGTTCAGTGTAAGTTTTATTTAATCTGTTTCCACTCCTAAAGCTTTGCTAGGCCCTAGCTTTTTGGTGGTTTAAGAAAGTAGAAAGTGTTTAGAACAATGGACTGGGGGTATTTAAGAAGAGGAGTCTTACGAGGCATAAAAGGGCAGGACTGTTTTCTCAGGATGTACTAAGTGGATGTTATTCTATAAGATTGTTTTATAAGACTACAGTTTAACAAATATTTTTTGACTTTCTTTGTACCAAATAGTTGGTTTTACTTGTTAGAGTTTGTTGACACTGTGTGAATTTAGACAACCAATGCGCCCCCCCCCCACTGCACATTGACTTTTATTATCATCTTGTGATGCAAGTGAAATCTATCACATTTTTATTCCACCCCTCCTCCTAGGGTGGGATACATATCCCCATTTTATCTTTGCTACAACTTTGTGAGGTCCATTTGACTGACCCAAGGTGACCCAATGAACTTTATGGCTACTTGTTACCTGTGATACACAGGGTAATGGTTTCCTTAACTCTACATTGTCCTTTTTGTGGACAGAACTGTTGTTGGGGAACTAACATTCCCAAGTGT
Organism: Eublepharis macularius; assembly: GCF_028583425.1. Lineage (NCBI taxonomy): Eukaryota > Metazoa > Chordata > Lepidosauria > Squamata > Eublepharidae > Eublepharis > Eublepharis macularius. Next base: position 74,104,723 of record NC_072793.1, read on the forward strand.
TCCAGGGCCTGATTCAGGCAAATAAGCTCTCCGCAGCCATTTCTGGAGTGTTACAGAGTGGGGGCATTACTTAAAAGAGGCACGTGAAAACCAAAAGTCTCTTTGTTTTAAAGCAACATGTAAACCACTAAATCACAAGGCTGTGTGAAGAATGACCAGTCTCTTCAACGATCATTCAGTGTAGGTAATTGTCTTCTGAGAGCTCAGAAGTTGTTCCTGGTCCTGGTGAAAACCTTGTATCCCAGTCAGTGATTACTCCATGTTGTCTTTTAAGAAATTTATTTAAAATCACTCTAGTTATTTTTGAACAGATAAAATAAACAAGAATCACAATTATACTGAAAACACTAGCACATGTAAATGAGATTATAACTTTTTTAAAAAATGCCACCCCTTCTCCTACCTAGACCACTAACAGTGGTCTAACCATCATACCACTCTGGCTCAGTTGAGACTGTGTTGTCTCAGGTGGACTGAGGATTTCACAGCCAGTTGTTGGGAGAGAACTAGCTGTGGAGTCTGCTTTCTGTTGGATGCTCTTAGAGTTCTAGCCACCCTGCGCATGGAGAAAATCAACAACTGCCTGTACGTGTGCATTATCTGTTGTGGCCCTTGCCTTATGTAGTAGTCTACTTGAAGAGGTCAGGAGAGCTCCCATACTTCTGACTTTCCAGAACCTATGCAAAACTGAGTAATTCAAGAGGGCTTTTCACCTAGATAGGAGGGCTGTACTATAAGGAAGTGGTCTCAAGGAGATGCATCAGTAAAGGGATAGGGAGGGACTATAGACTTTACAACTATTGCTGTAAGTATGATCCTACTGGGTAGTTCCTATATTGTTGAATATGTCAGTCTTAGAATTCCTTATGCTCTATTTCATCATTTCTTCCACTCTATATTGGGTTCCAGGTGGCTTTAAATCTTTGCAAATTTGTATGTATGTATCCTATTACATTGTTTATTGAAATGTCTTTGAAATTCCTATATACTACCTGTACTTCATACTGTCAGTCCTAGAATTGATTATGTTCTGTTTCAGCATTTCTTCAACTCTGTATTGGATCCTTGCTAATGCTATGTCTTTGTAAACTTGTATTTATTTACCCTCTAACATTGCTTATGGAAATGTCCTTGATACTGATTGTACTAATCTCACACTATGTAATCCATTTTAAGTCTCAATGAGAAAGGCAGATGATTAATTAATTAATTAAATTGACTGTACTAACTCACACTGTGAGTCTCAGTAAGAAAGGTAGACCACAAACAAACAAACAAATTTAATTTCTACACCCAGATTATGGAAAAGTAAACATGTAGGAGGAAGGACTGATTATCTCAGTCCTATGCTGCTAATATACACATTATTTTCTTCCATAATGGATAATGATCCTGCAAAGGCAACCTTGAAATTCTAGGAAAGGGCATTAAAATAGTTTTAGAGGGCATTGACTGCAGCAAAAAGCAGAGAGCAAAATAAACTGTGTGCGTGTGTGTGTATGTGCATGCGTGCACGCAAAAACAAGAGAAGCCTTGATGGCCAAGGCCTCATTCCCAGATTTGCCCTTTGTGCAATGCAGCATTTTTGCATTGTGGTTCCATAGCTCTGAAGCACCTGCCTTTATTAGGGAGGCCACAGTCTCAAGGCTTCATGAAATAATGAACTATAATAATGCAGGATTTCTCATTAATAGCTGAATGTTTTTGCAATAAGGTTACCAAATGATTGCCTTCTAAACATTATACCTTATATTCCTTTTGTTTCTTTTTCAGATAGCAGATCTGATTATTTTAGCCATCTACACCACAGAGTTTCTACTAAACCTTTACCTGGACCCCATAGATTACTGGAAGGATGGCTATAAGCGATATGATGTGGTTGTTCTTTTCTTTGCTTACTTGTTGTATGTTATTGACAGAAGCGATCCCCAAAAGTACAAATTTTGGAACCTGGTTAAAGGATTCCAAGCTCTCCGGATTCTCAAACTTGTCTACTATAGCACAGGAATGACGGTAAATTGATGTCATTTGAAAAAGATACTTTATATACAGCTCTGATTTTCCTCTTCTGAATTAACCCAACATTCTTTTCTACCCTGACACTATTCTTGTTTGTTCAGGATTAATCCCATTTGCTTTCTTTTAAGAGGCAATTCAGTTATGCAGAAATAACATGTGTTGGAGCTCTTCACGGACTGTGACACTTCTGATTGCAGGTCATGATGACAGGCCTGAATATTTTGCCATTTAAAAGCACCCAGCACATAGAAGACTGGCATGCCAAAAATAAGGATTTTATTCTGGTTTCTTCCTAACATGCCAGATGTTCACCACATAAATTGTTTAGTGTGGAGAAACATTATAGCTGTACCTTTGAGCTGGCCTCAAGTTTCATAGGGTGAAAAGAACAAACTGTCTTCTTTTAAGACCTAACAGAATCAGCCTGCCAGAACCACACCCAACCATCCCTGAAGGAGAGTTGTGAACTGATCCATCTTGCTTCCGGCTCAGAGTAAGGAACTATAATTTAGCCCTTACAGGCTCACATGCCCCAGAGGAGCTAAAGAAAAAGGAAAACCAAGTTCTTCTCTCTGACCTGAAAGCTGGACGATTGTTAGCCCACTGGGCCTTTGGCTAGTACTTCTGGAATGGAGTGGTTTTTTCTCCAAAGACCTGCCACCAAACAGTGCTGGAGGGAAACGTTAAAGGATATTGTCTTTCTGATATGTCTTTCCAACACAGATTTCTGGCTAAGGCTGTACCATTTTTTAAAACTTGAGTTCATTAATATGGATTTGAGATGTTTCCATTTTTCTATTAATTGTAGAATTTTAGTAGGGTTGTATAATGAGCTTGCCTTTTTGTGGGTTTCTGTGAGCAGGGAATGAGGCTGGTGGAAGTTTGGAGATAGCTGTAGGGAACATGATGTGTATGCTGTAGAGATAAAATCCTGCCCTCAACTTATAGCTGACACCTATTTGGGTTTTCAGGACAAGAGATTAACAAAGGTGATTTGCTGTTGCCTGCCTCTGCAACCAAGGCCTTTGTTGGAGATCTCCCATCCAATTATTAACCAAGGCCAATCCTGCTTAGCTTCTGAGATCTGACAAGATCAGGCACTTCCAGGCTGTTCAGTTATGTGCCATACAGGCTATGAAAATATAGTGATGAGAGGTGAGCAGGTAGATTGGGAGATAAAGTATGCTCCCTGTCTAATCCCTGGCCTATCCTTAGTGGTATGGATAACAGGACTCTCAGTTACCTCCCCACCCACCCACACACTTCATCCTCAATGTCGTGCAATGCCAGACCATACATCATAAAGTATAGTTGATCTGCAATGTAGTAGTGGATGACAGGAGCAGACTGGGAAGTAAAAATGGCTCTGAAACAGGCTCAGCTGAGCAGCCCCTACAGGCCAGTGCTTCAGGGGCCACTGAATTCAGCGTCACTGACAGTGGACATCGGCTCACACTGGCTCACACTGGCAGAGTGGCTGGGGCTTGGTCACCAGCAGCCCCCTAGGGCAGTGTCCCACTTTGAAATTTCCCTGGAAGTTAAGTGGCCAGTCTGCCCTGATAGATGAGGAAATTGGCCTGGCTTAACTGACTGAAACTTGGCTAAAAGAAGCCAATAATGACATTTTGTCTCAAATTACTCTCAATTATGTATACAACCCTTTCATCAGTTTTGAACCCAGTGGGGGGGATGCTGTGATCCTTTGGGAGGTCTTTTTCTTCAGTAGGATCCCAATGAAGACAGTTGCTGACATGGATTATATGTGTTTTGTGTTGGGATTGAATGTCCTACTGATGTACTATCTGCTTGCCTTGTCAGTGGGGTCCCTCTCTGAGCTGGTAAAGACAATCTCTGGCTTGTTGTTGGAGGCCCCCCAGGATGACAGTTTGGGGGTGGGGGGTGTTCAAGGTTGCCTTTTCTGGTCATTCTTAGGACTTGCTGGCCACCATAGGCATCTACAAAATTGTTTGGGGCCCAACAGCAAAAGAGGACATTCTCTGCATTAAAGTTTCTGATGTCATGGTAAGGAGAGTGAATATACAGATCATTTTCTGCTGAAGACTCTCTTAACAATTGCTCCTCCCTCTGGCAGGGGTGGTAAAAACATTTAGATCCTCTGGGGGAATACTCTGGGGAATTTGTGAGCTCAATCAGCAAATCAGCCAGTGCCTGTGGGGTAATATAAAGGCTTGCTCCCCGGCCTCCTCTACTGGCCTCAAATAGGAATGCTACTCCATGGCTTTCTGTAGCACTGAGTAATTTGAAGAGGACTAGAAGAAATCTAGAGTTGGCAAAAATATAAATATGATAAGACTACTGTGGAAGGCATTTGAAAACAAATAACTACAACTTTGCGCTTATATACTACTCTTCTGGACAGATTAGTGCCACACTCAGAGCAATTAACAAGTCAGTGTTGTTATTATCCCCACAACAGACACCCTGTGAGGTAGGTGGGGCTGAGATAAAACAGAGAGAGTGGTGACTGACCCAAAATCACCCAGCTGGCTTTAAGTGGAGGAGTGGGAGATCAAACTTGATTCTCCAGATTAGAGTCCTGCCACTACATCAAACTGGGGCACTGGTGACAGCAAAAAAGAAATTTCAGCTCCCCACTACCATTACATCAGCAGAATTGCATCTAGCTCAATTGTTTCAGGTAGTTTGGTATTTGATTACTACTGAGTGGGAGTCCCAAAATGATAGGAAATTGGCTATTATTTGTTGCACAGTTATTAGCTGAAAAAATCTCTCAGATCTACTTCAACCTCAATACCAGCTTTTCAGTGGATCAGAGAATAGATGTCACTGAAGTACTGCATGATTCTTTTTGTATGGATCATGTTAGTCAGGTAGTCTTGATCTATATCAACAGGGTTCAGGCTGTTGTGAAGGGGAACACTAGTTTAGATCTATGTCCTTCCTGGCTTTTGAAATGTTTCCAGCAACATTTTGCTATGTTACATAGCTATGTAAACAAGGAGATGGGGCATCTTACCAATTTAAAGGCATGGAGGGAAAGGGCAGAGTGTTTAATACAGGAAAGTGAAAGGTGAGCAACCTGAAACCTCTATCAAACCTGGATCCATTCACTTACTCCTTGATACTTGAACGTAATAAAATAGTATTGAATGTCCTCCATTACAATGAACGGATGAATAAATGTGCATCTAGAGAACATCCAGGGCTGGCGCACCCATTGAGGCCAGGTAGGCGGTGGCCTCAGGCACGGGGTGCCGGAGGGAGTGCTGGAGGAGGCGCGGGGGGGGCACACACCACAAAGCAGCAGCCACCTATCCCTCCCACCCCGCGACGCCGCCAGCACAAGCCCCTGGCTGGGTGCAGCCACCACGGGCAGGCATCTGCGGCGGCTCAGGCTATCGAGCAGGAGAGCTCGGAGGCTGCCCACCGCAGCGATTGGGCCGGTGGCGGCATGCTCCCATGATGATGTTACGTGTGATGTCATCACGCAGGCCGGTGCATGCGCGCTTGCATGCACGTGGGGGGGGGGGTGCCCGGCCAGCCGGCTGCAAGCGCCGCAAACGCTTGCGCCACCCCTGAGAACATCTATCTTATCTGCTACATAAACATCCATCATCTATTGAATTAAAATTTATAGACTGTATTCCAGGTTTTTTGAGGGCGGACAGAGTTTGGCTCCATTTTTATTCCCTTCATATACCAACACTGATATTTTCAATGCAGGAGCACTTAAAAAGATATCAGGTGTTTCCTGTACAGTCATACTATCAGAAAGGTAAGACACTTCTCCTAATGAACCAGGAGGCTTCACCTTAGATAAGGAGGAATAGGGGAGAACGTCCCTAAGTACATGGTCTTTACATGATCGTAAAGACCATGAACTGCTTATTGATCTTATGTCTCTGGAGCAAGTATCTAAGAGGGGTGCTGAGCATATGAATAATCAAATGCATTCTAAGAAGTACAAAGAGCCAACATCTCAAAATGACCTTCTATTAAATTCCACCCCTCCACAGTTGAAAAAGGATACCTTAATACAAAAGGGTTCACACAGAGGTGGAATTGAGGACATGCAAGAGAGAGCCTATTTGCATCTTTTGGTGCCCTGCCATTAAAAGATCAGGACAATATGACAGAGATTACAAGGGCTGGACACTACCTTAAATGATATCAAAATGCAATTAGATTGCAAATTGGATGAACAACTTTGTTCAGTAGAGATGCCTTCAAACAGCTTCTTGCGATGAAAGACTATCTCTGCCTTTGAAACCAAAGATATAATTAGACAAATAAAAATGTATGTCAGGAAATTGAACATCACTAGTACACGGGGCTTTTTTTCAGCTGGAACGCGGTGGAACAGAGTTCCGGAACCTCTTGAAAATGGTCACATGGCTGGTGGCCCCGTTCCCTAATCTCCAGACAGAGGGCAATCTAAACTCCCCTCTGTCTGGAGATCAGGGGGTGGGGCCACCAGCCATGTGACCATTTTCTCCAAGGGCAACCCACTGAGTTCCACTACCTCTTTTCCCAGAAAAAAAGCCCTGCTAGTATGTCTGTTAGGGCATGGAGGGTATGTTCAACTAATTAGTTAGGTATTGTTCTCCCAATGCAACTGCTGAAGTATTTTTGTCATCTGACAGTACCAAAGCTCAGAAGAGTTTTTACACTGGCAAGAATGAATGCCCTTCCCTCTGCAGTTTTGGAGGGTAGATACAAGAAAGTACCATATGCTAACAGAACATGCAGATGCCCATATGATAATATTGAAACCATTGAACATATGATTATAGTGTGTCCCATATTTAATGAGTTGAGGGCTAGCTTAATCATCCCTCGACTTAAAAATATGGAATTACCTAATATGAAAGCCCAGGTGATGTGGTTACTATCGGATACAAATTATTATGTTACTCTTTCTGTGGCCAAATATATAGGGGCAATAGTTAAACATCAGAGATGTGATATCAAGTAAGGTTCTTGCCATTTTAATTTCTGCTTAAGTCAATAGCCGTATGATCAGTACTAGATAGATAGCTAGAACTGTTTCCAGAAGGTATTAAAAGAGCTCTTTAGTGATATTATTAATGCTTCCATTTCTGAAGTAACCCAAGGTAATCCAAACATATTAAATATTCAGAGTTCTTTACACAGTGTACTCCCAGTAATTAGGAAATATGGTCCTAATGGCCACTGTAGGTGGAATACATCATATTCTTTGGCAACAAGAATGTGTACATGTTTCACAGGAAATGTGACTTTGACGAGTGTTGCCCTGCCCATTGGGATAGATTTTTTTAAAAAAGCATTAGCTGTGTATAATTTCAACATGTAAAATGAAACTGAACAATTTCAACAAAATCTGTGCAACCCTCATGTCAAATTTTGTATGGAACGACTGACATGCATGTAAACTGTAACGCACATAGTCTAAAGACTGTTGACAGGTTTCTCCTAGCAACCCTGAAGATTTCATTTTCTGTAGAAGGTTAATTTGTACAGTGGCTGCTCAGCCTAAGTTTCTGCTTGTCATTAATTTGCCTGGGAGTGCACCAGAAGTGGGACATTTATAGGCACAAAGCTCTTATAATGATCACTTTTGAGCCTTTATCCTTTTACTTTTGATCTTGGACTTTAGTTATCACCAAGTTTTTATATGCTAATTATCCAGTATTTCTAGGAAAAGGTTGAGAAGGGGGTATATAAAACAACCAGAAGTTTATAGAAGGTAAATCGGGCATTTCTATTTATCTTTACTAATAATTCTAGAAGAAAGGGGCCGTCTGTATAAAACTGAGAAGAGAGCAAGCTGATTTAACACAGTGTATAATTAACTTGTGAAATTCTTTTTTAAACATATATTTGCAAAACACCACTTTATCTATGCAGATCTGACTGCATAGAATTAAATAACGGATAGGTTTTTTAAAAAAAACATACTCCAACTGTATAAATCCTTGAGTAGCAGACCACACATACTATAGTTTCCCACATGTTCAAAGTTTCATTTTTGGAGCAATGTTTACTGAAAAATGAACCAGGATTTATTTTTAGTGTCCCTATCCTCCCTCAAGAGCTGTTGACCATGCTCAGTTAAAATATTAGATTGTGACAGTTTAGGCTCATAATAGTGAGACAATTATTCAATGCTTTTTGGAAAAGCAATTTTTTTAAAAAACGTATTTTGTAATCCAAAGTATTTTTTTTCAGGAGATGTGGGTGGTTTTACCTATATGTGCATTATAATTTATTAATTGCAGCCTAAATTACCCCATGGGTGGGAAATTGTGCTGAAGGCTGAAAAATATCTAATGTTGACTTGGTATGGTTCCCTTTATTAATTTAAAAATCTCTCTTTACAACTTTCTGCCTTCCACCTTAGAGCAATAAATTCCCACCTTGAGGAAATAATTTCCTTGTTGTACTCCACACAGAGAAGTTCTGTTAGCCACAATCCTGGTTATAATGTATATTCCATTCATCTGGCTTTTGGTTTAAAAATGCACATTTAGAATGCCAAGTTATTAGAAGATGTATTGGGGTTAATTTCAATATAGTTTACATGTTTCTGAGATTTAGAGGCACAAAGTCGCCCCTTAATAACAGATGCTTCTAGGAGCTCTTATGGATTTTGAAGCCCTAGATAAACACAACAATGGACCAGTGAAACTGTTTTGGGATATAAGTAAACAAGGAGTGCTTGCTGGCATCTTGCTGCCGCCAGCATTTTATAGCTCTCCTGTTGACTTCATCTTATGGGAATCTAAGTATCTAAAGCCCTGATTGACTGAAGCACTATTACATAGGTTTATAAAAATGTCCCATGCTGTTTAGGTAAACGGGTTTGTTCCTCCTTCTCATTTTCAGGGCTCTATTTAACAGCATAGTGAAGAGCTTAATCATGCAACATGCTGAGCCCTTTTTTTGACTTGTCATTTACATAGTACTTTTAGAAAACCACCTTTCCCACCCTCATATTCCAATATATTGTAATGGTTATATAAGCAACCCCATACCAGTGGGTGGGACTGTCGCATGCGTTAACATCATCCAGGCGGGGCCTGGAGATATCCCAGAATTATAACTGATCTCCAGACTACAGAGATCAGTTCTCCTGGAGAAAATGCTTTAGAGTTTTGACTCTATGGTATTATACCCTGGTGAGGCCCCTCTCATCCCCAAATCCTGATTTTCTCATGCTCCAGCTCCAAATCTGCAGGAGTTTCCCAACCTGGAGCTGGCAACCATTTGAGTATTTGCATTGATTTTGTATTGTTTCCAGTTAGGGTTACCAACCTCCAGGTGGGGACTGAAGTTCACCTGGAATTACACCTAATCTCCAGATCATGGCCTGGCAACCAGCAGGAGACTGTGGTGGTGGTGGTGGGGCGGGGAGGCTGCTGTTGGTACTTCCAGGGAAAATCCAGACATGATGTCACAACTCTTTAGGAATTGCCAGAAAGTCTATGGTAAAACCTAGAGGGACTGACATCACATCTGTTTTTTCCCTGGAAGTGATGTCATACCATGCGGCTGACAATCATTTTTTTTGTTAATTTTTCTCCTCATAGAATCATAGAGTTGGAAGGGGCCATACAGACTATCTAGTCCAACCCCCTGCCCAGTGCAGGATCAGCCTAAAGCATCTCTGACAAGTATTCATCCAGCCTCTTCTTGAAAACTGCCAATGAGGGAGAGCTCACCACCTCCCTAGGCAGCTGATTCTATTTTTGAACTACTCTGACCGTGAAAAAGTTTTTCCTAATGTTCAGCCGGTACCTTTGTGCATGTAATTTAAACCCGTTGCTTCCGGTCCTACCCTCTGCTGCCAACTGGAACAGCTCCTTGCCCTTCCAAATGACAGCCTTTCAAATATTTAAAGAGAGTAGTCCCCCCTCAACCTCCTCTTCTCCAAACTAAACATTCCCAAGGCCCTCAGCCTTTCCTCGTAGGACTCAGTCTCCAGACCCCTGATCATCCTCGTCGCTCTCCTCTGCACCCTCTCGATTTTGTCCACATCCTTTTTGAAGTGAGGCCTCTAGAACTGCACACAATACTCCAGGTGTGGCCTGACCAAGGCAGTATAAAAAGGAGCTAAGACCTCCTGTGATTTCAACACTATGGCCCCTTTGATACAACCCAAGATTGAATTAGCCTTTTTTGCCACCGCACTGACTGCTCATATTTAGTTTACAGTCCACTCTTACCCCAAGATCCCTTTCACACATACTACTGCCCAGAAGTGTATCCCCCATCCAGTATTTGTGCTTCCCATTTTTGTGGCCCAGATGTAATACTGTGCACTTGTCTTTGTTGAATTGCATCCTATTCGCAGCTACCCACTTCTCCAGAGTATTCAGGTCTTGTTGAATTTTAATTCTATCTTCTTGGGTGTTTACAACTCCTCCCAATTTGGTATCATCAGCAAATTTAATGAGCAGCCCTTCCACTCCTTCATCCAGATCATTGATAAAAATATTGAAAAGTACCGGGCCCAAAACTGAACCCTGCGGCAGCTCAGAGCAGCACTGAGAAACTAGAGCAAGGTGTGGGATCCCCTACCCCCACGGAGGGCTTGGCAGCCATGTCCGTTCCCCTGGAGAAAGTAGCAGCTTCAGAAGGTAGACACTATTGTATACAATAGAGTCTAGGAGGAACTTAAGTCCTTCCCTAGGCACTACTCCAAAATCTCCAAGAATTTCCCAAGCCAGAGTTGATAAACTTATTGCTAGTTACTGTTTTGTGTTCTGGGGTAAGATGACTGTTTAACTGTTTTTAAGATCTGCACAGTAGACCGCATGAAAACCTTTACTAATTTTGTTTTTTTAGAAGAAGTGTTACAATATACCTGCCTACTATGACTCCTCCCATAGTCATCTGCAAATCTTCTCCCACATCAGCTCCTCCCTTTCTCCATTGCTACCCCTTATGATTAGAAATGTCTCTCTGAATATCTATATGATATTTCCTTTTTGCTTCTTTCAGATCTTTTTTCAAAATCCCCCTTCTCCGTGAAACCTCTTGTGTAATTCTTTAGTTCTTGTTGTCTGTCAAAACAAATTGAACCAAATGCATATTCTTCTCTTTGACTCCCCTGCTCAGACAGGCAGAGGTTATCTATTTTTGGTTGTTTGAGAAAATGTGCACACTGATGGTACCATTTAAAAAAAAATAATTTAAATTTAAATCTCTGTTGAAATATTCAGACGATGTTGTGTATATTTTTTGGGTCATACACAAAACCTTTGCTGGCTTCCCGTAGAATAGGTTTTGTGATGCTTTTGTAATATTAGTAGAAGCTATTTGAAAGACCTTATTTCCAAACAGGTGATATTTGGATGTGGAGGAAACAAGCAGTTGGCCCCACATATGTGGTTCTTATATTCATAACAAGGGCAGACAGTATGGGGGCGCAGTGGCTCCCTTGATGCTCTTGGAAGTGTGGGAGATGGGGCCCTAAAATCTATTGAATGGTGATAGCTATTATTTTTAGTGGCTTGAATCCAAAGACAGTGGAAAGTACTTTACAAATTGGGCTTCCAGTTTCCATCCTCTCCCTCAGCTTCCCTCTCCCACACTACTCTGTCCTGATACTCTGGAGTGACTTTTCAGGGGGAACAGTGGCTGGTGGAAGGGGACAGAGCAGGAAAGCCCTGTTGTAGCACTGGAACTCTGCTTTGCTGTCAGTTCCTATTGTGTTTAACACCAGTAATAAAGCTGGAATAGCTGGTCCCTTTTCTATTTGGATTAACTGTCTCATATAAGGGTGTCACAATAGAAAAAGAAGTAATTACTTCTCAGAGATCCTTAGTTCCATAACAAAGCCACAGTACAAAGCATCGATATTGTTTACTATGAAGCAGATGTGGGTCTTGTTGGTTTTTGGCACTACAATAACTCCTTTTTAATATGCCCCTAGAGAAAGTATTGCAAAGCGCAGGGTCATTGGGTAAGAACTCTTAACAAAATGAACTCTTATAAAGTACTACAAATTACATCAGAATGTACACTAGACTCTCTTAGGAATGGATGGGAATACTGATTTGGGAATACTGCCTGAGTCAGACTGTTGGTCATGGATCTTGGCCAAGATCACAAACATTTCTATTAACTCTAAACTACAGGAGACTCTGCACTGCTTGAGTATTACAATACTCCAGAGACTGGCTAAAGAATGGGCTGGCTGCTTTCTTTTGACTACAGAAAGCCTACAAATGCCAAAATGGTTTCTTATACAATCTTCTGGTTCTTTTAAGAACAGCATCTGTATCTGCCAACACCATCTCATACTTCAAATCCAAAATCCATTTGTTGATCTGTGCAGGTGTCACTTCCTGGCTAATGGGTTTGTGCAAAGCCAGGATCATATGCTCATCTGTATCTCCTGTATTGCTAAGACATTTGTTTTGTTTTGGTAGATCAAGGATATCACCACCTTGTCAGTTTCTGTGCCTTATATAAGGATACATATCAGTAATTCCAGATGCTGTCACATTTCCTTATTGATTCATATATTACATTTTGTACCTGGGAACCCCTCTTTGAGTACAAAATGTATGAGTATGGTGTCAATTAGAAATATGCTTATCTGTATATGTGACAGCTTCTTGCACTAAATACATACAATTAATGCCTGAGAAAAGGTCAGGGGAAAGCCACAGATACTACAAATGGACACAATATATGATGCTAAGCAAGTTTATTTTGTTCTCTGGCTTCAGTGCCCAAGTCAAAAAGATAATATTTGAAGTAGATCTTAGACCTGCATCCTCCATAGTTATGCATGGTCTTTCCAGTGGCAGCTGCTCTGTATGATAGCTCTCTGCTTAAGATGATGCAAAACTTAACCAGCTCCCCTTCCTATCCCATTTGTTTCGATTTGAGAGATTCCCTCCCCCTTTCCCACAGAGTAATGCAAATTGTGTTCACTTGTACTTTTTATATCCAGATTCTGATGACAGCCTTGCGTAAGACTGTGAAGAATGTGAGCTATGTCCTTGTCTTGCTGTTCCTGTTGATATTTATCTTTGCAATTTTGGGTCATGATTTGTATGGAGATCCTGATACTGGAGACATGCAGAATTGGGGGAGCCTGCCATCTGCCTTTTTCACTCTTTTCAGTTTAGTAACGGTAATTTCTACAAGCCTTTCCATTCTCAGACAGTTCTCATACAAATGCTAACTAACATTCCTGACTTGGAATGATTAAGATAGATATTTAAGCTTTATTCTATGTAATGCTATGTAATGGTGAAATTAATTTGGAGGAAACCTTTTCAGAATATGTCAATGAAAACTATATATGTGTGTGCTGTTTTCCCAGGACCTTTGATTAGGATTATCTCTGTCCCTAGTTAGAGTTAGATTTCTGGATTCTGTATCAATAAAATTAGTACTTCTCTAATGAAGTTCTACCTTTTCTGCAATGTTCCTCACAAAATGAGAAAAGCAACAATGTTCCATCCTTTTTGTCACTTGCCTCTTAAACTTTCTGAGTTTATCTTTTTGTGTGAGAGCATGATATGTAGGAAATGCACAAGGGACAGTAGAAGGGTCAAGAGAAACAAATGTAAAATACAAAAGCAAAAATGAAAATAAATGAAATGTAGTAAGAGAAATAGTGTGTACAAGCCCTCAAAGGCAATGTTGATTAGTAACTGCTAGTAACTGTTACTTTATTAGTAATAATAGCAGTTACCTTAAATCAGGAGGTCTAGGAATCATTGAAAGTATTTTTGTGGGAAATTGTGTGGAATTAAGAACCTGGTTCGTGTGATTTTTGATTAATGGAATCTTTAGATCTTAATGACTCATCTGAAAAACTTTCAGGTTGATGGCTGGACAGACTTGCAAGATGAACTGGATGAAAAAGGTCTCACTTCAAGCCGGGCATTCACAATAGTCTTTATTCTCCTAGGATTTTTTGTATTTTTCAATATGTTTATTGGAGTTGTCATTATGGATATTCAGGTAAGTTGCCTTTTTCTGATGGTAGTACACATTCTTTGATAACTGGCTTTTAATGAGCATGAAAAATTTTGTGTGTGTGTGTGTGTATGTGTGTGAAAGAGAGAGAGATTAAATTTCTGTCTCTGTAAGAGCAAAATGGAGACTCTGGGAACAGAGTGAATTACAGTCCATGTGCTACATTAATGTCCCCTCTGTCAGGCAGAAGAGCTAATGTGGTATAGTGGTTAGAATATTGGACTAGGATCTAGGATACTCAAGTTCAAATTTTCACTTTGCCTTGGAGGTGAGCCTGGGTGGCCTTGGGCCAGTCACTCACTCTCAGCTGAACCTACTTCACAGGGTAGTTGTTGGGAGGATAAAAATGGGAAGAACGATGTTGTAAGCTGCTATAGGTTCCCACTGAGGAGAAAGGCTGGGTATAAATATCTAAATATATTTCACAGGTGTGCTGAGTTTTCCTTGTCTTTGTGCAAGGACAAAAGTTCAGTGTGGCAAACCCAAATGAGATTACTCCCTCTGCCCAAGTGTGTGAACAACTTCTTGGTATATATTCAAGCTGTCACTTTTATGGCTTCTTTTAAATATGACATTGTGACCAGCCATGCTGTTCTGATATTGTCCCTAAGCCTGGCTTAGTCACTAAGAATAAAATGCAGAATGGCTGGGCTATCAAGACAGAGAATCAGCTTGGCCCTTTGGATTCTTAGTTCATATTTTCCTGTAAAGAGGGAGGAAGACATGAAACCCACTTGTTTAAGCTAAAGGGTGATTGGGGTTTGGCCAATAAAGGAGGGAGTTGAATTTGAACAGAGGGGAAAAAAACAAATTAAGTTTCTGTTTTACAGCTTTGTTAATGATTCTGTTGCTTTGGGACTGATGCTGGTGGGATAGAGATCTGAATGTTTTATTAAATGTGTGTATCCCACATACAAATCTCTACTCAGCCATGAAGCTGATTGGCTGACCTTGTGCCAGTCACACTGTCTCAGCCTGAGCAACCTCACTTGGTTGCTATGAGGAAAAAAATGGAGCAGAGGAGAATGATGTACACTTCACTGAGAGCCAAGCTACAAGTGACGCCTCACACAGGTTGGACACTTGTCAGCTTCCCTCAAGTTTTGATGGGAAATGTAGGCATCCTGGTCTTGCAGCTGTAATGGAGAGCCAAGCTGTAAAACCAGGACGCCTACATTTCCCATCAAAACTTGAGGGAAGCTGACAAGTGTCCAACCTGTGTAAGGCGTCACTTGTAGTTTGGCTCTGAGCTCCTTAAAGGAAGGAGTGGGTGGGGAAATGCAATGGATAGAATAATGGATAGTAGTAAATGTAACGGAAAGATAATGGAAAGATTAACCACCTGTGCAGTGGTTAATCCTTCTTCTTTCTCCTTACATGCAAAGGAAGCACAGAATTAATTAGGGGTTTAATTTACAAAACAGCCCAGTATTTGAATGGCAGAGCTGTCTAATTTTGCCCTCCATCTCTCCCTTTCAGTCCTGGAATGGGTTATAGAATCATGTAGGCTGCACATTAATTTGTAACTTTCTGTATAACAACAACAATAGCAACAACAACATAACTGCACTTGTATGCTGTTCTTCTAAGCAGATTAGTGCCCACTTAAAGTAGTGAACAAAGTCAGTGTTATTTTATCCCCATAATACAGCTGGGGAGGGAGTGGGAACTGAGAGGAATGGCTTACCCACCTACTGATCTCAAGGTAGTCGGGAATTCAAACCAGCAGAGTGCTGATTCAAAGTCCAACCACTTAACCACTATGCTACAGCAGCTCATGTGTGGTATGGGGGTAGCTGAAAGGGTGGAGACTCAAAGAGAGGGAAGACAGTTGGATGCCCTTAGTAGGCTGAGAGTTCTCCGAAGATTAAAACAGGTCAGCAGCATAGTCTTAAGATTATTTAACAAACTTTGGTATAGGATACAACTGAAGAGTATGAAAGAAAGCTTCAAGCAGAAAGGCGGGCTACTCTTCATACAAAGAAGCAGGCCATACTAAGAAGGCAACAAGAAGAAATCAATGCATTAATCAGTCAGAAGGTTAGATGTTCTCTGTTTTACAATGTTTTCATGGCTGAACACTTTTTAATAGAAGGCTGTACATGAATGGCCTCCACATGTGGTGGAAAGAGGGGGTAGAATTCTGAGGTGGTACAGTGGGCTGTACTACTTCAAACTGTGGGTGTTAACATTTCTAATGCTTCCCCAAGTAAAAACTCCTGCAGCCCCTGCCCCCAGATGTAAAGGAGCAATGTTCTAATCTAGCCATTTGCACACTGTACCAGTTTTTCACTTAAAAGACACTATTACTGTTGAAGGGTGCAACAAAATATAATCTCTCAGAGGCAGTTGAAATGCTGTGGCTCATTCTAACACTTCAGTATTTGGTCACCTCATTGCCTCTCCATTTTGTTGCATTTCTAGACCAGGTATTATTTATAAATATTTACACCTTTAAAAGTAAACTAAGCTGTACATTTATGTTTAAATTGAAGCCAAAATAAATTGTTCATTTGTTAGGTTAGTGGGTTTAGATGAAGTACTGAAATGATCCAAGAATATTCAGGTAGTAGTTTTGCAGAATATTATGGTGAGGATGTTAAACCTTTTATGATTAAATTATCTGTGGCTTATTATACTTTGTGAACAGGTACATGTACCGCTAACTCATGCTGTATACTTAAACCATCATGCACAGTAGTGTGCTGATGACCCTTTCAAAGTGTCATGGATCTCACCCATCTGCTTTCCAGATCTTTGGAGAGCATACAGAGATGTAAACTGCTTGAGAAATATGTTGCACTGTATACAGCTTTCTTGCTGTCTATGCCCTGCACCCTATCACATCTTTAAAGGTGTCAGCATGAGGAAGTTGCATAAAGTGTTAAAGAAGCTGAGTACCTCATTCAAATCTATGCTATTTTGCAATGTCATTAAACTGCTGGGGAAAATCATTCAGAGTTTTGACGTAAGGAGTTGATACAAGCCCCATTCACTCTCCCATACTGAAGGCAGATTTTCCCTCCAAAATGGTCAAGATTGCTTGCTGTGGCTGGGCAGCCTTTGGCAGCGTATCTCTGGGTATTATTTTAAGTTCCTTTTGTCCCACACTTTAAAACATATATATTTTTGGCTTATATCCCAGCCTAAATATTTGGTAGTAGAGAAGCAACAGCCCACATCTTTCAATGAAATGGCACTCGAGATTGAGTAAAGTAAAGGTAAACAAGAAAGAGCAGGTTTATTAACCAGGCAGGGTTGGTATATAGGTAGGCAGGGAAAGTAAAGCTGAGGTAAATTTTTGTAGAACAGAATACTTCACAAGCATTAGGCACAATAGTCTTCTTAAAGCTTAGTTTCACTAGTTACAAATCTTAAAAGTGAGTAGTTGGCAGTTTCAAACTTAGGTTACTTTAATAAGGTTCCTTCGTAGATTTCACTTTACAGCTTAGGTGTTCTGACTTCAATACAGCACTCTTTTCCCTTTACACCAGACTTAGGGTCCTCCTTAGAGATAAATCCCCCCATTTTAGACAATGGGCAGGAATTATTCTTTTCCAAAAGACATAACCCTGACCACTTGGCTGAAAGGAGTCTCCTTTCACTACCCACTTCCTCTGCCAACAATACCCCTTCCCCAGTTCTAACTTGTCTGTGCAAATACGAGCTGGCTTTCACACTTAAGTACTTTAACTAACGTCTTTTTTAAACCTAAAGCTGTCCCAGTTAGGGCAAACTTTTTCTTTTTTCCTCACACAAAGGATTACTAGACTGACCCTCCTTGTCAGACTCCAACCTTCAACTTCTTCAACAATTCTGTCAGCACCAATTGTTTCCGTCTCACTGGCCCTTCAGGCAGTATTTTCCCTTTGACTTTCCGGATGCTGCACTTAGAAAACCTTTAATTTAAAAGCCTATTCCATCATAGAAGTCATCAGAATTCTCAATTCTGTTTGTCCTTTTCAGTTGAAGCAAATGAAGACCAGGTAGCTGAAACTCAGTCCAGACATGACTGAAGTGCTGCTAATGGTTAATATTGCTGATCAGAGATTAAGAAGGCAATCTATTCTATATGGGGTTGTATTTAGTAATGTGCACTGAAAAAAAATTGGTAAATTTAGTACAGTAATACCGAACTGGAGAAAAAAATCAGTATTCCCTGAATACTGAATTGATTCTCTAGTTTGGTTCAGTATTACAGAGCAAATTTGGTAAAATCCAGCCATTTGGGTTTATCTAGTGGCTGGGAAGGGGGAGTGTCATGTTTTGACTGAATTTCATAAAATTTGCATGGTACCTACTCCTGACTATTCTCTGAAGACCCTCCCAAGTTTCATAAACATTGGACCCAGGGGGGGGGGTGTTTTATGGCTCTCCAGAGAAGGTATCCCCAATCTCCATTATTTCCTATGGGGAAAACTACCTGGGGGCTATCCAGGGGGCTAGGGGTGGCATTTTGCAAGCAAAATCCATCAAAATTTCAGGGGACCTACTCTGGATTGTCCTCTAAAGATCCCCTAGTTTCATAAAGATTGGACCCCAGGGTCCAATTCTATGGGCCCTCAACAAGGTGCCCCCAGCCACTCTATTTGTTCCTATTGTGGGGAAAAGTCCAAGCTGACTCTCACTGCAGAAACATATGGACCAAGGATGTCATGGCCAGAGGCACACTCCCAAATGCTAGCTTCCCGACAGATAGTCTGACAGAACCAAGCTGATCCCCACCACCAATTCCCAACGCCCCCTGACCAGACTGACCAGCCACTCTCCATTGTTCTTCATGATGAGAATGTTGCCAAGTTCTTTCCCGGTGGCATGTACATACAGGGCAAGGATGCTTCAGCCAAGATGTGCTGCCAAATGCAAGCTCATCCCTGGGAAAGCCCAACAGAACCATACTGATGCCTCTCCCAACCCCAGTGCCCCCTGACCAGGCTGACAAGCCCGTTTACATTGTTCTCTGTGAGAACAGAACAGCCACAAGCAGTACCCAGCCACAAGCAAAAGGCAATGGCAAGTGAGCATAGTTGCAGAAGATGGATCCCACCACGTAGCCTCAGGCTGAAAGTGACAGTGAGGTACTTTGGAAACTTCTTTTGAGCCTCAACAACAGGGGAAAACAGCCCCCCCCCGCCAAAGAACCAGCAAAAATGTACAGCAACAAAACACCCACAACAGGGGAAAACACAGACACCCCCCCCCCCACAAGAACAAGTGAATCTAATTAGCAGGAAGGAACTATAAAATAGCAAACAAAGCATTCCAACAACACAATAAAACAGAAGAATCTCCCCCAGAAGAACAACAAAATGGGCATAATAGTATAATAAGTAAAAGCCAAACCAAACAGCACTCCCACACACAGCAACCCCCCAGTTTTTAAAATCTTTTCCGTTCCCCTCATCCCTCCCAGACACCAGGCCACCCCCTTTCCCCCAATGACAGAAAAAAACGGTGAATCTGCGAATCTCAAACCAGCAGAAGACCTTCAGATGCAGAAGTCTTCCAGGTGCAGCAGCAGAAAAAGGTCTCCAGGTGCAGGTCTCAGCAGGCAGCAGCAGTAATCCACTGGGCAACAGGATCCAGTCCACATCAACTCCGAAGCAGGCCAGGCCTAGACTAGAACACAGAGACAGAGTCCACAGCCAGCAGCAGGCTGGCAGTGTCTCAGATCTCTCTGGGCAGCCAGAGCACACCACACAAAATAGAGGCTGCTCTGAGGGAATCCTGCCTACTTAAGTCCTTGCAGGGTAGTTTTTTAAAAGGCACTCTCCTTCTAAAGAATCCCATTGGCAACAGGAGAGTTCCTGCAAGTATTGGCCACTCACTCCCCCCTTCTTTTGTATTCAAGTTTGAGTTCGGTAATACTGAATTGTACTGAATCAGGTAAAATTTGGTATTTTTAAAGGAATACCGAACCCAAATTGCACCCCCTAGTTGTATTCTCAGAGCCAAACTACACGAGACGAATTACACACATACAGCACGTGCAAAATACCACCCCAGCCCCATAGATAGCTCCCCTAGTTTTCCCTATAGGGAATAATGGAAATTGGAGATGGCCGGGGCACCTTCTTTGGGGGCCATAAAATGGCCCCCCAAAGTCCAATCATCACGAAACTTAGGAGATGTTAGTGAACAGTTAGGAGTAGGTCCCCAGCAAATTTGGTAAAATTTGGTCCTAAAATGCCACCCCCAGGCACCCAGAAAGCCCCAATCCACATTTCCCATTGGAAACAATGGCCATATTTTACTGAATTTGCTCTGTACTGCCAAGCCGAACCGGAGAATGAATAACCCCACCCCGTCCGTTTCAGGTTCATGTATCGAGCATATTTCTGGATTTTGCTCAGATTCTTAATCGTATTGCCATGCTCTTTCTTCCCACCTCCTCCTTATCCTGACTGAATTCACTGCATGGAGAGGAGGAGGAGGAAGTTAAGAGGGAAGGAGGGTGCAGGAAGGAGGTGGTGGTGTCAACTAGAAAAATTCACTCAGTTGTATGCCTGGCACCTGATCTTAGCTTTAGATGTTATGCTAAAACCTTCTTGTTCATCCAAACATTTGCTTGATTTTTTTAAAAAAAATGTACATTGGATGCTTATTCTAATGATTAACTTGTTTTATCTGCTGTTGATGAATTAATGCATTTTAATGACAAATGATATATTTTAATTGTGTTAAATGTAGATTTTAAATTGAAAACATCTTAGAACTATTAGGATGAAAAGCAGGGTTTAAAATATTTCACATAAGTGA
Source organism: Eublepharis macularius (assembly GCF_028583425.1). Taxonomy (NCBI): domain Eukaryota; kingdom Metazoa; phylum Chordata; class Lepidosauria; order Squamata; family Eublepharidae; genus Eublepharis; species Eublepharis macularius. The sequence continues at coordinate 74,125,468 of NC_072793.1, forward strand.
ACAAACATGCACATACTACACTGGGTGCCCACCAGCACTCTTGAATTACATTTACAGACTTCTATTACTTTAAGAATTTAAGCCCACCTTTTTGCAGCAATGGTCATTTGCCATTGGTAGAAGTTACTGGCCATGGTCATTAATTCATAGGAGGCAAATGTATCATCTTAGTGATGTTTGAACTGTGTGTTTTTCCAAATCAGAAATCGAGTGAATATAAAACCTTCAATGAATTAGTAGAAGACTTTAAAAAAACACTGTATCATACAGATCCTATGATATTAGAAGAATTTTGTGCCAGTATACCATTCATCGATCTATATTTGACATCCCTAGATCGGCAGGATGCCACAGTTTTCAAGTAAGTAACTCTTCTTAAACTAACAGGATAAAAATTAGATCATGCTCACAGGAATGTCTATGAGATTCTTAACACTCTTTGACCTCTATACTATTTGCATTCAGAGCCTACTGAAAAGTTCAGAAAGGCAAATGACTCAAAACTGTACTACTTCAGTGCCTCCAAAATGATACCACTTCAGTATGAAGGTGGCATTTTTAATGTTTCCCAGCATCAAAAGCTCTCCTTGCATGTGGAAAGAGCTAGTTTTAATCTGCTTGATGAGCTAGTTTTTTATCTGCAAGGAGTTTTTGACCTGAAGGGAATATTCAAACATGTGACTTCTTAACTTGTTTTCTAAAGTGATGGAGTCCCAGGCAGATTGTATTTTTTCTTATGTTTAATGCAGCTCTCAGAGAGTAGTTTTATGGAGAAAGCTACCTGAATGTTTTTAATAAAGAAGTCATTCCCCTATGTTTAGTTTTTATTAATGCAAAAATTACAGATCCAGTGTAGTTGTAATGGTCAGAGTGTTGGACTGTGATCTTGGAGACCCAGGTTCTATTCCCCACTCTGCCACGGAAGCTCGCTGAGTGACCTCAGGTCACTCACACACTCTCCATTTAACTCACCTCACATGATGATTGCAAGGCTAAAATGGAGGAGAGGAGAACAATGTAGGCCATTTGGGGTCCCCATTGAGGAGAAAGGCAATAGGCAAGCAGGCAGGCAGATATAACTGAATGAAAATAAATAGGAGTAAAGGCTTTTCTTATTTCAGGTTAAGAAGCTTTTGTTTGCAGCAGAGAGCTCGGCCCACTACAGAACGTTCCATTTCTCCCATAATCACATGGACTAGCATTATTTTTTTCTATTGTTCTTTAAAATGGTGTGCTAACATATATCCTCCTGACTATCCCATACGGAAATTCCTAATGCTGTTTGCATATTGCAATTCCATTTAGTGAAAATTATAAAAGATCTTTGAGCATACTGAAAGTCTGAACAACTGAATCTGATTGCTAGAATTTATATGTGAAAGTACCTGGAATTTTTGAAAATGTTGCTATGATACACAGGCTTTGTATGCTCAGTGAGAGGAGAATGCTATGGTATGGAATGAGCTGAATTTGGGTAACTTTGACAATGGCCAAACTACATGTGCACAAAAGCATGAATAAGTAGCTCTGGGCACAGAGCAGCAGTCACTGGGAGACTGGGAGGAGAGGTAGTTGTGAATTTCCTGTATTGTGCATGGGGTCAGACTAGATGGCTTTTGGGGTCATTCCAGCTCTGAGTTTCTATATTTCTACCACAGTGAATTTTTACCCTTGAAGAGAGGAGAATTAGGCACAGAAAAACAGGAGAATGGGATGTTTTCCACTCTGTTATAGCACAGTAAAACAACATTGAATAGTTTTGCTCATTGTTGTCTTATAGGCTGCAAGAACTCTACTATGAAATAGTTGCCACTTTGACTACCATGCTGAAAGAGTCAGAAGAGAAGTCTTGGCAATCTCTGCAATCTCTTAAGGCAAAAAGCAGCCTCCTGTATAAATAAAGTAATGTTAGAGATGTTTTCTCTCCATTTCATCCCTTTCACGCTTAACAATTAGTGAAGCCAGGTTTTAATGACAAAGCTCCCACAGGCATCAGCACAGCTAGGATTCTATCAAGTTTGTTCATATCTTGGGAAATCAAATCATAATTTGGCTGGTTTGCTAATGTATCTTTGCATATCATATCCTGCAATTTGATCTGAAGGCCCTGTGGTAACTGTGAAGTGGTCAACTGTGGTAAGTTGCGAAGTTGTTCTGTGTGATCATCAGGATGTTTTGTTCTCTTGGTTTTTAGGGCCCTGTAATCATGTGGAATCCTCCTTCGTTGGTGCTGTCAATGAGAGCATGCAACATGTTTGCCTCTTGGACATTACCTATAGAGGAGTAAGGTTACATATGAATAGTTACTTTGCATGGTTGAAGGTGGTTGCTGGGCACATGGCAATGAGTGAATCTGCATTTAAGTGGTCCTGTGTTTCTTTAGTACATTCCCACTGATATATAGATTTACCAGTGCATGCACCTCTAATGAGATCTGTTGCACCTGCTTCATCTTTCTCAGATTTCCTTTCCTTTCCTTCCCTTTCCTTTCACAAACAATAAAGGCAATCTTGGATTTTCAATCTCCCCCATCTCTGATGTCATCCATAAGTAAGTTTCAGCTCTGTACCAAACGTGTTAATGAAAATTTCACGTTCCTGTAATAATAGCTTACATTGTGAGATCCTATATCTTCCAGTAAATACTGAGCTCTTTTAGATTTGTTTATACAAGAGAATATTCTGAAAGTGTCTGTTGGAGAACAGTGGAAACCCCAGTATTGATGCAGTGTACCTCATCTATACCATATCTATTTCAAGTGCATTTTTTATTCACATAGTAAAATGTTTGCAGTAGTCACATAGGTTAGTCCAAACAGACAGTGTTAAAGAAGATGCCTAGCTAATGTTATGTGTTTCCCCCACTTTCAGGGGGCAGTGCTAAAACTGGAAGAGAACAGTTGAAATGCATTTGCAATGATACACTTAGCTGTTTTGAACAAGATGGAAAAGATTCTCTTTAGCGATTAAGTCCATAGTTCCATAGCCATAAGACAAGGCCCATTCAGACAGAGGGTGTATCAGATCTTAAGCATATGCTGTTCTTGAATTCACCTCAACATGTGAGAAATAGCAAGGAGACACCATAGGCTCTACAAGATGAAAAACTTTTCCACTCGTGAAGTACTTTGAGAATTTCAAGGATGGAATTTAGCAGCTCCTCCCAAGGAAAAAAGGTTATAAAATTTGGTGCTGAGTTTTCTGACTCACATGTAATTGTTATATTACAGCTGTGAAGCACTTTATGATTACATGTAGTGGACTGGCATATAATGTTACAAAAAGAACCACTTGAAAAATGTCACTTTTAATAGTGAGTGGTTAGTCTGGGCTACTCTCTGGCTTTTTAGTAGTAAAATAAATTGGAAACAGACATCTGCAGTAGTATCTGATTCTAGGCTCAGAACTGTTTGAAAAATGATGCCCATAAAGCAAAATTATTCACACTTTCTGAGAGGTATCTGCTGAATATTTTAAAATTTAACAGAACAAGTTTGTTTTTAACTCTACATATGTCATTCTGAATACAACTCATCCAGCCAGATTTGGTTTTGCCTTACACAAGTAAATAATTTGGAGTTGTCAGTGAATAAATATTCCTCTCCATGCTCCATCTTAATTTGGAGAGGGCTTTCTATATCCAAGCATATTTTGGTTTATGAATTAGCTTTAAAAGTGCAGTCTATATTGGGCTAGGCTTCATTGGTATCTAAGTAGAATTATGTGTATGTAAAGTGCTGACATGTGGAAGTTGACTTACGGCTACCCCATAATGTGTTCACAGAAAAGATGAGCAGAGGTGCTTTGCCACTGCCTGCCTCTGCATTATGATCCTGGTTTTCTGTGGTGGTCTCCCATCCAAGTACTAACCAGAGCTAAGATCTGACAAGACTGGGATAGCCTAGGCTATCCAGGTCAGGGTAGAGTTATACTGTAGCGAAGAACCGACAGGAGACAAAGTCAGGATGCAAGTCTGACCCTCCTTTCGGAGGCGAGTGCTTTATTGAGAAACTTTTCCAGAAGTCCTGGAAGAGAGCAAGAACAATTAAGCCAATAGCAAAGGTTACAATCTTCTGAGCCAGTCACAGATGACTGGGCAAACATGCTGCGGTCAGCCCTTGTCTTATCTGTGAAGCCCAGCAAAGCACATTGTGAGCTGATCGTGTGAGTATATGGTGCAGCTCTGTGAAGGATGAAAGGACATGCTGAGAAATGCTGAGAAGGGCCCAAGGCCAGGGTGTACTCACTCCTTTCTAAGTCCTGGTCACGGTGTGCCTATTGACCAGAACCTGCAGAGTAGGGCTGCCAAGGCTGGCTGGTGTGCCAGGTCCAGCCCACATTATACCAGTCTAAATCCATTAAAAAGGCTGTAACTTTTCAGAACAGCACACTAAATTTCATTGACAACAACACTGACAATTTCACTGACAACAACAACAACAACAACCCAGCTGGAATAATAGATTGGACACAATGTGATTTAGAAAAATTGGATCGAAAAACATGAAAACTACTGAACATGCATCACTCTTTACACCCAAAAAGTGATGTTGACAGGCTATATTTACCATGAAAAATTGGTGGAAGAGGATTGTTACAAGTACATCAGGTAGTGGAAGAAGAAAAGAGAGACCTGAATGATTATATCAGTAGAAATACAGAAACAATACTTCAGGCTGTGAGAACAGAGAACATATTAAAAACAACTGAAACAAAGGCTGAATACAAGAGGAAACAGTTTGAGAATAGATTAAATGGCTGGAAGAACAAACCCTTACATGGGCAACATATAAAAAATTTTGAAGGAAAAAGTGACAACAGCATAACTTGGGCATGGTTGAAGATGGGTACAATCAAGAAAGAAACTGAGGGTCTGATCTTCACAGCACAAGAACAAGCATTGCAAACGAATGTTATGAAAGCCAAAATTCAGAAAATCAGTGAAAATCCAAAATGTCAACTTTGCCAGGAAAAAGATGAAACTGTGTCCCACCTTATCTCTGAATGCAGCAAAATTGCACAGGCAGACTTCAAAGCTAGACATGACAGGGACGCAAAGCTGATTCATTGGTCATTGTGTAAAAAGTATAACTTGCCAGTATCAAAGAATTCATGGGAATATCAAGTGGAAAAGGTGCTAGAAAATGAACAAGTCAAGATCTTGTGGAATTTCAGAATTCAAACTGATCGGCACCTTGAACATAAAGGTCATGGAAAATTGAAAAGTCTAGATAATCGACATTGCAATTCCTGGGGATGCCAGAGTCAAAGAAAAAGAACAAGAAAAAATGATTAAATATAGAGATCTGGCAATAGAAACCACCCAACTATGGAAGCAGAATGCAACAGTAGTCCCCATTGTCATCGAGGCACTTGGAACCATCTCGAAAAGCTTTGCAATTCATATGGAAAAACTGCAGCTTTCTGACATAACACCTACAGAACTGCAAAAGATGGCGCTACTTGGAACAGCGTACATATTACGCCGATATCTGGTTGATACTTAGGTTTCTGGTGGAAACTTGTATCAGCTTAGCAAGGCCAATCAATAATAACATGTGCCCTCTGCTTATTGTTGATTGTGTTTCAGATAATTTGAATAACAACAACAACAACAGCAACAACAACTGTACTTATATACCACTCTTCTAGACAGATTAGTGCCTCACCCAGAGCGGTGAACAAGTTAATGTTATTATCTCCACAATGCAGTTGGGGAGCTGGGGCTGAGAGGAGTGGCTTACCCAAGGCCACCTACTGAGCTCAGGGTAGCAGTGGGATTCGAACCAGTAGAGTGCTGTTTCGCAGTTGAACCACTTAACAACTGTACTACAGCAGCTCATGTAATCTGGGGTCCATCAATAGAATTATTTAGATTGTATTTATCATAACACAGGATATCCAAAATTTTAACACCAACCCAGCATATTTAATTTTAAAATGGTTCCCAATCCAGAGATCCTCCTGTGAAAGGCAGATTATATTGTTACTGGTGTATGTGAAAGCATCTTTGATGAACAGGTAATTTCAGTGTCAGTTGTGACAGCTTTATGTATTTCTGGGTATGCGAGTACATAAAAATGTGCATTTCCCCCAAAGCAATGTAGTGTCAGAGTGGCTAGTATGGATCATCTGTTCTATGAGTGTCAGAGCAGCCCCAATCTGGGAAAGAACACTCCAACAGCCAAAATTGATTATATGTGGGATTACATTACTACATGCAGCATCCATGTACAAATGTACGTTCTGATATTTCAAGGAATTCATGTAAAGAAGCCTGATTCCACATGCAGATCAGCAGATCTGCTCAATGGTATTGAGCAGATACCATTGCTCTGTAGGATGTTTCAACTTCAAAGCTTTTGTGTGCAAATTCATATTTGGTTGCATATTATCTACCATTATACTCCAGCTAGACATTTATGGCAGCAAACAGAAGCCCCTCATAAAAATCCTGGAGGCAAACCAATAATACATGTCCTTACTAAATTTGGTTTTCATGTTATCAGTTGCAGTAATTTCATGTTTTATGAAGAACACTTCCTCAAACTTCTGCAGCATAACAAAAACACATGTGGCCACAGAAGACAACGTGACCATTTTTGTGGAGAGATGAGATGAAAAACTCTTTTTTCCCTTTGACAGTTATATAGGCCACATTTCAGTGAGACAAGTGGGGAAGAATATTATCAAGCGTATAATTTCTCCTTGCTTTAACTATAACTATTTTTCATCTTTAGTCTCTTTGTTGTTAAAATGTTGAATAATTTTTATTCAACATTTTAAAAATAGGTTTTATTATTTGAAATAATAACTACTGTTTTAGAACAAATGAAATATGAAGATGAATTAAAATATAATTTATTTGAGAGGAAAAACTACTACTGAAAATTACATTAAATATTGTATTGCGTGTTATTTGCATTGACTATTTTTGACTTCAGTATACTTCCAAATGCAGTGAGCTGGGCATGATTGGGGGTTTAGGATTAGGGGTGTGCACCAAAAAAGGTAAATCTGGATTAGGAATATTGAACCAAATCCAAAATTCCCTGAATAATGGATTATCTGATTTGATTCGGTAATATCAGAGAAATTTGGTAAAATTCAGCCATTGTTTCCTATGAGAAAATCAATTTGGGGGCTATCTGGTTGACTGGGGGGGGGTTGTTGACATTTTTAAAGCAAACTTCACTAAAATTTCAGGAAACCTGATACGGACTGTCCTCTAAAGATCCCTCCCCCTCAGTTTCATGAAGACTGAACCACATAGACCAATTTTATGGGGCCCCAAAGAAGGTGTCCCCTTGCCACTCTCCATTATTCCCTATGGAGAAAACTATCTTCCGGTATCCAGGGGCTGGGGCTAGCATTTTTCCAGCAAACTCTACCAAATTTGCAGGGGACATACCCCTGACTGTCCTCTAAAGACCCTCCCCCCCCAGCTTCAGGAAGATTGGATCTCGAGGGCCAATTCTGTGGGCCTCAAAGAAGGTGTCCCTAGCCGCTCCATTGTTTCCTACGGGGGGGTGGGAGTCAAAGCTCTGCAGAAACACACTGGGGAAAGGCTGCCATAGCCAAGGCACACTCCCAGATGCAAGCTAAGTTCATCCCAGAGAAAGCCCAACAGAACCAAACTGAAGCACAGGAATGGAATCCCCTCAGAACCAAAGAGAACCAAGGGACCAACAGCACACCAAAGAATCATGTCCATTCCACCCAAAACAATCTGAAGCATGAAACAATATTGCAACTTAGCCCAACAGAAGCAAACCAAAGCAAAGGAATGGAATCCCCCCAGAACCAAATTAAGCAAGAGGAACATCACACCAGAGAATTACAGAACAGAAGCAAAGTGAAGCAAGGGAATGCATTCTGCTTGTGGTTGGGTACTGCTTAGTTCTGTTCTGTGGTGTTCTCCCACTGACTGAACCCAGTGCCTGGCCACTGTGAATGACCCTGCTTCAGTTTCCCATGTTTCAGTTGGGTTCTGAGGGGATACCTCCTCAGTTTTCCCCATAGGGAATAATGGAGAGTGGTTGGGAGCTCATAAAATTGGACCTCATAGTCCAATATTCATGAAATTTGGGTATGCACCACCACTAGTTCATGGACTCTTTGGTGAGCTGTAGGTATGTGGATGGCTCTGTCAGAGTGGAGAAGAAGCATGTACAGAGATTTCAAAAAAGGAGGAGTGCTTGGTAGACATGTGGGGTGTGTTGTTGTATGCAAATTCAGCCAAGGGAGGCACTCAACCCCAGTCATCCTGCTAAAAGTTAATCCAACCCAGTTTCAATTCATATTTGTTTACATTTAGGAAATTGTGGGCATACTACATTTATTGTTGAGTTCTGAAAGCATGTAACATAGGGCTCAAGAAGAGGAGATGAAGATCATGCTATGCAGGAAAGGAGAAGAAATTTAATCCTTGAATCATCATTCAGTCTCTGTATTTAAAACCAGAGCCCCTAGTTTGCTACTAGCATTTTAGAAGAAAAATATATGTTTTTTAAAAAAACATATTTTCTCCTTTAAGGGGCTAATAACAAAGCAGGAAATCAAGTTTCAAACAGCAAAACTGAGTAGAGTTCAAAATTGACCGCCCTCCCCTTGCATGGCCTTGAGGCAAACTGAGCCTGGTTAAGCTTGTGAATGTCACTTTATGGACAGAATGAGATGTGCGATCTTATCAGTCTGAGTAATACTAGAGAAACTCAAAATATATAACCAAGAAGATCCCTCTGGCAGATGGGGAGCTTGAATATATGGAGGCAGCAGAATTAATTGGCTTGATACTTTACTAGTTATCAAGCATTTCCTAAAATGGGCTTAAGGTTGATCAGAGTATTTCACATTGGTATCTCACCATTGATTACTTGCAACAGTATGACAGTTAAAAATGGAGAGTGACATATTCAAATTCTGAATGATTAAGTGTGCGCTAACTTAAATGCACTTCTGAGTTCTCTTTGATTACATTCATTAATATGGTTAGAGTCTGACTCAAAAGGCTATGAATTTTGCCTGTTTCAGTCAGATAAAATCAGGATATGGCTGAAGGAGAATTTTAGTTCGAATTATGTCTGATTTTCTCTGGACTAATAATTTTTGAAATATCTAAATTTGTTAGGGATTAGAGCTAACTTCGAAATTTGTCTCAATATTATGAATATATCAAGTTAGCAATACTGTGATAAAAGAGAAAAATCCTACAGCTCATTGTATGTCTTTGAGAGAGAGAAATGTCTCTGGGAGGTAATCTACACCATACTTTCTCCTCTGAGATGCCAATATCGCTAATGAGTTTCCCACCTCATATCATTAAATATCCCTTGTGTAGTGACAGCCTTTTCCACCCTCAGTGGTGGCCCTTGTAGGAAGGGAAATTCACTGCATGATGATCTTGATTCATGCAATGAATTTTGTTTGACAATACAGCTACTTGGTGGTGATGAGGTGGCTGGAGTGTGTATGTGTGTGTGTGTGTGTGTGTGTGCGTGTCCCTGTGATGAAAGTAAGTTGTGGCCAGCTCTAAGGTGACCCTAAGAAGGTAGCTGAGTTGCCCACCCCTGACAATGGCCGTTTCCACACTACTCACCTTCATTCAGAACACTGTGGAATGTTGCGAAAAAAACACGGCAGATCGCATCTTCTCGTGCAACTTCTGCACGATGTTGCACAAAACTCGTGCAAGATGACGTTATTTTCTGCGTTTTTTTCGCGATGTTCCACAGCGTTCCAGATGATGGTGAGTAGTATGGAAATGGCCTTTGTTTACTCCTACATGTACACTCTAGGGCTGGATGTGACAAAATCAAGAACAGTTTGAAACAAGGAGATATGAGAGGAAAATCGGCATTTAAAAAAAAACTGGAAAAAGTATTAACTCTGCTCTTGCATACGTATACACTGCCAGCTGTATGGCCATCTGTTATGAGTGTCTGTGCACATCAGAAGACTCAAATCCAGTTTTACTGGTCTGTTGCACAGCAGGTTCTTGTACTTATAAAACTGTCCTTAATTACTTCCAAAGTTACTGAGCAAGGTAATGTTGATTTCATCAGTTGTATTTCCCCCCTTACCTTTAGTGATGCAGATGAGGACATATACAAACATTATATTTGCAAGTCTATTTTATTCAGAAAAAATGGTCTGATAGACTGTGGTCGACTTTTTAGTAAAATTTTATGTTTTAAAATATGCTTTGTTTTACATCTTGATACCTATCTTTATCCTCCAGAATTAAAAATATAAATGAAAAAATTAACACAAGCTCACCAAACCAACTTTTAAGGGCACTCCTTATTTTTCTCGAGATGAGATGCTCCGTTTTCCCCAAGCATATGTTGGTTATACATATAATAGAAGAGGGGCTTAGCAGACCAGTGTGAATTGTGCCATCCCAGCACATTGCAGATTTGGTGTTAAAGCTCCACCCTCTTTTCTGGATAGGAAGAGGCAGCTTTGCGTGTAGCTAGTCAAAAATGGGTTCAGTATTCCCACATGTCTCAATGATCCTCCATGCCCTACTACAAGAAGGACATTGGTTTGGAGGTGGAGGAACTGGGGACTTTTAGGCCTGTGGCAAATCTATTTTATGTTCAAGATAACAGTTTCCACAGTTTATCTCAGTATTGCCCGTCACGGGGAAATTCCAGCACAAACAGATTTTTCAGTTTCCAAACTGTATATAGTTTCTATGAACTTTCTACAAGTTCATAATATGTATGGAATTTTTACCTAATGGTAGAGCTTGCTTACTTGTGGAACCTATTAAACTTGGCTAATGTGAGAAATGGATCTTGTAACTTTTTTATGTGTATTGTATTTTGAAAATATTAGTATTTAACAATTGCAAATGTGAAAACGTACTGGTGTGTTGGGGAAAAGTATTACTGTATTACTGACAAATACTTTAGCTAATGGCTAAAGATATTTCTTCAGTAGACATTAATGGCTAGAAGATTTTTTTAGCCAGTGGGTCCTAGCTTCAACATATTCCATCTGCTTCAGTAAAAGCTGGAGGGAAATAGTTTGGAACTGGAATGTAGCCAGTGAAGGAGACAGAAGCTTAAATTTTGCAGCTGGCTTGGGGGTTTCAAGCATGCACTATTGAGGGGGTGACTGCTTTAAAATCTAGCATGGACTACCTTTGTGTACTTTGCTTGCTCCCCTGTGCTTATCTTGTATGCTTGTGAATAAACAGGAATAAGAAGCGTGAAATTAAGTTTTTAAGGGACTATTTCAAAAATACAAGGGCAGAGTATGCTACCAAGCCCCTAAGCTGGAAATGGTTCTGCTTTACTAGGCACCCTTTGCCAACTGAAAATGGATGCATTCATTTTCTGATGTCACATGTTTCAAGCTGTGAGCTTTGGGGAGTTGCAGCATCTTTTCAGCAACTGCAGAGAATAAAAATTTCCCACAATCTCCAAGCACCAAGTAATTTCCCATTCTTCAAAGCTGAGACATTTCTAATACCACTTGCTGTTTGCTGTAAGGAAGCTCCTAGCAGTGGTTTCAGGTGTCCGTACAAATCTGGCACCTGGTTTCATTAACAGTTCGATATGCTAACAGCATGACAGGTGTTACCTGCTTACTCATTGACTCCAGTTCCTAGGGTGGCCTGAGTTTTCCTGCAGGCCTCCCTTCAAAGAATGATGGAATTAGTGTCAGAGATCTGTTGATATCCCAGTCGAAAGGGTATGAAAATAAATCAGAACACTGATATTCCATAAGACATATTAACTCACAGCAAAAGACTGTGTTGCTATGTCCACTTTACACGGTAGATTATGCATAAGATTCAAGGCATTGTGCTATTACTAGGTAGCTGGTTTTATTTGAGATGACTGTCACCAGTTTGATCCAACTGCAATATGCTTATTGTTTATCTGAGTTTACAAAGTGAACCCAATCTCAAAGACAGCTTTTTCGTCTTGAAGTTGTTGGAGAGGCACAATCTGAAAAACATTCATTTAAAAAAGATATCTAATACATCACAGACTTGGCAAGTGAGAAAAGATTTATGAGTTGTCTAGTATCTCTTTAACTCCTCCCTGAACATTCAAAATGTAATCTGAAAGATGACATGCTGGACTCCGATCTAATAAGAAATACTACAAAGTTGTATAAAACCATTTGTCTCAAATATCCTAAGGCACTGTGAGTACATTTTTATGAGTTACTGATAGATCCAGTAATAAGTGATATGAAAAAGCAATGCAAGTAGAGACTTTATAAGGATAAAGTTTTCTGCTGAAAGAAGAATAAAAGGACTACCAGTAAGATAGAAGCGTGTGTGAAATAGCTGTTGACAGAATACAAGGCAGAAAGCGACTTTGGATTTTTAAAGAAGCATCAAAACAGGAAGAAGTGAGTTTTGCTTCCCACTTTGTACATCTTCTTTCACATACACAAAGGAAAATTCCACATCTTCTCCAGGGACAGATATTGGGAGAGAGATACACAGCCCTTGTTCTGAGCATTAGGACAGACTAATGAAAACAGAAAATGCAGCTCATGCTTTTCTTTCTGGCCTTTTTACAATGTCTGAAGTTGCTCAAAATTTCTGTTCCAAATCCCTCTGTGCACCTTCTAGGATTACCATTTCCCCACCCCTGCTCCCATCCTCCACCCCTGCTTTCCTGGCTAGTGGGAAAGATATGGGCCTCCTGGAGATCACTCCCTGGGGGTGGGGCGGTCCTGCGGGCCTGATCCTCCCACACTCCACAGCGGCCCATTCCAGGCTGATTCGGGCCCGATTTAGCTCCCCCATGGAGCGCAGGAGTGCTCCCTGGGTGGCCACAGTCTGTGCAATGATGTCACTTCTTGGAAGTGACATTATCACATGGGCCTGGGAGCATGCACGCACGTGAGGTCTCTGAAGCAGGCAGGTGCCAGGGCTCCCACCTCCCGCCAGGATACCAGGGGACCTAGCAACCCTAACACATTCTTCTCTTCACAGATGGTAATTTGGGCCCATGATCTAGGGTTGCCAACTCTTGGAAGAGCCATCCTGATGCAGAGTAGATCTGGGCCCAGAGCCTACCTATGTGGGGTTGGACAAAGCTGAGGGATTAAAGGACAGAGTGAAGGTTCAAGGGAAAGAACCCAATGCAAATTCATCAGAAGTGCACAGACCTGTACCTGTCCTTGTCCATCTTGCTGAAAAGATATCTGGAGGGAAGCAGAAGAGGCAGCAGCAGTGTTTAAAGAAGCTGCTTTTGGGACACAGAAAAGCCAGGACGCAAACTGAAAGTTAAAGTTGGCTACAAGCATAGTGCTACAAAAGTCTTAAATGTGAAGCACAACAAATTCCTTTGCCTGAAAAGATCCAATCAGTTAAAACCCAGCATCTCTTGTTGCCAAGAAAGATCCATCCCCATGGGGATTAGCAGCCAGAAGCCCCCATCCTTAAACATGGAAAACAGCTACTAGGTTTTCTCCCTCATTTTGACTTACATACAGGAGAAATAAAGATGCCAACCAGTCCTGGAGAGCCTCAAGGCACCATTGTCAAAAACTTAAAATGGTTTAAACAGAGACCTGTATTTCCTTTCTTCATACAATTTCTAATAGTTGACAAGACCTACTTTTAGAAATTTTAATTGGCAACCAGGAACAGACTCTCCTATCCTAAGGACTGTCTTTCCCTTCCACAATCTTCAAGGAAACTTAGACTGCATGACATGCTTCCTTCTCTTCTCAATAGACAGGCAAAGTATATTTTACATTCTCCTTTTTATTCTTCCTTGGACTGCAATCTGCAATCTCCCAGTGGCATTTTTAATTTGGGCTAGACCGTACCCTAGTTTCCTCTGGGTTTAAATGATATTCTGCTGGACCAACTGCTTAGTTTTCCGTTGGCTCTATCTCCGTGTTTCTTTTTTGCTTTCCCTTTTATTTTAAATTATTTAAATATCCTTTGCCTTGTTCCATATCTGGGAAGTACAATATTGACTGATGTATACAAAAGCTTAAATGTCCCCAAAGACCACAGACTGCTGTAGGAGCATGTAGGAAAACTGTACTTGTATGCTGGAAGTAGTGTGAGACTCTCATATTATATCAGCCATTAGATGAAAAGGCAGGCCAGAAGGAGGAGAGGAAATCTGGTCATGCTCGTGGAAAACAGGCCAGCTGGCAACCCTATGCTCTTCCCTCTCCGACTCCACCAATGGCCAACCATTCTGCAATAGGAGAGGGGAACAGAACAAACCACCTTCTGTCTGCCTGACTAGCTCATTGGTCCCTGGACATTTTACCTCTCAAGATATATCAGGAGCTGGCTGTCCTACAGAAGGGGGAGAGAGAAACAGGACTCCTTGCATCTAAGCTTGCCAAATCTGGCTTGGGAAATTCCTTGTGAGGGTGGTGTTTGGGGAGAGGAGGAAACGTGGCAAGGGTGTGATGCCATGGAGTTTGCCCTCTGGAGATAACTTCTTTCAAAGGAAGTGATCTCTGTAGTCTGGAGCTCTGTTGTAATTCCAGAAGAACTCCAGGTGGCACCTGGAGTTTGGCAATCCTGTTTGCATCTGCCTGCTTAGCCAATTTTGGCTTTCTGCATTTCCTCAGTGTCAATCATTATAAGCAAATAAGAATGCATATTTGCACTATTCGGCCATTAAAATGTAATTAATTGCTCCAAGGTGAAACTTTCTTTCTAAATTAAACTGCTTTGACATTTCAGAATATTTCAATAAATAATAGATATAAATAAACATCTTGCATAAACAGAAAGCTATTTTTGGGTTACGTGTCTGTAAATGCTACCCATAATTATGTAAAATTGCCTAGAAACCACTTCCCCCACATTTCTAAGTATAATACTCTAAACAACTTTCTGATGATAAATACCAGTATGCAGCAAATGCAATCTGCATGTGAATTGCATGCTGTCACAAGCTGGTAAGTTGTATAGAAAACAGAAATGAGATAATATATGCATAATTTCTGATGTATTTATTAGTTTCATTTAAGAGACTTTTATGCCACCTCATCAAAATCCTGCTTGATGTGGCTTACAATTGAAATACTGATAATATCTCTCCCCAATAGAACATCCATGATGTTCCTTATGTTTGTAAACTAGTCCCTATTTATCTGCAGCCCTAGCAACAGGAATATAGTTTTATGCCACTTTTGTAACCCCCAAAATCCTGTCGTTTCATTACAGTCCAGAGTTCCACTGCAGCAGGACTGAGGTCACTTCCACATGCTCCAATTTTGGGGGGTTTTCCTTGTCCCAAAGCTGTGTCTTCCCAATCGCTTTGAGAACTCACCTTCCACATGCCTCATGCATGTTATGTGAGTGTTTGTCGCAGAAAAAAAGGTCCCAAGACAGAAAACAAATTCTTTATTTTTTTTTGAGCACATGTGGGATTGCGCTATACCATTGTCCTGTCTTTCAGTTTCTGTAGAAACTCGGCATGCACAGTACTCCATTCTCTACTGTTGATTTCCTGCTCAAAGTTTTAAATGCAAAAGTATTTAATAAATATGCGAACAGTAGAGTTGCACGATCGCATGATTCCGTGTCCTACTATATAAAACGCAAACCCTGTTCCTCACCATTCACTCCTTATCCCCACAGAGGCACAGTACTCAGGGATAAGAAGCGAGTGGGGGCCAAAATGGTTTGCCTCCCCACTTCCTTCTTGGGGCCTCCAGAGGCCCAGAAGGGCCCAGAACAGCTGTTGGAAGGCTCAACACAAGGCCCTCCCAAAGTCCCACAGAAGCGGGGGCAGAGCTCCCTGCTGCCTCCGTGGGGCCTTGGGAGGGCCACGCACAAGCCAAGCAATGGCTGAGGGCTTGGAGGAGGAGGGAGCCCCTGTTTTCTTCCCCAATCCCCCCCTTGACTGATGCTGTGGGGAGAGGCGTGGGAGGGGAGTGCTGCTAGGGCCCGTTGTCTTTTCCCAAACAACAGGCCTTATGGCTAGTTTGAAATAAAATCAGAAATGGCATTCCATTCCCAATGTTGTTCCTAGACTGATAGTCTGATTTTTGAGTGATCCAGTGTAGCAAGCACTGCAGTATGATTCCCTTTGTATAAATAGATACTGTAATAGCACAAGGACTGTTTTCAAACGTAAAAATGCATCCCCCCAGATGCATGTGGAGGAGGGGTAATGGCCAGAGGAGGGGTTGGAGATTTGTGGGAAGGCACTTCAAAAGTGTAAAAAACTGTCCACATGCATTGATATACTAGATAACTGAATAGGGAAATGACGCTCCAAGTGGCAAAATATGGCTGGATGGTCATTAATAGGAGGAAGTCCTGGCTTAGTATGCAGAATCCTAGATAAGTATTGTTATAATTTGATAATATAAGGTAATTTGACTTTTAGGTATTTATATTATGTAAATTATAGTAAGCTACAATTTTAATGATTGCCTGGATATTTTAAGTTTATATTTTTCCCAAATAATTTTGATTGTAGGACTGATCTATTTTATTTTATTTTATTTTATTTAAAGATTGGTTTATTAAGTAAATTTCTAAAGGTGGTAATTTGTTGAAATATGTACCTTTTAAATATTTATTTTAAAATGGTGTGTGTTTCGCTGATGTGCAATCATGTAATTTTGAATTGATTTCAAGAATGTGATGGCCTCTGGGTAATAAACTTTGTTGTTGTTAGATAACTGCGCAGAAAAACTGGCATCAAAAATGAAAAAAAATGAAAACAGATTAAAACAAGACTCACAAAAGCCACTTAAAAAGCAGGATCATCATGATGACCTGCTTGCGCATGGCAAACGATGATGTGTGTAATGAGTGAGATAACCCACTAAAGTTCTGTTGGCAGGCCATCTCATTAAGGACGTGTGGAAGTGACCTGAGGCACCAGCTGAGGGGAGAAACCAGTGTCTTGGATGTACCACTTCAGACTGCATGATGAGAAACTATTACAAACAATTTCTTCCCCACTAAAAACTAGATATCCAAGAGAAGGGCTGTACCCCAGTTTTCTCCTCAACAATTCTAGTCCTTTTTTTTGGCTGAAGACACCCCATTTGCAGTGATATAGTTCAGGTACAGAGTTTACCACATTGGTGAGTCTTGAGTTGACAAAGGGACAGAGCAATGCAGATAACTGCAATCAACCAGACTTTTATCCTACTTTTTCCCCAAGTTGCTCAGAGCTGTGTGTATGGTTCCCCTCACCTTAATTTTATACTCACAGCAACCCTGTGAGGTAGGTTAAGCCAGGGCTTTTTTTCAGCGGGAACGCGGTGGAATGGACTTCTGGCACCTCTTGAAAATGGTCACATGGCCAGTGCCCCCCCCCCGATCTCCAGATAGAGGGGAATTTAGATTGCCCTCCGTGCCACTGGAGCGGCATGGAGGGCAATCTAAACTCCCCTCTGTCTGGAGATCAGGGGGAGAGGCCATCGGCCATATGACCATTTTCGCCAAGGGCGATTTAAACTTTAAAAAACTCCCCCCTTGTTCCAGCTGACCCAAAGTGATGTCATTGTACGGTCCTGAGTTTCACCACTGAGTTCCACCACCTCTTTTCCCAGAAAAAAAGCCCTGGGTTAAATTAGAGTGGGCATTTAACTTACAGGGAAATTTCCCAGAGGGCTTTTGCCCTAGAGGGCCAGTGGTGGTCCTGAGAAAACAGAATCAAGACCCAGCAACTCCAGCAATGCTTTAGGGGCCACTTGGCTTAAATTTTTCAGTGGGAATGGTAATTGGCATAGGTCATGAATTGTCTTCCTCACTGCTGCCAGTTTGCTGGAAGAAGTACTAGTGGGTAATAAAATGCCCATTGTTAGCACAGCTGAGCTAAGCAACCCTGCAACACTGGCTTGTAGCATGGCAAAAGCCACTCAGTTTGGCTTGCTCCAGGGCCATTTTCACTTCCTAATTCACTTCTCGGTTGGCCTGAGTGACTGGCCCAAAATCATTAAATGAGCGTTTGGGCTGAGAGCGGATTCGAACTTGGGTCTCCCTAGGCCTTGTCTGACATGAAGACTATGGAAGTTAATGGCCTTTGTGTAATTCTGTTTAAGATTGTGCTGTGTGTCCAGTGAAATCTGTGGGAGCAAAAAAATAGGCTACAGTTAGCTAAAATATTGGTGAAGGGCAAACCCTGGGCAACTCAAGAAATCTGCCATTGGGATAAAGTGCAGCTTTAACCTCCATTCAAATGGTGTCCCTGAGCATATGAATTTTCTGTAAATGGCTGCCAGAGACAGTGTTGTGTAGTGGCTAGAGTGACAGACTAGGATCTGGACCACTCATTTCCAATTTCCTGCTTTGTCATGTAAGCTTGCTGGGTGACCTTGGACCAGTCACACACTCTCAGCCTAACCTATCTGGTAGGTTTTGTTGTGAGGAAAAAATGGAGGAGAATGATATAAACCACTTTGGGTCTCCATCAGGGAGAAAAGTGGGATATAAAGTTAAAAAAAAGTTTAAATTATATCTATGAGGAGAAAATATTCACGATGGATTCAAAGCCTTCAAATGGCAGAAGAAACTGGGTTTCTGTGATTTTAAAAATTCTGTAGAAAGGGGATGTTAGTAAATGAAGCTGTGTTAGTAACAGAAGCTATTCTCACCCTTGCATGGAAAGCTGCAGCTGCTTAAGATTTCACTTGGTCAGCAATGCTAAATGCTAAACTGGTCTACTCCGAATCCTACTCTGTTCAATGGGGCTTACTCCCAGGAAAGAGTTCTTGTGATGACACTGAAAATGTGTATATAGGAAGGGTTGTCTTGAGGTACATAATTTCTTCCTGGAACTTCCCAAGCAAAAGAAGAGCTGCCAGTGTCTCTTCGTTGTACATATGACAGATTTTCGTAATAATATATTAAGGGAGATGCATGTCAAAAATTATACCATGTCAAATCAGAAAAACCAAATAACACATAATTTCAAGTTATATTTTCTTCAGTCAGCTCATGGTTTTATGTTCAGCTGTTCAGCTGACAAGTGTGTTAACTATTATTTTCCTCACAAATCTGCTAATCATAGAATATTGGTGTGTGATTCAGTTCTGCTCAATCAACCAGCAGCAGAGCCAGTGCATCATTGTTACAATCCTACACAATCCTACAGCATACTAGACAGACAAGATTTTCATTAGAAACAAGAAACAATGAGTTGGATCCAGCCAGCTTTCTTAACCAACCCTCTTTCAGAGCTAAGCTACAAGAGATGAATTACACGAGGAGGAGTATGTGAAGGGAGTCGCAATGTTAGCCAGGAAGCTGAGTTTTAAAAGAGATTAGAAGGCTTTGTCAATTTCCTCTCTCTACAGAGCCAAAGAGTTAGCTGCTCAGAGGGTTTGTTAATTTTCTCTTTGCCTCCCCAAAGGCTCTCTGTCAGTTTCACTTCCCCTTCTAAGAGAGGAAGAGGAAATAAACCCTCTGAGCAGTGATCTCCCCGGTCATGTGACTCCCTTCATGTGCTCCTCCTTGTGTAATTCATCTCTTGTAGCTTGGTTCTCAGTTCTTCTTCCTATCAGCTTCCATCTCACATATATTTTGTAAATGCGGGTCCCATGATTCCTGTCTGCACTAGCACACTAGCACTTCAGCATAGGAATAAAGTTAGTTATTCTTGTGCAGCCTTTCTGCAAGCTATCAAATTCCAATTTTTTTTTTAAAAAAGGGAATTCAAAGAGTGCTGATCTAGGGAACAGTTCAGCAGTGGACAATCCATAAGCATCCTTCCATATGGTCAGGATGATAATTCAATGGGAAAGAGTGCTACTGTGCAAAGCATTACATGTCCAGACCTCTGGGAAATGGCAAGATCCACAAGGCAAAGATTCCTTTTGGGTGTCTTCACAACAAAAATAATCTTGGGTGGAAAAAGCAAGGCAGCAGAACTCATGAATATCAATCCACAGAAGCAAACAGGAAAAAGTTTTATGTGGGGCATTTGGAATTTCTTTCACCCTTTCTTCCCAGCCCCATGCATGGAAGTATTCCCACCAATGTAGCCCAGTCCAAAAGCACATATATAATGTCCCAGGTTCAATCTCTGCCTATACATTCTCAGAGGAAAAGGCTAGAACAGCACCCTCCACACACACGAGAGTACACTATCTTCTTCCCACCTATTAAGGATTCAGGTGCATCTTCCAATCTCTGAGAAGGACTGCTTGAGGATCTCTTTCCCATTATGATAAGCATTTTGCAGCATCTTACCTAAAGGGGATGAAGCTAGTAGATATACCAACATTCTAACTATCTTCCAAGCAAGATAGGAAAACAAAATTTACACAAACCTTCACCAATGTGAGGATTTTCAGATTTTTCCTAAAACTGCCATAAACAAAATATAAATCACAAAATCTTATGACAGAATACATTTTGTTAATCATTAAAGTACCACTGAACTCCTGTTTTATTTTTGAGCTTTTTATTCCTGGTTGGTTTACAAAAGAGGTGAGAAAAACAAATATTCACTCAAACAAATTTGGGAATGTATTTTTTTTTAAAAAATTTATACAGCACTGGAAAGGGCTAAAATTGAGCATTTATGAATCTGGAAATGGGGATATGGCTCTTCAAAATGGGAAGGAATTATTTTGAAGGTTTTTATAAGGCTCCATGCCAGGGAAAGGGAAGATAGGAATTTTCTCACTTCCCATGACTGGCCTTTTGGGAGGGATTTTTTCCCCTACCTTGCATTGTTGATTGGGGTGGGAGGGAGGAATTGGCTTCAGGTGGGTCATTTGGTCACTCCCCAGGCAGGTTAGAAGTCAGGGGGGAAGCAGCAGGCCAGTGAGCAGGCCTTGGTATATCCCCATTGTTGGGGAATTGAGGTCTGTCAGAAGCGGCTGGCTGCTTTGTGGCCCAGTGGCAAGAATAGATGCCCTGGTAGGAAACCCCTGGACAAGCCAGTCCTCCCTGAGCTTTGCTGCTGGGGGGGGTGGAGCTTTAAGGGGGGAACCATGTCACCTGACCAGGCTGGGGCACAGCCATATGATGGATGGTTCACACCCGAGGCAGAGGGTGGCTCACCCACACAGGTCAGGGTGGAGGTCCGTGGACAATCCCAGGGCCTGACCTGTACCGCTAGTTAGGCCCTTGCCATGTTTACAAGTTATGTTGTTATTCAATAAAGTGGCCCTTTAGTTCCCAACTCTTGTTTCTGCCTTTTGATTCTGTCAAGGCGGGGGGGGGGGGCAATTAAGATTTCCCAGTGAAAGGAGTTAAGATTATTCATACTGTATATCATCCATAGTATCTATCTCAAACTACTGCTTCTGTTCCCACAGAGGTATGTTTTTCTGTGTTTCAGCTGGTGAGGAAATCTGGATGGAGACACAAGAAATGTAGCTCTTTTTTTGTTAATATCAGAAGCATTTTGCTCAATAATTGTTGTACATTGAGAACAGGCTGGCTCATAATTCTGCACCCTTCAGAATCCAAGGACAGTAAAATTAAGACCAAGGTTCTAAGCAAGGGTATTGCTTTGCTGTTAAGATGCTGACGTTACTCTATTAAACAATAGTGCAAGAAAAACAGATGTAGTGTTGGTTATTCCTAACAGTCAGCAAGACTTTGGGAACCACTTAACAGATCACACATTCAAGGGCAAGAAGAAGAAGGCAGATACAATCAATGTTCCTTACAAGAATCTCCCACAATGATTTTCTGTCTACTAGATACTGTTTGAAGAGGCTCAACTATCATTTACTCCTTATACTTAGTAGTGACCTTGTGTATCCCTATGGCATGGAAGCAGGCAGCCTGTGTGAAGTGTGTGGGGAAATTAGGCAGAGGTGGCAGAAATTTTACTAGCCATGTGCTAGATGAAAACCAGAGGCTTGGCAGAGAGGAAGAAGTCCTTGAAAGGTGGGAAATAGTTAATAGGTTTCTAATACCTATAAGCCACAGACAGCAACAGCAGCTGTGCAATTAATGGTCAACAGCAGGTGGAACAGGTGAATTTCAGGCCAGTGTCACATATCCAATGTGCCATTAAAGGCAGCTGGAGCATATTTTCTAGCCAGAGCTGACCCTCTCTAAGGAAGCTGTTGCCTGACTGGTCATTGTCCAAACCACCCAAAAGAGGAGGAGGAGGAAGGTTGCTTCTGACAACCAGACTGAGGTGGAATATAGAGTGCAGAGCACGTGGGTCAGTGAGTGGAATGGTATGGAAAAAGAGCTGATCTGGGAATGCTCATGTGTAATTTAGCTGGTTAAAGGTTAAACATTCTTTAATTGCTCTTGGCCTTCTGTCAGTCATCTTGCAGGCTAATTGCAGCTGAACTAAATTGTAATAGTCATATGGGAGGGGAATTCTCTTCTACACTAACAAGCCTCTATTGATGATGAGGGAGCTGTTTTGACTGGCCAGTCCATTTTGTTTTACTAGGTATAAACTGGTTACTTTGAGGTAAACATTCTCTTTGGGTGATACTGTTTTCCCGGAGACATACATTGCTAATGTTCAATGACAGATATATGCTATAACTTGAGCTTAATGACTGCTAACCTTGCTGGACTTTTTGCTATTATTTTCATAAATCTATTGATATATGCAAAACTAACTATATTTAGGAACCCTATAGTCTCTCAGCTAGTCTTCTTGATTAAGGCAATGACTTAATTATTCAAATGCAAAATAATATTACTTACAATTTCTGGAATGAACAGAGCCAACAGACATCCCTTCTGGAGGAGTTCTGTGTAGCTGGATTCAAAAAAGCTATGTAGTATCCTTATCAGGACCAACTGAAATACAAGAAACCAGTGAGTTTTTCAGAATCTTTATCAGTATGGATAATCTTTATCAGGATTTGAAGGCCTTTAATGGCACCTTTTATACAATGCCAGGCAGGTTTTGAGTATACTAGGGCTGCATGGAGCTGCTATCTCTGGTCTTCTAGGAAGAAGAAAGGCAATGACAGCCTCCAACAGGAAATACAAAAACAAGAAAATGATAAAATGTTTCTCCAATCCCAAATCTGAACAAACAGATCCCTTAAAAGGCCAAGGGCAGAGGGAAAATGTGATAATTGCTATGTTAGCAATACCGGAAATTAACTTTAGATAATGCACTAGATAAAGGGACAATGAAAGTCAAATTTAATATTATTACCTAGAAGAAATCTCATAAGCAGTGTGTCTTTCCCCATCATTTTCCTTCAGTTGGAGAATCCTCTGTATATAATAATCTCAAAAGTTTTAAAGCTAGGGACAGCTGAGACATAGGGTTGTGAACAGACTAGGGAAAAAAGGGCCTTCAAGTGGCAGGTTTGATTTGGCTTGTAAATTGGATTGAAAATCCAAGACAAAGAATAGTAAAACTTGAATCAGCAGATTTAGATGAAGGTTTATATAGTTATTAATGGATAAAGAAAAGCCAAAATTATCATAACACAGGAGTAATATAATTAGATATGGACTCTTTAGAATATGATTTAAATTGGGAATTTATTGAGTTCTCCAAACTCTCTGCTTATGTCCCCGATTGAAGTTTATCATGATAAGAATATGAGAAATAAAAGTGGCTTCCTAACATATGGCAATATGGTAAATGCTCAGAGGAAACTCAAGTCCTGGCAAACTATCAGAGATGAAGGAGTTAATATTCAATAGTTACTGTATTACCAACCAGTTTCAAGATTAAAGAAGATGATTAACATGGAAAGTGGAGCTTTAGGAGAGATGACTGAATTTGAACTGCTGATTACAAAACAAAAAGATAATTTATTTTGATGGATATATAAGCTATTATTTCAGTTAAAAATAGAAGAAAAGAAAAAAACGTACGATTCAATGGAAGCAGAACTTTAGAGAACAAATACTTATGCACCAATGGGAATGGTTATGAGAAAAAGAAATTAAGTTCATAGCCAGCCAGGCATTAAGAGAAAATTGTTATAAAATGTTTTTCAGATGATATATTACTCCAAAGTAGATAAAAACTATAAACGAAAATGTTGGAAATGTCAAGATACAGATGGAACCTTTAATCATATGTGGTGGACTTGCAAAAAGGCAAAAAGATATTGGAAAGAAATACATGGAAAATGCAGAATATATTAAAATTTAGGTTCCCCATGGAAGCTAAGAATATGCTACTAGAAATATTGCCTATTAAATTACCAAAAGTCTTGGAAGAGCTATTTGAATATAAGGTGACAGCAGCTAGAATAATTTATGCAGCAAAATGGAAAACAGACATCTATCCAGGCTTAGAAGAATGGAAAACAAACTTGCTGAATATGCAGTAATGGGGAAATTAACAGCTTATTTGAGAAACAGATTAATCACAAATTTTGAGGAGAGATGAAATGTATTATGCAAGCAGAAGACAAATTTAGGCAATGTAAAAGCAGAATGAGAATAAGTTTTAAATGAAACATCTTGAATAAAAATGTAAAAAGTATAGTTGTTGAATGAATATTTTATTTTATTTCCTTATTATGAGATATATAACAGACTTTCCTTATGTATTTTGATATATTATCCATTTGTTAAAAGTTATATTGGCTATGTAAAAGTGGCAAAAGCATGTAATATTGATTATGTAGCAATGATGAAACCAATAATGTAGTTGCAAAACAGATTAGTTATGAAATTTGAAATTTAAAATGTTGAATATAGATGTATCCTAACGTAAGTAAGTACCAGTGAATCTCATAGAAAGTTTCTTTTAAAAACTTAATTAAGGCGATGTTGGGGAGAAATATTTTGTGTTTTATATATAAATATAAATTGTGTAAATATATATATTTACCTAATTATGCTATATAATCCCTTTTTTCTTTTTGTATCCCTTCCCCCCTACTATTATTCTGATTTTCAAAATAAAATTATATTACAAAAAAAGAAAGAAAGGTACATTTCGCACTCGGTTTTTAGAGCGCATTTGTACCTGTTCCACATCCCATGTTTGCAAGGTTTTCACACTTAAAAGCAGTCATGGGATGCAGTCCCGCTTTTTGTCCGCTGTATCCCCGATTTTTCCCCCTGCGGACATACCCCAATGTTTTTTTAAGTTCGCTGCCGACTGGC
Organism: Eublepharis macularius; assembly: GCF_028583425.1. Lineage (NCBI taxonomy): Eukaryota > Metazoa > Chordata > Lepidosauria > Squamata > Eublepharidae > Eublepharis > Eublepharis macularius. The sequence continues at coordinate 74,150,464 of NC_072793.1, forward strand.
AGCTGGCCCGCATTTTGCTAATGTGAACACTTTTGCCTCCTTTTTGCTTCTCTCCCCTCCCTCTCCTTTCCCCTGGGAGCTGATTGGTTTGTGCAGAATTAACCACTCCCATCCTCCTCAGCTCTCTGAACTCCTTGTCCACCATTTTTTTTAGTAAAGCGAGCTGAGGGTCATAAGGCTGCTTCTTCGTTGGTTTCCTTCTGTATGCATGCTGTTTTGTTTTTTTTTCAAAAGCCAGGAATGATTTCTAAGCTTGCTGCTAATTCCCTGCTAGCTTTAAAATCAAGGAAAGTGTTAAATAGCTGCTTTCTCCTTCCTCCCTTAGGGTATGCACACACATTCTTTTTTTTTTTTTAAGACAAGAATGGGTTGCAACGTTGTAATGTTCCTGCACTTTCTTCCTGGCTTTAAAAGCCAGGAAAAGATTAAATGGCTACTTTTCCCTCCCTCCCAGGCATGTTTCAGACTTTGCCAAAGAGGAGGAAAAAGCCCAAGCATTTTGCACAGCCCTTTGGAAACAAGCCTCTGCTTCCTGGGAGGAGATGAATTGGCAGCATTTTAACCCTTTCCTGGCTTGATTTTAAAAAATGAGAGTGGTACATGTTTTCCCCCAGAACTCTGCCACCAATTGCCTCTCCAGTGGGCAGGGGACAACCCAATCAGCAAAAAGGGGGGAAGGGTTCCAACATTGCAACGTTACTACGCATGCTCAATCTTTTTTTAAAAAGTGTGACGTGAATTGCAAGGCCCCAAAAGCCCAAAATTGCACCGAGGTTTTGAAATGAAGCACAGACACCAAATAGAAATTGCAGTGGACAGTGTGAAATGAACAGGTGCAATGCCGAAGCCACTGCGATCGGGGCGAATGCTCATAAATGGCGGTTTAAACCGTAAGTGCGAAAAGGATCAAAGAAAAAATGATCTTGTTTGGTGTTGTGCCTCTAAACAAAGCTGATTTCTAAAATAAGAAGGTGAAGCTGGAGATAAATACTGGATTGGATCTCAACAAAGGTACTTCCGTTAGTGGAACAGAACTTCACTGTCTCCCCCCTCTCACTGATCTCCAAAATGCTCCTCATAGGAGACAAGAGACCCACAGGAAGAGCATGAGGGGTGCAACTGAAGTCTCCAATGGATGAAAATCACCCCTCTCCTGCTGTTAGCAGAAATTATTGTGGGAATCCAGTTCAATATTAATATCAGCATGTCAAATTGCTGCTAAAGACATAGCAACGGTGCCTGGTAGAAAAGTTGGTAAATTTATTGTGACATTAGGAAATAAAAAATGCCCAGAAAAGTAATGAATGAATGTGTCTCGTGAATACATTGTTAGATTCGGTTGCTTGATCTCAGATTTTAGCTCAGCTGCTCATTCCTGGGCTTAAATGTGAATAATTATTTCCTTCACATGATTGTAGTGAAGAATAATATGGAAAGGTTATTGCATTAAGCAAGAAATTATCTACAGTCTTGTCCCTATGATCACCATATCACATTAAGTTAAAACTGCATTTAATTCTTCAGAATCAAGAAGAAATTCTGAATTCACAGAATTACATGAAGAAATCATCTGACCCACGAGGCAAATGGATTTTGAGGCCAGCAGGAAAGGCAGATTACAGCTCTAGACAATATAACTGAAACTCTATTTCATTTTTCATTACTGATCTAATCCTTCACTCCAATTATCCTGGAATTCCCTTATCTAAAAATGTCACCATCTGACTTGACAAGTTGCTACAGGAAATCTCTTTTCACTAATGTTTTAGGGAAGGATAGACATTGACAACTATTTGTCATGGATGTTTTATGGATAAATGTATGCTGCCTTTAGTCTATTCCCTTGCATGTAATAGACAAGCCCTAGAGTAATTTCTCTTTGTGATTCTGTTATTTGCAATATGTTATGATGTGGGAACATGTCACACAGTTAGTTCACTGAAATTAGGAGAAATCTGTCTCAACTATCATTGCTCAAATAAGCTATCATCTGTTCATCACAATCATCGACCAGCATGGTTTTATGAATTGGCTCTATGTAGAAACAGGGCTTTCATAATTGGGCAGGAGATAGGGTTGCCAGGCCCCATCAACCTCCCGGTGGGGGACAAGGGCCTGGCACTTACCTTTGGGGAGTGGAGGGTGAGCGGGCGCGGAGCGTGCACGCGCGCCCCCACAGGTGCAATGATGTCACTTCAGGTGTGATGTCATCGCGTGGCCCCTGGGCAGGCCCGTTTTCAGGTGCTCTAGCAGGAGATTAAGGTGTCTCCCCTGCCAGGTAAATAATAAAATTAAGCAATTATCAGTAGGCAGGTCATCATTAGTGGAAGTTGATAAAGATATTCATACCGCTGATCTGGAAAAAAATATTGGCTAGAAATGGCTGGCTGAAGTTCATGACCTATCTGGAGACTCTTTTCAATGAGAAAATGTTGGAAGAGCCTATCCTATATGAACAAGACCGATTGGTTCTTCCAACATATATGCCTTATACTTGATCTAGCAAGATAAATATTATCTACCCTGACTGGCAGTTCTCCAGGGTCTCAGGCTGAGTTCTTTCACATCACCTACTGATACTGAGTTGATGATCTTGGGGAAATGACTCAGCCTCTCTAAAAAGATGCAGGTAAAAAATATAAAATCATAAATATAATTAGAGATGTGAACTGAGGAATTTTTGGGAAAATTTGGGGAGCAGTGAAAAAACACTTCTATGAAATATTTTCTCTTTTACAATGAGAGGAATGCTTCTTAAAGCAAAGTTTTTCACATTAAATGTACAGCATGAAAAAGTTTGAGGCTTCTCAATTTTTTTTCCCAATAGAAAAATTGGGAAATTGGGAAGACACTTAAAAAACCTCTTATACTGCAGACATATAGAATTTGTTCATGATTTTTTTTGCTTAAACATAAATAATTTTGGCAACAATAAGTGTTAATGTAACAATAATACATTAATAAAGAATTCAGTTATTTCAATGTTATAAAGTTTTAGTTTAATAAAACATGCTGATATACTTACTGTAATTCTGAGAGTTTATACCAAAATAATTCTTTTGTTAATACCAAATTTGTTTTCTGCCTTCAACTTTTATGGTTGCCTATCACTCAGATGGCAAAAATTAAAGATGCATGTACTATCATAGCATAGGGGACAGTATTTGCAACTCTTTCTCAGGTATTGAGTATAGTTATGATTTTTCTTATTCAAAACATAGACATACTTTGAAATTCCATAAATATGTCAAATTTTATATACTAGTTAAATTATAAATGTATTTGTTGTTCAATCAATTTTTTAAACTCTTTTTTTCTTTTATTTAAATATGCTTTATAAACAGTTACAAAGTCAAGAAAAATAGCCAGTGGTACAAAATAAGTTTTCCACTACATACATTTAGAGTAACTTAGATATTGCTAACTCAAAAAATATTTTTATATACAAATATATCTTCATTGATTATAAGTAAAGTACCATAATTTGGCGTCTCTAAGACAGGTAATAACCTATATCTTAACATTATTCCTAACTACTATCTAACCTACTATCTATTCATAAATGCTTATAATTCTACTTTTCTTTTTTTCTGTGGTAATATTTAGAATATTAGTGAGAGAAAAAATTTAAATATGCTTTTAACATGTTAATGATATCCAAGAACATTACGGATAGTCTTTATAAATTGCTTTAGCCAAGAATAGTAAAGTGAAAAATATAAACAAAAACTTGTAACTGTTAATATTGTCCTTACAAAACATATCAACATAACCCATGTTACCCTCCTCCTCCCATTCCCTCCCCTGCCCAACCCCATTACCCAACCCCCCCCCCAATATCGCCCAAAGTAATAGTTCTTCCACTATAAATAACTTCAGCATTCAAACAATATTGTACTCTGTAACCATATGGACATTTGCCATCGGTTATTGGAAAAAACCCTAAACTTGAGTACAATAAACTAAACAGTGGGAGCAAGTGCAAGATGCATCCGACTCCCCCCTCCCCCAACATATTACATTATTAATTTCTATTATTACAACCACAATAATTGTTCCTTTTTTTTAAAGTTCCAGTTGGGCTTTCAGTTTAGTCTCACTGGAATCTTGCTGCTTTTACAAGAGGACAAATCTTGAACGTTTTTCCGCTTCTGTGTTGTTTTCTCTTTATCCATCAAGAGTTCTAAATCAATGTTCTTAAGCAATGCTGTACCTGTTTCCTTATCAGTGGCAGTATAGGTAGTATTCTGATGGTTTACTTGCAAGATGGTAAAATTATTCCAATTGTATTTAATTTGCTTTCTTCTTAATGTCTCTGTTATTTCTTTTAACTCTCTTCTTTTGTTTAAAACTTCTGTTGGCAAATCAGATAAGGCCAAAATGGGAGAGCCCTTAAAGCTTAATGATCCTTTTTTCTTTATCAAGTCCAAAATTGTCTTTTTATCTCTCCAACTTGCAAATGTAGCCACTATATCTCTGGGATATTTTCTTTTACTTAGGTTGCGTTTATCCACACGATAAGCATTTGTTATTTTCAATTCTGTTCCCTCTTCCATAGCCAGGGATTTTATTAGCCAGGACTTTAATAACAAAATAAGGAAGGTCTTCTTTAAATGTGCTATTTTCTTAAATGCCCCTGAACTTAATATTCAGTTGTCTGGCAGAAATTTCAAGCCTTAATATTCTATCTTGCAAGAGAATATTTTCCTTTTTTAAGGCTATAAATTCTGTTTGCAGCGTTTCCCCTAATTCTACTGCTATTTCAGCATTTCTTGCTGCTTCACTTTGTGCCGTTTTCAACTCAGCAAATTGTTCAGTCATTGAATGTAATAAAAGAGTTATCTTACTTTGCAATCTTTGCTCCATTTGTGTTAAAAACAAAGCACTGGAGGCATCTAATCCAGGTGGTGCATTCAGAGGAGCAACTTCTTCTCTGTCGGCCATTTTGTCTTCCCCTGTTAGAACACTTGATGTTTCTTCCAAGGCTTTTGAACTCGGGAAGAAGACTTGTAGATTTTTAACCACCTTTGGCTGTTGCTTCTTTCTTTCAGCAGTCTGCTTGCCCAAATTTTATTCTGTTTCTATGGGTTGTAAAGCATTTATTTAGCTAAAAAAGGGGTGGGGGAGAGCGGAGCTCTGGCACTAAGCTTCCTTCTCCTCTCTCTGCAAAGCCACGCCCCCCATTGTTCAATCAATTAAAGAAGTTTACATTTTATAGGGAAATAATTCTTGCATAAGTTTTACTCCCCACCTTCCCCAGCAACAAAACCTTTGGAAATTTTACATCTCTAACTATACTGTCTCCATGGGTAAAGTGATATGCTAAACTGGACAGTGAACTCATCTGAAAATGACCATTATGAAAGAGTATATAGTATGCTGGGATTTTGCCAGTTCATAGATAGTACAATTCTAAAGTGACGATAAGAATAATTGGAATGCATGAATGTTTATGTAGCAATGAACATGACCTGTTTATTACTGAATAGATGCAAAATTGTATTACCTTTTATGTTTCTTTAATTACAAATTAAAAATTTAATAAATCAGATAGACTCAGTGGCTTCTATGAATGACAGCTGGCGTAACACTCAGAGTGGGTAACAAGAGTTAGAAGTGGTGGGCCAGAAGCTATGTCACTTTTACAGAGTTAAAGAGTTGGCAATGTGACTCCAGTGTGAGGGGGGGTCCTCATCAATTTTAGACACTCTGCTGTTTTTGTCCCAGTGAACTACAAAAGCCAGGGAGGCCTGCCTTGTTTAGTCTTTAGCAGAGCTCAGACTGAATAGAGGCCTGAGGAAATTGTTTCCTTGTTAAAATAAAGGCATTAGTTTAATATGTACCAGGAGAGGATAGGGAGTTCTCTTGTTAAATGTTTACCAATCAAATCCTGATGAGGACTTGCTTGGAGTAGTACAGCTTTAGCTGTTGTCATTCTTGGTGAACTTTCTAACAAGACTGTATATGCCTGATTACTATGGTTGGAAGGTACAGCAGGATTAATACTCAGATCTTGCCCCATAGTAAATACCATTTAAAACAATTTTAAATCCAGAAGGCACTCTGCTGTATTGATAGAATGCTTGCAAAATTTTGTGTCTGAACTGCCAAGTCTGGTGTTTAAAGAACATATATCGGCTCTAAGTCAGACTTTCTGTCATCACAATGATTTGAAATAATTTTTTTTTCAACCCATTAGAATATGCTGAAAGTAAGACTTTGTGGTAAATGATATGTCATTTTTTGTTGCCCTGAACACATAATATATGTTTCAGGTATATAGTTTTAATTTGCAGTTATGGAAAAAAGCAGTGGATGGCTATGGGAAGAATGAGAAGAAAGCCTTCTGTTGCGCTGCTGCTTTTGCAAAAGAGAGCTCTGGGTGGTTACGGAACATGAAGGACTCCCTCTTCTTTTACAATCAGTTGTGGCTCCATTCATTAAGTGATCAAACTATAAAGGGGCCGTAATTTATTGTCCAGTAAGTTATTCAGATTGTCACTCCATACAATCATCTAACTCAGTGGGAATATTTTTCATATTAAATATATGCTCTTAGGTATAGTTTTCCAACTTCATGTTTTATTAAACAAACTCTTTGTCCTTGGGGCATAAAAACCAAGGAGGCATTTTGATTTATCTTATTGGTACAACATTGCGATATGGATTATAGATCAAATAGAAGAATTTGGCCTTATTGTATACTGATGACCCAGTACTATAGAACCCCTGTGGGCCTTAGAAGGGCCTTGAAGGCATTTAGCCAGTTTTGTGATGAAAATCAGCTAGAGATCAACCACCAAAAAACCAAAGTTGTGTCATTTGGTACAAGACCCAAAGCAATAGGGTGAACAGGTAATGAGACTTAAGTATCAAGGAGTGTGTGTGTTACAGTCATCCTGGGCAAGAAAGGCCCATCACAAACAGGCTGCTGTTGTTGGCCAAAAATTCTGCACAGGCTATATTAAGATTTTTTTTCGTACTAAAGGGGGGGGGGCATTATATACCAGCAGCTCTTGTATCAGTCTAAAATTGTATCTCAGCTTCTGTATGGGACGATGTTAGGTTCTTCAGCTTATTCTTTTGCCCCATTAGAAAGAGTATAATCAAATTTTTTAAGAGCAGCATTTGGCTTTCCCTGATGTATTTCAAATGTGAGCCTGTGCCTTGAATTTGGTATGATTAAAATGGAGGCACGGGTAAGTCTTGACTCCATTAATTTCTGGCTCAAGTTGAATTATTTGCCCCAAGGTTTAACACTGTTAATTCTTTCAGATTGCTTTCGATCCCCTGGCTAAAGGCAGTCTTTTATAAGATAACCCTAGGCCTCTCCTTGGAGGCTCTGTTAACAATTGGGTTAGACCAGGCGAAGGCCTCTGTCAAGCAGTGGGTGTTAGACATTGAACAGCAAGAAGATATTAACAGGGTTTCAAATTTTCTGACTTCTGAGAACACCAGATATGTTGTAGCCCCAGCTGCCTACCTCTCATTACTAGAGACCTCCATCTAGGGTTGCCAGTCTCCAGGTGGTGGCTGGAGATCTCCTGGAATTACAAGTAGTCTCCAGGTGATAAAAATTCGGTTTCCCTGGAGAAAATGGCTGGCTTGGAAGGTGGATTATATGGCATTATACCCGGTTGAGGTTCCTCCCCTCCCCAAATCCTGCCCTTTCTAGGCTCTGCCCTGCAAATCTCCCGGAATTTCCCAACATGGACCTGGCAACCCTAACCCCCGCCCCCCCCCCCATGGTTGGGCATTCTCATTAGATGGAATGCATTCCCCTTGATGGTGATGGCGGGGCGTTATAGAAAGATCCCTATGTGTGAAAGGGTCTGCCCTTATGGAGAGGGCATAATGGAGACAAATAAGCATGTTTTGCTCTGTTGTTGATTCCATGTGGATATTTGAGCAAAGTTTATTTTCCCTTTGCTAGGTAGGTTTCTGGGTTGTTCTGACACAGAACTTATGAGGAAACTGCTTTTAGTTGCCAATCCATTGATAACTGCTCCCTGTGCTAGATTCCTTGCCACAGCTTGTAAAATTTGTAAGGAAATAGTAGGAAGTGTAATTGATCTTTAACAAATATTATTTATTTCCAAAGAATTTTATGTGTAATGTATGTGTATAGTATGTTTTATGTATTGCAATTTTATGTGCATTATTCGAAGGAACAGTTTTGTATGTTTTGGGCTGGTCCTTTAATAAACTGTTGATTGATGTAGGAGATATGGATTATAGGTTAAACTTCTATAGGTATCAGAAATCCCTGTCATAGTCAAGAGTTTTGTAGTGAATCACCTTCAGTTCTCTTGCACAGCTTAGAGGGTTTTTCTAACTAAGATACCATTATTGTAAAGGGTAAGTTGGCAGTGTATAGAAGAAAGAATACAGGGGAAACTAATAGAGTGTACATGATATGTGGGCCTTCACTTGAAATGTTTCTGTGGGTCTTGAACAATGTTGAACTATACTATCACTCTTCACAGAAATCACGAGATTGCACAATCTTTGTGGCCAGTGTTAGATCCTTTCAAAGTTTCTCTTGTTTCTGACAGCAATATTGACAGAGGGGGATCAAATGAAAAGTCAATTTTCATGTACACTTCTTAGGAAAGCTGAATTCATACAGTCAGTTTCAAAATTTCCGTAAGAATTTTTCTACCCCTCTCCCCCCACCCCCTGTACATGTGCATTAATCTTTGACTCTGGGAAATTTCCTAAGGCATATCCTCAGTTTATCAAAGGAATTGGCCAGGCATATGGGACTTCACCATGGGTCAGTGTGAAAGCATCCTCCTACATGTGGCTATGCATTTTAAGGGATAAATGGTAATTATTTGGTGCCCTCGTATTTTAAAAATTGTTTTTATGATGGGTGGCAAGTGTAATGTTAAGGATTGCTCCTGAGTGAGAAAGAAGGGAGTGCTTTTTTCCAAGGCATAACTCTGCATATGATTAAAACTCACGTAATTAGTGGACTGAGATTTATTTAAGATGACAGTGCCAGTTTTGATTGATACAAATTTTTAACGTGGTTGTTGAATTATTTTCAGATGCTATTTTTTTAACGATTTGTAACCTTATGGACCAATTTGGGGGTTCAAGCTGAAATGATTAAATAGGATAAGGTGCTCACATCCAGTGGATTCCATGTTTGTCTGAAAATAATTATTTACTTTAGTCCAGAGACAACAACCACAAAGGTCTGAGGTTTTTGTAGAAAAGGAGTGTTGACAAAATACAAACTTTAAAAAGAAAAAAAACCTCTTTAATCCAGTTCTATTGTTCACTTCCATGGGCAGAAAAATACAACCTCCTCTAGATTTAAGCACCTGAAAAGGGTGGTAAATCTAATTTATGCACTACTTGTTAAAACCACTTGTTCTTGACAACCCAAACCAGTTTGAAGGGAACTTGGTAAACAACCTCCTCCTAGCTGGCACTTCATCATGACTTCTTGCATTTTCTTTGGTACTTGGGGTTTACAGATATATAAAATTTAATGAATCAGTATACTTAAGATTTCCTTCCTGATACATATGGGTTCAATTAACTGCCATTTTGCTTATTTAAGCATTTTCATTAAATTGCTTTACTATATTTTCTCCTGCAACTGAAAGAGAACATAGCAGAGCTTATGCCATCTGTCATCATCCTTTTAAGCGGAGTTTTTCCTTTGTTCCAGTCCTTTTCAGCATGAAAGGCCCTTCCTCTTATATTGGCACTGCATGCCATGCATTTATTGCATTCTCTCATGTTCACTGCAGATACACAAATAAAAGCTCTGTGCATGGTTTTGCATGAAAGAATCATGTTACCTAGTATTTTGTAAATGTTTTACAAGAACAAGTTGTACTTTCCTGCCCTCCCCCAGCCCCTGCCCCACAACTGCTCCTAGTACACAGAATTCTCTGCTGCAGTGGTCTGTAAGTAATATTTTTCTCTGAGACTACATAGACCAAGTCTTGCCACTAGGTGTAGCCTGAACTGAAAGAGACTGCCTGAATGTTGAAATCGTTGACAAGTAAATTAGTTCAGCTGCTGCATGTTCCTGTGAAGGTGTTGGCATTTATCCTTAAGTCTAATAGTGACTTTAAACATTATCGTATTCCAGCATCCTCAGAGGATTTTATACAATTGGATGGCATATTCAGAAAGGTGTTCTTGTGTTTTGTTTACCTAATCTTGCATAGAGAAATCTGAAGGTACAAGATGTGTATTTAGTTATAATTAGGAGTGCCTGAACACCCGCTCCTTCAGCTCACTGGTTGTTCGCTGCTTGCAAACAAGGAGCTGATTGTCTGACAATCAGTTCGCTGTTCACAAATAGTTTGAGCCTGTTTGTGAAGCCACTTTTCAAGTATTCAGGCAGTGCAGTGCAGTTGGTGGTGGTTCGTGCATGCCCATCCTCAGAAAGCCTGATGACAGTCCTACTGTTCTCTCCCTCCCTGCAGATCTGTTGTCACTGCATGCTGCTTGATAGTCCATGGGATAGATCAACAGTGAGCAGATCAGTCAGCTAGCAATTGTAAATAAACACTCAATTTTTAAAGTAGTCTCACCTCTGATGTTTGTGTTTTAAGTTTACATTGCCAGTCTGATCCTTATATGTGGATATTATGGGATGCATAGTTCCCCCTCCATTTGTTCTGGCCTCAGGCTTCTGGGTCAGCAGGTCTCCTTGTGAATCAGGACTTATCTTGCAGATGTAGTACAGGAGCAGGCAGATTGAGATTTGGAAGAGCAGCCATGAAGGAACTAGAAAAGATCCTTAAAGATAAAGACATATCGCTGGGGACCCAGATAAAGATAATTCATACTATGGTATTCCCCATTACTACGTGAGGATGTGAAAGATGGACAATGAAGAAAGCTGACAGGAAGAAAATTGATTCATTTGAAATGTGGTGCTGGAGGAGAGTTTTACAGATAATATTGATAATGAAAAAGACAAATAAATAGATTCTAGATAAGCCTGAATTCTCCCTAGAAGCTGAAATGGTGAAATGGAGGCTATAGTACTTTGGTCACATCATAAGAAAACAAGATTCACTGGAAAAGACAATAATGCTAGGAAAGGTGCAAGGCAGTAGGGAAAAAAAAGAGACTGAAAATGAGATGGCTTGATTCAATAAAGGAAAACAGGGTCTTCAGATTGCAAGATCTGAGCAAGGCTGTTAATGATGGGCATTTTGGAGGTACCCATAAGACAAAAGCAACATGATAGTACATAACACACACACACCAGTGTTATTAAGCAAGTGGGAAGCTACAAAAACACTATGTAGCAGTGGTAACTTATAACAAACTTAAAACTTCAAAACCATTAAACAAACCTTAAAAATATCTTACCTGTTATCTTTTTGTCTTGATCCTTGATTATCTGTCTCAATTGTTTTACCTGCACAATGCTTTATCAAACGAATAGCCTAGCCTCCTGTTTAGAAAGGCTGCTTGTATGGACTAGGTTCATAACCCTCCCATAATCAAGAGATACTCTTCTTCTTATCTTACCTGTCCTTTATATAAAACCCAGTTGTCCCAGACTTACTTAAATGGGATAGAGCTATCCTTTGGTTGCTGATAGGTCTAACTGATATGTTCAAGACAATCATGTTATTTAACATACTTCCTTGAAGTGTGAATGAATAGAGGTATGGATGGATACGACTTCTGTAGGAATTTTCTTTTTCAGTTTAATATCACATGATATAGGACTATATAATAATAAATATTGACATTTTGAAGCATGGTGAAGGCAGAACTGTAGACTGAAAGTGAATGGTTTCTAGGTGTACATGTGCAAATCAAGGCTAAGGAATGCATTATGCTCAACACTGGGACAACAGTGAAAAGTACAATCTTTTAGTGATGTTGAGGTATGTTCGTCCAGACCATAACATTGGGAATTTTTGTAGAACAATCATTTCCATCACATTTTTTAAAAATTATTTTTAAAATTTTTATTTTTTATTAGTGCAAAACAAAAAAATTAAAAAGCAAAGAAGAGAAAAAAAGAAAATAGTGCTGGCTTCAAGAATACTACTGGCAAATCTATAAATAGGTATCTATAAAAGTTTTCCTAATATCTAAAAATAAGTCCATACGCAATTACCTACTATATGTGAAATGTTCAAATGTTGGTAAGTTTATAAAGTCTTCAACCCAGCGATTTACAGGAAGTGGGCTTTGAGCTTTCTAACGCCACTACCAGTGACTACTGAGAATGTGAAATAAGAGTTTGCAGGATAACAAAATTAGAATGGTTTATACTATCATTTGCCTCCCCAATACAACACAAGACAATAAAAACAAAGACAACTGAGTGTGGATTCAACTAGTTTTGCTTATTTAAATTTAAATTCATTAAAATGGCTGATCTATGTTAAAGCTCATTTAAATAAGCTGACCATTTTGAGGGTGGGCTGTGCTAGGCAACAGCTCTGTTCATTATGACTGGGCAGGTCCACCTTGGCTCCAGACTTGGCCAGCGGTTATCGCTGGCCTTGTTTATCCCAGCCTGCATAGCCATTGTGTGCTGAGAGGTGCCCAACTTCATCTGCCTCCCCTGATGGGCCTCAAAGCACCTGCTCGGCCCAAGAGATACTGCTCAGGACCTGTGGCGATCCTTTACAGTGCCATCCAGCTGCACGGCATGTGATGGCCTGTTCTGAACACCCCCCCATCACTGTGATGGCTCAGGGTGTTTGCAGATTAACCCTACCTGTCTTGAGCAACCTGCCCTATTCCTGCCATGCAAGGGAGTTAGCCTAGCTTAACCTCCTCTGCCCTATTCGCTAACTTTAATGTCATGCAGGCCTTGATGAAGATCAGACAATGCCACACCCTTCCCCTGGTAGTTGGACCTGATCATTCCTATTCAGGTGCAGCATATTGCTTAAAAACCGGGGGTGAGGGATGTAAGTTCCCCTCTTATTTAGAGACTCCAGCCATACTGCCATACTGGTCTTATGTCTGGCATTCATCATTTTGAAAAGTCTGAAGGCTCCCCTCCAGATTCTGCTTTGAAGGAATTCTTTCGCTACAACTAGCATGTCTATGTGTATTTCTTAATCCTTGCTAAGTACCCTAATGCTCTTATAAATGCAGTAACTCAGTTCTGCACCAAATTGTCTTCTCTTAAAGAAATCACCAGTACATCTCAAGCCCTAGTACAGAGAGGGCAGGCTCTGCCCCCCGCCCCATCCCATGTTGCCACCCTCCAGATGCTCACAAGAAGGAAAAGGCCCAGCTGGTCCCTCAAGTGGTGATGTCTGAACTTCATCCAAAACACAATTGGGTGATCCAAGCTGAGGACCCTAACTGGGCTGTGTGATATGCTGCCTGCACCTGAAATAAAAATAATTCTTAACACGTTAATCAAATGACTGTTCTGTCATGAACCATTGGAATGATAGACCTCTGATATAGCTTCTGAAAACCTCAGACTGCTACTGGCTGATTCACCATATTATTTGGCCTAACAGGGCCCAAACTGCCTCAGATCACCATAGGGTTGCCAGGACCCCTTATCCTCCTGGCAGGGGGATGGAGGCTGGCACTTACCTTTTTGATGTCTTTGAGCATGGGCAAAGTGTATGTGCACTCCCAGCATGGCAAGCGATGATGTCACTTCCAAGAGTGACATCATTGTGCAGGGCTTGGGAGTGCTCCTAGCTTTGCACCGGGCTGATTTGGGCCCCAAATGGGCTGAATCAGCCAGTGCAAAGCCTGGGAGCGCTGCAGAGGCACATACCAGGAGACCCGTTCCTGTGCTTCTTCTCTTGCCAGCCAGGTGAGTGGTGGTGATAGGGAGGATGCTGGGAGCAGGGGATCCTTCACCCCCACCAGGGGAACAACAGTCCTAGATCACCACCTGGCCAATCCACCATGTCTCTTGGCTTGAGACGGTCTCAATTTCCTCAGATCACCACCTGACTGATCTGCGCTATCATGTGGTCTGAGCAGGTTCTAACTTGCCTCAGGCCTGCCCCAGCTGATTGGCCCCTGTGAAGCATGGCAGCATGCCAGAAGTGATGTCATCATGCCTGCCGGGGAGCATCTTTAAGGTAAGTGCCAGGTTTCCCACCCCCCCATTCTTGCCAGAAGGGTAAGGGAACCTGGCAACCCTACCCCTCATCGCTGTCAGCTACTTTGCCAAATGCCTGCTGGGAAGAAGGAACAGGTGAGCAAACAGCTTCCTGTTGCTGCCCCCTAACTGGCTGAGACCCTTTAACCCCCATCAGTAATGTCTCATGTCCCATTTGCTTTGATGTGGGCCAGCGCAGTGGGGAATATTCAGCAAAAAAACTATTTAATGCTCAAAAGAAAAATAATCCCATTTTCTGGGGTTATAAACACATATCTAATGCTAAATTTTGAATGGCTGTTTTGAGAAGGCTTTTGGAATATACTCTGCCATATGCCTCAGTCTATGTTTCTGTTATCCTTTTCAAATTCGTCTGGTAAAGTACTTAATTATACTAAGAGAGCTAATAAGTCATGGGTAGGCAATTTTACAGCTTGAATGCTCCCCCCCTCCCCACAACAACTACCTGGGAAGATGGTGGTGTGCTGGCAAATAAAAAGCAGGAGGGAAGAGATGAGGCCGGACCCTCTGGGGGTAAGCCTCATTCCAATGGAGCTGTCAGCATGTCCGGGCTCACCTTGGACCCATCTGGGAAGCGATGGTGGGTGTAAGCCATATCTGTTACCTTCTCCCACTCTACTGCCCCTAGCAGCACCGCCAACACCTCAAAGGTTGCCTTGGTTTCTTGGGTGGAGAACTGTCCCTGCTTGGCAGCCAAAATGGCCTTGTGGGATGTAATAGTTAATTTGTATCTAAGTTCCTTTTTATAAATACAGAGTGCCTATTTTGTTACCTTCATTGCTGAAGTAAAGAGCTATTCAGGATTGCTACTTTACCCTCTCACTTTTTCTTCACATGCTACTTTTTAGAGTTTAGAAATATGACTGATCTGACTGGTGATCTGATCACAATTTTTTTGTAAAATAGGGGTAGTTTGATACTCAAACTTTTAAAGTATCACTTCTAAATATAAAAGAAAAAAAGTCATCATTCCTAAGAATGGAAGCATGTTTGGGTCTAGCTAATTTGAAATGTTCAGTCCTATATTAAACATATATTTATATATGATGCATCCTGATCAAGTTACATATGAGCACAGCTGCCAGAGCTAGACACCTCTAGCTCCAATAAGTTAATTAGAAACAACACTGGTCACCTGTTCATGGGGGATTTAAATCCAGCCTCCCACATACCTCTTAACAGCTGATGAGTGCTATCCCCTATTTTCTGAGTAGGATTATGTCCTAGCAGCTGTATCAAACCAGGAACTGCATGGACAGCACCTGTTTGCACACAAGGTTTTTTCATCCCACTACAAACATGCACATAGAAACCCCATCACTGGAGGGGGACAAAGTAGGCTTATCTTAAGAAGTATGGTCAAAGTAAACTAGCTGTTAGATACTATTTACCTGAGGATTTTAATAAGTGTGGCTGACATGTTTAAAATGTATGTTGAAACCATATTCATTCCTTGCAGAGTTATTCAACAGTCAGATCTACAATCAAACTTGAGATCTATTTTAATTCTGTGGTTAAATACAATGTCTAGCATGAAATGTCTAAGATGATCTAAAACCCTACGACAGAAATAAGGGTTTCCCCTCCCCAGTTTATTAAATCAGATACTTTTCCATAAGGGTAATTCCAGTAATTTGCCAAGGTCTGAACTAGTGTTGGCGTCATAAGTAGACATGGGCACGAACAGCATTACAAACAGAAAAAGCCCATGAACAGCCCATTCGTGTGTTCGCAAACAAGCCGTTCGTGAGGCACCGTTCATTGCCTTTGTTAGCCATTCGTCAAGCCAGACAGGCTGGCGCTTTTCAATCAATTCCCCTGGCAACAGAGGCAGGGACTGAATTCTGTCTGAACTCCTTCTGGCTTTCCTTCTGGCTTTAAGCCTTCAATGTACTTCCAGCAGAGAGTCCCGTTTTTGCCACTGTGAAGAGAAAATGACAGCAAGGGGGGGGGACCCATGGATCATGCCTTTCCCGGGGTGCAATCTCTCTGAAACTTGGGGGGTCTTCAGAGGACAGTGAGGACTATCTCCCCTGCAAATTTGGTGGGTACTGGACATTGGAAAGGTCAGTTTGTGGGGTGTTTAAAGGGCCATGTCCCTTTTACATGGCAAGAAAGGGCCCTTTAAGCTATCAGCTGGCAAGCGGCAGGGGGGACTCTCCCCTGCCACCTGCCAGCTGATAGTTTAAAGGGATCTTTAAAGGGCCACGAACAACAAAAATGTTTGTGAACAGGGTCAT
Organism: Eublepharis macularius; assembly: GCF_028583425.1. NCBI lineage: Eukaryota > Metazoa > Chordata > Lepidosauria > Squamata > Eublepharidae > Eublepharis > Eublepharis macularius. The sequence goes on from NC_072793.1 coordinate 74,166,814, forward strand.
GTTCGTTACTGTTTGTTATTCTTTGTTCGTGGATGGCAATGAACAATGAACAGCTTGTTTGGGTTTTTTTCCACGTTGGTGCCCATGTCTAATCATAACAGAGAAAAGAACTCTTCTGAATCTTAGCAAAAAATTATAGAAATAATCTGAATCAGAAGACTGGCTAGGAATGATTTGCCTGCTATACACCATTCACAAGATTATATGACTGGGTTCCTTAAATTTTGTTAACAATATCAGTCCTAGTAGTGAAAACTTCTCTGGTAATCATGTGAAATTCCACAATACTTTATGTATGTAGGAGCCTGTTCCCCTGATATATACATGTTTACTTATTTAAAATATTTGTCCTATTTTTCCAACCCTAAAGGGATCCTGAGGCAATGAACAAGAATAGCAAATGAAACAAACTATCCAAGCATCAGTATCCTTCAAAATACACTAAAATCTATCATAAATAGACTAGCAGATCAACACACCAGAAATCAATAGTCCAATGCCATTAACTTTTATGGAGGTCAAAAGTGCACTGGAATAGCCAAGACATGAACAGAAGACTAGTAAGGAGTAGAAATTTTCATACGCTGGGTGTCACCACTGAGAAGGGTCTCTTCTATCCACTGCACTTCCAGTAGTGATGATTCAGTGGACTTCCCTATTTTATCCTCGCAATCCTGGGAAGTAGCTTAGGCTGAGAGTTAGTGACTAGCCCAATGTCACCAAGCCAATTTCCTTGGTAGAATGAATGTGACAAACAGGACTGGTTCCAGTTCTGCTTCTCCTCAGAAACAGCCAATGAGAGCTGACAGAATGCTGGGCCAGTGACAATTGGAGTCTGTTGGAAGGCAGTTACCAAGGAGAGGTTTTTAGGCTGCTGAGGAGAAACAGCAGGGGTATAGCTGGCTGTTGATACCTGTTTTGATACATACTAGTTATCAGTCCTTGTTTAACCCAGCATACTTCTGGGTTTTAAAATCATTTACACCAGTGTTCTAGTTGTTATTTACTGTGTTGTAAATAAAATTTAGTCTTGTTTTTGTTTTAATTCTGGCTAGCATGAAGTTGTTACCTGAGGGGATATAAAACACACACAAACCTCAAACTCTCTGGTCACAACCAACAGGCCAAGTTTAATTAAATGGTGGCAGCATATGTGGGAAATAAATATAAAGTTCCCTTTCTCTAATAGACCTGAGCTGGGTGAGGGGGAATCAATATAGGAAGCAGGTTGCCTGTCTGGTGGAGCCTCTGGAAAAGGAAAAAGGGGACCCAGAGTGGATTTGGCACAGGGCCATCTGTCTGACAAATAGAGGTTAGACAACTGGCGTGTTGTGACTAGACATGGGCACGAACAGAAAAAAATGAACATGGTGTTCGTTGTTCATTGCCATCCATGAACAACAAACAACAAACACTGACGAACATGATCCTGTCACAAACATGTTCATTGTTCGTTGTTCGTGGGGGGCCAGCAGGTTCTCCTCCAGCCATCAAGATTCCTACTGCACCACTCCCAGAAACCCTACCTGAGCAGGCAGCAGGAAATGTACCAATAATAAATAATAGCTTGGCCCCAGAGCCTGGCAGCAGCCCTGGAACCTGAAGGGGTAGATCCCTATCCCACCACAAAGAAAATTCAAGCTCCAATGCACTCACCCTGTCTCTCTAACAGCAGCTGTCTCTTCCTGAAAGCCAGAGCTGGGAGCCCCCCTCCCCACTGGTCTTTTCCTCTTGTAACAAATTTGGAGCTCCAGTCCACACTTGGAAGGAAGACCAGCCTATCAAGCTAAATTGGGCTTAGATTGGGGTTTCCAGGGCAACAGCAGAAGTTCAGACAGAGTTCAGACAATCCCTGCCTGAGTTGCCATGGGAATTGATTGCAGGTGCCCGACTGTCTGGCTTGTCGAACAGCAACAAACATTAATGAACAAGGCTTGTAACGGCCACCTGTTTGTTTAGAATGGGGCCTCATGAACAGCTTGTTCATGAGTGGGTTTTTTTTAGTTCATATTGCTGTTCGTGCCCATCTCTAGTTGAGACTGTTCTTAACTGCCTGGGAATCCCCAAACCTGTGAAGGGAGGTTTAAGGTATATGGTGGTGTCTAAAAGGGGTCACAATGGGTCTTTCAGAGCCTACTCCACGCTCTAACCACTACACTGGCTGTCCCACATTACAGGCATGTCTATCAAGCCTTCATGGACAGCACTTCTTTTAGGGGAGTCCTGCATAAACGCATCATAATAAAGACGGGCATGGAATTGAATCTTCTACTCTCAGCCTAACATCATTAATAAATTCTCTCAAGGAATCACACAGTACTTGAAACAAGTAGCCCAGGGGCCTGTTTTTCCTGTTCAGACATTTGCTAGAATCAGAATTATTAGGAGTTTTAATCTCTGATATTGTTCAGAACCTCTAAAGGATTTTTAAAAACTCTTCACCATTCACCTGCTCATCTTGCTTCATTAATGGAGTTTCTCTTGTTATCACCCAGGATTCTATACTAGCCCTGATCCTGTATTACTTGACTGACTGGCAAAAGATGATTTTTTTTTACTCACTTTAGTTCTGGTTCACACTGGTCTTGTCCTTTTCATTTTGCCCTGTCATTAATCTGGTGCCAGTTACTTAGTGTGAAATGTCAGATCTGAGACACACAGTCACCTTTGGGCTTCTGTTCAATCAGTGGTTGTTTTGTTATGCAGATTATGCAATATGAATGTGGTAAAGTGGGTTATCTGACTTGGTATTTGGGTTGGTATCCATATACCCAGATACCAGTTGAGAATGGCACCACAGAATGTCTTTCTGAAGCTAAAATGGAATTTGAGGGCAACAACTGCTTTACTCACTGTTATTACATTCAGTGGCTGACATAAAAACGTCACCACAGATTATCTTTGTATTCAAATAGCAGTTAAGTCAAGACTGGATGTCAGGCATTCTGCTCAGGGGTAAACCACAATTGTTGCCAACTCGTTAGTCACAGATTCCACCAGCACCATAATCCCCAAGAAGTGCTGAAGAGGAGAAGGAATTTGACCAATTTGTGAACTAGACATACTAGATAAAGAGTAGGATCTAGAGAACTGTAAGCTCTACTCACAGAACAGATCTTTCCCACCTCCCCTTGATATAAAACTCTGAGGGTCTCCGTCCCACCCATCAGAAATTATGTGGGATATGGTGAGGTGAGTGGCTTGCAGCTTGAGAGGGGAATTCATGAAAATCATGGGGTCTTGTAAAAGTAGAAGTGCCTTTTGCTCACACAAAGGTGGGTTTGCATCCAACCAAATACAAACATGGAGGCTAAGACAGCAAATGCAGTTGACCTTTAAACCAGGAAATCACAGCTGCCAAATTTTGTCTGTGGAAAAGAGGGTGGCAAAAACGAAGCTGGTTGGCAAAAATCCACTTCCAGAAAAATTTCCAGTTTTTAATGGTAATTTGCAGCCGCTGTTTTTTTACTCTTTCCTGTTCCTTTGATGCCATATTCCTTTTCCTCAGTGTATAATCTGAGTCAATCAAGAAATGGATCATGCAGTGATGAATATGATGACATAACAACATGCAGTAAATTGGTTGAGACTACAGAGCATCATCACTGTGGGGGATGGGCTGCAATCCTACATTGCCATGGCAACTGGGCAACCCCCTCCTGTTTTACCACACTGCCTATAAGTGATTTCATTGCCCATTGTTACAGTGCAGCAGGGCAAAGCCTTGACAGACTGAGACATCTTCCTTTCCCCTTCTCACACAAATCCAGTCAACAATCATAACACTGCCTGTTTGTATACCCCTTTAAAATGGCTGAAGTGAGGTTGTTCTCATGGAAGGAAGCTTTCATAAAAAGGACCCAGTGGTTTGGCTTAGTCATCTCTGCGATGACCTCACTAAATAGTTTTATACAGATCCCCTATATCCCAGCTGCAGCATCCATCTAGGCTTATAACTAGTTGGCCTCACTAGGTGGAACTGCCACATTTCCAGGAGGGACTGGAGAAAAGTGAATGGAAAATCAGTTATTTTCTTATAACCAACAAACGACTGTAACTTTTTCACCGAGCCCAAGGTCTATATACATTGATGATGCCAAAAACATATAAAGCTCTATTTTAAGTACATGAGTTTTTAAATGCACACAATGAACCACTCCTTCCTTAAATAATAACTTCCTTAAGTTATTTCTTATCGCTTTCCGGAATGCTGCCATGCTCATATCAGTTCCTATATTGACATTTTTCCCAAGGTGATTTAATATGATAATGGTAATAGTCACGGATTTATTTGTGACAGTATTCACCAGTATTGAGTCCTGGCACCTTTCTGAGAGGCTCTCACAAGTCCTGAAAAGGGAATTGGTAGAATTCAGTGAAACCTTATATAAGAGTACAGGCACCTTTTAAAAAACAAATAGAAAAAGCACTGTTTTGAAAAATTCACCGTGAGCCATTTTTGGAAGGCAGGGCTGGTGGGCCCGGCATGTGAAATTCAAACCAGTACTATTCTGGAGGTAGGGTTACCATCCCCCCACCCAGGGTGGGGGATCCCCTGATCCTACCCTTTCCCCCCCGTGCCCACTCACCTGGGTGGTGGGGGGCATGCTCCCTGGGGTGCCCCCTCCCCAGGTGGTGTGGTGCACCCCTGAGTGGGGGGGGTGCTCTCACACCATGAGAGTGGGAGGTGGCGGCAGCAGAGAGAGAGCAGGCGGCGGTGGCAAGAGCAGGCCACTCTCACCACCGCGGTTGCCATGGGCTGCTCTCTCACCGCTGCCGCTGTAACCACCACAACCCGCTCTCTTGCCACTGCCGCTGCCCCTGTGCAGCCCACGCCGGCAGGGACAAGCAGCGTGGCAGTGGCGAGAGAGCAAGCTGCCTGCTCTGTCTGCCCCTTCCTGGCGTGCGTGACATCATCACACAGGGCACCCTTTGACCCTGCGTGATGACATCACTCCCGGAAGTGACGTCATTGCGCATGCAACGGACCCTTATAGGCAGCCACAGGGTAAGAGCCAGCTGCCCAGTCTCCCGCCAGGAGACTTGAGGGACCTGGCAACCCTATCTGGGGGAGTCACTAATCACCTTTAGTTGTTTAAACCAGATTATGTTCATATTCAAAAACCATGTCCTCTTACTATAGATGGGGATTGTCACTTATATGTTAAAGCTTGTTTTTGACAAAAATCTTGAGTGGACAAATTAGTATTTGAGAAGAGACCATCCATTGGCCTCAGTCTGGCTACAGTCTTGCCTATATCTGCAAGTTAATGGTTTCAAACCTCCAAGTAGAGCCTGGAGATCTCACAGAATTACAACTGATCTCCGGATGACAGAGATCAGTTTCCCATGAGAAAATGGTGACTTTTATGGGTACATTGTATGTCACTATAAACCCAAGGCATTCCTTCTCTCCCCAAACCCTGCTTTCTCTGGGCTCTGCTCACAAATTTCTGGGGATTTCCTAGATGAGAATTGGGAAACACAAACATGGTGGAACATGTACTGGTTTAACTTATAAAGATACTGTAAAATTACTGAGAAAATGAATGTGAAGCACTGTGAATTCTCTAATTTCTCAATGTTAGATATACATTTAGTAATTAATCTCTTGTACATCTTTACACATCTTTGTTTCCACCATAGAAATAATACTGCACTGAAGTGAAACTACTTTTAGCTCAGCCTCTAGAGTCTTCCTGCTTCCTGGGCTACTGGATTATTTTTTTAAAGTTCCAAATATGAATTAAAACTCCAGTGAAAAGGAATTTTTTTCATAACTAATGAAGAGATAAGCCTGATGGTATGATTTTTTTTCGGCCTTGAAGCAAGGCATAAATTACATTCATGATGTCCACTATACATTGAAACACAAATATATTTGCTACTGATGCCTCCAGGAGTAGAAAACTAGTTGTGAAAATGCCATATTTTTAGTTTTTCCTACATTGTTGTCTCCAGCACAGAATTCCATTGTAAAATAAAAATTCTTTGCTCTGAATAGGTACCAGAAAGGTTCAAATACAATGTTTTGTGGAACAAAATTGAATCTGTTGAGAAATGCAGGAACCAGTTTAGTTTAATCCCTCCCAGCTGCTTTGTTACCCTACTCAGTAAGGAGGCCCTAAAAGTCTCTCCATAATCTTGCAAGCTGAAATTTAATCTTTTAAAAACGTGTTTACCCCAAGGTTTGAGCCTGGGGGCTTTGGAAGTGGGGAGCAGTGAAGAAAAAGCTTCATCTCCGTTCCCCTTTGAATGCAGTAAAATTTACAGGGAAACCTCTAGAATCCAGTTTACTTTAAATACTAATCCAGGGCCTTTAAAGTTTCTCTAATAGACAATAGATAGCTTAGAGATTTTCACTTACTAGCCATCTTTTTGTTTCTCTTGGCAAGGAGAGCCTAGTAAGCTTTACTTCAAGTTTATGCTTTTGCTTTTGTTAGTCAAACCGAATCTAGACATTGACACCACTGGCAAAGACATTTCTGACTTGGGTTTCTGACTCTGAACATACTCAGCAGTTCAAATGGAAGCATTGCCGTCTTTTGAAGGATATGCAGAATAATTACAGTGCTTTCCTAAAGTGCTTCCCAAGTGGCTTTTCTGAGCCCTCCCCCTTCGAGCCCTCCAAACCCTGGCAATTTATAGGAATTTAGCAGATTGTTCTTTGCCCGTATTTTATGAGTTATTGCAACAATATCATGAGCAGTGTTGTGTATCTGTTACTTGAGCAGCTTGGCCACTGGATAATTCATTTATCCAAAAGCTTTTTTAGAATTTTCTGTTGACTACAATACCTAATAGAAGAAGTTATTTTTATTTCATAGGCAAAAATGCTAGCACAAGAGTCAAATCAGCATCCTTTGGCCTGAGAGAGAGAGAGAGAGAGAGAGAGAGAGAGAGAGAGAGAGAGAGAGCAGTTTGTCCACATGCGGAAATAAGAAATGAAAGGACTGTGACTCATTCACACATTCATTTTATATATAATGAATGTGATTGTATAGTATCTACAGGAACTTGATAGATGCCAGACCACTGCAATGGAATGGTGAGATTTTATGTTCCTGGCCCTGCAAGAAGTAAAGAAAATGGAGAAGAGAAAAATGAGGAAGAACAAGTTGCAGCAGGAAAAGGGGTTATTTATTTATTTGTTTGTTTGTTTGTTTGTTTGTTTGTTTGTTTATGTCATTTATACTCCACCTTTCTCACTGAGACTCAAAGCGGATTACACAGTATGAGATTAGTACAATCAGTATCAAGTACATTTCAATACAGTATCAAGGACATTTCCATAAACAATGCCATAGGGTAAATAGATACAAGTTTAAAAGACATAGTATTAGCAAGAATCCAATACAGAGTAGAAAGAATACTGAAGCAGAACATAATCAATTCTAGGACTAACATTAGACAACATGGAGCGCTGGTGGTACATAGGAGTGCATATTTAAAGCAGCAGATACTATGTAAGGCAATATAGTGATGAAGTCTATGGTCCCTAACTCATTAGCGAAGCATCTGAGACCCCATCCCTACAATACAGCCCTCCCATTTGAGTAAAAAGTTTGATTTTGCATCGTTTACAAAAAGCCAGGAGAGTGGGGGCTCTTCTGACTTCCTCAGGCAGGTCATTCCACAGGATAGGGGCCGCCACAGAGAAAGCCCGTGTACGGGCTGCTGGTGACTTCACTCGTGTGCAGCCTGGCACCTGCAAGAGACCCTGTTCAGATGAGTGAAGCTGCTGTGGAGGAACATAGGGAGGGAGGTGGTCCTGTAGGTATGCCAGACCAAAGCCATGAAGAACTTTGTATGTAATAACTAATACCTTGAACTGAGCACAGTGACTGATGGGTAGCCAATGGAGCAACTGTAGGATGGGAGTGATGTTCATGCTTCTGCTCATTCCTCCTGATAACAGTCAAGCTACAAACTTAGATGGGAGACCTACGTATAAAGCATTACAATAGTCAAGCCTTGATTTTACCATAGCATGGATCCAGGTGGCCAGGTCAGCCGTGTCAAGTTAAGAAGCCATCTTCCAGGCTAGAGTGAGGTTGTAGAAAGCATTTTTTGCCACTGCCTTAACTTGTTTTTCTAGTAATAACGCTGGATCCAGTATAACCCCTAGGCTCTTAACTGGTTAGTTGTGGATTTTATTGTAACATTTGATAATATATTTTATAGTACTTATAGTTGCCTGGTTTTATGAGCCTCTTTATCAGCAGAAATAAATAATATGCCTATATATTAAATACATATTACATATTAAATGCATAAATATTAAGTGCATATTAAGTGCATTAAGTTACACATTCCATTTTGTCATGGAAGAATACTTAGGATGGAGCAACGCAGATACAAGGAGACATGGTTTTAATGGCTTGGATCAGTAGAACAGGTTTAGTGTCCACCCTGATGGTGCAGCCATTTATTTTAATTTATTTAACTATCCATTTTATGCAAAAAAGAGAAGTGTTGTATTTGGGAACAATTTTGCGGCAATGGCAAAACTTATCATTGAGAATGTGTACCCTGAAGTCAGAATATTCATGTGTTTCTTGAACCTGACAAAATGACAATTGCATGTATTGAGATGATCATAGGTCGTGGTATGCATGGCAGGAAATGAAGTGAGTGGGGACTCATGATGATGATGATGATAACAACAACAACATTCGATTTATATACCACCCTTCAGGACAACTTAATGCCCACTCAGAGCAGTTCACAAAGTATGTCATTATTATCCCCACAACAAAACACCCTGTGAGGTGGGTGGGGCTGATAGAGCTCCAGAGAGCCGTAACTAGCCCAAGGTCACTCAGCTGGCTTCAAGTGGAGGAGTGGGGAATCAAACCCAGCTCTCCAGATTAGAGTCCCGCACTCTTAACTGCTACACCAACAGTGCAATCCTATGGAGAGTTACTCCAGTCTAAGCCCATTGACTTCAATGGGCTTAGACTGGAGTAACTCTCCATAGGATTGCACTGTAACTGGCTCTCATTTAGTCGTTTAGGCTGATAGTCATTTAGGCTGTACTAGGTAGAAACATGAATACATTTTTATGAAAACTCAAGAGTGGAAAATAAAGATAGATGTGCTGGGATGTTTAAAAATGGTCATTATTTCATTGAGGTTTCAGGATACATTTGACTAAAGTAAGCATTGGTAATGTTTTCTCAGAAATGTAAGTGCTGACAAAGAAGGCAACTTTGGGAATTAGAATGGTCAGTAGTTGCACTGTTAACTAGCTCCAAATGTTCATTGTTGTGGTTCCTTCAAATAACTTGTACTCACAACTTTTAACATCCAGAAAATAATAAATTCCAAGATTGTTTGTTTGTTTAGTGTATTAATGTACCAACCCTTCATAGACTACTGAGGTACTAAATAAAATTTAAAACAATAAAATATAATAACTACCAAATAATAATAAAAATAACTGAACATCAGCAGTACAATAAATAGAATGATATAGAGATACCATAAATAGCAAAATAAAGAATAGAAGTACAGTAAAACTGCAAAATAAAAAAGCAGATATCTGGAATTAAATCTAAGCAAAAAGCAGTGTACTGTAGAAGGAACATATATTCTCCCACACATATTAAAACAAAACAAGCAAAAAAACCAGATGAAGTCAACTCAAAAGGCCTGCATAAAAATCAGTGTTTTAGGCTGTAATCCTAACAACATTTTCCTATGAGTAAGCCCCATTGAATAAAATGGAACGTTCTTCTGACTAGACCTGCTTATGATTACTCTGTTAGCCTGAGATGGAGAAGTCCTCAAAATCAGTGCCAAATAAAGGGCTATTAGATGGAGTTCCATTAATAAGACCACTCTAACAAAAACTGCTTTTAATGGAAAACCTTCCCTTTGGAGGTGGGGGAATGTTAAGCAGGGCTTTCTATGTTATTCTCAATAACTGGGCAGACTCATATGGGAGTCGGTAGTCCTTTAGCTAGTGTGGTCCAATAACATTCAGGAATTTAAGGGCAAGAACCAGTTCTTTAAATTGGGTTCAGAAACAACTAGCATGCTGTAGAGTTCTTTCAACAGTGGCAGGTGGCAGCTGCCACTTGGAGTTTCGATTCCTTGGTGACCATTGGAGAGGGAGTGACTGGGGCCTGTGGAATGCATGCACAGACATTTTGTTCAATGTAGATTATTAGCTGACTCATTGTTTCCTGGGGATTCATTGAGCCTCCTGAGTAGTGGGGTTTATTTATTTGCTTGCAACATTTATTCCCTTTCTTTTCTATTCTAGCTCAAAGAGGCTTACAATTCACAATTAAAGAGGCAAAATAGAGTTCAGTTAAAGCCTGAGAAAATGTCTATAGATCAATTCCTATTAAGCAGCCTTGCGATGCCTCCTTTAAAATTTCCGAATGTTCTTCTCCTCCCCGCTGCCCCATCAGATCTTTTCTTTCTTGATCTGATATGGATTTTCAGAGCATGCCTTTACCATTCCCTGTTCTTTGTGGGGAGGGGCTGTGGCTCAGTGCTAGAGTTTCTGTTTGGCATACAGAAGCTCCTGGATTCAATCCTTGGAATCTCCAGTTAAAGCACCTGGCAGCAGGTGATGTGAAAGACCTCTGGCTGAGACCCTGAGTAGACAATATTGACCTTGATGGACCAAGGGTTTGATTCAGTATATGGCAGCTTCATGTGTATTTCCACTCTGAGCAAGATATACTCTTGTAAACCAATGCCTGCCTAGCTGCTTCATTTTGGACTAGTTTCTAAACCATTTTAAAAGGCAGCCCCCCACACAGTACATTAAAGTAATCTAACCTGAATGTACTTTAACAGAATGTAACCAAATTTTAGTTCTAAAGGAAGGATGAAGCTGCTGTACCAGACAAAGCTGGTTTAAAACTCTATGGGCTACTGAAGAAAAATCGAACCTCTACCTGTGAACACAGATAGAATATCAGTCCCAAGGTGCAAATTTGCTGGTTGGGGACAGTTCAACACCATCCAAAAGAAATTAACTCCTAAAAATATGACTAAACAGAAACAACAAGAATTGATGGAATTAACGGACTGCGAGGTAACAAACAAAGTAAAATATTTGGGAATTGAATTAACTGCAAAAAACATAGACTTATTTAAGAATAACTATGAGAAGCTGTGGATACAAATAGAGAGAGACTTGATAAAATAGAACAAGTTGAATCTATCATGGTTGGGCAGAATTGCGACAATTAAAATGAATGTTCTACCTCATGTGATGTTTCTGTTACAAACGATTCCTATTATCCGAGACTCTAAACAATTTGAAAAATGGCAAAGAAAAATTTCGAACTTTGTGTGGGCAGGCAAAAAACCATGTGTTAAAATGAAAGTGTTACAGGATGCGAAAGAAAGAGGTGGCTTGCAACTGCCCAACCTAAGACTGTATTATGAAGCAATTTGTTTGACATGGATAAAGGATTGGATAACGTTGAAAAATTGCAAACTTCTGGCATTGGAAGGCTATAAGAAAATATTTGGATGGCATGCATACCTATGGTACGATAAAATAAAAGCAGACTCTCTGTTTCTGCATCATTATATCAGAAGAAGCCTCTTCACAATCTGGAAGAAATATAAGATGTATCTGGAAGATCAAATCCCCTCTTGGGTGGTCCCGTATGAAGTAATAGACCCGAGAACTGTCGATAACGAACAGCAATGTTTAACTTACAAGGAGATAACACAAATACAACAGTTAACGCTAAAAATAAAATCAGAAGAAGAATTGTCTCCTTGTTATAATTGGTTTCAATACAGACAGATCAGAGATCTTTACAAATCGGACTGTTCAAGAGGAGGAATAAGAATGGAAAACTCAGAATTGGAAGAAGTAATGCTACAAGAAGGTAAGAAAAAAATCTCAAAGATTTATAAGATACTTCTAAAATGGTACACTGAAGATGAAACAGTGGAAGTACAGATGGTGAAGTGGGCAATAAACTTTCATAAAGAAATAATGATGGAGTCCTGGGAGCACTTGTGGAAGAATACAATTAAGATTACAACGTGCATGAATATTAAAGAAAATGTGTATAAGATGATATACAGATGGTACCTAACACCAAAAAAAATTGCGCTGGGGAATGCTAATATGTCAGACAAGTGCTGGAAATGTAAAAAGCACGAAGGATCACTATATCATATGTGGTGGACATGTGAAGTAGCTAAACAGTATTGGGGTGAAATAATTGAAGTAATAAATGAGATTTTACAAATACAAATAAATAAGAACCCAGAATTGTTGCTACTGAACTTGGGAATGGAGAACGTTCCAGTGCAGCACAGAACATTGTTATTTTACATGACAGCTGCAGCAAGATTATTGTATGCGCAGAAATGGAAAGTGCAAGAAGTACCTACTGTAGAGGACTGGATTTACAAATTGCTGTACATGGCAGAAATGGACAAAATGACAAGAAAACTTAAAGACCAAGACCCAGAACAATTTATGGCAGACTGGGCGAAAATGAAACAATATTTGGAGAAAAAAATGGGATGTGAAAGGAGAACTGTGGCAGTTTGAGAACTTTTAACTATGATACTACAAACAGAAGAGAGAAGTGACTTTACCAATAGAAGAAATGTGTGTTTATATTAATCTAAGCTAGGATCATAGTTAACTATAGGAGGGGTAGAATTTATAACTGATACTTAGAAGTGGGATTGATATACTAGAAAAAGTAATATAGCATACATATAGTAAGGGAAGAGGAAATTATTTAGAGTAATAAATGTTATTAAGTTAGAATATTAACTTAACTATTATTAAGTTTGAATTATGGTTAAGTATAAGATATGAGAAGTATGCTGTTAATTATGGGAAGAAGTATTAGCAAAATTAATTTGATAAGTATGTTATTAATTTTGGGAAGAAATATCAGTAAAACTAATATGGTATGTATAGACTATAGAGTAAATTAGGGCTTAGAGCAAGGATTGCTATGTAGGGATGCTTGATTGTTTAATATAGGATATGTTAAGCAATAAAGGGGGTAAAGGGTTGGATAAGTATGTTATTAATTTTGGGAAGAAATATCAGTAAAACTAATATAGTATGTATAGATTATAGAGTAATTAGGGCTTAGAGTAAGGATTGCTATGTAGGGATGCTTGATTGTGTAATATAGGATATGTTAAGTAATAAAGGGGGTAGAGGGTTGGAAAGCTGTTGGAAGTCAAGAAGGAGGGGGGGAGGGGGGGGTTAGGTTAGATTTAATCAGATAGGGTTTAATTGAAATATTGTTTGAAACTATGCTCACCAATAAAAAATTTTTTAAAAAAACAAAACAAAAGAAATTGACTCCTAACTCATTGGTTGGCTCTATTAGCAACCAATAACAACTTAGTCTTGATTGAACAACAGCTTATTGTTCCTTGTCCAACCTGCTACCACTTCCAGACAGTGGGTCAGAATACCCTCTGCATCACCTGATTTTGCAGGAAAGGAGAAGGTGAGCTTTGTCTGTATACTGATGGGACCATGCATGTTTCCTGTTTCCTGAATCTTTCATACTCACCGGAGTGGAGTTGTCTTATCTGCAAGCATAAGAACTAAAATTTCAAAATGGAAGTTCTTACAAGAGCAGCACTTCCAGCCCCCCAAATAAGATGATTCTTGATGGGCTATAAAATGCCATGGGTTAAGAACAGTTACTTGAAAAGAGTTTGAACCATAACCATGTTTTATGTGGTAATTTCAAATGGCAAACCCAACTCCTTTCCCTTGGCATGCAAAATCCCACATGAAGGAAATGGTTTTTACAGTGTTTGAAAGGTGAGTAATAAATACTGAGAAATCAGGTTAACTTCTTTATGCAGTATTCGCTCTGAAAGACTGTGGGAAAGTTTCCGCAATTATAATACACCACCACCACCACCACTACTACTACTACTACTCGTAGTAGAGAGATGTGGAAGCGACTTCCAATACTAAAGTGGGAGCAATTTTTAAAAATAACCCCCTAATTTGGTTTTCAGGGTCAATTGGACTTCCATTGCAATCCATCGCTTCCGTGATATGCTGGGAATTACATTATTCTCGGCACTATGTGGGGGTGCTCTAAAGTGTGCAGGAATCTGCTTCACTCACCCACAGCCGCTTTCTTGTATGGTTTCCCCACCACCACCACCAGCAGCCAGCTGAGAGGCAGTAGGGGCAGAGGCTGGGTGCAGAGGATCCGCCCCACCCACTGGGGAACTTGTCAAGAAACTATTTTTTTCTAACCTGTTTCTTGACCAAATTCTTGTGTAGACAGCTCTGCCTGGATAGACCTCAAAGGAGAATTCAGGGAAACTCAGGGCCAAACTACAAGTGACGCCTAACACTAGTTGGACACTAGTCAGCTTCCCTCAAGTTTTGATGGGAAATGTAGGCAGCTTGGCGGAATGTTGGACAAGTGACAGTTGAAAAGTCCATTGGAAAGCAGTCAGAGAGCGAAGCTGCAAGACCAGGATGCCTACATTTCCCATCAAAACTTGAGGGAAGCTGACAAGTGTCCAATTAGTGTCAGGCGTCACTCGTAGTTTGGCCCTCAGAGAAACTCAAGCAGTTCCCAGTGAGATGAACTTGGACATGTTCTTTTATTTTAATGTTATTGGATGGTTAACATAACATATATAATATTATTACATTTTACTTACTAATTATCCCCCTATCGATATAGTATATGCTCCCCACCCCCTCCCCTTCCCCTTTCCTCTATTGACTTCCAACAGCACTCCAACCCCCCGTTTCTTGTTAGAAATACTATCTCTTAGTTGTCATTTTAAACTTAATGGTAAAGATTTACATTATCTTATCTTACTTAATAACACTCAAAAGACCATAATTGTCCTTTAACATCCCATCTTTTTTCTAAGTATTTTTTCAATTTCCCCCAGTCCTCAAAAAATTCCTTTGGATCTTGCTCTCTCAGTTTCCTTGTTAATTTGTCCATTTCCGCCATATATAACACTCTTTGTATCCACTCTTCAGTTTTCGGTATTTCTTTTCTTCCAATATTGTGCATACAAAGTTCTTGCCGCCGTTATCATATAGTACAGTATTACTCTATCCCTTCTATCAATGTCCTCTAAATGCAAGGATAACAATAACATTTCTGGATTCTTAACTACATTATTTTGGAGTATTAAAGACATTTCAGTACATATTTTAGACCAGAAGTCTCTAGCCTTATCACAAGTCCACCACATATGAAATAGTGAGCCTTCATGCTCTTTACATTTCCAACACTTATTGGATAGCTGGTTATTAGCAATGGCTAGCTTTTTCTGTGTTAAATACCATCTATATATCATTTTATAGCCATTCTCTTTAATACTGGTACAAGTTGAAATTTGTAAAGTATTTTTCCACAACTGTTCCCATGCATCCATCATAATCTCATTATTACAATTTATTGCCCATTTTACCATTTGAACCTTAATCGTCTCATCTTCAGTATACCATTTTAACAATAATTTATACATTTTAGAAATTATTTTATTATTATCCCCCAATAAAAGTTCTTCTAATTCTGAGTGTTTATTTCTCAAGCCTGCCTTCCTTTGATTTGATTCAAATAAGTCTTTAATTTGTCGATATTGCAGCCAACCATATTTAAATGGTAACTCTTCATTCGATTTAAGTTTCAACTCATTGTTTTCGGTTTTTAATAATTCTTTATAAGTAAGCCATTCATCTCCTTTATATTCCAAATTCGGGTTAATTACTTCTGCAGGGACAATCCACATTGGTTTCTCTTGCTGTATAAATTTTTTGTATTTTAACCAAGTTGTCAGTAAATTTCTTCTCAAGTAATGGTGCTGGAACATTGCGTCCATTTTATACTTATCATACCATAAATATGCATGCCATCCAAAAAGTTTGTTATAACCTTCCAAATTTAACAACTTATGACTGGAAACTTGGACATGTTCTTTGTAGAATGCAGGCACCAGTGAGATTATGGGAGCATCAAGGTCAAAAGCTGGATAGGGAGGGCCGTCCCCTACATTCCATCTCATTAAGGATCAGGGCTCAGGTGGGGGCAAGTTACTCTTACTAGGGACCATGTCCTAGAGAGAAGAGAGCCATGTTCACGTGTCTTAGCAACACCCTGATTGGTTCTTATAATCACCTCAATTTGCAGGCTGATATGGGATAAAAATGGAGTTCTAAATTAGTCCTTTGCGCTTGGACTGCCATTCAGTTAGAGTGTCGGCCCTTGGCCATTTTGTTGATATCCCAGCAAAGGACAAGGTTTCTGGCTCTTGGCCATTTGGCCTTTTGGACCATCTTGTTTGTGGATCAGCAGTTGGATGATTGTTGACCCTTGGAGTTCTGTTCTGTTCCCTTTGGACTTTGTGGGTCCACTTTACAAACTGACATCTGGATTATCAGGCAAAGATGCCTGTTAAAAATCTTAGGTTTTAGTTAAGTACTGTTTCTTATTTTACTAGCACATTTTGCACATTTTCTCTATATGTTATCTTTTGCACACAATTCTTAATAACTATATTAATCTTTATTCTTTGGTGGTGTTATTAGTTTTTCATTCGGAATCCATCACTTTGGCCTATTTGCTCCACCTACCATCTGTTTTTTTGTGGAACTTAGTTTGCAGGTGTCCTACCTTGCAGGGCTGACTTCTTGATTAGTACCTGGTAAGGCTGGAGACTTTATTTCCTCAGTCTCTGAGCTTAGGTTTAATTACAGGAAATTGGTGTCAGTGTTCTACTTGGAGGTACAAGGGTCTCTTGCCCCCTAGATCGAGTTTGTCCTAGAAAACCCACCCCTGAGGACCTGGGGGCTAGTTACACTACTATCTGCAATAAAATACCAGTGTTTTGAACAATGTGTGCTTGCAAATGATGAAAAATACTAAAGCACAGGCTGTGTTCCAAAACGACATGTTTGATATCTGTTTGGCAAACGCTGAAACATGTGTTCTCTCTTTCGTCTTCTTTTGAAAGCACTAATGGCTTTTGGAGTGGGAGGCTTGCCATTGATGCTGATGGATTCTGAATGAGTGTAGATAAGACTCTGTGCCTTGCTCTGAAAGGCATGATGATCATTTCTTATGAGGGTAATTAATATACTTGGGTGAGGATCCATTCAGTAACGAGTATCTATTTATAAATTCCCATAACAGTATCTCTGTTTGATGTTTAAATAATGCTGAGCAGCATTAACCACTGTATGTTGTCAATGAGAATAAATGGATATTTCCTCTTCTGCAGGGCTCTGGAGCAGCATCTCTGGGCGTTTCTCTTATTGCGTCTGCTTCTGGGAGAGCTGGGCTGTGACACTGCAGATTAAAATAATAGTTGAAAGACATCTTAAGAACTTGGCCATAGACTAATCCTAGAGAGGGATTTAAGACCAGTTTTATAACCCATAGCCATAGGACAAAATGATGATAATATGCTGAATGGATGTTTTCCACAGGGAATTTTATTTACCTGTCTGCCATCCTATTGTCATTCAGCTTTTTCTTTAATGAAACTGGTCTCAGAGCTCTTGTTCTTGACTGATGAAGAGCCCATTTCCTTTTTAATGATTTTTTTTAAAAAGAAAGAAAAAAGTCTCTCTGAACACTTGTTAACAAAAACTTCCAGAAGTCAGCCAGTAGTTGCCAGAAAGTCCAGAGATTTAACTTTTATTTCAGCACAAGCTTTTTATATGCAATAACCTACTCACTGGATACAAAAATGCAGTTTCAAATCCAGACTCGAAACATGTAATGAACCACCACAATTTTGTAGAGAACATATTTTTCTGGTGGCTGAGACAGGCATACCACTGCTTAACTTCATGCAAGCTGAAGCTATTGAAGGATAGCATCGAATAAAATATTGTTGACAGGCAATTTCCCAGACTTGTTAGACTTTACCTATTCAGAAGGCAGGAAGGGCATTAGGCTCTTATGATCTAACCGCATGTGATGATGGCATGGCTCATGTGTTTGAACACTGGTGTAAAGGGGGTGGCCAAGTGGCAAAGCAACCATCAAGGACAGATTGCATTCCCACTCCCTCTTTTTCCCACCTGAAATGTTCTTCTTTCCCTTTGGCAATTATTCATGTTTTTACGATGACTCACAGGACTATCAGCTCCCTGGACATTTGGGACCCATACCCTGGGAAGTGGGATTTCATGAGGAACCTGCACTAGTACTTATCACCCCTGCTCTACCATCCTGTTGTGCTGTTCAGCCTCTTGCCTCACCTTCTGGAGAGAGAGAGATTGAATGTGTGTAGGTACTGAGAATATTAGTTTCTAAATCTGGACATTTCAGTGTCAAGTATTATTGTATGGTTGATATTGGGCTTGAGATTACTAAATATTCTCCTCAATAAACCAATTTTGATATCTCAGAATCCAAGCATCTCAGTGCTTCTTTTATACTTATGCTTGGAAGTGATCTATTTACAACTGTAGCCCTGTTCAAAAATTACTGTGAATGTGCATACAATCCATGTACAATGTACACTTGATTTTTGAAAATATATGCATTGAGGAATTCTCATGTTACAGTGAGTGCATGTGCCATAGAACCTGTAACACACATGCCACCCATTTATCCAAGTACTAGTTCCTGGTTCCAATTGCAAAGTGAACATGTGGGGCTCTTTCTTACAAATAGATATCTGCATGTATATGTAGGATGTACATACATTCACTGTAACATGTGAACAGGACTTGTTTGTATGTGTCACTGCCGAGACTGGGGCCCTTAAGCCAAGTGTAGAACCTGAAAAGCAGCAGAAAATAAGACTTTCTTACATTCAGGCTACTCTAGTGTGAATTTCCGTTGAAGCTGAACCGTCTCCCCAAATATACATGCTAATATTTCAATAGTTTTCCTAATAATTGCTAGCACATAATTTTTTAAAGTAAATTATTTTTAATTTTTTTAAGTAAACCTGCTGTACATAGAGGTGGCATTTTCACTGAATGGTCATGACCCACAATCTATTTCCTGGTTATTTACCACCAATTCAGACTTCGTTACTGTATATATGAAGTTGGGATTTTTTGCCGAAGTGCGCATCACCATAAAATTACTTATGCTGAAGTAGCTCCAGATAATTAGCTTCCAAAACGCATTCGTTTCCAAAAAAGGGAAAGTGCTGGAAAAAATCCAGACAATACATCAGATAATGTATGTACATCAACAGAAATCTGGTGATGTAAGGATGTAATGAATGTATATTACCAGATTTCTCATCATTTGATTTCTCAACACTTCATGACTCACAGCCAAATGCAGGACGTAACCCGTTTTAACATGTTTGTAAAAGTTGGAAATCACAGGAGATACTTTAGTTTATTATATCCGTTTGCTACTATACCAATGGCAACATGTTTGACTTTTTACTATTAGTGACAGCTCAAACGTTTTGACATCATGATTTTTCTTATCAAGATGGTTATTTTTAAAAAGAAGTGAACTAATATTTTATCAGCAGAAAAAAAGGTTATTAGATTTGTCTTAGAGCAAGATTTGGGTCCAGCAGCACCTTAAAGACCAACTAGATGTCCAGGGCGTGAGCTTTCAGGAGTCAAAGCCCTGGACATCTAGTTGGTCTCTAAGGTGCTGCTGGACCTGAATCTTGCTCTTCTACTACAGACCAACATGGCTTCTTACCTGAAACTAATTTGTCTTAGGGATTGAGGACTAGCAACTGTAATAAATTACCAGATTTATGAAGGATATGCACAAAACATACAGTTTTAAAGGACTGAATGTCATGCCTCTAATTGTTCTATGAGCTGTATTCAGCAACTGTGAATTTTTTTTACAGATTGTAGAGTTTAACTAGTTAATAAAAAGGCAAGAAGGCATATAATAGAGCCATAAAAGTTAAATAATAAAGAAATGAGTATTTCTCTTCCACAGTAAGGCAATAATTAGAGAAAATATGATGGAAATAATGTATCAAGTTTAAAATTATTACAGGTCCCTTCTTTTACTGAGAATTCTTCTGAATCCTGGTGTTAACAGATGTTGTCGAAGCTATATAATTCGATTCAACATGGAATCAGACAAATGAATAGTGATTGAATCTATCAGAGGGTTGTTACAGGTGGGTAGCCATATTGCTGAAGTAGAAGAGCAAGATCTGGTTCTAGTAGCTCCTTAAATACCAACTAGATTTCCAGGATATGAGCTTTTGACTCTGGAAATCTAGTTACTACTAGACTAAGTGTCACTGGACCCAAATCTTGCTTTTCTATCAGGTGGTTGACAGCTCAGATGACTTGGAGATGCGGTATCATAAGTATTCTGAAATTTCTGCTTCTTTAAAAGGGAGGCTTGAAAGGAAAGGGATAGATTACTCCAGAATTTTTCTGAAATATCAAGTATTGGCTTATGCCAGAGACAGGGTCTTGAGATGGATTATCCATTTTTGAGTCAACTCTTACAAGTATATTTGTGGCATGGGACCAGAGTTGCTATGCTGTGAGGATGAAATGTAGGAGAAGAGAACAATGTAATAATGGAATTCTTTTCAGACAACCAAAAAATTGCCTTGCATCTTATAAGAAACAGTCAAAAGCCAGTGTACTTTCGCTTTAACTTCCTGTCCTTCTGGGTAAGTAAGGCTGGTGTTTTAAAGATTAAAAGAAAAGAGTCATCCAGGCAAAATGTAGTTAAAATATGTTTATTAAGATACAAAATAGTATGGACTATGTAAACCACCTTGAGTCTCAGTGAGAAAGGCAGACTATAAATGAAGTAAATAAGTAAATAGCAAAGAATGCAAACACATGCTGTCTTTTAACAACAAAATCAGATTGGGCTTCAATGGAAGGTAATAGATGCAGAGGAGGAAGGTAAAAGTCAAATAACAAATTTTGTTTACTGTCGCATGAAAATTATATGGTCACAATTAATCAAGATCCCCCAGGGCAGGTTCTGAGTCTTGCAAATGTAGTATGAGTGACATTTGATAAGCTGAAAATCAGAAAAAGACCAAATGTCTCCAAGAGATTCTTTGTGAAAGGATATGAATGCCATGTGCAAATAGCATGTGCTGTCTAATCACAACACTTATTTCTAACCCACCCTATCATTCTTCCTTGAGGTTCCCAGGCTCCTCTTGTAATTAAACCTAATTCCCAGAGGTACAAAACTTAATTTACATAGGTTGGCAGTTTTAACAATAGGGTAGACCTAAAGGCACCTCAGTTCACAGTTTCTGTTAGTAAGGAGTATCTGCCAGGACTCCCATCTCTTGAAGACCTGCTGCTCTGGAAGAACAGAACCCTCAGTTACGGTGGTCAGGGTTTTGATTTGCAAGGAGGAACCACTTAACAAATAATGCAGAGATTAAGAGGGAGGAACCGTCACAGAGGAAGAAATACCTAAAAGAATGGCCACTGAATTTGCATACCTGGTTTGCTGTAAGCTGTCACTTGAACTTAACTAATTCAAATATGGCTTCCATTTTTGTCACGACATAGAAGACAGATTTAAGAAGAATTCATTATATATCAATACACAGAGAGGATTAGTTAACAGTCTGCAGTACCTTTCACTTATACTAGATTACCGTCATCATTTAGTTAGTGCACTTTTATCCCACACTTTCTACAAAAACATCAGGGCTGCATATACAGTTCTCTCCTCTTCCATTTTATCCTCAGAAGAACTTTGTGAAGTAGGTGAGACGGAGAGAGAATGGCTGCTCCAAGGTCAACCAGAAAGTTTCATGGCAGATTGGAGAGTCGAACTCAGGTTTCCCTGGTTCCTAATCCAACACTGTCCAACCACTATAACACCCTGATTCTCACCACACCTTAAAACTTACATATAATTTATTTTGCAATCAAAGGTGTTAGTTCTAGTTTTCTTCTTTATTCTGTTGGATGTTGACAAATTATTCCATACCCCACTGTGGATTGTTCACTCCAAAATGATGAGATTACAGACAGCGGTGCAACTGCACCTTCGTATTCATTACTATTTGTCAAAGTGCCATTGAAAAGGAATCATTGGCCATTATTGTTGGATATTCTGCCTTGGCTTATTATTTTGAAAGGGTTCCAGGGGCTGTTAATTGGAAATGGACCATTTAATACAAACTTATAACAATTTCAGAATGTATTTAGAGGAATGTATATTAGAAAGCAACATTTCCATTGTTATGGTTCTATAGGAAGTGTCTAAGAACTATCCTAAGCAGAGTTACACACTTTTACACCTTTCTTTGAAGTCAATTAATGTGAAGGGTGTAATTTTGCTTATGGAGGCACTGCAAATGGATAGCACTTCTGAAGATCAGGCCATATCAACATATTCGTCATTTCATGCCCCTGGTATGTAAAGAGGACTTGCATCTGTAAATGAATCATTGCAGTTCCAGCATGACAAGCAAAGTTTTTGAGGAAGGTTTTTACACTCTTCCCCCCCCCCCGCCCCCCGCCTACTAGCATTTTATGGCACTTGGCGACTGGGAAGCCTGAGTCTTAGATGTATGCCTCTGTAGGTGGCAGTTGCTGCTTAAACAGACCCGAAGGGTTGCTACTAGTTCTTACAGTCCAATTTTAGACTTGGGTCCTGATAGCACCAAGGTCAAATTTCTCGTAAGTCATATACATACTTGGTAACCTTGGGTTCAGTATTTGCACTCAAATTCATGTATGAATTGGTAAAAATGGTAATTAAAGTTGCATCGGTCATTAAGCCATGATGATTCAAAACAAAAATAAAGGCTGCTGTAAAGAATTTCTCTCCATTTAAAGTGCCATAAAGTGAACTGAAGGTGGCTGCGGGGGAGGAAGCTGCTTGCATTAAACACGCAATGTTTGTAGTTGGGATAGCAACATAAAATATTTGAAACTAAAAGGCAAACAAACATTTTTATAAATATTTACATGAACAGGTAGAAAATTCCAACAGTGCAAAGAAATATCCAAAAGGATATGAAAAATGTGCATAGCACTATGTAATGTTATTTTTAATACTGGGTTGAAACCATAATTCACATTACAAACTCATTATACTGCCTTTATTTTTTAATTAAGCACACCAGCCCAGATCCAGAGATATCATGCATGTAGAAATGCTCTTCATAAAATGCCTATGACAGCATGCAGTGGCATAAACATCAGTTTCACATTGATAGCTGTGCACTCACACTCACTTTGAGAATCCCAAGTCATATTTATTTATTTATTTATTTATTCAATTTATATACTGCCCATCCCCAGAGGCTCTGTGCAGTGAACAGTTAAAATCAATAAAAACAAAAACTAAAATCTATATACAAATAATAAAACAAATTAACAAGGTGCAGTGGTGGGGAGATCCTTCCAGAAGTTACATTGGCATTCAAATTATTCAAAAGGATCAACATCAACGTAGGTTGCTATGCTGTCCCATCCATTTCTAACATATATGCGCAGAAGTTAAATCTCTCTATCTGCCTCCCTAAAGGATTCAGTGCACATTTGTGATCCATCATGTGTCAAACCTCAACTGCACCCACAGGGTGGTTGATGGTCAGGGTGACGGTCTATTTGCCAACTGTCTCTGCAAATTTGCTGAAACATCCTTCAGGATAATCACAATTGTTAGCATGACCAGACCTGCACTTAGAAGACACAGTGATACATTGTGTGTGTGTGCTTGTATTAGATAAATAAAAAGTATGTCTTCATTTGTGATTGTTCCTATCTCTATTCTCTTGACTACCATGTTCAAACTAGTCCAAACAGAGAAAATGAGATCAGCCTCAAATTGGCAGAATCTATTTATTCATATAAGAGGCTCTTTTGTAATTCTTGTGGTATAAAAGTTTCTAAGGTGTATTTAGAGCAGCACCGGTAGTAATCGTATGTGTAGAAATCTATCAATATATTGTTTCAAGTCCTCTCCTTTCAGCGCAATAGAAAAGGAGGGCAAGGGCTCCAGCTTCTCATGGCATATCTCTAAGAGACAGAGTGATATGCCACAAATAGCTGGAGCCCTCGCCCCCCTTTTCTAAGAAACTCCTCTTCTCCTACCTCTTTTTCAGAGATGAAATTCCACCCAAGGGTGAACTGAGACTATTATATTATCATGAAAATACCTGGGTTTCTTATCGGCATTTACTGTGTAGGAGTTAGACAGACAGGGCTAATACAATGTGACCTGCAGGCATAGGGTAGTTCTATGAAGAAGCAGCGAGTGGAAGAACTTTTCTGGCCCACTACCTCCATGATGCACTGATTTCCGTTGGTCAGGCATAGCAATAAGTAAGGAAGACACAGAACCTAATGCTACAGGCAATCAAACAGGAGCCCATGAAAGATCACCCAGTCTAGGGTTCCTAACTTCTTGGTGCAGCCTGGAGATCCCCCAGAATTATAACTGATCTTCAGATGACCAAGATCAGTTCCCCTGGTGAATACGGCAGCTTTGGAGGGTGGACTCAATGGTATTATGCACTGCTGAGGTTCCCCCCCCTCAAACCCTGACCTTCCCAGGCTCCACCAGCAAAATGTCCAAGAATATCCCGACCTGGCGTTAGCAGCCCTAATCTAATCATATGGCTACTTTCCCAGTGAAACGCAGAGGGAACTTGCCATAGCTGTGGTATAATTTGCAACTATGTATCATTGTCCCTTATAGTTGGCAACTTAATGCTCATATAAATCCTATAGTGAGAATCTGGTAGTATAAGAAAGTAATTTAGAGTGTTAATTAGATTATAAATGATATTATGTGCCAGAGGTTTCCCCCACTTCCTAATATCAGTACTAATTCTTTTAGCCACTTTGCTAAGATTGGGAACTAAAAAGAGATTTTTGCAGCTGTGACTGTTTTATTTTGCAGCTGTCTTAAGTATAAGCGTTTTTCACTGCAAAAAAATGTATCAAGGTCTTTTGGGTGTGTGAAAAGAAAAATGTTTTGGAGCAATCCATGATGCTTCTGTTAATGGACAGATATGGAGCATCGAAGTGCTGTTCTTAATATTGTTTGCTAAACAACATTTTCATTTGCAAAATCACCATGTAATTTAATTTTCAAAAACTTTGAATTATGAGTCAGTATCTCAGTTGTGCCGAAGGTATTGTACTAATGTTTCGCATGCTGCTTGCCAGTTTGGATCCAAAACCTTGTCACAAAATATTGTTTTAATCATTTAAGTCATTTTTATTTATACACTTGGAAAATAGAAGAACACATGTAGCCTGAACTGGTGCCTGCTGCAGTTAACAAGAAAAACCTCCTTCACCAGATCATTTCTTTTCCAAATTCCAGAGGCTTTTGGAGTAAGTTAAACACACCCATGTGCACACATGCAAACACACAAACCCAAAGAAAAAATTAATTTCTAACTGGTCCTTTTATTGCGTATCACTGCTTTTGCACAAATATTGGTGAGTTCTGGTGGTCAAACTAGGGCTTAAATCCTAAATTTTGCTTCTCCTTGTGTTTTGCCCATGTCCTTTATGAGGGCAAGCCTCTAGAGTGGATTTCATTTCTCCTGCACAAGGTGCACCTGTTCACACAACACCAGTGTCTAATTGAGCAGGAAAGCACCTAGTACCAGAGGAGGGAGTCTGCAACAGTTGAGTACAGTTTAAAGAGGAGGCAGGCTTAGGATCCAGAACACCTGGGATTCTTCAGATGCATGCTTGCCACCAGAAGAGTTGCTAGATCAAGGATCACATTGGGAGGCCATAAGAAAATGAGGTCTGGGTCAGAACAGAGAATTGAGGCTGGACTAAATTTCCTGCTGATGGAAGAGTTCGAGCAGTTTCTACCAATTCCCTCTTCTTGCTGCAGATCCCCAATTTGCCTCTCATGCTGTTGCTGAAGGTCCCCCATGCCCTACAAGCAGCATTTTGGGGAGACAGTGGGCTCCAAAGGGGTAGGATGGGCAAGAACATTTGGTTGCCTTGTGTGAGTGGAAAATCTGGATCTAACCCATTAGAGGTACTTACTCAAGTTGCTTTTTTGCAGTTATCCTATCCCTCTTCTTTTTCATGAGTATTTCTAATAATACTAAATAAGGAGCATTTCTTTGAAGCAAAGAACATGCAGCAAGCTTATTCAGAAGCTGATTAGGAGAACAAGCATGTTAGAAGCTTATTGCTTCCTTGAAACTGTCAGTAATGGCGGAAGGCAGCTTGCTTACCACTATCAATCTTTCTCTGTAGCGTGCCAGCTGCAAGGGAGTTCTCTATATTCAAGGTTCACACAGGGCAACAGAGGCCCAACAGGTCCAAACAGTGCACTGCATGAACAGGCAGAATGCACCAAGGTTCAGTATCCCCTGAAATGCCCGGGGTGCCTTTGCAGATGTGTTGGATGTTTTTCAGCAAAGTCAGTGTGTTCCCTGATGATAGAAAACCACCGCCCCAAAACTGGATGCTCAAATTATGGCTACATCGGCAGCAGAAGATTTCTAGAGCTATCAACTAAGAAAAGCACACTTTAGATTTGTAGCATGAGGTCGCAATTGGACTCACAGCAACCAAGTCACTGTTTTTATTTTACATATAAGAATCCAGATGCTAACTTGCCAAAAGCCATCTAGTATGTCCATAGAAGAGGCATCTATCTTTTTTTTTTTGGAACACTTTCTCATTTTTTTTTTGGCAGTAGCAGAATTTTTTGATATTTTCAGAAAGCAAGCCTTAATTAATCCAAAAAGTATATAGAGCACTGCCTAAGACATCTCTCCTGCATCATGGCAAGTAATTTATAGCCTAGCCTAATCTTGTATTATTAATAGCTATTTTTAGATTGCTTCACCCACATCACATTTAATCAGCCATTCTGTTGCTCATTTCCCCAGTGCTATATCATCCTTTAACAGTCTCCAGACTGCTTTAGACTGAACAACTTTGAATAATTTTGCACTGTCCATATGTTTTTCCCCAGCAGTTACTGAGTTTATTAAATGACTAGGGTCCCAAAATCAACTTTTGCTGACTCTGAATATTGGCCAGTTTAACCTATTTTCTTGCACTGCTTTTAGGCATGTGCTGATATATGAAAGGAAATCACTTAAGACTATTTTGCTTTGCACATGGGGGAAGGGGGATATTCCATGTTTTTTTTGAAAAACCCAATAATACCAATCGAAGATGTCAATTAAGCCAGAGCTCAATAAATTTCAGTGCCAGAATCTATCTTGAATTCAAAGCTGATACTCAAAATATATGAAAAAAAGAATAATAAGAGTCTGTGTCAGAGCATGTGCAGAGTGTATTTTCTTCATCATTGAATAAGTAAACTCACCCCTGATATCTAGGGCTGAGGGTAGTGAGGCTTTCAAACCCTATTTGAAATTAACTACTGGATGATCTAATCCTTACTAAAAATTCCCGTAGCCATGTGTGGTTTGATTTTCCTTCTCAAAACATGGGAGCATTATTCCTATAGTACATGACCACTTTTATCCACGTCTAATGTTTTGTTCATTTTGCTTACCTGTCATGGAATTCAAGTTTACTTGCTTCCAGGATCTAGAGTGCTGTTTTGTTGTTGTTGTTTAAATTGCTGCTGCATTAGTTAGCTTCTTATGGAATACCAGAGTGGTCTTTTTTTACCATTTGGCAAAACCTGGCTTGCATAGCTTAATGTACTCTAAAATGTATTTTATGGGTAATTCAGATTTGAGGGCGACTATTCAGGTCTAATCAACAAAGTAATGTCAGAGATGCAGGTAACCACACTAATAGCCTTTTTTGTGAAGACAATCAGAAGTGAAGAATTCACTGAGCTTTTTATTATATCCGACTGACTGCTCCTTAAGTACTTCTTTCACACCTGGGTGGTCTGAAAGGCCTATAGTGACACTTTGGCAGGATTCCACTAATTGATTTTTGGAGGAAAAATCCCAACAACATTATTGTTGCTGATTGTATTGACTGTCTTCAGCTAATAGTGCCTCAAATTCCTTCCTGACTTGGGTTATTATACACTTATGATTAACTTGCCAAAAGAATATGCTTTCTTCAAGTTTTGTTCATTTGAACTCTTATACTGTTTTTAAAGGAGACTAACACGGCTAACTCCTCTGGATCTTTCCCCACCATAGTATCTTTCTAAAATACTACCCTTTTGCCTGGCTAGAATGTTTTCTTTAGGGCTCTTCTTTGTGTTGATCTGGAGGCTGAGTTTTTCCTATCCTAAATACTGAGCCACGTCTCTAAAACAGAGATTTTCACTTATAAAAAGCTCTCAATAAATGCCCATATTCCAACCAGCATGTCACAAGCAGGAGTGAATCTGTGCATGTCAAAAAGAGCCTGTGAGAGCATGTAGACAAGAGCATGTACACACACATTTAGAAAGTCACTTGAGGAGGTGGTGATTTGGAATGGAGAAATAGTAAGTTCCCATACCCATGTCAGGTGCACTTAGCCCAGTGCTGCCTACACTACTTGATGGTGGCTCTTATGCAAAGAAAGGTCTTTTTCAAATTGAGCTTCATGAGATCTCTTAACTGCCGGTGATCGAACCTTGTATCTTCTCCTTGCAAAGCATATGCTATGAATCTGTTCTTATCCCCTCAGAAATGGCTGTTGGAGCAATGTCCTATGTCTAAGGCTGTAAGTACAGCACTGCTGTATCAGACCATATAGCCCAGCATCCTATTTCCCAGACAGGCTAATCAGATGCCCTGGAGGGCATATGGCAGGCACACAGAGGCTAAAGCTTCCTCTTGCGCTGCCCCTAAGCTGCTGGCCTTCAAACATGGAAGTTTTACTGGACCATCATGGCTAATAGCCACCGATGAAGATATCTGCCATGAATTCATCAAAAACCCCTTTAAAGATAATCTGTATGTAACATCTTGTTAGTGCTGAGATTCTATACAAGAGAAATTCATGGTTTTCCTCAGTTACAAAACAACTAAGGAAATTGAAGCTAAACTGGGTTCTCTTCCAAGTGTACTTATCTGATACACATTTACAAATTGTCTTTTTCAGGCATGGACTTCAAAAAACATAGATACCAAAAATTATAATATGTGTCTGTCACTACTCTGGGAATGAAATTTGTTCTTATGAGTGTGAAAATGAAATTTGGGAGATATGTGAACAATTTCTGGTGTAATCTCTAAATCCAAAGGCAAGGTGGGTGGGCTTCAGTAGTCCACTTGCTCCTCCCAAGGAACAGAGGTAGGATAAATATATGCAAAATAGAACATGCAAATATACTTAATTGGCATACTTTAGATTGCAGAATTTGACTTTTCTTGATGTATACTTTGCTGAGAAAACACATTAAAAAGTCTCTACCACACAGCCTTGTATATTGCTTAATGTTTTTATAATGTTTTTATTGTTTTAAGCTGCTGTTAAACCACCCTGAGCTCGTCTGACGGGGAGGGTGGTCTAAAAATGCGATTAAATAAACAAACAAACAAACAAACAAACAAACAAATGAAACATATTGCTGAGATCAATTAATTGGTTTCAGGGCAGAAACAGAACACATTTCTTAAAGAATTATTTCTTAAGCTTGTCCTTAAGACCATACTCAGAAATAAATGACATGCTTAGGATCTAACTTTGCATTTGCAGTCTGTTAGGGTCTGCAGCCCTTATCCTAGAGTATGTTACAATTTTATGAGTAGGTGAGTGAATAGCTGCTCTGGGTATATACTCTACCAACTGATCTTGTAGACAACAAATTGCAGAATGTTGTAATAGTTCATTAGAAAAAAAACTCTGAAGTATCATTTTTATTATGACCAACTAAAATGTCACAAAGTAGTGGGAAATTATCAGAACTCTACTTGAGGCTTGCTCTCAAGATAAAGAAATGGGGGAGGGGAAGGGGAAGAAAAAGATATAGGTGGCCAAGATAATGGAACATGTGGCTGCAGTTTACAATATCCCTTGCAGGCATCTGTCTACAGAGGGACTGCCTCCCTCAAACAGTAAAATTGCAGCAGAGTATAGATTGTTTTTTTTGATATTGTTGGTCCTAACAAAAGGCATTACGCAACTTTTGTTTTTGGAATTTTTCTGCGGACCAACACTGTTACTTATAATGTAACTGCAATTGATCCCATCCATCCACCCTTAAGGGGTGGGTAATGCATCCTCGCCTCACTTTATCATCATAACAACCCTGTAAGATAAACAGGGTCACATCCCCTTTCCAACACAACATTCAGAACTCATTTGAGAGCAATTATATAAGCATCTATATCTTTTATGTAGAAATTAGTCAGCCATGGCATTTCTCTGGGGGTGCACCTTTCAAAAGAACAGATACATATCGGAAAAGCAGTAGTCTGTGTGAACAGCACATGGTTCATTGGAAATGAGTATAAATGATGGCTTTAAACAGATTAGTCTTCAAAGTAGTCAGCATTTTCAGAAAGCTTATTTCAATGATCTATGCTTAAAACATTGCGTAGAAAAATCAAGTGTGTACAATTTGAATATCATGAAAAGATTTTGATTAAAGTAATAGAAGCCCTTCTTCATTTAAATTGGTGACTTCTGGAGAAGGCACCTTGATTCCTGTTTTCATGGACCTCACAATTCTAGTGGGTAAATACATTCAACTTTCTTTGAACATTTGAAGGATTCTCCTCTGTTTTTAACAATCCAGAACATTTTAGACTGAAAGCAAGTCCCATTGATTTCAAGAGCGCTTCCAACTCAAATGTAGGCTCAGAAGGGGAACTACTGTCATAATCAATTGTAATATTAACAATCAATGTATGGTTCTATTATTCAAAGAGTAAGTAAATCACAGAGATATATCAGGAACAAGTCTCATCCCATTCAACTATGTTTGTAATGGCTTTGAATTAACTCATGACTGTTAAGTTGGGAATGAATCATTCTATCTTGTCAATTTGCAATCCGCATCGAGATACCACAGACCTGTTGTTAACCTTGCATTTCATGGCATTTGACCCCATTGTTTGCAAAAGAAAAATAAAATTTCTGAAACTCATGTATGCATATGTCAACTGAGGACAATACTTTGTGTTTGATAAATGAGGTTCCAGTCCACAAACACTTATGCCACTAGAATGTTGTGGGTCTTTAAAGATACTAAAAGAAGCTTTATCATCATTACTTATTTGTCATTGAATTTCAAGATTACTTTCGGCAGGTTATCAGTGTCTGGAAAAACCAGTTTTGTGTCTGGGCTAAATGGGAACATAAAAGCTTACAGCTGACCATGCCTTTACTTCAGCATCATTTTCATACCAGTGTTGGCAAGCACTGGGCAGACTCCAAGGAAATGCTATAGAACTGGGCTAGATCCAGATGGTAGGGGTTTTTCTTAAGAATATTGAAGGTAGGAGGAAGTTGAAAGAAGGACAGTTGCCCATGGGTGTGTAATCTATTTTTCCTCTGGTGTAGACAAAAATTTGTTGTGTTGGCCCATTAAAAAAACCAAAGTTAACAGTAAGGCAATCTTTTTTTATTAGGACAGGCTAAAATATCACAAAGAAATAAACAAGCTTTCAAGGTCCTCAGCATTCTTCTCCGGGGTTGTTGTTAAACAAAATAGAGGTGGGGAAGGAAATAGATACTGGTAGCCATAATGGAGCAGATGCCTGCAATTTGCAATATCCCTCGCAGAACGGTCTCTTGAAATCTTGCAGGTTTCAGCTGTGCTCTCCAATCCTGAACATTTGGAAGTGAAGCCCATTCATTTTAATTTCAATATGGGACTGCTGATAAACATGCTTAGAAGCTAAATGCTCCTCCCCTTGAAGGAGGAACTTTTCTTTTATAATTAAAAATTATACATTCGACCTTCTTTATCTATTTGGACTATTTGACCCTGCCATTTTTACATCCCCACAAAGGAAAATAAGTGTTGGGTGTCACCTTTTAAATTGCCTCCAAGGTATTTGTTTAGCTTAGGAGCTACAAATGAAGACCAAACACTTTTCAAGAGGGGTTTTATTATTATTATTATTCCCATGCTCTTAATTTTGAAAAAAAATCACAAAAACATAACTTATAAAACAATATATATACTGCATCCTCCACAACAGCATTATTGAAACATCCAGCGTAACGGTTACCACAGGTGGGAATACACTGGGAAAGAAGTACCTTGTGCATTTTATATTATGTTTCTTTGTCATCTACAGGTAATAAGTATTGACAGAAAGAAGCAACAAATATGCCTGCGAGTAAAACTTCATATGCGTTTTGTATGCGTATTAGTATTTAAAGATCATATTTATCATTTCCATTTTTATTTGCCAACAAAAAACAACTCATTTAAGTATTATCTACACTTACATCATAACACCTTTAAGATTTCTTATTTGGGTTCCTTGGGTTTATTTTTTGTTCAGAGCTGTAAAAACAAGTCATTTTTCAAAGATTTCCCCCATCTTTGAGGTCACTCTAACTCCTTGATTTTAGGACAGTCCTTTTTGTGTGTGTGTCTTACTTTTTGTCCCTAGATTATCTAGGGGAATTCTTTTTAAATTAAAAAAACAAACTCCACACACCTTTAAATAAAGATGAATGATAATTTGATTATCAGGGTAAGATTTGGACAAGGGTGTGTGTTTCAGCTAAGATCCTTTTTTTAAAAAAGGGAGGGGTATTAGAGGGCTACTGCAGTCTTGGGAGGGACCAAAAAAAAAAAAGAGAGAGGTAGGAACCTTTTCAGCTGCTTAGTGCTCGGAATGCTGCTTGGATCTTCACTGCTTTCAGCGAAACGAAAAAACCCCTTCAGAATCATGCACGGGAAAACAACGTGGTCTTCGACGGCCAAGCACAAGGAAAGGCAACGCTATCAATGGAACCTTGTGGAAGTGGTTGACCCTCGGCGTGACGCATTTGCTTGCAGTTTCATTCGGAACAGCCGAAGCCTCCCCCCAGCCCCCCCTCCCCGGTCTCCTGAAGTGGCCTGGTTTCTCCCCCCACCACCACCACAAAGAGCCCCACCCAGTAACCCATAGCTCACCCCAGCCGCCCCTCTCGCCCCCCCCCCCGTCGCTCCCCACCGTTACCGTATTTCCTCGTATAAAGTGGACGCTTATAGAAGAAAGTCCTGTGCAAGTTCAAGTAAACACACATACAAAACCCGCATCATCCAGAGGAGAAAAAGACATTGCAACTCATCCACGTGTTCAGGTCCGAGCCGGGCGCCTCCTTCTCCCGCCGCCGCCGCCGGTTGCCGGTCCGCGCCTGCCTGCGACCGTCCTCCTCCGGAGCGCCTCCCCGCCGCCGCGGCCCCTCGGGCCCGTCAACTGTTATACTGGCAGGCGTTGAGGGTGGAGCCGGGGCTCTGGAGGCCGCCGTAGCCGAAGTTCGAGTGCTGCTTGGACTTGAGCCGCAGGCTGGCCAAGCTGGAGTTGCAGGTGTCCCGGTAGACGCTGTAGGGGGAGGCGGGCGGGCCGTAGGGGCAGGCGGGCGACGACATGGCCGAGTTGAGCGAGGAGCCGCTCAGGTTGTTGAGGCCGGAGCTGGGCACGCCCGGCACGGCCGAGGGGCCCATGGAGGAGGGCATGCTCATGGAGGGCAGCGTGCTGGGCGCCGAGAACATGGACTGGGC
Source organism: Eublepharis macularius (assembly GCF_028583425.1). Taxonomy (NCBI): domain Eukaryota; kingdom Metazoa; phylum Chordata; class Lepidosauria; order Squamata; family Eublepharidae; genus Eublepharis; species Eublepharis macularius. Next base: position 74,200,326 of record NC_072793.1, read on the forward strand.
CGACGAGAGCGGGCTCATGGAGTTGAAGAAGGTGAAGCCCTTGGAGGAGAGCGGCGCCGGCGCCAGGCTCTTGGCGTGCCAGTAGTTGGACGGGTAGCCGGCGTACACCTCCTCGTAGGGCTGCATCAGGCCGCTGAACTGTGGCACGTAGCCGTTCTTGCACAGGTCCATCTGCTGGTTGCGCTCCCGCTTCCGCCACTTGGCACGCCGGTTCTTGAACCACACCTGCAGGGCGGGGAGACAAAGCATGCCCGGGGCTTAGACTGCAGCTCTCCGCCCGGCCCTCCTCGGCCCGCTGGCTTGCGGGAAGCTTGCCTCCAGGGGCGAGGGCTACCGACCCCCAGGAGGGGCCTGCAGATCTCCCGGTATGAGTTGATCTCCGAGGATCCGCTCCCCGGGAGAAAAGGGCTGCACTGGAGGGTACACTCTAAACCCCGCCGAGGTTCCTCGCTTCTCCCTAACCCTGTCGAGGTTCACCAGGAGAACGGCCTCCTCCTAATCCTCGCCATGCTAATAGGCTCCGGCGCCTAAGGGGAAGGCGCTTTGCACGTGCTCAGAATCCAACTTCTTCCGGAGACAGCCCCCTTTTCCCCCACCCCGGCGGCAGGCACGTTTTTCTTCCTGTTCCCCAGAGAAAGGCTACTTGTCTCTCTAGTCCTACGGTTCTGGTTAAGGGAAGAAGTCTCTCCGCACGCTCAAAATAGTCTTCACACGGTTTAGTCTCCGCTCTAGCGCTGCAAAGAGTCTCTGGGATTCACCAGTTCATCCTAAACAGTGTTATGTCCTTTTAAGTCCCCGATAGGCTTGGAAGAGTGTAACTGCATAGGATTGTTGCACTGTCAGTGACCTCTGACTCAGACTGTGCTTACATCTCAAATGTCCCAGACTCTAACGCTGCCCCCCCCACTTCAAGCCTCACCTTGCTAAATAGAGGTGTTGTGTTATTGTGCTACAGGCCACCCACTTCTGCATCCAGTGCTCATGTATATGACTAACAAGACTTGATACAGCAACAAAGCAGCCTCTAAAGGTGAGGCAGCTCTTTGCTGGAGGTTAGCATGCCTGTTCTCTGCCCTTCCCCACTGCCAATGACTCCCACCCCCATTGCCAACTCCTGTACATAACAGAAGACTTTGGGAGTCTGCAACAACACACAATACTTAAATATGGATACTAGAAACTGATAGGCCAAGGAAGCCACCAGCATTTTCCCCAAGGGAATTTGCACTCAAAGAGGGTCAATATAAATAAAAATAGAACAAACATATATAGAGTTAGGCACACCTAAATTTAATGAAATCAATAAACTGAGCTAATTATAGACTTTTAATGTGGGGATCTAGAATATAGACTACTCCTTCATGCACTACAATACCCAAGTAAAAATGGCTTTGCTAATAAGCAAAAAGAGTCCAGTAGCACCTTTAAGACTAACCAACTTTATTGTAGCATAAGCTTAAAGATGCTACTGGACTCTTTTTGATTTTGCTACTACAGACTAATACGGCTAACTCCTCTGCATCTAATAAGCAAATGCAACCATAATTGTGCAAGATCAAGATGTAAGACTGGCCTGGCTGCTGATCTGATTGCATTAAATAGAAAGAGATCTGATCAAGTTGCCATTCTTTCACTTGATGCTGAAAAAGCATTTGACAAAATATACTGGATTTTTTTTTACATTAGTTAAATTTGTCCGGCCTCATGAATTTTTAAATGGATTAGTATTCTGTATTCATCCCCTAAATCTAGGGTACTGACCAATGATATTTTTTCTGTACCATTTCCTCTTGATATGGCAAGATTGTCCTCTTTCTCCTCTCATTTTTGTTTTATGTTTGGAACCTCTGGCATATGCAGTTAGACGAAGTAGTAATATACATGGCTTTATACATAATTCTTTAGAATTTAAAATTATATGCAGATGATCTTTTATTATTTATTTCAGAACCTCAGTCTTCCACCACCCCCTTAATGAATTTGATCAATAATTTTGGTGATCTGTCTGGTTACTCAATTAATTGGGCAAAACCAGAATTGATGCCACTGGGAGACAATGTATCACACAGAGTAATTACTGAGAGACATTTTTGATGGTGGCCAGATGCTATTAATTACCTTGGAATATTGATTCCAAGGAATATTAAGGACATAATCCAATTTTGTTGGATTTTTAATAAGCTGATCTCAGATATATCCTTGGATTTGGGTAGATGGGCAACACTAAACCTGTCATCACTGGGTAAAGTAAACACACTCAAAATGAATATTATACCTTATACCTTGAATTATATATGTTATGCATGCAATCCCTTTTTATATACCTTATAGATATATTCAAAAAATTAATATTTGTTTTGGAAATTTATGTGGGGCTCAACACCATCCAAGATTACTTTAAAGAGGATGCAACTTTCGCTTAATAAATGAGGATTTGGTCTTCCTGACCTCAGTACTTATGATCAGGAATATTTGTTAGTGTGTACAAATTATTAGAATCCCTTATGTTAAAATGAATGTTCCTCCAACAATTTCTGCAGCTAGAGAACTAAGGCATATAATATCATAACACTATCAATTTGACCCATTCTCGCATGCTAAATCAACATTATGGTCCAATTCAGATTTTAAAATTGGGAAGAAATCTTCCTTATGGAAGGCTTGAACAGATAAGAAAATTTTGTACTTTGGATCAGTTGATAGGTAATGTTGATGAGTTCTTGTCATTCTTTCAACTGAGGTCTAAATATGATTTGCCAACCTCTGCTTAATGGTAATATTTACAACTGCAGCATTTGATGGTGTCCAAATATGGTCCAGCTGCGTTGAGTGCTTCAGAATCTCTGCCCCTTTTGGAGATTTATTGAATCAGTACAGAAAGTGAAATCTACAATATTTGTATATAAATATTTGAGGTCAGTTAATAAATATGATACACGGAGCCTTAGGGATGAATGGAATAATGATCTGGAACATCCAATTTTGCTAAAGCGATGGGATAAGGCTTTATATTCCTGTTGCTACCATGGGCCTTAAGTTGCAACTTACTCAGCAAAAAATTATGATTAGGATATATTTGACACCACAGCATCTCTTTACTAAAGGTTTAAGCACAGTGTCTAACTGTTGGCAGTATAATTCACAAGATGCATCTCTTAACAACAACATTTGATTTATATACCTCCCTTCAGGAAAACTTAACACCACTCAGAGCGGTTTACAAAGTATGCTATTCCAAAGCATATGCTTTGGTCATGTTTAGTCATTAATTCAGCCCTTTTGAGAGGAAATTATTAGTCATATTCATTTTGTGATAGAAACTTCATGTATTTTTGAGGATGTTTATGCAGTTAACTACATGCCTGTTTCTTGGGAATCTAACTGTGTCTTTACAGTTGCTAAAAGACTTATACTTCAACATTGGAAAGACAAAAAGCCACCTCCTATAAATTGCTGGATTGAAGACCTTATCAACATATCACATATAGGAGGCAACTATGCATGGACTTATTTGTAGATATTTGGAAATCTTTTATAGATACCTATGTATAGATTTGCCAGTAGTGTTTTTGTAGCCAGCACTGTTTTCTTTCTTTCTTCCCCCACCCCTCTCCTGTTTTCTTTTTAATTTTTTAAAATGTTTTTGCAGTAATTTAAAAATAATTTTAAAAAAAGATTTAAGACTGATACAAACTTCAGCTAAGCACCTGATTGGTCCTTTGATTTTTACTGCTGGGGGACCCGCCATAGCAATGTTGCACTGCAATTGAGACATTCTGGTAGCTTTGGATATAGATTGGAATGAAAAGCCTTTTGGAGGGGGAAGGGGTCCAGTTTGGTACATCAAGCAGAGTTTATGCACCTGTGGCGGTGATGCATCATCAAGCTTGGCACCAATCATTGAGCAGAGAAGATATGGCAAATGTTACAACTAAAGATTTGACTGATTAATCTACCCTTTACACTGAGGAAAACTTGAAGCTGAAGGAAAATCAAAAAGAGTCCAGTAGCACCTTTAAGACTAACCAATTTTGTTATAGCATAAGCTTTCGAGAATCAAGTTCTCTTCATCAGATGCCTGATCAGGCATCTGATGAAGAGAACTTGATTCTCGAAAGCTTATGCTATAATAAAATTGGTTAGTCTTAAAGGTGCTACTGGACTCTTTTTGATTTTGCTACTACAGACTAACACGGCTAACTCCTCAGGATCTATTGAAGCTGAAGGGGAACTCTGTTCCTCCTCTTACAAGGAAATGGAAATGGGCTCTGTGGGGGACCCCCCCACCTTACTTTGCATTATGGGCTCCGTTTTAGAGCCACCTATTTTCACTACTAGGTCATTTGTATTTCTTCTAGAGGCCATCTGGTTGCACTAGAACTCTTCTCAGATGATAACATCAGCCCTTCCTTAGAGAGCGATGTTTTCACAACCGGGTCCTGCCATTCCCCTATTAATGCCCACAGAAACTTCTCCTTAAAGATGTGGCCTCTTTATTTCGAGTGCCCTTTTTATTTCTTATAACAGAACTTGGAAACTTTACTTCAGGAATTTTCCTGTCAGGGCCCCTCCATTCTCCCTCTGTTTTCATTTAAAGGCCCTGGAGAAAGTTGCCCTCCAAAGAACTGGCCTTACTTGTGGCTCATAAATAAACACAACAAGTATCAGCCCACTCCCAAGCATGAGGTCTCTCTAGCTACATACACACACAGAGATCTGCCAAGAGACCTGTTTCTGTAAGCTCAACAGAGTAAGCTTGTCATATTTTGTAAACCTTTTCCATCTTGCCCTCCTGGTCCTGAGCAGTCTCTTCCCCCAGATTGCTAGGTGGACCTGGCGTCCCTCCTCCTGTAGATGATCCCTGAATTTCAGTTAATCTGCACTCTACCCTTTTATGTTTAAGTAAGCCTTCTTGTCCTGATTCGGGTTTGATGTGGTGGCTGGTTGGCTTTCCCCAATAGGAATGCTGCATAAGGGAAGTCTCCTTACTGATTGTAAAAAGGAGGGATGGATTAGTAGTGTGTTTAAGGTGCATGCGCACACGCAAGCAACCTACATCTGCCTTTTGAATCCAGGCAGCCTCTGCCTTACTCAGTTATCAGAATTTACAGCTTTGCTGCGGGAGAGGGGAAAAAAGGGGGCAGCTCTCAGGGTTTAATGTTAACAAGAGGAGAACCCCTGATGGAGGATTTTTAGAAAAGGGCACCTCTAGGAAACCTTTTCAATTCCCTTCCATTAAAACCCAGGGCTCTGAAAACATGGAAAGCCACCTAACTCATAACTTGGAGGCAGAGGGATAGGTTTTCAAGGAGTCTGCGTAATCCAATGGGCGGCGTCAGTGTGAGCCACGTGATTGCCACTTCAGGTTAAAAAAAATCCCCCTGGGAGGGGGCCCCTGGCCTTCTTCATTGCCTTGATTATCTGTGGAGTTGTCCCCTGTGTAGGAGCTGGCTGAATCACCGATAGATAGGGGACATCGAGGCAACTCAATCGAATTTCGGAGGGTGATCCATGATATTTTACAGCAGATTCTCTGCTGTCCAAAAGGGGATAATTGTGTGTGGAGTTCGTGTTCATGGGGCATCTGCTTTTCAGGAGACTTAAGGGCAGCAAGCCCTAGTAATAAACAAGGGGAGCACCAGGGTGAATTTCGAGGGGGGAGAATTTGGGCAGGCAAAGAATTCCTACGAGAATGTAAAAAAGGAAACGAAGAAAGGCAACATGCTCAAAACCTGTAATTCACTTCTCAGAAGGTGCTTCCAGACAGGAATTTCCTGAAAACGAGGGTAATAGCTTTTAATGATGGCTTTTAGACATTTAAAGGAAGGTCCTCCTAGCAAATTATGGCAGGATTGGCAAAACTGAATTTTTAATGCAGCATCACAAAATGTCTATGAGATGCTGAGGGGCAGGGAAGAATGGAAGGCTGGGGAAAATCCTAGGGGACTTGGGGAATTCTTCCAGCAATGCTCAATTTATGTCGGATCTTTAGTTGGACCTCAACAACATTTGCATGGAAGTCTGCCTAATCCCACGGGAAGACAATGGAAATAAACTCAGCTCTTTCATTTGGACTCCAGTCTTTCATCTAAATATTATTAGCACTTTAAAGACTAACACAACATATTCAAGTTTTAAGGTTCCCTTTTCAGGAATCACTTCATCAGATGCTTGCTGATGAAGTGAATTCAGACTCAGGAAAGTTTATGCTGGAATAAAGTTTGTTAGTCTTCTAAGAGCCACTGAATTTATGTTTTATTTTGCTGGAACTGACTATCACAGCTATCCTCGTGGAATTAAATGTTATTAGGTTTGAGATCTTAGTCTATCTGCTTGTTCTGGTCAATGCCCAACCAAATTTTGGAGGATGATTTGGAAAAGGTGATTTTTTTAAAAAAAATACTGTGCCACTAGATATAATGAGACAGTGTTTAGAGCTCCATGTACCTGCATGCTTACTTGGGAGTACCCATTGAATAAGCATGAGATCAAGCTGTAAATCTTATTCTTTGACATCAGTTGGGCTTAAAATGCTTGGTTGGCTTGGGACCAAAAGGAGGTTAAATGCTACATTATATATATATATATATATATATATATATATATATATATATATATATATATATATAAAGACATGTAGCTGGATACTATCCACGTTGAATCAGACGAAAGTCCCAGTAATTTAAGTGAGAATTACTCCCAAATAAATATGCATAGTATTGTAGCTTAATGTCTTTTCCACACCCAAGTTACCCAGTTTTTTTCTAATAAACTCGCTGCCTTTGGTCACAGCCAGGAAAAGCGAATTGGGTCTTTTCCTCCCCCGTGTTTGAAAAACGCATCGAGTCACTCACATTCCCCCAGTTTCAGCAGCCCGATCCCCAAGCCTATGAAGGATACAATCCTAAACTGCCCATTCCTTTATAGATAGAACAAAATCGACATAAATTCTTTGGAAGATCCCACTTTGGGAGAGAGTGAGCCAAGTGGATAGTTTAGAAGGCTATACACCGATACATGAACCCCACTGAATTTAGCGGGGCTTTCTTCCGAGTAACTGAACATAGGGTATGTATGGCTAGGCAGCGGGTTAAAACCCAAACACTCTGCTGCCGTGCTTGGTGCACCTGGCGGTAGGATGGATTCAGTAAAAATTATGAACATCCCGAGATACATTTTTTTATTCCTTTGTTAGTGGGTTTCAGAATCCCTGAACACCTGACTGCCTCTTTGGAGGAACCTTTAAGAGGTTTTTGAGAGGCCCTAAATCAGAACTATTCGATTGAATGGCCTTTTTTTGACACTGACTTCAGTTGGCTAAAATGCATCGTAGTAACCGCGCTCACCGGTGGGATTAAACACAGTCCCACCTCCAGGGCCAGAAGGAGTCACTCCTCCTTCCAAAAGCCCAATGCAAGGAAAAGGCTCAGAGGGTGGGGGGGCACGGAAAACCCTCAAAAAAGCCCCCCAAAATAAAAAAAAATCCAAGGTAGAAGAAACAAGCAAACAGCATGATAATAAAACGCTCATCTTCCGTCCACGGCAGGTTGTTTGTTGCCATTTTGGACCACTGTGAAAACATACAAACAAACACACCAACAGAAGCAACCTCTACAGTTGCAGGCGAGAGACGCCGCCAACTGCAGCTGCGCCGGGACGCGTTTGCCAGCAGACCGCTGCCCTGCCCGAACTGCGTTTATCGAGTGCCATTTTGCGGGCAGTCCGGCTGCGATCCTCTAGGGACAGGGGCTGGGAAGTTCAGGTCCCTTGTCTTGCAAGCAAGTCTCTCTCCGCATCAGCGTGCTTCTGGTGGAAACGGGGATAGCGCCTCACATCCACACCCAAATCCCCTGGCTGATCCTGGATAACTGGCCTTGCAAACAAGTTGCCTGAATCCCAGCCCTGCGGCCCTAAGGAAATTAAATCACCCCCGACGTCAGTTGGGTAAGTAATCGGGAGCCCATCAGTTACTAGAGAAGTTTAGGATCACATCGCTAGCGCTAAAGCAGGCTACGCATTTCTATAACAGACGACCAGAAATAAACTTGATCGACGCAAGTATTTACGTGTAATTTGTGGACGTCCTCTCCCCTTAAGAACTATACATATTTTACAGAGAGACACGTGCACACAATAGTAGCGCATTCTGAGCACAAACTTATCAAGTGGAAACATGTTTTCTGGAACCTGCTTCTATGCAATGGGCACGATCCGGCAAAGTTTTGTATCTGCTTAACTTGTTCAACGGAAATCGACCTGCTTTGGAAGGGCTGGATCTTGCCCTTACATTTAGGTTCACGAGGCAGCGGTTACTATCTTGTGTAACTGCGAAGTTTTCGTGGATTTGAAAGAATATTTCTCTATGGTATGAACTACAATATCGATCTTCTATTCATCATTATCCTTAAATATATGCGCAACATAATGAAGCCACGTTGAGAGGGGGGCTTGGTTCCTTCTCTTTACCCAAAGATCGGCGATCTTTACCGAGGGTAGTGAGAAGTGGTACGCTAACAGTGAAATCCTAAGAAGAGTTACTCCAGTCTAAGCCCATTGATTTCACTGTTAGTTCAGTTTACCATTTCAGTTCTCCTTTGATTATTTCATCCGCAATGATGGCCTTTTATTACAGCGCGAGATTACTGAAATTGAGTTTGTTTGCAAACTTGGAACAATGGGTCTCCCCAGGGTTGAACTGGGATTTTTCTCGCATTACAGATGCTAATTTTTGCCCTTCTCACCCGTACCCTATCAAGCTAATTACAGCATATATTATAGCTGACACTCTAATTCCTGACACTCTAATTTGCAATGCTCCTCCCACCTTCTGCCTGGATTATAAAAACTCCTTCCTTTCCGCACTCTTCCAAGGGAGCTTTGACTCTATAAAGCTCATACTTTGGCAAATCTAGTTGGTGCTATTGGATCCGCATCTTGCTCTTCGACCAACAGGGCTACCCTCCTGAAATTATCATTCAACCATAGAATCCTCCTCCTCCACTAACCGACTAATCTGACTAAGAGTGGAAAAGCAGAAATCTCTGAAAACGTTCTTTATGGCCCGCTATGCCCTCATCTGTCACAAAACTTCCGAGGAACCCGCCCTCAAGCCCCCCACTATTCCAGAATTGAATAGGAACCTCATGCATTCCCAGGCTTTCCAGATTTGATGGTAAAATTAAACTGCTTTTTTTTTAAAAAAAAGATCCCTCCTTGGCCCCATGAAAAAGAGCGCATTCATAAAGCGTATTTACCCGGATGCCTGCGGTCCCTTTCTCCCCCAACAATCGCCCGAAGAGAAAATAGATTTCCTGCTTGGTATTAAATGGCTGCATTTAATTAATCCAGGAGAGAACAGTAAATCCTGGAGGATGGCTTTTCTGGCCAAGGTCCGTGTTTTTTCCCCAGGCCACAGGAAAGGACACCGGCTGGCGACCCAATTGGAGTTTTTCTCTACAGCGATTAGATTTGTGTGTGTGTGTGTGTGTGTGTGTGTGTTTGAATGTATTGGGGAGGGTGAATTTGGAGAAGGGGCCCCTCCTCTTCTCTTCTCTTAGCCGATCGCCAGGGAAGGTCTCTCCCCACATTCCTTAGGGTGATCCCTTGTAGCTTCCGAAAACTGCCCACGCCAGGAGGAGAATGCCCTTGCCCTTCGCCCAGCTGGGCTTCGGAAAAAGCATAAATTCATCCCAAACACATTTCTATGGAATTTACTACCTTTCCCGGGATATTGTACCCGATGGATCCGACGCAGCTGCACCTCGATCCCATAGGAGCTCGGGTTAAGTTAACACACTTAGCAGCCCAATGCCTGACCACATTTGTTCCGAAGTACCCCTTCTTCCAGTGGGGCTTTTCCTCACAATTAAGTACCACTGTTTTCCAAGCAGCCTAGCTATGTTTACTCGAGAGCAAATCCCACTGGATTTCTAAGTCTACACTGGGATGCAGAAACAGGCTGCAGGCATATTCATCACACTTCCTTGGAAGTGAACCCCACTGCACTTCCAGGCACTTTTACTTCCGAGTAGACGTGCACGGTCTCCAGCAGTTATTTATTTATTTATTTATTTATTTATTTATGGACCTCATCGATGTTATTGGAATGTAGGCTCGGCTGAGCCTCGCTGGACCGCCTGAAGTGCTGCCTGCAAGCCGCACCAGGCAAAGTCGGCCTCATAGATGGTTTCAAGGTAGCCCTGTCGGTCCGCGGTAGAACAGCAAGATTCGGGTCCAGGTAGCACTTTAAAAACCAACAAAAGGTCCCCGGGGTATAAGCTTCGGCGAGTTAAAGCCCCCTTGGCCACTTTCTGGCTCAGGGATCTCCATTTCTTCTTGTGTCTGAAGAAGGGAGTTATGACTCTCGGAAAGCTTACACCCTGGAGAATCTGTTCAGTCTCTAAGGTGCTACTGGACTAATAGATGGTTACTGTGTTTCCCCCATCGCTGGACATAGACCAGCCACTGCCTTCTTTGCTGCCTTCCACATCGAGACCTTGTTCGGCCGGCACAGGGCACACTGGAGTTGTTTGTTCTAATTACAGACAGCATCCATTGATGACACGCGGCTCCCTGTAGATCTTCTGAGCATATTTTAAAACCAGTGAAATTGACGAGAGATGGTTCAAGACGACGAGAGCCATTCAAACAAGGCACCTTGCGCCTCCCACCCACCCAGATTTCCTTCCTTTCGTTTCCTTTCTCTCCCACAGCAGACGCTTTTAAAACGTATTCACCCTCCCTCTTTCCTCCCTGCCTTTAAAAACCTACAGGTTTTTAAAAGAAAAAGAAAAGATTACTGTTGCGGTCCTAAATACACTTACTGGGAACAGGGCTGAGATCTTCCGCGCCCGTGCTTGGGAGTCAGCTCCATTAAACACAATGGGACTTACTTCCGAGTAAACATATTTCCGCTCAGGGCTAGGAGCGCGTCTGGTCAAAAGGCAGCGTGTTGCCCAGGGGAGTTTGCAACTGACTAGACTTTTACTGGCGGGTTTCTCGTCGCAGCCAGACAACCCGAGGAAGTGGCTGGATTAACAAGGGGCTCCTTGGAGACGCGAGCGGCGGAGAGGGGCTCACCCTGACTCGGGGCTCCGTGAGGTTGGTCCACACGGCGATCTCCTCCCTCATGCTCATGTCCGGGTAGCGGTTCCTCTGGAAAGTGGCCTCCAGCTCCTGCAGCTGCTGGCTGGTAAAATGAGTCCTTTGGCGTCTCTGTTTTTTCTTCTTGGCAGGGTCGTCCGCGTTCCCATCGTCACTTTTCTGCACGCCGCTGCGCTCCTTTTCTGGAAAACAAAGAGTCGCGTATATCCAGACAAAAAGTAATATTTCCAAAAACAACCAAACATTGGAGAAAAGTCCAAACGCCCCCCTTGCTTCCCCCTCCCCGGAGCAAAAGCCAGCGCAGCAGGACCCGATCCAAGCGAACGCCGTTCAAGTTGCTGCTCGCCGCCTTCGAGGCCCTTAGGTGTGCCCAGAGCTCTTGAGCTGCCACCAGTGACTGGCTCAGCGAATCCTTCAGAAACACAGCCCTGGTCGCTGAGTTTTCCATTACAGAAACAAGAGCCAACCAACCCCAGAGCTCGCTATTCTGAGCAGAGGCTCCAAAGTTGCAAAAGTGAGGGGGGGGGAATATATTTTTAGGTCATACAGGGGTGCTTTTTAAAAAAAATGACAAGTCGACTAGTTCCGGTACTTTGTTTAAAACCACTCTGAAAATAAAGAGAAATTCCCTGCTAGAATGGTTGTTGCTGACTTTGGACAGCCTAAGAAGGTTAAACAACAAATATCGTGGGAGGTGGGAGTGGGATACTGCCGGGGAATACTGGATCCTTGTGTTGTGTGCGTGTGTGTGTGAACATTTACAAAAAAGCGAGGCTTCTAATAAAACTGGAATAAGAAGCACGGTTTATTCTTCTAAATTGAGGGTCATCGGACTGTTACTCGTTTCTATAAGGTGAAATTTAGAGTCTTTTAAAAGTTTTTTTAAAAAAAACTTGGTCTTAATCTTTGCAACGAATATATAGGTAGGATTCCAGCGGCTTTCAGTTTTCAAAGTACAAGATTTGTGTATTTTATATACCATAAAAATAATGTCTACTTTTGTGCTTATGCACTATTTGCCATGGCTTGTATAGACATGCCCATTTTATACCGAGATCGTGGCTTCAGTGTGAAACCTTCTGAAGTCAAAGAAGGAAAACGGCGGGGCAAAATGCCGCGGGCTTTAGGGAACTCGAAACCCCGTTGATTTCAGTGGGAAAGAAAGAAATGCTTCCCTCTCAGTGCAATCCTGAGCACGCTTTCCTGGGAGTAAGCCCCATTGAACAGACTCGAGCAGGATTCTGAGGAAATCTGCTCGGGCTCGTTGCTTTCTGAGTCACTTAAATCAGCCGGGTTGGCTTCCGAATAAACAGGCATAAGATCGGGCTGCGTCCTGTTTAGCTGTGACCCCCGCCCCCCCCCCTCCATCGATGTGAAATGCAGTTTTAAGGATACCGGTATCTAGTTCATTATATAAAATGCATTCATATAGGATTGCGAGGTGACGTGAACAAAAACAAAAATCGTCTTCCGGATCAAAATTAGGGGAGGGGAAGGGCGCGGGGGTGGTGGTGGTCAGCGGCTGTTTCCAGAAACATAAGCCAAAAGACATATTTACATTATCGGCGAATTTCATTTCAGCGAAGTCGCCAGGATGGCAATGCAGAAATGAGCGATTTCGACCAGATTACGTCCCACGGTTCTGCCCCTCCCTTTTACTCAAAACTCTGTGGGACTTGCTCTTAAATCAGTGTGTATAGGATTGCACCCGAAATGTATTGCTTTGATGTCGATCGTTTTCAATCCAAGCACTTCGGCTTCACTGGGTTGCGCAGGTAGATATTAAACAGGGGTAATCCCGTTGAACTCATTCAGTGGTCCATTAATCTGCAAGCGACCCATTCATGACTGCAGAGCCACCCCTGTTTTATAGGATCAGTTCTTTCATTCAGATTCTAAATTAACATGAGGAGAACAATGTTTAAATAAAGCTGGAAAGGACATTAATCTCTGAATACTCTAGTGTGAACCCACGTTTGAATAGCTACGTTAGAATTATGTATACTGACCGAGGACTGCAGCAACCTAATACTTCCAAAACGTCTTTATTTTGCATAGCCCTAGTAAAATAAATTGTACTGTTGCGGAATAGATTGTGAGGTAAAGGGGGATGGAACTGGTTTAGAATGCGAGATGGATTTTTAAAAAAATGTTACTAGCTGAAGCCTTTCTTAGATGAAATTTATTTATGACCCTCATCTTCCACGCATAAATTATATATAGAAATAGGGCCGGTGAGGAAACATGTAAGTGAAACGATGGACGTAAACGTGAAAACACGGGGCACAAGCAGGCCCAGTCTTTTGAGCCCCATAGATTTCCCTGGCAGAAATGTCCAGCAGTGCTTCGTTTCCCTACTGAAAGCAGCGGGCTTTCCAAGCGCTCCACTGGGAGCCATGTAAAAACTCAGAAATCCCGTAAGTCGTTCTGTGCGGAGAGAAGGCCTCTCGCACACCGAACCGGCGGGCCACATTCTCATCGGGCTGCATGCGAAGGAGATCGGGTTACTTTGGGACTGGAGCCGACACTCCGCTCCCCAGCACCAGCAAGCAGAAGGAAGCCCGCGTTCGCTGGGACTTTCTCCCAAGTAAAGGGACTTTCTTGGACCGAAGCTCTGCTCTCGTTGAAACCTTTTAGGTATCGGGTTGCACTTTCCGCACGAGGGAGACGGTTCCCGTTTCCAGCTCCGAAGGCTCGGTTTTTAACTCGGTCCCCTTTCAGGCTTGCCAAGGGAATCCCTGCTCAATTATCTCGCCCGTTCCCCCCTGGAGCTGCTGCGCCCGCCCGCCCCAGCGCTTGGGAAGCCAGCGAGGCCAGCGGCAAGCAGGAACCGGAATCCCCGAAGGGGGAAACGGCCTGGCTGCGGCTCCGGCGCCCCGCTCCCCAGCCAGCGGTTGGCAAAGCAAACAAGGCCTGGGACTCGAGCCTCGCAAGCGCCGCCCGCCCGCCCCGCTCCCGGCTCTTCGGAAGTCGGAGCCCCGGCCGCAGCTTAGAGAGGCGGGGGTCGTTTTCGAGGGGGAAAGGGGGTTCAAAATGGGGGGGCAGACCTGGTGGTGGAGCCAAAGGGAGCCGGGACCTGGCACCTGCGGGGGTGACGGGCAAGGGCGGCCAAGAGCCCCTTCCCTGGCTGGGAAAACGGGGAGCGAAGGAACCGAGAGGAAGGGCGGGTGGGACCCGCGCCCGCGCCTGTGCTCAGTAGCCAAGCGGCCCTCCGCTGTCCCGGGGACTGCAGCCCGCGGCCTGTGATTTGTCCCGTGCCAGCCCGAGTGCCCCCCGCTCCACTTTCCAGTCCACGCGCGCCTTCGGCTGCATTGGCCTGCGCGCATTTTTCCGCTTGCAAGAAGTGAAAGGCACTTTGTGCCTCGGCGTGGTAACACCCGCCTGCTCGCCACTGCCAGTCCACTTGAGGATTTACCAGCTGCGGTTTAGGGGACAGCGATGCCCCAACATCTCCGGTTAGTCGAGGCCCGCCTGCTTGCCACCCGTTTTTGAAAAACCCCGATTGTTCTCAACCCCCTTCTTTCAGTTTGAAGTTTCCCCGCTGCCCAGGATAGGATTCCGGAAAAGCACACCCAGAATCAATAAGTGAGATAGCTCTAAGATACTAAATTCCAGAGCTGTTGTCCAAAAAGTTATTTCCTAAATTGTTGGGTATTTTACGTGTGTGCATGTGTATCCTGTTATTTCTACAAATGAAGCTTGTTTTAATTCATATTAAAATCGACAGTTTTCAGCATCTCTTCCAGCCCTATTCGAAGCACTTTTAATTTAGTCAAAAGTAAAGCAACTTTCTCCCAAGTAAGTGTGTATAAAATTGCAGCCTGGCAGCCTAATCCTAGGCATGTTTACTCTGAAGTAACCCCCGAGTGCAATAGGGCTTTTACTTTCAAGCAAGCGGGCTCAGGTTGGCAGCTTAAATCCCTTACTCTTTGTTTGCTGAATGTCCTCGGTAAAAAGGCTCTCTCCTTATCTATTATGAAAAGTGGGGCCATGCATTCTTGGTTGATTTCTCACACGTTTGTGGATATACCTACGATAAGGCTACCACGGTCTATGTAACTTTAAACCCACAATAGGGTTCTTTCCGGAGATATTAAGGATGCTGAAAGCATATTGAAATCAACAGGAGCTACAAAATGACTCCAACCACGTGCACTTCGAAGTTACAGTCCACTCTTTTGCACGTTTACTCATAGAGAAATATATTTTAGTCCCCTGGAATTTACCATCCAAGAGAGGGACATGGCTTGCGGCCCGTTTTGTTTCGCCTCGAAGAAAGCCTGTTTGGGACTGCAGCCACCCAATCCCACTGTGCTCTTTCCACGGCAGTCTCAAGCATCCCTACTCGGAAGCAAGAGCCACTGAGGCATACTGAATCGACTGCTAAACTACCTATACTTTTGCAATCGAGATGTGGATCACAGTGACTGACTTGAACTCTCTCAGGATCGCAGCCCTTTAGCTACAAGACCAATGTTTCGACTCAAGGGACACGGTAGAACATTGTTCTAGTGCGTTTTGTAACGCTGGGTTGTGCTGAACTCGAAGATAATTATTTTTCAGCACGGGAGACCTTTTACTGTATGGGGAAGTCTGCCAGGGCAGAAGCACTTTGGAAAGAGTAATTCGGATCCTCTTAAAGAAACGACGAACAAAGTAGCTTTGATAACAAAACCTATGCCCATTTACCTGGGATTAAAAATCATTTAGCTCGGTGGCACTTACTTGCGAGTAAACATACCAAGGCTCTGCACATGCTCTCTCTCCTCCCCCAATTATCCTCTTCTATAAAAGTCTAAAACGAAGACTTCTTGTATTAAAAACCAAGTTTTAGGTAACCCGCAGGCTCTGGAATACTCCACCGCTGATTTCTTTTCCTCGTCTGGAATTGACACCCCCTCCCCTTTTGACGGATGTTTCTCCCCATCTTTGACTGAAAGATCGTTTTGCATGTGTGCGCTATCCAGACTGGAAAATAAACGCAAGCGGGGCTGACATGATTTCAAAAATATTCGGTAAAACCGCAGCCCGACTGGAAGCTCTCAGAGACATTCCCAGCTACAAAAAGAACCAGGAAGCCAAGCTGCGAAGGCCAGGGGCGGGGTGGAAATGGGTACCACTGGCCGCCAGGTCCAGGGCAGAGGGGGAGGCTTGGGGATCCCTCCGTGCCCCTTTCCAGCGAGAGGGTCAAGGCCGGCGTCCAGCGGACTTCCTTTTCCAAACTCCGCTGCTGGAGCCTTTCCTTGGAAGGAAGGAAGGACCCCCGCCCAGTATAAACACCGCCAGCAGCAGCAACACCACCACCGGGAAGAAAGCGGAGGCTTACCTGGGACTTCGGTGTCGGACGACTCGCTGGCGGAGTTCTCGATCGCCTCTCTGGCTTCGGAAGATCTTTGCAAATGGTAGCTGGAAGCCACGTCGTGGGAAGCCTGGGGAGGTCTTAAGCCGTCCGGGAGCCTTTCCAAATTCATCCCACCTTTAAAGGAATCCATAGCAAGGAGAAGGCTCAGTCGGCGCCGCTCGGGAGGCAGGGGGTGCCGGGCTTAACGGCTCCTACTCCACAGAGATCGGGGCTCGCTTTGTTGCTCAGATCCACTCGGCTTGGGACCGGGCGGCGGCCGGCCGGCGGCTCGGCAAGAGGTCCGCTTTGCTCCGGACGCCCAGGCAGGAACGCGGCCCCGTAGAAAGACCCCGCCGCCCTGGACTAGCGCACCGGCGGCGGGCGGAGGCGGCGAGCTGGCGGGCGGCGGGCGGCGGGCGGGCGAGCCGAGTGACCTGCCCTCGCCCGGGCGCCTGCAAGTGGCAGCGGAGCTCCTCCCCCCGCAGGCTCCCGACCGCCCCGCTAAGGCAGCTGGGCCGCCCGCGGCGCTCCCAGCCTACCGGAGCTGCCTGCAGACTCCCCGCCTGGGCCAGCCGTCTCCGAGGCCCCCTGGCCGGCCTGGCGCATGTCGCGAGGCGGCTCGGAGCCCCGCAGGAGCCGCTCTCCCCAGTGGCTTTGGCTGCTGCCCCTCTCGCTTCGCTTTAAAGATCCGAGGCTGCAGCGAGGCTGCGAGACTCCCCGGAGGAGCGCCCAGCCAATCAGGTGGCTCCCCTCTCCTCTCCTCTCCCCATCCCTGTCTCCCTCCCTTCAGCCGGAGTCGGGGGGTCGCCGGCTCCGGCCGCGGCAAAGGGGACCTTCTGGCGTTGACATCAACGGGACTGGGTGGATCGCCCCTCCGGACTGGCCCTCGGCATTCTCCGGTGGAGGGGGGGGGTCCTTCCTCTCTCTTCTCCCCAGAAATGTTTCCGACACAGGCCAGATTCTTACGCCCCCCCCCCCCCCCGCATTTGCATGGCTTAATATTGCCTCTTATTTGGCGGCCAAGAGCGCATGCTCGAGATTGCTTCAGGCGGGTTCCTTATGGCTGCGATCCCGCGCACTTTAGCCGGGCCACTGAAGACTGTGGGGCTTAAGTCCGAGCAAACAGCCTAGGGGCCTTCCAGACCTTGGATAACTTCGCAGGACTCCGACAGATTTACTCCACCAGGCGAATGACAGGACTGAAAAGTAGACGAGCATAAATGCTTTCTCGGAAGTAACCCCACTTCCAATTAAATGTGACTAGGATTGCAGGCGAAGCAATCTAGCCTGGGACTGGGGGTCGTTTCTGTCAATTGATTAACACTGCTGGAGGGGCGTTATATTACATGTGGGGTGTCAGAACAATTGCAATCAAGAGGGTTGCTTCGACGTAATATATCGCAGATGCGGCTTTTAATTATTTTTAAGCATGCATCTACATGCATTTTTTAAAACAAAAATACAGTTCAAATCCAAACGTAAAACCCCAGTCGAGAAATCTAATAATAGTGACCCAGCTGGCTTCACTAGGATTGGAAGAAACAATAAATTAAATTTATACCATGGCTTGTAGTGTAAGATGTAATTATGATTTCCCTTCCCCCATTTTGGAGCAAGGAAACCAAGCACAACACTAAAAAGAAACAAACCCCCTCCGGATCTCCTGTCCTGGTTTTCTTATGGCGTGGAAACGCTGAGTATAGGAAAGTTCTCGCTTGGTTACACTCTACTAATGTATGTCAGGGAAGGGACTGGTCGGCCGGCGGCCTTCAGTTTAGAAGGAGGGGGAGACAGCAGGCAAGCGAGAGTTTCTTTCCCCTGGAAAAGGGCTCTTCGGCTTGGCCATTTCTGAAGCTTTGGGGCGGGTGACAGGAGGATCACCTAGAGCCAGCGCCTAAAGCAGAATTCAACCCAGTCTTTCTCCAAGCCCATCTGCAAAGATCGCCTGCCTTCCAGGAAGGGTTGGGGGGCTTAGGCGACTTGAAGAGGAGGCACTTGAATCCTGTTGATTCTTATGAGAAATCAGTACTTTGGGTATCCACTTATCCGGCTTAAATTGGCCCTGGCCCGTCTTGCTCCTGCAGTTCCAGTGCAAACCAGCGGCGGCAGCGTCCCTGGCTCTCCTCCGCACTAAAACACTCCCGGCAGGTAACCCAGCAGGTCTCTGGAATAAACGCCCGCGGAGCTGCAGCTGTCGAGAGCTTGCACACGTGACCCTACCTTAGCAGCGCCGGGGAGGCGCCTTCCAGAGCCCCCCCACCCCACCGCAGTGCCCCCGACAGCGCATTGTCCCCCCACCCCGGCCGTATTTGGACTGCAGCCCACAAGGACCCGAAGTTTCCTGGGCCCTTGCTCCTGGGGCTGAACCCCTGCCACTCGCTTGGTTGAAACCCCTCGCCCAGTCTCGGCCCGCGTTGGCCTAACACCGCTCAGTTTCCCTGGAGGTTAGCCGATCTGTGCCTGTTGCTCCGGCAACTCCCTAAGGAGCTGTTTACAGACCTGCTGTCCCCCCGACCTCCCAGCCCCCAGCAGGCCCGCCTCTGCCCTCAGCTGTGTTTGCGGAAGCCTCCTGGCCCTCTGCATCCCTTCAGAACGTCTCCTGCCGCCGGGCCTGGCCTTCCAAGCGGTCTCAGAGGTAGGACACCGCCTCCCTCTCAGTGGTAGGAAAAGCAACAAGGCCACTTTCAGATCCGCTTCCGACTAGTGTTCCAGTTGAAGTGCTTCTTCTCCCCAGGGCCTGTTCGGCCGATGGGTTGTGGTTTGCTCGCCACCTCACTATAATATCATAAAAATACTACATAACATTTCTGGGCGTTTCAGCAGATGGCAATAAACCAGCGGGTAACTCTCATAGAATTGAGAATTTATAGTCCCTTCACGTGACTATATAAATAAGCCCAAGAGCCTGGCGCAGGCACCTTCACCTTATTCAGATAAATTTGATCTCCCTCCCTCCCTTTTTGGGCGAACGGTATTGTGTCTCCACAATATCTGTTCAGGAGGAGAGCTTGCGCTTTCGTTCCCTGTCAGGCAGGCATTTAGGGCTAATAAATAAAGTGTTGATAATTTTATTTGGCATTAGAAAAAAAGATGGTTTGTGCGGAGTGGACATTACGACGTAAATGACTGCTTTGGAATTTAAGAAAGAAAGCCTCGAAATAAAAATAAACCAGAAGCTCAGCTTTCCCCAGGTCTTCAAGGACGAGTCCGAAGAAATCATGGGGTTCCTCCCCTCCCCACATCTGGAAAATCTGAAAATCTGATTCTCAACCAGGGAAGTACAGGAGCAGAGGCCGTGTCAATTTCACCAGCGCCCCAAAGGGGCAAAAGCAGAGCCAAGGAAGCCGCGCCATCGCGAGCGCCTTCAAGAGCCGGGCACAAAGAGTTTAAATAAACGAATAAAGCAGACACACCGTGAGACCTGAACCAAGGTGCGTTGCCTCTGGAGGGTGAGAGGTCTCGACTCGGCCAAGACCAGAGACCCAGTGCCTCTCCGCCCCTTTGCCACTTCTGGAAATGGGCTACGACCCGCCTGGTCCTGGGGGAGTTGCCGTCGAAGGAGAAGCGTTTACCGAAAAGAAGTCGCGAGTGCAGTTTTAGTGAAGAAAAGTACGAGGCCCTGCGGCCCTCCTTGGGCTGCTAGCGTCGGATTGCTTCTCACCAGTATCCTCCCAGTTGCCTCCCTCTTAAAGGCGACTGTGAAACCAAGGCTGCTGTTAGGAACAACTCGAGTGTGGGCTGCTTTCCCGAAAAAAGCCGACCCTCGATCCTATGGGGAGGGGTGTGTGAACGGACCCCCCTTACAAACCCGCCCCAGTCCTGCCCTAACCGCTGGCAAATAAGGGGCACCGAATGATTTCCAGAGGGCTGCGTGTCGAGAAGGGCATCTGGGCACTTCCGCTGCTTTCGACTAAGCCCCTAAACATGCAGCTTCGCCAGTGCCAACCCGACCCGGTAGCATGCTTCGCGGGTGGCCAAGGCCCACTCTGGCCGCCCTCCACAGACGCGGGCCAAGGAACTGCTGCAGGGCAGAGGCGTCAAAGTCCGCTCAGGGGCCAGCAACGCGGATAGGAAGCGGGTCCTCACCACAGCCCGAAGGAAAATCCCAGTTTCGCCGCCAATTCATTCCCGCCCGGGGGGGGGGTCACCGGGGCCCAGCCGTTCAAAGCCAGCCCCTGTGAGCGAGCCGGGTTGCGGCCTGGCTGGAAAACACCACTTAGGTTTCTCAGCCTTTGGCTCGGATTGCAAAACAAAGCAGAAGAGCCCTTGTTAAACGCGGCGATTTCGCCGCGGATCTGTTAAACAAACAGATTTGCCAGCTAGTCAGATTCTTTGCCATCATTATTACGGTTTCTGTTGACAGAGCAGACCTCTTCCTGGATGCCTTCAGAAACTCAGCTGGGAGTGTGTGTGTGTGGGGGGGGCGTTTAGTTTTGAAAATCTTCCCCTGTTCAGCCTCAAACTCGCGACCTCTGGACTGTGCAGTAGAGAGACAAAATATTTGCCTATGCTGATTTTAGAGACACGGAAACCAATTTGTCTTGAAGGAAAAGAAAGGGAATTATTCCTCTTGAAGCGGAGTTTTCCAAAAGACAAAACACCCCAATAAAGCCAGTTTCTGTTAGGCACTTTCCCAAAGTACACGATGCTTGGGCCTCTTGGGCTAATCCAGTCAAGCCCTCGTTCAGCATCCTGCTTGTGTGGAAAGGTGTGAAGAAAACCCCTGAAGATTCGGCCTCCACCACTGCTAACTTGTTCCCCGCTCCCCCAATACCCTTTTATTTAAAAAACTTGACCCTGAGATCCGGAACAGAAACAAGTCTAAACCACCAAAAATACCAAAGAGGGGTTTCATTTCAAAAACTAAAGGCTCCACAGAAGTTACCGGGCGTCACTCATTTTGGACTCCTCCAGGTTGGATAGCAAGAAGTATGCCCCGAATTGAGAACAATGCGCCTTGGCACCTTTGCGGGGCTTGCTGCGGGTGACCGTCCGGGGTTTTCGCTTCCCTCTGAACTTGCCAGTGGCCAAATCTCCCCCCCCCCGCGACCCCCCCCCGCGACCCCATTCACAGAGAGATGGATCTCTGGAAACACGCACCTTCTCTCCCACTTAAGTAGGCCCCAAGGCTCGAAATGGGCCATCCCTCCAGTTCCCCCAGGCGAAGCCCTATCAGGAAGCCTGCCGGGACTGCTGTGGCCCCCAGTGTTTGAGGCAGGCCCTGACATTGACCAGGTGAGACGTATGCAAGGAACCCGGCTTCTCCCTGCCAGCCAATGCTCCTCCCCGTCTCTTTTCAAGGCCTTTTTGAACAAGCAGACGTCTGAAGCCAAGGAAGAGCTTCTGGGATAAAGGATGGACGCGAGTCACGTCCACATTTTTGTTCACTAGAAACTCTTTCGGATTGGGCTGCTGAAGCGCCCCTTCTGTCTGAGCTTCCGCGGCCACCGCGGAAAAGTCCACTGCGACTCGGGGCCGGTCGGCCTCAGCGCGGGGAGGTCCCCTCCCTCCACCCGGTTGCGCAAGATCCAAAAGCACGAGGGGGGGGGGCAGGAGAGAGCTCTGGGCGTCCAGTGGCCTGCCAGCTTCCCCAGGTCGCCAGGCAGGCTCTGAACCGAGGAAGCCGGAACCGTTTCCTCTCGTCGGTGCTCATGCAATATGCTCCACACCCAAGCACATCTTGGAAGTAAGCGCCCTTGAAGCCCCTGCTTCCCAGTTCCAAGCCAATCAGGCACTCCTTCAATGAGAACATTTCAAGAGGAAGCCGCTTGGGCCTTCTTCTGACCTACTGAAAGGAATACAATTGTTGTCCCCACAAGCGAGGCCTGTTTTCTCAACTTCTGCTTCCCCGTAGTTGGTTATGCACTCTTAAATGCGCTCTTTTAACAATAGGTGCTAATGGGGTGCTAGGCGCTGCACGCGGTGGAGAAACGACTGGGCCACCAGCATTCACTTTAGAGGAAAGTTTTACTGGTTGCATATTAGGGCAGGAGGATGAATCGAGGCTCCTGACTTAATATTTTTAGGACTAATGTTATATTTAATAAGTATCCTCTGCCCAGGTATATTAAAAATGCAGTGTATTGACTGATTGACTACAATAGTGACGCTCAGGCTGCACAGAGGTGGCTATACCCAGAATAAAAAGTGGGGGTTTCTTTTGTTCTTGTCCAGCAGCTTATACAGGAGAAAACTTGCACGCTGATCTTTTAGTGTTATGAACTGCGCATTTTACTGAATTTTCAGAGCCCACTCATATATCCCCATCAAAATACCTGTATGAGCCATTGTGAAGAATAGCCTGGTGGTTCAAATATATCAAACATACGGTTAGTGCGTAGGCACAGGGCTGGTTCCACACGTGTGAGCTCACCAATCGTTGACTGTAGCACGTGTGAATAAATGCAAAGCGAGAACTTTCACAAATCTTGCTAGGAACTCAATAGAAGGTTTCAGTGGAGACTGTCCAACGGGGAATTCTCCATAAGAGATCCAGCGAGCAATACTAAGCGCTCTCCCCAGAGTCCTACTCAAAGGGGCTCCCTCCCAGGAAAGCGTTCTTCTGGTCGCTCATCAAGTGACTTCCGTTAGGCATGTGTGGCCTTCAGCCAGTTTTTTCCAGCTCACCGTGGATAGGTCTTCACTGAGCTGAACTCTACAAGACTGTTGTGAGCATCGTAATAGGTAGGAGGCATCCCGAGGACTTGGGGACAAGGCTACATATACGTTTATTACTGTTTTCTCCATGGAAGCTGCTGTACTTCGCATTACATATGAAGCAGCCGCTAATTTGGGCTGAAGGAAACATTTCTCCAAGAAAGCCTCCCACCACAGGCACTAGTCCATCTGAAGCTTCCAGCGGTCCTGGGTTTTCCCAGCCTTTTGCACTGAGCCCTACAGTGTCCTGAAAATCGGAACGAGGCTGTCTTTTCTTCTTAAGAGAATCGAGTGGCGTCCCTGAATTTGGCTCAGCCCGAAGTCCAGAACAAGAGCCGAAGGGGGTGGCGCAGGTTGGAGACTGGAGCAGACGCCAGGAACTACCTGTTCTGGATATGGCCATCTCCAGACCGGACCTCTGTCTCCAGTTGTGCTGAACATCACAGCAAAAGGGGAATACCCAAGCACTCGAAATCATTTACAAAGCAAATCCTGGCAATAATCATCCCCACGACCCCTTCCTATCTCCAGTGGAGGGCGTGGACCCTCGATCATTAACACGATCAAATAGGCCCCTGTGCACACGTTAGAGTGAACGGGGTATACTTGTTTGTAAGTAAAATAGTAGAGTCCAGTAGCACCTTAAAGACTAACCAACTTTATTGTAGCATAAGCTTTCGAGAACCTCAGCTCTCTTCCTCAGATGCATCTTTAAGGTGCTTCTGGACTCTTTACTATTTTGTCATTACAGACTTACACGGCTAACTCTTCTGGTTCTTGTTTGTAAGTAAGATCTACCAGTGCTTTCACTTTGAAAATAAAACTAGGGATCAGTTCTTAGACAAATATGGGGTTTAAATCGTGGTCTGGAATGTGACATAAGAATTGCTCAAGGCCAGTATAATGAAAATTCGTTGTTCCCGCTGCACCAGCGCTGTACTTGCATTCACTACAACTTATGTACAGGGCTTCCGACTGATTTTCAGTTACGTGTACTGGTCGCTAGTTCAGATCATAATGCTTTCGCCGGGCCTCTAAGAGAATCTTCTGGAGAAAGGAAAAGGGTTTGTCTCCCCCTTCTTACATCTGGAACGACGAGAGGCCCTTCCATGTCAGACTGTAGAACGTCTTCTGCCCTTGGCGAAAGTGCAGAGAGAGGCAGTGGGGGAGGGAGGCGCTGGATCTCGCTGTCATTAGCGGCAGCATTCTTACTGAAGTTGGGGGTCCAGGGTTATAATCTGATCCTAGTATATTAAGAATTAGAGGACGGCAGCCCCGATGCTTTCCTTCTCCTCCAAAATACCCAGTGCACTTCAGGGGGAAAGTTCACCTGCATGTTCCACGGGGACTTGGTTCCAAATGGTCTGGCCATGCCAATCCGTGTAAATCCAGAAGCTGTTGCTTAATTAGATTGTAAATTGGGGTGCGCTGAATTGTACAGGGCACAATTTAAAACACAGATATATAGCTAATACCCCACTCATGAGTAAATGTATGCAAATCCGGAGTAAATTCTATAGATTTTGATGGGGGAGGAACAGCTGGACAAGAGCGGGTCTTTTTGACTCTCCTCGCCCCCTCCCGGTCTCCTGTAGACGTTTAGAAAGGGGGCCAGTGACCCATGGTGGTCTTGGTGGGTGGCAGAAGAGTGTCTTTAACGGTGCTATGGCAAGGTGGGGGGAGGAGCGTTGGACTTGGGCAGAGACAGTGTGTCAGCAGAGGTGAGAAATGCTATCCCCGCCCTAAGCCCCTCTCCTACAGAAAAAAAAATTCGGGAAGGGGGAAGGGGATCACATGATACTCATGCCTACATCAATGGTACCAATCGCACAGCCACTTTATACATGTGATTCTTATTACCATCACAAACAAACAATTCCATACAATTATTAAAGATACAAGAATCTTGTCTTCGCATCAGGTCATCTTTGGAATCCCCCCCCCTTCTGCGTGGTGGGACTCCCCCTCGGTGTTCTCTGCTTTAACATCAACAGGCCTCAAAGGTTCTGGATGTCTTTGAGAGAAAGCTGCCGGTTAAAATGTAACAGACACAGGGCATCCACATTCTAACCCACAATTTAACTGGCCTTTTCACCCAGGATGGCATATGTGGTTCTTAATTTTATTGATGTCCTTCCCACGTTTTATCTCCACAACAACCATGCGAGGTTTGGCTGTGGGCGAGCGGCTGGTCCACGGCCACCCCTTGAGAGTCATGCCCGATGGCTAATTTGAGTCCTTGTCCGTCAAGCTAACCAACACACCACACTGGTTCTCTAGTCTGCTCTTAACTTTGATGGCTGGCCTGCAAAGAATCCCCGGGGACTTCGGACACAGGTCTCCAGAGAACAGATTACTATACTTTTTGAAGTTTCCTAATTTGAACTATCGTTCCAAGAATTCCTTGACAATGGAATAGATGTCCAATTAGAGATTAAAGAGAAAGAAAAATTCTAAAATTTAGGAAAGGTGTCACCCTCCTCCTTTGCCAGTGTCTCAAAGAGTTCTTCCCTTTCTGAGAGGCCTGCTTAGTTACTCTGCGCAATCACTACAAACAGATTAGCCGTTTCTGATAGAATTAGGACGATTTTTATACGTGAAGAGCCTACTTAGAGCTTCCAGAGGCGAAAGTCTGATCATTTAAAACCAGCACTGAAACCACATACAGTACCAGAGTTTGTCTTGTAGAATGTAAGCAATTTGGCCCGTTTTAAATGTGCCTACGTCCCCCAAGACACCTTGGGAACTGCAGTTTTGTTAAGCGGCTGGGAATCTGTTCTATTAACACCCATTAATTGCAGCAAATCACGCATTTTAAATCAGGTTTCATACGCTACCAGGGGAGCGATTCTAAGCGGTTCTACTCCTACTTTTTCTTGATACCTTATTTGGCGCTCTTGTAAGTTGCACTAAAATACTTGCTCGTCTCGAACTAACTCTTTAACGCACTCATACCAGAGACAACGGGAGAAGCCATAGCTCGTCTGCAGAAATCTCGGGTTCCGCTCCTGGCAACTCCAGCTAGCGCTGGATCAGGTAGCGCTGATGTGAAAGACCTTGATGGTCCTTTGGCTTGATTCACTAAGAGGCAGTTTCATACTTTCAAAGACGGTTATCTGGAATTCCATTATGCAATTTATTAACAAGGAAGGGTCATCAGGGACTAAACCAGATCCACGCGGGTTCGCATTTGCTAAGAAATCCTCCAGGTATCCACGTCTGGAAACCTCTCTCTCCACTGAAAGGAATCCGATGCTAAAGGAGCTTGTGAGAAACAAGTCCCGGGCTGTAATGTGAAAGAAGTCTCCTAAAATCCACTCCTTCACCAATTCCTAGACCTCAAACAAAAGCTGTAATCGTATGTGTAAGTCACGGTAAAGTGGGCAGTGGATTTTCCAGCGTAAAAACAACACCCTATACAGGGTCGTCTCCCCCCCACTCCCCCCCAGAGATGGGATGGGTGAGAGAGAAGGAGGGTCTAAGGAAGCGAATGGAATATGAATGGAATCCTAGACTTTGAATGAGAGCTCTGCGCAGTAGCTGGTGACGCGACAGTCGGAGGGTCCCAAGCTATGCTGCCTGGCTCGAGTTTTGTTCTGGCGCCGCCGATTAAAATGATCGGTGTCAGCATGTCATCTTTTCCAAATGTGGAGGGCCATCCGGAGACAGCAGCCTGGTGCCAGCGGGGCTCCCTCCCCCTCCTCTTGGATCTGTCGAGAGGTCCACAGCCCTTTCTAGTGCAGGGAAAGAGAGAGAGCGCCAGGGCTTTCAGTGAAGTCTCCCAGCGGAGGCTACGGGTTTGTGGCTTGGAGAAATTTTCCAAACTAAACAACAAAACAACCGCCGACACTTGGTTAGCAGCCTTTACAGAATGCACCCACACAGGCAGCCTGCAATTGTCACCATGACCAATCTCTACACTAGCCAAAGGGAACCAGCTTGCATAGCACAGTGGGGGATGGGGGGGGGAGAGCAAACTTCGGGGTGGAGAATCGCTGGTTCGAATCTTAGTAAGGGGGAGGGCCTTAAACGGATTCTTACTATATTTTAGTGCAACCCCCCCCAATATCTGTCATTTGGACATCATAATCCCAAGCAATAAGTCTGCAAAAATACTATTATATATAGCAGGATTTATATGATTTAAAATGTACATAGTTGCAAGTAAACACACTAATTACTATGGAATTTGCTTCCAGGTATGCATGCTTAGGTTACTATTTTTATTTTACTTATGGTCCGATCCGATGCACCTTTACTCAGAAGTTAATTCTACTGTATTAAACAGGGTTTACTCCCTGGTAACCACACATCCTTTACAGCCTTAAACATTTATCGGGAAGTAAACCCCATCTATTTCAATGGGATTTATTTCCAACTCAGTTTTGGTAGGATTATAGCCCTCATTTCATAATGTGCAAAATATATATATGTGTGTGTGTGTGTGCGTGTTATCCGAAGGGAAGTGAGCGTGGTTGTAGATGTTGTATGCTGTAAAACGTATTTTCACGTACCAGTGGGAATATCTCAACCGTTAGAGAGTGGGAATATCTCAGCTGTTAGAGGATAAATAGGATAGCGGATAAACAGGATTTCTCTGGCTACACGGACAATTTACAGTGAGTTCGGATAATAGGGGTTTTCAAATGCGATGCATAAACATAACATTAAGCCCAAGCATTCAAGTTTCACGGTTTTTTAAGGTGTGTTAGTCATGTAAAAATGTGCGTTAGCAGAAGATTAGCCGTAGAGGATTCTCCGTCTCGAGACGTGCTGATGTGGTTGGATTCCCATTTTACTCTTCAAAAAGCGTTCCGGGTTCGCCGCCGCAGAGTGGAAAGGGCTGGAGGCCTGCGCGCACTTAATCGTGCGCTAAGGAATCGCCGGTGGGGCCGCATCCGCAGCGATGCGCCGCACCCCCCCCTTTAAAGAACGCGTAAGTTTAGGGGGCGTGACGTCACAGAAGAGTTTCAATAAAGGCGCGCGAAGTCCCCGGCCGGAAGGGCGCCCTGCCCAGAAGGATCCCCCTCCGGGCCTCTGCAGGGCAGGAAGCGTTGGGTGGGGGCCGCCTGGCGCTCACCTTCCGCTTTCAGTGCCACAGAAAGGAATGGGCTGGCCGCCTCCTAAGGTTCCTTTGGAGGCGGGTTGTTTTTATTTTCGGAGCAAAATAGTGTGTGTGTGTGTGTGTGAAATTTTTAAAACTGATTTGGGGAGGTGGCGCAGGTTAAACTTTCAGGGGAAAGAGAAAACGAGATTTGAAAGGCGGAGCAGGAAACCCGAAGGCCCCTCCGCAGATCTGGGCATCCTTGTGGAAGGAGAGGAGGGAAAGGGCGGTGGGGGGGCTGGTTGGTCGGGGCAACCAGCCTGCCATTTTGCAAGCTACTGAACCAGGGCCAGAAATCGAGCCTGGGAGAAAAGGGAGCTGGGGGTTTGGGGCGGGAGAAGATGCTTCAGAGAAGGAACGGGTTATCTCTGTGCTTAAGACTGCAATCCCAGGTGCACGCAATGCGATTTTCCTCTGAGTAAACATGTTCCAGGTAACAAACGATATCGTGAAATATTTGGGCTGCTATCCTTGCCCCGATGGGTTTTATTTCTACTCATCATAGATGGGCTCGGGCTGCTAGTGCCTTAGCATTGCGCTCCGGAGACCTTCACCTGAAAGCAGATTCAAATCAGGCTCTTCACCGGCGCCTCTCAAGGGGTAAGAAAGAGGCAAAACACCCACACGGGTGACATACACGTTGGAGCTGATTCACCAAACAATCAGGCGGCGGCATTTGGGTTGGGTAACCGATTTAGCTCCAGTGAAACCGATTGAACATGCCCTTTAAACTGGATTGTGGGGCACAGCCTTTCGGAGGTCAAATGCCGCTGCGTTCTCCTTACCTTAAAGGCTGGGCTTTGTTTGAGTCCGGGGAATTCCAGTAAGGCCCTAATTGCTGGGAGTTGATTGGCCGTTTTGCTCCCTTCCCGCAACTGCTACAACAGAACACGAGTGCTGAGTCCCTCCGACACAAAAACAAAGAGGGGCCCTTGAATCAAGACTAACAAATCAACACTCATGAAGCAGCAGCAAATCCAAGAAAGCTGGCCCCAATAGATCTGTTGGTCCTTAAAGTGTCACCATACGAACTTTGTTTTTATGGAAGCCCCCCCCCCTTTTGAGAATTTCTGAATTTAATTCCACCTCAGGGACTTGGGGGACAGCATATCTTGAACCCCCCCCCCCATGGGATTAAATTCTCTCAAATTAAAATCATTCAGACTTTGTTTGTGAAGCCAGTGAAGAAAATCTGCACTGATTGAAAAGCTTCTTTCCTACAGAGACCTGAAAACAGCTATTTGTTATTTGTCTCGTTTATACTCTACCATTTTCTCTGCAACGCAAGGCTATTCCCAAACTTTATGAGGGAGGCTCAAAAATTATAATTGAACCCAAAGCCTGGGGGGCGAGGCAGTTTACCCCAGATACAGTAATGCCCCCTGTCTGCACAGTGAAAATGACACATCCCCCTTGCAAGTAACCAAACTCAGAAGTATCCCTGATTTTGCTTTTCTCATTCTGTCCTTCCCTTCCTAATATAAGATTTAAAAAATGGCCTGCTTGAAGAGATCAGGAAAGCTTCCACTCTCTCGGCCTTCCACAAACTAGTCAAAACTGAATTATTCGGGAGGGATTTTTTTTTACCCAGACAATAGAGCTGAGAAGGAAAGGTTCAGAGAGATACTTTGGTAAAGGGACAGGGACTGTAGACTATACTGGATACTGTCTGTTGATGCAGGTATGATCCTGCTGGGTACTTTCTAGGCCAGGTCAAGTTACTTATGTTTTGTTTCAGCATTGTTTCACACTCGTATTCCTGTTATTTGAATGTTATGCTTCTTTTCAAATTTCTGCTATCCCTAACCTATTGTGTTGTTTATTGACTGTTCCAGCTGTTGATCCCGTAAGACTTACATTGTGTAATCAGCCTTGGAGCTCAGTGAGAAAGACGGACTAGAAATAACATAAGGTGGAGAGTGCCCTCAAATCAGAACTGACTTATGGCAACCCCTGCTGGGGTTTTCATGGCAAAAGACTAACAGAGGTGGTTTGCCATTGCCTGCCTCTGTAACCCTGGTCTTCCTTGGAGGTCTCCCATCCAATTACCAACCAAGGCTGATCCTGCTTAGTTTCCCAGATCTAATGAGAGCAGGGTCACCTGGGCTATCCAGGTCAGGGCATAAATAAGGTAAAAATGATAAGAAGAAACACTTTACTTGCAGACTGCAAATGTCATTTTGTTTCATTAACTCGTCTGGAAGGTTGAAGTTTCTCTATCTAGCTTGCTTGTTCCTGGGACAAGAAGAAGGCGCTTGCTAGAGTTCTCTCATGTGGTCCCTGCCTACACGAATTCTTGTCTGTGGTTACCCCTACTTTGTACACCCACCACCGTAGAAGTAGAATGTTCAAGTTTCCAAAGTCGCCCCTGACCCAGGCGGGTAAACTTTTGGGGTCACCGATACTTATTTTTTTTTAAAAAATAATATTATTTATAGCCGGCCTTTCTCAAGGAGAGTCAAGGCAGATGACACAATGCAAGTCAATGCGATCAATAGCTGAGACATTTAACAAACAATACAATAGGGTGTGCAAATACAGATTCTGCAGAAATGCTTTGGTTCTCTGGTAACAAACACAGGAAGTCTGAAAAACAAAAACACCTTCCTGGATGCCCAGAAGCATTCCATTTAAAAGTCTGGCCATCCCAGTTTATGCAGTTTTACACGAAAGTAAGCCCAATTAAGTTCAATGGGACTTAGCTTTCAGGTAAGAAGAACGTGCATTCACAATGCCACCCTAACAGGAGTCTCCCCCCAGCCAAGAATTTTCCAAGGGCTTCCCATGTCTTCAATTCTGAATGGGAATTTATACACCCCTTTAAAACTTCTTTGGAGGCAGATCGCATTTGTTTCCTCAGAGCTGGTTTCCGAAGCAAGTGTGCTTCGGGTCAGAACCTGAAATCTCATTGAAAAGCCACCTGGACCGTACATCAGAAAGCACCATGTGGAACAAACACCCCCTCTCCCAACCTTGCCGGGTTTTGTGCTGGTTTATTAGCACTAACCAGACTCATGTTTCGCCGATAAATTATTGAAAATCGTTAAATACTAAGTGACACCATTTCCTCTCAGATTCTAAGGAGAAGCCTATTATAATGAACTAGTAATTAAAAAGCAGGCCCTACACATATCCAAGGCAGGGCTGGGAGGTGTCTCCTACGTTTACATACAGCAGTCTTACTTTTTTTCTTTGATGTTTAATCAGCCTGATGCCTTTTAACTGGTTTTCCCCAATCGTGACTTCAGTAGTGCGAAAGGCTCTGCTTGGATAAATGAACCTCAGAAGCAGAGGGCAGAAGGGAAGTGGACTGAGAGCAATCGACGGCTGATGTCATCGATCGAAGAATTCACACCAGTGCTTTAAAGAGGCGGATTTGAATAAGATTTTCACTGGACCGCGTGAAAGGCTAGACATCATCTCTTCATCTGGACAGGGCATTTTGTTCCGAGCTATGCTCGCTCTACTTCTAGACCAGAGAAAGGACTACAAGTTCAGCTAGTTAAACTTCGCAAGTCCCCTTGGTTCCAGCCCTATTGAAAACAGTCAGATTTTAAGGCTGCAAACCTATGCGCACACGTCTAGTGAGTAAATTTCATTCAGCTCAGAGGAATTTATTCTGTATAGGGTCGGACAGCGTAAGGGTCAGCCCTGATCGTTGTATTCCTTAAACATCAATCCTGTGGACATCTCTTTGGGAGTGCATCACTTTACATGTGGCACTTGAATCCGAGGAACCACGCAAAGAAAGGCTAGGACTGTATACGCTTCCAAAAAAGAAAGGTCTAAACATTCCATCCGCCGAAAGCACCAACCAAGAGACACGGCGGAGGTCTTTGTCAATTTCATATGGTTTGCTGGGAACTTGACTGAACCGAGGCCGAACTATCCATTGTTTTTACAGGCCGGAGTAAAGGGCGCAGGACCCAAGCCATAAAAAGAAGAGTCTGGAAGAAACACTCCTGATCCCTTATCATGCCATAAAGGCCCAACCAGTGGAACATTCCGCTGGGCCCCCGCCGTCCAGAACCAGCCCATTGTGTGTTGCTTGCCTAAGCAAAACCGCCCTTCGGTTCCCAAGGGAAATATGTAACTGTTTTATCAGAAGACAATGACGTGTTGCGTGGCAGGGAAGATGCACCCATTCTCCTCTGCCAGACAACAAAGAGGAGCAATAGTCATTTCTGTCTCGTGGGCTGTGATAAATTCCCTCTGAACATACATACATTGGTTTCCATGAGGGCAAAATATGCTTACCTTCAGGGTGCAGATTAGGAATACTACTCCAGCATTAAGAGGCAGAACAAAGTTCCAAACAGCCCAAGTGATTCTGGTGCTTTTAGAATCGACTCTTTTATACAGCGCCAAGAATGCGTGTGACCCTTTATGGAGTTATAAGCAAACAGACAAGCCCTGCCCCGGGAAGCTTGCATTCTAAATATTAACAAGGGAAAGTGCGGGGAGGGTAGATCTTCGAAGGCTCCAGCCCTCCACATATCTGTCTCAAGAAGTGAACTGTGACTCCCAAAGCTCATACCGAAATAAACGTTGCTAGTATTTATGGTGCCACTGGACTTTTGTTTTATTTTGCTAGGACAGACCAACACGGTGACCCTTTTGTCTACAGCCCCGTGCATACTTACATAGGAGTCACCTCCGCTGAACGCACTCGGACAGGGCTACATTTAGGAGAGCGGCCTTTATTTTAAACAGGGGCCCTTCTCATGTCAAAGTCCAGAATAATGTACTTCGGTATACAGGGGCTGCCGAGTGCAGACTGGGGGCACGATCCACTTTTAAGCTCCATTGATTTCTAATGGGAGAATTAGGCACCTGTCTACATCTCTGGTGGCCACAGGATTTAAACTGAAAGCAAGCTCCAGTCTCGTCCTGCTCTTTCATTTGTTCCCCTCCTGATTTATTCAGGAGTTCAACCTACTGTTTTATTCATTTTTCCATATAACAACCTATAAATCATTCGATGATTTGCGTCTCTGAAAAAAATCCATTTAAATATTGTATATTTAATTTGGATTGCATTCTTTTTGCATTCGCTTTGGTTTCTGCGTGTTTCATCTTGATCTTGAGTCATTCTGACCTGCGTTTTTCACAAAGGGCATACAGATTCTTCTCTTGTGACATGACAATATTTAGACTGAAACAGAGCCACTGAAAATCACCCTGAATCAAAAAATATGGATTAAGTAATTTGTAATAATTTCACATTATATAGAAAACTAAGTCTTTAAAATTGAAAAAAAAATGTAAAATCACAACACACAAGTTGTAGCTATACATAGTTAGCTACATACACAGTATGTACTAAGGATCCACACACAGAGCTTCTACTTATCCTAAACTGGGTCACACCCTTTAAAACCCGTTTACTTCAATGGATTTAGAAGGGTGTAACGTAGTTTAGGAATGCCACTGCCAGTCGGGCATTCACACAAATGTACAACTTGCAACTCAACCATATTCCATTGATCTGAAATGCAATTAATTCTTCTATGGATTGTGTACAGACTCTACATTGTGCCCAAAGATATTCAAGCAAGTCCACGCGCAAAATAAATAAATCCAAAACCCAAAGGCAAACCCAATTTTTTGCCCATGCGGAAAGAACACAAGCATTTCACAAGCGCCAGGTCATAAAGCGATGTGTCCAGCTGCTCCTCTGCGTTTTCTAGGGCCGCTGGCACACGGGGATCTTTACACTGGCTTAAAATAATGAACAGAGCAATCCTAGGCATGCCTACACAGACGTAAGCTCCAATATGTCCAATGGAGCTTCCTCCCAGGTAAGTGTGCACAGGATCGCCCCCAGAAGCTACCGGTTCCGGAGGTGTGGAGACTGAAGACACCACTTCAATGGCTATCGTTTCAGATGGCAAGTACTAGGTGCAAGTCCCTCCGGAGCAAGTGTGTGTGTGCGTGTGTGGTGGGGTTACGGCTTAAAGGGCCTCTGTCCGGTTGGGGCATTGGCGGGGGACCTGGCGGAGGAAGAGGCGTGCAAGTGCCGGGCCTGAAACTCACTCCAGCTTAATGGCGGTTCTGGAGGCTTCTCCGACCTCGCCCAGCAGGCGTCACCCCGAATCGCGCCTGACTACAGCCGCCCTCGGCCGAGAGCCGACCCTCTCAGCAGTGCAGCAGCCTCGCATTGTGTTTAGGGGTCCGGGCGCAAGACGCGGAAGGGGCCCGGGGAATGCCGCGTCCTGGGAAGCGGGGCTGGCTCTTTGCCGGAGGGACGCGGGCAGGGAAGGGGAGGCGGCTCCTTTCGCGGGCCCCAGAGTCCACTGTCGTGGCAGCAATCCAGGGCGAGGCAGATTTTATAGAGCATTTTATTTTACGTGGGACAATAAAACTGCTCCCCGAGCCGTTTGTCAAAAAGAAAGAAAGAAATCCCCGGCAGTGGAGGTGCCAAGGCAAAGCGCAGGGCAAGAGCAGGCCGAGCAAAAGGCGAGCCCCCCCCCAACAGGACTCTGTTCCCCTGGAGCCCGCCGATGGGCATTACTGGTGAATCCGTTTCACCCGCCAGTAAACCGCCCGAGTGAGTTCTCCTCATTTTTTGTATACTGGGAGAAAGAAACGCGCTCCAGAGCCCGTTTTGTGACGCGTAAAAGATCCCTGGTCAGTTTCCTGGACCTGGCGAGCATCTAACAGGCAGGTCCGACTCTGGGGCCACCAAAGGCCTCCTAGTCAGTTTCACAGCCAGGCACTGTAGCCGCCGCTGCCAGGTTAAGGGCGAGCAAACAGCGACCTGGGGGGCTAATGCAGATGGAGGGCAGAGATGGAGCCGGGCAGGCAGACGAGGGCGCTCAGCAGGCGAAGGCGGAAAGTTCCAGGGGCGCCTCGTCACATGCTCTCCTCCTCCCTCCTCCCCAAGACGAAGGAAATTTTTCCTCTTGACTGTGCACAAGGCCATCAACTAGAGAAAAGCTAATCTTCTCCTAGATCAAACCAGCCCAACCTTTACAGCCGAATTATCAACCTACTCGCAGATATTTGAGGCCCAGCTTCTCCCCCAGAGTATCTCCCCATTCAGTCCATAAAAGTGGGGCTGCGAATGGCCTCGGCGCTGGCCTCGCACTCCCCCTTGTCTTCAGGCAAACCCCCTCATTTTGCCCCATCATGGCGTCTTCCTTCCTTTTTCATCAGGGGAGGGAAGGAGAACTTGCTTGGGAGTTTGGTCTGCGAAACTGCCTTTGGGCGATCTGCTTTTTAAAGCCACATTCCAGCTCTAAGCCCCGCAAGTGGAGAAATTCAGCCTAGAAAACGCAGATTAACTAAGTAAATGGGCAAAGACCACCTACCTTCTCTTTCTCTCTCCCAGAAAGAACTATGCTAAATAATCCCATCCAGTATCTCTAGCTATCAAAGCCGCGCCGGGGCTCGTTCAGACACGGCAACTTCAGGCACAAGCCCATATCAAAACAAAACCATCCCACTTTCCCATGTGCTGGGGCGGGAGAGGGGGAAAAAAACCCCCCACGGAGAGCTTGACTGTAATAGGACGAGGCACGAGGAGCTCCCCGTGGATGCAAAGTCCTTAATATATTACTGTCCAGACAGATGATGGGACTTTAATAATAAAGCAGCGGCCCTGAACTAAAAGTTGGGAGAGTTAACAAAAACTTGGGCTAAAGAACGGAGAGCTTAATTTTTTCTGACAGATACAAATGACACCCCAAGGCTTTTTCGGAAGAGTAGCAACTGGCTGCCGGAACGATGATTATTTGTCTCTCCCCCACCCTCCCGGTTTTTGAAAGTGGAAAGAAG
The DNA here is from genome assembly GCF_028583425.1 of Eublepharis macularius. Classification (NCBI taxonomy): domain Eukaryota; kingdom Metazoa; phylum Chordata; class Lepidosauria; order Squamata; family Eublepharidae; genus Eublepharis; species Eublepharis macularius. Next base: position 74,236,310 of record NC_072793.1, read on the forward strand.
GCCGCCTCCCCCGCTCCTCTTCCAGAAAGTATCTGGAGTTTTCCGCTTGGCATCAGGACAACAGCCTGTTCCAGGCGCGCCTCTTTAACTGCAGGCCTTCGAGGCCGCCGAAGCACAATGGCTGATCTGCTCCCGCAGGCCTCTTCAACACCCTCCGTCTAAGGTACGCTCTCTTCCATCCTGATTCCCAGCACATTCATCAGGAAAAGACATGAGGTCATTGCAAAACACATTGTCTGCCAGGGAAACGCCGCAGAAAGAATGAGCGTTCCACTCAGTTAGATGGGACTTTCAATCTTGCTGCTCTGCTGCTTGACGCAGAATCAAAAACCTTTAGCAGTCTGGTTTGAAGGACTCAGAGTTTATATGAATATTTACTCCCAAGTAAAACCCACCCAATGCAGTGGACAGATATTGACTTACAGTGTGTACGGCAGGCAGGCCCTTAACTCAGGTGTAGTTGTACGGAGTCTACTGGGAATTCTTAAGAATAAGGGGCAATAGGTTACAGTCCCATTTCACTACAGAGTTTCCTGGGCAGGCGAAGGCCCTGGCAAAGAGAGGCAGAAGCGCCCGCGGTAGAGGCTCCCCTCCTGGGAACGTGCTTTTCAGACTAATTGATGGAGAAGGGGGCAGAGGAGCTTGTTAACCAGCCTCCTCATGTTACTCAGGGGCATCTCTTCATCTGAGCGAGGTGCCTTTTTTGTGGAATCAAAAAGATGCCTCTGATCCAGGGAAATCAAAGGCCCAAGCACCAGTCTCTCCGGTAAGCAAGAAACTTCCCAAAGCCGAAAAGAAGCTGCAACCGGAGCCATTCGAGATTATGTTTCCATTTGGGTTTTAACTCTACCCCTCCATGTCTTTTCCTCCCTCCTTCTGTCCTTGGTTCATTGGAGCAGCCTCTTAATTGCTGGCAGTATTTTGATGGGGGCGGGGAGAACACATTTCCCCTAAACAGGACATTTCCTGAAAGGCTGAAGTATTCTAATAATGCACAGTGCTTTTAATGTGCTCAGAGCAACTCTGAAGCTTGCTAAAGCCAGGATATTTCCTGTTTCGAACTACAAAATCAGACCAATAATTAACCTTTGTGGAAGATCAACTCTCTCCCCCCCCCCTCCCTTTCCTCAAACCGCATTAAAAAAAACCCCAAACTGATGAGAACAGCAAGGACCAATATTCATAACGATTTTTCTAAACATTACAAGACTGTCAGCTGTATTTCATAAACGTCGCTCCAACAAATTAAAGCAAAATCCAGACAGCTGGAACTTCAAGTCAACTGCAGGGAACTATTTGTATGTACGCATGTCTAGCAAGGAAACAGCCTGAAACCTAGGCCTTTGACTTTAGTTCTGCGTCCTTTGGGGGGGGGCTTTACTTTGGACAAACTTTTAGATGGAAGTTTTAACGACTTTGTCCCTCCCATTTGCTGATTGCCCGATTGAAACACGATTCAAAACGAAGTTGTGTCCTACACAACCGGGGTTGCTTAAAGCCCATAGAAGATAACTGGATGCAGGATGGCACCCCGGGAGTCCAACACACCTTTCAAGCGGCAGCTTAGTCCTAAACGCCTTAGTATACGCGCCCCCCCCCGCCCCATTTCACTCCCAAGTCAACGCGTGTCAGTAGTGGGGTGTTACCGCCCTGCAGCAACGAATGGTTGGGAGAGCAAACAGCCTCGCTCAGAAATTGCCGAGATAAGAGCCTGACGTCTTCTTTGCAGCGTCATTGTAAAGAAGGGCTCTATCTTAAGGCGAGTAGCCACTGGGAGTGAGGGGGAGTTAATCAGCGGCACCCGCAGGGCTAGAGATAGGCGGAGGAGAGCAAATAAAAAGGACGAGTTTCAATTAGTGCCTTCGGGAAGACGTCCAACAAAAGCCTCGGCAGATTTTACTAGAAAATTGCACACCTCATATTCAGCACCCCCCCTTCAAAACCTCCCCTCCCCCCCTCCAGCTCTTTCCAAATGTCTTTAGCAACAAACAGCACCGCCCCGCAGAAAACAACAAAAACTTACCCAAATCCACATAGGGAGGGAGACTCTTGGGCAAGGTCAGTTCCATAATACAATCTGTGTGAACAATAAAACAAACCGTAAACGAATATCCGCGGGCTTGGCCGACGAATAAAGCATGCCGTTTGGAGCAGATCAGGGAAAACGCACCCGGGCAGCAACAACTGCACTCGATATTTCTGCGGAAGAACCGAGTCCTTGTCCCAAACACACAGAACAGACCACCCCCTTCAATAAAGTTAAGCACGTGGAAAAGCGATTTTCATTACAATTAAGGGAAGCCCCCACCCCCTCCACCATTATTTGATTGGAAGAAAGTTCCTCCGCTGTCATCGAGACTACCAAGTGATAGGGTTAAGAATTCTACTTTCCAAAGACAATTGGAAAATGTCTTAAAAGCCACTCCAGTTCAGCTATGTCCGAGCAAAGAGCAGACAGCCCCTGTACGGTTAAACCCTGGACAGAAACCAGAGGGATACAAGGCACAGGGATGTTAACTGGGTAAGGGAGTCGATTCTAGGGATACTTCACTGAAGTAAGTAGGACATAACTTCCGAGTAAACAGGCACAGGATCTGGCTGCATGAGTATAATCGATAGCTCATGGTGGCTTTACTTCAGTCGAATGTGGCTCTCGCTCAAAGGTTGCATTTATTATTCGGAAAAGACTCAGCAACTTTGAAAGTGAATCTGCTCATCATGACTGAAAACATTTCCACCCAAGACTTAGCTCTTCAGAACTGGGGTGTGTGTGAGGAGGAGATCAGGAATTAAAAGAAAGAGAAGAAAAATGTGGCAATTTGAAATGAAACACTTAACATCTTCCATATAATGCCCATTCAATCACTGCCCATTATCCAAGCCGTAAGTGGTAGCCAGAAATAAAAAAGCTATTTGATCCTGATCTGTTTTCTCAGAAGTAAGTCTCCTTGAGCTCACTGAGACTTCCTAAGGTATGTTTAGGATTGACCCCTAGTTGTGTGAATGTATGTATAGACAGACACGTGAATTAACCTCACACTCCGCTCTCCATGACAGTGTCAGAAATTGTCACATGCAAAAATATCCTTTGGAAAGACCATATATTACTTTTAAATTATACAGGTGCACAGTTAAGATTTGCGTTAGAGGAACTTATACATACTGTTGCTGCCGTTTTGATCAGGCGGTCATAGTTCCAGCCAACTTATCAATAGCTGCTGATATTTTCCTTTTATTTCCAAGAAATAAATACTTCATCCACAATTCATATACGACAGATTTTTTAATCGAATTTTAAACAACTGCGGGAACTGGCACCACAGTTTGAACACTTGCTTTTAAACAGAATAATGGACAGAAATGGGACTTCCTGCCAAGTAAGAATATAGTTTACAAACAAACTTGCTTACATTGGAAATCCGTTCCATCAAAATAACGTCGTTTTCCTGTCAAGACATGCATGTTTAGGAGAGGGGTGTGTGGGGTAAACCTGCTTAAACCTAAATATCAGGTCTTAAACTGTAGGTGGATTGCAAATAAGACTAACAACAAGATCCTCCTCCTGGAAATTTGGAATTATACTGCCTGCATATAAGTAAGGATCTTACATAATTAATAAAATATTTTCCATTTCTCAGGTTTTAAGTGAGGATACTCTGATTATGTTATTTGTTAGGGCTTCCTATGTACTTTTTATTTAGTTAACTCCTTTTAATAACTGGTATAAATTTCGTTCTACTAAAAAAGCATCAGGTTTCTGGATTTCTCAGTTTTTTTTTTAAAATGTCCTAGACATTTGGCACATGATTTGAATCTGGCAGATAAAATCTGGTGAAAAGTAATTTTGGTCGTGATTGTCACATGACCTCTAAAAAAATCACATGTGAAATATTAAGTTAGTCTTTTCGACAGCTAGAGCGACTTGAATCCCCGGGATATATATATATATATTAATACTTGGAGATCAAGTAGCTGCAGTCATAAAAAGAAAATCGAATTCCATAAAAACATAACATTTATTAGCGGCGTTCCGACGTGTTCCTTGTCATGCTGATCCGTCGTGTGCAGGAGATGAAATCGTTCCTCGCAGCCTTGACACTAGACAGCCCCGGCAAGGGTCTCCCCTTAGCACGAATCTCTGGTTTGATTTCAAACTCGCAGTATGCAAAATGAAGTAACCCCTTTGGAATTATATTTTCGGGCATATTTGTCAGCTTTGACGAAGCGCAGGAGCCCTCGAGAATTTATACAAGGTATAAAGATGTCAAGGACTCGCAACTTCAAGGCTAAGCCCGGGCTGCAATCAGGGGAACCGCAGCACTGACAAGGAAAAAGCCCAGGCCGTCAGTGGGAGGACGGGGTGCCGCTGGGCTTCCCCGGGGATCCCCGACGCCCTGCCCGGGAGGACACGCTTGGCGAGCGGACGGGCGGCCCGAGAAGGCGGGGAGAGGCCAGGACGCAGTAGCCGGCCTCTGCGCCCCTGCAGAAAGAAACGTGGGAGCGCCGCAAGAGCGCCGGGTTTCTTCCCCCGGGAAGAGGCGGGAGCCAGGCATCCTGGGCGCTGGAGGGAGACGGCGGGACGGGACGGCCCAAAGTGCTGAGTAAGAGCCTGGCTCTCCTTCGGGCAGAAGCCCGGCAGTCCTCTCTGGAGTCTGCAACCCCCCCTCCCCCCGAGAAAAGCCGGGGGCACTTACCGGCGCGCCGGGCGGCTGCGGGAAGGGTCGGCTCAGCAGCGCTCCCTCGCCCGCGCGGGTCCCAGGAAGCCTCGGCCGGAGCCCGGCAGCGGCGGCGGCTCTCGAGAGGGGCGCTCGCCTCCCCCCCTTTGACGGCTCAGCCCAGGAGCGCCCCTGGCCCCGCCCGCTCTCGCCCTCGCCCGGCAGCAGCGGCGGCGGTGGGCCGGGGATGCGGGGAGATCCGCCGGGGGCCTCGCGGAGAAGCCAGCCCGGGGGTCACCTTTCGACCCAAGCCGCTCGCCGCTCTTCCAGGGACACGAGCGGCGCTCTCCCTTCCCGCGAGGGCTGCCCAGCGGCTGACGCTTGCGAGGGAGGCTCCCCCTGCCCTCTTAGCCGGCCGGCCGGCCGGCTCGCCCCCACTCGCGTCCGCAGCCTCGCCCGCTCGCCACCCCGCCCCCGGCCAGGAGCCTCGGCCGCGTCCTTTAAACCCCTCCCCAGCCAGGAGCAAAGCGCGGAGGCCCCCAGCGGGCCTGAGGGGGCTCGGGGTGCGCAACACACCGGCTGCTGGCCCGGCCTGCCCGCTCCGATCGCCTTCCCCCTCCTGCCACCACCCTCTGCCGGTTCCCGTCTCCGCTGCTCGTCGTGACCGATGCTTTAACGTCCCCCCGCTCCCCGGTTTGCGAGGGACTGATGTTTGCCGAGCCCCTCGCCCTGGCAGCGGATAACAAGGTCTTTGCCTGGGGATTTGCAGGAGGGGGATTCCCTGCTCTTGCTAGGCCTAATCCTCGCGTTTCTCAGGTTAGCAAGCCCTTTATTAAAGCACTAAATAACAGGATACAGGAACACACTGCTGGAGAGAGGCCTAATAGGCCTGTGTGAGCGTGGGTTTGCCAGTTTCCCCTTAAAGTAAGAGTGAGTAAACTACCCTTCTTTCCACCTTGGGGCTCATTTTGCTCCGGATTAGTAGGCAACATAATTGGTATGTGGAGCTGGTTAAATGCAACCCTTGCTCCAAATTCCCCTCCCCTCCCGGGGGGATTCTCGATGTCAAGGAGGAAGAGACAGCTAGAATTTGTTTCCTCTTTATTTTGAGGAGGCACCTCGATTGTGATCATGATGAATTTCCCCACCAAAATAACAATAATTAAAAAAAACCCCTAATCTTGAAAATCTCGAATGCCTTGTCCTTAAAGACTCCCATTGTCCCTGCAGACCAGCATCAGCCCATTCTATTGTAGGGATAAATCATGTCTCAGGCTTTGCGAGATTGAGGGAGCTGAGGCTGAAAGGCTGGGGTCGCAGTGAGGGGACAGGGAAGGGCTGCTCTCTGCATGAGGCGCCATGGCAGAGGCTTCAGCTGAGAACCTGCACCTGGTGTGGCTTTCTGAACAAAGACCTGCATGCTGCTGCCCTAAATCCAAGGAATGGATGTTGTTTGCACCTGAATGTTACAGTGTGTAATTAATACATGAAGTCAAGTCCACAAAGCTAGATTCGATGGTAGATGAAGTAGTTTGCCAGCTGCTCATTAATAGGGTTTTGAAACACCTTATCCCCAAATTTGAGGTACCTGTGGCAGTGCAGTAGCTTTCCAAGACATTGTCTTGTGCTGGTCCAGTTGCTGAAAATCAATTGAAGGGGTGCACAGGATATACAAAATTTAATCATATTCATTACATGTAGTAAAAGGGTTCCGTTGACATTAATGGAACTGATTTCTCCTTTTTGTGAAGAAATGTTAGTGTTTACATTTTACTTCAGTGGGTGTTCTCCTGGACCCACCTCCCAATTAAGAATATGGATTTAAATTATTTATTTGTTTTCAATGAAATAAATGGGTCTGGCACTCTACTCCAGCGCAAACTGTCTACACAACCCCTTGAAGCAGTGGTGAAAATCTTATTGATTTTAATGGAGCTGAATTAGAAATGAGACACACAGATTAGTGGGACTCACAGTGACATCCTAAGTAGAGTCACACTTTTCTATGCCTATTGACTTCAATGGACTTAGAATGCTGACCTCTGCTTAGGATGGCAATGTTAAATCCATGCAAGGTTGCCCGTGCATTTTGGACTCGGGTGTACAATAGTTTAAATCCAAGAAGATTAACTAGCTTTTGATTTCTGCCATATGCAATTTAGCCAGATTAGCAATTTTATCTGAAGAAAGTTACAAATAAAATTGCAGCATCAACACTAATCCAGTGGAAGAGAGGGTGGAAGAATGTATATTATGCTATACAATATACACAATATAATCAGATAATTATAGCTAAGCAGTATCTGTTTAAAGGCATGACAGGAGAGAGAAGTATCAGTAGGTAGACACCATTAATTTCAGTGTGACATCTATTGTAATCTGATTTGTATCAATTAGAAAATGTCAACATCTACCCAGGATCCAATCAGTTAAGCTGGCAACCAAATGCTTTATGACCTACATACACAAGGAAGTAAAGTGGGTAACCTTTTACATTCTTCAGCCTAGTAGCTCCAAATCCAATTGGCTTAATACCAACAAACCTTAGAGACCACCTTGTTTCCTGGGTCCCATTATGATCTCTGAAATCAATAGAGGGCATCCTCTACCAGGTCCAGGCATTCTTGGTGTCTCTGTCCCTTCTCTTATGATGGAACTTCCTCTGAAAGTGGCTAGAGACCAAGCACAAGCATCTTTTTGAAGCATTGTAAGACCTGCTTACCTGGGCGGAATTGGAGGAAGGAGGCTGAGTTTTCAGAGCGGTGAGGAGTTCCAATCAATATTTTATGTGATTCATAACATATAGTTGGAACTGGGCACAATATAGATAATATGAACAACTGGCTTGGTATAAAAGGCCCAAGATAGTAAGAAGAAAATGAGCATGCCCCAGTACTGGAGGTGTTTAAAACATTCCTTCACGAATGTCAGGTGTGTAGAATTGATGGATCACAGAAAAAATGTCTGCTGTCCCGAGCCTTTGTGGTTGTTGGAAGAAAAACATGAAGTAGAAGTATGGTGGATCTTGAATACGATTCAGAAATTGTCTCAACAAATGAGGCATTGATTACTATCTAAAAAAATGTAGTTAAGTACCATCATACCTATTAATCTATTTGTATTTTTTCTTTTTTTTGTCCTTTCATGTAAACTCTCCTTTATCGCTCATGCATCTGAGTATTTTAAAAAAATCTTCTCACGATACCATCAGTTCCATGGCAAAGTCTGAACAGAACTGCAAATAAAATAAAAGGAGTCTGCTCAATATGGAATGGATCAAGAAGATAAATAGCATTAAATGAGTTACACTCCAATTGCACACTTGCTATTTTTTCTATGGAGAAGAAATAAATGGAATTCACATGGAGAGCATTAGTCAATTGTTAGATGGCCTGATAATATTAACATTAGAGTTTTATGAGTTGCTCCAGGTTTCCAAATGGAGCTCCAGAATAGAGTGAAGGGGAGCAAGCTTGGTTTAAGATGGCATACACAATGTACAAGAAGAGGCTTTGGCACTAGATCCTATTCAACACATCAAGGTGGTATGAAGATCATAAAAACCCACTGGGGAGCTCATAAATGAATGCATTCTACTGGTTTAATGCAGGCAGCTAACAATGTGTTTCCTGTTTGGCTGGAAGTCTCTGCTGCAGTGTAGCAGCTGTTTTAAAGAGGCTGTGAAATTAAAGAGAGCAAAAGATGATTGTCTTTAAATCAGCGCTTAATACCATATTATTAGAAGGTTTTAACAAACCCTTTTTCTTTTTCTGTAAAGAGATGATTATCCAGAAATCTACACAGAGATGATGAAAGGTGTGGTTTGAAAATCTCAGGGATTTGGTGAGAAGACAGGATGCCAGGAGAGAAGCAACCAGAAAGAAGACAACACTTATAGCTAACATAATCACTTTTCTCCCTGATTTTTTTATTTGATACTGATAGGACTTGAGATGTCTTTATGAGGTCCCCATTCTAGCTCAGTTTCTTACCAAAAGGTTGCACAACTACGGAAAGGTATTTTAAACTTCCACTAAAATTCATGCTTAGCAAGGACTGATACCATGTTTGGTGCTGTTGCAGGTGGTACAGTAGAGGCTATACCACCTCTGTTGCATCTGGGGAAGCATTTGTGTGAACCTTATAAAACCTACTGTGCTAGAGAGAAGACAGTGCTATGAGAAGATGGCCCCACGTCACTGTTTCAGAGGGGAATGTGTTTAGAACTGACTGAGCTTTAGGGAATCTGGATGACATACCCTGCCTGCAGTACCCTTGCTTCAACCATGCCCTCCCTGCTTTCTGCTTTCTGCCTGCTTTCTGTTCCTACATTGTTACTGCCACTCCTATTCATGTATTTTAAGACAGATTTCTGCATGGAGACCAGGCAAGGTATAATTTTGCTAAACTTGCTCTTGGATCTTCATGCCCTGCCATGGCTTTTCTGTGTTCCCTAATGGAATAGGGGCCATGTTTCGGGAAAGTCTATCCTACATTGTTACTGAACACTTGTTCATAGGAGGAAGCTCTAATAGCAAACATATTTTCTGTGGCCATGATGAAATTTCCAAAGACATGCATTCCACTATATCCCCCCTACCTCCCACCCCTCATACAAATAGTTCTTTCAGCACCTCTGATTTAACTGGTGATTTAGTCACTGGAGTTACCCAGAAGGTGAGCTGGTCTCAATCTATGTAGCTAATAACCTGCCTATTTAATGTGTACTTAGTTTGATGATACAGTTAAGGATGATGTGACAATACAGTTTGTACACACACTGGGGGCATTTCAGTTCCATTTAATAATCCTTTTTTCTTTCTTTCCTTGCCTGTAATATGGGATGTAATCCCCTTTCCCTGAGGACCCTTAATGTCTCTAGTGGAAATGCTACCTTTCTTTCTCTTGATCCTGCTGCATGGGAAGTACTGTAAATTAGCTCCAGGGAAGGCTGTCTTAATGATCAGTTGTTAAGGTAATCTCCAAGTGGGGAATGTGTGATGTGCTTAGTGCAAGAGCAAAGGCAAAGCTGCAAGTCCATAACCATTGAAACTGCTGAATGACTACCTTGCATGCTAAACATTCCATTCTAATATCTGTGTATTTTAAAACTGTTATATTTCATGTTCAGTGTACATGCATTTCATGTATGCTGTTGGGAAACAAGCTCCTCAGAATACATGCAGGTCCTTCACATAATTTAATGCTGTGTATCCCACATATACATGATTACTGTACACAGCACAATATATGGGTGGCTATTTAAAGGGTCATAGCTAGTGTTGCTTAATGTTATGATTTATGCTACCCATTTTAATATTGGTCAGAATGAATTTATATTTAAAGTTTTGGATATAGGGTTTTGGATATATTTGGAAATTTTGCACTTGCACTTTACAAGTATCGGGTCACACAACAGAGGAGTAAAATGATATTTTTAAAGCAGGTTTTTAGGCTGCAGAACAGTGTTTGAAGGTATGCAGGCAATGCCTCTTGACTTCTCAGAAGTCTGAGTGGAATATCCAGTGGTCAGGATTGGGGCTTCAGAGTTATGCCTAGCTCCTTACGTTGAGCAAGGCAGCAGATGGCATTTTTTCAGAATGCCAGGTTTGTTCCAGAGGAAGAGCTGCTGACAGTGTAAAATATGTTGATAAAACTAATTCTTTATCATCAACATTGTCAGCACAGTCATCATTCAGTCTGGTTAAACTTACCGGGTGAGATCCCCTCTTGATAAAACCAAGCGTAAATTTCTGATTAAGTAAACGGTGATGATTATTGTAATTGTTTTCTTTTTTATTTTCTTTGCTTTTGGACCATAAATTCAGCTCCTCCTTATGTTACCTTAAACTTATACTTCAGGAGGGTTCCAACACTCTTTCTATTTCTACTCACACAGAGCTTCAGGAGTTCTCTACTCTACTTATATCTTAAGAACACCTTCCCTTTTTGTATGTGTGTGTGTTCTATATATTGCTGTTTCTCTGACACCCTCAAAAGGTTTTTGCTGCCACCAAAGGCTTTTTGCCTTTGATATCCTCAGTTTAACTGAAGACTTTATAGATTGTAGTTTGGCAGCACAGTCAGCGCATGAGGGTGGTTGTGAGGTAAAAAAGGGATCTTTTTTCTTAAACAAAAGTAGAATTTATAAGTACATAAGTGTGATGGCTGCAGTTTTGATAAGCTCATTAGTTTCAGAATGTTTCTTAAACTTGGTGGTTTCAAAAATAATGATTTTTTCTTGAAGGTTTATTCACAGACTCAGTCACACTGGCTAATTTTATGCATAGGTCTTCACTAACAGAATAAACTCATTATCAACACAGATATAGATGCACTTAAGTCTTTCCATGCAGCTTGCCTGACCTAGATAGATTAATCTCTCTCTCAAATATACACAAATTGACCAGGTGCACACAGAGTGTGCCTGACTTAGACAGAATCCTTTCTGTGAGACACCAAGAGACTGACTGAAAACTTCTTCAGTAATCAGACTAAAAATTGCAGTCCACACTGCCCCTAGGATACAGTCACCATCCTACCAGTGCATTCATCCATTCAGCCCCCCCCCTCTTTCCAACCATAGCTGGAAAAAAGTAAGAACATATTGAGAATGTTTTCTGTATTGTAAGCAAAATTAAACAGGAGTGCAGTGACACACTAAAGAAGTTAAAAAATATTTTAGGATAAACTATTGTAGCTACAATGGATCTGATGAAATGAGCTCTGACTTGTTAAACCTTATGCTAGAATAAATTAAGGTGCCACTGGATTCCTGTTCTCGTTTGTTGCCACAAACTAACATGGCTACCCATCTGTATTTCAGCAGAGAGCATAGATTTCAAAGGAATGCCACTTGTCAGATTTGCAAAGACACTTTCAAAGGTGACGCTGGAACATGTGCCTGCCCCTGAAAACTGCTAGAGATTTGCAACTTCAAGTACAGAAAAAAGATTCACATACTGACCAAAGAGCCAACAACTTTGCAGCTCTCTGAAGGAAAGAAGCTAACTCTTTATTTGGCTTTCAAAATATAACTTTTAATAGGAATGGACTTTTTAGTAGTTATTTAACATCTGCCATAAATACAGAACAATCTTGGTCTGTGTGGTACTACTAATAAAGAATTCTCAGTTGTCATATTTTCATTGCATTTCTTCTTTTCACTATGTCTACTATTAGCACATGCGCAGCCTGAATAACTGCAGGTAGCAGTGCAGCTTGGAACTGTCAAGGATAGTTTGTATTGATAATGGTAGGACCATGCCGTGTGATCCATGAAGAAGGAAGTATGTTGCAGAAATCCCAGTTCTGAGTGCTGTTTTGTTGTCCTCAGTGTTGATGGGTACCACTTCACTCATGTAGGCCTTCGAAATGGAGGAGCTACTTCTTACGTATGAAACCCGTGTCATGCTATCATTGGAATGTTGTTGACGTATCCCTTTCAGATTATCTTTGTGCCATTTATGCTTGATAGTAAAACAAGGATCCATCTAGTCCAACATCCTGTTTCCAGCAATGGCCAACCAGAGGCTTCCAACAATTTCACAAGCAGGACATGAAGGCAACCATATTTGTGGTTGTTTGTCTGCCAGGAACTGAACATGGATGTTCCATTTATGTTAACAGCCTTCGACAGACCATCAGTTTGTCTAACCCTTTTTTAAAGCACATGGTGATTACCACATCTTGTGGCATCAAATTTTGTAAGTTGTGATGTGTGTGAAGAAATAGTTCCTTTTGTTTATTGACAATCAGTTGCACTAGGATACCTTTAATTTTTATATTATGAGAGAAGGAGAATAATTTCTCTCCAAACATTTTCTCTGTATCATTCATAACTTTATAAGCAAAATGGCCCCTTTAGTTTTCTGTAAACCTTCCCTTGTAGGGAAAGTGTTTCATACATTTGATAATTTTGGTCGCTCTATTCTTGTTCAGCTCTTTGAAATGGGAGAACCAGAAGTGAAAATAATATTCCAAGGAAAAGTGCAAAACATCCTTTAGAACAAGAGTCACTGTGCTCAGAAAGTATATACACTGTGTTATCACCAGACATACACTGTTTTCCAGGACTGACCCCAGTGGAAATGGGTACTATCGGTTTGAATCAGAAGTTGACTGTACACTGTAATGTTTGGCTAGGGATGTGTGATGTTATAAATCCACTTTCCCCTTCTCTGTGAATCAGTTTTTCAGATTTAAAAAAAAACTGATACAGAAACAAGATGCCAAGCAATCTTTTAAAAGTGGAAATATACAAAGGGGTCTTTTGACAACAGACATTTGGACAATCTGTCAGAAGAGAAGAAGGAGAAAATTTAGAGGACGTTTCATGTGGATACAGTCTAGTCTATCACTTGTAGCGAGAAGGATGTTGGGGACTTGCCCATATCAAAGAAACTGCTCTGACTCCTGTTTTAAAGTATATTGGAATTAACTTCAAATTCTCTTCAAAAGTGGCAGAACTGTAATTTTATATGAAGGCATTATGATGCTGGTTGCTTAATTGCCTACCAGTTCTTTATATGAACTGTGTGGTTTTTATTGCTGCCACACACTAAACGAGTGGTTCTTATACTTTTAAAAGTAGGATCCACTTCTAAACTTACTCAACTTTTCTGGACCCATTTGCAAAATAACTCTATGCTACTTTCTCCACTCGCAGCATAAAATGCAAAAAACTCATACTGAACAAGTTTGTTTTATTTTTAGAATGTGTAAATATATGCATTATTGAGCAACGGGCAGTATTTCATTATCATTTTACACATAGGCAGAGGCCATCAAGCATTCCATAACTGTTTCTCCCTGCTTACTCCCTTCCTTTCCCTCCTTCCTCGCCTCATGATCCACCTGTGAGAAAGTCACAACTTGCTTGGATCCCAACCCACAGTCTGAAAAACAGTGTACTGAGCTGATATTTCATCATGACCCTCAAATCCTTTGCTTAGTTAGCCACAGTCAATTCAGGTCTTAATAATATGCATATAATATACATAATCACTTCACACTTACGTACATTTAACTTTGTTCATCATTTTGTTTCCCATACACTCAGTTTATGAAATATACCAGGAAGGATATTTCCATTTTGCTTTGGTTTGCAATGTCCTGGCTAGTGGTATAATCTATGACCATGGCTACCTTATTTATTCATGCCTAACTCCAGACCATTTATGAATGAAATAAATAACACCATTCCCAATTTAAATAATTGAGGAACATCACTGCCTACTTTTCTCCATTGAGAATATTATCTATTTGTTCCTACTTGGTGTTTCCTGTTCTTTAATCAGTTACTGATCCATAAGAAGACCCATTTTCTTTGTATGTTAGCCCTAGCCTCAAATAATTCTAAAAGGTTTACTTCTTGCCTTCTATAATTTCCTTCATTCTGCTTACTAACCATGCTGGCATCTTCTTGAACTTATTTAGCTAATATGTAGAATATATTTTATCCAAGTTTATTTTATAGTGGTTGTATAGAACTTCTCATGGCCCTGAAGGGTTCTGATTCTCCTTTCAAATTTCTTTTAAGCAAGTTTTGAGAAGTTTCTTCTTTTAAAAATTAATATGATCATGTTGGACTTTCTGGGCCCTTTCTCACTTAATTTGATAGCACTGTTTTTGAACCAGGATATCAGAAGGGCCATAATTAAATCAAGGGCTATCTACCCTCCAGTGAGCAAAGTGACACACAGCTCCGAGGCACTGTCATTTATTGTTTTAGAAATATTGTCTCATTCATAATGTGAATGTTTATATATTCACTATACTTGAGAGTAATTGAAGACACCTCTTATTACAACATGAATGCCTCCTTACTTCTTAGGAGAACAGCATTGAGATACTGCATGTGAAGCACTTTGAATGCTTGAAATGTGCTGTATAAATGCTAAGTTGTTAGTAGTGGAGCATTTCCCATCACCAGCAATCCCATGGGCCACACGGCAAATAACTTTACAGATCTCTGTCTGTTGCTGATTTTCTGACAAAGAATAGGATTTGAGGGATTTGGGTATTAGCTCAAAGTACTCAAGCGTAGACATTGATCTGTCTATCTATATAAAATGTCATATTATAGTGTTTGGATACAGTCTTTCTTAACTACTATCAAACATTATGTATAGCTTTCCGATAACAGATTTTTTTAAAAAAAGAAACATTATTGTCTTCACATCAATTCACAAAAACACAATAGATCTATTCAAACATTATTTGAGTGCCTTATATTCGTAATGCTCTGGTCATAAACACACTATGTAGAAATGTGTCATTCAAATATATTTTAAATTGATTAGAACCTATTTTCATGTAATGGGTTTAAGAATATCATGGGAAGGGATCAAACATATTTCAAAGGCTTACTTGAGAGAACAGTGAATGTGAACAGGCTAAGTCACCAACTTGGCAAAGAATGTACATTTTTGCTGCCAAATCTGAGGCACCAATGTTCATTTGGATTCTCCATTGTTTTCATTTCCCAAGTATTAGGAGGGATGTAGACTCTAGGAGAAGTTGGAGGATGGGTGTTCTTAAATGTATTATAGTCATTAAGTGTTTTAATTTTCCATAGGAGTTGGCATTTCCTAAAGAATTTGGATCTTTCAGGCTTTTATTCCTGTGATATGAGAGGCTTTACATTTCTTAAACTATATCTCATTGCTGATGAACATGTCAAGAAGGTTTCCATATTTGCCATAAGCAAATTCAGTTGCTCTGTGTCTGAACGGGACACCACCAGGAAGCCCTGTGTATCTTACATGGCAGGACTAGCTCTGTAATAAGGTAACTTGAGGCAGTTACCTTGGGGAAAGATTTTGGAGGGCAGCAATCTCCCATTTCTCTTGCCTACCCCCGACTGTTTCCTCTGAGAACTGGAGAAGATAATCTTTTCTCTTACTTCCTGAGACCTCTTTAAAAGCCACACATACCAGTTCCTTGTTAGAACTTGGTTGGGAGACCAAGGAAATCTAGGGTTCAAGGGGGTTGAAACCCCCTTGAACAGTTGATCTAAGATGGCTGGGACTTGATGTCAAAAAAAGGAGTCTCTATTCAGATGAGCAATCCACATGTTTCCATGTAGAAATTTCCAAAGAGAAGCCCTGTTGCAAAAAAAAGCCTAGTAGCTCTTCACATACATATATAATGATAGAGAACTTCTGTGGGTCACAGCCCATTTGTTCAGATACATGACACTGGGAGTGGTTAGTTCACTACAGAAAGTAATTGTCTACGTTTAAATGTTTGTTTGAACTATTCATCTTGGTATGTTTATTTATCATCAGTGGCTGCTACTGGGAGTTGGCCACACCCATGCTGACTAGATCTTATATTAATTAGTTTGCATCTTGTACTTATTTGTGGTCTGCATAGTAATGTAACATACCTACTGCTGTCTCTTGCATTGCTTGTTCAGCTGGTCTCACAGTGTAAAAAATAATTCCCTTCTCTTTGCATTCAGGATATCTATCTATCTGTCTCTCTCCCCCACCCCGCCTTTGGTGACCATTTCATGCATCCAATAACTGTTATAGTATTGGGGTGCAAGTTTTTCCTATGGAAGACTTTGCTGCAACTTTGTAACACAATCAAACAATTTGTTTAGATCAACTAGTATACCAGATGTCCTTTCATATAGGAGCTGTATTTGAATGCTGAGCTAAATATCCAGTATAAGAAATAGACTTAATCCTCACTTCTTTTGGAATCACTTCTGAAAAGTCAGAGTTCAGTTACGTATAGTGATTTCTGACTAAACAAAGGTACTTTAAAACATCTTCATCCCATTACTCTTTGCTTGATTTCTCCACATTTCATTACCCTTAGGAGTATAACATCATTTTTGCAGAAATGGGTCTTTACAAACAGCCTTTTTGGAAAGGTGATATACATTTAGAACATAAAACAATTCTGTACACTGATGATGTGGTAATCTCAGTTGTACATACAGTATCGTGAGTGACACAGAGAAACAATGGACGTAATTAAAAAATTCAGCCAAATATCTGGTTATTGAGTGGAGAAAAATAGTCTCATGACCTTAATTTGGAAAATGACACCTGAGTACCAAGTATTAAGTCATTCTACAAAGCTCCACAGGAAAACAGACAAGGAAAATACACGGGAATATTTTTTATCAAGGAATTCCAGCATTTCTTTAAGCTGTACTGCTTTAAAAAGTTTTGTTGGCTGTACCTAAAATAATTTTAAATCCAGAAGGGTTTGATTACCTATTCTAACTTCAATGTATCATCTGGTGATGGGGACCCTGGGACATATGTCATGTAGTGGCTTGCCCCATTAAGCATGTTGCTTTTTCTGTATGCATATGAGCTCACTTTCCTTGGTTGGAGAGCTGCAGGGGGATGAATGTAGCTCACTGATGTGAGAGCTGTGCACCACTGCTTTCTGGTATCTTTCCCAGCAGGAAACAGGAGATCAGCTCAAGACTCCTGCTGTATCATAGGAACCTCTGGCACCAGCGGGAGCAGGTGACCCAAGCATTTGTGGTGGGTACTGGATCCTGTACTGGGGATTCAGCAGGTTCCTGGCCATACTGACTCTTCGTGCCAGCCTTGTAGTCAAGGACGGGGAGATCAACAGTGATAAACATGAAACAATATTTTCATAAATATTTTTATCTTTTCTTAAAATTCACTCTGTTCCTGCCTGTTAACATTAGCTAAATATATAGTAATTGTTTTTAATGGGAGTTAATTATATGCTTTAAATCTTTCCTATTAACACCAACAGGATTTAAAAATGCTTAACTTAGACAGGATTATGTTGTGTGTTAATGAGATTTATCTGGGGATTTAAATTATCTGGAATAACTGTGCTTTCAATGGAGCTGCAGTAATACCAAATTTGTCATTCTATTTCCACTGTGGTTGACACTGACCTAATGGTTTGTTCAAATGAACAATATAATGGTATAATATTAATCTATCCATTCTTCTAGAGTATTTTACCCCTCATTTATATTTTAAAATACCAAGATAGATTGTTGAGGACTGCATGGAAACTTGTGGTTTTACCATAGAAAAAGTGTAATTAATCTAGTATTCAGATTTCCAGAAAGGAAAATAACAGTGTAATCCTAAATAGAATTATTCCAGTCTAAACCCATTGATTTAAATTCTTTTTAGGATTGCACTGTAAATGTGTGAAAATGAGTGATATCATTACTACTTCAGGAGTTGAGTGATGACAATTCCTTTTCAAAACAATACACATATGGATGTGATAGAGAATTACAGACCATGCACTTTGTGTATATATAATCTGGTAGAGTTGGGTTGGATATTTTAATTTTGATCAGCATTCCTTCTGAATTGTTAGGGCTATAGGTATGGGTAACTTCCATCTGGCTGTGCATTCTGGTGGATCTATGCTTTAGGAAATTTCTGTGTCTTCCTCAAAAATGTGCGCTCATTTGGGCTTCATTCCCTGTCTCATTTTTGGCCACAACTTGGTGAATGTCATTGTTTTGAAAGAAAATACCCATTTCTGGCAAAGAGTTACAATTGCCAAAAATTTTGAAGGTGTGTTAGCACAATTACATATAGTATACCTCAGGATTAAGGAGTGCATTTAAATGTTTGCTTTTAAAGTCTTGAGTTTACTCCACTTCATACTTAAGTAAACATAGGAACTTGGGATTTTTAAAAAATACCGGATAAGGCTGTTGGTACATCAAGTCTAATATCCTGCCTCTGCTGGCAGAGACCCATGTCTTGATGCTTTAGAAGACACTCTCCCATGGATAACATATTGTGCAAACTGTAAAGACTTGTATGTATATGTCTAAACCCACAATGGATGCTACGCATACTTATACCTCAACTGATTATTCTTTGTTGACTTTTGCCCATGCCAGCTTATCTAGCTTATTGTTTCAACTGCCAAGTCTATAACAATTTGTGTTCCAGTTCAAATTCAGAGTGGCTTCAGGGAGCACTACTTTTTGAGAAAATATAGATATAAGGTAATTCCAAAGGTCAATACAGACAGTTTTTAGCCATTTAGTTTCCAAGTTCATAGGCAGTATAGTGCTTTATACCAGATACTGGTAACAATGGGGAAAGAGTTCTTGCCTTTAGGGAAAGCAAAGAAGAACTGTACCTGTAACTGTTGCATGAAGGAGAATTTATTGTTTCAAATATTTATTTAAATATTTATCTACCACTTTTCTTCCCATCAGGGACCCAAGGCAGTTACAACATACTACAACAGCCTTGTGAGGCAGGTCAAGCTGAGAAAGAGTGACAGGCTCAAGGTTGCCCAGTGTGTTTCCACAGCAGAATGGGAATTTGAACCTGAGTATCCCAGATCCTAGTCCAGCAGTCTGATCACTGCGCTACGCCTGCTCCCAATTACCCTGCCTGATGTGTTGGATAAATATGTTCCTCAGTGGTGACATGAAGAATATATAAACTATTAAAGATGGAGGTTGCACTCATAAGAAAACCATCATGATATAAAGTGGATAAATGAAGAACTAACATTAAGCAAGAGATGAAAGACTACATGGGACACCCTGTTCCCACATTAGCCTGCCCCAGAACTGAGATGGTCATCTGACACCCAGCTTTATGTGTTCTGCTTTCAGAAGGGACATGCGTATTGCCAACTCTGGGCTGCAAAATTTGGTGTTGGGGCCCAGGAAGAGTGGAGTTTGGGGAGAGAGCTCAGCTGGGATATGATGCCTTAGAGTTCACTCTCCAAAGCTGCCATGTTCTCCAGAGGAACTGATTGTTGTAGTCTGGAGATCACTTATAATTCTGGAAGAAATCCAGGCTCACCTGGAGGTTGGCAACTATAAGAGATAACCACTAAGGGCAGCTTTTCTATTCCTGCATTTCATTTATAGAATGTTCTCTCTCTAACCTGTTTGCTGTTTGTTTTAGTGATGATAAACCCAAGCTGTTTTATTAACCTAGGCATTTATAAACTGTTAATTTACTATTTATTTATTAATCTTTTGAGAGGGGAAAAAGTTGCCCTTTTATTACTGCTAAGTCTGTTTTTATGCAGATTGAAGCCTTTTATGATATATTACCTTTGAGATATTTTCTATAAAGGTAATAGGGCTAATATTGTAAGAGAATAGTTCCAGAAGGGAAAGAGACTGTGGAATATACCACTGTGTATTGGACATATTACCAGCTTGCTGCATGTATTATCCTGTTGTTGCTTTATTATTTTCAACTGTTGTAAAACCATTTTTCTTCATTATCTCCTCAATCTGTATCATATTTAATATGCTAAGAGCATTCAGATTTCAGTAATCCTAGTCCTAGAATACTGCTCATTAGATGTCTCCTTGTATTGATTGTATCAAACTACAGTGTGCTTATTAGATGTCTCTTCATATTGACTTAACACTGTAATGTACTTGAAGTTTCAGAGAGAAGGCGGACTATAAATACAGTAAATAAATACTGAATTAATTTGATATTAATTTTAGTTAGATCTTGATGCTGCTGTTTTATGGTATCATGTGATTTTTAACAGTAAACAGCCTTAAACATTTAAGAAGAAACTGGTACAAAATGCCTTTATTAAAAAAAAAAGATTAAAAAAACCTAGAGTGTATGATAATTCCATCTTACTTTTCCTGAGACAAATTTCATCTTTTAAAAGTTGATTGTAGCTGCATTTTGAAGTCTGAATACACTATGTGATTCAGTTTTGATTTATAGAATGGATTCAGAATCCTTTGGACTGTATCAGGGTTTTTTTTTGGAATGTCCTTCATAGCTTCTATTACATTATTTGATCATGTATTAAAACTACAGTGGATTATTTTCTTTTTGTGTAAAGATGATAGTCCAGAATGACTATATATGGATTTGAGAAATAGTGTACAAGACTGATTCATAAATATTTACTTTATAAATCTGATGTTTTTCATTTTTTATATTCTAAAGAAATGAAGCTCTGTATTTTATAGGTTATATTATTTTCATTCTTCATTTTATCCTCTCTGTATCCTGATTTTTCTTTTGAGTATTTCCCATGTCTTTTGCAGAATGGTATTCATCTCATAATGATTTTAATTTGCATTTATGGATACATACAGTGATCTCTGAGGAAGTTATTTGTTGAAACTCATTTGGCAGTGTATTTAACCCATTACATTTTTCTTCAGACAGTAGTTTGAGATTCATTTATTTTTGTAGCTACTTTTGAGGCCACCATCAATCCTTTCATTGCTTTCACATTCTGCTGTGAGCTTCTCAGAGGGATCTGGATGGCCACTGTTAGAAAGCATTTGTTGGAGTAGGTGGCTTCTTGGCTTGATCTACCAAAGTTCTTATGTTTTTATTTGATGACATGGTTATACATTGTCACTAAAACTAAAAAAAAGAAAAAGGAAAAATGATAGTGACTGAGGTAAGTGTGTGATAAAATATTTTTTTTCAGAATTCCTGAAGGAATTTCATTATCTGCTGTGAGTCATCCTGCGTCAGACCATTAGTCTGTCAAGGTCAGTATTGTCTAATCTGACTAGCAGTGGCTTTCTAGGATCTCATCAAGAGGCCACCTACTATCTGATCTTTTTAAGGGAAGTACTGGGGGTTCAACCTGGGATCTTCTGTATGATGCTCTACTGCTTAGAAATTTGCCTTGCCCCAAATAACCCCAACAGTGCTATTGAAGTCAGTGTACTTTGATGAGTGTAACTCTGGTTAGGAAGGCACTGTAGTCCGACAAGGGGATTAGTGCCATGATGTTTGGAACTAACAATGATCACAAGAATCATTTAGTAGGGGTGTGAAAAGTATTGTTGTGATGACCTTGATCCAAATGGCAGATGCTTCTAAATGGGACAGAGATCACTGTAAATAGGATGGGGAGGGGGGATCACCAAAGCTATTTCCAGTGGCCTTATTAAGGGAAGGAAAAGCACATGATGAACTGGTGTTACGGATTATTGGTTCCATGGATGTGCTCATACACAGCAGCATTCATGCAACCTATAGCTGCATGCAGGGTCTGTAGAATGGGACCTTTGATGTTCCAATAACAAGTCTGAATTATATAATATTGCCTAATAGTATATGGGAAGTAAAGTTGTAAAAAATATTTCACAAAGGTATTTGAGTTTTAACAAATCCTTGTAGTTTTATGCTTGATTAACCAGGGACAAATTAAATTATATTTCCAGTAACATGATCTTTACCATTCAAGTTTTTTCACTGTTAATATTAATTTTTATATGAAATGTGTCCTCCTTAAAATAATTTCATTTCATTTGCATAAATAATCTCTTTCTTCCTTTCTTTCAACTGAGTAAAATATCTTTTGTGTTGCTTTTCCACCACAGACCAAGACTTTTCTATTTCTTACCCAGATTCATTAATTCCAAAGGCATATCAAAGGAAGGAATTGGTCTTTAACAATGAGCAATGATCTGAAAACAAACCCAGATAGTATTATCCTAGTGCTATTTCTTGGGTTATGTAGTTAGGGATATAGGAATGGCAAATGCAGGCCATCAGCATCAAGTGGATTCATTAATGCTTTAAACACGAACTACAGCCCATTTTTAGAGTCAGGAGATTTCTTCAGTGAAAGAGTTGTGTACTTTATAGAACCGCTGGGATGGTAACAGGAATCTCACTTTGGTTATATGCTCTTCTACCACATAATTTAAAACCTGTGTAAGTGTTCTTAAAAGGGGGCAGAACTGTTATTCTGAGCTGAATTGAATAACATCTGCTTGAGGTCTTGCTCATTTTCTTTTTTGTCTCATTTTTGTCTCAGAAGCAATCCGAGGTATAGGTTCTATAACAATATACTTCATTTCTTTTGTTACCTCAGCTTGCAGCTTATGTATACTGAAAGTTGTAAAAAGATACAGAAAATATTTTTTTAGTTTTTATGGCTACAGGAAAAAAACCCTTTGGAATTTTAGCAATTCTCCTATGATGTGATAAAAATTTCAATCCGAAGCTTGAATTTGGACAATGAAAATATATAATGATTTTATTTAATACAGGGGTACCAAATGTAAAGTCACATCTGACCCATAAGGAAAAATTCATTTCTTACCTGCAATTGGGGTTTGGTTGTGGGTCAAAATTTGTTAATTCAGAAGGTTGCAGGGCTAAAACAAGATGTCCAGGAGCTGATTTCCTAGGAGAGTGATTCTGAATGGGTATAATCTACAAGTATTGGGGTGGTGGTGGTATTTATAACTTGTGTGGCATATGGACATTAAAAATTTTAGGCCATCCCCACTTGCAATGGCTTCTGGGAGCCAGTGAGAGCCAGTGGAAGAGACCTATTGTACGTTACTCACACTGCACTGAGGATAAAAAAACCCAGATTTCTCCCCAAGTTCTTAAAGATGGCAAACAGCAAATAGGATTCAACGGCAATATTAAGGAGTTGACTGAATGCCATCAGGCACAAGGGTCTCATTGAATGCATGCCTAAGATCTGTGTATTGTGCACACATATAATATAGCCATATAAATAAAATGAGGACTGCTGTTTTTATGTCCTTTTTTCACTAGTGCCTTGGAGGGACATTTAATGATAATGTGGCATACTTGGTGGGCTGTAGTAGATTAAAGGTTAAGATCTACTGTACTAGGATTTCCTGCTAGGGAAATGCACCATGATCAACATCTGGATTCAGAATTCAAAATTATGAATCTTTAGATTCAGGATTTGGAACTTCTGAATAATCAGAATTCCATTAAAGTCAATAGGAAACAACCACTTCTGACCAAGAACAAGACAAACCTTTTAAAAAAGGTTTCCCTGCCCTCTGGCCCTTTCCTTGTTCCTGTACTAACATCACAAACTGAGCTACACTTGCCAACCTTCAGGTGGGTCCTGGAGACCTCCCAGAATTACAACTGATCTCTAGATGACACAGATGTTCCTCTGGAGAAAACAGCTGCTTTGGAGGGTGGACTATATGGCAATATACCTTGATGAGGTCCCTCCCCTCTCTCTAAACCCTGCTGTTCCTAGGCTCCAACCCTCAGATCTCTGGGATTTTCCCAGCATGGAGTTGGCAATCCTAAACTGAGCAGGTGGTAAGTTTACAGTAGGAACTGCAACTGCCAGGGTGCAGTCCAGGCATTGGGCAATGAGTTCAGTTTGGGCAATGGGTACTGGTGGTATTCTTGCAGTCATCTCCATGCACCGACATCTACCAAGCCCATCTCTTATACAACTGGCAAACAAACACAGTCTCTAAAAACAATATCTGCTGCAGAAGAACAGATACTGTACATAAGACAAAGTACATAAGACAAATCTATGGTTTGGATCCAGACTAAATTTTCCACTTATGTAACGGGTGGAGTCATTGCAATTCCCTATTCCTGCTGCAGACCCACAATTTACTTCTCATTCCGTTCCTAAGGGGACCCCTGTCCACCATAGGGTTGCCAGCTCCAGGTAGGGAACGACCTGGAGATTTTGGGGGTGGAACTTGGGGAGGGTGGGGTTTGGGGAGGGGATGAAGCTCAGCAGGTTATAATCCTATAGAGTCCACTGTCCAGAGCAGCTGTTTCCTCTAGGGGAACTGATTTCTGTAACCTGGAGATCATAATTCTGGGAGATCTCCAGCCATCACCTGGAGGTTGGCAAGCCTAGTCCTCCAGGAGCATCATTTTGGGGAAGTGCTGCAGTGGGATGATAGAGGCTACTGTGCTTTGCATGAGTGGAAAACCTATTCAGAATCCAGCCATATTTCTATTTAGCTAATCCTTATTGCTAATATAACCCAAAGAGGGTGTAAAGTTGCTATAAAATCCCATAATTCATCTACAAACAGTCTGTGGAGGTACTAATCCTGATTCCTATTGATTTATTAAGTATATATAGGGATTAGGTGAATAGCAAATGTTGGATGAGATGCTTGGAAAGGGCCACAGGGAAGACTGTTTCAACATGCAGAACAACAATCAATGGCAAATGGTTGCAGGGCTGGCGCGCCCATGGAGGCCAGGTAGGCGGTGGCCTCGGGCACACGGGCACTGGAGGGGCGCTGGAGGGGGTGTTGGGGGTGGAGGCACGCGCAGCGAAGCTGGCATGACTGGGCTGCAGCTACTACTGCAGCCAGCCAGCCAGCCCCTTGCTGCCGCCGCCACCCGAGCGCAGCCGCTGTGCGCTGCTCAAGCCCCGCTGCTGCCGTCTCACGCCCCAGCCGGGTGCAGCCTCCACGCACCGCCCCTGCAGCGGCTCGCTGCTTCTGCTCCCGCTGGGGCACGTGGCGGCGGCGGCGGCAGTGGAAGCACGGGGCTGGCTGGCTGCAGCAGCAGCTGCAGCCAGCCACCCCAGCTCCTCTGCGCACTCCTCCACCCCAGCCGGGCGTAGAAGCCGTGAGCTGCTGCTGGGGCAGCGCACAGAGCAGCCTCTGCGAGCCGCTCCAGCAGCAGCTCGCAGCTTCTGCGCTCGGCGGTCCTCCGCGTGCCGCCCAGCCCCCCTGCGGCGCGTGATGACGTCTGCGATGACGTCATCACACAGTCTGTGGTGCGTACGCCGCCGCAGGCGCCAAAACCTCTGGCACCGGCCCTGAATGGTTGAGGGACAGCAGGGGAATTATAAAGCAGCTATCTCCACCTTTTAATTGGAAAGGACCAATGTGAAAACACTTTATGTTGCCTGTGCCTGTTTCAGGATTCCATAAGCACAATCAAACATCTGTCACAGGTTTGGCTCTCACCCCAGTTTCAATTCTCTTGGCAAAATCATGCAACACCATCCAGGAAACACTCAGTTCTCTACTCCACTAGACTATCTGGGGAATATGCTTTACTTTCATTTTCCAGACAGCCCAACCTGTTTTCTAAGTCAATAATGTTCTGAATATTCAGAATGATTTAGGATATTAAGATTTATGTAACTCAGATTCAGAAATATTCTAATATGCCATTATTTAATCTTTTCTAAACACTTCTGCATCTTAATTGCACTTCCCTACTTCCTGTGGGATCCCAAAACAGGATTCAAAAGAAGGGCATTGAGAGGGCTAAAGAGACCCAATAGTCCATAGCCTTGGCTCTTGTATGGAAGGAGAAAATAGAAAGAATAAGCAACTCATAAGGAGAATGGACAAAAGGGGAAGGAAAATCGTAGTCATAACCTGACAAATTTAGAGAAATCTTTCAGAGTTCAGAAATTACAGGACATAAATGATGCCTTGAAAGTGATCCAAAAGAATGAGCAACAGCTAGATTCTTACTAATGTAAAATAATCTTTTTACCTGGTTAACTACATTAACTACAACTGTAATAAATGTGATTGCATCATGAAGAGGCACCAATAGCATGGTAAATTGTAACCCTTTTCACATGCTGTAATTTGGATTATTGCATGCTTTTATTAGTCTAATAAACAATCTTCTATCTATCTTTTATATTTATTTAATCTTTTAGGGATATCTGTGAAAGAGTAAACAAATCCAAATTTTTTTCATCACAATTGCTGTTGTCTATGGAGAGTAGATTCCAGAAAATGTTCCCTTGGCATTAAATAAAAATGGTGTGGGCATGTAGACAGGCCAATTTCAAGTACCAGTATTATTTCCCTACCCTGCCCAGTACATTCAAAATGTATTGTGCATGGGGTTACAAAATGAGTAAAGTAAAAGGAGTGTGTATGTAAGAGAAAGAGAGAAAGTGAGAGAGAGATAGATAAAATTCCATTTCTTGTCTA
This sequence comes from Eublepharis macularius, assembly GCF_028583425.1. NCBI lineage: Eukaryota > Metazoa > Chordata > Lepidosauria > Squamata > Eublepharidae > Eublepharis > Eublepharis macularius. The sequence continues at coordinate 74,262,659 of NC_072793.1, forward strand.
GCTGCTGGGGGTCCAAACATTAGAAATTCGGTCAAGCTGGTCAAATTGGTCAGTTGATGACCATAAATTTGATCAAAATAACTTCTCTGTAACATTCTTAGTTATTTGATATTTTTGGGGCAATATGAAATCTGAATTATCCTATGAAATTGAAATAAAAGTTTTATAAGTTATTTTTCTTTTTGGTATTGGCATAAGGCTGTGGTTTGGCTCACTTTATAAACATGTTTTATTTTTTTATTACCAAAAAGAGTCTGGTCCCCACTTTATCTGCATGTGAATGGGTGGATTCATTAAAAGTACATGATATTCCTGAAATGTGCATCTTGCTCAGAAAATGAATTTAACTCACTGAGCCCCTCTAAGCTCTTCTCTGACCTGGAATGTTAAACAAAATTCTAAGTCAGTGTTCAGTAGTACCTTTTAGGCACTCAAAGCCAGTTACCATGGAAGCACATGCACAGAAGATCTTTAATATTCTCTTAGCAAAACTTTCATTGACTTTTGGGAATTACATAACCAGACCATGTGACCAAACAACCATTTGCTTGATTTTCAATTTTTCCCAAGTCTATTATTTTGATTGTTTCTTGCAAACGTTGTATATATTTGTTGTCTCCTAACTACTTCTAAAACCTTCTCTTGTTCCTAGATGATCATGTGGAAAACTAGTACTTCAATTTCTTTGTGGATCTTTGCCACTCCTGGCGCCAAAGGAGGCAGTTCAGAGTTATAAACTAGAGTTCCCTGGTGATAGTATAATAACATGCGTGTGTCTAGCACCATCAACATGCAAATGCTGATTTAATAAGCCAGGAAAGAACTCTTAGAAAACAAAGAAGCTTTCCCCCATGAATGTTCCTCAGGAAAAATGAGACGGGGCTATGGCCAAATGGCAGAGGACATGCTTTGCATGCATAATACCATAGGTTCAATTCTTGGTACCTCCAATTTAAAAAAAGTAATAGGTAATGTCTCTACCTGAGTCTGGAGAGAGTCTGCCAGTTAGTCCATATGGAGTTTGATAGACCAATGGTCTAATTCACAGTGCATCCCGAACACACTCAAACTATTCTAAACCCATTGATATCAATGGACTTGGAAGGGTGCAACTAACTTTGGAATAGTAACTGATTATTCAAAACAAAATTAAACAAAATGAGCCCGCTTGCAGGAAGGACAGAAGATAAACTGAATAAAATATATAAATAAATAAAATTTTTCAATTTGTATGTATTTTTCTCCAACATTAAAATATACCAGTTTAAAATGAAACCATTAAAAGAATGAAAGGTTTTTTTTTAAAACACTACATTTTTTTATTTTATGAGAAGTTACTGAAGGTTTTGATTGTGCACAGAACACTTTTAAAAACACATTCTATTAAAACTAAAAGAAAAGAGAACGTGGAATATTCTGGGAAAAACAGTGCTAATGCCCCAAAATGACATTTGTTTATGGAGTGAACTATGAGGTTGCCTTTGTTTTAAAGTCAGTTGGCTAAATATATCACCTTTCAATATTTGCTTGCCCATTTTATTCAATTTATTTGTGTATTCAGTATTTATTATCAATAGTCTAATTCAAATCATATTTTTTTCAGAAGACAGTCCTGTTCAATCTAATGGCATGTGTTTATAAATATGGATTCTTAGGACTGCAGCCTTACACTGCAAATCTAAACAACTGATTCTTTGCACACAGATCTAGCCAGCACATGCCTCTGATCCTCCCTGCTGGGGTATCGATGTGGGGATGTCTCCTTGTAATAATCTAGACATGGATACACATCACTGGAACTCACAGGAATTGAAAAATAAAGGAAAAAGCAATGAGTCCGCCTACCCTTTACCCTGGGCCAATTCTGAGTCCAATAAATTATGTATAGCCAGATTTCGTGTTTTATTTTGTTTATGTTAAACTTATATTCAGGTACATTTGACTAAGAATCCATTGAAAAATTTGTAAATAATAATAATAAAATTTCAAACAAGTCTGTACTGGAGATTATGATGGTTGAAGTTTATACTTTCTGATTTGTGTCAAGAAGCAAAATCAAGTTTTCACAGCACATTATGCATGCCTGGGCTGTGATATTCTCATTGTTTTATAATTTTAGGGGTTTCCTTATGAAATGCAAAGGCTCTTTTAGTATCCTCCAGTTTCATAGTGGAATGAAAGCCCTAAAGATAACCACATAAGCTGTCTCCAGTGATCCATGAAGCGTCCATTTGATTCAGTTAATTTTATCCTCAATTCACTTTGTTAAACATATCCACTAACTGGGGAGAATAGCTGGCTGAGCCAGACTCCCTTTGAAAATTTATTGCTGTTCTGAGGAATTCCTTATACATACCAGAACCAGCAGTCTGAACAACAAGCTGTCATGGCAAGTAAAAGAATAAATGGCGTTATCTTGATAGCCAGATAACACGGTATCTGCTCACATAAAGTCACTGAGGGAATATTGTTTGGGAAAGCCACTTTGCTTTGGATCCACTCTTTCCTCCATCTTCTGATTAAAAAAAAATCCTAAACACCAAGCAGTTAAAGGCAGCCATAAAACTGAGAAGAAACACTGACAAAGAAGCTTTATCTAGCTCCATCTCGGAGACAAGCCAGTTCTTCCTACTTCAAGTTTATTTCTCCTACTCTGTTTTACCTCAGATAATGTCTCATAAATAGTTAACGGGGTCATTTATAAACGTTTCAGAACAGTTATTGCTCTCTTCATAGACTCAGGATCCCTTGGCCTTAAGAGAAAGAGAGTAACATTGGAATAACAAGCCAAAATTTCTTGATCATTTGGTTTTTCTTGCTCAATATCCAAAATGAGAATAATAAACTGCTGGCTTTCCTACTCCCATTATTTTAAATAATAAAGTTCACATTCAAATAGAAACAGAATTATTACCCTCTTTATTTTAAAACTAATGGATTTTTTGAAAATGAAGACAAGTCCATAGGTAAACAAAAGCAGATCCGTATGCAGAGATGAACTGGGATATTCTAGATTGCTTTAAACATATTAGGTACAATCCATCTGAAGTTCACCACTTCAGTGGGAGTGTTAAGCATGTACTTCTCCCATTGAAATCAATGGTACTGAAAAGTGTTGATCTTTGGCCTGGAGCTGTCAAATATTTTTAAATGAAAGACTCTGTGGTCATGCCTAAATTGTTTTTTTGGGGGATGGGTGAGGAATCAACTACTTCTCTCAGGAGTGCGGTATTTAAAGTCTTTAATTAATTTAATTGCATACAGAAAGGTTGAAGATCTCAAAATCATATATTTACAGGTCATTTAGAAAAACAACAGCTCTGTAGATATGTTCTTGTACGGGCATTCACCACAGCCCAAATGGTGTGGTAATTAGTGGGTTGCAAAAAAAAAAATGACAGTGATTGTTTGCTTCAATAATAACATTGAGATCCACTGGATTAAAAAGACTACTTAAGGTCATTCTGCAGGCTGTTGTGTAGCTTTTTTCACAAGATGAGATTACTAACTGTAACCTTGTAAAAGATGCATTGCAGAGAAGGGTTTAGCTCTGAAGTTAGCATTCTGAGAGGAAAAGCTATAGCTGGCCAGCCTTTGTCAGATGTATGTTGACTGAAGGCAAAGAAATGTGCTTCAAAACCAGGGCATTGACAGCCTTATCATAAACCATCTAGCCTTTCTAAAATAGCGAATCTCTTGAGTATGGAATGTCATGCTGACATCTGTTTAATTTCTTACACCTGCATTTGAAGATGCCATGGTGGAGGGTATTTACAATAATTTTTCTTGTTTTCTGAATGAAAAGGGTGCACTTGCTAGGATTGTTTAACATTGCAAAAATGTTATGTCAATACAATCTTATTGTTTAAAAAAATAGGGTTGTTTCACTGTCTTCTGACCAGGGTCTCACTCATGTCTATACCCGTGCCCACTTTAGCTTTTAATATCAATATCTGATTAAAAGTATTTGCTGCTGCTTCTTGTGCTGCAGCTGCCTGGATCCAAAGTGAGCTCCTGAGATGCTGATAACTCCTTTGGAGCTTGCCTTAGATTTGGGCTGTGCTTGTGTGGATCTTGGAGGTGATTTCAGACATAAGCTATGCCCATTGCCTTCTCCCATGCTGCCATTGGTTAGGTCAAAGCAAGCTCCAGTGGAGCTGTCAACATTTCTGGAGCTCACCTTGGTCCCAGGTTGCTGTTGTGCAGATCTAAGAGGTGACAATGGGCATAGACCAAGCTTGTTGCCTCTTCTGGTAGCTTGAAGCTTGCCTTGGACTAGGGTGGAAGCAGCATGAGTGTTGGAGGCTATGATGGATGCAAGCCATACCTGTTGCCTACTCTCCTACTGATGCCATCTGGCAGCAAGATGAACCCTAGCAGTATACCAGGATGCTGAAAGCATTTTGGCACTCCCAAATGCCTGCCTGGGTAACTTGGGCAGTGAAGCCATCCTGATATAGACTGGACTACTGCAATGTACTGTATCTGAAGATTGTTCAGAAATTTCAATTGGTCCAAAACGTAGCGGCTAGCTGGTAGCTACCTTGCAAGAGAGCACAAATTACCAATCTATAAGAACAAGGACCAGGTCTATATTGGCCATTGGTGTGTTTTCAGATTCAATTCAAAGTGCTGGTATTATCTATAAAACTCTTTACTATCTTGAACTGGGATGCTTGAAAGAGCTACTCATCCCATATGAACATGTCCACAGATTAAAATAATTATCAGTGATCCTGTTATATATAGCTCCACTTTAAGAGGCAAGAATAGATGGGCCTTTTGGGGAGTGTTGCCCAGACTCAGCAACTCTTTCCCCATAGAGACTCTTGTGGTATCCAACTGACAAGTTTTTATGTAGCAAGAGAACATATAGAACATTTTTATTCTCTCAGGCTTACATCCTCTTGAGCAAAAGCAGCATAATATAGCCCAATCTCGGAAGCTAAGCAGGGTGTGTACTTGGATGGGGGGCCACACAGGAAGTGTCTGTAAAAGAAGGCACTGTCAATCCACCTCTGTTTCTCACTTACCTTGAAGCCTCTTGTTGGGGTTACAATAGGTCGGTTGCAACTTGATGGCACATATGTAGGTATGTAGATCACCTTCTTCATGGAGATCTATCATTTGTTCTGCTTTAATATTAGATCGTTCTAGAAGTGTTTCTTTTGTTTTTTGCTGACTTGTTTAGGGTTTTACAATCTTCCCATATACTAATCTGTCACTGTTTTAAAATAAGTTTACATATAATTTGTCAGTATGGTACTGTTTTAAATTGTTTTATTTGCAGTTTTTATTCTCTTTAGGCTGCTATTGATTTTTTAAAATTATAAACTTCCTTACAGATATTTATATTGAGATGCCAAGTACTGATAGATAAATAAATAAATAAATAAATCTGCTTATAAAAATGCTGAAATAAGCATTTTTGAAACTCTAGGCCAGATTTGTACTACATTTTTGACTTTATGTACATTGCAAGAAAAAAAGAGAATAATTCTAGCATATGCAATAAACTATAGTATTCAGCAACATATGACTACAGATGGGCATGAACAGAAAAAAAACCCGAACATGATGTTCGTTGTTCATTGCCATCCATGAACAGGGACTCATGAACAACCATGAACATGGCCCTGTTCATGAACATGTTCATGGTTGGCTGTTCGTGGGGGCCAGCAGGCTCTCCTCCAGCCATCATCCAAGTCAATATCCCTACTGCACCACTCCCAGAAACCTGACCTGAGCAGGCACCAGGAAAGCTACCAATAATAAATAATAGCTTGGCCCCAGAGCCTGGCAGCAGCCCTGGAACTTTAATATCACTTTTCCATCACACACAAAGAAAATTCAAGCGCCAATGCACTCTCTCTATCAAAATGCCAACAGCAACTGCCTCTCTCCCTCTCCACTGTCTGCAAAGTCAGAGCTGGGAGCCCCCCTCCCCCCTGCTCTTTGCTCCCTTGTAACAAATTTGGAGCGCCACACTTGAAAGGAAGACCTGCCTATCAAACTAAATTGGGCTTAGATTGGGGTTTCCAGGGCAACAGCAGGAGTTCAGACAGAGTTCAGACAATCCCTTCCTAAGTTGCCAAGGGAACTGATTGCAGGTGCCAGACTGTCTGGCTTGACGAACAGCAATGAACGAGGCTTGCAATGACCACCTGTTCGTTTAGAATGGGGCCTCATGAACAGCTTGTTTGTGAACAGCAGATTGGGCTGTTCGTGGCTTTTTTTTTGTTCGTATTGCTGTTCATGCCCATCTCTACATATGACTGCTGCTTCATTATGACATAAAATTATTTTTAAAATATCATCAAGTACATATTTTCTTGAATAGCTATCTGCCTTTCAAGTACTTGTGCTGTAGCATAGTGATTAAGTGGTTTGGTTGCAAATCAGCCTTCTGCTGGTTCAAATCCCATTACTGCCATGAACTCAGCAGGTGGCCTTGCATAAGTCACTCCTCTCAGCACTAACTCTATAGCTTTATTGTGGGGATAATAACAACACTGACCTTGTTCACCATTCTGAGTGGTGCACTATTCTATCTAGAAGAGTGGTATATAAGCGCAGTTATCATCATCATCATCATCATCATCATCATCATCATCATCAACAACAACAACAACAACAACAACAACAACAACAACAACAACAACAGGCATAAGACATACTATATAGGATTTAGCAAAGAAATTGCAGGAAAAAGTGTTGTTGCTTTTAAGAACCAACTGTCCCTCTTAGGAGAGAGGTTTAATTATGACATTCCTTATGATCTAAGATGCTCTTGTATGCAGTCTCCCTTCTGTGGAGGCATAATTTTGGTAGTTATTAGATTTGGTCTAGCCCTCATCCTCTGATATAAGCAGTCTAGTTAAAATTTATATCACCTTTGTACTATTCCTATGCCAATCACGTAATTATGGGATCATATTAGTTGAAATATACTTCTGGCTCCCGAAGGAGCAAAAGTGAAAAGTTCTTGAACTGTCATCTCTCTCTTTCTCCTTTTGTATTTTTGTTTGGCTTTCTGTAGTGCCCTTTACCATGAGGTGCATGCGGATACTAGGTTGGATCTAATAGAATGTTTTTGTGGACTGAAAGATTTTCACTCACAAAGCATGGCCTTCTTGTTCTCCCACTGCTACAGCCCAAAATGTCCCCCCAAATACTTTTCTGGGCTCCAGGAGGAGAATTTTTTTGGGTGGGAGGATTTTGCGCTGCAGCTGAACAGGGTAATGAGAAAGATAACCTTCATGAAATCCTTCTGAAATCACAGAAATCCTTCTTTCTGTGGAAACGTTGATTACTGTTGTACCACATTTCATTTGTCTCAGAAGTCTGAATTGTTGATGCTGCAATGGCTTTCCTTTCTTCCCCTGGTCCCCTTGGTAAGAGAAGACTCTGCCTAATGCTGAGCTATATTTTTGCAGTGTATATTGTTTTTCAACATGACAACATTTCTTTCAAAAGAACAATTTTTTAAAAAGGAAATTCCTACTTCTCCCTTTCAAAAAAATATTTTTGTGTGTGGCAAAATAGATCCTTTGAGTTAAAGTGGACGAGTTTTTCTTAAATTCTCTGATTCCTGTATTGTTCTTAAACCTTAATCAATGAGCCCCACATCTGTGTAAGATCTCAAGGGATTTTAAATGTTGTCTGTTCATCCGGGCAATATCAAGTTGAACTAGGTGTGCTTTGTGTTTTCAGTCTCAACTTTTTGTCTCAGACATAACTTTGAATCTACTCTATGCTGTGGACTAGGTTTCCTTAATGAGGCACAGGCCTCTTCGTATCTGTTCCAAAGATTTCACCTATATTGTATAAAATGTGCTTTTTCATTCTACAAAAGTAAAATTAGCACATTGAAATGGAGCATACACAAAATATGATTATATCTGACAGGAGGAAATGAAATTGTAGGAGAGCCTGCAATAGCCTGTTTCACATTTAGGAATGTGTATTTAGAAGGATAAAAACCAAAACCAAAGTAAAGTAAATAATGTAATCAAAACCAGGAATTTCTGCATCCTAACACTGCTTTGCTGTTTGGCCTTGAGAAAGTCACATATTCTCTAGGATCTCAGCCACCAATTTGGAAAATGGGGACCAGATTTAAGATGCAGAAGCATCCTTGGAATCTTAATGTTTATAAATAAGTATTTTTGAGTTAATTAATTAATCTGGAAGTATCATGCTGTGTGTTGTCTTAAGGAAACTTGTCAGGCAAACTCCCTACAAATTTTAGAAAGGCACTTTATATTGTTCGGTGGATATATGAGATAAGCTTAAATGCAAGTGCCTCAGTTTTACTTGATTGTAGATCATTTTGCACATCTATATACCGTGTGCCGTCTGTGGCTAGTGAGTGATTTACTCTAAGGAATTGTCAGCAGCCACTGCAAGCTGATCAGAAGGGAAGGGAAAGCCGATCAGGCATCTGATGAAGAGAACTTGATTCTCGAAAGCTTATGCTACAATAAAATAAAATTGGTTAGTCTTAAAGGTGCTACTGGACTCTTTTTGATTTTGCTACTACAGACTAACACGGCTAACTCCTCTGGACCTGTATCTACCAGAAACCATTTGGAAGGGGTGAGGGGGAGAAGCTGTTTCAGTCATGTAAGTGTACTTTTGCTGACAGCTAGGCCGGTTAGGAGGCATGGCTTATCCTTGTTTACTCTATAGCAGGGCAGGCGATTCCTGTCAGTGAATTGCCTCATTGGCTACCATGACGTTTGTCTGTTGCCCATTCCAATAATTTTGCTCTCTGAAGAAAAATCTAATTCTACCCAATCTTGTTGGTGGAGTTTTGTTGATATTTTCCTCTTTAGGTTGCTCATATTGCAGCCCATTTTCTAGATCCTCACAACTGAATGGAATGAACAGAAAAAGCTGCAGTCAGGGAAATCAAAATATCTTGGGGAGAAACAGCAACCTTCTTCCACACCGGATCTTGTGTCTGCTGCAAGGCAGGAGTTATTAAGGATTTCCCCAGTCACTGCTCCTTTTCCTTGCACTTGCAGAATTGCACTGATGCAGATTTTCAAGAAAAATTAGAATCAGAAAATTTGCCAAATTCTCTGGAAATTTTATGGAAATTTATCCAATGGCCTAAATAGAATGTGATTTGATTTAGCATGTTTATTCTGACTGTATATAATAAACACATTTAAAAGTACTTCATGTTAATACTTCAACTGAAATATTTCATTAGAAAAAAATCAAATTCAAACAAATTCAAATCTTTATGGGGAAATTATTTTTATTGGAGTAATACTTGTAAAAAACTAAAGACAATTTAGCAGGAGCAGCACCTAGGAAAAATGGGGATGGAGGCAAACTTTGGAGGCAAATGCTGTTTCCCCTATAGGATTTCCCCCATTCGCCTGGAAGTCTGTGGAATTCTGTTCCACCTTATAGTCTCATGCACTTCTCTTTGGATTCAGCCAGTTGTGTGGGACCTCTTTTTGCTTATCAGCCAATTCCATTTTCAACCTGTTGGTGCAGTGGAGCAGCCAGAAACAGACAGGGCCCTTGAAACAATCATAGAGAGAAGAGAGGGGAACTGGTGGGTTAAAAAGGAGTTTTAACAGTTTTTTCCTCAGACAGGAGCTAGACATTGTCAGGGTGGAGCAGCTGCCAGGGCCCATGGCTAGCGCTGCTGACTCCCTCCCTACTCGTACATCTCCTTTGATGCCTCCACTGCCTGCTTGTTAGTTCTTTGTCACCTCCCAGCTGCATATGCTGCCTGGTGCTGCAGGAGAAGGCAGGTGGGTAGTGCACAAAGCATCAGCATTCCTGGTGGCCATGGCTGTGGAACTCCTAGCAGCACCCACCACCCAGCACCATCGGGGAAAGGGTGTTCGGGCAGTGTGGGCAGCAGTGATTGCAGGTAGTGGGAGAGCTTGCAACTGAGCAAAGGAAGGACACACAGGCAAGTGGGGGCACATAGGTTGGAGGGCAAGAAGGGGAGCCTAATAGTGGACATAGGCCCCCCCCATCACTGTCTACCCAAGGCCCCCCAAAAACTGGAACTGGCCCTGATACATTCTGACAGGCAGGTTAGAAATAGCTCTATCTCATAGTCTAATTTCAGGAAGCAGCAGATGGGGGTCTTGTGCCTAGAACGGCACATATTGCTTTATAAGCTCTCAGATCTATTATTCCTGGATAGTAGGAATCGAAGGGGCAGATTGAGGTCTATGTGGTAAAAACTCATTTTTTTTAAACTAGGTTGGAAAACTCAAGATAAAAATTGTCTATTTTACCCTCATATGGTAGTATGTCAGCAGAGCCAGATCTAGGGGCGCCCGGTGCAGCCCTTGCCTGGGTCTCTGAGCACATGTGCACAGATTGTGCGTGCTCCTGATGCTGTGTGATGATGTCACTTTCATGACATCATCATGCAGGGTGGGAGGCGTGTCTGCCTGCGCGGCAAGCTGGCTGCCCCAGCACCTGGTGCGCTGTGGAGCTGGCAGTGGCGGCAGTGTGAGTGAGCGTTGGGGTGGCCGGCTGGCTTGCTGCGCGTGCAGGACCTCCCAGCCCTGCGCTCAGCCACCCACATGGCAAGCGAGCTGCCCCAGCACATGCCCTCGCCACTGCTGCCGCCAGCTCTGTGGTACACCATCTGCTGGGGTGGCTGGCTTGCTGCGTGGCTGGCTGAGTGCAGGGCTAGGAGGCCCTCCACATGGTTTGCATGTCCCACTGCCCCATGCTGCCCACGTGGCAAGCTGGCCGCCCCAGCACACGGTGTGCTGCGGAGCTGGCGGCAGTGAGGGCATGCGCTGGGGCAGCTGGCTTGCCACACGGGTGGCTGAGTGCAGGGCTGGGAGGTCCTGCGCATGCAGCAAGTCAGCAGGCCCATCAGCGGGGCTGGCGAGGACCTTCCAACCCTGCACTCAGCCACCCGCATGGCAAGCCGCGTCGCACTGCTGGGCAGCTGGCAGCTGCGCCTGGTGCCCCCTTTTTGGCAGCGCCGGGGGCAGGCTACCCCCCTGCCCCTCTTGATCCGGCCCTGCATGTCAGTATCTGGCTTACTCTTTTTCTGTCTCTGTAACAACTTATTGTATAATTAAAATGTTTCTTCAAATGAAGACTCCCCCACAGTTACAATGGTATACAATTTATTCCAAAAACTCACCCCCGAAACTAAATAAAGTTCTGTTTTTGTTTACTCCTGGACTCTTCTTTGGTGTATACAAGTGGACTAGGTTATAACAGGTTAAATACCAGGGCAGGGGAGAGGTCAGTGCCTCCACAGCACACTAGAGGCAGGTGTAAACAGCATCAATTATCTACTGCACAGGTGGCTAACATTCAGTGAATTACACAACACTAACAGGCCAGGTCATAATCAAATGTTGTCTGGTGATGGGGCAGAGTGGAGTGGAGGCTAGTCTTCTAATATTCACTACCAATTAGAGGACAGTGGTGTTTCATTAAATGTGGGCTTTCCCCATCAAAACAGAAAAAGCCTCAAGGCTGGAGTCACACACAACACTATAATTATAACAGATAAACAATAAGACCCACTCAAGCCTTGCCAAATGAATGTCATACCAGTCCTGCATTAGTGCAATATCATTCCTTATCTGGTCTGGTCTGACTATATAGGAAAACTGTGTTGTTAGTCTTTTGGGACTGTCAGTATTTAATAGGTGACAATTTTCTTCCCCCTCTAGGAAGGAATAAGAGACATGAGGCCATTAGACAGCCCTAACAGGAGTAGCTCCACCTCTGTGGCCAGGCTTTTGTTTGGCATTATAGATTACCTACTGGTCACTTCTAAAGGCTTGGTGCTTCATAAGGGTAAGAATAGGGAAGTGCTCTGCACTCACAGGGCTTTTTTCCCTGTAGATGCATACAGCTGGGAGGGTAGCCAGTCATTTCTCCCATGAATGCAAGATTTACTTCCTCCACATTTAACTAGGCAACTCCAGCAGTGGGCTTTGTAGTTTTCTATTCCCTTCTCCCCAACATCCTTTTTTTTATAGAGAGCTCGGAGTGGATATACTAATTAAGGTCCAGTTAAAAGCTCCAGATAACAGAGCCAAGCTCTCTCCATCTCCTGACTTTCTTATTTTGGAAGGTTTTAGTGGGAGCACAGGATTTTGAACGTTTTTTTTAATGCCTAGCATTTCCACTTAAATGTTAGATATTAGAGCCTAGTAACCCAGCTAGTGTGGAGTTGGGTAGCTTGAGTGGAAAGGGTTGTGGCTCAGGAGTAAAGCTCCTGCTTGGCATGCAGAAAATTCCGGATTCATTCCTTGATATTTCCAAGTTTGAGAACCGGATAGTAGGTAATGCAAAACACCTCTACCTGAAACCCTGGAGTGCTGATCTTCATGATAGCGAAAGGCAGCTTCACATGCTTAGGCAAGCTGATTTATTAAAGCAGAATATGATATTGGGTGGATTTTCTGTCCTTGTCTCACTTAAAAGTGAGAGGTCGGTAGTTTCAGACAGGTTATTTTAACAAGGTTCCTTCACAGATTTCACTTTACAGCTTAGGTGTTCTGACTTCAATCCAGTACTCCTTTCCCTTTACACCAGACCCAGGGTCCTCCTCAGAGCCAACCGTCTCCCTTTAGACAATGGGCAGGAATTATTCTTCTCCAAAAGACATAACCTTGATCACTTTATTACCTGCTTTCTCTGCCAACAACACACGTCCAGTTCTAACTTGTCTGTATAAATCACTGCTGGCATTTACACTTTAGTTCCTTAACTGAAAGTTTTCCAGAAACCTAAAGCTGTCCCAATTAGGACACATTTTTCCTTTTTCCTCCTACAAAGGATTACTAGATTGACCCTCCTTGTCAGACTCCAAACTTCAACTAACTCTAACAATTCTGTCGGCACAAATTGTTACCTTCTTACTGGCCCATCATAGAGAAGGGAGAGCAGCCTGTCAATCATTCGCCCCTCAGGCAGTATTATTTTCACCCTTTCCCTTCCACTCTCTCTGTGTGGCAGAAAACCTTTAATTTAAAAGCCCATTCTGTTATATCTGCCTTTCTCACTGAGACTCAAGGTATGAGTCAGTACAGTAAATTTTAATAACATTTCAATAAACAATGTAATTGGCAAATTTTCAAAGCTTTAAAACTAGTAGGAATCTAATACAGAATTGAAGAAATGTTGAACACAACATAAGCAATTCTGTGACTGACATATTAAACAACATATAAACTATTCAGTAGAATTAGACTTACAGCAACAGACATAGTACATAGAAGTCTATAGCCCCTATACCTTTACTTATGCATCTCTTTGAGACCACAGTACAGCCCTCTTATCTGAATAAAAAGTCTTCTTGAATAATACATAACATTCATTGGATAAAACAATCCATCAGTTATATCTAGAACTATAATGATTTCAGTTTTAGTAGCATAATTTTCAGAAATGAAATTGTTCAATGAGTTCTAGTTCTGTATAAGCAGTTGTGGTTTTTGTTGAAACGTTGCAGCAATTGCGTTCTGATATTCTTCTATCTATGGCCTTGGCATTTGCTCAGCAGATGAGGTTGACTGAAGGAGTGGCTATAAAGGGGCAAAGAGTACATTAAGTAATATATTTAAAACTGTAATTATCAGTGAAATGTGCTTTTTAGTGTGGTACAAATGTTTCTGGTAGAATGTAGCAAACATTAGGTAATACGATTTATCGACATTTCCTGTGTGGCATTTGTTCTTGATTTAAAGTTCTCCTGGCACATAGTGTGTTATAAGTGTGTGTGGATTTGCACTTTACTATCTGCCTAACAGTTGGTGAACATTGGCTGATGAATACATGTACTGAGTCAGAGAGGCAGTATAATCTAGTGGTTAGAGTGTAAGGCTAGGATCTGGGAGACCCAGGTTGGACTAGGATCTAGAAGACCACTCTGCCATAGAAGCTCATTGAGTGACCTTGGGCCAGTCACACTCTGGCAACCCAACCTACCTCACAAGATTGTTGTGAAGATAAAATGGAGGTGAGGACAAAGATGTAAGTTGCTTTGGTTCCTCATTGCAGACAAAAGGTGGGGTATAAATAAAGTAAAGTAAGTAAAGAATATTGGTCTATTAAGTTCAGTGCAGATGCTTTACATCTATGGCCCACTGCATGTTGACAGCACATGCCATAGTAACCACTGCTGACAAAGGTATCCTTGCCAGTCACAGTTTACAAACTCAGGAAGCAGTCCTAAGCAGGTATTCTCAGAGGTAAATCTCTTTCATTCAATGGAAAGTGTTCTTAGGACTGTAGCCTCACTCTAGTATCTGGGGCCACAGGAAATGTTTTTGTTTAGCTCCAATATAAATATCCTCATTGTATCAGTGCATTTCATCCTGCTACTTTTGCTTACCAGGAAAGAAAGTCACTCCCAGAGTAAGCAAGAACTGTTTATTTAATGAAGACTCACAAAACCCCATTTCACTGTTGAGTGAAATAGGATGTTTGGTTCTATAATGAGTGGATGTGTGGGGATTTGATCACAATAAAAGTGAGTCTTCACAAATCACAGAACTTTGCATATGTTAGTCAAGCCTATATTATTTTAGCACTGATGCCCTGAACTCTTGCACAACAGTATTAGCAACTGTTTTCTTTCCAGTCATTGTTATTTGGATCCAAACCACTGTTCATATTGAAACACAGTGTGCTGTATCCTGGAAAAATGTAACCAGTTGCCTAAGCAAAGATTGTATTGACATATCCATTTCTTAAAGCTGCATGTGCTCCTTTTATCATTTTGGGTGCTTTAAAACCTCTTATATATTTTTTTCAAGATTTTCAGATTTTTGTACAAACCTGGGGCATTTTTCAGGTTTGTAGAAATATTCATCTGTTCACAGCTCCAAACTTTGGATTTAAGTATCCTCAGATTTGCCCAGATTGAGAATTAGAAATATTGATTGATATGTAAATGTATACTCTATTTGTTTTTAGCCAACAGAAAATTAAAACCCTAATAGATACATATTTACCAAAAAGTAATCTGCTTTCAGCTAAAAACCCAGATTTCGATCTTGAGAAAACATCTAAAAGTTAATACCAGAGATGCTCAAAAATGCTAAAAAATCCACCAGTTTGGCTGCTGAAGCATAGAGGTTAAGTGCTTGGGCTGCGAATCAGCATTCTGCTGTTCTAATCCTGCTACTGCCATGAGCTCAGTAGGTGGCCTTGGGTAAGCTACTCCTCTCAGCCCCAGCTCCCCAGCTGTATTGTGGGGATAATAGTAACACTGACTTCGTTCACAGCTTTGAATGGGGCACTAATCTACCTAGAAGAGCGGTATATAAGCACAGTTGTTATTATATCCTGATGCTATTGGTGAACAGGGAGAAATTCAAGCTTTTTGGTGTTGAACCAAACAGACCCAGTGATCAGCTCATGTTTGATTATCACAATGGAGGAAGGTATGTTGATTGCTGAATACATTTCACACAAAATTTGTAGCATCCCTAAATAATACCACTTTACAAAAAGAGATTTTGGCTGTAAAAATGGAAGGAGTAACTGTCAACCTGCTAACAACTTTTTTGCTTTTTGAAAATGTATTGTTATAGTCTTCAGCTAATTACAGGATGGCCTCTTTTGCACAACAATATGCTGCCACTCCAGTAGCAAACAATAAGCATGATTCTGAAAAGTTAAGCACTTTGAAGTCTTTTTCAATGCTGACCTAAAAGTAAATGTAAATAGATGAATTTAGATGGATTGTGCCCTATGTTTATCACTGTTTCAACTAGAGTAGTTAGTTATTTCCTATGCTACTATTTACTGTAATAAATCGGGCACAGGACTGATTGTGTAGCACTTTTCATTATGTCTGTGATTTTGTGATGGGAATGAATATTCACTGTATGGAGATCTTAATATATTCTGATGCTTTATTTAAAAATACAAGGGCATTGCTTACATACAATTAGCAGAATTAGTAGAATGAAAAACAGAAATATTGATTCAAAAGATATAACTGGATTTATGCAAATTATGCAAAACTGAATTGTTTAGGAGGGCATTTTAACACAGGTTATAGGGGCTATGTTATATCAGAATGGTTCAGAAAGATGCTTTAAAAAAGAGAAAAGGGCTATGGACTATTCTATTATAGTATATGCTATCTGTTGTAGTATATATTATCCTAGTATGTAATTTCTGCATTTTTAAACATGGGTTAATAATTATGCTTTGTTTCAGGTTTTTGCTTGATTTGATTTCTGCAATCCTAATCTTATTACATTGCTTATTGGATATCCCATCCTGTTGATTGCATTGATTTAGCAACATAACACACATTGTGTAGTCCACCTTGACTGAGAATGGCAAACTAAAAATTACAATACCTATAATTGTATCTACATATAATGTATATCCAGTGTACACATGAATAAAAGTAAAGAAATTGTAGGAACAGATTATTTAAAGTTGTATAACTGACTTCTTTGGGTTTTTATATTGCCATCTGCTTTAAGAACTCAGGGTGATTTGAAAAATGGATTTTAAATCATCAAATAAATAAAATAAAAGATTTCAACAGGAACATTCAAGACATCATGGAGAATATTGTAATATTCTTCCTTAAAACACTTCAGTTTCCCACAGATCATATTATTAACTCTGCTGCTTAATGATAATTCAGTTCTAACAGCAGGAATTACATTTTAGGCTGCAAGACCTATTAGATTTTTACAGCTGAGAAAAGACTAGTCTTGATTCCTGAAATAGCAGAAGGTTCACCATATTTTACAGCTGACTGAGCAGAAACAAACACAGATGCAAACATCACAAGAAGGGCAGAGATATCGTACTCACTCCGAGACATTTCAAGGCACAGGAATGAGAACTGTGTGAGCCGGCCAGTTTTGCTCAACAGAGCTTTAGGTAAGCCTGTACTTTGGTTTTGACCTACCCTGGCTTTAGTCTTTAAACCAGTAACTCAAGCATAATCCCATTAAAGGCAAAGGAGTTAGTCCAGTGCAGACGGCTTGACATAAAACGACTCTCTCATTCTGTGTGGTTTGGGAGTCTACTGAAGATAGAGATATTCATTCAATAAAGCAGTTACATTTGGAAGGACAGAACCAACCAATGTAATCAAAAATTTCTCCCCTTTTTTCATAATTCTGGTTCCTGGTCAGCACATATTGACCACGCAAAGTGGAATTTTGAAAAAGTTGTGTTTGGCATTCTTACATTTTACTGAACAAGGGGAGGTTGTTTGGTGCCCCCAAATACTAGAAATCTGTAGAACAAATGTATTACTACGGATATTATATAAAACCCCAATTTAGGAGTTTGGAAATTTATGACCATTAGCATCCAAAATAAATTTGCTCATGCTATTATCAGTTCTTAACTCAACTCTGAGCAAGACTGTTAATGATAGAATGTTTTGGAGGTCCTTCATTCATAGGGACACCACAGGTCAGAGGCGACTTGACGGCACATAACACACACACAACTCAACACCAGCAGTTATAATTAGATCTTAGTTGGCTTTGCTTCCAATATGGTTTTCAGTCCATAACGTTGCTATTAACTTTTGGTTGAAAATTCTCTTTGGTCCAAGTTCAAGTTTCTTAACTTTGGCTTATGAGGAAGTGAAAACTAACTCATGGCAAAGTCATATACTAACAGTGAAATCCTAAGCAGAGTTACTCGTGTCAGACTATGGAATCCCAGTTATCTAGAGTTCGTCTCCCCCCTTCTGCAAGAAGCACAAAGTTCCTTGATTCCAAAAGGTTTATTGAAAGACAATGCTCAAGATACAAGTATCCATATTCCAAGGATTTCAGGCCTTGGCTGAACGGAAGCTTTGTTGAGAATGACACAGAAAATGAAAGTAACAACACTTCAGACACCCCTTCCCAGCCTCCCCCCTTAGTCCTGTCTAGAAGGCCTGGGAAGGCGAGGACATCAAGGTCGGCTGGGCTGATAAGAATTCTTCGTTCCCTTGGATATAGGTGGCCTGGGCAGCACCTGGGCCTGGAGGGAGAGAACTAAATAACTACAGATTATAACAGGAGAACATGGCGTAGCTTTGCCTTGAGAACTGACATTCTGACATTCTGCCTCCCTTAAGACCCCTCCCCTCACCCTTCTGCCCCTGCTTTTTCTGGGTACTTTTTATGGAATTTAGCAAGTAGTCTAGGAGCATTTACATGAGAAGCTGCTACCCGCTCACGAAACCCCTCCTCAAAGTCTTTCCACCTAACTAGGTAAAAGAGCTTATTGTATCTGTGTTTGGAATCCAAGATTTCCTCAATTTCATAGTGAATTTGATTGTCTATCATGGTTGGGTGTGGCACCAATTTGCTGGGATGCCACTCATCAGGAAGAGGTGCTTTCTTGAGTAGGCTGATGTGGAAAGTTGGGTGGACCTGGCGTAGATTTTTTGGTAAATCCAGTTCTACAGTCACATCATTGATTACTTTCTTTATTGGGAAGGGTCCCAAGTACTTCAGGCCCAACTTTTTACTAGGCTGTTCTGTTCTGAAGTTCTTTGTGGAGACATATACTTCATCTCCTGGATGTAATTTCCACTGTGCCACACGATGGCGATCTGCATACTTTTTGTAGTCAGCTTTGGCTTTGTTTAAGTTCTTTTGGATTTCTGCCCACTGTTTTGCCAGGCCGGTCCACCATTCATTCAAGTCTCCTGGGCGGTTGCTGGGAGGTTGTTCTTCGAAGGGGAATGCTACTCCTTTGTAGCCATGGACGATTTTAAAGGGAGTCTCTCCTGTTGAGCTGTGTACCGTGTTGTTATACTCGTACTCGGCAAGATGCAAGAGCTGGGTCCAATTATCTTGTTGGAAATTAATATAGCATCAGAGGAACTGCTCTAGTATTTGATTAGTTCTTTTGGACTGCCCATCGCTCTGGGGATGATGGACAGAGCTTATTCCTTGTTCGATGCCTGCCACTTGTAAAAGCTCCCGCCAGATATTGGCAACAAATTGAACTCCGTGATCCGATATTACCTTGGAAGGAAAAGAATGCAGTCCTACAACATGTTTCATGAACAGACTGGTCAACTTTTTTGCTGACGGAATACTGGAGCATGGGATGAAGTGGGCTTGTTTGGAGAACAGATCCACCACGACTAGAATACAGGTGCAACCCTTGGATGGGGGAAGATCAGTAATAAAGTCCATAGAAATCACTTCCCAAGGTCTGTTGGGAGTCTCTAAGGGTTGTAGTAGTCCCGGGGGCTTCCCCCTTCTGGGTTTCGCCATAACACACGTAGGGCAGGAAGCTACATATTGAGAAACATCCCTTCAGATACTGGGCCACCAAAATTGTCTTTGTATTAAATGTAAGGTTTTTAGGTATCCGAAGTGGCCGGCGGTCCGAGCATCGTGACATTGTTGTAGCACCAGCCTTCTCAAACTAGCAGGGATATATAGCTGATTTCCCTTAAACCATTCTCCAGCTGCTGTTTGTGCCATTTTTTCTGTGGGCGCTTGTTCCCCCTCCTTTTCCACTTCGCTTTTCACTTTAGCTCTCCACCCCTTTTGGTTATCTGGCTGTTTGGTTGCCTGGCTATGAGTGGTAACCACTCCCCCCAACTGGGTGGGGGAAAATACTGTGTTAATAGTCTCCTCCTTCTTGCTCTGGTATTGGGGCATGTGCAAAAGGGCATCCACCAGGAAATTAGATTTGCCCGGTAAGAAATTCAGAGTGAAATCAAACTTAGAAAAGAATTCCGCCCAGCAGAGTTGCTTAGCATTAAGGCATCGGGGCATTCTGAGCGCTTCTAAGTTTTTGTGATCAGTCCAGACCTGAAAGGGATGTCGCGCCCCCTCCAACCAATGGCGCCAAGAATCAAGGGCAATTTTAACTGCAAACGCTTCCTTTTCCCACACACTCCAATTCTTTTCCACTTCTGTAAATTTTCTGGACAAGTATGCACAGGATCGCACCTGACCATCTTCCCCTTTTTGCATGAGGATGCCACCAACTGCAGAGTCTCTGACATCTACTTGTACTATGAATGCTTTATTCTCATCGGGGTGTTGTAGAACTGGCTCGGTAGTAAACCGATCCTTCAGCGTTTCGAATGCTAGCTGACAACTTGGGGTCCAAAGGAGTCGGGCCGTGGGTTTGGCTGCTTGCTCCACCCACCCTTTTGTCTTGAGTAATTCGGTAAGGGGGAGAGCTATCTGGGCAAAGCCTTCAATGAACTGTCTGTAGAAATTAGCAAAGCCCAGGAACAAATATAATTGTTTGCGTGTGGTGGGCGCTTGCCACTCTTGCACTGCCTTGATCTTTGCTGGGTCCATTTTTAGTCCTTGTCCTGAAATGCGGTAGCCTAAATAGTCCAATTCTTTTTTGTGAAATTCACATTTGGCCAGTTTGATTGGAAGCTTGTGGCGCATCAGGGTGGCAAGGACTTTCCGGACTAATTTTACATGTGCTTCTTTAGTTTCTGAATAAATAAGCACGTCATTAAGGTAAACAACAACTCCTTTGTACAAAAATTCATGTAGGACCTCATTTATCATTGACATGTAAACCGAAGGGGCCCCAGGTAAGCCAAATGGCATGACCAAATATTCATATTGCCCTAAGGAGGTATTGAACGCGCTTTTCCATTCATCCCCCTCCCTTATTCTAACATGAAAATATGCATCTTTAAGATCCAATTTTGAGAAGATCTTACCCTGCGCCACTACACTTAGCAGGTCACGGATTAACGGGATCGGATAGGTGTTGGTCATAGAAACAGCGTTGATGCCTCGAAAGTCTGTACACAGTCTGAGCCCCCCATCCTTTTTCTTCACGAACAACACAGGGGCTGCATGTGGGGAGCTAGCCGGGCAAATGAATCCTCTCTCCAGATTCTTGTCTATGAATTTCCTGAGTTCTTGTGTCTCTGCCGGGCTCATGGAATATAACTTTCCTTTGGGGAGCTTCTCTCCTGGGATTAATTCAATAGCACAGTCTGTGTTCCGGTGCGGCGGTAGGCTATCTGCCTCCTCCTCACTAAAGGCTTGAGCCAGGTCTTGATACTCTGGAGGGATTAAACTTAGCTCTTCAGCGGTTAACATAGCGACCTCTAAATTCGTGAGGGCTACTGCACCCCATTCTGCCTTCTAACGGTGTTTTTGGCAATATTCTGGATCAAATACTATCATTCCTTTGGCCCAGTTGATGTAGGGGTTATGATCCCACAACCACCTACTGTCTAAGATGAGTGGGTATTTGGCTGCTTGGCTTACAATAAATGGACGCACTTCCCAATGTTTGCCCATGCCTGTGGGCACTTGCTCTGTTTCTAGAACCACTGGGTTCATATTAGATCCGTCCATTTGTTCAAAGATAATTGGGACTTTTAGTTCACACGTTTCTAGTCCCAGTCCATTTACTAGTGCTGGTGCTGTAATATCCCGGGAGCATCCTGAGTCAATTAAGGCTTGGACTCGAATGTGGGTCCCCCTCTTAGGATTTACTAGCATAACGGGAATGAATAATATGGCCCCTCTTTCTCTCACTTTCATTTTCTGTGTGTTTCTCAACAAAATGTCAGACTATGGAATCCCAGTTATCTAGAGTTCGTCTCCCCCCTTCTGCAAGAAGCACAAAGTTCCTTGATTCCAAAAGGTTTATTGAAAGACAATGCTCAAGATACAAGTATCCATATTCTAAGGATTTCAGGCCTTGGCTGAACGGAAGCTTTGTTGAGAATGACACAGAAAATGAAAGTAACAACACTTCAGACACCCCTTCCCAGCCTCCCCCCTTAGTCCTGTCTAGAAGGCCTGGGAAGGCGAGGACATCAAGGTCGGCTGGGCTGATAAGAATTCTTTGTTCCCTTGGATATAGGTGGCCTGGGCAGCACCTGGGCCTGGAGGGAGAGAACTAAATAACTACAGATTATAACAGGAGAACATGGCGTGGCTTTGGCTTGAGAACTGACATTCTGACAACTCAAGTCTAAGCCCATTAAGAAGGTCTGACTTTTTTTGCAGGGAAACAATTAAAAAAACAAAGACTATTGGATATAAATGTCAGGTGAATGCTGCATTATTGGGTACCCTGAGAACAGATTCTCTCTATAGACAGCTCGCATTCTCATCTTTAACCCTTCCATCTTATTTTACTGATCTATTAACTTTCAAGCATAGGAAAGCATTCACTAAAGCATGTTTGGATATTTTACAACTGGCATATTAAGATGTTGTCATAATGCGATCCCATATAAAGACCGTGTCTGCCCCTGTGACCAGAAATCTATTGAGGACACAGCCCATGTGGTTTTCAGGCACCCAAGATTTGCAATAGAACATGAATGATATCTTGGAATATCCTGTCACTATATCCAGGGAGATCAGATCAGAACAGACTTGTAATATTGTTTGTTGATAAAAATAAATGGGTAACATCACAAATGGCAAAGTTTATTACCTGGGTGATAAACCATCTGTCGCTAGTATGGTTCATGTAAGTGCTTTGCTGGGTTCAATTTAATATAGGAATAATAAGTTGCCTCTGATTTTCTGTTTTATTGCTATGATTTTAATTATCATCTATTTTAATTTTAAACAGACATTTTAAAAGTTTTAATTGGTATTGAGATTGTTTGTATTGCAATTTTCTCCTGGTGTTGTTTGCAAGGTCTATGAGCAAATACAATAAAGTTTATGATGATTCAGTGGGGCTTTAGGGGTGTGTATAATGAAATAGAGCCAAAAATACACACAGAAATGGCCGGTTTGGCTTGTTAAAGCAAGAAACTTATTGGATCAAAAGGAGTTGGGATGATGCAGTTTTTGGTTAAGTACAAATAGAGCCTTGTTCCCCCTTGAAAAGAACAGTGTGTGCATGCTGTGCCGCTGCTGAACACACACCTTGACATGCTCCTTCTTCAAGCTTTTCTTGGGGGTCTATAAACATGGAATACCTTTCTTGTATGCTCTCAATCTCAGTGAGTTGATGGTTTAGAGGGTGGACTGTGTTTTGTGCTATTTTGGTGCTGTGTTGTGCGCAAAAACAGCTGCCCCAGAGCATCACCCTCCTTGAAAAGAACACCATGTATTAGTGCATGCATGGCCAACATGCACACAATGGGCCAAAACTCATAAAAATGAAAAAACAGCGCTGGCTCAGAACTGATCCATTTGGGAGGATCCAAAACAAACCAATAATGGAACAGAATGATTCCAGAACCCATCAGAACCACAACTGAAACAGAAACTTTCTAGAACTTACTTCCAGAAAATATTTTTAGGATTGCACTATTTATCTCATAGGTCCCTATCAAAGAGGTTCTTTCAACCTGTTTTGGCTTCTGAGGGCAAATGATTTTTAAGAAACTTTTCACACATCTAAAGAATAAAGCACAACAAGACACCCACTCCACCCCCTGGATCAAAACAGGGTTTGGAAAACTTGGATAAAATCTTCATTAACTGCAGGAGGACTTTTTAAAATCCTTAAAGTGTGTGAAACTTTCATGGTGGGTTAAAGATCTCATATGAAAGGGAACTTAGATGGGAGAGGTGATCCTGGAATTGGTCCTAAGTAATGCCCAAGATCTGGCGAGAGATATAAAAGTGGCTGCACCGCTTGGGAAGAGTGACCATAATATTATTGAATTCAGCATTTGCATAAATAGGGAGTTGCCCCAAAAGACCAACACAACCACTTTTAACTTTAATAGGGGTAACTTCTCTGAGATGAGGGGATATGTGAAGAAGAAACTGAAAGGAGAGGTCAAAAGGGTCAAAACCCTTGGGGAAGTTTGGAGACTATTTAAAACTACAATCCTAGAAGTTCAGATAAAAAATATACCACAGGTTAGGAAAGGCACAAATAGGTATAAAAAAAAGGCCTGCATGGTTAACAAACAAAGTAAAGGAAGCTATAAAAGGTAAGAAGGTTTCCTTTAAAAGGTGGAAAGCTAGTCAGAGTGAGGTATATAAAAAGGAACACAGGCTGTGGCAAAGAAAATGCAAGTCTGTGATCAGGCAGGCAAAAAGGGACTATGAGGAACACATTGCAAAAAACATAAAGACCAACAATAAACATTTCTTCAAATATATTAGAACCAGGAAACCAGCCAGGGAGGCAGTGGGGCCCCTGGATGATCAAGGGGTAAAAGGATTACTGAAGGACAATAGGAAAATGGCCGAGAAGCTAAATGCATTTTTTGCCTCTGTCTTCACTGTAAAAGATGAGAGGTGCTTGCCTACTCCAGAACCGCTGATTTTGGGAGAAGTGTTGAAAGATCTGAGTCAGATTGAGGTGACGAGAGAGGAGATCCTGACTGATAGACAATTTAAAAACTAACAAATCACCAGGCCCGGATGGCATCCAAGAGTTCTGAAAGAACTCAAATGTGAACTTGTGGATCTCCTGACAAAGATATGTAACCTTTCATTAACATCTGCCTCCATTCCTGAGGACTAGAAGGTAGCTAATGTCACCCCCAACTTTAAAAAGGGTTCCAGAGGAAATCCGGGAGATCCAGGCCAGTCAGTCTAATGTCAATACCGGGTAAGTTGGTGGAAACCGTTATTAAAGAGAGAATTAGTAGGCACATTGATGAACAAAAGCTATTGAGGAAGACTCAGCATGGGTTCTGTAAGGGAAGATCTTGTCTCACGAACCTATTAGAGTTCTTTGGGGGAGTGAACAAACATGTGGACAAGGGGGAACCAGTAGATGTTGTTTACCTGGACTTCCAGAAAGCTTTTGAAAAGTTCCTCCTCAAAGGCTGCTATGTAAGCTCAATAGTCATGGGGTAAAAGGACAAGTCCTCTCGTGGATCAAAAACTGGCTAATGAATAGGAAGCAGAGAATGAGTATAAATGGGCAATATTCACAGTGGAGGGTGGTAAGCAGTGGGGTACCGCAGGGCTCAGTATTGGGTCCGGTGCTTTTTAACTTGTTCATTAATGATTTGGAATTGGGAGTAAGCTGTAAAGTGGCTAAGTTTGCTGATGACACTAAATTGTTCAGGGTGGTGAGAACCAGAGAGGATTGTGAGGCACTCCAAAGGGATCTGTCGAGGCTGGGCAAGTGGGCGTCAACGTGGCAAATGAGGTTCAATGTGGCCAAGTGCAAAGTAATGCACATTGGGGCCAAAAATCCCAAATATAAATACACGATGATGGGGTCTAAACTGGCAGAGACTGACCAAGAGATAGATCTTAGAGTCGTGGTGGATAACTCACTGAAAATGTCGATACAGTGTGCGACGGCAATAAAAAAGGCCAGCGCTATGCTGGGGATTATTAGGAAGGGAATTGACAACAAATCAGCTATTATCATAATGCCCCTGTATAAATCAATAGTACGGCCTCATTTGGAATACTGTGCACAATTCTGATCACCACACCTCAAACAAGATATTATAGCACTGGAAAAAGTGCAGAAAAGGGCAACTAGAATGATTAAAGAGATAGAACACTTCCCCTATGAAGAAAGGTTAAGCTCTTGGGGCTTTTTAGATTGGAGAAATGACAAAGAAGTATTTTTCTCCCTTTTTCACAATACAAGAACTTGTGGGCACTCAATGAAATTGCTGAGCAGTCAGGTTAGAATGGATAAAAGGAAGTACTTCTTCACCCAAAGGGTGATTAACACATGGAATTCACTGCCTTGGGAGGTGGTGGCAGCTTCAAGCATAGACAGCTTCAAGAGGGGATTGGATAAACATATGGAGCAGAGGTCCATCAGTGGCTATTAGCCACACGGTATAGATGAAACTCTCTGTCTAGGGCAGTGATGCTCTGTATTCTTGGTGTTTGGGGGGCAATCAGTGGGAGGGCTTCTAGTGTCCCTTCTCCACTGGCAGACCTTCTGAGGACATCTGGGTTTTGGCCACTGTGTGACAGAGTGTTGGACTGGATGGGCCATTGGCCTGATCCAACATGGCTTCTCTTATGTTCTTAAATGTAGCAGTGAAAAATCTATAAGCGTCTCCTTACTGAAATGTTAATGTCTGTCCTCACCTGAGAACTGGAACATTAATCTAAAATATAATTTAATCAAAAAATGATCTGAATAACCTAAATAATTAATCTCAGGAGGTTAACTAGTCTGAATGAAATTAGTTCTGACATTTGGATGCATTCAGGGATGTTTCCACCAATGTGCAGATGATGCTCATCTCTATCTCATACTTCTAGCAGAGCTGAGGGAGGCTGTTGAACCTGTTAACAGGTACATGTAGGTAGTTTTGGGATGGATGAGGCTAAATGAATAGAAACTTAAACCTGACAAAATGGAAGCAATACTGTTGAGGGGAAGGTTGACCCCAGAACTGGGATGTCTCCTGTTCTGGATGGGGTTGCACTCCCCTTAAAAGAGCAGGCTCATATCTTGGGGGCGTTGCTGGACTCAGGCCGCCAGTTGGATAAATGTCACAACTGCAGACCACACAATGAGATTAGTCTGTCTTCCTCTATTGTTTTCACCAGAAGGTGATTTTTTAAATTTTTTTTAAATTTTTTAAATTAACTCA
This sequence comes from Eublepharis macularius, assembly GCF_028583425.1. Lineage (NCBI taxonomy): Eukaryota > Metazoa > Chordata > Lepidosauria > Squamata > Eublepharidae > Eublepharis > Eublepharis macularius. The sequence goes on from NC_072793.1 coordinate 74,289,129, forward strand.
TATTGGCCCTCTTCCCTATTAGTGTATTTTTATTCATTTTTAAATGTTTTCTTTGATTTACATACTATATATGTATTCTATAGAGCAGATTAGCAACCTTTTATTGGCATTCAATAAAACAATAAAACAATTTACAACGAGCAGGGCAGGAACCAAAAGAACAGCAAAATCAGTCGACAGAATTTACCGTATACTCCCTAATCCACATGGCAATTGAGAAATACAATGCAACCATATATGTAGTGTGGGGACAATGGTCTGATAGTAGGAAAGAAACTAATCCTCTGTCAGATTGACCCTGATGATGGATTAGCAGATGGTTAATCAAGGAATCCCACATGTGAACATAAAAGTCACAATAAAATAAAACATGAAGTATGGATTCGGGTTGCATCCTTCCACAAGGACATAATCTATTGGGGTAGGGTGTGTTTGTAAATCTCCCAAACAGAATTTCGGAGGGTAAAATGTTAAAACATGCAAGCATAAAAGCTCGGCGTAGGTGAGGGAAAGACAGCAATGAGAAATAAGCGGCAGGGCTTTTGTACTTAGGGATGATTCCAAACTCCAATGGGGAGCAGGTCTTCTGTGCCAGAGAGCAGTGGGTTTGCCTATCAATATCTAGCAGCCTTTGTTTTAGGAATCTGAAAGCTTGGTTTTCCATTAACATTAGAAGGCAATCAAAAGAGATCCCTATAGACTGTAGTTTCCTCTGAATCAGGAAGGCCCATTTGGATGTAAAGGCATCTGTGAGCATCAAATAAATGTAACTCACAGGTTCGACCTTAAAATGGATGCGTAGTCAGAATTTAAATGTTGAGATCCAAGCACGGGTCTCAAGGTATCACTGCCCAGTTTCCAGGCACATGGCTGCGTAACAAACACAATTTGGAATCCCCAAGATACGCCTCAAAAACATTGCCTGGATTTGCTCCAGCTGGTGGTTAAAACCACTAATCTAGATAGGAATCCCATATAATATTTGGGGCACGGTTTTAGCATTGAAAACATGGAGAGCAGCAGGAACAAATTGGTTGCCTTTCACATGAAAGAAAGTGGCAGAAGCTGCTGCACTGCACTCAGCCAGGTTTATTACATAATTCCATGTATTCTATATGTAATATTATGTATATATATGTATTTTAAATGCTTTTTAATGTTTGAAATGTTTTAATGTTTGCTGCCTCGGAAACTCTGAATTGGATGAAAAGGCAGCATAGATATGTTTTAAACTGTTCTGTTCCATTTGATATAGGATAAAATGGTTTGAGCTGTGTTTTTAACTCTGTACATTCTTTCAGTTGCATGTATTAATTGTGTGCTGATTTTAACTCATTTCTTATGACATTTGTGATAATGTTACAGTTTTTACTGTTCTGTTAACTGCCTCTGGTGCCTTGATTTTGTGACAGTAAGGACGGATATCCAGGGCTTTTTTTCAGCAGGAACATGGTGGAACGGAGTTCCGGCACCTCTTGAAAATGGTCACATGGCTGGTGGCCCCGCCCCTGATCTCCAGACAGAGGGGAGTTTAGATTGCCCTCTGCGCTGGCGCAGAGGGCAATCTAAACTCCTCTCTGTCTGGAGATCAGGGGGCGTGACCACTGGCCATGTGACCATTTTCACCAAGGGCGATTTAAACTTTAAAAAACTCCCCCCTTATTCCAGCTTACCCAAAGTGACGTCATTGTGCAGTCCTGAGTTCCACCACTGAGTTCCACCACCTCTTTTCCCAGAAAAAAAGCCCTGCGGATATCAATATTTTAAATGTTACAAGGAAGATCTGTGAATGGCTCTTTCAATATAATTTTAAATTATAAAATTGGCTGTGGTGAACTTTCCCCAACTCGTTAATAATTATGACTAATTTGGTACTGTCTTTCAAAGCAAATAAATATTTTAAAAGCCCATCTGTCCTTTGATTTGGTTTGGATTAAAATTCTGTAGGTAAACTGCTGACAGGTGAAACTTAAGAGGGTCCTCTACTTGTGTGAATTTTCCTTCCCAGTTTCACAGAGCTGTATCAGTGAGTTCAATGCTTCAGTACACATGCAAGGTAGCATATTGCCCAACTTCACTTTTTTTAAAAAGAGACCCACATTCATGCTTATGCATCCTTTTATTTTACAAAAATTTGCAAAATTGCTAACAGTGGGAGGTGTCTTGATGATGTCAAGGGGAGATAATCCAACTTTGATTAGGAAATCAATGCAATTTATAGATAATAAAACTGTACTTTTATACTCTTCTTCTAGACAGAATAGCGCCCCACTTAGAGCGGTGTCAGACTATGGAATCCCAGTTATCTAGAGTTCGTCTCCCCCCTCTGCAAGAAGCACAAGGTTTCTTGGTTTCAAAGGTTTATTGGAAGAATATGCTCAAGATACAGGTGTTCACAATCCAAAGGCTTGAGGCCCTTAGCTGAACGAAAGCTTTGTTGAGAATGACACATGAAATGAAAGTAACAACACTTCAAACACCCAGTCCCAGCCTCCCCCCTTAGTCCTGTTTGCGAAGGCATGGGAAGACAAGGACGTCAAGGTCTTCGGCCAGAACGGGCTGATAAGAACTCTTCGCTCCCATGGAATAATGCAGCCTGGGCACCACCTGGGCCTAGAGGAAGGAAAACTAAACAACTACAGATTATAGCAAGTTAAAATGGTGTAACTCTGGCTAGAGAGGTGACAAGCAAACTGACACTCTGACAGAGCAGTGAACAAGGTCAGAGTTGTTATTATTCTCACAATACAGCTAAGGAGTTGGGATTGAGAGGAGTGGCTTATCCAAGGCTACCTTCTGAGCTCATGACAATAGTGAGATTCAAACCAACAGAGTGTTGATTCACAACCCAACCACTTAACCACTATGCTATATAACTCTTTCCTCATAAGACAGTAGCAATAACTTGAGTAGATTTTGTTACCTGTATTAAGTGCTCACTGAATCCTGAGTAGACATGGGCATGAACAGAAAAAAAACACAAACATGGTGTTCTTTGTTCATTGCCATCCATGAACAACGAACAAAGAACACTGACAAACATGATCCTGTCATGAACATGTTCGTTATTTGTGGGGGCCAGCAGGCTCTCCTCCAGCCATCAAGATCCCTACTGCACCACTCCCAGAAACTCTACCTGAGCAGGCAGCAGGAAATGTACCAATAATAAATAATAGCTTGGTCCCAGAGCCTGGCAGCAGCCCTGGAACCTGGAACCTATCCCACCACACACAAAGAAAATTCAAGCTCCAATGCACTCACCCTGTCTCTCCCTGAAAGCCAGAGCTGGGAGACTCCCCCACTCTTGTAACAAATTTGGAGCTCCAGTCCATACTTGGAAGGAAGACCTGCCTATCAAGCTAAATTGGGCTTAGATTGGGGTTTCCAGGGCAACAGCAGGAGTTCAGACAGAGTTCAGGCAGTCCCTGCCTGAGTTGCCAAGGGAATTGATTGCAGGTGCCAAACTGTCTGGCTTGATGAACAGCAACTAACAGCAACAAATGAGGCTTGCAATGACCACCTGTTCGGTTAGAATGGGGCCTCACAAAAAGCTTGTGCACGTTTTTTTTAGTTCGTATTGCTGTTCATGCCCATCTCTAATCCTGAGTACCTCAGAAAATTAAAGGGCTCTAATCCTGTCAGCATTGCTCAAATATTCATGTTTGATTTTATGAGGTGATTCTCACAGTTGTAAACTATTGCTGGTTTATGTGCTGGAGGATGTTTTCACAAGAGCCTTAGCTTAATTTTAATTAATGTTGGCATACTTAGGAAACATCTTTTTATCTAATCAGTGTTTAATGCATAAAACGAGAGGTGGCAGGGCACAAGCACTAGAAATTTGAAAGGCAAGATAGTCATTTTAAAGAATCAATCAATTAAAACTATGGGAGGTTCAAGCTACAGACCAAGACTCGAAGTGGGACGATAGTCAATAACCTGACCAAATATTGCCAATTGACTGTGTAATATCTAACCATGGTTTAGTATTGTTACGTATTTTATGAAGTACTGATATATAAATGATGGCTAGCCTTGTAATGCATTATGGGCGGCAGGACCGGATCTAGGGTTGCTGGCGCCCAGGGCAACCCTAGTCTGACCGCTCACGCGTGTGCACAGTGCATGTGTGCTCCCGGCGCTGCGTGATGACATCATTATGCCGGGCGGAGTGGTGGAGGCAGCGTGCAGGGCTGGGAAGCTGCCCATGCCATTCACCTCCCTGCAGCCCCCCGCGTTGCCTTTCGCCTGCCCTGCAGGACAGGGGACGGCCGGCTTGCTGTGCACCCCCTGTCCTGCAGGGCAGGTGAAAGGCAGCACGAGGTGGTGGTGGTGGTGCGAGGCCTCCCACGCCATTCGCTTGCCTCGCAGGACAGGGGGTGGCTGGCGCTGCCTTTTGCAGGACAGGCGAATGGCACAGGCGGTCTCGCAGCCCCCTGCACTGCCTTTTGCCTGCCCTGCAGGACAGGGGGCGCGCGGCAAGCTGTCCACCCCCTGTCCTGCAGGGCAGGCGAAAGGCAGTGCGGGGGGCTGCGAGGCTGCCCACGCTGCTGCCCGCGTGCTCCTGGCAGCTGGCAGCTGCTTCTGGTGCCCCCTCCCTGGCAGCACCGGGGGGCAGACTACCCCCTGCCCCCCTTGATCCGGCCCTGATGGGTGGGGTCATCTGTAAACAATAGCAGAAAGGAAGATCTCTTTTTTATGCTCCAGAAGTTTGGGGTAACATGTGAGCTCTCTTAGGAAGAGGCACCCCCTGCTGGTCAATTCCTCCAGAGTCCTGAGAGTCCTCCTCTTTCCCATATAAACCATGGAGGCAGCAATTTTAAGAAGGCAGCTCAGAAGTAAACCCTGTTATTTGGTGGGTTTATTCCCAGGAAAGCTTCTTTGGAACTGCAAGCATAAACTAGCTTTTCTTACTGATTGTTTGCTGTAACTGTAGAAAACTGAACTAGGCAAGAAGTGTAGCTATTATGCTGTCCAAGACTGCTATAGAAAATTGTGTTTGCTGTGGTGAAGATGAATATCTATGTGATTTGCCACTCGTTTCTATAAAGCTTCTAGGAGGAACTGAATCCTTTTAGTAGTTAGCACAATTCTTTCCCTTTGTTGCTATGGTTGTAACAGGACTCAAGCAAGCCACTGATTTTGCCACTGATTTTCAATTAGCAGAGAAACTGGCTAACAAAGGTCTGTTTTTGACTTGAAATATAATCCCTGAAATGAAATCCTCCCTGTAAATTCTCAACCAATGTGGCCTAGAACCCCACCTTCATTGCAGGATTGCTTAGCAGTGTGTGCTGTTTGTTGCTGGGTAACCATCCTAAGAAGCTGTCACTCATCCTTTGCATCAATCACCTCTTGCCTAAGGACAGCTATCATAAGGCAACAGAAGCAAGCACCCACTTGCTTAACTGAGCAACTTTTATTTGCAGAAGAAGGACACCCCTCTCTTCATCTCTGAAGCATGAATTATTTACTTGGATTTAAATTGATGTAATCTGATTGACCAACTTGTTTATGGTTTGAGGTTGCAGGATTTAGGTCCACTGAACAGGTTACAGTAGTATAATAAGATGTAAGAGGAGCAAAGGTTATGTTAGCTAGGAGGAAGGATTGTTTTGATTCCTTAAGTTTCGAACAGGCAAACATACCTGCAGGGAGTGGGTAGACACCTGTGTATTATTAGAAAGCTGCTACAGTTCTCTGCTTTAGTAAATGCTTTCTTTTCCACTTGGCTCATGAAAAGCCTCTGTGCAGTTTCAGGGATCACCAACATTGCTCCCATTTACTGCTGCTATAAAATCACCTTGTGGCAGCCAAACTTAGGATGCTATTTTATGATCTCTAAATAAGATTCTAATTATGATGTAAAAGCAACACCTAGGCCAGACAAACTGGTAGTGTAGCAAATATATATGGAACAGCAACCAGCATATTTAATGGAGAACATAACCACAGTTCTTCCATGTAATTATTTTTCACATGCTATGAACATCTTACTACAGTTCCAATGTAATAACCAATATTTTTCTGTCTTTGAACTTCTTCATTTGTACAAATGGTCACTTAAAGCACTGGTTAATGGAAAGCCATTGTCCCTTTTGTTTGCCTGCAGCTCCAGGATTCCAGAACTAGAGCGCTTCTAGTTTTATCTCCCAAATTGGCAAGATATCTATTCATCCCAATATGTATTGGAAGGCTGATGAAAATTGATTCCATTATGCTGATGCTCTCTATTGCTTATTTTAAAGTGTGTATTCACTACGAGCACAAGAGCAATGTCAAAATAGTTACTTGCCTTAAAAATGTTTCAATTTTTTTAAAAAAAAATGTTTGAATTTTGCTTACAGTGCCTGATTTCTTTTGAGCTGAGCTCTACATACAATTGCAGTGACAAGTTTGCTTTTAAAAAAGCACAGGATTTTGAATGACTTTGTGTCTGTCCAGCTGGTGGCATACTCACAATTTACTTGATTGCTTGGATTCCATATGCCCCAGGGTCACCATAGCTCAATCATTTAAAGTCAGCTACATTTTGGGTGCTTGGGTCAGTGGCATCTATCATATTGGCACGTACTCAGAGTTTACTAGATTGAACTATAGCTCTCAGGTGGCAATACAAAAATATGCAAAATATTTGTAATTCACTTTACAATAGATGAGTAACACAGAGAAACTTGATTTGGAGAGTTAAGCTGGCAAAATAGGCAAGGCTGGAATACCAGTCAGACAAGCCATATAGCTTCTCTATACCTGCCTTAGCAGGATTCAGATAACCCGGGAAAGCATCTCTTTTGAAAGTTAGTATTTTGTTTTGTGGGGTGGGTCAGGCAGATGGGAAAGAGGGTAAGTTTCAGGAAAATAGTACAAGAATGCACATATGCAAAACATTTGTAATACTATTTAGATCAATTTTGAAGAAAAAAGAACTGTTTTTGAGTATTCAGTGATGCTGCTTTCAATTTGTAATTGAATTATTATTCAAGCAGAGGAGTGCTCACTGCTTAAAATGATCTGACAATAGATGCTTATCTGGAAACTTAATGAAACCATAATAATGCCCTTAAAATGAATTTCTGTTTCATATAACAATAATGTCCATTTGTATAGTGTTATTTTCTCAAGCGCTTCTTTCTATGCCCCTGCCTGCAGAAGTGACATAGTGGCAACCAAGGACCGGGCATTTTCAATGGCAGCATCTCACACTTGAAATGCCCTTCCCTTCAAGGCTCATTTAGGACTTCCTTTACTGTCCTTTAGGCTTCAAACCAAAATATTTCTTTTTCCTTAGCTTTTAACTAAAGAGATCCCATCTTTTAAAACTGTGTCTATGGTCTGTTTATAGCTTGTGGATTATTTTATGTATTCTATTTTTGGCTGATGAATGTTGTTTTATGCTGTTTTAATTTTATGCTGCTTTGTTTTAATAGTTTATGTTAATACTGATAATTCTTATGTTGTTATAATTTATTGTGTGGTTTTTATTTTGTGTGATTTTTGGAGAAGTGATATACACATTAAATAAATCAATAATTATAAATTAAGAATAAGAAAAGCTAATATAAGACTACTTCTGTTACCTCATTTACAACTAAAGCCACATGATCTTAAATGCCCGATGAAGATAATTTGTGAACTGCTCACAGAGCAGAGTTACCTTCAGCCACATGGAGGATAAAAATGTTTACATACATACATACATACATAGTATCATATGTAATTTAACTTCAATGATAAACAGAGTAACACCCTTCAAAGTCCACTGAGGTCAACAGGTTTAGAAGGGTGCAACTGAGCTTAGGACTGTACTGTAAATTCAGTAACTAGTATCTTAATTTAATCTGTAGTATGGGCAGGATCCCAAGAAGTATGGAAGAGATCTTTCCTGCCTTTTGCATCCTACACTGCTCCCTGTGCCCTTTGAAAAACTACTCCCAGGAGTCAGGAAACCCTTAGGAATGATTTGTGACGTAGTGCATGGGGGCTGAAGTTGGAGGGGGAAATTGTAGGACCTCTTGTTTTTGCGAAAGCCTTCCATTTGTGCAAAGGGAGAGGTTGGGTCCGACCTTATGTCTTCTAGTATTGTGTGTGTGTGGGTGGGTGGGTGGGGCGAAATAAGACAATGACTCGTACCCAGTCAAACATCAGCCTTCTCATTCTCTCCAGAAAATCTGGCAATGGTGACAAAGTCAGGTAAATAGGATTCCTGCCCAGTATTCCATTTTGTCTCTCTTCTGCACAAGATGAGTGGAGTGTAAGAAATGGGTTTTCTTTACTGGATGGAATAGAATTCCAGGGCTCTGTAAACTGCTTTTGTATGTTCTATTGTTTTACATACAACTGTGAGTGGGGTTGTGTAGAAAAAAAGAGAGATTTCTTACTCAGCATTTGTTCCTTAGAAAGAAGGGCGGAGGGTTGCATGCGTTGTTAGAGCTTGCATTATCTGCCCCATATGAAACCATCTGGTTCTGCTGAAGTTTCTGAGATTCCAGCTTGTTTTGATTTATGTGGCGATGGCAGCAGCATTCCCATCCCAGAAATCTAGCAATACAGTTAATGCCTCCACTGCTTTAGGGGAAAGTGAAATCCACCAAGGGAAAGAGACTTGTTGCCCTTATTGGAGACATCTGTCAACATAATAAAGGAGCTATCTCATTAGTTCCATCAGGCTGGGCTTGGTCCAGGGAAAGTAAAGCCAGGAACATACTTTGCCATGCATGATGCTTTGATTTGTTGGCACATTTCCTTTTCTGTCTTAATCAAAATTTGGAAAAAGAGCATAGGATACGAGATAGACTGGGCTCCATTTCTCATATTACTCAGTAACACACAGTATTTTATACTTTGGATCTAGAATCCTCAAACTGCTTTAGTAAGCCCTGCTGGGGCAAGAAATAAACTGGGCTTCTCTGAGAGTAACAAGGCAAAACAAGATGGGAAGAAATGCTAGTGTTTTGGTTCCCAGATCAAGGGCAGACAAAAAAAAGGGAAGAACGATACCCCCATAAAACCCCTGAGGACCAAAACAGGGGTCTAAGTACACAAAAATGTTCATTAATACTGTGTGGTGGTGAGGCATGTGTATCCCAGAACCCTACTTTGCACTCTGCTTTGCACACTGTTTAAATTCACTCTAGAATTACCTTTCCCTCACTGCCTTTCACTCCTGCACTGGAGTGAGGTTTCCACATGAATGCAGCTATGAAAGGATGAGCTGACAAAATTACAATGTTCCTCCATATCTTTGGAAGGAATACAGAATATTCTGTAGAATGAAATCAGAAGTAAAGTTTATTGAGCGGGCGGTGGCGGTACAACTGCAGGAATTCCTGAATGATGCTCTAGTCCTGGACCCATTCCAGTCTGGCTTCCGTCCTGGCCATGGGACGGAGACAGCCTTGGTTGCCCTCACAGACGACCTTCGCAGGCATCTGGATCGAGGCGGGTCAGCGCTGCTTGTGTTACTTGATCTCACAGCAGCGTTTGACACGGTTGACTATGATTTGTTGGCCAGCCGCCTTGCCGACGTGGGGATTAGGGGGACAGTCTTACAGTGGCTGGTCTCCTTTCTCCAGGGTCGGGGACAGAGGGTGGCGCTCGGGGGAGATCTATCGGCCCGTCACCCTTTGGTGTGCAGGGTTCCCCAAGGGGCGATACTCTCCCCAATGTTATTTAACATCTATATGCGCCCCCTCGCCCAGTTGGTGCGGAGGTTTGGGCTGGGTTGTCATCAATACGCGGATGACACCCAACTTTTTCTGTTGATGGCCGGCCGGCCAGACACGGCCCCAGACAATCTGGCCAGAGCTTTGGAGGCTGTGACGGCATGGTTGAAACAGAGCAGGCTGAAATTGAACCCAGTGAAGACGGAGGTCCTGCAGCTGGGACGGGGGCTGCCAGATGTTGGGATCCAGCTCCCTGCCCTGGATGGGACACCACTGGCAACTTTGCCAGTGGTAAAGAGTCTGGGTGTGTTCCTGGATGCCTCCCTATCGATGGAGGCCCAGGTCACGGCGGTTGCCAAGTCTGCATTTTTCCATCTTCGTCAGATCAGGCAACTTGCCCCCTACCTGACGCCCCAGGACCTGGCTACAGTGATCCATGCAATGGTCACCTCCAGGCTAGATTACTGTAACTCACTCTACGCTGGGCTACCCCTGGGCCTGATCCGGAAACTACAACTGGTCCAGAATGCGGCGGCACGGGTCCTGACTGGTATACCTTACCAGTCACACATCACACCTGTCCTGCGCCAGCTGCACTGGCTTCCAGTTGAATTCCGAATCAGGTTCAAAGTGTTGGTTCTTACCTTTAAAGCCCTGAGTGGGTTGGGACCGGCATATCTTCGGGACCGCCTCTCCCTGTACGTTCCCCGGAGATCGCTCCGATCAGCGAATAAATATTTACTTGTGGTCCCCGGCCCTAAGGAAGCCCGCCTCGCTTCAACCAGGGCCAGGGCTTTTTCAGTCCTGGCCCCAGCCTGGTGGAACGCTCTGTCAATGGAAACCCGGGCCCAGCGGGACATATTATCGTTCCGCCGGGCCTGTAAGACAGAGCTGTTCCGCCAGGCGTTTGGTGATTGAAGGGGGCGGTGCCATGTCGGCCTCCCACCTTTGGGGTGGGGAAGGTTCTCCCCACCACTGCACCTTGTTAATTTGTTTTATTATTTGTATATTGATTTTAGTTTTTGTTTTTATCAATTTTAACTGTTCACCGCCCAGAGCCCCTGGGATGGGCGGTATATAAATTGAATAAATAAAATAAATATTAAGGGTAATGCAATTGTTGGCCTGTAAAATTAGCAAGCTCAAGCAGTAAAATTGAGCATTCAGTAAAATAGCAACACTGATGTCCATATAAACCACACGGTATCAAATTCTCCAAGTGTACCAATACTGTACAATAAGCTTCAGAGAGGAGACAAGAAGCCAGAATAGTAGAGCAAGAATGGAAGGCATTGGTGATTAGCTACCTAGCTGGCCCAGTCTAAAGTTTGATTTCCTGTTTGGTTTCTGGGTCAAGGATCCCAGAAACCAGTAATCTAAAATGTAATTTCAGGATGGGAATTCCAGGAGGGGAGCCAAGCCTCACTGGTTAAAGCAAGTAGAGAGGCAGAGACATGTGTGTTAATTGAGAAGTTTCTGTAGATACACATGTGAGTAAGGCAAACAGAAGTACACAGAAACTTCACTTTGGGGAAAGTTTCTGGCTTCAAATATAGGCCCAGAGACTCAACTTCAGAGTAAAATAGTTTTGTTTTTTTTTAAAGAAAAATCTTTGGGCTTGGAATACAGGGAAGGAACAAGGTGGGCTAGCAGGTAAACCATTGGTTTGGCTGCAGGGGTAAAAGAGGTAACTTCAGGGTTCTAGGAATGGATCATATGAGGATGCTGCCTCTTGTCCAAATTATTCTTCATTTTGAGAAGGTCCGAAATAATATGCCCAATTTTAATCAGGGAAAGGCAATACTATCATATGTGGTAGAACAGAACTTCTTTGGCTTGATATTTCTATTTTTCTAGAACAATCAGACCTACTTTCACTGGCTGACCTTGGGCTAACGCTCACACTAAGGATGCAATCCTAAAGATAATTTCCTGGTAATTAATTGTATTTGATAACATAGGGCTTATTTCTAAGCTGACACATAGGATTTCTCCCTAACTTACCTGTAGTGGAAGTGGTAGATGGGTTAAATGCTACCCTGAGCTCTTTAGAAAAAAGGCATGATAAAAATGACAGAGAGAGGGAAGGGGGAAAGGAATATTTCATGACTCACTTCCTGTAGACTGTCTTGCATGTTTTCTCCAGGGTGAAATACATAATGTTCCCAGTATGAGACATCTACACCTGAAGCTTTTACATCTCACATCTCTGCAGCAAGAAGATGCATAGAGCCCAGCAAAAAAGAACAGAAAGAGGAAGCGCCAGCTCATCACATTTCTCTTCTTCCCTCCTTTATGTAATACAAGAATTAATCATTCTTTCCAGTTGTCACGTGAATTCTTTCAGTTATCATATGAACCCACTCTTTAAACAGAGAACACAGGATATAAATATTTTAAATAAAGAAAAATATTCCCACAAAATGTTTAAGACTGAGATTTGACTTCCATGGATTATTTGCTGGGGGAAAGGGGAATGATGATAACAAAAGTACTCTTCACTTTCCAAGGCAGTAAACCTCTGAATATCAGTTTTAGGATGAAATATCAAGACCTTGGCTTCTATGTCTCATTTGTTCATTGTCCTGGCCAACTGGTTGGCCACTGTGTGAAACAGCATTTTGGACTAAATGGACCACTGGTCCAATTCAACATGGCTCTTCTTATGTTTTTAAATCCTTAGTTTAAATTCAAGTACTTTGGCTTAACTGGCATGTGAGGCTGAACATCTGAAGTGTGTCTGTGAATATTCGATTCATCTCTGACTTACAGCATCAAGTGAAGCATGCTGAGAAGGCCAGTGTGGTTCAGTGCTCACATGCTAGAGTTTCAGTAGATGGGCCTTAGTTCAAACATGCTGTGGGCATGCAACCATTTCTCACCATCAGCCCTTGTGATGTTAAGAAGGAGTTTTGACAGATGATCTGGGTGGTGGTTTGGCAAAAGTTACATCTATTCTTCATACAGTAATTGCTCATATTGGGGTCCGTAATATGACACACATTATGAGTTTTTAAAAAAACCTCCTTAGCTGATCACCACTGAAGTGAAGTCACCTCTAGCCCAACTGGCTGTGGAAAGATTTTATTGTTTACACACTAACACTACACAACAGTTTGGGGTGTGTGTTAAACACAAAGTGAAATGTAATAATTCAACAAATTAGGTTAGCAAGTCAGAATATAACAGCCTGTTTGGAAGTAGTCCAGCACTGATGCAGCTGCTGCCAAAGTCAGGCTGGGTAAGCCCTGGAAAAGAAAGCGATTTGTTAGGGCCTGGGTGTGTTTCTGTGCAGTAGATGCTGAGAGGAATTTTTATTGAAACCTGCCCTAAGTTCCTGTGGTATGAAAAAAAGATTGAATGGCAAAGGGAAGTCTCACTTGCCAATTTGAAACTTCATAGCACAAAGAAGTGAAAGTTCCTGTAGCAACTGGAATGTGAACTGCAGTTACATGAATAAAAGACCCACTTTTTAATTCACATGTACAGCAAAGATAGGCTTTGAAATCAAAGCTTAAAGTAAATGCCACATCCCCTAGGAACAAAAACAGAAGACACCTTGTTTATGGTTGTATCTGAAGAGGTGTTTTCCCTTGGGAACTACACTTTCAGAGGGTTTTTTTTGTTTTTGGTCATCAGTGGTTTTAGAGAAGCTTTTATGGAGCTCTGTGGGAAAAGAACAAAGCCTTGGGGATTTTCCAGTGAGAGGTATGTTTGGAGGTATCTATGCAGCTTCTTGCAGACTTCATTTCTTCTACGAAAATTGGAGATTATATAGGTAGACAGCTGACAACCAGTACAGTAGAACAATGCTCACACTTTATCCAGATACTTTCTCTCAAATTCTTTCTTTATGTAACCAGCACTGATGTGTATCTAGTCAGGATGTTCATTAATGTCTGGTCTGGTCTCTACCTTCAGCTAGCAAGTGTTCCTAAAGCTTGCTCCTTTTTCAGCTGAAGACAGTTAGAAAACACTGGCAGGCAACCACAGAGGAGGATCAAATGCAAAAAAAAGCACCACAGAGCTCAAACAGACAGTAATGAAACGGCCTTTAAACTGATCCTCTGTCCAGATTAATTAAAATCAGTGAGAGTTTTGCCACTGGGAGGTAGATTGCCTTCATAGTCTGTACCTCTGATGGATCAGATCAACAGAGTAAAATGGACGCTTATGCATCAAGTCACCCGTGCTTTACATTGAGGAAGGCATTTGGCTGTGTACACTTAACAACTGATTTTGAAATGAGTATCTGATAACATGAGCAAGCCCACACAGTTTGTGTATTCTGGGGGCTCTCAAGTAGATTTATCTGTAGGTCTGAATATATCTTGTGATAAGAAATCAGCCCACCAGATACTGCCAGTATTCTTGTGTGACCAGTCTGAGGCCTGACTTAGTGAAGAGAGAGAGAAAAAAATTGCTGTCTGCTCTGGCCAGGAGTAATGTTTGTGGTTTTATTTATTTTTTATCTGAACTTTCAAATAATACACTCCTCCAGCATTAGTAATATGATTTATTTTTATACAAGTATTGAAAATCAAACCAGATTGGAGCTAAAGATAATCTAGGAAACCTAATAAGCAACATTGAATTGATGAGAAATGGGATCTTTCTACACAAGTCTGTGTTTTAAAGCATTCTCTTAATGATATTAATCCATGACCTGGGTGCTCTGATTTGGCAAAAGTTGCTGATCTGAAATACGCTTACAGGGTACAGGGTCAGTTATATATCTATATAGCCCTAGGCAAAGATTTTTGGAATGATATTTGATGAGTAACAACAAAAATACAGTAGAAGTATTGTCCATGGCAGTAGAAGTGTATAGTGCAATGGTTAGATAGTCAGACAAGGTCTGGGGCACCCAGTTTCAGATTCTCCCCTTCACTATGAAACTTGCTGAATGATCTTGGGCCAATTATTTTCCTTCAATCTATACGACACAGAGTTGTTGTGAGGATAAAATGGAAAAACAAAGAGTGATATATACAGCCATTTTATGGGAAAAGTAGAATATCTTTGGATATTTGTTTTCTTCACTCAGTTTTCCTCCATGTTCCTTTTCATGTTTTCTTTTCTTTCTCATATTTTACCCTCATTTTTCTCTTATATGTCCTTACTATCAAGTTAGGATACCATCAATTAAAGTTGCATATTTTTATACATCAGTATCAATAACGGAACAAGCAGAAAAGCAATAGGGACTGAGCTGCAGCATTTTTGGATTCAAATTACCTCTTCCCTTGTTTCTCCCCTCATTCAGTGTTCAAAAGATGCTTGCCAGGTCAAATACGCATTTGGTACTATGTGGCTGGCTGGCTGAAAATCACTTAGGGGATGTGGTGGAATAGCCCAATGACCTGTGCGCGCTGCCCCTTCTTGCCCTCTGAGGTATCTGGGGATTAATCAGTGGCATCCAAGTGTCTGCCTGACATATGCCACCTGCCTGGTTTCTCCCAACCCCCAGAGGCACTTTTGCTTTTTCTCTTTTGTACCCGCTGCCACCACTTGGCCTTTCTAAGAATTGCCTACAGGGAAGGTCAAAAACTCCTTGCTCCCCTGTGCAGGCTCTGAGGCCCTGCCAGGTGCCCAGTCTCCTGCTATTCAGTGCTTGGTTACCGCAGGGACTGCTTGCCACATGCACTACTGGGGGACCAGAAAATTGCCAACACACCACCCCCTTCCTGTGGCACCCATTTTAGATAGCCTGGATGAGCAGTGAATGTAGTAGAGAGAACAGCTGTCAGTCTTTAAAAATTGAAAAAAAATTATTTAAAAAAGTGAAAAAATGTTCACACTCATACTTTTAAGTACAGCAGCAGATCTCAGCAAGGAATCCCAGTGTGAAGGTCGGTGTGGTGCAGTGTTTACAGCAGAGGATTAGGATCTGTGTGACCCATGTTTGATTCCCAGCTCTGCCATAGAAACAATATAAATATTTAACTTTTTATCTTGTTCAAGGAATTCAAAGCAACATAATATAGATTAGGCCAAGAGAGAGTGGCTGGTTTAAGGACATTCAGTTTGCTTCGTAGATTACTATGGATTAAGACTCCAGTCTCCCTCAGTGTAGTTTAATACTTACAGGACATTGGATCTCAGATACAATGAGTGGGAAACAGGAGAAGATGTCTCATACTGAAAGTCAGCTCTCATTTAATACAATTTCAAGTATAGTATAGTTTGGCCCTTACTTAACTTCAGGTGACCTGAAGTAGAGAGTTAACAACATTTTAAAAAGGCTTCTCAAGCTAAAAAAATAAAAAGCAGAGACAAAATACGGCCAGAGATCATCATCATCATCATCATCATCATCATCATCATCATCATCATCATCATCATCATCATCTCCTCCTCCCCTTCTACAACCACCACCACCACCACCACCGATTTATATACTGCCCTTCAGGACGGCTTAACACCCACTCAGAGTGGTTTACAAAGTATGTCATTATTATCCCCACAACAACAAACACCCTGTGAGGTGGGTGGGGCTGAGAGAGCTCATAGAAGCTGTGACTGACCCAAGGTCACCCAGCTGGCTTCAAGTGGAGGAGTGGGGAATCAAACCTGGTTCTACAGATTAGAGTCCCCCGCTCTTAAGCACTACACCAAACTGGCTTTCTTTAATATCATCTATCCTCTTTGGTGAGGATAGATATTAGAAAATTATGACTGGATATAGGCCCAGGCCAGATGGGAAATGTAGGCCCCATTTCAAACTGTACTTTTCAAGTACTTTTGTAATCAATGCAATATATGTATGATTTATGTATGTAAACGTACATATGGTGTATGATATACTTACAAGTAATAGAACAGAATAAAAGAAATAAAACTGTAATGGCTAAGGAGCTGCTCATTTAGCACAAAATCACGACCACTTACAAGAAATTAAGCAATTTATTCTTAGAACTATATGATAAAGCACTCCTTAACTACGTCACATTAATGACAAAATGAATGATTTCTATAGAACGATTTATAAAAAAATGGCAAGCAATTTTATTCAAGATGTAAGTAATACTGTCATGTCTGTATATAGCCATGCCATGATTGTCTGTTTGTTATAATGCTTGTGCCACAATATGCTGAAGCTTCAGCCATACTGCTTTGTTACTTAATTGCTGTGTAACTCTCTCTGATCCTCTGTAACCATATTGCAGACATTACTTCCTTAGGTCCTAGAAAGGGCCTCCTCTCTTGTTATCTTAGAGAAATATGTGAGTCTTGGCTAGCCGTGACCTTGATGTGTCTAGATGTGTTTTCTCTCCTGTTCCCAGATGCTGGGAAGTAGGCATTGTATACCTAATACAAAGTCATAACTGAATAGGTTCTCACAGAACTCTTGTAGGTTTACACACCAAAACCTAACTCATTTGTAGTACAGGAAAAATCAAGTATAACATAGATTGCTTGATTTGAATTGTCACTTCTGTCAAGCTCCGTGATGGAGAACAGACCTAAACTACATAGATCCTAATAAAGCTGATTCTTCTGGAACCAACGTGTGTTCACTGTGGAGGGGCTTGATGGGTTTACCTGCCAGGGACTGACAAATACTAAGATGATACTAAAAGTACAATACTGTAATGAAAAGCACATTATGTATTGGGATTTTAAGATCAAAAATGGCATAACTTCTTCACATTTAGAAATGCTTTACGTGCTTTTCTTTGGGAAAATTCATGAATAATCAGAAAAATCAAGCAACTTTGCCTTGTCACTGTTGGTGTTCAAAATAGCTAAACCATTCAACCGTTCCTGCACCACTGTGGACTGAAAGTATGACTTAATTCATTTTAGAACCCTATAGCTCCTCTCATTAGAGGCCACAGTTGCTAGTAATAATGGAAAAATGTGCAATGCGAGTACGACATTTGGAAAAACATTGCCCAATCTCAAGTGCAATATTTGACCATAATTTTTTATTTGGTGACACAACATTGAGTTTGAAATTCACATCAAAAATTCTTTTAAGAAGTACTTCACTCTGAATGTCACTTGAAATATGACTTTGGCATCGCAGCTGAAAATGACTAGCTTTTTGTGACAACTCGTTCTCATCTAACTGCTTAAAGTGCCACAAAAAATCAAAAAAGTCCACAAAAGTCCCTGACTACAGAAAAGCGATGTGAAAAGCGATCAATAACAAAGTCAATTATGCTGTAGAACACATTCACTCTGAAATAATTTTCAGCATCCTTTTGAGTTGGGGTTCTTGGGTACCCAGGCCTCCAGTGAGTAGCAATACTACCTGGCACACCAATTTTGATTGACATATGCCGCACTTCCTCAAGTACATCATTCCATTTCTCTCTCAGTTTCAGGATATCTGCCTGTAGTTGATCAATGTTGTCCCTTTCCACATCTAATGTGGCATCACGAGATTCTATTACTAAGTTGACCTCATGGATCATTGTGAGAACTTTAAGCCAGATGGCTGACATCAGTACACTTTCAAAGGTATCCACTTTCAAAGGATCACACTTGCACTCTGCTGTCAAATTAGTAACTTCACTCAGCTCTGCCAATGCATTTCTAACACTATCCAAATGCTGTGCAATTGGTCTAACACAGTCAATTCTTGCTGACCACCTCATCCTTGACACGCTATACAGTGAGACAGGAAGATGTTCTTTCAGTATCTCCCACTGCTGGAGACTTGAATGGAAGATATTGAACATTATCTGTATGATTCCAAAGAATGCTACAGCTTCACTGCAGGCTTTAGCACAATCGTACCAATGAGATTCAGAGTATGATTTGCACACCTGGAGAAAATGCAGTCACTTTTCTTCTTTAAGATAGCCTGCACGCTTTTGTTTTTTCCTGCCATATTGGAGCCATTGTCATATACTTGACCCACACAGTCTTCAAAGTTCAGATTGAGACTTGCTAAGAAATCTAATATTTTCTCAGCAATTTCTTCACCCGTCTTCTTTGAAAACTCAAGGAATGAAAGAAGGCAGTCTTCAGTTGCAAAACTGGTTTCTTTTCTTTTCACATACCTGATAATGAATGACAACTGTTCTTTACGAGAACATTCAGACATCCCATCAACACCAATCTCAAAATACTTCATGGCTTTTATCTCTTCAATAATGCTCTTTTGCACAAATGATCCACATATTTCACTGAATTCCTTTTTCTGTTGTATTTGAAAGATAGTGTACTTGGAAGCATGAGTCATTTTCCTGTGCATTCTGTACACATGCAACATGATTGGCCGGTACTGAATCATATTTGCTCAGAAGCTCAACAAGACCCCAAAAGTTTCCATTTTGACTATCACCAATTTGTTCGAACCACATAAAGCAAGCACCCTCTCTGACAAAAATATGATATCAAGAACGCAAAAAAGAATTTTCTTCCATTTATCACTTTCAACCCTGAGCTTGTCAACAACATAATCATCCATCAAAGAATTGCTCATTGCTGCTTTTCTTGCTTCTTTCCATGCAATATAATTTTCCTTGCAGAGGTTGGAATTTTCATGGCTTGGAATGCAGTCCTTTAATTTTCTCCACCCTTTCTCAATATTCCATCCTGGATGATTGGTCAAAACACATTAAAAGAGACACTCCCCTTAGTAAACAAAAAACAAGGTCACAGTACAATGATTGCTTCAGCTGACTCCAACACAGCCAGTCTCATTTATATCTCTCTCCGTTTATCAGTTTTACTGTAAAAAGGCGAGTTGGAAATGAATTATTATCCTTATCGTCGGAGACATCAGTTGGTACTTCAAAATCCTGAACATTTAGAAATTATTCAGTGTCAATTCTACTCCTCTTAACAATAAGTCCAAAGTCAATTTGTGATGTGGAGGTTTTTCCAGATACAGATCCTTTTTCGTCATTATCAGCATCAGCTTCAGTTGGCAGTTGTGGTTTCACTACTTGCACTATCAGTTTATCATCAATTTCTTAGAGAGTATTATCTTCTGTGGATAGTCCTGGTCCAACAGACTGGTTACCAAGATCAGTGTGGACATTCTCTGATTCACATTAATAGTAATGTCTTGCTAGGAAGTCAGTAATTGATCTGGACTTTTTGAAAGCTTCTTCCTGCAATTTGGCATGCTTTCTCTTTGCTGTACCACTTTCAATTTTTTTCATTGTCCTTCAAAACTAATCTGAATAAAAAGAATTAAGTAAAATATGTTAAATTTATGGACAAGTCATAAAGAAATATAGAGAAATTCGAGTCCAGACAATCTTTCCAATTATAAATAGAGCTCATACAGTGACGGACAGTGCATGTTTAGATAATCTATTAAAAAACGAATCTTTAGCCATTACTAAGGCAACAGCTACATTTTGTGCAACGGTGATCAGATTACACAACAAACACCAGCCAGGTGTATCTGGGCTTTAACTCAGACCACTTTAGGAGGTTACTATATGGTGGCTGTTTAAGATCTCTGCGTCCCAATTTTAAAGTGTGTATGCAGGGCTATATTTATGACAACTGTTATAAGATATTATATGATGTATGCTAATTAGATTTTATAATATTTATATTTGTATTATTTTAACTGAAGTTTAACTTGTATAATACTTACCAAATAAGGGAATGTCCTATTTTACTTGTTTAAAGCTGGTTGTGGACTGAAATAAATTCAATTCAACAACATCAAACATCTCATCAAATTTTTTCTGTACCCCCTTGTTTTCCATGAATTGTCACTTATATTTAATACAGAGTTGGTTTCTGTTATCTGCATTTATTTGCTTATATTTTATCTGTATTAATCTTCCTTCAAATTTGAATATTTAGTGCTAAAAGATGCTCATTAACTCTCTTGGAGTAGGCCCCCTCAAAATCGTGGATCCATGCCAACTGGCCCCCCTGCTCCCCTGCCCCCATTCTGCATAGTTCCTGGAATACATGGGCAATTGTAGCAAGGATTGCTTGTTTCCTATATAGAAATATTTTCTCAAAAAATAGTTCCTTTTAAAGGACTTTGGTAGTAGAATTGAAATATATTTTTGAAAAGGCATTATAATTTATTACCATGTCATTCTATGACTGTGTTCCCCTTGCTACCTTTCTTTTTTCTGGGGTTTGTTTCATTAATGGTCAATGAACCATTTAAAACTTCATATATTTATATTACTTATAAAAATAAGAATTGGTCAAACTTTTTCTCTGCCTTTTCAAAGTGAGTAATTAATAATCTATCCCGGCCCAAAAGCCTTCAGCAAAGGAACTGGCTAGTTGTTTCAAATCAATGGTGGTGGTGGTGGTGGGGGCGTTATTTGGGGTTTTATTTTATTCAATATGTTTTTAATTTTTGATTTGTAAGCTGCCTTAGATGTGGGAAAAGGCAAGATATAAATATTTTAATCAATTAATAAATAAGTCAGCACAGTGTCATCCTAAGCAGCTACATCCTTGTAAGTCCATTGAAGTAAATGGAGTTAAAAGAGAATAACTTTGTCAGTCCTCAGTCATGTACACCTACTTGTATCTTGACCATAGAGGGGGACAGTAGAATGGCATTGGGGATGCTGGCCAAGCCCCCAAAGTGCACATTCAGCTCAATTTGTGCTGTGAGCCTTTATTCATATTCAAGTGTGCGTACATAGTATCCTGCTCCACTCAGTTGAGAATGCTGTAAAAAGCTGGTTCTTAATCTTGTGGAGTTGCCTATGTATGTTCAAGTGAATATGCCTAAAATCTCACTGCAGACATCTGTCTGGAAGCATGGACACTCTGCTTATTATGATCCCCCTCCTCTTTTTGCTTGTCCAGGAATGCACAAACAAATGTTTGAAGAGGTTTTTTCCCTCCAGCTCTTCTGATTCTTCTAATCCTTAGCTCCTCTTTGGTCTTATTAGGCTCTCCTTTCCCTCAGCCCTATGCTGTTTTAATGCACTCTTGTTTTCTCATTTGACACTTTTTTTCTTTGACTCTATTTCAACTACCCATTGTTTCCTCAGGTCCTCATTTTTAAGTCAACTGTCTACTTCATCTCATACCTTTTGGCCACAATGAGCTTTGGCTTTTCCTAGCTTTTTATCCTTCTTCTCATAGCAGAAAGATGCCCTTGACCTTAAGCACTTTGAATTTTCTTCAAGGCCTCATTTGCCTTGATTCTCTCTTTTTTTCCTCGTTCAACCTTCTTTCTCCTTCCCAAACTCTTCTCTCAGGTAAGTCCTCCCCTTTCAGTCTGCTGTATACTCTACCACCTTCCTTCACTTATCTTACACTCAGAGCAGAACCACAAGTGACAAAAGGCACAGATTGGACACTTGTCTGCTTCCCTCAAGTTTTGATGGGAAATGTAGGCATCCTGGTCTCGCAGCTTCGCTCTCTGACTGCTGTCCAATGGATTTTTCAACTGTCACTTGTCCAAAATTCCGCCAAGCTGCCTACATTTCCCATCAAAACTTGAGGGAAGCAGACAAGCGTCCAATCTGTGCCTTTTGTCACTTGTGGTTCTGCTCATAGTTTCACTATTCTTCAACATCATTAACACCAGTCCATTGTCAGCCTGCTAAGTTACTTTCAACTCCAGTGGATGTGTGAGGTTTTAATTTCAGCCAAACTGACCAATTCTCCTTTCCTGGAAGAAACTGGCAGCTCTATTTCCTAAGCAGATGGAATGCTCCTGATTTTGTTGTGGCCATTGGATCTACAAATCAGGGCCAAAGGCTCCATTTCCACCAGTGTAATACATGTCATTTCTAACTGTGCTAGTGGAATAATTTGGAGAGTAAAGTATTGACTACAGAGGTTTCTTTCCACTTGAAGAGCCTTTCTCTCTGTCACTAGTGAGTCATGGAGTATGAGGACAGAAAATGCTTACAATTTTTCATTAAATATGAAGTAATAAAGAATACTTAAGCATTTTAAATAGTAGGTATCTTATTCCTCTTTTTTTGGAGGGGGGTGGTTACTAGTTCCACTCTTTTCTGCCCAACTATTTGAGGTCAGGTTGTGCTAACTGACTCTGCATCAAGATTTATTTAGTTCAATTGATTACTTTTGTGTTTGGCTTTAAAGATGGAGTATGCATGCAAGATGTGTATATAAGATATATGAGGCTTTAATGGCAGGGCCATTTTAGTACTAGTGCACTAACCATCAAACTTAAATGGTGGTGTTCCTGTTTGATATCTTGCCTTCTAACTTTGGCATTCACTTAAAATACAGAGGACTGGCAGGAGAAGAGGACAGGGTTGGGGGTGGGGGAAGAGAAGAGAACAAGACCTGCAAATGAGCATCAAAGGGCTGGTGTGAGTTTTATTGGGACATTTACTAGCGTTGTTTTCATTATTTACACCACTGTTGATTCTAGGAGATCTCATTAAAAGTGTAATAAATGTTAAAATATTTTACAGGCCAATAAAAGTTCCAAAAGCAAAAAAATAACTTTGTGTAGAGCTTGAAGTTTTTCTTTTCTGTGTTGTTCTTCATTTGTTTTTAAACAATTCTCTTTGCTGTCACACTGAATCTGCTAATAATTGATGGGAAGATAGGCTCAGCACTCTTATAATGCAAAGGAGTTGCTGAATGGATACAATTGCTTTCTGCTACTCCTAGGTAATGAGTGTAGTCTGGTCTTACTGAAGTCTGAGGAAAATCCTTTTATGACATCATACCAGGAGCATGACAAGGAGAAATGATCAAATTCTGTAGTAAATCAAGATCTTTTAAGAGATATGAAAACTCATGCTGAATCTGACACAGTATGCTGTAGAGCATAGCTTGAGGTGGTGACAGAAATGAAGAAACAATATCTTGCTGTTAGTATTGTGCCTGCTGAATCATGCAATTATCAGATTAACTTGACAACTGACAACTCCAAGGTCAGAGTTCTAAAATGATAGAAATTCATTTTTTGACTGTGATATTTTTATACAATTCTGTGCTGATAAAATCTTTTGCATCAATACTACTTGGACACCCTACTATATAGAGCACATGGTAGGGGTAAACGATATACCTCTAGCCATTATTTTATGGATAATTTTGGCTTGCTATTACTGATTAATGTTGACAAGGTCTTGGGTGTGGTAAAGGTTACATTCAGTTTAGATCCTTGCTCATCCTGGCTGATAAAATCGAATAGGGATAAGGAGAGGATCTCTTTTACAAATGTCATCAATCTTTTTCAGAGGGTGTTGCCACATCCTCCAAGCCTACATTTTTTATTTTTAAAAAATTAAAAGAAACCTTATACAAAATAGAAATCAAAATATGACAACAATAGTTATAGGCCTACATATAAGCATCCATAAAAGGTTTCTAAATACCTAAAAAAAGGCCATACACAATTGTCGTCTACATTCAAATATTGATAAAGCTGTAAGATCCTCATTATATTGAATTATGGGAGTTGAGATTTGTCTCTCAAATGCCATACTATGAATCTTTTAGCTACAGTAACAGCACGGAGGGTCTATTTTCCTTGGCTATAAGTTAGGCTCCAGGAGACAGGCTAATAGTTTAAAAGTAAATAAAAATCCTTAAAATTCAATGAATATTCTAAAACTAAATTAATATGGGTAATAACTTCCTCCCTAAAAGACCAAATAGCAGGGCATGCCCAAAGCGTGTGCTTAGGAGATGCATCCTGTAAGTCAGAACACTAGTAGAACACTAACACTAAGTCTGACACTGGCCACTTCCACATGTTCCAATTTTTTCGGTTTTTCCTTGTCTCAAAGCCGTGTCTTCCCGATCTGCTTCGAGAACTCACCTTTCACATGCATTGTCCTCATGCGTGTTTTGTGGGTGTTTGTCGTGGAAAAAAAAGGTCCCAAAATAAAAAATGCGTTCTTTACCTGTGCCTCGTCACAAATGACGTTGGCACATTCTGCCCAGCTTTCCTTTTTTGTTATCACATGTGCGATTGTGCTATACCGTTGTCCTGTCTTTCAGCTTCTGTAGAAACTGGGCATGCGTAGTACTCCATTCTCTATTGTTAATTTCCCACTCAGTTTTCAATGCAAAAGTGTTTAATATATATGCGAACAGTAGAGTAGCATGATCACATGATTCCATATCATACTATGTAAAAGGTAAACTGTGTTCCCCACCATTCACTTCTTATCTCTGTAAAGGCGCAATATGCAGAGTGGGGGGCAAAACGGTTTGCCTTTCCACTGCCTCTTTGGGGCCTCCAGGGGCCCGGAAGGGCCCAGCACAGCTGTGGGAAAGCTCAACATGGTGGTGAGGTCCTCCCAAGGTCCCATAGCAGTAGGGGTGGGGCTCCCCACCATCTCCACAGTGCTTTGGGAGAGCCGCATATAAGCCAAGTGGCAGCTAAGGGCTCAGAGGAGGAGGGAGCCCCCTCTCTGTTCCCCAGTACCCCCCCTTTGACTGATGCCATGTGGGGAGGCATGAGGGGAAGAACTGCTAGGTTCCATTGTATTTTCCCAAACAACGGGTCTTATTGCTAGTTTAAAATAAAATCAGAAATGGCATTCCATTCTCAATGTTGTTCCTAGATGGATAGTCTGATAGCTGAGTGATCCAATGTAGCAAGCACAGCAGTACAATTTCCTTTGCATACATAGATATCACAATAGCACAAGGACAGTTTAAAAAAGTTAAAAAAAAGAGGAGGATTATACGATCGCATATGCGAGTCAGACGCATGTGGAGGGGTAGTGGTGAGAGGAGGGGTTGCAGATTTGTGGGAGGGTACTTCAAAAGCGCAAAAAAGCCTCCACATGCATTGATACGGTAGATAATCACGCAGAAAAAGCAGCATCAAAAATAAAGACAGACCAAAACAGGTCTCACAAAAAACGCTTAAAAATGGGATCATTATGACCTGCTCGCACATGGGAAACAATGACGTGTGTAATGGGTGAGATGAGTGAATTTTGCTGGCTGGCTGTTCCATTAAGGACATGTGGAAGCGACAACTGTACCAGTGCCTTTACTAAAAAGGTGCTGTGGTGCCCATTATACTGTAAGCATAATTTTTTGCTGAATAAATTACAGCTTAAGATCAATGGAAACAACAGATATAGAGTTTAAGGCCATATCTCATTGCTTTAAGCAGAACTGGATGATCATATTGTGGGGGGCATTTTAATACTCAGTGTCATTCATGTTCCTTATATTATTCTGATTGTATAAGTGTATTTTTAAATCCTGCTAAAATAAATACTTTCTATTTCACTATTCTGCTATTGTCCTTTTGGTTAAATGATTTCTTAGCACCCCACACTTTATGATGCATTATTAATTAATTTATTTGTATTGTTTATAGTCTGCCTTTCTCACTGAGACTCAAGGCACATTACAGCCATTGAAAAGGCTGAAAATCAATCACTGTTGAAAACCTTGCCAATGGTAGCAGCTAATTGCAGAGCCATCTCCAGCTTGAACCTGAATATCTCTGCACACAAAGTAGATGCTTTATCATTGGACCATGACTTCATGACCCCTCTCCTAATGATATATTCACATTATAACTTTTGCAGGATTGTGTCCTAAATGTCTTTTATTATACAACAACAAAGTTGGAGTGCCAACACCACTCCAGAGAAAAACCTACCCATCATCCAATTACAAAACCAGCAGTTATTCAGGACTAGACATGGGCATGAACAGAACCCGCCCCCCCCCGGAACACCCTGTTCATCATTTGGTGCCATCCACGAACAATGAAAAACAAACAAGGACAAACATGAACTGTTCTCAGACACGTTCGTTGTGTGTTGTTCGTGGGGGCCAGAACCCCTCAACCCCCCCACTTAGCCCCCCTCCCCTCAAACCCACTTACCTGGCCCTTTAAAGATCCCTTTAAACTATCAGCTGGCAGGTGGCAGGGGTGGATTTCCCCCTGCCGCCTGCCAGCTGATAGTTTAAAGGGCCCTTTCCTGCCATGTGCAAGGGGCAGGGCCCTTTAAACACCCCCAAACTGATGTTCCCAATGTCCAATACCCACCAAATTTACAGGGGACATAGTCCTCACTGTCCTCTGAAGACCCCCCCCCCTGCCACGTTTCAGAGAGATTCAGAGAGGTATGATCCACGGGTCTCCCCATTGGCTGTCATTTTCTCTTCACAGTGGCAAAAACGGGACTCTCTGCTGGAAGTACTTTGAAGGGTTAAAGCCAGAACGAAAGCCAGAAGGTGTTCAGACAGAGTTCAGTCCCCCCCCCCCATCTCTGGTTGCCAAGGGGATTGATTGCAGCAGGTGCCAGACTATCTGGCTTGCTGAACGGCTGCTTAAGGCAGGCTTTAACGACCACCTGTTCATTTAGGATGGGACCTCACAAACAGCTTGTTCGAGAACAGCAGATTAGGCTGTTCGTGAGTTTTTTCTGTTTGGAATGCTGTTCATGCCCATGTCTACTCAGGACACACACACATTCAAGACAACAGTCTTCCTGGCTAAATAGTTTTATACTTCCAGGATGGCAAAAGCCATCCACCCAGATACCTGTGAGAAAAAGGTAGTTCAGCCTGTCCTCCTGCTTTGAAAAGCCTGTATCAGTGCTTACTGTGCATAGAAACCTTCTGTAAACACCCCCGCCTCCCAAATTTTCTGTGACCCCCTTACACTGCCTCCCATACAAAACCATCTCTTCCTCAGGTTTATGGGCATAGGCAGTTTAGTGTAATCTCAATTTGCCACCCATCTAGTCTTTCTTTACTAGGCAGAGAGCTCCGAACCTTTCACACACACAGGATCCCCTCTCACCTTCTCCCAGAGACCTTATGATTTGGGTAGCCAGTTCCCTCTATTAACCACTCCTCACCCTGCTACTGCCCAGGGCTGTTGAAGGGCTGTATATTTCCCATATACACTGCGACCATGAAGTTACTCAGACACATTGGTTTTGACCAGACTTCATTAGGTGTGTGTGTGGTTTTGCTGAGCCCATGTTCAGCCAGTTAAACAGGATTAAACAGAGGGGGGGGAAAGAGTTAATATTTAATTACGAGATTAACAACATTGGTGTGAATGAGTCAAACACAGGCACACATAATTCTTAACATGTGAACTCAATAATGCTCAACTCTCTTGACATTGAATGGCGACAATATAACAGTTGTCTGCAGCCAGCTCTACCTGCAGCTATACTTCAGCAGCATAAAATCTTTCTCCCCTGACTAACTGTCCTAATGGATTTCAACTGTCAGCAGTCCCAAAATTCCATCAGTTCCTGTTGGCTGTTCATTGGGAGATGTGGAACGACCTGTCCATCATACTTTCCTAGCATAATTTTTATTCGGCATCGTTACTGCTCAGGATGAAAGGCTGTGTCCTCACACATGCAGAAAATATATGTGAAATTAATAATGTGCAGAGACAGCAGACAACTTGTGAACACTATGTAGAACACAATCTACGTTTGAAAGTTTGAACATCTAGATAAAATCTAGGTAAGTTTTGTCATGTCTAAGATCCATTATTATGTTAGGAGACATTTGGAGGCAGAACCAGATGAATACCTCCCTATGTAGGAAGTGATTTATACACATGGGTGCTGCCATAGGAAAGATACTGGGTGTAGTCCTTCTACTCCCTTTCCCCTTCCCACCACACAGCTGATCATCATGACTGCAGCTTGTTTGGCAGCACTAAATATGTACAGCTCAATCCACTGATTGTGTACAGTTGATCAAGGTCAAGGGCTACTGGTAGTTAAGTCAAAGTGTGCTAGGTCAAAAACTTTATCAGTATTGGTTCTGACAGGACTCGGAGTTCAATTCAGATAAGGATGGCAGCACGTGAAGGAGAGGGTGTGTGTTGACCTCAACCCGAAACACCTCCACAAAATTGCTGTTTGCCCTATGGCAGCAAGGTTATGGTCAAATATAGTTGTATGCTTGCCCTACTGGGAAAATGGTATGAGGCAAGAGTTAATTCACTATATCCTTTTCTGTGGTCACACTCTAAATTGGGTCCCAGAACAACTGCTATAAGAAGAGGGGGAAAAAACATTTGGAAGAGCTTTGTTTGGCTCTTATATGATTTAATTTCTAGTGAATTTTTTTCATGAGAAGCTTCTCCTTTGAGATGTAACTATTAATGTATTGTTAACATATCACCATTTATTTATTTACATTATTTATAGTCTGCCTTTCTCACTGAGACTCAAGGTAGATTATAAAGTGTGAGTCAGTACAGTCAATTTCAAAGTCATTTCAATAAGCAATGTAATAGGGTGTATATATGCAAATTTTCAAAGCTTTAAGACTAGCAGGAATCCAATACAGAGTTGAAGAAATGCTGAAACAGAGCACAAGCAATTCTAAAAATGACATATTAAATAACATATAAATTATCCAGTAGTATCATACTTACAGCAATAGATAGTACGCAGAAGTAAGGTCTATAGTCCTTATCCCTTTACTAATGTATTTTTTGAGAACACTTCCTGACAGTACTGCCCTCCTATCTGAGTAAAAAGCCCTCTTGAATAATTCAGTTTTGCTTCATTTGTGGAAAGCCGGGATAGTGGGAGCTTTTCTGACCTCTTCAGGTAGGCTGTTCAATAGGATGGGGGCCACCACAGAGAATGCATGTCTATGGGCAGCTGTTGATTTTGTGCATGTGTAAGGTAGCACCAGCCGAAAGCCCTGTTCAGATGAGTGAAACTGCCATTGCAGAACATAGGGAGAAAGGTGGTCCTGTAGATGTGGTGGACAAAGGCCAATGTGATAGTCAATATCTAGAACTGAGCCCAGTTACAGATAGGCAGCCCACAGAGAGACTGCAAACTGGGAGTCATATTCATGTTCCTTCTAGCTCCCAATAATAAGAGAGATGCAGCATTCACACTAGGGGCGTGCACCAAGAATGTTTTTGTTATAATTTGGATCTCGGCTTCAGAGGGGGAATTTTTTTCCATGATTGCTTATTTCTGAGTAGGTCATTATGGGTTCAGGATTCAAATCTGTGTTTTTTGGGGGGAGGGGAATGGGTTTCAAAGTTTGGGACCATTATTTTCAGTGGGGAATGTATATAAGGGTCTGGGGCAGCTGTTTGTAACAATAATGACACCAAATGTGCACAGACAGAAAGTGAGGAGAATATAGCTGCTTAAATAAATAAATAAATAAATAAATAAATGAGCCTTATTTATAGAGCATAAACTCTATCCGTTTCAATTGTAATGCCTTTCTTTCCCTGGATTTGTCTTTAGTATTTTTCTTGCACTAGAATTCTAACTGTTCCTATCACATTTACTCCGCATAGTCCCCACTGTAATTAGAATAATTTGTATAGTCACAGTGACTGTCTCATGGAGGACTAATTTTGGTATAGATACTATTGGCTAGGAGGCTGAGAGCCCCAAGATGATACATCTAAATTTATTCCTGGTGTGAATATATTTTAAAAGGGTTCTAGGGACCTTAATTTAAATAAAAAGGGCTCGGGGACCTTTAATTTCCTTTGCACAAGAAATTAGAATGTGCATGTCGCTGTCATGTGTTCCAGCTTGGAGGTGATGTTCAAAGTCTGGCCTTTGAATCTTAAGCCAAACACAAGCATTTATCCACAAAAGGGTTTCAATATAGCAAGAACACAGTACTTGGTCTATGGCATGCTTTGTATGAAGTTTCACAGCTGTCCTTCCTGTCCACCACCCTTTGCTCCTCTCCATATGTAAATCATCATCTGTTCCCTCTTTTAACATAACAACCATGCCACTGAAATGGTAAAAAGTTGAGAAAAGCTGAGAAAAAGTTGATTTGTTTAGATACATCAATAAAACAAATGATAAGCATTTAATAAATGGGTAGAAGTTCTGTTTATCCTAACACCCCCTCCCCTAAATATTTAAGCAATATTACAAAAGGCCATGTTATGTTATATTAAAGATGTTTGTCATACGTCTTTACCAAGATATTCTGTACTGTAAAACATCACTGATTCAAATCCTTGAGCAGAGCTATAAGCCAATGAATGTTCTTCTGC
This sequence comes from Eublepharis macularius, assembly GCF_028583425.1. Classification (NCBI taxonomy): domain Eukaryota; kingdom Metazoa; phylum Chordata; class Lepidosauria; order Squamata; family Eublepharidae; genus Eublepharis; species Eublepharis macularius. The sequence continues at coordinate 74,319,699 of NC_072793.1, forward strand.
CACCCACACCGTATAAAAGCAGCAACATTGACTGAGTCTGTGCTGGCTTGATTCCCTATTTGTGATTCCCCCCAAGTGTTAATAGTCCCGCATGTGGTGAAGGGGATACAGGGAGTGAGTGAGGAAAGGAAAGTCTCCTAAAAGTAACTCAAGAGTTTCTGGAAATTTACCAGGCCTAGAACACCCACTTTGCTAAGTTGCTCATCAGGCAGGGCACTAAATAAATTTTGGGTCCCTGATGTAACTTATTTGTATAGGAATTTCCCTATGTGACCTTTATATTGCAGTCATTTTAAAAAACCTGGAAACTCAGATGAGGCAGGGAAGTAGTGATCATATTGGCAGCTGCAAGTGTATAGGAAGTTTAGCCATAAATAAGCAGAGAAGATTCCAAATGAAGTAACCCGAAAGCAAACTTCTGTGAATATACATATACCAGAAGAACGAGTTTTAACTGAGTAGAAAAGAGAAACACATGCATCTGGTCTCAGCACTTCACATGTGATCCCCATCAGTATGGAATCACATCATGAAAAAGCAGGCTCTGCAAGTTCTGTGTGGGGCTGCATTTGTGTGTGTTTCTATGTGGCTTATGCTTTGAGAGACTCATGCCCCAGGTTATGGGTTGATAGAGGACAATCTAGAATGCAACTGATGTAATTGATTAGCACTTTTGATCTTCTTTTACCAGCCATCAGTAATTTAATATCTGCATTTGAAACTGCAGCTCAAGTTACACAACTCATTAGGTACAATAGGTGGATCTTAATCTGAAGTTACTCAGACATGTAAGTTCTTCAGTTTTGTCAACAGGGTGTGACCCAGTGGTAGATCACCTGTTTTGCATGGAGCAGGTCCCAAGTACCAGCCCTACCATCTCCACTTCTAAGGCTCAGGTAACAGGTGATGTGAAAATGAGTCAGATCATTGGTCTGCCAGAGCAGCGTTGTCTGCTCTGACTGGCAATGTCTCTGCAGAGTCTCAGACAGAGGTCTGCTACCTGATCCTTTTAACCGGAGATGGCGAGATTGAACCTGAGACCTTCTACATACAAAGTAGACACTCTAGCCATAGCTACTCCTTGGATTTGAGTGGATCATACTAGTTGTGTCAGTAGAGACTAGAAGGTCAGTCAGTTTCCAAATTAGGTGCAGATGTAAGAAAACAATCCTAGCAACTGCCCCAATCTGTTTCTCCATAAAGTTGGGCCCGAGAGTACAACCAAATTCTGTACCTGGCTCACAAAAGAGAATGCCACACAATGCCCAACATTGGTCACTCAGAGCCAAGCTACAAGTGACACCTTACACAGGTTGGACACTTGTCAGTTTACCTCAAGTTTTGATGGGAAATGTAGGCATCCTGGTTTTACAGCTTGGCTCTCCATTACAGCTGCAAGACCAGGATGCCTACATTTCCCATCAAAACTTGAGGAAAGCTCACAAGTGTCCAACCTGTGTCAGGCGTCACTTGTAGCTTAGCTCTCAGTCTCCTCCAGAACATTCACTTTCCTAACCACCATTACCTCCGTTTTATCTAGATATTCCCATGTAAATCAGTGCTATTCAGTGTTATTATGTTGCTAAGGTAATCTGATGAGTAAAAGATAGTTGCTGGAGATTAGTAATGACAGGTAAAATCTTGGATCTGTGGTCTGGCCTCTAAGAAGCATAAACTTCCTTGTTCTCAAGGAATGCGGCGAGCTAAATTTCATTTCAAGGAACTCTTTTCCTCTTTTGTTGTATTAAAAAAAACCACCAAACTGACCACTCATTGTTAGTTTACATGCATAACATACATATCCTAAATGTTGTAAACTGACAATTCAAGTCGACTTATGAATGTATCTTGATGCAGATCTCCATCAATCTTGAGCTTAATCAACCACAAAAATATTTTTTAAAAGGAGGTAGAAAAATGTGCTGTCTTCTAGTTCTGATTCAGCAATAGACATGGGCACGGTAAAAAAAAATACCGATCAAGCTGTTCGTGGATCTGTGCTGGTGACAACTCCAGATCACCGATTCACTCTGATCAAGTCCCGTTTCCGATCTGGGATCGGAAGGGTGCCCCCCCCCACACACTTAGAGCAGACGGGGAAAAAAGTTTTTAACCTGGCGACGAGCCGCCTCCCCTCAGGGAGGGGACGTTCTCTCACTCACTCACTCACTCACTCACTCACTCACTCACTCACTCACTCACTCACTCACTCACTCACTCACTCACTCACTCACTCACTCACTTAGAGCAGGGAGGGAGTTTTTAACCTGGTGACGAGCCGCCTCCCCTCAGGGAGGGGATGTTTTCTCTCTCTCTCTCTCTCACACACACACGCACGCACTTAGAGCAGAGGGGGAAAAAGTTTTTAACCCGTCCCTGCCTCTCCAAATAGAGAGAGAGAGAGAGAGACACCCCGTCAACAAGTTTCAGCCAGCTTTTTAAAAAAAGCAGGGATAGAATCCATTCCTCCCCAACCGATTTTAAAAGCAAGCAGCCAGTCTTCCAAAAGCATATTTTAAACAGGAAGAAAGTAAAACCAGGATCCACACGGATCCTCACAGATCCTATGGTTTTTTAAATAGGAAAAACACAAATGAAACATCAAATCACATATCACCTTCTTGCCAAAAGCAGGCACTGGGCTGAGAAGCCAGGAGGAGAGAGATATCTCTTTTCAGTGTTAACTCTTTCAACGCACTGAATGAACTCAGGAGAGGAGCGCAAAACAGCTTCAGTTGATAGCTGTTCTCAAAGCAAGGGGTTTTTGCAACCCCAACCGGAATGAAGAGGCAGACACAGGCTTGGATTAAAGGGCCGTTAATTAACAAGACCATAACTTAACAAGGCAAGGACCAACTAAGCGGTACAGGTCAAGCCCTGGGGTCAACACCTGGATCTCCGCCTTGACCGGCCTGGGCGAGCCCCATCGCCCCGGGTATAGGCCATTCCATGAATGGCTGCCACCCGGCCAGCCAGGCAATGGATCCCCCCAGCAAGCACCTAACGCCGCAGCCGTACGGCATGAGGGAAGGCCTCGTGTTTGGGGATCCCCGCAGGATTCTGCCAGTGGTACGGTAGCCGTCAACAAGCATACCGCAATAAATGGCAGACCCTGTTCCCCACACTTGGGGAAACGCCACTGGGTGCTCACCATCCCGCACCCTATTCCCAAAATCTCCTGCCAGCGGCTAACTATAGATCCACCTCATAAAATTCCTCAACCCTACCATTAGGGCAAGTTAGGCAAAAAAACCCCTTTTCCCAAAGCCAATCAGGGAAAATGGGCAAAAAATTCCTACCTGGCTCTGTAACAGCAGCCAGCTAATCCTGCACTAAAACAGGGAGAGGTGGGTGGGCAGAACGCGTCCCAACTGCGGCCAGGGAAAGGCGGAGCCGCCCGAAACGGCTCCTGGCTCTGCCCCCCCTGGCCAAAGCCCCGTATGCCCGGGAGGAAGGGAGACTGCCTCCTTCCTCCGGCAGGGCTGCAAAGCATGACTCCCTGCTCAAGCTGCGTGCAGCCGCAGGGTGAGTCATATTGTTTTCATTCAGTGCGTTGAAAGAGTTAACACGGAGAAGAGATCTCTTTCAACGCACTGAATGAACTCAGGAGGAGTGCAAAACAGCTTCTGCTGATAGGCACACTCAAAGTTTTCTCTCTCTCTTAACCCCTTCCTCTCCTGCCTCTGTTGCCAGGGGAATAGACTGTTGGCGCCTGAATGTCTAGCTTCCCGATCCTATCACGATCACCCCGTCCAGCCCTGTTCCAGCCCCCTCCCAACCGCTGGATCATTTGCCGTGGAAGACAACGATCCACCAGGTCCTGATTGTGCAAATGCCATTATTGTGGGTTTTTTTTATCGTAATGCAGATCGTGCATTACGATAAACCAGGATCCACACGGATCCTCACAGATCCTATGGTTTTTTAAATAGGAAAAACACAAATGAAACATCAAATCACATATCACCTTCTTGCCAAAAGCAGGCACTGGGCTGAGAAGCCAGGAGGAGAGATATATCTCTTTTCAGTGTTAACTCTTTCAACGCACTGAATGAACTCAGAAGGAGCGCAAAACAGCTTCTGCTGATAGCCGCACTCAAAGTTTTCTCTCTCTCTTAACCCCTTCCTCTCCTGCCTCCGTTGCCAGGGGAATAGATTGTTGGCGCCTGAATGTCTAGCTTCCTGATCCTATCACGATCACCCCGTCCAGCCCCAGTCCAGCCCCCTCCCAACCGCTGGATCGTTTGCCGTGGAAGACAACGATCCACCAGGTCCCGATTGTGCAAATGCCATTATTGTGGTGTGTTTTTTATCGTAATGCAGATCGTGCCCATCTCTACTCAGTAATGCTGTCATAGAGCAGAACTACAAGTGACAAAAGGCACAGGTTGGACACTTGTCAGTTTCCCTCAAGTTTTGATGGGAAATGTAGGCAGCTTGGTGGAATGTTGGACAAGTGACAGTTGAAAAGTCCATTGGACAGCAGTCAGAGAGCCAAGCTGCAAGTCTAGGATGCCTACATTTCCCATCAAAACTTGAGGGAAGCTGACAAGTGTCCAACCTGTGCCTTTTGTCACTTGTAGTTCCGCTCTGACATGGTACCTGCATTCGGAACCTAAAGCTGACTGAGCTGAATCGTAGCAGCAAGAGATGGCAGTGCCTGTTCAGACACAATTATCACCTGCAGAGCTGTTGTATGGAATAAAATTTGTGAAGAGTGGGAAACAAGAGGGTGAGAGTGGAGATGATTTCCTCTATTGGACATCAAAATGGTTATTTTAATGCAATTCTAAGCATGTAAACCATGTCCATTGACATTCGTAGAAGGCTATGACTCTGCTTAAGATTGCACTGCTATAGAGACCTCCTCTTTGGCACTTGAGCTGATACTTTGAGATTTTGAATGAACAAAAAATGGAAGGACTGATCTTCCTTTCTTGTGTCCAAATGGATATTGCTAGAGAGTTGCCAGAAAAATCCATTTTTCTTCAAGATACCATAAATGAGCCTTTTTGGTTTGCATCTGTACTTTGTCAGTGGATCAAGCTACTAACATGTTTTCTGAAAATTACTCATTTTTCAAATAAAGTTTAAAAAATACATTTTGGGAGCCAAATCCTGACTGGGGAAATGCCTTGCTCCTCTTTTTCAATATGACCAGAACCAGAGAATCATTACCCATCATGCCCTGTGCAGCCAATGAGTCTTTAATAACCTTGCCCTGCAAAGCATCTCTTAAAGGGGAAACATAAAGTACTTTTAAGAACCTAGGCACAACACTTTGGACGAGATGGATTCTTCAGGGGTGTGTTATTCATATTATTTTATGGATTCCTCTTCTACAGAAAATTATATGCTTTCAATGTGCACGGTACCTACCTCTCTTAAGTGACAGAACTTACGGCTTTTTCTCCAACATTTTACTATGAGCCAGTCTCTTCTACCTATAAGATTTTTGAGTTAGCCAGTTACAACGTTAAGATTTTATATTCCTGAACTATGTATATGTTGGCTAATTCCTCAAGTGTGTTCCTGTATAATATAAACAGTAGAAGACTTGAAGTTCAGAGGTATATCCTGGTAGTTCAAACTTTTTTCCAGCCATAATAGTATCTGTGCCAATGGTGATTCTCAGGTTTGGATTTATGGGAATCTGCAAGTCTAAATAAACAGAATCTGTATACTCTTTCTCAGGCTGAGATTTTCTCTAGCTTCTGTGTCGGTTAGAAATATTTCAGCAGACTTAATAAGGGTATATCTTTGACCAAAAAAAAAATCTCAGTTACATAGTGGTAATGATTTTCTAATTGCTTCTCTTCTTTAAAGCAACCACCTTTTCCATGCTTTATAATCCTAGAGTTCTCAGCCACTTGCATGAAAACTTTCTTTTGTGAATGGAAAAGAAATCCTTCATCTTTTATTCTTCAGATTCTAATCCTTTCTTTTGTTTTGCCATGTGCTCTTATAAATGGTTTCCCAGATAATGGTGAACCAGGAGGAATATATCATTACAATCAAACCTTTAGCATTTATCATTGATCTTATCACTGAATTGGCTTTTTTCAGTTCTTTGTCTGGTATTTGTAGGCCTCAAATTTAAAGGCCAAATTACAAGGCCCTGATTTGCAGCTTGACATTTAAAATGGGGTTTGGGTCCCATACTGTGCCACGTGCTTTGTATGTTAAGTAATCTAGGAGGGGCTGACAATCCTTCAAACTGTGTGGTGGAAACTTTGGCATAACAGCAACAGGTTTTTTTTTTTAATCATGAGTAATTGCAGAAGGAAAGACTGAGATTCAGTTCTGACAAGAGCAAATGAATAAGCGCATACAATTATTGAGTTATATAACTCCCAGCTTCTAGCATGCAGCAGGAAAGGTTTCTAGAAAATAGTTGACCTCATCCTATTTAGATAGGAAATTTCCTATTATTAAGCAAGACTATCCTATCTACTCCAGTGCTGTTTAATTTGACTGCTAATTTGTCTGAGAAGAATATGCTAGGGATTTGACATGGGACTTTTGGCATGCCAGGCAGGTGCATTGCCACTCATCTGTTGTCTTTCCTTGTTGCTGAATTAAATGCTGAAAAAACAAAACTCTGTCTGACTCATTTGGTTGTTTTGGTGGACAATGGCTTGGCGTGAACTTCATTTGCTAAATATGCAAGAATCAAAGATGGTTTGTATCAGGTGTTGAGTCTTTTGATCAAACAACATATGAATATGGAGTTGTTTGAAAGGCATTTAACTCAGTCCAGCTTTAACTTACATGTATTATAACTTTTGTTTTACTGCCTCCAGTCTCTATGGTGGGACAGAATATGTGATTATTTTATCCCCTCACCAGTGCTAAAACCAGACTGGCTTTCAGAAAGCATTAGGGGATTTTCCTGTTGATATGGCTGTCCTGTTGATACCCTGGTGGACTCCTGGAATGAGGAAATGATCTGGGCAATTTACACAATTGCTTCAAGGCACCCTCTCTCAGGTCTAAAACCCCAGGTAGCTACTTGCTTTACTTAGGAGCTTTGGACAATGAAAGGAGAAAGACTCTGGGCAAATCTGACAAGGCACTGGCTAGAGCTTAGTTTAAAGCCTATTCTGTGGCAGTGATGGTGGTGAAGAAACAATACTTGCCCACCACTGTTGCATCCACACAAGTGTAGACCTATAGAACCTTTCTCGGTGGCCAGAGACCTATTGGGTTCTGGCCTACAAGAGGAGGTAGATTGCTCTGCAACCTGCTGTGATCATTTTGTAGATAAAATCTCTCATGTCCATTCCAACTTGGACTCTGCTTGTGCAGTAACAGGATTGTATAGTCAGAGGGTGCCAATTTGTCCAGTTCATCTTGTCCAGTCTGAGAATGTAGGCAGGATTCTTGGACGTTTGAGGCCTACCAGCTGCTTGTTCGACCCTAGCCACTCCTAACTGCTTAAATCTGCTGGAGGCAGGCTGGCAGACTGGGTCCTGGAGACAGTAAATTCTTGCCTGAGAGAGGGGGTGGTTACCCCTGCCTTGAAGCAGGTAATGGTGTGTCCACTCCTAAAGAAACTTACTCTGGACCCAGGACAGTTGAATAATGACCATCCAGTCTCAAATGTAACATTCCTGAGCAAGTGGTGGCTGGGCAACTACAAGGACTCCTGAATGAAATGGATTGTTTGGATCCATTCCAATCTGCTTTCAGGCCTCATCATGAGACTGAAACAGCCTTGGTCACCTTAGTGGATGATCTGCACAGGGAGATGGACAGGAGGAGTGAGCCCATGTTAATTCTCCTGGATCTCTTGGCAGCTTTTGATATGATTGGTCATCATATTCTTCTGGACCACCATTTGGGACTGGGACTGAGTGTCCGGGGTCTGAGTCCCAGCGCCCAGACTTGCCCAGAGGAAACCGTGGGAGGCAACCGGGAGGCAGCAGCCCTGCCACCCCAGCCAGCAACCAGGTCCAGAACCTGCCTACTCCAGGGGGAAGAGGCAAAAGGCCAAAGCCTCAGAGGGCTGGAGGGAGCAGGGAGAGACCAGCTAGTCCCACCCTCCAGGGGGAAGAGAGGGGGCTAAGCAGGACAGAGGAAAAGGGCCAAGGCCAACAGCAGCCCAAACAGAGCCCTTACCAGCCAAGGAGGAGAAGCAGCTACTACAGCCCAGAGCCACACCCTGGCTAGAGGACAGCAGCCTGGCTCAGGAGTTGCTAGGAGCCAAGCCCCTCCAGGTGGAGCTGCCACAGGCATTCTGAGGGAGGAGATGGGTAGCCCCACCCAGCATCAATGAGCAGGCAGCCCAGAAGCTGGCCAGGGCAATTCCTCGCAAGCAAGGCCAGGGAAGCTCAGCAGCACAGAAGCTGGCTGGGGCAGCTCCTCACGAGCAAGGCCAGGCAAGCTCAGCAGCTCAAAGGCCTACTGGGGCAGCTCCTTGTGAGCAAGGCCAAGGAGACCTCAGCTGGGGATGGCTCACATTCAACCCTACCCTGCCAGCAAGGCAAAGAAGCCTAGAAGGGATTAGTGATAGGAGGGAAACACCTGAGGGGAGGCACAGCTGGGCCAAGTCAGGAGAGGGAACAAGCCTGGAAGGAGGGCGGGGCGGAGAAAGGAAAGCTATAAAGGGTGGCTAGGAAGAGCTCTGAGGTGGTTGGTGTGAGTAAGGAGTGATGGCATGGAGTGAGAGCAGAGCAGTGCGAGAGTGGAGGCTTGGAGGAGAGTTCTGGGAGGAGGAGATGATGGAGGACGCAGGGGGTGAGCAGGCCAGGCTGAGCAGGCCAGCGAGTGGACTGAGAGGGAGTCTGGGTGATGTATACTGCCCCTCCTTCCACAGAGCAGGGTCCTGCAGCATCCCTGGCGCCCCTCTGATGTCAGGGCCGGCCCAGCCGGCGCCCTGCCCAGTGGCGGCAGCGACAAGCCCTGACACTGAGAAGCACTGTCTTGTGATGGTTTAGTCCTGGAGGCAGTTTTGGAATGAAACAAACTTAATCCTGACAAAATGGAGGTGGTATTGGGAAGAGGGAATGGCTTGACCCAGGAATGGGGATATTTCTTGTTCTGGATGGGGTTGTACCCCCCTCAAAGAACAGGTTCATAGCTTGGGGGTGCTGCTGGATTCTGGCCTCCTGTTAGACAAACATGTGACAGTGGTGGCCAGGAGAGCTTTCTATCAGTTCCAGCGGGTGAACAAGCTGCAGCCATCCCTGGGCCGGAATGATATTACCATTGTAGTAATCTAGATTTGATTTTTTTTTGAAGTATGTCGGGAACATACAGTTAGTACAGAATGTTGCTTCCAGAATGTGGACTGGAGTGGGTCAAATAGACCATTTCACTCCATTTCAATTTACACTGGTTCCCAATTTACTTCTGAGTCCAATTCAAGGTGCTTGTATTGACTTTAAAGCCCTATACAGCTTGGGTCCAGCATACCTTAAGGGCCAACTTCTCCCATATGAACCTACCCTCCACTCTGGTCTTCTTTGGAGTTCTTGCTTCAGGTGCCATCTGAAGCGAGACAAGAGGGAACCTAAGAAAGAGTGTTCTTGGTTGTGGTGCCAAAACTTTGGAACTGTCTCCCCAGGGAGATTCATCTGGCTCTCTCTGTCCTTGTCTTCTGCCAACATGAGGTGAAGACTTTTTGTCTGATTCGCTGTTCCCTCAGCAAACGCTTACTGGTGCTGTTCCTTAGTTGTATTGTGTTTGTATGTCTACATGTTTTTATTGTATTGTTAAATATTTTACATAAACGTTTAAAATGCGGCTTTAATGTTTTAATGACTTGATATTCACTGGTTTGGGGACCTTATTTGGGTGGAAAGGTGGCATAGATATGTTTTAAATAAAATAAATAAATAAATTTATTATTAAATAAGTTTATTTAAATAAAGTTATTAGGGGCTTTTCAAAGTGAGCATTTCCTCCTTCACCGTACTGGGAAATAGGTTCAGTAGATTATATTTTTCAGAGGTCTAATCCGTACATTTCATAAGCATTTGTGGCTGGGGAAGTGGAACAGCAGTTGCTTCGCTGTGATATTGAAAACTGCAGGATGGTGTGTGTGTGTGTGTGTGTGTGTGTGTGTGTGTGTGTGTGTATGTATGTGGGGGGCTGAATAAGGCTCAGGGTGAGAAAAATATTCAGTCAACCAGCATTACTGCTTGCCTGATTTGCGTTTTCCAACGAGCTTGACAATTGGGATTTTAGGGTTTTAAATGGCCTTGGCTCATTGAGAATGGGCCGGTCAGATTCCATCTTGTGCCTGTTGTCTGGCTCCACCCCAACCAATAAATGGATACCAGCTGAGATCTGGTTGGTGTCTACTGTCATAGGAAATAAAGAGGAAAAGGGTGGGTTAAATTTTAGAGGGAAACCTACAAATCATAGAGGAGGGGAAAATAAAGCACATGCTCTCAAAGAAGAAAAAGTAATTAAAATTAATTTATGAAATTATGGTTACAACAAATCAAAAACAGTAATTAAACTGGAATTAACTGTAATAAAAAATGATTGTTATTATAAGGAAGAATATTTTACATCAAAATTAAGTTTTGTATCTGGTTTTCACAAATGCACTTCCTGAAACAGATGTTATTAATGAGTTATGGTCAGTGCTTGAATAATCTAATACAAAATATTTTTAAATTTTACATTTTACTTTGGAATTAAAAGGTTGAATCAGCTCCCAAGTACATGAAGAGATCACGATTATTTTATTAGCAGCTTTATGAATAGTCCAATCAAGCTTAGGAACAACCGAGGCAGGGGTTGGGAAGAGTAAAGTTGCCAACAACCTGGAGAAAAATGATTGGGCGTGAAAAGCTTCAGCTGTGCAATTCCTCATATTAAAAAGGCACAACAATTTTCTGCAGGTTGTTGGCAACCCTGGGAGGAGTGTGTCTGTTTAGAAGTGGCAGGGGCCTCCACCTTTGTATATAGTTCTCTCATGGCTGTTAAGAAGTCCCCCAAATTTCTATTTGTCAATTACATTTTTACTCTTCCAAGGATCCTAGGATGGCACAAATGTTCTTCATTTTATCCTCATAACAAGCTTGTAGGTAGTAGGTTAGGCTGAGAATGGCTCAAGGTCTCCCAGTGGAGATTTGAACCTGGGTCTACCTGGTCCTAGAGCATCACTACCCAATACAGAACTTTGGGTGAATGGTTTTCCAATATACTTCTTAATGGACTAGGTATGGAATGGAAAGCGTATTAAGGAGGGAGGAACTTTTTAAAGGTTTTATATCACTTAATTGGTTTGGTCAGGGTACTGGAGACAAACTCTGAACATAAAACTCAGTTTTCTCATTACAGTCTGGCATCCACTGTGTGATCCAGTAACAGAGGAAGAGTCTGGGGTTGTATTTCTTACAACTTCCTAGCAATAAACTCTGCTGCTGGTATGATATATGCCTGAATTCTAACAGTGCTCATTGATTATTTTGAGGCAGAAGGCACTTCATCTGGGGTTAAGTAGCTAATGAAATTATTACTAAGTAGGGATTAGCTGAGCTATCTTCATGTTGTCATTTTAAAGCCTTATTTACTTTGTTTTCGTATAACCTGGAATGCCATTTCATTTACTGGCTTATTATTTGCTTTACTCTCAGGTCACTTGCCTATCATCACTAGCTCCAAAACAAACACTCACTATACAGTCATGAATAGCAGCTTTTTTAATATAGACACACCTGGTTCAAACATTTAAGATAAATGGGAGTGACTCAAATTCTCCTCTTCTTTGCATAGTAGCAGAAAGTTGTTTTTGTCCCCCTTCTATTGCATTTTGTGCTGTAACAGCTCAAGGGCACCCGCTCAGAGAACTGTCATTTATTCACAAGCAAAGTACATTGCAGTAACACGGTCTCCAAAATAAGGTTTGAACATGTCAGTTGAAGATACTGCGTCTCATTTTTTCTTCATAGGGATCCTATCTAGCTTCAGCTGAACCATACTGCCTGACACATTAGGTAGGCCTCAGCTTGATCATGTTCTCCTTTAAATTTCTAATGGGCTGTCTACTGCTCCCCTTTCAGGAGGAGGCCACAGTTTGCCTTCCTCACATCACATTTCAGTGTTCTGACTTCACACCACCACTGCTGCCCTCCTTGCACTGACCTGCCACTGCTGCTCCCATCTCTGCTAGCCCTAAAAGGTATATGTGTTAATGCTCCTGAGCTTGTGCAAACATTTAAAGAGATTTGAAAATGGCTGCCTAGTATATGAAGTAAGCATGTGAAACACTTGGCATGCTCAGTAATGCTAACAAACATTGTATCTGAGGAATACTAGGGCAATTGGCTGCTGGGCCTGACAGTGGTAGTAGTGCTGGTAGAGGGGAGGTGCTTCGGTTTCCACTTTCACATTGTCAGATGGAGCTTTGTGTTGTTTCATGATATAAGGATGTTGGCATAAGAAAAACAAATATGCTGGATGTGAAGCAAATAATATTTTTCAAATTTCAGATAAAATCTGAATGTTCTGTTCTTTCAATAAATGTTAACACTGATATTTACAGCCTCAGGTGATAAGGCACAGAGGCTATCACCCATTACATGAACTGTTTCAGCATGTCCTGGTGATAATATACATGAAGAGTCTCTTTCTGAACTAGCTTCACTGTTCACATCTAAAAACAGGAACAATGAAAACATTCCATTCTGATTTGGCACAATGGCTAAGCGCATGGGTATTTCAGATACACTATTTGGTCCCAAAAAGCAGCTGTGGGGAACTGATATGAGGTGAGACTGTGAAATTGGCAAATGACAAATTCATTATTTGACTCCTTGAAAATGGTCCTCCTGGTTTATTTTGAATGTTGATAGGGGGAAAAGGAATAATAGGCAATACAATATTCTCCAAAAGAGAGAATAATCTTTTTCATTACCGGAGTTTAATGCAACTGGGGTCATGGTACAATTTTTGATTTGGAAAATGGTGAGGAGGGGTGAGATCTCTCTGACCCCAATCCATATTGGAACCCTATACCTGGCTTTTAAGGACAAATAATAGTTTTGGAGTTCTAATCATGGAGCTCCCGACTTACATGTAGTTTGGCTCTCAAATTGTGTGAACAGAGCCAGGCAATCCATGTTAAAATGTTACCTCAGCCATGCACTCAGTAGATGGCCTTGAGTATTCTTTTAGCATCAGCATCTCACACCAACAACAATATGAGGATAATACTGGCATACCTCACAGGCGTTTCAAAAGATTTTTCAGAATGTATGTGAAATGCTTTGAATGGAAAAAGCACTATCCAAACATTATTTAGGAGCAGAACATACAATGACCAGCCTAATGTTAGAATGTCAGGAGCTGATTTTGTGATGTGTGAAAGTAATGCAAGCAGAAAGAAAGATGGATGTTGTGGTAGAAGAGAGAGGCTGAATTATTATGCCACTCTAGTCTCCTTACAGAAAAAAGGAATACAAAGCCAAGCCAGTCAATGAAAGCGTCTTAACAATGCGCCTTAAATGAAGGATTATATTATTACATAATTGGAAGTTGAAAGTCACCTACTGCAAACAAGCCAGATATTGACATAATGCATTTACTTGATTAAAACTCAGTTAACATTTAACTTAAAATCCATATATTTCCTTACACTGTTATATAAAAGGAAACAAATGGATGATGGCTGCTATATTACAGTAATCAATTCACATAAGTTGAACTGAAAGGTAATTAATTGGGAGAGAATCCTGAATTTCCGTCCCAGCAGCTTATGCTCCTCCTCCTCCTATTTTGTAAAAAACGAAGAGTGAATTTAAAACCAGTTTTAAAACTGGTGGTTTTAAAACTGGGGATTAAGTCTGGCTTCTAAAAAAGCTTGCACTGTATGACTTAGATCAATTACTTGAGCCTTCTGAAGCCAGGTGCATGTTACCAATATTTAATGTTTCATTTATTTATTCAGAAAAAGGACCACCTCATCACCCACCACTCTGGAAAGGGAGTTCTGAGGCATTAATAATGAACATCCTTCTTTGATTTCCAGAAATCTAGACCTCAACTGTTCTAATCTGTTGGGGATTGTTGTCTGGCATCTTCAGAGGTGTAGCACCAAAAGACAGAGATCTCTCAGTGTCACAGTGTGGAAAAGATGTTGGCAGGTCATTTGTATCTACTCAGGAGGGGTGGGGTTGAGCTGAGTCATCCTGTAAGAGTTTCCCAGGGTGTGGAATGCTAATGGCGGGAGGCTTCACTGTATCCTGAGGAGGTTCTTTTGCATATGGATTGGTGCTTGATGTGCTAATCTTCTCTGCAGGGCTATTGTCGGGTGTAGAGTGTTTTGTTAGCCTGGTGTTTTTCAGAACTGGAAACCATTCTCTGTTCATTCTTAAGCTTTCTTCTTTCCTGTTGAAGTTTTGCTTATGCTTGTGAATTTCTTTTTTTTAAAAAAAAATTTTATTGGTGAGTTTATATTTCATATTTGATGCATACATTCCCATCATATCGAATTTATTCTAACCCCCCTTTCCTCTCCCCCTTATCGACTTCCAACAGCTTTCCAACCCTTAACCCTTCTTATTACTTAACTTAACTTCACTTAAATTCTTCAATAACACATATATCATAATATCTCTTACTCTAAGCATATTCAAATTATTTTATATATATAGTCTATACTATATATATAGTATATGCTATATTAAAGCCACTAGTCCACCAATATATCTGTTTTACTCTTCCTTAATTAAACTATATATTCTAATTAGAATTCCCTTAAACATAATACTAGCTTAGATTATAATAATTAAATTCCCCCTTAATGGTAAAGTCGCTTATCTCTTCTATTTTCGACATCACATTTTAATAATTCTCAAACTGCCACAGTTTTCCTTTCACATCCCATTTTTTTTTCTAAATATTGTTTCAATTTCCCCCAATCAGCAATAAATTGATGGTTGTTGTGGGTTTTCCGGGCTGTATTGCCGTGGTCTTGGCATTGTAGTTCCTGACGTTTCGCCAGCAGCTGTGGCTGGCATCTTCAGAGTTGTAGCACCAAAAGACAGAGATCTCTCAGTGTCACAGTGTGGAAAAGATGTAGGTCATTTGTATCTACTCAGGAGGGGTGGGATTGAGCTGAGTCATCCTGTAAGAGTTTCCCAGGGTGTGGAATGCTAATAGCGGGAGGCTTCACTGTATCCTGAGGAGGTTCTTTTGCATATGGATTGGTACTTGATGTGCTAATCTTCTCTGCAGGGCTATTGTCGGGGATAGAATGTCTATCCCCCATTGTCTGACAACCAGTTACTTCCAATGGGACAACGAATTCTATGAACAGATGGATGGGGTGGCCATGGGGAGCCCACTCAGCCCAGTTATAGCAAACTTCTACATGGAACATTTTGAAAAAACAGCTCTAGAATCAGCACCCCACAAACCTAGTGTATGGTTCCGGTTTGTGGATGATACATTTATCATTTGGAGCCATGGGGAGGAAGAATTGATGGGGTTTTTGAATCATCTCAACAACATCCACCTGAACATACAATTCACAATGGAGAAAGAAATCGAGGGAAAACTCCCATTCCTGGATACCTTGGTCATCCGCAAAGCAAACTCTCAGTTAGGTCACAAGGTCTACAGGAAACCAACTCACACTGATCGGTACTTACACAAAAACTCCAATCACCACCCCCGACAGAAAAGAGGCATAATGAAAACATTAGTGGATCGTGCAAGACGGATATGTGAGCCACACTTTCTCAATGAGGAAATTAATCATCTAAACCACGCACTTCAGGCAAATGGCTACTCCAGAAATGAAATCCGAAGAGCAATCAAACCCAGGATGAATCAAACAACCAAGGAAAAACAGTCTCCTACAGGAAAAGTGTTTTTGCCATATATCAAAGGAATTACTGATCAGATGGGAAAGCTTATGAAAAAGCATAACCTTCAAGCAGTATTCAGACCCACCCGAAAAATACAACAAATGCTACGATCAGCAAAAGACAGTAGAGACCCCCTCACCTCTGCAGGAGTATACCGTATACCCTGCAGCTGTGGACAAGTTTACATCGGGACCACAAAGCGTAGCATCCGGACAAGAATAAAAGACCATGAAAGACACTGCAGACTTGGACAACCTGAAAAATCAGCAGTGGCTGAACATAGCCTAACGCAAACAGGGCACAGTATCTTATTCCAGGACACCAAAATACTGGACAACACTTCCAACTACTTTGTCAGACTGCACAGGGAAGCCATTGAAATTCACAAGCATAAGCAAAACTTCAACAGGAAAGAAGAAACCTTAAGAATGAACAGAGCATGGTTTCCAGTTCTGAAAAACACCAGACTAACAAAACACTCCACACCCGACAATAGCCCTGCAGAGAAGTTTAGCACATCAAGTACCAATCCATATGCAAAAGAACCTCCTCAGGATACAGTGAAGCCTCCCGCCATTAGCATTCCACACCCTGGGAAACTCTTACAGGATGACTCAGCTCAACCCCACCCCTCCTGAGTAGATACAAATGACCTACATCTTTTCCACACTGTGACACTGAGAGATCTCTGTCTTTTGATGCTACACCTCTGAAGATGCCAGCCACAGCTGCTGGCGAAACGTCAGGAACTACAATGCCAAGACCACGGCAATACAGCCCGGAAAACCCACAACAACCATTGTTCTCCGGCCGTGAAAGCCTCCGACAATACATCAGCAATAAATTGTCCTGGATCAAGATCTTTAAGTTTTCTTGTCATTTTTGTCCATCTCTGCCATGTACAGCAATTTGTAAATCCAATCTTCTATAGTTGGTATTTCTTGTATTTTCCATTTCTGCGCATATAAAAGTCTTGCCGCTGTAGTCATATAAAATAACAATGTTCTGTACTGCATTGGAACACCTTCCATTCCCAAGTTCAGTAGCAACAATTCTGGGTTCTTATTTATTTGGATTTGTAAAATCTCATTAATTACTTCAATTATATCTCCCCAGTATTGCTTAGCTACCTCACAAGTCCACCACATATGGTACAGTGATCCTTCATGCTTTTTGCATTTCCAGCATTTGTCTGACATGTTGGTATTTCCTAACGCAATCTTCTTTGGTGTTAAATACCATCTATAGATCATTTTATATACATTCTCTTTAATGTTCGTACAAGTTGAAATCTTCAGTGTGTTTTTCCACAGGTGCTCCCACGCCTCCATTGTTATTTCTTTATGAAAATTTATTGCCCATTTCACCATCTGGACTTTTACTATCTCATCCTCCGTATGCCATTTTAGAAGTACTTTGTAAATCTTTGAGATTTCTTTTTTGCCTTCTTGTAATATCACTTCTTCTAGTTCTGAGTTTTCCATTCTTATTCCTCCTTTTAAACAGTCTGAGTTGAAAAGATCTCTGATCTGTCTATATTGAAACCATCCATAACAAAGAGACAGCTCTTCTTCTGTCTTTATTCTTATTGTTGAATATTGTATTTGTGTTATCTCCTTGTAAGTTAGACGTTGCTGTTCATTGTCGACAGTTCTCGGATCTATTACTTCATACGGAACCACCCATGAAGGAATTCTGTCTTCCATGTAAACCTTATACTTCTTCCAGATTGTGAAGAGGCTTCTTTGAATATAGTGATGCAAAAACATAGAGTCCGCTTTATCGTACCACAAATAGGCATGCCATCCAAACAGCTTTTTGTGTCCCTACAAAGCCAGCAATTTACGGTTTTTTAATGTTATCCAATCTTTTAACCATGCCAGACAGATTGCTTCATAGTATAGTCTTATATTGGGCAGTTGCAAACCACCTCTTTCCTTCGCATCCTGTAATACTTTGATTTTCACACATGGTTTCTTGCCTGCCCACACAAAGTCTGAGATTTTCCTTTCCCATTTGTCAAATTGTTTAGAGTCTCGAATAATTGGAATTGTTTGCAACAAGAACATCACACGTGGTAAGACATTCATCTTTACCGCTGCTATTCTTCCCAACCATGATAAATTCAGTTTATTCCATTTTATCAAGTCTCTCTATATTTGTATCCACAATTTCTCATAGCTGTTTTTAAATAAGTCTATGTTTTTCACAGTCAGTTCAATACCAAGATATTTTACTTTATTAGTTACCTCACAGTCCGTTATCTCCATTAGTTCTTGCTGCTTCTGCTTAGTCATATTTTTACATAATATCTTCGACTTCTTTTTTTCCCCAAAATCCAGCCAGATCTCCGAACTCCTTTATTTTGTCTATTATTTTGGGCATATTCTCAGTTGGATCATCTACTATTAACATTATGTCATCTGCAAATGCTCTGACCTTGTAGGAAAATTCCTTTATTTTTATGCCTCGGATTGTATCATCCTCTCGTATTTGAATAATCAATATTTCCAAAATCAAAATGAACAACAATGGAGACAGAGGGCAGCCCTGTCTTGTACCTTTGCTTATTTTCAATTTTTTAGTTAAATCATCATTCACTACAATCGCTGCACTTTGGTCTCTATAAATTTCTTTAACCGCTTGTATGAACTTTTCTCCCATTTGCAGATTTTCCATAGTGGCAAACATAAAGTCCCAGTTCAGATTGTCAAATGCTTTTTCTGCGTCCACAAAAAAGAAACCAACCTCCCTATCACAGTGCTTATCATAGTATTCAATAGCGTTTATTACTGTCCTTAAATTATCTTTAATTTGTCTATTGGGTAAAAATCCAGCTTGTTCTTCTGCAATAAATTCCAACAGCCATCCCTTTATCCTTTCCACCAAAACTTTTGCAAATATTTTATAGTCATTATTCAGCAACGAAATTGGCCGATAATTTTTAACATTGGTCAAGTCCTGTCCATCTTTCGGAATCAGTGATATATTAGCTTCGTTCCATGAGTCGGGAATCTTTTGGCCTTGCATGACTTCATTCATTACCTCTCTCAAAAAAGGTGCCAATTCGTTAGCCATCATTTTGTAGAACTTTGCTGTCAGTCCATCCGGACCCGGTGCTTTCCGTAATTTCGTTGATTGGATGGCCTCTTTTATTTCTTCCTCTGTCACTTCCCTATTTATTTTTTCTTTCCATTCCTCTGACATCGTTGGAAGTTTCATTCTTTCCAAATACTCCGCTATTGAATCTCTGTTCACTTCTTTTTTCTGGTACAATTTTGCGTAAAATTTATAAAAAGCTTTACTAATAGCTGGTTGGTCCAATAATGTTCTGTCTTCTTCTCGTATTTTAATTATGGTTTTCTTCTCTTTTCTCTTTTTTAATTGCCAAGCTAAATATTTGCCAGGTTTATTTGCCCCTTCAAATATTTTTTTATTCATTTTTTTCAGATTCCACTCCAATTCTTTATTGTTCATTGCCGTCAATTGCTCCTGCAATATTTTTATATCCTGATATATTCGTTTCTTCCCTGGTCTTTTCTTAAGTTGCATCTCTTTGGCTTTAATTTTTTCAGTTATTTACTTTCTCTTTTCTTCTTTTCTCCTTTTGTCTCTTGCATTCAAGTCCATCAATATTCCTCTTATTACAGCTTTGTAAGTATCTCATACCTTATGAGTTGTCACATCCTTATTTATATTATATTGTATAAAGAACTTGGTCTCCTTTCGTAGCAACGCCATGTTATCTTCTATCTGCAGCAAGTCCTCATTTATTCTTCATCCTCTTCTTTTAGTATTTTTTCCAAATCTCCACATGATTGGGTTATGATCTGAGCCTACCTTGGGCATTATCTCCACATCTCTAGTCCACAACATTAGTTCTTTGGAAGCCCAGATCATATCAATTCTTGATAGTGTAGCACGTCTTGCAGAGTAAAAAGTATATTGTCTGTTTTTTGGGTTTTGTCTCCTCCATACATCTTCCAAACTTTTCTGTTCCTTGATCACAAAAAACGACTTTGGCAAAAGTCCTCTTTTTTTGTGTGCAATTTTAGATTTCTTATCTTCTTCCAAGTTAGTAACTCCATTGAAGTCGCCTGCCAAGATTATTTGATCATAGGTCAACTCGTCTAATTGTTTTTGTAAATCCTTGAAAAAGTTTTCTTTTGCACTGTTAGGTGCATAGATTCCAATCACCAAGGTCTTCTTCGAATTTCAAATTATTTCCACTGCTAAATATCTGGCTTCTGCATCCCTTAAAACTAATTTTGGCTGCAGTTCCTCCTTTATATACAATGCAACTCCTCTCTTCTTCTTTTTGGAGGCAGCTGCAAATTCATTTCCAAGCTTTACAAATTTCAGATACTTTAAATCCTGCTTTCTAATATGTGTCTCTTGGAGACACACTATGTTACATTTTTGTTTTAGAAGCCAGTGGAAAATAGCCTTACGCTTACAAGGTGAATTTAGTCCATTTACATTCCAAGATATAATTTTGCACTCCATGATCACATTCTTGTACTTTTTGGTAAGTCCTTTTCATTGTCCCTAATAAAGTTTTCCATCTCATGACCAGACCTGATATTCCTCCTTACTGCACCAAATTCGAATGCCAGTCCTTCTGGTATTTCCCATCTGTATCTAATTTTCAAATCCTTTAACATCTGGACCAGCTCTCTGTATTTTTTCCGCTCCAACAACACTGCTCTAGGCAGTTCTTTCATAACTCTCACCACCTTCCCATCGACTTCTAATGGTTCCTGGAATTGTTTGCTCACAATTGATTCTCTTGTATTTCTAGTCGTAAATTGCACAATCATATCCCTTGGTAACGTCTTCTGAGCTGCAAATTTTGAGTTAATTCTGTATGCCACGTCCAGGAGAGCTGCAACCTCCTCTTCTTCTTTCCCCAGGTAGCCCGCCAAAATTTCTGTAATCTGCTCTTGGGCTGTTTTTTCCACAATCTCTGGGATCCCACGAAATCTGAGTTGTTTTTCCATTTGTTTACATTCGGCTACGGCCATTCTTCCCTTCATTCCTCGCATCTCCGTTCTCTGCACGTCTGTTAAGGTGTCAACCGCGTTCTCTACTACATTAACTCTCTGCTGCGTAGCTTGCAAGTCATTCTGTACTTGGTCCATTTTTTTTGTGAGTTCTGCCATCTCCGATTTTAGTGCCTCTTTAAAGTCTTTAAAGTTCTCTTGCATCATTTCTTTAAGCTCTTTATTTCCTTCTGAAACTTTTTTGTCCAAATTTTCCAGCGCAGTTTGCCACTCCTTCTTCGACATCGTGGGGCTAGCTCTACTTCGCTCCCACATGTCCGCTTTTTTCCTCAACTCCGTGGCACTAATTTGTTATTTTCTTTTAATTTTAAGAGTCCAGATTCAGTTTATTTTTTAGAAAAATGTTTGCACAATCCAAAATGTCAGGTGTTTTTTCTCTATGGTTTTATATTGAAGCAATCACCCTTACCTTAACCAAAGATGGCCTACTTCCGTTTTCCTTGAAGCCACAGCTTTGCCCTGTTTCAGAATGGCGACCTTCTGCTTCCGTTGTTAACAAGCCACTTCTTGCCAGTCTCTTTATGATTCTGACGCACTTCCTGTTCCTCTTCTTTTCACCGTAGTTCTCGCGATACTAAAACTTTCTCACAGTCCGCTATCTCTTCCTAGCCGCAGGTATGTAAACAATAGTCAATTTTCCACGTTAACTTCTCTTTACAATGTCACTTTTTAAAATTTAATTTGCCGGAATTTTCTCCTTTATATAACAAGTCTCTTGCAGTTTTTAGATTCTCTTTATCACTTTATTCCTTTTTATAATCTGTCCCGTATTGAGAGATAGCAATCTGTACCTTCTTAGAAGTTTCTCTTGGGTTGTAATCGCTGCTTCAATCGTCCAATTAATTCTTATTCCCTTTTTGGTTTGCTGAAGCTTGGGCATGTAGGTCTTATGCCAGAAAATGACTCCAGAGCCGCTGCAGAGATTTTAGCAACCTTTCTTCGGGTGGGACCTCAAGAGTGGACGAGGGCTCATTGTGTAGAACCCCCCTCACACCCGAGATCAACGCGCCCTCAGGTTCTTAAGCGTGCTTGCCTGTTCTCCGCCTGAGAACAGGGGGCTGCGGACAGTTTGCACCCCTCCAGCCTCCACAAACAGCGGCACGGACAGCCCAGCTCCCTGAGCTGCGTTAGACCTCCATGAATCCCAAACCGGAAGTCCGCTTATGCTTGTGAATTTCAATGGCTTCCCTGTGCAGTCTGACAAAGTAGTTGGAAGTGTTGTCCAGTATTTTGGTGTCCTGGAATAAGATACTGTGCCCTGTTTGCGTTAGGCTATGTTCAGCCACTGCTGATTTTTCAGGTTGTCCAAGTCTGCAGTGTCTTTCATGTTCTTTTATTCTTGTCCGGATGCTACGCTTTGTGGTCCCGATGTAAACTTGTCCACAGCTGCAGGGTATACGGTATACTCCTGCAGAGGTGAGGGGGTCTCTACTGTCTTTTGCTGATCGTAGCATCTGTTGTATTTTTCGGGTGGGTCTGAATACTGCTTGAAGGTTATGCTTTTTCATAAGCTTTCCCATCTGATCAGTAATTCCTTTGATATATGGCAAAAACACTTTTCCTGTAGGAGACTGTTTTTCCTTGGTTGTTTGATTCATCCTGGGTTTGATTGCTCTTCGGATTTCATTTCTGGAGTAGCCATTTGCCTGAAGTGCGTGGTTTAGATGATTAATATCCTCATTGAGAAAGTGTGGCTCACATATCCGTCTTGCACGATCCACTAATGTTTTCATTATGCCTCTTTACTTCCAGTCCCTCCCTGATGGCAATTGATTTTAATTCCAACTCTTTTTTTCCTTATGGCTTATTTCTAAGTTTTTGCCTGATCCTATACATAAAAGCCGAGCTGTATTGGCTCACTTTTTATCCTGGTGCAGGAGCACTAAGGACCATGAGGGTGCTCCTGTGCCAGGAAAAAAGATGAGTTGTTGGCATGCTAGGCCTCTGAGGGGCCGCAGAGCTGGCAGAGAGGTGCAGTGCAGTCCCACAGCCGCGGCAGATGCAGCGGGATGGCTGCACTGAGGGGGGCAAGGCTCCTTATAGCTGCTGTGGGGCCTTTGGAAGTCCATGCTGGGCCTCTATGCTGCCTGCGGCAGGCCTCTGACAGTTTGTGGAGCTGGTGGGGAGGTGCAGTGTGGTTCTGCAGCTGTGGGGAGGCTGTGCCAGGGGGCATGGCTCCCCATGGCCACTGCAGGGCCTTAGGAGGTCCACACTGGATTTCCATGCTGCCTGCGGCAGGCCTCTGAGATGCTGCAGAGCTAGTGGGGAGGCGCAGCGCGGCCCCACAGCCATCATGGAGGCAGCAGAAAGGTCATGCTGGGGGGCAGGGCTCCCCATGGCTGCTGTGGGTTCTTGTGAGGTCCTCTGTGCTGCTTGCAGCAGGCCTCTGAGGGGCCATGGAGCAGGTGGGGAGGAGCAGCATGGGGGAGACCCCCCATGTGGTCTTCTCACTGCTTCTACAGTGGCTGAGTAAAGGGCACACCAGCGTGGGCCTCCCAAGGCCCTGCTGCTAGAGCCCATGGTATTTATTTTCACAATGGAAAGAATCACACCTGATTTATGACAACTCTTCCCCTTTCCTCCTCTCCTTCTGTAATTTTCTGGATAAATGTAAGGAAACTTATTTTCTATCTTCCTGTTTCATCTGAAGCTCTGATTACAAAAGCTCATGCTGGAATACGTGTTATTGGGTTTTAAAGAACCATTGGACTTCTATTTTGTTTTGCTAAAGTAGAATAGCACAGCTACCCCTCTGAAATTAGGAAGATATCTTTTGTGCCCAAAAGGTTAAAGAGGAAAGGATATTTCAAAATAAGCAGTGAAAATGATAATACAATTTCTCCAGCATCTTTTGTCCTTCCTTAGAGAACACAAGTGCTTAGTTATTCATAAAAAGAAGAGATATTATATGAATTCTATATGCCACTGGATTCAGTGGGGGAAACAGGTGTGTTGCAAATCTATATATGCTTATTTGGGTATAAGTCTGATTAAATTCAAAGAGACTTACTTTTAAGTAAATAATGATTGGGGGTTGTATACTTCAGCCTATGTCAAGTGTGTCATGTTAGAAACTGGTGTGGCATAATGGTTACAAACAGGAGCTGTGTGCAGGGAAGTGTCTGCTTCAATTCTCAGTTCTACTGTTATCTCTTGGGGTGGTCTTGTACAAGCTACTATTTAGCCTCAGATCTCCATCTATAATTCAGTCATAGGAATAATTACCCTGAGAGACTCTGACTAAAGGTAACAGGGTAAACATGAATGTGAAATGCTGTAGGAACTGAGGGGAAAGGTGTGTATTAATATCAAGGTGCACTTGCCGCAGCAGCACACTGACTTGGGAGCAGGAACTCGGGGGACACTTTCTAAGGAAATGAATTATTGGTATCATAGGTGTTTTGTGGATCATGTAGAACATTCGCTCTTTCCACTCAAAGCCCTTGCTTTGTGACAAGTTCAATCAACACCCATATTTTGTAATGTCCTGGAAATGGGAGGGGGATAGTTTTCTCACACCCATCAATCACAATATCTGAGTCTTTTCTGTATACTTAGAATCATAACATATGAACAAATACAAATTGAACCAAGCAAGGTTCAAAATTAGTCTTTATAACACTGCATTTTCATGACTTCTTAGTTCCAAAAGATTATTGCCCTTAGGATATTTCTGCAAGATTATCAGTGCCCAGGAACCGAAGAAAACATAAAGGAAAGAAACATTAACCAACGGAGTCTACAAACCTTGCAGGTTTGGATGGGGGAGGCAGACCGGTGCGATCCCAATATTTAAACCGTGCAGGGACAATCCAGCCCCATTCTGATCAATCCCAGTTCTTTACCATGAAGACACAGTTTTTAGACGTTTTAACCATTATCTCCTTTCTTATGGGAAAAAAAGTCTTGGGGGAGTAGATAACAACAACAACAACAACAACAACATTTGATTTATACTGCCCTTCAGGATGATTTAACACCCACTCAGAGTGGTTTACAAAGTATGTTACTATTATCCCCACAACAAAACACCCTGTGAGGTGGCTGGGGCTGAGAGAGCTCCAGAGAGCTGTGACTGACCCAAGGTCACCCAGCTGGCTTCAAGTGGAGGAGTGAGGAATCAAACCCAGTTCTCCAGATTAGAGTCCCGCACTCTTAACCACTACACCAAACTGGCTCTCAAAGAGATGTTGCATCCCTCAATTTGCAGATGAGACATGAGAGAGAAATAGAAAGAGAACTAGTTTGTTCTGAGCAAGATAGAGCTCCTGCATCACAACTATACTTGCTGTTGGCTTTCAAGTGGCATTTCCTTGTGCAGTGAAGCCTGTCCCTCTCCCCTGTGCTCATGTCTTCTTCTGCTACAAAGAGAGTGGCTGTGAAGGACGGAGAGCCATCCAAGTGCTTCTTGGTGAGTAATGGAGCTCTTGGTGCATCTTTGGGGAAATCACAAGCAATTGTATGCAGAGTGCAATGTTCCTGGCTCTACAACACAACCAGATGGAAATTAGAAAATGTGTTGGTGTTATATGCTGTTGCCACTTCCAACTTCTGGCAACCCTATGGAAAGGGGCAGGGACTATACAATACTCTGCTGAGCACAGCTTGTTGTACCGTCCACTGATGAAGACATGAGCCTACTAGGGAGTTTCCACACTGCTAATCATGCCATGTAAATTAGTTATGCTTTGTTTCAGAAAGTTTTCATCTCTGTGCTTGGCTTTATGCTTGTTTTTAAAATTTTCTGCTACCATATCCTATTGTCTATGCTCACTGAATGTCCAAACTATTGCATTTTGCTCAGTGAATGTCCTAGCTGTTCATTATATTGTATTTTTACTTGCACTGTGCAATCCACCTTGGATTTCAGTGAGAAAGGTGAGTAACAAACCAACCAACCAACCCAAAACGTCCTATCATTATAGCCCTGCTTGGTTCTTGTAAACTGAAGGCCATGGCTTCCTTTATTGAATCAAACCATCTCATGCTGGGCCTTCCTCTTTCCCTACTGCCTTCAATTTTCCCTATAATTTACATGTCTTTTCTCAATTTACTTATTGGACAGACAGGGCAAATACTGAACTGTCTGGTTCAAACTGGACACCTGGCACCCCTAATTAGGGTCAATTCCAATCCTTTTTGTTTTATGGATTTCCGTGATGGGGTTCTTGCTACAGGACTGTGGTAGCCATTTGTAGTGTTGCCATCATAGTCAAAGCTTCTCTGCCTTGAAAGGCCCATTGTGTGATAAAGGTTTTTTGTACTTTGTTTCCTGTCAGTCAAGGAACATACAGACAGAGGAGCATCAGTACATACTAGAGATGGGCACGGACCGGGAGGCGGCCACGGACCGGCGGTTTGTGGTCCGTGGACTTTCACGGACAATGGACCACGAACTTTTAAATGGACTGGCCCAGTTTGAGAACCGGTTCGAGAACCGGTTCGATTCCGAAAGGCCTTGTTTTCCCCACAGATTTTCACTTGAGTAGACTTTCCCCACCAAAGGTTCTCATGTAACACTCCTCAATTATCACTTTTCCGAAGACTTAGACAAACAACAACTTCCCCTCCCCTGTTCTGACTGACCCTTACCCACCCTTGGTGGAAGGAGGGAGATTTTGAACCAGGGTGCAAAATGATGCAGTGCCCGGCGAAAGCCCACACCCTCCAACACAGACAAAGGGAGTCCATCCAGGGCTATCATCTCAGCCAGTACACGAGTTCCTGCCTCCTGAGCCTTCCCCCTGAATCTTTTGCTTGGCAGGGACGAGCCCGAGGGAACAAGTTCCTGAAGGGTAGCCTGCCTAGAAGTTCCACTCCCACCCACAGCACTCTCAGGGGTGTGAGCCTTCTTACTAGGGGTGGACTCCCATTCCACTTGCCCTTCTCCCTGCTCAGCAGCCCTCTTGACCCCACTGCTTGATGGTTTTTCTTGAGGTGTGGGGCTGGGCCGGGGGTGGTGGTGGAGTGCAGACAGGGGAAGCCACAGGAGGTTGGGATGGGAAGGAGCTGGATGTTTCTGCTGGACCCTCCGGTGCCCCCTGAGATCGCTCCACAGAGATTGTTAGCAGCTGATCTTCCATGGGCAATGCTAAGAGCTTTCCTGCCTGCTCCTCGATCCCCAAAAGTGAATCTGTAGAATGAGGTGCTCCCTCTGAGGTCTCCCTGTCCCTGGTACCACTGGTACTGGGCACCAATGGGCACCCAGGACAACCTTTGCAATTCTTCCCACCACGACCACTCTTATTCCTCTTTCCAACCCTCATGGTGCTATGATGAGAAAATATCTCTACAAACAAGTAAGAATTTTAAATGAAGCACAAAGCCCCAAAATCTTGGAGCAGGGTAGGGCAGAGCCAAGTGGCACCTAGCTGGAACCCAGAACAGAGGGAAGAATGCACCACAAAAGACACTCTAGAGAGGCTTTGAAAGAACTCAAGCAGAGCGCCCCCAAAGCGTGCTGCCTGTCATCAGAGAGTGGGTGTTTCACAGAGGCCAGTAGCAGCCCGCCCTTGCACCTCAAAAAGCCAGGCAGGAAAGCTCCCCCAAAGTCACCCACTATTTAGGGAGAGAGAGGCTTTGAAAGAAATCAAGCGGAGAGAGCCCCCAAAGCGAGCTGCCAGTCACCAGAGAGTAGGTGTGTCACAGAGCCCAATAGCAGTCTCCCCTTGCACCTCAGCAGCCAAGAAAGAAAGTGGGGGAAAGAAGGAAGAACTCAAGCAGACAGAGCCCAAAGCTGCCTTGCACCCACTGCGGGTCTGCGAGTGGGTGGGGTCAGAGCACAATAGAACCCACCGGCAACCCAGAAATAAGGAAGAGGTTTTGGGGGGGGGGGAATTGAGCCCCAGAACCCAAGGATTTGAAAGCGGAAAGAAATCAGAGTAACCTGATAGTACGGTAAAAGGATTAAAAAAAAAAGCGCTCTCAAGAAAACCAGAACTGAAAGGTGAAAAAAATTAAACAGGAATGGAGAATAGAGTAAGCTCTCTTGCAACTGAAGCCCCAAAGCCCTTCCTAAGGCACAAGCTGCACTCTCGCAAAAAGAAAAACTTCCCCGCAGCAAGCAGTTGCTAAGCTAACTCACGTCCCCGCGCCAGCAAAATGAAGCGGGGCTTCGCGCACTTTGTCTTTTATACAGAAATGCTAGGCGCTCTCTGTTTGGCTGACAGAGCTACCAATCAAGGTTTCCTGGGTTGAGATTGGTGTGTTCCAAATGGGGAAGGTAGCTTCACACCGTTGCCTAGGAAATTGTTTGAGTGGGGACGGCGGGAATACTGGCATGATGGGCCAATGGACAGACGGACAGAACACCCCAAAGTTCGGAGCTTTCATGAAAAGAACACGCACCCATGGCCCGTGTGTTCACGAACGACCAACTAGGTAAATTTGTGGGGGAATTAGGTCCGTTATGCAGTCCGTGCCCACCTCTAGTACATACCTTTCCAGAGAGCCTCCCCACTCTTTTGGACAAAGGCTGCTATGTGAAGCAATACTATGCAGCTATATTCTGACAAATCATCAATGAGACTGTGGCTCAGTTAAATAAACCGTAGGTGATTGACTGCATGTGTTTTGATTGATTAATTGGTTATATCTGTACATATTAGCAAATTAATAAAATCACAGACTCTTTTGTTTTTAGAAGATGTACCCATGTGCCACAGCATCTCAGTAGAGGCATTTCCTCCTTTGGAAATAACATGCTATGCAATCAGATGTACTACTCTAAGTTGCCTCAAACACAAAAAGGAAAACCACAGAGGTAGACGTGGTAAATCTATATCTGTCGGCACCCATAGAAATTTTTCCAGGAAAAATAGGCTGCATAAAATGGATAAGTCATAATCAGTTTGCCTCTGGCCTTTCTTAAATTGGCTGTGTGAAATGGCAAACAAATCCACAGAATACTTCAGCAGGCATGGGGCAGTGCTCCTCCTGTCTCTACTGACATTCAGGGCCATGGGTATTCTTCGCTTTTCCTTCAGGAAATTCTTTCCCAGCCTTTGAAATGCTTACACTGCTAATACACGAGTAAACATGAGAGCAAAGTCAACAAATCTACATTCTCGGTCCCCTTTACCTCCTGGAGAAGGTGGAATGCTGCAGGGAACTGTTCAGTGTTGCTGGGCTGGACAAGGGCCTCCCTCTTTCGACTCTTTGTCCCTTTGAAAAATGAGCATGTCATGTATTTATGGATGCCCTATTGTTTCACTAATACAAACACAGATACTTGAAACACACTGTAGGAGAAAGTGTAGGTGCATATGAGTAAATGAACAGAACAAAAGTTTAAATGCTTTACCTAATCCTTATATCATCACCACTCATGGTCATTTATTTATATGACAAGGGGGTTATTTGTCTCTCTGTGTTCTCTTTGTTTTCTGTTGATCTGCTTTCTTTCAGTCTGTGCATCCTTGATACGCAATTACAGAATTCATACAAAATTAAAGGTAGTCTAGGCCCATTTTCTTGTTCGTTAAAAAAATGGGGAATACAATCTTTGAAGCGATCTTGGGGCATTAGGTTTTCTATGTTTCTTCCAGGCTTTATCTTGTGATGAAGTATTCTGAAATAAATATTTATGACCTTACTGAACTTACTGAATTCACTAGCAACAGAGCTTGTTGTGAAAATAAATACAATGGGCTCTAGCAGTGAGGCTTTGGGAGGGCCATGCCAGTGTGGAGGTAGTGGGAAGGCTGCGTGGGGTGGGGCTCCCCTGCACTGTGTTTTCCTGCCAGCGCTGTGACCCCTCAGGTGGCCTGGAGGCCCAGTGTGGACCTCTCAAGGCCTTGGGGGGGGGGAGCCCTGCCCATCCCAGTGCAGCATTCCCCCTGCCTCTGCAGTGTCTGTGCGATGGCTGTAGGGCCGGCTCTGTGACCCCTCAGAGGCCTGCTGTAAGCAGCATGGAGGCCCAGCGTGGACCTCCCAAGGTTCTGCAGCACCCATGTGGAGCCCCACCCCCTCCCAGTGTGGTCTTCCTGCCGCCTCCACAGTGGCTGTGGGGTTGCACTGCACGTCATCGCTGGTTCCAAGGCCCCTCATAGGCCTGCTGTGCCAACAAGTCATCTTTTTTCCTCATGCAGGAGCACTCGCAGTGCACCTGCTCCAGGATAAAAAGTAAGTCACCATCACTATGACTTGGCTTTTATGTATAAGATTGGCAAAACATCAGTTCATTGTTCTAATGGCCGTTACCAGCAAACTATTTTGGACATTTCTTCCAATGTATTTGATATTATGAAAAAACTATAGATAAAACACATTACCTTGTCACTTCCACAGAGTCTATAAACATTCCAAATGTGACTTGTTTCCATTTGGAGAAATGTCCCCTTTAGGGATCCCAGACCCCTGCCCCCACTTACCTGAGCAGAGGGGGGAGCGCACACCTTCCTTGCGTGCTCCTCCGTGGTGCGGCGTGATCCTGTGTGCCGCAGCCGCCAGGATCAGGCCCATTTTGGCCCGGACCGGGGCCGCTGTGGAGCACGGGAGCTCTCCTGCGCTCTGCAGCACTCAAAATGGGCCTGATCCATGGCAAACCAGGCCCATTTTCAGCAGCTGCAGAGTGCAGGAGTGTTCCTGTGCTCCGCAGCGCCCCAAAACAGGCCCGTTTTTGGCATGGATCGGGCCCGTTTTGAGGTGCTGCGTAGCACAGGACTGCTCCCGCACTCCACAGTGCCCCAAATGGGCCCATTCTGCCATGGATCAGGCCTGTTTTGAGGCACTGCGGAGCGTAGGAACGCTCCTACGCT
Organism: Eublepharis macularius; assembly: GCF_028583425.1. Taxonomy (NCBI): domain Eukaryota; kingdom Metazoa; phylum Chordata; class Lepidosauria; order Squamata; family Eublepharidae; genus Eublepharis; species Eublepharis macularius. The sequence continues at coordinate 74,350,350 of NC_072793.1, forward strand.
CTGCAGTGGCCCCAACAGGCTCATTTTGGTGTGGATCAGGCCCGTTTTTGAGGAATGCTCCTGCGCTCTGCAGCACCCCAAACGAGCCCAATCTGCGGCAGAACGGGCCCATTTTGAGGTGCTGCGGAGTGCAGGAACACTCCTGTGCTCCACAGCACCTCAAAAACGAGCCTGATCCATGGCAGAATGGCCTGTTTCCTGCGCTGCAGAGTGCAGGAGCGCTCTGCAGTGCCCGAAAAATGGGCCTGCCCAGGGGGTGTGCGATGATGTCACTCCTGAAGTGATGTCATCGTGCCTGGGGGGGTGCGCACATGATCTGCGCGCGCTCACCCTCTCTACCCAAAGGTAAGTGCCAGGCCCCTGTCCCCCGCCGGGAGGTTGAGGGGGCCTGGCAACCCTAGTCCCCTTCCTACACCACTTGAACAAATAGTGAGCCAATGACTCAAAACTTGGACCTCTGTATATCAGTTATGGAATGGAAATGTCTACTCAGTCACTCTTCTCAAGAACTGGGTTTGAGAGGGAAAGCACAAATAATATTTGCTTGCTTCAACTACTGTCAATGTTGCTTTGTTTTCACATTATCATATTGATGATAAGCTAAATGGCCTAAAGCCATTGTGTCTGTAAACTGGATGATTTTCCAGATAGCAATCCTGCTCTCTAAAACAAAATTTTGTAGATAAAAATCAGATCTTTTACGTTACTGATACAAGGACCTAGCTTATTGCTACAGTAGACCTGTGTCTGGAGTGGTTTACTTCAGACTGTGTCAGGTGGGTAGCCATGTTGGTCTGCAGTAGAAAAGCAAGATTTGGGTCCAGTAGCACTTTAGAGACCAACTAGATTTTCAGAGTGTGAGCTTTTGAGAGTAAAAGCTCCCTTTTTCAGATACTTCAGATTGCAGCCCTGTTCACAAGTTACAGTGAACACCTTTACACTTGATTTTTCTTTTAAAATTGTGTTGAGTAACTCTCATGTTACATTCAATGCATGTACAGCTGAATGTGTGATACAAATCACACATTTAATTAGATAATAGTCCCTGGTTTCATTTGAAAAGTGAATGCTTGTTGGAGCATTCTTACAAATGGATGCACACATGCATGTGTAGGTTGTATGTGTGTTCACTGTAACTTATGAACAGGGCTCATAAGTGTATGTGTGTGTGGTGTATCACAGATTGGATCACTTTCCCATACAATCTTATGAAAAAATGGCAGTCTTCTCATCTACATTGGCCAGTATATACTTTGATTTAAAGTTCATTTGTTTCTGTTTTCTAGCATAATTTATAAGCAGGGCATTTCAGAACAAAAGTTGCTCTTAATGTAAGAATATTTATTTTATTTAAAACATTTCTGTACTGCCTTTTCACCCAAACAGAGTCCCCAAGGTGGTGAACATCAAACATTAAAACATGTCAACATTAAAAGCATTAAAAATAAAGTATATATAGAACAATTCAATAAAAACAAACACACATTAACACCAATACAGTTATTGAGGGGGGGGGGTATGCTAAGCAGAACAAAAAAAGAGTCTTCTGTCATTGATGGAAGAAAATGATGGAGGCAGACAGATGAATAATTTGCAAGTTCAGAACAATGAAACCTCTGGGCTGAATTGGGGCATAGGATGCTTAGCTCACTATAGAAGCTAACTTATGCTCTAATCAAACTTCGTCTTTCCTTTACATCCTGACTCCCTTTTTTGCTTTACAGTACCCACCTATTGACTGGGATATAAAGGCTCAGGGTATCACCACTCCTCCATGTGTCTTAAGAAGGGAGCTTTGACTATTGCAAGCTTGTACCCTGAAAATCTAGTTGGTCTCTAAGGTGCTACTGGTCTCAAATCCAGCTATTCTATTGCAGACCAGCATGGCTACCTCTCTGAAACTGTAGCGGATGAGTGGGTTTTTATGGGAGATGGCAAAAGGAATATCCATACATCAGCTCAAAAGTGGGATTAGATGAGTATTCATTGCACAAATGACTTTTCCCTTCAACTTATATATTCATGGCAGGTTTTGGTTCCAGTGGCATCTTAGAAACCGACATGGACTGAATCAACATGGCTCAAGTTTGCCGCTATTTTCCCACCATTTATGCGCTTCTCAGAGGGCTGTTCACATACTCTCACCTCAATCCCACCATTCTTTCGCATCTGTTGCGCTGCACCTCAGATGAGTTTGTCATGCCTTCCAATGCTTCTCTTGTGCAGTTCTTACCATGGATGTGAACAAATAGAAGTGGTTCCCAAAGAGACCACCCCCTCTTAACTACCCCCACTCCCTTGTTTCTTGCCTTTCCAGAACACCATCCCTCTTTGCCAAGCAATTCTTATGGTCCCAACTCTGTCCGAGGCATGCCCACACCCTCATCCAGTTTATTTATTTTTTTAAAGGGTGCTTTCCTAGCGTTATTGCACAATCCCATTTCAATTCCCAAGCAGTTTGGGAAGTGCCATTGTAAAAAGCCCGTGGAGGCATCGGGGAGGGGGCATTTTTATTACAGCAAATAATGTTTTACTGCTGAAGGACAGCCTAGGTAATTTCCGATAAGCGGACTGTGGCTGCAAAGGTTGATTCTTTCCAGTTTTTTTTTTAAAAAAATTTAAAATTATCAGTACAGCAAAAAATCACTATCCTATAAATATAGTTGAGTGGTAACACAGTAGTCTGGTAATTGGCCATGCGAACACCTGTCCCACCAATGTCCACAATCTTTTTCAGTGACCCATTGTGCTCTCCTGGGGCTCTCTGACCAACAGAAAATGCTACTTCAGTCTTGCATGGCCTGAGCGTGCGATGCAAAGTGGTGTTTTCTATTAATCAAACATATTTGCAATACAGCGGAAAATTGATATAGTGGAAATCTCTCATTAAATTTTAAAAAAGAAACATCATGTTGTCATCAGCGATGGTGGATCTAGACCCGGCCTTTATCCCGCTTTTCTCCAAGGGATGTGAACGAAGCATAGTGCGACGCTGACTCAGTAAGAAAGGGAATGTGAACACAGCCTGGGACATGGTGGGATAGAATCCAGCGCAATAAATGCGCAGGAAAACCGGAACATAGGGAAGTGTGGATTCGGCCATGATCTTCAGGGTATAAGCTTTTGAGAGTCAGAGCTCCCTTCTTCAGATACTGAGGGATACTAAGGGAGCTCTGACTCTTGAAAGTTTATACCCTGAAAAACTTGTTCGTCTCTAAGCTGCCACAGGACCCTAATCCTGTTGTTCTACAGCAGACCAGCACAGCTACCGATATATATGTTTTTAGGATGCCTTCCCACTCAATAGATCTTCAATTTACTCCTATAGCTCTTCAAGACAGCTAATAAATATTAAAACAAATAGGGGACTCACAAGAACTTTTGGGAAAGGGGACACTCCTTTCTTCTCTCTTTCACTTTCTCTCTTATTTTTAATCTCTGCTGTGATAAAACTCCCCTCTGGTAGCCAGACTAGAGCAGAACCACAAGTGACAAAAGGCACAGATTGGACACTTGTCTGCTTCCCTCAAGTTTTGATGGGAAATGTAGGCATCCTGGTCTTGCAGCTTGACTCTCTGACTGCTGTCCAATGGACTTTTCAACTGTCACTTGTCCAACATTCCGCCAAGCTGCCTACATTTCCCATCAAAACTTGAGGGAAGCAGACAAGTGTCCAATCTGTGCCTTTTGTCACTTGTGGTTCTGCTCCTAGCTGGGCTTAAAAGGCTGACTAGTAACCTGGCTAGAGATGGCTTGTGGTGGGGAGGAAGGCTTGGAATGCAAAGCATACCTTGCTACTTTCTGCTCTGAATCTCCCCTCCACTGCTGGCCAGGTGATGGTGGGGGGGGGGGGGCAGAAAGCATATCCTGCACACTTTCTATTCCACTCCCACAATCAGTTGGTTAGTGGTGTTGGTAGGGAGGATGCACTTTCTGCTCCATGCTTCCCTTCCCCTGCTACCATAGGCCAGTTGATTGAGGGTCCAGGGCCATTTGCACAAGTCTTCTCCCCCTCCCAAAAAATAGCGCAAAACTTACAGAATGACATGCCTTCATGGCACGATTTCCTGACATGACTTTGCTTCGTGGTGTGATGACGTCAGAAAATGCACCATGAAGCAAAGTCATGATGGAAAATCACGTCATAAAGGTGCATCATTCTGTACGTTTTGTGCTATTTTTGGGGAAGGGGAGACGTGTGGAAATGGCGCATACTTGGAACAAAAAAACACCCAGGTGTTCCTCTATTTTGGGGACTTATAACACACCTTTTTTAATATTTCCGCAAAACTGGAGATTTCTCCAGGTTTGTTGAAAATCTCTCCCTATTTGTACATGGCCCCATTGTGTGAATGTTTTTCATACATACTCTTAGGCCATGTTTAAAATAAGACATATAGATAGAAAAACCCAATTAAAAATAATAAAAGAGGCTTAAGTAACCCCCCCCCCTACAAGTTCTGTTTTCAATTTTATTCCAGTTCAAAGGCCTTGGAAAGGAAAGTCTTTAGTTTCATCTGGAGCGCCTGTAGGAGTGCATCTTGTGGGAGGGAATTCCATGGTCTTGGGTGGTGACTGAAAAGGCCCTCCCATGTGCCTCAGCTAACCTAACTTCTGCTATGACTGGTTCCCACAGGAAAGCATCATGCATAATTTCAAAAGCCTGACAGGTTTATATAAGTGGAGACAGTTCTTCAGATATGCTGGACCTAAGCCATTTAGGACTTTAACCATGAAAACCAGCTCCGATTGAGCCTGGAAACTAATTGAAAACCAGTGCAACTGAAGCAGCACTGGCTTTATGTCATCATATTGGTGCATCTCAGGTCTTGCATCTGTGATTTGTATTAACTGAAGTTTCTAAATAATTTTCAATGGCAACCGAGTCTATCGCCAGGTCTATTTTGTCCAAGAACTTCTGCAGCTGGTAAACTAGCCTTAGCTGATAAAAGGCACCCTGTGAAACACATTTTTGATCTAAAGTTCATGTGTCTCCTAGAAGTACTCCCAAGATGTAAATCTGATTTTTCAGAGGGTGTAACCCCATCTAGAACAAGTGGAGCAGCGGTGCCCATATTGACTTTATTTTCTACCTACTGAAATTCTGTCTCATCTTGGTGAACTTTCAATTTATATACCCTCATCCAGTCTTCCACTGTGTTCAGATGCCAACTCAGCACTTCTCTTACCTCACTAGATTATCTGATCGAAATACAGAGCAGTGTAACCAGTAGAAATGTATGTTTTGTTTTTTTGTTTTGTAGCTTCATCTTACTGCTTTGTGGCTTTGTTTTTTGTTTCACTTGCTTCATTTTATCAGCTCTTTTCAACATTTTGCTTCATTTTTTTTTAGCTCTTTCATGTAGTTGCATTGTTTTAGTTTTGGTACGTATTCCAATAGTTTCCCACTGATTTCAACAGTGAATTGCTATTAAATGTAACTTTTTAATTTGTTTTCAGAATCAGATGAAATTTACTCACATGGAAGCTCACTGTGAGGGAACAATGCCTGCTAAATTTCATCTAAATAGATTTTGGGAGTTTTATTATGGGGCCTTGAATTTGATTATGCAATAAAGACTTCTGCTGGTCCTGCCAGATGTTTTTGTGATCAGTTTGCATGAAACTCACCGGAAATGCAGAAATGCTTCTTGGTAAGATCACTGCAAAATTTCAGAAAGGAGTTATTCATAAATACAGTATTCATCATTTGAGTTTATAATTTTTTCTCCACTCATCTGGCACCAAGGAAATACTGAACCAGCACTGGAAATTTTTGCTGCAAAATTTCAGAAATATAAGCACTGGGGTTCTCATGGAAATTACTATTGAATGTGCTGCTGTAATAGGCTGAGTACTGGGGCTTAAATACTGATTGAAAATGAAATTAACCAAGGCACAAAAATATTAATTATGAACAGTGGAATGGGAAATGAACTATTGATTTACTGAACACACCAAAAGCTACTGCAAACATTAACTCCAGGGGAAAACTTGCATGGGGTAAAGAAAACAGCTGAAGACCTTCTATATTTTCCCCACTTTCATACTTCCCTTCCAAGAATCACATTGATTGGAAGAGGAAGCAAAGAAAGTGCCAGTTAGCAGCCTTCATTCAGCTGCTATGTGCCTTGCTGGCAGCTCAGTCCTGTCAATCATATCATTCCTTGCCTGACTTCTCCCACCTGCTGAGAAAGCACTTTCTTTATTTGGAAGAAAAGATTCCAGGCAGTTGGACTGAAAGGAATAAAGGGCATCAAGCCCAAAGAAGCAGCCATCCAACTCCAATGAAGTTAAATTGAAGAATGTTTCCTAAGCCAATGGTCAGAGGGAGGGGCCGATGCTCCTCCTGTTTCGATACCTGGTTGGCAGGGAGACAATGCATGGGTTGGTAGACTTGCCATTAAGGAAAACAAAATGCTGCCACTTGCCCAGCGCCTACCTGCCTGTGCTGCCGCTGCATGGTAAAAACTGAAATGAAACACACAAACTTTTCAGTGGAGGGGGGGCTCACTATTGCTTCTTTCCTCCAAATTGGGTTCACTGTTCCAGAAGCTGCTTTAACTAAAAGAAACAGCAAATTCTGGATGTATTTCCTGTTCATTTGTTTTTCTTTGCTTACTGTTATGATCCATTTTTATTGTCAAGTTTTTCTCTGAATGCACTACTGAAAAAGAAAGAGATATTGAAGAGCTTTCTTCCGGTGGCTTAAATACCAGTTCCTCAAGCAGTGCATCCCTTCCTCTAAGGAAAAAAAAGCAAATGCAAGTATGATTATGTTGGTGTCATGAAAATGAGCTGAAATTAATCCTCTCCCTCAGTTCACCTTTATGATTTTTGATGGCAAATATTATTTAACTTTGCTCTGGATATGCAGTTATTTGGTCAATATTTGTTATTCTTCAACATCATTTGAATCCAACAGTTTTTCACTAGTAGTAGTCAAGAAGGAGTTTGCCCAGTTAATTTACCATAAATAAAGGTAGTGAATCTGTTGAACTGGGAATTCATTAGTGTGGCAAATGCCCCTATCTCCTAGCCAACTTGCACTTGCATCAGAAAACAATTGACCTGCTCTCTCCATTGCAAAGGTGCAAATAAAACAAGGAATGGGTCAAGCATGGTGTCTGAAAGTCAAACGAGCTGCAATCCTCTTTCTGAGAGATAAGCCTCATTGAATAAAATAGGACTCATTTCTGAGTAAACCAGTTTAGGAGAGCACTCTCAGTCCCCAGCTTCTGGAATGACAACCCCCAGATTAGAATGTTAGTCCCTGGAATTGGAATGAATGCTTTTCCAGGGCTGTCTTGGCCTCCCAGACTATGTCTAAGATAATTTACTCAGATGCAAATCCTCTTTTTTTTCAATGAGCTTACTCCCAGGAAGAAGGATTACACCCTCATTCTACTTCTATAAAACATATTAGACTCTTTCCCATGTTTTTCTTGGGAATTATTCTCAAGTATGCATGCATAGATTTGCAGGGTGCAGCTATTTATTTATTTATAGTCCACCTTTCTCACCAAGACTCATAGAGTGAGATTAACACTTATTTATCCTATGACATTTCAATAAACAATGCCATAGGATAAATAAATCCAAGTTTACAAAGACATAAGATTAACAAAAATTCAATATAAAGTTAAAGAAATGCTGAAACAGAGTTCTAGGACTAGTATTAGATAACAGATGGTATATAGTCACATATTCTTAAAGCAGCAGATAGTGCATTTGGCAACATAGTGGTGAAGTCTATAGTTCCTAACTCATTAATGAAGCATCTCTTTGAAATCATCTTCCTACAATAGAGCCCTCCTATCTGTGTAATAAATCCTTTTGAACAATTTATTTGTGGAAAGCCAAAAGAGCAGGGGCTTTCCTGACTTCCTCAAGCAGACCATTCCACACGACAGGGGCCACCACAGAGAATGTATGGGCAGCTATTGACTTTGCCCATGTGCAGAGTGGCACCTGCAGGAGACCCTGTTCAGATTAGCAAAGCTGCTGTGAAGGGATATAGGGAGAGAGGTGGTCCCATATGCTGGGCTAAGGCCATGAAGAGCCTTGTATGTGATAGCTAATACCTTGAACTGAGCACAGTAACTGATAGATAGCCATTGGAGTGACTGCAGAATGGGAGTGATATTCATGCTCCTGTTCGCTCCTGATAACAGCTGAGCTGTAGCATTTTGTACCAACTGAAGTCTCCTAGTTAACTTAGATGGGAGTCTTGAAGTTACCATAGCATGAATTCAGGAGGCCAGACTGACTATGCTGAGGTAGGAAGCCATCTTCCAGGCTTGAGTGAGGTTGTAGAAGGCATTTTTTGTAGCTGTCTTAACTTGCTTTTCTAGTCGGAGTGCTGGATCCAGTATAACCGCTAGGCCCTTAACCGAGTCTGTAATGAGTTCTGATGATCAGTGTTCCTCTTACTGAAGCAGAGTCAGAGCTGTACTAGACTGTGACTCCTGGGTCTCTGCCTATGCCAGGAAACTTGTTCCCTGGCTGAGACTAAAAAGGGGAAAGAGGGAGGAAGAGAGAAAGGGGAAAAAATTAAAAATAAGGAAGATGGTAAGTTAAAACAAGTAGAGTTGAAGAGAAATTATTGCTCACATGTGTTTCCTATCTGGCAAGAACAGGCAGGGTCTGAAGATGAAAGATCATCTTCAACATCGTGCCTCCTGATACCAGGGAAAGGGTCTTTCCCACTTCCGGAATACCCTTCTGCTCATAGCCAAAGATAACTGAGAATGGAAGCAAAATTTTTATTTGTTTGCTTAGCAAAGTGATTACAAAAGAAATACACACAAGGGTATGCCTTGCTCTTTGCTGTCTTTTCCTTGTTGTCGATAATGCTATTGTAGATTTTCTGTGCAGCTAAGACAGTCATTAGGAGACTTAAACTGCCGGTGGTGACAGAAGCTGGCTATAAAACATGCAGTCCTAATGGTATGTACAGGGCAAAATGGAGTGGTGATGATAGATGAAAAGAAGAATAGTATTTCCCCATTGATGTTATTTGCACAAACCAGAACACAAACGAATGAAGTTTTTCATAAGTGAGTTGGCCATGCATATAGACAGCTGTACAACATGACAGAACAGACCTACAGATTATACTGTTTATAAGCAGGTTACTTGAAAGCCAGTGTTATGGCTTGCTTTGTCAGAACTTGAAAGATTTTTTGATTAATCTGCTGCTGTTGTTAACCACAGAAAGAGTTGTTTCCATTAAATTGTAACCTCCTTAGGAAGTTGCCAGATCTTGCATAGAAACCACCTGCCCAGACTACTAAATATGAGCATGGCTACATTACAGAAGAGGACATTTTTTGCATAGGGGGAGTGTGAAAGTCAGCCAAAGTTACCCACTGATAAGGTTTATCATTAGGTAATCATTAGTTTTTACAACTAGTTTCCTTCAAATTAATAGATAATAGTTCATCTTTGCCAGTGATCACCTCCTACATTGATCCCCTGTTAGAGTGGAAGGAATTTATTTATTTGCAGTAATTTATATGCCATCTTTCCACTCCACAAAGCCCTCAAGACAGGCCACAAGAACTAAAACAGTTAAAAGCAATGGCCTAAAACATAAAATAACGCTGATAAATATACAGAAACATGAACGCAACTGGTGGCCTTATCAACCATCAAATGCCAAGGAGCATAAAAATGTCCTTGCATGCTGATTAAAGGAAAACGAAATTGGCACCATGAGAATTTCTCCAGGGAGAGTACCTTTTTCTTGTCACATAACTGCAGAAAGTGCACAGCTTCAAAAATGATGCTAGAGAAATGGCGTGTGCTCTGGCATTCTGGATCCAAGCTGTTTAGGCTTTTGTAGGTCAAAATCAGCACTTTGAAACTGGAAGCCAATGAAGTTCTTTTAGCACAGTGTTCAGTTGTTAATAGCCTGCTTAGTATGTTCTGAATAGACTCCCAAGGTAGCTTCCATATGCAGGATGTTACTTGCCCATCTGAAGATTTCCCCTTACTCAAGTGGTAAAATATAAATAAGACGTCCTATATAAGGTGGTTGAAGAAGCTGTGTAAGTACTCTTTGACCTTTGAAGGAGAGGAAGGGCAACCTGCAAACTTAAAAGGTTGTGAGTGTGTAATGTACCCAACCATAATTTATAAATCCGCTTACTCTGGGGGAAAAAATCTGTAGGATATCCCCCCCCCCCGATTTCAAATCTTGCAAACTTGCTTATCATTCCTAAAGTGTTAGCAATAAAGCATTCATTGTCATTGCCTATGCAAGCTGAACACCTGCAATCATCTGAAAGCAGGATTCTTAGGTATACAGACTTCTTTCTACCTTGTCAGTTTCCACCCCCTTCCCCCTTCTTAAGTCAAGCATTGGGCTTCTAAAGAGACCACAAATTCAGGTTAATTACACAATAGGTGCATTCTTCCATTCAGCACATCAGGTATTATGTAAGCAAGATCTCCTCATGACATAAGTACTTGAATGCTCGGCTTATTTTTAGTAAGAGCCTTGTCATTGCACAGTAGCCCTGATAGCGGATTAGTGCTATTAGTTCAGGTTCACTACAGAGAGGCTATGCATTACAAGGTGATTTGATGCTCAACATGTTTATAGAAAATGGCATGCATTATATACTGTATTCACAGACAGACATATATCAATGGCAGATTCCTTGTAGGATAATGGAGAGTAGTGTGCCAACCTATCACTGGGCTATGAAGTCAGTCTCCATTTGCCAAGGGAGTGGGAGTCCTCTGATTAGTGTTCTAGATGCTGCATTGGGGCATAAAGGTAAGGGAGAGAATGGTTGCCTGTGACAGAGTTCCAGATAACAATGCCTTTGGTGTACAGCAATTGTGACAGGCCACTTTCAACATGCTCCTGAAGTGAAAACCTTGTAGGCATAAAATAATATACATTTCTACAGACATATTGATATATACTACCCTGAGTTGGAATTTGTAGGCAGGTTACAACTCAGAGATTGCAGAATAGTGATGTGATAATAACTATACATAATGTATTCAAGCCCTATGTTTAAGTTCAGTATTCCACAATTCATAATTATTCCAGTTAATACCTCTATATAGCTTCATGCCATTGTCTGTTGGTGCAAATAGCATCTTGAATTTTGCAAAATTATAATTGTTTCCATGCTTACCTTATCTTCCACTTGGGGTAGGAAAATTGCCTTGTATTCCCACAATAGATCTAAACAAATTATTTTTATATTGGTGCCAGCAATTATGTGGACATAGGAATCTTGAACCGAACTGGAATAATTTTCACTTGTTCTTGAGTTTCTACCTTTTGATTTAAGGTCAATGGATCTGAAAGTGAAGATTATTTTTTGGTAGCCATGATAACAATTGTATTGTTGAAGGCTTTCATGGCCGGAGAACGATGGTTGTTGTGGATTTTCTGGGCTGTATAGCCATGGTCTTGGAATTGTAGTTCCTGACGTTTCGCCAGCAGCTGCGACTGGCATCTTCACATGTGAAGATGTGAAGATGCCAGTCGCAGCTGCTGGCGAAACATCAGGAACTACAATGCCAAGACCACGGCTATACAGCCTGGAAAATCCACAACAACCATGATAACAATTGCATAACAGTTGTAAAATATTATCATCTTCTAGCTTTACAAATCAAAATAAAATCAATCACTTCCATAATGAAAGTGATCCCTAAGCCCAGTCACACCAGTCTCAGCCCACTGAAATCTGTTTAGGATTGCACTGAAAAGTACATATAATCTAAGCATATACATTCAAAATAAAAGTGGACACTTCTGAAGAAACATTTCAGCATAAAATGGTTACAATGTTGCACAAGTTAAGCATGCTTCACTGAGCCCTAATTATTCTTAAAACTAACTTCTAAGTCTTGCATCCAATACTATCAGTGAGTAACATTGATCCTGATGTTTTGAAAACTTGTTGAGTGGAACAATGTTTTACACACACTTACATATATGTATGTATGTACGATATATACACATATGAATATTTTCTGTATAATTTCCAAAACAACTTTTTATTAAATATAAATGTGTGAATTCATTGGTCCTGGCATTTTTCCTGGAATTTCTTTTTTGGGGTGGGGGTGGGGGGGAGATGTGTTTTGAATGGAGAGGAGGGTCTAGATGAACTACATTGTTCATCCATCTCTATTCTGTATTGCTGGGCTGCATATATAATTAACAAGCTTGCACCTTTGTGAGGCATGAAATATCCCTTTCTCTGCCTCCCTCCATTCCTTCAGTTACGAAGCTCTGTTTATTCCTTGCCTTTCTCTCTTGAGAAATCGGAGTACCAGTAAGTGTGCCTATCATAGATGTGAGTTGAATAACAATTGTAAAATTCCTGCATGCTCCAACTTGCATTCCTACAATGTTCAGTAGGTTCAGCAGTGGAAACATTGGAAACAGATTCTCTTGATCAGAATAAAGAAGTACTGAATAGAAGACAAACAATAAAATAGATTTTCTTCTCACATTTTTTATTTTGTTAATGAGTGCAGAAGGATCCTTAAAATCAACTTTGCTGTAGATTTTCTTTCATAGTGGTAATATTTGCATAAGAGTAAAGTGTTGGTTGTTCTGTTTGAGTCTCATTAGCCATCATCAGCCTAAAATGTATTTATAAAATAATGTAAGGTCCTCCATGACAGAATCAAAATCTGCTTCATTTAAAAAAAATATGCATTAAAATAGATTTTCATTTTTTTTGCAGTGCTATATTTTAGGCATGTTTATAATCATAAACCTGTATGTACCATTGCTTATATCTACTTTAGGGAATAATCTAGCCAAAGTTCAAAATTTTACAGTGAAATATTAAGCAAAGTTACACCCTCATATGGATTTAGGATTGCACTGTTAGTCCAATTGATTTCAGTTCTAGACAGCTGAGTGTATACTTAACTCTTCCACTTAAATCTTGGAGCTCACTCCTATGCACGATTATTTTGGAAGTAAGCCTCACTGTATTCAGTAGGGGTTATTCCCAGGGAAATGTGTGTAACATTTGCAACCTTAAAATATATAGCTCAGGACGGGTTGTGCTGTTACTTCTTTCTGTTGAATTTATTATTGGAATCTTCCAAAAGCCCATTTATATCCATGGACCTAAATGAGTGCAACCCTACTAATGATCACACTGTTAATATACAAGCCAGTTGAGCTGTTGTGCTTTGAGTTAAATAGCTGAAAATTTGCACTAGGGCAATCTTAGGTATGGGAAAGGTGGTTGACATTCACTACAACTTAAATACTTATTTGCTGGCACAGCATGTTCTAAAATCACAATTCAAGACACGGATTATATCACCACTTGGTTCCACATCAGGATATATCCTCACTCTTTGATTTTTTGAAGCTAAATGTGTAAACTGCCTTCATTGGAAAAGCATGTCTTTGAGCCAATGTGAGGTAAAACTGGGATGGCTGTTTCACATATGCAGGGCATCATTTGATATGGAGTGATAAGCATTTGTCAAATGGTGGGTTACCAGCTCCATTATTTGGTCAGACATTAGCTGCAGCAGTGTAAACTCTGAATTGTGCTCCTTTAGCCATATATGCCTAGAAGGTGGAGCAGACTCTGAGCCATCTAACCAAGAAAGTCTTCTCAATCTCCTCCCTACAATAAATGGCTACTGCACATTTAGGGTTGGCCTCTGTCGCTCCAGTGAGACATAATTGAAAAGGACATCCTTTCTGTTGAAGAAGAGCAAAGGCCCATGCATGGCTTAGTTACGGGCTAGAAGAGGATGCAGAGGAGTTAGCCGTGTTAGTCTGTGGTAGCAAAATCAAAAAGAGTCCAGTAGCACCTTTAAGACTAACCAATTTTATTGTAGCATAAGCTTTCGAGAATCAAGTTCTCTTCGTCAGATGCCTGATACAGAGACCTGTATCAGGCATCTGACGAAGAGAACTTGATTCTCGAAAGCTTATGCTACAATAAAATTGGTTAGTCTTAAAGGTGCTACTGGGCTAGAAGAGATACACCTAGTGCTGACATAGGGGAATGAATTGTGCCTGACATTAGTAGTAGGACCTTTATGGCACATGCCATGTACTTTATAAGTGGAGAACTTATTCCTAGAATTCACATTAAATCTGCCTCAGTGAAAAGTATATTTTGCTTTAGTGGATTGTGCTGACATTGATGATAGCCTCACATCCTGTAAATGTTATGATTCCAGACACAATGATAGCTGGGATAGACAGAACAATGTGAAATTGATTGGTTTAATTTTATTGCTCTGGCTGAAAGAAATGGAGGAGAGGAAAGGAAACACAACAAAAAAGTAACTGAAATATACTACATTCCCAGCCAGTAACATTTATTGGAAGTTGATTAGAAACAGGATTGAATTATGTTATAAACATATGATTGAAATTTAGCTGGGAGAAAAATTCAGCAGCAGAGTAGAATATCAGACCAAAATCCCACAGAGCACTTTCAGGAATGGAAACAGAGTTTCAGAACAAAACCGGGGGAAAGATTTTATCTAATTAATTAAACAAGTCTTCCCAAGATGATGATGTAAAGAGTAGGACTCTAGCAGTGCAGTCCTAAGTACACTTTTCTGGAAGTAAGCCCCATTGAATAGTTTGATTCTAGATAGATATGCTTAGGATGGTGCTTTGAGGATGCACACATGATTGAAAAGGGAGAAATGGGCGGGAGAAGCCAAGGCAGCCTTATTCCTTCTTCCATCAAGAAATGTAAAGTTAGTTACAACGAGGGCCTAACTAGATGTTACATTTCCATGTGTACACAAGTGCCATGCACGTCCCTTACTCTTGCACACCATCAGTTGTGCAAGGGCAAAGTGCTGCTACAGATACCACTTTTAAGGAAAATGAGAGCTTTACCAAACCAATAAAAAGAGTCAAACATGTCATTGGTCAAGAGGGGAAGTATAACAACATTGAGCTATTATTCTTCCTTGAGTGAATTGGAACTGAACATGAGAAAAAAGGTCTGCAGGGAATTGTCTACAACAACCATGCGCTGTGATTTCATGGCGTGAGAGCCACTCACCCTGGATCTCCCCTTCTGAAATTAGTTGAGGATCTGATAACGTCAGTTGATGCCATTTAAACCCATTAAAAGTGATATAAATGAAATACACATAGTAGTTATAATAAATATCAGAAGTGGAGGAGAAACAATAACTAACAAACTATAAAGCAGAGAAACAAAATTAATGAACTACCAAATCAATAAATCAACAAAAGCCCTCAACAATTAAGACTTCATCCGACATCAAAAACCTAACCCTTGATAAATAGCTAAAGGGAGGGTACTCTGCATTTGATTTTGATCATAATTTATAAGATAGCTTGTCATGATATAATCTGACCCTTTCCCAGTATCTGTTTTTTTAGTGAAAATTAATATGTTTAGATATTTATTTCTTCTGTAACATGTAGTTTGGCTCCTGTCTACTAGGTATACACATTTCTTTTAGTTTGCCACTGGTGAAATGTCATTGATCAGCAATTGAGAAAGGAGAATGGGGTCAATCTCTATTTTCTTTTCTCTCTGAAACAGCTGATTATACATCCCATATTCTTTTCAAGGTATGCGATATGTTTGTCACAGTTTCAATTGGGATGCAAAGAGTCATCAATTAATATCAATTAAAAATACTAAAACATGGGAATTCATATCTAATAATATAATTTGTGACAATACCTATCTGAAAAGCTAACTACACTAACCACATTTAAAACCAACCTCTACTTGCTTATCAGTGCTGTCCCAGAACATTTTCCTAGCAGTAAGCCCCATTGAATAGACCTGACTAGGATTCTGAGTGGACTTGCTTAGGTTTGCACTGTGTATCTCCAACGTTTAGAGTTACCTTAAATAATACACATCTTTAATACATATATTCAAGAAAACCTGGCTTATAGATTATAACCTAACTGCCCCCCATTAAATCATTCTTGGTTTGGGCCCATAACAATAAAATCTAGTTGAAATCAAAACTGAATGCCAGACTGAAGCATCTGGAGGTGTTACAACTTGAATGGCAGTCTTTTCTTTTAGTAAGGGAGGAACATCTATTGTACAGCAAAAGGGTTAAATCAAAATAACAAGGGTGATTTATCTAGCAGCTTTGGTTGGATATTCTCAAGAGGGCCAATCCCAAATCTACCTATTTGTCAAGACACTGACAATAGCCTATTTCTTTCATTCTACCATATGCTTTATTAAAGAAACACTTGACCTACCTGTCATATCAAGCTGCTTCCTTTATCCAAAACAGAATAATATAGATATTTCCCTTAAGAGACTCCTGATGCAAATATCTAAGGACAGGTTGCCAATTTGTTGAGCATATTAGGGTACAGCAAACTGTCAAGGGAAAAAGCTGTAATACAAAGTGTTCTAACAAGCTCATTTTCCAGCCACACTTTCGGTGTCTCTCCCTCTAGTTTATATCATACCATGTATCCATTATATTTTTATGGACAGCTGTCAGATGCAACTGCCTTTTTTTCTTTGAAAAGAGACAGCTTGGAGATTTTTTTGCATCCATTTCCTCCTGTATTCCTTAGCCTTTGCCAATAAACAGCACAAATCTTTCAGCTGCAGACAAAGTTATAGTGGTGAACATTAGAACAATTCTTCGGTGAAGCAGGGAACTTGGACCGTGACTTACAAGAAGTCTATTTTTTCAGATGAGGTCCTGTAAATGAATTTTCCATTTTCACCTGCCTTCTTGTATATTACAAAAATGATTGGTAGCTACCCCTGGATCAATAGGTACAGTTTTGAAATTATGCACATGGCTTTGACTGGTTGCAACTGAAACAAGGTTGAAAATAAGCCAAAAACAACAGTTAGGGATGCAAGGTAATTGAACTATTTAGACCTACACACACAAAGCACAGTCATTTTAAAGATACTGGTTCTTGAACAAGTGTGTGGGTGGAATGAAGGGACCTGATTGCCTAAAAATTATTACTTTACTTTTACTAGAGCCTTTTTGTGTGAACCAGATGAGGCTGTACTGTTTAAAGCAAGGTTGGCTTGATTGTAAATCCTGCTATCTTTTCAACTAATTTTCAGCTGCTTTAGCCTTAAGATGCAAGATTTAAGAACTGATTGCACTAGGATTCTACACAAGCTTTGGGGAAAAGGCAGACTATACAGTGCAGCCACATGGAACAAAACACAGATTAAGACATTGGCTACAGCTCAGCTGAAATCAATACAATTATAGCCAGGATTAATTTCGCTTGCTGCATTTGTTTACATACATGATACTGTAGATTGTTTGCTGAACACGAGTGATTGGGTGAGAAAGATCAAAAGTTCAGACCACAGTATGATAAGGCCTAGCTTGTAAATAATTTTTTATAAAAAGGCAGAAGAGAAAGCACTCATGTTTGGTCTGTTCATATTAGTGAACAGTTTCAATTGGTTTATGTTAGAGTGATTATCGAAACTGAAGAGTGGGCCACTCTCAACACTGAGGCTTGCCATTTGTGACTGAATTTCCAGTTGCTGGAAAATGAAAATGGCCGTAGTAATTTATTCCTCTCTTCCTTCAGCTATGGCAACTCAAGGCTGTTACCAACTGAGCTGAACACAACCCACCAGTCATGTATCGTGGCCTGCAACTTACCTGAATCATCAGTATTGCTAGCTCCAAGGAAGCAACAGTGAACAGGAGATGTATCAGTGCTCATCTAGGCAGAATATATGGCATGTGAGCTGCATTTACTTTGGTGATGGTGTTAGCTTTATTTAGGAGAATATGTATGACTTTATAGGCATTCTTCTCCATAATGGCACACGGCAATCTGGAAGCAGAAAAGTAGACCTCAGCTGTATAATATGGCTTTCATGATTAGCCACAGCTTGCCTCTTCACAGCCATGCAATCCTCACCTCCTGCAGTTCTGAGTGTCTCTTGCACAATATAATCCTGCTGTTATCTATAATTGTGGAGGTTTAAGCAGAGGCTTGCAATGCAACTGGTATCATATTTCATGGCAACAAGTGGGACAGACAGGAGCTCTGCCCCACCTGTCACTAAAATAGAAGTTTTTTTCTGCTGGAAATAGAGGCGGGTATGAACCGAAATATGAACTGAAGTTTGTCATGAACCAGACTGGTTTGTGAATCGCAAACCAGTGGCTTGTGGGAGCTCATTTCTTATGAATTGTGATGAATTTTAGCCTGGTTCTTTTGGTTCGTATTTTGGTTTGTCACTGCAGACAGCCTGCCACCGATCAGTCAGTTTCCTGGGCAACAGGGGAGGCGTTGGGCTCTCTGCAGACCTGTTGACCTGGAAGTGATGTTTTCACAAACCGAACGAACTGGTTCATGAACCGGGGCAAGTTTGTGAAAGTTTGTGTTTCGTGAAATGTGACAAACCATGAACCACATGGTTCAGAATTTTCCCAGTTGGTGCCCATCTCTAGCTGGGAACAATGAACTCATTCTACAGATGTTAAAATGAGAGGCAAGGGATAAGCCCCCTCATGCTTGTACTATTTGTGCTTCAGCTCACCAAAAGTATTCAATAAAGAGCACCATCATCTACATCCAATGGCAAAGAAGCAATGATGAGGGCAGTTTTTGTTTTGGTTCAAAGGTAAGGAACAGATTTCCTAACTGGGTGCTATATAGGGTTGCTTGTCCCCTGGTGGGAGTGGGGGATCCCTCTTTCCAATCCTCTGCTCCCTGCCACTACACACTTGGCCAGCAGGAGGGAAAGGTGTGAAAATGGGCCTTTTGGGATGTGCTCCCAGCATAGTGTGATAATGTCACTTCCAGGAGTGATATCAACATGTAGGCCCTGGGAGCATTCCTGCACTTTGTGCCAGGCTGATTTAGGCCCCAAATGGACCTAAATGGATTCTAAATCCTTAAGAATCAGCCCGGTGCAAAGCATGAGAGTGCTCCTGGGTCCTGAGCAAAGACATCACTCATGGATCTACTTGAGGAAAGTGCTAGGTCACCCCTCCCTGCCAGGTGGGTAAGGGGACCTGGTTACCCTAATGCTCTACCATCCCAGATTACTAGAATGAGATGGTCTTCCAGGTCAGGAAACACCCAGAATAGTCTGGGTGCAGACAAGAATGGGAATGAAAAGAAAAAGCAATCCCCAGACTTGGAAAATACAAGAAGAAACATAAAGATTGTTGTCCTATGCACACACATGTGAAAGTGTGCCCTATTGAACTTACAGGAAGTGCTCAGTAAACTGGCATGGGCTCATGCTGCAAAAATTTCATATTCTCAGACTGATCGCAATAGAGAATTAAACTTGGATAACCACCTCCCATTTATATTTCTATGAAAAATACAAACGTAGTATAAAAGTAACTAAAATTTCTTTGTCCTTCCATCTTAATTATTCTGACAAAATCTTTATTAGGATCTGAAACGCTACTTGCATAACCAAATACACTAGAATTCTTAGTATGGAACTTTCTCTCAGGCCAAAAAAATGCATGTGGTAAAGCAGATTTTATGATTCATTATTCAGCTAAATGACAGGCTGTATTCCATTTCAAGCTTTGCTCCTTTATTTATGGCTTCCTATTTGTCTTGTCTTACTGTCTTTGCCAGATTTTGCTCCTACAACTGGAGAAAGATCCTAAAAATGAAGCCAGACGACACAAGGATAGGGGAGAGAGACAGGCAAATTTGTGGGAGGGACTAGCAATATTTGTTGTTTAGGCTACACTGCAGTTAACTACTACAAATATTTATAAGGATTAGGGTTGCTAACCTCTAGGTCCCTGAGATCTCCCAGAACTACAATTGCTCTCCAGACTACAGAGGTCAGTTCTCCTGGAGAAAATGACTGCTTTGGAGGATGGACTTTCTGGCATTATACCCACAATGGGTATAATGCCAGAAAGTGGCATTATGGGTCCTTTGTCCCACCAACCCCAATCATCCACAGGCCCCACCCCCAAATCTCCAAGAATTTCCCAACACAGAGTTGACAGCCCTAAAGATTAAGGCCTTATCACATGATCTTCCCCAATTACGTTTACTTATTTGTTGGTCTGACATTATCCTGCAGTTGCTTTTTTTAGGTAAAATTGAAAGGGGGTGCATAGGATGTTCCCCCACTTTGTATCCCCCAAGCAATGGGTAAGAGGCTCAAGACCGTGGGCTTGAGTCCTAACACTTAAGGACTGATCCAGTGGCCTACTCGGCTGATGCAGCAATCCACAGGATTTAGTATCCATGAGTTCCAGGGACTAGAGCCTCATAGTATATTTTAACATTGTTTGGCAACTCACACTGATTGGGGCACAGCCATAACTGCTCATGGACAATTAATACTGATACTGCAGCATTCAGCCACCCTAGGATGGTTGCACTTCTCACCTGTAGCTCAGGAAAACTAGATACAGATTTAAGAGGATCAGAGTGTCCTGCTACAAAGGAATTAGATTTATTCTGTGGCATAATTTGAAAAAAAAACTAATATAAAAAGTAAATAAAATTATTTTAAGTCATACTGTGGATTGGGTCCCATGCTAAATCTTTGTTGATAGAAAACACTTTATTGTTAATACAGTGTTTAGTATTTGATAGATATTGCGTAATATTTACTATTTGACCAACATTAATATATGACATGCAATTGCACTTGTACTTGCTAGCTAATATGCAGTGATATTTATTTTCCGTTCATATTTGATAGATGACAATACAACAAGATTTAGCATTTGACAATGTTTTACATTTGGCAGTTTATGAGATTTCATGCTGGATTTCTGACAAAATCAAACCAATCAAGCTCCTGTATTTCATGAGGAAATTGTCATATTCAAACTTAGAAGTGTTGGCAGTTTTGGAATATTTGCAAATTTTTGTTTCAATCCTGTTTAATTGTAACCTTTCTAGCAATCCTAAGAAAATGTTTTTAAAAAGCATAAGAAATTATGTTCAGTATAATAATATATTTCAAATGCAGTTTAGATCTTTGTTCAGGTAAGACATGAGAGAAGATAGGGAGTGCTTAGCTTCCCAATCCCTAACCTACACATTCTATTTTGTTTAAAAATATTCATTTCTTTATTTACAACTTTTCTAACCCATGGATTCAAGGCAGCATAGTGTAATAAAAGGTTCCTTTTATATAGGCACTTTGGCTTCTGAAGGCAAGCAATTTTGAAAAAAAGCTTCATATAACCTAAGAATAAAGAGCAATAATATCAGATCAAAACAAGTTTTGGAAAGGCCAGATTAAGGCTTCATTGGCCATTTCCATAAGGGCTATTTGCCCTGGGGCCAACGCTGCTGAGAAGCAAGTTTTTTTCCTGCTTCCTGGTGTGTTCATACATTTTCAGGGATTCCCTCAACTTTTTTTGAGCTTTCTCAAACCTGCTTTGCTGTGAAGATTTGGGAAAAATCACCATAAAGCTTGGACGGTGTCAGGTCCAGTGTATATCTAAACTGTACTGACTCCATTTTCTAATGCTTCTAGTGTTTGAGTGTTCTCTTCCCAGGTGCACCAGTTCCCAGGCAGCATTCCCACCGGAGGAGACTGTTTTGTCTAACACCGTTCCACCAAGCATTGGCCTTGAGGGAGAACAGCTTCCCAGGACTGAGAGATGTTGTTTTGAGAACTGTGGGGGAGGCTGATCCAGCTGGGTATTATTACTCTGTATCTTATGCTTGCTCTTCATTGGTAACAATGATCATGTACCATCCTGATTCTCCTATTCAGGACAGTGGACTATAATGGACCTTTTCTGCAGTAAAGTTTCCTTTTCCAAACAATGGACTTGTGTTTGCTTCTAAAGGGAACCCTGTAGTGAGTGCCTTATTTAGCCACAGTCTGACATTTTGTTACCAATCATGCCTGAGTCGGGCCCAGCGGAATCCAAGGTTGTCCCGGACAGGGATCCTTTGTTTGATCCGTATGCGTCTCCCGACAGTCAACCAGTGCAAGCTCAAGTCTCCCAGGAACCGAGATCAACCGGGACCGGAGCCTCCACTCCTACCCCGCCTCTCATCGACCTCGGCGCTGAAGGGACAAGGCCGACGGCGGCCGCTCTTCCCTTGGTCTCCTTACCCACCCCGTCAGAGTGGGGAGCCAGACCCCGAGAAACGAGAGAGCGCCGGGCTGGGGGACTACATCCACGATTTTCGATGGACGGGCGCCGAAGCCTAGAAACTGTCCCTGAGCTAGATAGCAGCCAACCATGGCGATATTGGAACAGGACGACCGAACAAACGGAGGGGGACATATCCCACCGCGGCGCCCTGAGTTGGGATTATTCGGAACTTGCTCCGTGGAAAGAGTCAACGGAAGTTCCTGAACAAAGTTGGGTGCAAATGCAAAGTCGCACCCATGCTGTAGATTCCGGCATCTCGGCAGTGACGGGCCTGGCCAAGGGAATTCTAGCAGCGAGATCGCGAGTCGATCAAGGAGACCCTCCGCCCTGGGGCCCAATTTCCCCGGTGAGTGCAGCGAACGGAGGTTCCATGATGGAGCAACCGGGGCCAAGTCGAATGCAACAGTTAGAAGCTAGACTGATGGACATGGAAGAAAGTTTGGCTCATGCCATTCATCTAATCTCAGCAATGGGGGCAGGAGAGAGACTATCACCTGAAGAGATGGCGGTGCAGATAGCTACCCTCCAAAGTGTTATCTCCTATCCGGTGGAGGTAGTTCAGCAACAGCCGGCACCCACGGGAGAGGAGGAAGCCTGCCCTGGAGAACCGGGAGAACAGCCCGCGGAATTTCCCAGATTAGACGAAATTCCACCTAGAGGGGATACCCCGGCTGAGCCACCGGGGGAAACTCCGACTGAACCTCCCAAATCGGACGGGGATCTACCACCGGAGGAGACTCCAGCTGAGACCCCCACTGAGAGGCCTACGGAAGGGGAAGAAAAGCCAATCGAGACACCGGTGATACCCCCTCATACTTCTCCGATAACGGTTCGGCCGGATCAATCGGAAGAGCGCCCGGCCCCGCCTGAGGAGGAATCACCACGACAACCGCTAGAAGTTGTCCCCATCCTACAAACTCCAGGGGACGGTCTACCGGCGCCACAAGACCAGCCTTTGCCTCCCAGAATAACGACGCCTGGAGGGGCAAGCCCGCGCGGCCTACCACCCATCCGGCCTTCGCCGCTGCGGCCCCTCCCGCTCCGACCACAGCTCACACCTTTGCAGCAGCCGATCCGTTGGCCACAGGATCAGCCCGTATTACCACCTCCGAATCAACCGGGAGGGCCTACACCACTACGACCTCACCAACCCCCCCCTCAGCGGCCGCTCCTCACTCAACCACACCGGCCTCCTCCACCTCGACAGCTACTGCCGACGCCCCCCGTGTTACCAGCCAGACCAAGATTGCAGCCACCTGCTCGGCCACTACTGCAGCCTCCGGCCCAACCTAGGCCACCTCCGGCCCAGCCGAGACCACCCCCTCCAGCCCAGCCCCGGCTGCCTCTGCCAGCACAGCCGGTGTTGCCGCCGCCAATGCAACCCGCGCCGTTGCCCCAGCCGGGGCCCCAGCTACCTCCCCTCGCGCCTCAAGCGCCACTAATGCTTCCGATGGACTTCTACCCAGCACCGGCTCCGAGACAAGATCTCCCGATGGGCTGGGTGAAACTGGAAGCCACTTTTGATGGGGATCCCTCCAAACTAGGATTTTTCCTGGTGCAAGTCGTGCAATTTTTCAACCGGTGGGGACACCTCTTCGGCAGCGAGGCCAGTCAAATTGAGCACCTCGGCTCCCGCTTGCAAGGCAAAGCAGCTGACTGGTATGTAGGCTTATATAACATCGGGGCTCCCGAACTCAATACTCTCCAGGGGTTGGTAGATGCTATCCGAGCACAATACGAAGACCCCTTAGAGGAAACCCGGGCCCGAACAGAATTGCAAGCCATTAAACAGGGCAGTATGTCGGCAAGGGACTATATTACAAAATTCCGGCAACTAGCTGCCAAATGCCCTAGGTGTGAAGAGTCCACCAAAATTATCCTGTTCAAGCAAGGGCTAAACCCGAGGCTTCTGGACAGAGCCCTCATGCAGGACAATCCCCCGACGTTGTTAGGCTGGATCCAGCTAGCCTGTGAAGTCGAAAACCGCATTTTGGAAGTTCGTTTGGTTGAACAACAACAACAAACGGGACAAAGAAAACCCTTAACTTTGCAGAAGGGAGGACGAGGAGCTGGATACGCCACCCGTGGAGCGAGAGATGCTAGATGGCAACAAGGGCTGTGTTTGCAATGCGGACAACCCGGTCACTTTGCAGCGCAATGCCCCTACCGGCCTGTGCAAAGACCCCCGCTTCAAATAAGGCGTCCAACCCTTGCTCCATTTCCAAATCTCCAACGCCCTGTACCCGCGCCACGAGCGAGCAGAGGTCGGGGAGCTTCCCAACGACCTGCCGCGGAAAGGGGACTGGAAGCGGAAGAAGTTATGGAATACGACCCCGCTTCCCCCAATACCGAGGAAAATCCAGAAAGCCCCCAGTCGGGAAACGAAATGGATCTGTCGTAAAGGGACCCAACCGACAGATCCATCGCAAGCCCGTCCCTGCACGGAACCGGCCGCCTGGGTCCATCTTATTCATGCCAGTGACTCTAGTTAACCCTGAGAGAAAAATGCACATCCGAGTGCAAGCCCTTATCGACTCGGGCTGTTCGAGAGACATTATCGCCCCAGCCCTAGTCAATGGACTAGTCTTACCAACTCGGGAATTACAAAATCCAGTAATCTTTGAACAGATGGATGGCACCAATATGAACCCTGTTACCACTGAGACCATCCCCGTGATCACAGGCATGGGACAACATTGGGAGAAGAGGTCTTTTGTCATCAGCTCCACTGCCAAATACCCGTTAATTCTAGGCAGCAAGTGGCTATGTGATCACAATCCCTACATAGACTGGGCCCAAGGATGCATCACTTTCAGTCATGCCAACTGCAAAACCCACCGTTGGAACCAAAACTGGGGCATTAATCCAACTCACACTGAAAAGGCCCTCCTTACTCAAGAAGAAATCAACCAAATACCCGAACCGTATTGGCCTTTCCTAAACGCTTTTTCTGAGGAGGAGGCTGATACTCTACCCCCGCACCGACGAACAGACTGTGCGGTGGAAATTTTACCCGGAGCCTCACTGCCCAAAGGACGACTCTATCCCATGAGTCTCCATGAACGAGAAGAGCTCCGGAAATTCATCGACACTAACCTCCGAAGAGGGTTCATCCGCCCAGCCAACAGCCCCCACGCCGCTCCGGTTCTCTTCGTGAAAAAGAAGGATGGGGGACTACGACTGTGCACGGACTTTCGGGGACTTAATGCAGTGTCCACCAACAACGCCTATCCTATACCACTCATCCGAGACCTTCTCAACGTCGTGGCCCAAGGTAAGATCTTTACAAAATTAGACTTAAAAGATGCTTACTTCCATGTCCGTATCAAGGCAGGGGATGAGTGGAAAACCGCATTTAATACCCCCCTCGGACAATATGAATACCTAGTTATGCCTTTTGGATTGACGGGAGCCCCGTCGGTATTCATGTCCATGATAAACGAAGTTCTGCACGAATTTCTATACAAAGGGGTGGTGGTGTACCTTGATGATGTCTTAATTTACTCGGACACAGAGGAAGAACATATTCAAATGGTACAAAAGGTCCTGGCCACCTTGCTGAATAACAAACTGCCCATCAAACTGTCCAAGTGTGAATTCCATAAAACCGAACTCACTTACCTCGGGTACTGTATCTCCCAAGAAGGTCTGAAAATGGATCCAGCCAAAATACAGGCGATCCAGGACTGGCAGAAACCCACCACCCGTAAAGAACTACAATCCTTCGGATTCGGTTTCGTTTTCTCAGCCATGCCGGACGCTCCTCTCGGCTGGTCCGGGAGGAAACGACCGGGCACCCTGACCGGGCGGCTGATCTGCAAGGATTAGCCCCCAGGACTCCCAGGGAGGGAGCCAGGGTCCGGGACGCGGCGGGAAGAACTCCCCGAAATCAATGCGGGGAGGGAATTGCCCGTTTGTCCCTATGGAGGCCGGCAGATGTGCGCGGCGCCTCGAGTGCCGCCGGGCAACGAGAAACGGCAAGTAAAAGAAACAGGCGGAAGCCTGTAAACAAGCGAATCCCTTCTGTTCTACAAGCGTTTGTGAAGGAGAGGTTGATCTGAAGAAGACTCGCTCTTCCCCTTCGTGGAGTTCCAGAATTTTGTTGGCGCCCCCCCCCCCAAATGGCAGCAAAGAAGCAAAGTCCCGCTCTCGGTAAGTCAATCTCGGCCACCTTGCAGAAAGGGGAGTCGCTCGAAGAATTGGTGCGCAGGGCGGTGGTGGAAGCCATAAAACCCTTTGTTGACAAGCTGAACGAAACTGATCAAAGGGTGGGCTTAATTGAAAGCGAGGTGAAAACCATTAAGGCAGCAGCGGGGGGGGCAGAAAAGTCTGCTCTGGAAAGTGCGTCACTTGTGAAGGCTACAAAAAAGGAGCTGAAGTTGGTGGAGAACCAACTGATCGGGCTACAAGTGGAACGAACGCAGACAATTTTGCGTCTCCAAAACGTGAAAGAGGAGGAAAATGAGGATCTGTGGGATTTGGTCTCGGAACTACTGGCGACACCCGCGAGGACGACTAAAGAAGAGGTTAAAAGCGCCATTTTGGAGGTCCGTCGGGCTTCTTCAAAATATGCAACAAAGCGACAGTTGCCTCGTGAGATCATTATTGACTTTTCAACTAAAAAGATTCGGGACACCATCCTATATAACTCATACAATGCGGATTTGGACTTTATGGGTTTGAAAGTCAAGATTTTGAAGGACGTTCCATTTCTAGTCCGGAAACGGCGTTTTAAATATAAAAAGTTTGCAGCTCTTCTGAGGGACCATGGAATAAAGTACAAATGGTTATTCCCGGAAGGAATATGGTTCAGATATAAAGATCAGGCCTATAAGATATTATCAGAAGATCAACTAAAGGATTTTGAGAATAAAAACCCAGAACTCTGCTGCACCAAGAACGAAGAAAAGGAGGAGCCGGAGGGGGGGGGGGGAGGAGGAGAGCATTGCAACAGCAGTTGCACAGAGAGAATTGCGTCCGGGACCCAGAAGGGGGAGGAAAGTTTAATCAGAATTTGAAATGTTTATTCTCTGTATGATTAACCACTCCATCATTATTCTATGGAGCTATTTTTGTATTATGACAGTATGAAGGGAAACATTGAAGTGTAGTGTTTAGTGTTTGTAGTTCATTCCCCCCCCCTTTTTCTTTTTCCACTCCCCTTTGTCCCTTCCCTCTTCCCTTTCCTTGTGATAGTCTGGTGTAGTGTTTTGTAGTTATGAAAAATAAAAAAATATATAAAAAAAAAAAAAAAGA
Source organism: Eublepharis macularius (assembly GCF_028583425.1). NCBI lineage: Eukaryota > Metazoa > Chordata > Lepidosauria > Squamata > Eublepharidae > Eublepharis > Eublepharis macularius. The sequence goes on from NC_072793.1 coordinate 74,377,719, forward strand.
ACTACAATCCTTCCTGGGTTTTGCCAACTTCTATAGAGACTTCATAGCAAATTTCGCCCAAATCACGCTCCCTTTAACAGACTTGCTGAAAACCAAAGATAAAGGGGACCAAGCTAAAAAACCCTCTGCCAAACTGCAATGGACCCCCGAGTGCCAAACGGCCTTCGATTGTCTAAAAAAGCAATTTGTAACAGAACCCATCCTCTCCCACCCCAACGAACAATCCCCTTTCATAGTACAGGTTGACGCCAGCGATACGGCGATAGGGGGGGTTTTACTGCAGAAGGGGGAGGATGGTAGGCTGCGGCCGTGTGCTTTCTTGTCTAGAAAATTTTCGGAGGCGGAAAGGAATTGGAATGTGTGGGAGAAGGAGGCCTTTGCAGTAAAAGCGGCCCTTACTAACTGGAGACATTGGCTGGAGGGGGCGCGATACCCTTTCGAGGTCTGGACGGATCATAAAAATCTGGAGGCCCTCCGAAGCCCACGCAGACTGAATGCCAAGCAATTGCGATGGGCGGAATTCTTTTCCAAATTCAACTTCACTCTAAATTATCTCCCGGGCAAAACTAACTTTTTGGCAGACGCCCTATCGCGCATGCCCCAACATAAGAGCAAACGGGAAGAGACTGTCGACACTGTCTTCTCGCCTACGCAACTTGGGGGCGTGGTGACTACTCGCAGCCGTGCCAAGCAGTCCCTCCCGGCCAACCAAGAGTGGAAATCGAAACTCAAAACTGAGGTAGAGAAGGAGGGGGATAGGGCTCCGCGAAGCAAACTGACCCAATCCCCACAAGGGGATTGGTTAGCCGGGAGCAAGTTTTATGTCCCAGACAGCCTCCGACTGGAAGTTTTGCAGCGCTGTCATGATGCTCCCACTGCTGGACATTATGGGTATCTGAAAACTTTGCACCTAATCCAAAGACAATTCTGGTGGCCGGGCATGCGCAAAGACATTTCCCAATACGTTAGTTCCTGTCCTATTTGCCTCAGCGCCAAAACCAGAAAAGGGAAGCCTCCGGGTCTCCTGCAACCATTGGAAACGCCAAACAGACCCTGGGAAATAATATCTATGGACTTTATCACTGATCTACCTATCTCAAAAGGACATAATTGCATTTTAGTGGTGGTAGATCTGTTCTCCAAACAAGCTCATTTTATCCCCTGTACTACTATACCCTCCGCTCGAAAACTAGCAGATTTGTTTCTAAAACACATCGTAAAATTACATTCTTTTCCGTCCAAGGTGATTTCGGATCGCGGCGGACAGTTCGTTGCCAACTTCTGGCGGGAGCTTTTGAAAATGTTGAATATTGAACAAGGCATCAGTTCAAGCCACCACCCACAAACCGACGGGCAATCCGAAAAAACAAACCAAATATTAGAACAGTTTCTTCGTTGCTACATTAATTTTCAACAAGATAATTGGGTGGACCTTCTCCCTCTGGCTGAGTTCTCATATAACAACAGTGTACACGCTTCAACGGGGGAGGCCCCCTTCAAAATTGTCTACGGGACTCACTTCAATCCCTTCCCGTTGGATGGCCCCCCTCTCCATTCCTCTAAATTGCCAGATGTATCTTCGTGGTGGGGGGAGGCGGCGCAGCAATGGACTCTTATTAAGAAGCACCTTGACAAAGCCAAACTGGATTACAAAAAATACGCAGACCGCCATCGTGCGGCCGAATGGGAATTACAACCCGGAGATCATGTGTATATTTCCACAAAAAATCTAAAACTTGCTCAGACCAGCCGCAAACTCGCTCTGAAATTCCTAGGACCTTTTCCTGTGCGCAAGATAATAAATAAAGTGACTGTTGCTGTAACTTTGCCCAAGAACCTGCGCCATGTGCATGACACGTTCCATGTCAGTCTTCTAAAGAAAGCTCCCACCGACAACAAATGGCACGTCAAAGCTCCACCCATTCCAACTTTGATTGACGACCAAATACACTATGAGGTACAGCAAATCCTGGACTCTAAACTCAAACGAAATCAGCTTTTTTACCTCATTAGATGGAAGGACTTTGATTCTGGTTACGATGAATGGGTGAACTCTGCACATGTTCATGCTCCTAGACTAACCAAAGCTTTTCATACTCGCTACCCATATAAGCCAGGGGGGGATCTATTTTAAGGGGGGCAGAATGTCAGGTCCAGTGTATATCTAAACTGTACTGACTCCATTTTCTAATGCTTCTAGTGTTTGAGTGTTCTCTTCCCAGGTGCACCAGTTCCCAGGCAGCATTCCCACCGGAGGAGACTGTTTTGTCTAACACCGTTCCACCAAGCATTGGCCTTGAGGGAGAACAGCTTCCCAGGACTGAGAGATGTTGTTTTGAGAACTGTGGGGGGAGGCTGATCCAGCTGGGTATTATTACTCTGTATCTTATGCTTGCTCTTCATTGGTAACAATGATCATGTACCATCCTGATTCTCCTATTCAGGACAGTGGACTATAATGGACCTTTTCTGCAGTAAAGTTTCCTTTTCCAAACAATGGACTTGTGTTTGCTTCTAAAGGGAACCCTGTAGTGAGTGCCTTATTTAGCCACAGTCTGACAGACGGCTGCTGTGTGGGTGGGAACGTTCAGGTTTTCTCACCCACATGACAGCCATTTCCCCAGAGCCTACCCTCATGGCAGCCATTTCCTCCCTCTACTACCAAGGGCCTTTTTGTTTTTTGTTTTAACCTGCAATTTCATATTCTTATGAAATTTCATCCTCAAAGAAAAACGTTTTATTGAAATTGATGGAAACTAATGTAAAGAAAGAATTTATACAATAGTTATAATAAAGAAAAATGTGATCTCTATCATCTCCATAAAGGAGCTTAACAACAATAACAACTGCACTTGTATACTGCACTTCAGTACAGATCAGTGCAAGGAACAAAGTCAATGGCCGTCGTCACACGGGCATCTCTTCCGTTAAATTTACAGCATATAGCGTCCTACCTGTTATCGGCACAGTAACGTTTCTTTGGGTCACCTAACGGCTCTTTGCGCCACCAGCTGTCCACACTGAAGCACTCTGTTCTGTTCTCTCTAACCGCGCAGAAGCAGCTCCCCCCCCCCTTTTTTATTATTCTGGCGTTTAATTCCACTATAACGGAATAACAGCATATAAACATTCCGTTAGAGCAAAACATTACGACCCTTTTGTTTTTCCAGCTTTGAAATTATATAAATAGCCCTTTGCCCGCAGAAAACTCCCTGTCTGACGTGATCCCCATCGCTGAAGACTCTGCCATGGCGATTGAGTCATTTTTACTTCAGCAGAAAGTTTGCATTGTGTTATGTCGTTATGGCGTTATAAGGACATAATAAAATAAAAAAAAGGGGAGTCGCAGGAAGAAATGGATTCTGGGATTGAAGGGAGGGCATAGGACGTTGCGAGGCGAAATACATCGATGTGAGGCATTCACACTGAGGCACAAAATAGCGCGACTATCAAGCACAAAGCAGAAGAGAGAAAATCGCTACAGTGTTGGAATAAGGTGGGTGTTTGCCGGGAAATAGCGCCATTTTAGCGCTAAATAAAAGCCCGTGTGACGATGGCCAATGTTATTATAACCCACCAATACAGCTGGGGAGCTGGGGCTGAGATCAGTAACTTACCCAAAGACACCTACTGAGCTTATGGCAGAAGTAGGATTTGAACCACTAGAGTACTGATTTGTAGCCCATCCACTTAACCACTTTGCTACAGCAGCTCTGTAACAGAAGTCAGTATTATCATAGAAAGACAGTTGGGTCCAGTAGAAAATGTCCATGGATGAAAGAAAGGCATGCTTTTTACCAATTCTCCCCTCTGGTGGCAGAATGCTGGTTCTCCCCTTATGCTGTTCCTGGGGGGAGGGGCTGCTGTCCTCCAGGAACTGCATTTTAGAGGGTATTTTGTATTGCAGTCAGAAGAGGGAAGTAGGGTTGCCAACTCTGGGTTGGGAAATTTCTGGAGATTTGGTGGTAGAAGCTGGGAAGGGTAGGGTTTTGGTATGGGAGGGGCTTAAGTGGGATATAATGCCATCGAGTCCACCATCCAAATCAGTCATTTTCTTCAGGGAGAATGATCTCTGTTGTCTGGAGACCAACTCTAATTTCAGGAGATCTCCAGGCTCCACCTGGAGGTTGGTAAGCCTAGAGGAAAGGAAGTCATTCTCTGTGGACAGAAATACCTTCTGTTCAGGAAAATTTCTAATAGATTCAAGCCTGATGGTGGTGGAAGTGGATTATGTGAAGTTGAGAGACAGGAGTTTCCTTTAGAGCATCTAGGGCTGCCAGTTCTAGGTAGGGAAATTCCTTGAAATTCGGGAGGTGGAGCCTGGTTAGGGACCTCATCAGGATCTAATGCCATAGAGTCTACCCTCCAAAGCAACCATTTTCCCCAGCAGAAGTGATCTCTATGGCCTGGAGATCAGTTGTAATTCTGGGAGATCTCCAGCCACCGCTTGGAGGCTGGCAACCCTAGCATCTGTTGAGTTTATGAGTGATGCATTCCTGGCTCAATACAAAATGGCACATTCATTCTGAATGAAAATATATGTCATATGCAGCTCGTCTTCAATTAGTGGATACACAGTCTCAATTTGAATAGAAAAATTCTCTTTAAGTGAACGGTTTCACCAATAGCAGTGACTCAGCAAGATGATGTGAAATAAAAATGCCTTGAAATTAAGGCTTAATGAAATAAGGCTTATCAGTTGATAAATTAGAAACAGTACAAGATAAAAATGGATCTTTTTTAAAAAAAAGTACAAAACACTGAAATTAAAAATTCAACAGCATGCCTAAAACAACATGAATGGTTGAGTGTTGAGGGGAAGTTGTAAAAATATAACTGCAAGTCATTGTTAGAATGATCACCTTTTCTAACTTTATTCACAAGTTGGAAATAAAATCTTCTTCATTTCAGCTCCAACCAACAGATTTCACAGTAAGATGGTTTTAATTGTGGGGGCAGGCATCTAGCTGAAGTTTTTGTGTTAAACAGCATATCCTGATATGTTACTCATTTGGTTTTAATTCACTCTGAAGCATGTGGTTACAGGCTGAGCTTGTTTTCGTTCCTGCTTATTTTTTAGCTGCTTTCAGTTATTTCCTCTTTTTTCACTTCAGCTTGTGAATTTCAAGGTCAGGCTGAAGTCAAACGTTGCCATTTTAGTGATGAAATGCAAGCAGATGTGGCTGCTTTGTATGACATTGTCCACACTCTTCCAGTTGCGTTTTCTGTGTGTGGTGCATGGCTGTCTGATCATTTACAAGATTCATATTTCTTAGATTCAGATTTCAAAGACAATGTCTCCATCAGGCTAGTGTATATCAAAGGACATTTGAATTGGGAAGTTAAAGTTATATTGAACAACACTTTGCTGACTGGTATAGGCCTACAAAAAGTCTTCATTTCTTTAACTGTAAGTCTTTCTAAGGGACAATTGTTTACAATTTGTAGGTTTGTTTCTCAGTGCAGTATATCATTTTATCTTCATGTCTCTCTTCTATAATTTTCAATTATGCTGGGTTCCCCCCCAAAACTATCAGTTTATGGGTTTCTGAAACATACTAGAAAGTGTGGTTGTGGTTGAGCAAGAAATAATTTTCTTTATGGGTTGAAGTAAAGCCATATCTATGGTTCAACAATGTTTGGTTGACATAGAGGTCCAAACTGATGGAACACTTTTACCTAGCATATATAGTAGTTTAAAATTGTGGTCCGCATTTGCAGCAGCCCCATATCTCACTAACATCATGTGCCAAAAGTATAGATGGGCCTTCTCTAGAGCACGTTTTGATGCCTTCCCTTCTCATGTGTTACAGGGAAGGTTTCTTCGCAGGCCTATCCACCAAAGATGTTGCATATGCCCAGAGAAGAAAGTTGAAACCGTTGCTCATATTCTTTTACATTGTAAGTTGTATTCCAGAGAGAGACAGCAGTTAATATAGCCATTACTCTCCAAGTTTAAACCTCTGGACAACTATTTGAAATTTGCAGATACTGTGCTGCTGAAATATTTGTTTGAAGACACCAAGAAGAATGTAACCTCGGCAGTAGCAAAATATTGCTTTTTGGCCATAAACAAGCAGAAGTTTTTAACAAAAGGAGAGACCAAAGATAGTTCAATTTTTTAGGATATATTATCTGCAGAGTATGATTACAGTTTTAACTATTTTTTTATGTAGATAGGAATTGTGGTTTGTATCTGTGATCCTTTTACCTAGCATATATTTGAATAATTTTCTTTGAAAACATGTAATGAAGAAGAATGCTTTTATCCTAAACGTACAACACAATCCTGAGAGAGGTACAATGGTGTGTCTCATACTTACACCATCATAACCCCCTCCTATGATGGCACAGCAGCCTGACGCTGCTCTGCCTGGGTTTCTCGCTGTCACAAATGGAACCTCCTCATACAGGTGGGTGGGGGGTGGGTGGGACAGAGGGCAGGGCAAGAATTAGTCTGTTCCCTAAGCTGTTTTGGGAATGGGAACGTCCCCAGCAGCAGCATAAAGTTAGACCTTGAAAAAAGGTGGCATAGCCCATAAGGGTCCATTGTAAAGGGAATAGTTCCCCCCCCCATGTTCTCCCATGCTGCCCTCTCATACTCGGCTCTACCTAAGGATGCAGCCTTCCTTAGGAGCACCTCTTGACATCTGTATTATCAATACATGAATGACTTGCTTTTAGAGCTTGAAATTGACGTCGGTTCTTCAACCATCTTTGATAAAGAACGGAAACGGGATTAAGAAAGTGAACCGGTCCGCCGGTCAGATGGTCCTTCCATCTATACCCTTTGTGCTATTCCTGGCATTTCTCCTATAAACTTTATGCTTTGAACTGCTGCTGAATATGCCTTATCTTGCCTTATTAGCACTTTAATGATTGTTCATAGGACTGTATGTTTATATATGCACTAGCACTTTTTGTATAGACATTGTGGTGGGAAGTTTGCATGATCCACTGTGGTGGCTGAGCCCCCTCCCCAGTGCCCAATCATTCCCTTACCCATCCTACATATCCTCTGGCTGGAGAACTCATGAACCCAAGTAAGTAGAGATGCGGCTGGAGGCCCTGCCTGAGAGCCCTCTGCTGCAGGGGCTTATGAGTGTGAGGCAGGACAGAGTGCACATGGTGGCGGGGCAGAATTGTTCAGGGAGAACTTTGCAAAAATTGGGGTGTACCTTGCACTCACAAACGGGAGGAGAGCTAAGTCCAGAATTTCTGACTAACAACTGCCACTCAAATTCCCTTCAGGTTACCCGTCTCCTGAGTCCTATCTCGGACAGGAGCAAGGGCGTACTGACAGGTAAGATGGAGCTTAGGAGCTGGCTGCCCCGGTTTGCTTGTGCACACCAGCCTCCCGGCAGTCACCAGAGAGCTGTGCTCAACATAGCTGTTTCGGACAGGAGGGGGGGGGCTTCTAGTAGCCCATGTCAGGGCTCTGTTCAGACTCCTTCAGCAGGGCTCCCCACTCTGGCAGAGGAGAGAGTGTGGCTGCATGTCAGGATGACTGGGTGCATGCTCTTGTAACTCTGCAGTGATGGTGTGTGCACAACCCCTCCACTGTCTCCCTCACAGGATCAGATTTTCAAACAGAAGAACATCTAGATGCATTCAAGGAGCTCTGGGCTGGAGCAGATGGGATGGCTCCAGGGATGCTTTCAGCGCTTTTGCACCTTCTGCACAGAAGTGTAGGGGCCCAGAAGCACCTTGGAGGCCATGCCCCCACTTAGCTTGACTTTCTCCCTGCCTCCCTTCTAACTCACATCTGAGAGCAGGGTGGACCCTGGAGTGTGACCTTTATGCTCGAGGGAGGATAGGGCTCTTTGTCCCTGCCATGCTGCTAGAGTCTGAGAAGTCGATTGTGGGTGGCAAGGATGATGTCTGGGGGGATGGTTCTGGGGTGCCATGCATTTTTGGAAGCCTGGCAGGAACAGCGGGAGATGCAACAGGGCCACCGGTTACTGTGGCAGGCACAGTTGTGCATTAATGCGCCCTAGCTGCCTTGGGACACAGTGCACCACCAAGAATCGAGAGGATGTGGGTTGGACCTGGAGACCCTTGCTCTGGGCACCACAGATCCATGGGCATGTGGGTGCCAGAGGGAAAGCAAGCCTTAGGATTGCACTGCCCACTGAAATAACTTTTCATCATGTTGATGGGCTAAAATAGAGAAAAAGTAGTTTTTAGATTCTTCATTTATGAGCAAAATTGGAAACTTTTCAATAATCCATTTCCTTATCAATGTCATCCATAAAGAAAATTTTCAACAGATTTAATCTGTATGCAATTCTGTACTTGTTTAATCACCTTTGACATTTATACACACCTAATTCTCATGGTGTATTTGCCTTCTTGATGCTGTTCACAAAAGCACACTCTTTTATTCTGGACTTCTCTTTCTGCAACATTTGTAAACCCTCCAGTTCTCATCTCACAATAATTTAAACTCCCTGTTTCAAACTGAAAGCACATCCTTAAGGTCAGAGCTACACCTTGTAGATGATGTAAAGGCGAAATTCATTCAGATTAGCTCATTGTGAAAATTTAAATTTTTTATTCAGCCTTTTTAAAACACAAGAGAATCTAAAAGGTAGGCTTTTCTGTCTTCAATTTATATTTATGGACTCATTTTCACAATCCCATCTTAAATTGTCACTCAGGTTCTGACCTTAACAGGCATTAATAATTTTTTTTCTACCTCACATCCTTTTGGAAAATTGGAGAAGTCTGCTTCTTTTACCCATCTTTAACTACTCAGACTGCTGGAAACAAAGGTAGGCAGATTATGACTAGGAATCACTAATATGCATCTAGTCTACTCTAGACTAGACATGGTTGTAACAGATTATTCTTTTAAACTCAGGTTCACCCCAATCAGGTATAAAGTGGAATGGACTTTAAAGAATAAAAAAAGGGTATTGCTGAGGGTTGGGGAGTGAGAGGAGCAGAACCACCCCTGCCCCGTGGCTTACCCTCTTTGCAGGTTATGAGATCAGGCACTTTTCTTCCAGTTGGGCTCGCTTCTTATATCAAAGACTGTCTGGAGGAAAAGGAGTTTGAGGGTAGGTTTGCAGAGAGGTAAGTTGTAGGAGGGGAAAGTTCAGATCCTTGCTCATTGACCTCTTTTGTTCTTCGAACTGGACCACCTCCATCTGCTTATATTTGGTTTGGGCAGATATAGGTTTAAATCAATCCATTTGTCAAAGTGACATGGCAAATGATTCTTGGTTATATGTGTGGGGTTTGCCCTCAGTAGCCTCTTCCTACCAGGGCCGGCACGCCCATGGAGGCCAGGTAGGCGGTGGCCTCGGGCGCGTGGGCACTGGAGGGGGTGTTGGGGGTGGAGGCGCGTGCAGCGAAGCTGGCATGACTGGGCTGCCTGCAGCTACTGCTGCAGCCAGCCAGCCAGCCAGCCAGCCCCTTACTGCCACCGTCACACACCCCAGCCGGGCACAGCCTCTGTGCGCCGCTCGAGCAGCGGCTCGCGGCTTCTGCGCCCAGCTGGGGCGCGCGGAGGTGGCGGCGGCAGCGGCGGCGGCGGCATGGAGCTGGCTGGATGGCTGCAGCAGCAGCTGTAGCCAGCCCACGCCAGCTCTGCTGCGCGCTCCTCCGCCCCAGCTGGGCACAGAAACCGTGAGCTGCTGCTGGGGTGGCGCACGGAGCAGCCTCCGCGCGCTGCTCCAGCAGCAGCCCACAGCTTCTGCGCTCGGCAGTCCGTGCGCCGCCCAGCCCCCCTGCGGTGCGTGATGACATCTGCGATGATGTCATCATGCCGTGCGGAGGCGCACGCGCACGCGCACGCGCACGCGCATGTGCATGCCGCCACAGGTGCTAAAACCTCTGGCGCCGGCCCTGCTTCCTACAACACTGTTTATAGTTTTCTTTGCTGCTGATGTGCTTGAATCTTACAGTACCAAAAATGTCCTAATAACCACTTACATTACGAGATATGCAAGCATTTCTTTTCTTTTTTTAAGACCTATCTTTCTCACACTGCATTTTGCAGGCACAAGATTATTTCCCTTCTTGGGGTGAAACTAGTTCAGAAGAGCACTATTACTCCCTTCCTATTTTTCTTGATTAGATATTTTAGGCTGTTTTAGATTAGTACCACACTGCTGTGGAGAAGATGTCCAGGTATGAGAGAATAATACTACACGTGTATAACATTTCTTCTCAATTGCAAAAAGTTTTCTGGTAGTAGCAAAATAAGGACTGAAGACCACGTTTTACAAACAATAGCTGGAAAAGTCTCATTTTCATAGACAGTGAAGTGTCACTGACTTTTATGGGTTTCATTTGAAGACAAAAGTTAATCATATGCCTATATATGATCAGCTCCTTGAAGCATAACACTATGCAGGAAAAAGGACCAATGCTAGAAGGACAATGTTATGAATCTTCCAGAACAGAGAAAAACTTTTGGTTAATTTGCACAATTGGCTGTTTCCTTGGTATTATTTATTAAGAATGTTTAGGTTTGGATGAAGTGATTCCTTACAGATGAGAATTCACCACAGACCATCTCTGTATTCATACCCTATTGTATCTGTTTCCACCACCACCACCACAACTTGTTGTGGGGATAATAATAACAAAGTATGTTATTATTATTCCCACAACAAACACCCTGTGAGGTGGGTGGGACTGAGATAGCTCTAGAAGAGCTGTGACTGACCCAAGGTCACCCAGCTGGCTTCAGGCGGAGGAGTGGGGAATTAAACCTGGTTCTCCAGATAAGAGTCTTGCACTCTTAACCACTACACCAAATTGGCTGTCACTGAATATCGCAACTGTTGATCATATTCTATTTTTGCTATAAATATCCTAGCTACTGATTATATTGTATTCCTTTGCAGTATGTAATCTGCTTTGGATCTCAGTGAGAAGAGTGAACTATAAAAAAAACACCACCACTACCATAACAACAACAACAACAACAACAGTGAATCTGAAATATTCTAAGAAGGAATCTTAAAAGCAGTTTAGAACAACACTAACATAAATTCTTACAGATTTTTCTTAGGTGGATTTACTGAAAGTGATTTCACAACTTCCCTGCTCAGCTCATATCATTGTCAACTTTTCTTCCTGTTACATATGTATGTATGTGCTGTCTAGTTGCAACAGATTTATGGCAACTACAGCAAGGGGCTTTCAAGGCAAGTGAGAATCTGAGGTGGTTTGCCATTGCCTTCCTCTGCACACTCTTCTTTGGTGGTCTCCCATCTAAGTACCAATCTTGGTTAGCTTCCAAGATCTGACGAGATCATGCTATACAATGTTGCCTTCCTTCTCTTTGTTTCAGTTAGGACACTTTAAAAAAATCTCAATTAGCCTTCTAGCCCCTTAAAGTTATGGACACTGCTGGTGCCAGGGTTTCTGGTGCCTGTAGCCACCCTGACGTGCGCGTGCACAGCGCGTGCACGCCACGGACTGTGTGATGACATCATCACGTGATGATGTCATCACGCAGCGCAAGCCAGGAGCATTGGCCAGTGGATGGCTGGGGTGGTGGGCAGAGGCTGCTCTGCGCTCTGCACGCCACCCCGGCAACGGCTCGTGGCTGCTACGCCCAGTTGGGGGTGTGTGGCGGTGGCAGTGGCGGCGGCACGGGGCTGGCTGGCTGCAGCAGCTGCGGCCCAGCCATGCCAGCTCCGCGAAGCGCGCCTCCGCCCCCAACACCCTTCCGGCGCCCCTCCAGTGCCCTCGTGCCCTGAGGCCACCGCCTACCTGGCCTCAATGGGCGTGCCGGCCCTGGTTATGGATATAGTTTTTGTTTCTCAGTATCACAATCATAATTAGGGATGTGCATTTCGGCATTCAGAATGCCGAAAGAATGCCGAAACAAAAGTGTTTCGGCTTCTTTCGGGTAACCCGAAACGTTTCGGGGAATGCCGAAACATTTCGGCATAGCCGAAAGAAAAAGCCGAAACGTTTCGGGATTCTTTCGGCATTCTTTCGGCATTCGAGAATCGCCATTTTGTTTTTGCTAGCCGTTTGCCTTAGCAAGCGGCTAGCAAAATCCTGCTGGAAGCAAAGGCTTCCTGCAGGCTCTTAGAAGAGGGGAGGGGGGGAGAAGGAGTGAATCACTCACTCCTTCTGTCACCCCCCACCCCTCTTGCAAAGGAGGATAGGGAATCCTGCTTTGCCTTGCAAATGCAAGGTGCAAGCATTGCATTGCACTTTGCATTTGCAAAGCAGCAGAGATTCCCGCCAAAACTAACAGGTAGGGGAGGGGGAGCAGGAGGAGGGTGGCTCTTGGAGTGTGGGTGGGGAAAGGCAGGGGAGGGGGGACTTTAGGAGTCACCAATCCCTCTGCTGTATTTTCATGCCAGCCAATAGATTTAAATCTTTGGCTGAGGCTGCAGCAGGGGGTTTAAATTTGGAGCTAGACTGTCTGGAGCACCTCTGTTGCTGCTGCTGCTGACCGAGAGAGGAGAAGAAGAGAGACTGCACTGCACCTGGAGCCTGGAGGACATCTGCCTGGAGGATCAACTGTGCTGCTGGACATCCTGAGAGGACACCTGGTAGGCCTTTTTAAAATTTTTGAAAATTTTTTGGATGCTGGGCAATGTGCTGCTGTGGCCTGCCTCTGCAAAAAGGTGTTGCAGTTTATTCTTGGCATGGCCTGGGGGACAGGTTGGGCAGACAATGTTTGATGGTGGGGGGGGGGGGGTTCAGCATTGGTTGTTGTGCTTGCCTTCTTTAAGCTTGATCTACTGTTTTAAGATTAAAACAAGAGTGTGCCAGCTTTGGGCCTACACAGGCCAGAAGCTCTGCTGGGTGTCTTTGGTGCCTTTCTTCTGGCTGGCTCTCACAGTTATGCTTCACAATCTGGAATGGTGTGGCTTGTTTTTCTGTGTCTGGTCCCCTGCTTGCAAGGATTCCCAACAGGCTCCGTCCTGAACAACTGTGCCAGCCTGCGGCCCACACACAGGTCTGCTGCTCCGGCTTTGGTAACCCTTTTTGGTTGCTGGCCTGGCACTCACAGTTGTGCTTCACAAACTGGAATGGTGTGGGCTTTTTTCCTGTGTCTGGTCCCCTGCTTGCAAGGATTCCCAACAGGCTCCGTCCTGATCAACTGTGCCAGCCTGCGGCCCACACACAGGTATGCTTCTTTGGCTTTGGTAACCCTTTTTGGTTGCTGGCCTGGCACTCACAGTTGTGCTTCACAAACTGGAATGGTGTGGGCTTTTTCCCTGTGTCTGGCCCCCTGCTTGCAAGGATTCCCAACAGGCTCCGTCCTGATCAACTGTGCCAGCCTGCGGCCCACACACAGGCATGCTGCTTTGGCTTTGGTAACCCTTTTTGGTTGCTGGCCTGGCACTCACAGTTGTGCTTCACAAACTGGAATGGTGTGGGCTTTTTTCCTGTGTCTGTCCCCCTGCTTCCAAGGCTTTCCAACAGGCTCCGTCCTGAACAACTGTGCCAGCCTGCGGCCCACACACAGGCCTGCTGCTCCGGCTTTGGTAACCCTTTTTGGTTGCTGGCCTGGCACTCACAGTTGTGCTTCACAAACTGGAATGGTGTGGGCTTTTTTCCTGTGTCTGGTCCCCTGCTTGCAAGGATTCCCAACAGGCTCCGTCCTGATCAACTGTGCCAGCCTGCGGCCCACACACAGGCATGCTGCTCCGGCTTTGGTAACCCTTTTTGGTTGCTGGCCTGGCACTCACAGTTGTGCTTCACAAATTGGAATGGTGTGGGCTTTTTTCCCTGTGTCTGGTCCCCTGCTTGCAAGGCTTTCCAACAGGCTCCGTCCTGAACAACTGTGCCAGCCTGTGGCCCACACACAGGCCTGCTGCTCCGGCTTTGGTAACCCCTGCTGCTCCGGCTTTGGTAACCCTTTTTGGTTGCTGGCCTGGCACTCACAGTTGTGCTTCACAAACTGGAATGGTGTGGGCTTTTTTCCTGTGTCTGGTCCCCTGCTTGCAAGGATTCCCAACAGGCTCCGTCCTGATCAACTGTGCCAGCCTGCGGCCCACACACAGGCATGCTGCTTTGGCTTTGGTAACCCTTTTTGGTTGCTGGCCTGGCACTCACAGTTGTGCTTCACAAACTGGAATGGTGTGGGCTTTTTTTCCTGTGTCTGGCCCCCTGCTTGCAAGGCTTTCCAACAGGCTCCATCCTGAACAACTGTGCCAGCCTGCGGCCCACACACAGGTATGCTGCTTTGGCTTTGGTAACCCTTCCCGTTTGCTGGCCTGGCACTCACTGTTTTGCTTCACATTCAGGTTGTTTATCGTTGGTGGACCTCTTCTGGACTGGACTGCACTTGGTGGACATCGGCCTGCAGATCTCTGCATGGAGGATCAACATTGCTGGACATCTGCAGTGGTGGACTGGTAGGGTTGTTGTAAAATTTGTTTTTTGAGCTTATGTCTGCTGCTGTGCCTACCTGCGAGCATTTGCTTTGGCTCGGTCTTTATGGCTTGGGCTAGGGGGGGCATTTTCTGGTTGGGCAAGAGGACATTGTTTGGGGGTTAGGGGGGGCCAGCATTGATTGCAGTGCCTGCTTTCTTTCATGTTTCATTTGTCAAGTTTGAGTGTGGGGTGGGCTTGAACTACTGTTTCACAGGACTAAAAAATGAGTGTGCCAGCTTTTGGCCTGCACAGGCCAGAAGCTCTGCTGGGTGGATGTGTTTTGTTTTGCTGCTGGTTGGCCCTAGCCTTTCAGGGGGGGGGCTGACTTGGCTTGTGCAACGGGGCCTTGAATTTTGGGGGTTGCGTGTGCGGCGTGTGGTGTTGACTCTGTTAACATTTCCAATTTTCTTGACAGCATCGCGGAGGAGAGGAGGACCAGCTGCAAGACCGCCTGAACATCGCTGGACTGCAGGACTGGTGTTAGTGTGAGCGAGTCCGGTTTCACATTTGGGTGGGCTTGGGGGTGGGTTCTTGCTAGCTTTGGAGGGGGGAGGCTCATCTTCAAAACACCACATCCACACCCCACACCGACATACCACAGATACATTGGTCCCGCTAAATAGTGTCTCTTAGGTAGGTAGGCCAGTTGGTAGGTGATCAGTGGATAATTGCCCTCAACATAATTATTAGGGAAACCAAGCCTAGTTTTTTTAAAAAAACTAAATAGGGACTCAGCAGGGAAAGCATTAGTGAGTGAGTGTTAGGTTTGAATTCTATATATATATATATAAAAAAATTTGTAATAGCTGTCAATAGGCTTCCCATTAGTGCCCCCATAACTAGGGTTCCACTGCCCATCTCTGGCACCCGTGGTGGTGCCAGGCCGGCCCGGGCATACTAGTGTGTGAGTGTTTAAGGCTTAGTCACCTCTGTTATTGGGGTTTAGGGCCAGCTCAATTCCAGAGGAATTCAGCTGATTGGCAGGCTCAGGTTCCCTGACATAAATAGGGTTGCTTAAAAAGGCACTTGATTGTTCATCTCCAAGTCACAGAGCCACTAGAAGCACAGATTTAGAGCAGGTTAGTTAGGTCTTGAAAACAAAGTTGACCTTTGTTTTCCAAATCTTTTCTGATTAGTTAGGGTAGATTTTGGGAGGGGAAAGTATGTCAGAGAGGAAAGCAGAGAGGGGCCCCGGGGGAAAGGCTAGGGAGAAATCTAGAGGGGAGGAGGGGAGGGGGAGGGGGACTGCTGCGGCAGCCCCCCCATCTGAGCGGAGGAGGCCCTCCCCTGCGCTGCTGCCATTCACCAGCCTGGCTTCTGGTGACAGGAAGAGGGTTTGCAAGTCTCTCTTTCCTGAGGCAGCTGCTGGAGGGCCACCCCCAACCCGGGTGCGTGAGGCAGGGGCTGGCACTGGGCGGGGGTCTGCTGCTGAGGCTCCTCCTCCTCCAGTGGTTGCGAGCCAGCTGCTGGAGGAGGGGCAGCATGTGGTGTCTCCTGGGATGGGCGTGGAGCACATGACTTTCCCTGCGCTCCCGCTCACCCCAGGAACCCAGAGGATGTTGGAGGAACTGCCCGTGAGACCCCCCCTGGGGCGGTCCACCCCAGTTTCCTCTGAGGCCAGCAGCAGGCCTCTCGTGGCTGTGCAGGAGGAGAGGATGCGGGAGGAAGAGGCAGAGACTGTGGTGGAAGAGCCCACATCTCTGCCCCTTCAGCCTCGTCCATCCCCACCTGCCCGGCCGAGAGTGGGACACGGTGTGTCCGGCCAGAGCACCTCACAGGAGGTGCCTCAGGGTGATCCAGAAAGCGCTTCTCCTGGGAAGCGTGGGATGCCCTTTTCCTCCGAAATCTGGAAGCACTTCCAGACAGCGGAGGATCCCCGAGCAGCCCTGTGCCTGCATTGTAGGCAGCGCGTCAGCCGTGGCAAAGATGTGTGGCATCTCTCCACGTCTGGGATGAGGTACCATATGAAGAGGCACCACCAGGCGGTGCTTCTTCGGGAGGAGGGTTCGAGTGGCGCCGCACAGCCGCCAGCTAGCCAGAAGGAGGCAGGCTCCTCTGGTGCTCTCCCCCTAAGGGTACCTGCAGGAAAGGGACACCAAGTCTCTCTCCCGGAGATGCTTGGTATGCAGGGTGCTAGTGTGCCCAGAGAGGGGATCCGGAGGGCGAGCAGGCGCATCACGCGCCACATCGTCAACATGATAGCAGTGGATGGGCAACCGTATTCCGTAGTTGAAGACTTCGGCTTCTCAGGGCTGCTCCGAGATTGCTTTCCCTGGTATGCCGTCCCTGCTCGCACGTCGTTGAGCAGATCGGTGGTGCCCTCGTTTTACAGGGCTGCCAGGGATCATGTGAAGGCACAGCTGTCCCGGGTTGCCGGGAGAACTGTGCACTTCACATCGGACATCTGGACCTGCCCAAGTGTGCAGCAAGCGTACCTCTCGCTTACTGTTCACTGGTGGGAACCCGAGTCGGTTCTGGGTGGGGGCTGGGGGGAGGTGCCTAGCACAGCTAGACAGGGAAGGATGGGAGACCGCCAGGCCGGCTACTGCAAGGCCTTGCTTCACGCCGAGGTGCTCGACGTGTCCCACACGGCGGAGAACATCGCTGCCACCTTAAGGAGACAGTTGGACGAGTGGATAGGCCAGGGACCCGCCACCGTGGGATGCATGGTGACGGACGGTGGCAAGAACATGAGGGCAGCGGCGCATCTAGTGAGCTGAGAGAGCGTCTACTGTGCCGCTCACAAGCTTCACCTAGTGGTGAGAGATGCGCTGGGGTTGGGCTCCTCGAAGGAACCCGTGGATACCCGGACCCGTGAACTCCAGTTACTTGTCCAGAAATGTCGGAGGCTCACGGGTCACTTCTCGCGCAGCGTGAAGGCCACGCACGAACTGCGCCAGACACAGGTCAGGACAGGTGTGCCAGAGCACGCTCTGATCACTGACGTCAGCACTCGCTGGAACTCCACCTGCGTCATGCTTGAGCGCTTGGTGGAGCAGAAGGCCGCACTCCACGCGTGGCTCTCCGAGAACCGCAGTGCGAGTCAGGTGGGTGAGTTCAGCCGGGAGGATTGGCTCACCATCACCCAGACAGTGGAGGTCCTGAAGCCCTTCAAGGACTTCACTGTGGCGGTCTCGTCAGACACGGCGACCCTCGGTCTGGTCATTCCCCTGGTGCACACGCTCCAGAGGAATCTGGCCACTCTTGCAGACCGGGTCGCGCCCCGTGCTGACCTTGTTCCAGCGGTGCGCGCATTAGTGAGAAGGCTGCAGCAGGGCATAGCTGCCAGGCTAACTCCTCTCACTAAGGAAGAGTCATACATGTTGGCGACCATGTGTGACCCGCGCATAAAGGGCACTTTCGCCGAGCAGGACGGGAACCTCACCCAAGCCAGAGACGGGCTCTGCTCTTGGGTGAGGCGCAGGCAGGCCAAGAGGGGACGCCTGTCGACAGGGGGGACGCAAGAGGGGCCCTGCCGTGCGGGTCCCTCTGACGCCCCCTCTGCGCAGGCCCCCCCCCGAGGCCACCACCGGAGTGCCGATGGAGATGGAGATGCTCCGGTGGGCCCTCGTCCCCTCTGGGGTCGTGAGGACCGTGAGAGAGGATCCGGCGGAGGCGATGGTCAGGGACTACCTCGCGGAGCCCTGCGAGTCGCTCTCCACCGATCCGCTCAGCTACTGGGCCAGGAAGGAGTCGGTCTGGCCGGACCTCTCCCTCGAGGCGCAGCGGCTGCTCTCATGCCCTCCGACGAGCGTGGAGAGCGAGCGCGTCTTTTCACATGCGGGCGACATTGTCGGCCCACATCGCACTCGCCTTCTCCCATGGAGAGTCGAGCAGTTGACCTTCCTGAAGGTCAACTCTCGCCTCTTCGATTTCTCAGGACTGGACTTCCAGAGTGACTGAGGTGAGCCCAACTTGTGGCCTGCATCCTCTGTGAGTCCAATCCTTTGGAATCGCGCTCTCCCCTGTATAAAACCCTGTATATACAGTTAAAACCGGCCAGTAGAGGGAGGGTGGTTAGGAACCAGTGGCAAAGGGAAAACACCCAGCAATTTGAAAGCCCCCCCCCAGGGTATTCAAAACATCTCCCATCACTGAGACAGACCCTGTGGGAACAAATTTATTATGAAAAATAATGCCCCAGAAACATGGATTGCTACTGGAGGGAGAAACAGGTTAGATAGGGATTGCTTAGGTGTTTTTATCAGATGAAATCCTTGTAAAAAAAAAATTGAAGAAGAATTGTTGTACTGTTTTTTGAAAGTTGATGTTCTGTTCATGTAAAAAAAAGAAAAAACCCCCCCAAAAATGTTGTGATTATGTTTTTTAAAAGTTGATTGAATGTTAATGTTTAAAAAAAAAAAAACCCCAAAATTGTTGATGTTAATGTTGGGTTTGCATGGTTGGGGGATGCGGGAAGAGTGGTGGATGGGCACCGGCCAATGATGATCTCTCGCAGATGTTCCCAGGTAAATTCTGAGGCTGGTGTGGGGGTGGGGGGAGACCTCTGCAGAACTGCTCCAGAAATACCATTGTCCAGTGCCTTGGAAGTGCCCAGTTCAGCTTTGTGTGTCTGAACTGAAAGCACAGCCACAGTAAATGACATAGGTTCTGCTGGACCCTGTTGCAGTGGTTCCCCCCCATTAAGTCGTTTTATGGAGGGAGAGTTGTATTAGGCTGGTAGTTATGATCATCTTCTGTTTCCATGCCCTGTTGTGCCCGCTCACTATGTAACCTGTGGAAATGTTCAAAACTTTACAGTTTGTCCATTTCAAAAGAAAAATTGTTGTTAAGATTCTCTGATGTGTAGTTAATTGTGTTGTGTTGTGCTGTGAGGGACAATAAGTGTAATATGTTGTGTGATTTGTTGACCACTTGTAATTTGAAAATGATAAAATAAAGTTTTTTTTAAACTTAATGATCGTGTGTCTGTGTTCCCTTCTTTGATGGGAGGTTGGTTCCCAGCATAGGGAACAATGGGGCAGGCTGTCCAGCCTGTTCCTGGGGTACTGGGTGTGGGGCAGCTGAGGGTGGTTTTGGTTCTGAGAGGGGCTGAGTGGAGGATTTGGGTCTGTGTGTGGCAGCTGGGGTGGGGGAACTGGGTTTGTGTGGGGCTGTAAGGAGTGGACTATGGGGGATGAGAGCACTGGTCGTCCTTTGTGCCCAAGTAGGCCCCTGCTACTGTCCTGGTGTGGGCTTCCATGCCTCTATCAGTTGCTGGCCCTCCTTTGTCATCTTTTTCAGAAATTTTCCTAGGGCTGCCAAACTCCTGGTTGGGCTTGAGTTCAGGTTAGAGAGAGTTGTTCCCTACAGAGAAACTGGCTGCTTCCAAGGGCAATCTCTTTAGAGGGCAAATGTGGACCATGGATTCTGGGGGAGATCTCTACTCAGATTTCCCTTTCCACAAGTCCCACCCCCAAATTGCCAGTAACTTCCAAGGCCAGAGTTTGCCACCCCAGAGAGATCCCGTTCCCACCCTCTTAGCCTTGGCATGAAAGTTGTAGCCCCCATGGAACACTTCCAGGTTCCTGATTCCAAGCCCAATGACACCAATGTAAGACAATCCAGACCTCCATCAAAAATGGATTTTAAGTAGCAGTGGGATTGGGCTGCATTTCAGTCATTCACATATCTGGTTGTGTTCCCAAACATTTAGCTTATGTTTTTTTAAATCAGCGTATGGCACTTAAAGACACTTTTAAATGGTTTTAAAAACATATTTTTATTATGAAGTATTTAATGTGGCATTGCTCAAGGGCAGGCCTTTTGGCCAAATGAGCAGTATCAGTACAGTAAAATTTAGACAAAGCTCATAGGAAGAAAACGCATTCATACTGTCAAGTGGGAAGAAAGTTTTAATTTACATGTACCATGGACTCCGAAAAAGACATGTAAGTGGCCTCCAGACCAAATCAGGCCTGCTTTCTCCCTTGAAGATATCAGTTGATGATAGTGCTTACTGATTAATGTCACATCATGAGAAGACAAGGTTCACTAGAAAAGACAATAATGCTGGGAAAAATTGAAGGCAGTAGGGAAAAGAAGAATACCCTAGATGTGGTAGATTGACTTCGGTTTGCAATACATGGACAAGGCTTTTGGGATATTTTGGAGCTCAATAATTCTAAAGTACACCATAAGTGATTTGAATGCATAAAACATACAGACACATACACATAAAATGTATATACCCCCTCCCCACCAAATTAAAGGTTTATCTTATGCCCTGGTTTTCTCCCCCATGGGAACCTATAGTGGTTTACACATTGCTGTTCTCCCTTGATTTGTTTCACCCTCATCACAACCAGGCTAACAATAGACAGCTGCTCCATGCCTCACATTGGAGTGACTACATCCACCGATGGCCTTCTTAGTTGTTGGAGGGGGTGGAGGGGGGGGAGGAAGGAAACAACGCACTCCTGCCCACTCTATCTGGGACCTAGGTGACCAAATTGCTTGGCCTTGGCAAGGAGCCAGTGGTGGGGCGGCACTGGTTCTGGGGCCCCGTCCAGAACATTTGTCTAGGGCCCCAAAATCACCTAGACTGCCTCTGGAAAACACAACACAATTGTTTACTTAGGCTGAGCCAAGAACATCCATCAAGCCTACAAGGCACAGAATCAGAGTCTGCCAGATTCTAGACCAACTCTCTAGCCATTGCACTACAGTGGATATCTAAAAATTGTTCATACCCCCACCAGCAACTTGAACATTTTTCTCCAAAAGGCACACAACTTGGCTGGGTCTCAAAAAGGACTATGATGCATGGGCCTGTCAATGCATACTGTTACTAAGGCTCTGGCCGGGGGGAGGGGGGCATTGTGCCAATGCCACCCTGGCTTTGGAAGGGGACAGTAAAATAGAAGAAATAATCTAGGTTCAGTGCCTCCCCCCCTTCTCTGTCTCTCTCTCTCTCTATAATGTGTGTGAAAACATTACTGACAGACTATACCATCACTGAAGCCTACAGGATACTTAGGGTCTGTTCACACACGCATGATCATTTCATGGCAATGCTCTGGCATGATGATGTCTGTTCTAGGAAGTGATGTGATCATCACACAAGGCTGGGGAGCACGCACAATTCACAGCAGGCAGATTTGGGCCACAAGTGATCCTGCTTTGGCCTGTAGGGCCCAAATCAGCCCACTGCAAAGCACAGGAATACTCTCAGGGCAGCCAGATAACATCAGTGACATCACGGCAGCAGCCCCAGGAGCGTACCTTGAAGGCTCATTCCCTGACTTTCCCCCTTCCAGCCAGGTAAGCAGTGACAGGGGGTGATAGGTGAGAGTGGGGGATCCCCCACCAAGGGGAAACGGATCCCTAATTGTGTCTGAGGTTGTGGAAATCAAATGGGTCATTACCTCCATATTGCTTCTGTCTTTGAGGGACTTACATGCACATTATATTTAACTCCAGATTTCTTGATTGTCAAGGAATGCATGTGGTGGGGGGTGGTAGGAAGGGTGGAAGAAGGGCCCCTGAGGGTAAGGGTGGCATTTGGCATGCAAAATGCCACCCCTGGCAAGACAAGCCTCCCCCAGCTGTCAGTGGTAGAGATGAGAGCAGAGCACCTACTTGGGGAGGCCATGAAATGCCCCCCACCCAAGTGGGAGCAGGCTGAGCCTTGGTGGGGGGGTGGGAGGAAGGGTGGGAGAAGGGCCCCAGAGGGTTGGGGGGGGATTTTGTTGCAGTGGTTCCCCCCCATTAAGTCATGTTATGGAGGGAGAGTTGTATTAGGCTGGTAGTTATTATGATCATCTTGTCTAGTGTGGGCTTCTGTTTCCATGCCCTGTTGTGCCCGCTTACTATGTAACCTGTTGTAATGTTCAAAACTTTACAGATTGTCCATTTCAAAAGAAAAATTGTTGTAAAGATTCTCTGATGTGTAGTTAATTGTGTTGTGCTGTGCTGTGAGGGACAATAAGTGTAATATGTTGTGATTTGTTGACCACTTGTAATTTGAAAATGATAAAATAAAGGTTTTTTAAACTTAATCATTGTGTGTCTGTGTTCCCTTCTTTGATGGGAGGTTGGTTCCCAGCATAGGGAACAATGGGGCAGGCTGGCCAGCCTTCTCTGCAGGTGGTGGGGGGGTCAGGGGGGTGGTTGTCTGTGTGCCAGGGCAGGTGCTCTTTCCCAGGGACGATTTGGCACTGCCACCATTGTGGCACCCCTGGTCTGTGCGGAACTGCCCTGGGAAAGAGAGTTTAGGGGTTCCCAAAAGGGGAGGGCAGGCCAGCCTGTTCCTGGGGTTATGGTGGGTGTGGGGCAGGTGGGGGTTGATTTGGGTCTGTGAGGGGCTACTGGGGGGATTTGGGTCTGTGTGTGGCAGCTGGGGGGGAATTGGGTTTGTGTGGGGCTGTGAGGGGTGGACTTTGGGGGCTGAGGGGACCTACTTGGGGAGGCCATGAAATGGCCCCCCCAAGTGGGAGCAGGCTGAGCCTTGGTGGGGGGTGGGAGGAGGGGTGGGAGAAGGGCCCCTGAGGGCTGGGGGGCATTTTGCATGCAAAATGCCACCCCTGGCAAGACAAGCCGTGGAGAACAGAGCACCTACTTGGGGAGGCCATGAAATGGCCCCCCCAAGTGGGAGCAGGCTGAGCCTTGGTGGGGGGTGGGAGGAGGGGTGGGAGAAGGGCCCCTGAGGGCTGGGGGGCATTTTGCATGCAAAATGCCACCCCTGGCAAGACAAGCCTCCCCCAGGTGGAATTGGTGGAGAACAGAGCACCTACTTGGGGAGGCCATGAAATGGCCCCCCCAAGTGGGAGCAGGCTGAGCCTTGGTGGGGGGTGGGAGGAGGGGTGGGAGAAGGGCCCCTGAGGGTATGGGGGCATTTTGCATGCAAAATGCCACCCCTGGCAAAGGAAGCCTGTCTCTTCATTTTTTCCCCATAGGAAATAATGAAGAAAGATTAGCAGCAGCATGCTAACAATATGCTGCTCCTTCGCTTTCTTATGGGAGGATGGGGGGACCTGCTTTGGGGGGCCATAACATGGCCCCCCAATGTCTAATCTGTACGAAACTTGGGTGGTTGTTAGAGAAGGGTTAGAGGAAGGTCTCCACCAATTTTGGGCTTATTCGGTGGGAAAATGCCTCCTCCAGGCGTCCTGGAAGACGGAGGTATTTTCCCATAGAAAAAAGCCGAAAGAATGCCGAAAGAATGCCGAAAGAATGCCGAAAGCCGAAAGAGATTCTTGTTTCGGCTTTCGGCTTTAACGGTAGAGAATCTTGTTTCGGGTAATGCCGAAACAAGAAAGCCAAAAGTTTTTTCCTTGCACACCCCTAATCATAATACATAACAATTTTTATTCTTGTCAAAGCTAAGATAGCTTTGTTCTAGGGTTGCCAGCCCCTCACTGGTGGCAGGAGATACCCCGCTACCAATTTTCACCCCTGACCCCACTCACCTGGCCAATGGGGATGGGGGGAGGAGTGGAAGGTAGGTCATGAACCACTCAAGCATGCAGCGAAAGGGTGCATGCACACTCCAGAGGTTCCAGTGGTGTCACTTCCAGGTGAAAACTGGAAGCTATGGGGTTTCAGTGAGACCAAATCGGCCCCAAACATAGTGAAAATGCTATGTTTGGGGCCAATTTTGGCCAAAGTGAAACCCTGTAGTTTCCATTTTTCTACCAGAAGTGATAGCATCAGGGCCTCTGGAGTGTGCACATGCTCCCAAGGCAGCTAGATTGGGGCTCCCACACCTGCCTAGCCCCCCCTTGTCCCTCACTTTAAAGGTAGGGCGGCTGGCAATCCTACTTTGGTTTGGTCAGTCTCTAGATGGGAAGCTGTCTGGGAACCTTGTGTATACCACATAGAATTCCATATATCAGAGGTGAGATCTAAATGAAATGAATGAATAAAAACAAATTCTATGTACAAGCATTGTTGAGATACTCTTGTAACAGGAGGACTAGTGTTGCATGCTTATATGCCTGTGTTGTTGAAATATAATTGATTTTTTATGTGATACTTGTGAATTGCACAAATGTATGAATGTTTGACTCACCCAGCAGGGGACTCCATCATGTTTGTTTTCGAAGAAGTCACATCAACTACCATTCTTTGAAGGGCATTAGATTTCTATCCAGACCCTGCTGGAGACCTATACCAGTGTAAAGGTATGGGGACGGTATTTGCTTTATAGTTTGCATGAAAGCAGGATTTGCTTTAAAAAGTCTGATTTTTTTGAGAAATGTGTTGAACTTAAACCCTGGGATGGTATATAGAAACATAGAGCTGGAAAGGATTCCAAGGCCCTCCAACCCTCTGTACAATGCATGAAATACATAGCTATCTTCTCCTCCCCCTCCTCCAATGACCTCTACTCTATACCCAGAGGAGGGCAAAAAACCCCTCTAGAATCCTTGGCCAATCTGGCCTGGAGGAAAATTGCCTCCTGATACCAAAGTGGCAATTGGCATTATCTTGGGCATGTAAGAAATGGCCATGAGAGCCTGGTGCCGGCTCATCCCTTCCTTTCCTGATATATGTATATTCATATTAATAATCATATCTGCCAGGTGACCATCTAGCCTCTTCTTAAATACCTCCAAGGAAGAAGAGCCCAGTGTTATGTATTACTTGAGTAGGAACTAAGGCTCCTGTCCTGAGGCCTACAAGACTATTGGTTTTTTGAGCCGGTAACGGCCAATCATAACTGTTGCCTTATAGCCCAACCACTATGCTGCAAGTAGTTACTTTGTATATAGTTCATGCAAATGAAGGATTCTAGCTGCTTACCTTGTATTGGTTGTTGTTAAAAGTGGGTGTGGTTTCTGCAAGTATAAATTAGTTACTGTTGAATCCGCTTCTAGCTTCCAATAAAGATGTTTACTATAATAAAGCACTGTTAATCTCAATATATAATACCTGCCACCTCCTGAGGAAGCCTGTTACACTGAGGAACTGCTCTAACTGTCAAGAAATTCTTCCTAATGTTTAGCTGAAAACTCTTTTGCGTTCATTTTAACCTTTGTTTCTGGTCCAACCTTCTGAGGCAACAAAAGACAACTTCACTCCATCCTCTATGTAGCAGTCCTTCAAATACATCTTCTCTCCGGGCTAAACATACCCTACTCATTCAACTTGTCTTCATAGGACTTGGTCTTCAGATCCCTCACCATCTTTGTTGCCCTCCTTTGGATATGCTCCAACATCTTCGCATGTAGTACTGCCAGGACAAGTCTCCCCCATCCTATACGTGTGCCTTTGATTTTTTCCTTCATAAATGCAGAACTTTACATTTATCTTTGTTGAAATTCTTTTTTTTGGTTTTAGCCCAATTTCCCAGCCTATCAAGATCATCCTGAATCTTGATTCTGTCTTCTACTGTATTTGCTACCTCTCCCAATTTCATATCATCTGCAATTTTATTCAGCATCCTCTCTATTCCTTCATCCAAGTCATTTATAAAGACATTGAACAACAAAGGGTCCAGGACAGATCCCTGAGACACTCCATTTGTCACTACTATCCAAGAGGATGAGGAACCATTTATAAGCACTCCTTGGGTACAATCTGTACTGTCTTTTCTAAATGTTCAAGGACTGACAGTTTGATTATTTGTTCCCAGACCTTTTCAAGCACGGCCATCAAGGAGTGCCTGTAAGCATAACACAAGACCATCCTGAGGATTCCAGCTTCTCATTTTTTCATTACTGTTGTCCTTAGCCCTAAAGGATTGCAGAAAGGATGCAATCTACTGTGAACTAGACATGGGCACGAACAAAACAAACAAACATGGTGTTCGCTGTTCATTGCCATCCATGAACAACGAACAACGAACATTGACTAACATGACCTGTACATGAACATGTTCGTTGTTCATTGTTCGTGGGGAGCAGCAGGCTCTCCTCCAGCCATCAAGATCCCTACCATACCACTCGCAGAAACCCTACCTGAGCAGGCAGCATGAAATTTACCAATAATAAATAATAGCTTGGCCCCAGAGCCTGGCAGCAGCCCTGGAACCTGAAGGGGTAGATCCCTACTGCACCACTCCAAGAAACCCTACCTGAGCAGGCAGCAGGAAAGGTACTAGTAATAAATAATAGCTTGGCCCAGAGCCTGGCAGCAGCCCTGGAACTTGAAGAGGTAGATCCCTATCCCACCACACACAAAGAAAATTCAAGCTCCAATGCACTCTCCCTGTCTCTCTCTAAATGCCAACAGCAACTGTCTCTCCCTTACTGTCTGCAAAACCAGAGCTGGGAGCCCCCCCTCCCCCCTGTTGTTTGCTTCCTTGTAACAAATTTGGAGCTCCACACTTGAAAGGAAGACCTGACTATCAAGCTCAATTGGGCTTAGATTGGGGTTTCCAGAGCAACAGCAGGAGTTCAGACAGAGTTCAGGCAGTCCCTGCCTCCGGTTGCCAAGGGAATTGATTGCAGGTGCCCGATTGTCTGGCTTGATGAACAGCAACGAACATCAATGAACGAGGCTTACAATGACCACCTGTTCATTTAGAATGGAGCCTCATGAACAGCTTGTTCGCGAACAGCTGATTGAGCTGTTCGTGGTGTTTTTTAGTTCGTATTGCTGTTCGTGCCCATCTGTAGTGTGAACTTCTGTATATGCAAAGTGGAACTAGAAGAGTGGTGGTGCTGTTCCTATTCATTTCAATAGGGCTTGTGCAGAGGGACTTCCCAGTCAATTTTGCTTTTAGTGTTTCAAGGAAAATGTGCATTAACTGTGATTTGGTAGCTAATATAATACAGGCTGGGTTGCAAAAAGATGGGCCTTTGCCTTTTGGTAAGATCATTAATCCTGGGATAAGCTTTATCATAGAATTCCATGGTGTCATGGCAAGATTCCAGACATGTGTTTGTAATTTCATGCATGTTTGGTCTGCCTTGGTTCTGAGAAACTGTGCATTTTTGATATGTCTACCCGAAGGATTTTGCACTTCTTGAAGACCCACGTTTGATTTGTTGTGATGATAACTCTAGTTTCCAACTTTCCTTCCAGCAGGGCTTCAAACAGCCACACATTGTGAAGTATGAAGAAATGCACATAAGCATTTCATTCTCCCTTTCTTCCTTTATATGGGCATAAAGAAAAGAAATGCAAACTATTTTTCCACCAAGAGAAATCACATTTCCCTTCCTTGCAGTATTCTCAAGTGAGGACCCCCCTCCCCACTTTAATGAGCCCTGTCAAGGACTGCATAGTGGAAAATTCTTTGTTTATCATTTTTGCACTCCTATTACCTGGCTCAGTAATTTTACAAACTCTTCTCAAGGCAGTTCTGCTTATGTGCTATGTAAAAGGAACAATTACTGTTTTTCAGAAGAAAAAAATTGATGACTTTCAGAGAAGACAGAAATGTTCATAGCAGTGTTCCCATTGATTTCTTTCCCTCACCTACTAATGTTTCTGATTTCCGTTATTTCTCAAATGCCAAGAGTATAAAACCTCTAGACTGCCAATTAACTGTGCCCTTATTGGTACTCCTCTTGCAAGCTGGTGCATTTTTTGAAGTGCTGCTCCTCTCTTTGGGAAAAGGCAATTTGTGCGGGTGTTATTTGCAGATCCCTGCCCCCCACAATCCACCTTCTTTTAGAGGACAGGATAGAAATGGAATATATTTAATTTAATAGTGACATAGAGCTTTGTATTAGTTGCCTTGAAATATAGTCAGTTATCATAAATAGAAACATGGGAGTTAGGATAAGTTAAGCATCTTTATTTTTGTTATAGTTTATTTTATTAAATGCACTTTTTTGAGTAAAGGAAAGAGAAACTATGAATTTACTGAGGTTTGTTGAACTGAAGGGCATGTGATTTTTGTTTCTTTAATTATATATTACATTCTTATATATTAATGTATGCTATTATTTTGACTCTTTCTTAAGTATATTCAATTTATATTTAATTTATATTATAGTATTTTCAATGTTCTTTTTAAGGATAAAAGAAGGAATAATAATTTCATTGGAGGTAGTTTGGAGGGGGGAGGCAGGCCAGGAGCCACCAAAGCACACAGGAAGTGGCACCTGTGCTCTGGAGGCACTAGCGATGCACTTGGGGTCTCAGCGGAGCAAAATCAGCCCCAAACATAGCATTTCTCCCTGTTGAAACCCCGTAGCTTCTGGTTTTCAACAGCAAGTGACATCATCATGGCCTCTGGAGTGGATGCACACAAGGAGCCTAAATCTGACCCCCTGCCCCCACATATTGATACCCAGTTCCCTTCTTTGAAGGTAAGGGGGGCTGGCAACTCTATTGTAGTGTATTGTAGTTTTAACAGTCCAGTTCAATGATATCCTTCACCTGCACAGCAGCTCAGTGACCAGCATGGGTGCAAAAGTCAAACACCACACATGACGCTATGCTGAGACTAGACTCCAACCAAATTCTGGCAGTTGCCATTCCACGACTCAGTTTGAATGATGAAAAGTTGTCTTCCTTGCTTGTATGAAGAGTGTAACATCAGCCTGATAAACTCATGTGACAAGATCCCATCCCTTTCTGTGAGTTGGAAAAAACCCACAGTTTATGATATATTCCATCAGCAATGAAAAGCTGTGACCAGACGCTAGAGTGGAATGAGGTGAAATGGTGGCCTATCCTTGGAAGCGAGGATGGCTCTGTCATGTCACCTTCAGGTCTTTGACAGACTCACATCTGTACCCAGCCACAGTTTTTGAGCCCTCCCAACCATGTGGTTTGTTGAGAAAACATTAGAGTAGCAGTTAACTGAGTGGATAGGATTGCTCACAGAACTACAAGCCTTTGAAATCTATTAAAGGAAAAATAACCACAATGGGTTGTCTTTGGACTGAAAATTAAAGGGCTGGAAAAATTAAGAGAGTCAGATCCTTTGCTTCATAATATCCCCAAATATTTTCTTAGTTTCCAAGCCAATATTTGCACAGAAAGCATTGACACTGGGTAAGAATGCTGCATTCCAGCCAGGGTTTTTTGTTCTTTGGGTGAAAGATTGCCTTTTTGGACCATCTTTACATAAACTAAAGAAAAAGTAATTAAAATCTTGCAGCTTCTCCAAATTTATTGCTGTGTAATTATTTTTTGAAAAAAAATGGCAGGCTTAATATTGGTGCATTTATTTATATTATCAGAAAACTAACATTTCACAGAATGGACTGATATTTCAAAGGCTGATGCAAAACAGATTGCACAGCTGATGGGTGAGTATATACATGAAAAAATTGCTTATACTTAATCGGGAAAAAGATGTAAATATGTTTAAATACCACTCCAGAAGTGGACTTGAAATAGTTGGTTTTATGCTAGATAGTCTATGCATACTGAACACTGACATCTTCTGAAAGGGAAAACATGGAAAATACACCATCTTATAACACAGCAATGGACTGTAAGATTTGGTAGTTTCAGGTAGGTAGCCATGTTGATCTTTAATAGAACAGCAGGATTTGAGTCCCGTGGTACCTCAGAGACCAAAAAGATTTTCAGGTATAACCTTTCAAAAGTCAAAGATC
The DNA here is from genome assembly GCF_028583425.1 of Eublepharis macularius. Classification (NCBI taxonomy): domain Eukaryota; kingdom Metazoa; phylum Chordata; class Lepidosauria; order Squamata; family Eublepharidae; genus Eublepharis; species Eublepharis macularius. The sequence continues at coordinate 74,407,550 of NC_072793.1, forward strand.
CCTTCTTCAGATATGAGGAGGAGTGGAGATCCCTGAGCCTTTATATCCCGGTCAAGCTCCTGACTGGGTTATAAAGGCTCATGGATCCTCTTCATATCTGAAGAATTCTGCTGTAAGATTTGGTCGTATGGGCGTAATGCTGGTGCAATGGAGCAATGGTGCCTGACTCTAACCCCACTGTTGGTGGACAGATAGCTATCAACCCTGCTGTTCTTGGGCTTCCACCAGTCTGTATATAGCACAGCTGTGCTCTACAAGTGCAGTCCCAAGAACACTTTCATGGAGTCAGCCCCACTGAATAGACTCAAGTAGGATTTTGAGGAGACCTGGTTAGGGCTGCTTTCCTATTTGTTGTTTAAAGAACTCTTTGTTGTTTAAGGAATGTTAGGCATGAGCAGTGGGAACTGAAGTGAGATATCAGCAAGGAATAATACACACTAAATAAGAATACAATGTATGACATGCTTGAATGGCTGCCAGGGCCTGACTTTAAACCCTCTGCTAGGGCAGAAAAAGCCACCAGCACTGCTGTTCTGGAACATCCACTATCAGGTGTGTACTTGGCAAGGTGTTGTGAGGGTTAAGAGTAAAAAAGAAATTACCCAACATCTTGGTGTTCCAGAAGAAATTTAATAACTCCTATTTGTCAGCATTCTCATAGGAAGGAGTATGACTAATAGTGCACTCCTAACAGAGTTGTTTCCTTTGTACACTGTTGACTTCAAAGTTAGACTCTTTAAATCCATTGAAGTCAATGGGCTAGATGGGTATAACTCTTAAGATTGTTCTGTATGTGGCAGATTACATGCTTTGTATGCATGAAGTCCTGGGTTCAATCTTCCATATCTCCAAGTCAAACAATTGAATGGCAGCAAGATTAGGAAATATCTTTGCCTGAGATGCTGAATCAACTGTTCATCAATACTTGCCTAGATGGACCAATAGTCTAATTTGTTATGAAGCACTGCCTTCTTACTAGCAGCACACTTCTTTTGTTTTGCTTGTTAAGTTATTGGTTAAGCTGTGGATTTAAGACTTGACATTATATTTTCCATTTTTGCGTTTAAAGTGTTCAGAAAGTGGACTTAATTGTCTAGCCACCCTCCAAATAAGGACATGGAACAACAGTGTGAGTTTATTTAAATTGGCTGAGCTACATCATAATTTATTAAAATATGCTAACATATTTTAAGGGCAGGACATTGCCTTTGTTGAGCACATCCAGCCTGGCTCCAAACTTAGCCAGAGATTCTGCCATCCTTGTTTATCTTTACCTGCACGTGCAATAGGCTGAGAGATGCCAGTCCTCATCCCGTCTCCCAATGTGCCATAAGAACACTACCCAGCTTGGAGTGATGCTGCTGAGCATGAAGGGCACACCATCCCAGACACAAAGTATATGATAGGCTGTCCAGGATATTATCCTCCAAGATGCTCGATACTTGCCAACTATCCCTGCTTAACCTCCACCCTATTCCTGCCAACCACTCAAAGACCAGACTGATTAAACATAACACCTCCTCCACTTTAGTGATGTCATGAAACAGGCCAAAAAAGGTCTCTCCAGCAGCCAATCTGGGAGGGTGGGTAGGTAGGTAGCAGCACACAGCAAATGCTTGCTTCAGAGAGGCATAGCCTCTTTAAGTAGCTAGCCACCCTGTCACTCCTCTCTATTGGCTGGAACATTTCCAGCCCTGAACAATGCTACTCCATGCCTCACTCAACAGAAGGGGTCAGAGCAAACAGCTCTACAGCTGCTAATGCTATGAATGACCCTCAGCAGAGCTGTTGTCTAGTTTTTTTAAAAGGGGAAAGGGAAATAGAAATGTGTGCAGTACTTACTCTCTTATGAAGCTTGGTGCACAATAAGGTGCATTTGCTAGTTTAGAGAAATGGAAAAAATATAAAATAAAGTATGAAACAGAATCATTTCTTAAAAGTACAATAAAATATTGTAAACATCTGTATAATGCAATTAAAGAATAGCAATGGATAGTCATGTATGCTTTACAGCAATGTTGAAGAATGCAATGCAAATGTATAGATCTCTATACAAAAATGAAATAGCATTGACAGAAAATATCAGCCACCCAGTTAAGTAAAATAGCTCTGTAAATGCTACATATGTTTACTTCTCTAATGACAGCCAATGCCTGAAAGATCCATTACTTCTGTTCTGATCCTGCACTTGGACTTCATAGAATACAGAAAATAATTTAGCTTATCACGTTTCCTTGTTTCTTGATTTTACATGTGTAGGCTGAAATATGCATCAGTTAGTTTCCTTCTTTTGATACAGAAGATGGAGAAATCCGAGACAAGTTTTTTTCTTTTCTTTTATTGTTATAACATATATACATAGTCATACATTGAACCGTATACAGCTATTTTTACCCCTTCCCCCCCACCCCCCCATTATGTCTTCATATCTTTACCCGTGTGCACAAATTCTTCATTCGGGTATGAATGCTTGGGTTGGCTTCCCCCCTTTCCACCCAGTGCCTATAACAGGACCATTTACTTATACTCTTTTGACGTTTATCCTCCCATGTCTCATCAGCAGTTATCTGTACAAATATATCCGCTTGTACACCTTCAAAGACATAATAATTCCATTTTTCCATTGTCCATTTGTTCTTATCCTTCCATCCCAATGCTATTACAGCCATTCCGGCTAAAATCATGATTTTATATAAATCTTGCTTATTTCTATCTACTCTTTTATTTCCCAATATTCCGGAGACAAGCAAATCCCTATTAACCTCTATATTCACTTGAAATAAATCAGAAATTACCCTTACAATATTTTGCCAGTATTCCTTGACAACATTACACTCCCACCACATATGAGCATATATATATGCCTACTTCTTGGCCACAGTGCCAGCATTTAGGGCTCATTCCTTTAACTATATACGATATCTGAGCCGGTGTTTTATACCATTTCCATATAAATTTCCTAGCCAATTCTTTATCTTTATCCCTTTGAGAAATCCGAGACAAGTGAGAATCATGAGGTACCTGAGGCTAGGCAATATAATCGGCAGACCTCCTGTAATAAATATCAAAATATGTTCTTTATTTAAAGGTAGTTTTCCAGGTCATCAAAGTGTTGCAATCCAATCAAATTCAGTAGTTGTGCTATCATTGTTAACATTATAAGGTTAGAGTTACATTAACTGGGACTGGCTAGCTTTTCAGGGTCAAAAAACAAGAATTCTCTTTTAATAATTTCATTTGGCTTATTTAGTGATGTAGTATCATCCTGGAACACAGCCCTTTTACTGTCGTTCCTTTTGCCATCATTATACCCATGCACTGAGTTTAACAGCCTTACCTAACCAAATGCTTATCTGTTAGCTTCTCTTACTCTCTTCGTTCTCAGATAAAACTGATGTCCAGGTAATGCTCTTTTGCCACTTCCAGCACAGGCTTCCACACCAACCTGTGGATGTCATGGTGCTTGCCAGTACCTCCCCTGGCACTTGCAGTGGTTTTCAGAAAGTGTGTTGGCCAATTGTAAGGCATGGCTTGTTATTGGTTGTCCTTATTCCAATGAAAGCAATTTCCACTGTAGCTTGTTTTGTTTGATGATTATTCCAGATATATATATCTCTTAACTCAAAAAACTAATAGTTTTCTAATTTTGTTAGGATAAATATTTAAGCTCTTTGTATACATCCACAGCAATCTTTGCTATTTATATCAAACAGGGCTAACATTCATATGTGTCCAGTCCTGACCATCTCCTCTTCAGTGGTGTAGTGCTCTTGTATACAGCGGCTATGAGCAACAGACCTGGAAGTACAGCCTGGCTGGAGATGTGATATGATAGAACAGGAAACAGGAATGAAAAAGGAGAAGGTTTGGCCTAGACTGACTTACTGAGTCATGCAGTTGTTATGCCTGTTTAAGATCTATAATAAACCCTGTTTGGAACGTAAGTTATATTCAGCTGCATTATACAAGAAGTAGAAGTTAATTTATAGCTATTAGGGCAAGGGATGCTGTTGTCCTGGCCCTTTCTCTAAATAATGAATAACCAAATACAAAAAAGGCAGAAAGAAAAACACTTCACTTTGCTCATCTGACTTAGTTCATTTGACTGTAGACTATACTACTGAGTGCTGTCTGTTGATGTATGCCTGATCCTACTGGTTAGTTTCTATGTGATTTAATAGGTCATGTCTTATTTCAGCTCTGTATTCAGAGTTATGCTTGTATTCGGATTTCTGCTATCCATAACATTATATTGTTTGAATGTCCCAGTTGTTGATTGTATCAGTCCTACACAATGTGATCTACTTTGTATCTCAATGAGGTAGGTGGACTACAAAGAATATAAAATATAAAATAAATAAAAAAACAAAAAAACTCCAGCACAGTGAATTAAGCAAATGTGAGTATATAGTGTTGTCAAGTTGCAGCCAACTTATGGTGACCCCTAATGGGGTTTTTAGGGCAATAGACTAACAGAGGTGGTTTGCCATTATCTGCCTCTGCATAGTGACCTGGGACTTCCTTGGTGGTCTCCCATCCAAGTACTAACCAGGGATGACCCTGCTTAGCTTCCTAGCTAGCCTGGACCATCTAGGTCAGAGTAAACTACGTACATAGAAGCAGCATTTCACCTCCTAAAGGCCCTCCCCAAAAGGAAGGTTATTTTACAAAATGTCCTTTCAGGTCTCATTGACTGGCATAAAACACACTTCTTATTTTATATTACCAGTTTAAAAATGTACAAATGTGGCGTATAGCTACATATTTTAGGCAAATCCATTCCCCTTAAGTACAAAGAGCAGTGTTTATGAGGCATCAGTTTTAAAGACTCTCAGATAAAAATGCACGAGATGAGAAAGCCTAAAAGAATGGTTTAAAGCAGTTCTTATTGCTCAACAATGCACAGCATGCAGTAGTTCTGCTGAAAAGTCTGGTTCCTGTTAAGCAGCTCTTTGCATTATCTATATTATAAAATGGATGATTTGCATCACTGGGTCTTCTTTGTTGTTATTGCCATATTGAATGGGTAATATTAACAAACTCCTTGTCGTTTAGTGTTTGCCTACCCATGAGAGACAAAACATGAAATAAAATAGTCTAACTACTTAATCTTGGAAAAGAATTTATATTGCAGATTTTATACTGCAGAGAACTACAAAAGGCTCTTTTGCTGTTTTTATTTAAAGCCAATTTTATGATGAGGGCTGTGTGGTGCTGTGCATTGTGGGAGTTCTGTACAAGAGTGTATTCTAGAAGATTACACTTTACTAATAGTTTCAGCTTTGACATTGTTTTAAAATGTAAGTTTTTAGCCCTTATAACTGTGGAGACAAGCTTTAAAAAACCTGTGGACAGTGCTGGGTGAGGCTTCAAATGTTAACAGTCAACCAAGCAGAATTATCAATCATTGGAACATGGATGAGAGTCCTTAGTCTGGTGAAAATGGCTGCCAGAGGGTGCTGGGGCTAGTCATAGAATGTTAGGAAGTTGCAAGCCAGGCGTCTTTCTATGGTGGAGGCAAATGTATCTGAACAGATGTTTCTTGCAGACACAAAGGGTTCTTCTGAAGTACCTCCTACTCCACTGAGGTGGAGGAAAGCAAAGAGTAGCTTTTTTGTTTTAGGCAAGAGATATTTTGTCAAAGAAGCAAATGGGCACTAAGAAATCTCACAGATTTCATTGGCCTAAAAAACCCAAGTTTACTAAGAAGTTTGCAGTCAAATTTTGGGGAGAGGGTAGGGGACGGGTAAATGATGCCATATCATTGGCATGACATCACTTCTGGTGCAAATTCAGAAGTGATCTCACTATTTTGGCATGGCACTCTAGGATTCTTTCAAAACTCTATGGTTTTTACATTCATTCATTCAAAACATTTCTATACCAGACACTGAAAAAAAATTTCCAATGCTATTTAAAACAACCAAATAAAACATAATAATAACAATAACAGATCCCTACAGTCTTAGTCACTTGGATCATATCACATGAAATCACCACCTTAGTGCATAATTAATTAAATAAGTTCAAAACTGGGCTTTGGTCAAGTGTCTGGGACAGCCTATATTAACAAGGCATTCAGAAGATTTTTTTTATATCATATTTTTTCTTTCTCTGGCTCCATACAAACTTTGTCTGTTTGTTGTCCTAACCTCACAGATAAGTCCGATTCCTTGTGGACAGTCTGTACTTTATTGTGGTGTTTATGACAAGTCCTTTCCTTTAATCTGAGCCAGTGTTTCAGCTTGCCCTTATCCTCTCCAAGTCTCCATATGGGCTAGAACAGAAAAAAGGAAGCTGTTACTGCTGCTCCACACAGAGAAAGAATGTGACATTAAATTTTGCTTCCGTTTAAAACTGTTGCCTTTTTATTTTGATGCCTTAAGCATTAAAAACACAACACTCATGAACAGCTCAGTTATTGTCTTGAGACTGAATCACAAGGGAGTAGTGGAGTTGTGATTCTCTGGATGCAGAACTTTGTTCAGGCTAAGGTAGCTGAACATCACTTGTCCTTTTAACAATTTGGATGCTGACTGCTTGGGGGCCATATCACAGACATGTTATTGTTCAGTTTTGGGTTGCAGTATTTGGATTCAATCTGGTTTAGTTCCATTGAGAACTAAGTAGAAGTAGCCAGTCTGCCATGGCTGCAGTCCAGCATTACATATGTGCTCTGTGTGTGTGTGTGTGTGTGTGTGTGTGTGTGTGTGTGTGTGAGAGAGAGAGAGAGAGAGAGAGAGAGAGAGAGAGAGAGAGAGAGAGAGAGAAGTTGGGAGCACATGTAACTGGCTGTCTGCCACATATCTCACAGCATTAGAATAAAATGCACATGGCCCCATTATGTTAATGGAAGTTGTGTAGCAGCAGTACTTGGCGGATTGCACTTCCAGCTGTCCAAACCAATGCTAAAGGTACTAGAGCAAATTAAATGTAGCTGGAAGTGCCAAAGTGGTCACTTAAAAATCTTAAAAAGTGCGAATGCTAAATTACATTTGAAATATGCAAGGGAATAAATTCTCCAATTTGATGCGTTAATTGAGGCAGGAATGAAAATCTGATGCGTTAATTAGGGCAATGTAAAAAGGAAAGCGATTTTTCCTCACTAACTTGCAGCAAAGTTAGTCTTTCAACATTAGATCAAAACAATCAGTCATCATCTGCGAGTCTTCACAAGGTCCCGCAATATTTCCATCTGTCTCAGTCATGCTTATAGAAAGGCAAAGAAGAAGCCTTTTAAGATTGAAGACAGGAAACAAAATAGCTGGAGCTCAAAAATCCACCCCAGAGCATGGGATTTAGAAAAGAAGCAGCTGCCAAGCATGCTGCCTGTGTGGCAAAGGGGTATTGTCTTTGGGGCTGTACCAGATTCAGAAGAACATGTGGCTTTCAATGAACAACACACCAAGAAGAGTGAGAATTGTCTAAAACAAACTTGTTCGGCAGTTGTAGTGCACTTAGGTAACTGCCCTGCAAAAATTGGTGATTCCCTATTATGCTGTAGATTATTATGGGGACAAAAGGTGCTATATGTCAGGACGGAGTTAGTTTATGTCATGCAACCCACTCTCTTAGTAAAACTTGAGCTGGTATGCTGCAATAAGTTCAGTTAGATTTGAAAGTAAGATGCCCAAGTTTAAATATGCATTCAACCATGAATCTTACTGGGTGGCCTTGCGTTGAAGCCACCTTGTGGAATTGTTGAGATCTGTGAATAGAAAATGTTTTTTAAAAAAAGTACACTGCTAAGTGCTCACAATCACTAGGAGCTGGTTCATGCTCACAGTCTGTCAATAGGGATCACATTCAATAGGAAATGACATTCCATAGCAGATCCAGGACTGGAAATATTGACCATTGCTGGACAGCAGAAAATTGGACAGGAAGCAATGATCTAGAGAGGGAAAGTTGCAGATGGGAGGACATTTCCATCCTTTCTTTGCCCCAGTTTCTTCCCTGAAACCTCACATTTGTGGCAAGTATCTGGGAATCACAGCCTGGGGGAAGAGTAAATGGCTGCTGAAAGGACTGCAGGGGAGAAAGTATGAGTGGTGTGTTACACAGTCTACAGTTTGATGGTGTTCCATTCCTCTAAGTAGTGCCCTTCCTTGACTGTTTTTTCAGTTTCTTGGTAGTGACCAGGTTGCCTGGCCTGTTCTACTTGAGAGCCAGTTTGGTGTAGTCATTAAGAGTGCAGGACTCTCATCTGGAGAGCCGGGTTTGATTCCCCACTTCACTTGAAGCTGGCTGGGTGACCTTGGGCTAGATGGCTCTCTGGAGCTCTCTCAGCCCCACCCACCTCACAGGGTGTTTTGTTGTGGGGATAATAATAACATACTTTGTAAACCACTCTGAGTGGGCATTAAGTTGTCCTGAAGGGTGGTATATAAATCAAATGTTGTTATTATTATTATTATCATTATTATTACTTCTGATATGGAACTGAAACATGAATGGAAGGCACTTCCGCTCACACAAAGGGGCTTTTGTGATTTCCACAGACTTCTCTTTACAGCGGCATCTCCTCATGTCAAATTCCATGGTGTTCATTATGGTCTCCTGACCATTAGGGTTGACTTGCAGGAAAGTGTAAGAAGGGCAAGGTAGGAAATCCTTGTTTCATTAGGGTTCTCTTGATTTTGCCCTGTGGTACATTTAAAACTCTGGTCTTATGCTCCCTCCTCCCGCTAATGTATACTTCAAGCTACAGTCTGCTTCTGGGGCTCCCCAATGAACTTGTGAGCTATGGCCCTTGTCTTCCACCCCAAAGTATGATCTTGATTGCATCTCTGATTCTTTATTGGATCAATAGATCAGAGCAGTAATATAATATACAAAAACAACATCTCAAGGCCAGTTTTCCAGTCCTGTAGTTTTCAAAGCCTTTTTGAAGAAACAGTAGCATCAACATTTTCTGAACTCTTTTGTGCTTTTGGGCATAGCTTCTTTTACTTGAAAGTATGGCGTCTCTCTCACACACAAAATCCATTTCCTTTCTTTTGCTGTCTTTCTCAGACTTCCATAACAGTTTTTCCCTAGGTAGCATTTGTTGACAGACAAGCCTTTTTAGTATAAATGTGCTTCACAGCCAGCTTGACTCTTGTCCACCTAATGATTTGTCCATGAATGTACTGAATGTTGAAATTTCTGTAATGCTTCAACTGAGGGGAAATGAGAGTGCTTCTATGGTCACTTGGGGCTTTTTTTGGTGGTGGGGGAATGTATTCAGATATGAATGGAAATGCCTTATTAGATGGTAAGTATGTCTGTAACAGTCAGTTGTCAAGCCCTTCATGATGTTGAGAGGCCACCTCCTGCAAATCAACACTCACTCCATCATTTTCAGGAGTAGAATTGTCCACCTTCACTTCTGACTGTTTCTTTGTTCAGTATTCTGGGGTGATGGCAGAAATGTGGATTGCAATCCACATTTTATTGACTGAGCTTATCAGAACATGTGGGAAAGAGAAGGTTTGCTGCGGCAGATGTGGCAATTCCCCCCTTAGCCATTCTCCCCACCCAGTGGCACATGGGCTCTTCCTCTTAGGGTGGCGCATAGGAAGGCTTCTGGCCAATTCCCTGGTTTGTGCCAGGCACCCAATCCTGGTGAGGTGGGCGTGGAGATGGCTGCACTTGGAAGGACCCACAGACATGCCAGGGACACGGTCTGCTCTGGTTTCCCTACCCTCCCTCCTTTTCTGTATTGAAGCACATGGGCAAGGGGCATTTCTGCTCAATTACTGAGTAATGGCCTTGTCACAACTTTTTGGTGGCAGTTTGGGCATTAGGCCTGATCCATTTGCAGGGAGACAGCACTGGGGATCACCTTAAAGGATCTTGGAGGGAGCCACTCAGGTATGTGCCTGACTCAGAGGCTATTGTCTGGCTTCCCTCCCAGGCGGCAAGGGAGTGGCTTCTGCTCAGGTAGGATTACATACCTTAATTGCCACCCTGCAGTTGGCTCCCAGCAAGTGGGTTGGAAAGGGGTGCTATCAGATAGCAGGCGGGTTGGGCAGACCCATAGGGCAGATCTGTGTCCTATGTCACACCAATGCTCCAAAGGCTATAATCAATAAAATTGTGGCTGTGCTTTCACCAGCCCTGTCTGGTAGTCATTCTCTTCTCCTTTGCCTCCTGCCTCCTCCCTTTGCCTCTGGGACCACAATTGAACAACCTAGCATTTTACATTGTATAAAAGTTAGCACTTCTCAGAACCTATGCTGAGAAGTACATAAAGATTTCCTTTTGGATACAAGCACTATTTAAACATTCAGGAGCATAATAATTTTGATCTACCTTGATTAGTACAATAGGAAAAGAGATACTGCAATGGCTATCTGGATGAAGTCCTACAATATATGAGCTCTGGGCAATGAAGTATTTATTACTTATATTGTCGAGGGCTTTCACGGCCAGAGAACGATGGTTGTTGTGGATTTTCCGGGCTGCATTGCCGTGGTCTTGGCATTGTAGTTCCTAACGTTTCGCCAGCAGCTGTGACTGGCATCATCAGAGGTGTAGCGCCGAAAGACAGAGATCTCTCAGTGTCAAACTGTGGAGAAGATGTTAGCAGGTAATTTGTATCTACTCAGGAAGGAGGGTTTGGGTTGCGTCATCCTGTAAGAGTTTCCCAGGGTGTGGAATGCTAATGGAATGCTAATGCTTCACTGTATCCTGAGGAGGTTCTTTTGCAGGGCTTATCTTATCTGCAGGGCTATTGTAAGATGTAGAGTATTTTGTTAGCCTGGTGTTTTTCAGGACTGGAAACCATGCTCTATTCATTCTTAAAGTCTCCTTTCCTGTTGAAGTTGTGCTTATGCTTATGAATTTCAATGGCTTCCCTGTGCAATCTGACAAAGTAGTTGGAAGTGTTGTCCAGTATTTTAGTGTCCTGGAATAAGATACTGTGTCCTGTTTGAGTTAGGCTATGTTCAGCCACTGCTGATTTTTCAGGTTGTCCAAGTCTGCAGTGTCTTTCATGTTCTTTTATTCTTGTCTGGATGCTACGCTTTGTGGTCCCGATGTAAACTTGTCCACAGCTGCGTATGCGGTATACTCCTGCAGAGGTGAGGGGGTCTCTACTGTCTTTTGCTGATCGTAGCATCTGTTGTATTTTTCTTGTGGGTCTGAATACTGTTTGTAGGTTGTGCTTTTTCATAAGCTTTCCCATCTGATCAGTGATTCCTTTGATATACGGCAAAAACACTTTTCCTGTGGAAGACTGTTTTTTCTTAGTTGTTTGATTTATCCTTGGTTTAATCGCTCTTCTGATTTCATTTCTGGAGTAGCCATTTGCTTGAAGTGCATGGTTTAGATGATTAATTTCCTTGTTGAGAAAGTGCGGTTCACATATCAGTCTTGCACGGTCTACTAATGTTTTTATTATGCCTCTTTTCTGTTGAGAGTGGTGATTGGAGTTTTTGAGTAAGTACCGATCCGTGTGAGTTGGTTTACTGTAGACCTTGTGACCTAACTGAAAGTTTGCTTTGCGGATGACCAAGGTATCTAGAAATGGGCGTTTACCCTCGATTTCTTTCTCCATGGTGAACTGTATGTTCAGGTGGATATTGTTGAGGTGGTTTAAAAACTCCATCAATTCTTCCTCACCATGGCTCCAAATGATAAAGGTATCATCCATGAACTGGAACCAGACTGTAGGTTTGTGGGGTGCTGATTCTAGAGCTGTTTTTTCAAAATGTTCCATATAGAAGTTTGCTATAACTGGGCTGAGAGGGCTTTCCATGGCCACCCCATCCATATGTTCATAGAATTCACTATCCCATTGGAAGTAACTGGTTGTCAGACAATGGTGTTTGTCAGACAATGGTGGTTATCAGACAATGGTGGTTGTGTCATCTTACAGGATGACGCAACCCAAACCCACCTTCTTGAGTAGATATAAATTACCTGCTAACACCTTTTCCACAGTTTGACACTGAGAGATCTCTGTCTTTCGGTGCTACACCTCTGAAGATGCCAGTCACAGCTGCTGGCGAAATGTCAGGAACTACAATGCCAAGACCACAGCGATACAGCCTGGAAAATCCACAACAACCATATTTATTACTTTATTTTTGTGTCCTACACTCTGTAGGGATGGACTCCTTGGGAGTATGTCAGTTGCTTGGCTGGCTAGGCTTGTACACACAGAGAAGCAGGGGGCTAGAGCTAGAGGCTAGAAGCTGGAACTTGGAGCACAAGGCTTGCGCCTATTGGACCAGTTGGTCCAGCAATGCAGCCTCTTCAAGCCTCAGGCTAAATAGGCTGGGCAACGATCTGGCCAAGCAGCATCTACTGACAGGTGCTGATGTACCTGGAAGTATACCTCATTGATTTCATTGGGACTTACTTCCAAAACAATATGTATAAGATTGGGTAATAATACTGCTATCTGTGAAAACAGGTGGAGATTTGGTGGAAAATTTTCTCAATTCTTTTTCTCTTTCAGTTCAGTCTGTTATTGGCTCACATCCTTCTCTCAGTCAGTAATAATAAACAGCCATGCACAGAAGACTGTAAAACCAGATCAACTGCAAAGCACATGATTATTTCTGGAGCTGCAGAAAACCTTGTTGGTTCAGGTCCAGCTGCGACCAATGCTGAACCAGCCCTTCCATTTTTAACTACTATGCAGATTTCCTCCAAGTTCCTTCATTTCAAAGCAATGCTTTTCAACAGCTTTTACTATACATTCTGTTACTATTATTCTCTGTGTAGATAAATGGCATGCAACCATGGACTGGTATGTTATTGTAAGGTCGAGCTAATAAAACATCTGGCTCATTCTCAGGAAACTTTTGGATTTCAAAATACTCTCCTAATCTTCAAGGTTACTCTATTTTGCCTTTTCACCTTTGGACTACATGGTATTGTTTTCAACCCTTTCATCTGAAGAACCTTTTCCGCTTTTATAACTTTGCAACCTTCAATGAGGGCAAAATATTTCAGGTTACAATAAATTGGTAATGCTTTTAGTATATGATCTAATATGGAGATGGTTTAGGTGATTTAGGATGATAATTAAATGTTAAAACTCAATTGAAAGCAGTTAAGTGTTCAGAGTCATGTGCTTTAATACACATTTATTAATTTAGCTAATACTTTATTAGCATGATGCTATAGACCCTCTCCCTGCTGTGAGCCATGATTTTAGAGATCCCCCAGGTTCTAATGCCTTAAGTAGCCATGGGTACTGGGAAAAAATCCATCTTGTATCAGATCAGAGAACCATGATCAAGGCTGTATTCAATAAAATGCAGCTTCAAGAGGAAACTCCAAAAACTCCTGAGTAAGCTTGGCAGTCATGGGATAAGAGGATGGGTCCTCTTATGGATTAAAATGGAAGCAGAGAGTAGAAATAAATGAACAGTTCTTGCAATGGAGGGAAGTAAGCAGTGGGGTCCTACAGGGATCAGCATTGAGGCTAGTGTTATTTAATTTGTTCATAAATAATCTGGAACTGGGGGTGAGTAGTGAAGAGGCCAAGTTTGTGGATGACACAAAATTACTTGGATGGTGAAAAGCAAGGCCAACTGTGAAGAGCTCCAGGAGGATCTACACAAATTGGGTGCATGGGCAACAATGTGGTGAGTTTAAGTTGATGTACATTGGAACAAAAAATCCCACCTTAAAGTATATGCTAATGGGGTCTGAACATGCTGAGACTGAGAGGGAAAAAGACTTTGGGGTCATAGGAGACCCTATTTGAGTTAATAGACAGCATAAACATGCGTTAAATAAATAAATAGTGGATAGCTCAATTAATGTGTCAATCCAGCACAGTGTTTTCTTGGCACTGTCAGAAAAAAATATACAAAAGGGCTCCTTTAGCCCTGACATTTTGAGCAGGTTTTGCTTCCTGGACCTTCTTTCAGTACCTGCATGAGACAATGATTCCTCTTCAGCACACGAGAATATAACCTAACTTCTCTTGTTCTACTTTCCTTCCCCAAACCTTCACCTTCCTGTCTCCCTTCTTTCTCCCCCCTCCGCCCCCCCTCCTTAGCCCTGACCTTCTTGACCTCCCAGCTGATCCTGGCTGGCAGGATTCGTCCTTCCTCAGCACTCCCATCTTCTGATCTATTGCCCCCTCCCTCTACCACTTATACTTCAAAGAACAAACACATATCCTTTCCCTTCCCCTGGTGGTTTTTTTCCTGGACTAGGCATGTGGAAAGGACACACTTTTTGGTAAAACTGTAAACTGGACAGTAGGAATTTGTGTATTTTGCCCTGCCATCGTTGAAATGTTTAGAACTGTCTTTCAAAAACTGCCTTTGTATTTAGGACAGTTTGAATTTGCCTGTATATCTAGAGCTGCTTATTTCCCCTTGCTTTCATTCTGTATTTTTTGTGTAGGCCAATAAAGATAAAATTTGTTAAGTTTCTGTCTCTTCCCCCTTCTGTCTCCTTCTGGAGGAATATTAAGCTATTGCTGTGTCTGTGTATATAGAGGGTCTAAGAAGATCCCTGGAGTCTAGAATCTGGGGCTTGTGTGGGGGCGGTTACATGTATATCCTCTGACACAGATCTCTTTTTGGTAACACTGAGACCAAGTTCATACATGCATACAATCACTTTCTCTCTTCTCATTGATTATGATGACTCACAACTGAACATATGACTGTATCTTCATTATACTGAATTCCATTATTCTGAACACTTCTACTAAAAGCATCTGTTTTAATATCGATCCTATTTGGGGTAATTAACCTATGACGGCCCTTTCATAAATACAAGTGCATGATAGTATAGCCAAATGTTGAAAATTCATGTGTGAATAAACTGTTCAAGAATTGTTCAGCTATTACTAGCATGCTTTTGAGTCAGTGATGCCTGCATTTTAATCAGAGACCAAGTGACTTGCAAAGCTACAGAACAACAGTTAATATTTGAAGGAGCCACAGGGAAACAAGAGTCCACTTTCACTTTCTCTGTTTTGGCTAATGAGACAGGGCATGTAAGGGAGTAGAAACACCCATAAAGAAGGGTGTTGCTGCCTATGGTTGAGGGCAGGGAAGGGGAAGGGGCATGGCAACAAACAGACCCATACGCTGGCTGGAATAAAAGCTAGGCCACAACTTTATTAAAACAGCAATGAGGAGTTGGTGCCGCATGTGGATCAGATCCCCCAAATAGCATCGGCTGACCCGCCTGCCAGCTGATGAACCCCCACCCCCTCAGAGCCAGGCTGAGGGGGGGGGAACCAAGAAGTGGCATTAAGGGGGAGATCACTTGGGTATATACCCCTCAGTGATTCCCCTGCCACCTGGGAGTGACAATGCCCCGGCAGCCCCCAAGCTGGGCATGCACCTCCATAACTCACTCCCAAGATTCCTTATGGGAATCCCCTCAATGGGGAGCCTGTGTATGCAGGCCCAGACTCCCCTAAAATGGGATCTGATCCAATGCCAACCGCCACCAGTGACTCCCCGCCAACACTCCTAAAACTGTAGCCACCCCAGCAGGCTATCATGCAGGTCCTGCAGCCAAATGTCCTGCCCCCAACTGGAAAGGTGAACCCCATCAGGACAGAAAAAGGGGTCCAAGAGATACAAAATGTCCCAGTGTGTGATCAGGTGGCCCCCAATCTCCATGATATACTGTCCCATGGCCTGAGCAAGTCTTCGCATGATTCCATCGACTTTCTTTGGGCAACATGCCACTCATCAAACACACCTCTGGAGCAAGTCTGACCAGAGAAAAGAGGTCTGAGGAAAGAGTCCCTGCAGGTAGTCCAGGTCAGCACACATGGAATGCTTCAAGTCCGGACCTTCACGCTTGCCCAGATTGTTCTCCCCAAGCAGAATAACTTTCGCGTCTGGAGGGCCCCACTGCTGGGCCTGATGAAGCAACGTAGGAACCAAGGCTTCCGAGGGCACGGCACACACACCCAGCCAGTGAAGGTGCTCTTCCAAACCAGGTGCTTGCCCCAGCCGGATGACTCTGCATACTTTCCAATCCAATGCACAATGCTGTGACTGCAGACCCAGACAGTCCTCTTCAACCCTGGAAAGAAGAATCAAAGAGACACCAAGCTGTTAATGAGAAGCCCCACTGGTAGGGCGAATGTAGGAAAGAAACTCCTGGGACTGCCAGCAGCCAATGGTAGTTCAGTGCCTTACAGAAAAAGGAGATGGATGCAAGATCCCTCCGCATGGTTCTAGGGGCCAGCCCCAACTCCTGCAGGTGGCCCAGGTAATGAAGCACCATGGTCTGAGAGGCAGGCCAGGATGCCCTTCCCCCTGCCCCCTTGAAGAAAGTAAAAAATCTTGCGGCAGCTGCTGAATAGGCTCGGAGTATGGACAGTGCAAGCGAGCTCAGTACTCCCTGCATTATGGAGCTGCTCCAATCTGCCAAAGTTCCTCCGGAAATGGGTCGGAAGCGTGATGAGCCTTCGGTGCCAGTGCGAAGAATCTCTCTATCTGGAAGCGAGACAAGGCGTCTGCCAGGCTGTTATCCACACCCGCTACATGCCGGGCTGAGAAGGTGATGTTAGTAATGAGACAGATTAACATAAAATGGCGGATGAGACACATGACCTGCTTAGAGTGAGAGGACTGCCTGTTAACAACCTTAACCGTTGCCTGGTTGTCACACCAAAAGATAACCTGCTTGTCACACAAATACTCCCCCCAAATGGAGACAGCCACCAGGATAGGGAACAGGTCCAGAAAGGTGAGGTCTCTGAGGATCTCTGATCCAGCCCAAGAAGAGGGCCATCGCTGGGCACCCTCTGAAGTAAACCCCCAAACCGAGGCTGCTCGCTGTGTCTGAGTGAACCTGAAAGTTAGACCCCAGATCAAGGGGGTCCTGCCATAAAGAAACCCCATTGAAGTTGGCCAGAAAGCTGAGCCAAACCCGAAGGTCAGCCTTAATGCCCTTGGTGAGTTGGATGCACTGATGAGGGGTGGGCACCCCCCGACAGGCCCTGGAGAGTTGTGCACAAAAGGTCCGCCCGGGGGAAACTACCTTGCAAGCGAAATTAAGGTAGCCAATAATAGACTGGAGCTCCCCCAGGGTGCATTTTTTGCGTGGCAGGGTGTTAGAAATGAGCTCCCGCAGGCAGCCCAGTTTGTCCATGGGGAGCTGGAACAACCTAGCCACGGAATCCAACTCAATTCCCAAGTATGTGAGACGAGAGGAAGGACCCTCAGTCTTTTCCTGAGCCAGGGGGACCCTCAACTCCCCGGCCAGTGCCTGAAAGGTGTTGAGACGGTCTGCGCAGGAAGAGCTGTCCGGGGGAGCCATTATCAAAAAATCATCTAAATAATGAGTAATAAAGGGGGTCCCCATGCGGTCTTTGGCGGCCCACTCAAGAAAGGTGCTAAAGGTTTCAAAGGCCGCATAGGTGACAGATCAGCCCATTGGCATGGCTTTGTCAACATACCATTGATCTTGACACTTGAAACTCAGTAAGCAGTGGTCAAGTGGGTGGACGGGTAGCAGCTGGAAGGCTGACTGCACGTCACACTTGGCCATAAGGGCTCCTGGTCCACAAGACCGAACCAAGCACACAGCATGGTCAAATGAGGCATACCTAACTGAGCATAACTCGGGGGTGGGGGGAATGGATTCATTGACTGACGAACCCCTGTGGTATGAAAGGTGGTGTATAAGGCGGTATTCGCCTGGAGTTTTCTTGGGCATGACTGCCAGAGGGGACACTCTGAGATTTGGAAGTGGAGGGCTGGAGAATGTTTCAGCAACCCGCCCAGCAGCTACTTCCTTCGCTATTTTTGCTGCCACCACCCCAGGCAATTCCCTGGTGGATTTTAGGTTGCCGGAGGTGGTGGCTATGCGAGGGCCTTTGTACGGGATGTGAAACACAGCCAAGAAACCCTCCCGCAAGTAACTGGCTGCCTCCCTACTAGGGTAGCGCGAAAGAAGGGGGAGGAGGGCCTGAAGCCTGACCGGGGTGTGAATGGGACTAACTACCATTGCCAGCAGGCAGGGAAGTGGTGGAGGCTGGTCCTCCATCCTTATAGGAAGTGTTAGTGGAGGACTGGCTCCCCTGAAAGGACTGTGAAGGGGTAGAGCAGCGAGGGCAGGACAGACAAGAATGAGGGCCCCCACAGGCATCACAATTGTGATCAAAGCAGCATTTAGGCTGCTGGCACCTGCCTTGATTGTATTCCCAGCATATACCCCGAGACCTATCTTGGTGAGACAACCAGCCCCCCCCCCTCAGGACGTATCCCCTTTGCCTGTCATGTGAGGTCCAACCAGCCAGAGCCATAGTTTCTGACTGATGAGATCCCACCGAGCCCTTGGATAATGAGAGGCCCTCTTGTGGAAGTCCTCATCATAATCCATGGCTGCAGTGTCACCAGCTAATCCCCGGACCCGAAGCACATTCCCCAGATGATTGGTGAGGTAGGCAGCATGGATTACCCCCATATACATGGTAAACCCTTCCAACCAGTTGGTGAATGTGCATTCGACCACTTCCTTCTTCCCCCATTTTCTCCTGCCTAGAAGGAGGGGCGCACCTCCCATCCTCTGATTCTGGCCTGAGCAAGGAAAGGATGTCTACATAGTATCCATCCAGAATACGCTCATGAACCTTACAAGCCAGGTGGATCCCGGGGGCATCCTCATCATCCGTGAAGGGTGAAATGAGGGGAGGAGCCCCCTCAGAGCCCCATACCTCCCTGGGGTCACCCTCCCCTTCAGGGGCTTTGGCCCGCCTTCGCTGGGCCCAGGCCAGGAGACCAGGAACCCTAGCTGCCACTTCCCAATAGTCCTCCCCTGGGGCCCCATCCTCCGATGAAGAAGACTCATCTGAGGTCCAGTTGCTGTCTGATTCCTCTTGGTGCCGCTGCTGACACCCTTTCTGCGAGAGGTCCTCCTCCTCTTGGTGGACCTCTGGCGCTCCCTGCTGCTGAATTCCTCAGAACTGGAAGAGGATCTTGTCCCCCACTGCCTTGCTGCCACCGGCCTTTTCCTGGTTTTGCTGCATGCTCTTTGCTGAGGGACCTCAACAGGCTCCGAGGCAGGCAGGGCTGCCCCAGGCTCGGAGTTCCCCAAGTGCTCAACTCGTGCAGTGAGGAGCACCAACTCTTGGCTAATACTCTGCAAGGAACTGACATTAGTATCGACTGTAGAACGCCTCTTGTCTGCCCTGGCTGTTTCCTGCATTTTCTGCCCTTTGCCTTTCACAGAAGCCCCTGCAAGAGAGGCAGCTGGCTTATGGCCAAGATTTGCCTTGGTCTTCCTCTGGCTTCCAGGCCTGAGATCCCCCCAGCCCCCCCAATCCCTTGGAGGAGGGCCTGGAGAGAGGGTGCCTGCCGCCTGCCGCCTTCCCCCATGGGGGCCTCGGCCTCCTGCACCTCAATCCCAGTGCCGCCCAACCCCCTGCTGGAAAGAAGACAGGAAGGAGAGAGAAAGCTTCTTGGCCATTCCCCGGCCTTGCTGCCGCTGCACCGCTGCTCCGGGCATGAGACTCGACTAAACCTCGTGCTTCTGGTTCTTCAGGTGCCCTCTGCAAGGATGTGCTTCTGCCGTGCTCAGGGTTAATACCGCTCAACAGCTGGGCTCAGTTCCGACCTCTCTTGGCGTCCAGCCTACTCAAAGCCCCGGCTTGGTGGACTTCCGGTTTGGGATTCATGGAGGTCTGACGCAGCTCCATTTGCGGAGCTGACCGGACTGCCGTTTTAAGTGGCCGGCGGGGGAAAAATAGCCCGCGGCCGACTGCTCTCAGGCGGAGAGCAGGCAAAGAACGCTCAAGACCCTAGGGTGTGCTAGATCTCGGACGAGGGGGGGCTCTACACAACGGGTACCCTCCCGATCCTTGAGGTCCCACCCTGCAACAGGTCGGCTACAATCTCTGCGGCAGTTCTGGGGCCAATTCGGCTGGCATAAGACCTACATACCCAAGCTTCGATTGGGGGAAGAAACGGAGAGGAGAAGCTAAAATCGAAACAGCGATTACAACCCGAGAAAAGTGAATGAGAAGGTAAAGATCACTATCTTCTGTTACGGGACAGATTGATTAAAGCAGAGAGGAAGAAAAGTAGATTTTCAAACTGCAACAGGCTAACGATAAAGAGGGGAAGACTTGGCAAGAGTTGTATTTGAAAAGAGACTATGTTTAAAGAAGTTATTAAAGGAATTGGACTATTGTTTTGAATACTTGCGGTTATGGAGCTGTGAGAAAAAGACACCATCGCGAGACCTACTGTGGGAAGTTGGGAGACAGGAAGTGCGTAACAACAATAGAGTTGCTGGAGAGAAGCGGCCCTTGCTGGAGGGCAGGAAGAAGGGAATCGCCATCTTTGAAAGGGGAAGGGTCGCGGCCTCAGCGGAAAAGGAAGTAGGCCATCTTGGATTGCAAAATCATAGAGAAACCATAGAGAAAAGACGCCCGACATTTTGGACTCTTTAAAATTTAATTTTTGCAAGAAGACCGGGACATTTGAAATAAAAGGACATTAAATTTTACGCCACGGAGTTAAGGAAGAGAGCGGACTCGTGGGAGCGAGCCAAAGCAAGCCCCACGATGTCAAAAAAAGAGTGGCAATCGGCAATAGAAAACCTGGATAAAAAACTTTTAGATGTGATTAAAGAACTCAAGGACACGAAATTGGAGCTGATTAAAGAGGTTAAAGAGGTTACACAGACAGTAAAATCGGAGCTGTCAGAAGTGAAAAAAGGTATGGAAACAATACAAAGTGAACTACAAGGAATGCAGCAGAGAGTTAAAACAGTAGAAGACGCGATGGAGAACGTAGTAGACACGCAACAAACAGAGATGAGACTGATGAGGGGGAGAATGTCAGTTGCAGAAACTAAACACATGGAGAAGCAGTTACGTTTTCGTGGCTTGCCAGAAGTGGAAGGAAAGTCAGCGCAAGAACAGATGACTGAGGTGTTAGCTGAATATCTGGGGAAGGAGGAGGAGGAAGTTGTGGCTATCCTAGATGTGGCATATCGTGTGAATTCGAGAATTGCAACCCAGAGGAAATTACCAAGAGACGTGATTGTGCAGTTTACGACACGAAATATGAAAGAGAAGATTGTGACAAAACAGTTTCAAGATCCATTGGAGATTGATGGCAAGACGATTATCATAATGAAGGAATTACCCAGGTCAGTGTTATCAGATCGGAAAAAATATAAAGTGCTAATTCAGATCTTGAAGGACATGAAAATCAGGTACAGATGGGAGTTACCAGAAGGTGTGTCCTTTGAGTTTGGAGGGGCCAAAAAGCGCATCAGATCTGAGCGAGAGATGGAGCGATTTATAAGGGACAATGAAAAAGACTTACCAACAAGACTATGAGTATGGAGTGTAAAGTTTTATCTTGGAATGTAAATGGACTAAACTCACCGAATAAGAGAAAAAATATTTTCCACTGGCTATTAAAACAAAAATGTGACATTGTTTGTTTGCAAGAGACCCATATCAGAAAGCAGGATGTAAAATATTTAAAATCAGGAAAATTGGGCAAAGAATTTGTAGCGGCCTCCAATAAGAAAAAAAGAGGAGTGGTGTTGTACATAAAAGAGGAGCTACAGCCAAAATTTGTAATGAAAGATGTGGAAGCCAGATTTATTGTAGTGGAATGTACTTGGGACTTAAAGAGAGTGTTGGTAGTCGGAGTTTATGCACCTAACGGTGCAAAGGAAAGCTTCTTTGAGGATTTGAGGAAGCAACTAGATGATCTTTCATACGACCAGATAATTCTTGCCGGAGACTTCAATGGAGTGACGAACTTGGAACTAGATAAAAAGACAACAACTGCACAAAAGAAAAGAGGACTATTACCAAAGCTCTTTTTTGACTTGATACAACAGGAGACTCTAGAAGATGTATGGAGAAGAGAATATCCTAAAAGTAGACAATTTACTTTTTACTCTGCAAGGCACTGTACACTATCAAGAATTGATATGATCTGGGCCTCAAAAGACTTAACGTTATGGACTAAGGAGGTAGAAATAATGCCGATGGTAGGCTCAGATCATAATCCAATCATGTGGAAATTAGGGAAAAGGAGAAAAAGGAAAGCATGGAGAATAAATGAGGACTTGCTACAGGAAGGAGAGAATATGGAGATGTTGAGAAGAGAGACAAAGTTCTTCATACAATACAACGTAAATAAAGAAGTACCAACTGACAAAGTTTGGGACGCTTACAAGGCGGTTATAAGGGGCATACTAATGGACTTAAATGGTAGAGCAAGAAAAAAGAAAGAGGAGAAAAGACAAGAGATTGAGGAGAAAATAAAAGCCAAAGAAATACAGTTAAAAAAGAGACCAGGGAAAAAGAAATTATATCAGGAAATTAAAATACTTCAAGAACAGTTAACAGCAATGAATAATAAGGAATTGGAGTGGAATCTTAAAAGATTGAATCAGAAAGCGTTTGAAGGTGCAAATAAACCTGGGAAGTATTTGGCATGGCAACTGAAGAAGAGAAGGGAAAAGAAAATAATAAATAGAATTTGCGAAGATAATAAAACGTATTTGGAACAGACTACCATTAGTAGAGCCTTTTACAAATTCTACGCTAAATTGTATAATAAGAAAGAGGTAAATAAAGAGTCAATAGCGTTATATTTGGAGAAAATGAAACTTCCAGTAATTTCGGAAGCTTGGAGAAATAAACTGAACAGTGAAGTAACAGATGAGGAACTAAACAAGGCAATACAATCTGCAAATCTAGGAAAGGCGCCAGGGCCAGATGGACTTACAGCGAAATTTTATAAGGTAATGGCCAACGAACTGGCACCATTCCTAAAAGAGGTGATCAATGGAGTTTTAAAGGACCAGCGGATTCCAGATACCTGGAATGAAGCGAATATATCATTGATCCCCAAAGAGGGCCAAGACTTGACTAATGTGAAAAACTACAGACCTATATCGTTACTTAACAATGATTATAAAATCTTTGCGAAGATACTGGCGGAGAGACTGAAGGGGTGGCTTTCGGAAGTCATTGAGGAGGAACAAGCAGGCTTTTTGCCAGACAGACAAATCAGAGACAATTTAAGGACAGTGATTAATGCTATTGAATATTATGACAAGCGTTGTGATAAAGAGGTTGGTTTCTTCTTTGTGGATGCTGAAAAGGCGTTTGATAATTTAAACTGGGACTTTATGTTTGCCACTATGGAAAAGCTACAATTGGGAGAAAGATTCATTAGAGCAATTAAGGAAATTTACAGAGACCAGACTGCAGCAATTGTGGTGAATGATGAAGCGACTAAGAAATTGATTATAAGTAAAGGAACAAGACAAGGTTGCCCGTTGTCTCCACTGCTGTTCATTTTGGTATTGGAGATCCTGATGATACAAATACGACAAGATGAAGAAATTCGAGGAATTAAAATAAAGGACTATTCATACAAGGTCAGAGCATTTGCGGATGACATAATGTTAATTGTAGAAGACCCATTGGAGAACATGCCAAAAGTGATAGATAAGATCAAGGAGTTCGGAGACTTGGCAGGTTTTTATATTAATAAAAAGAAAAAGATACTATGCAAAAATATGACTAAGCAGAAACAACAATTGTTAACGGAAATAACGGATTGTGAAGTAACAAGCAAGGTGAAATATTTGGGAATTGAACTGACTGCTAAGAATATAGACTTATTTAAAAACAACTATGAAAAACTATGGATTCAGATAGAGAGAGATTTGATTAAATGGAACAGACTAAATCTGTCATGGTTGGGAAGGATTGCAGCAGTTAAGATGAATGTGTTACCAAGAGTAATGTTTTTGCTACAGACAATACCAATCATCAGTGACTCTAAGCAATTTGAAAAATGGCAGAGGAAAATATCAGACTTTGTATGGGCAGGCAAGAAGCCTCGAGTGAAAATGAAAGTTTTACAAGATGCAAAGGAAAGAGGCGGAATGCAACTGCCCAATCTAAGACTTTACCATGACGCAATTTGCTTGGTGTGGTTGAAGGAGTGGATGACGCTAAAGAATAAGAAATTACTAGCCCTAGAGGGATATAAAAAAATATTTGGATGGCACGCATACTTATGGCATGATAAAGTAAAGGCGAACTCGATGTTCCTGCATCACTATATACGGAGAAGTTTATATATAATCTGGAAGAAGTATAGAATCTATTTGGAAGAAGGAACCCCTTTGTGGGTAGTTCCATATGAGGTGATAGATCCGAGAGCTGTTGATAATGAGCAACAATGTTTAACTTACAAAGAAATAACTAGAACTGAAGAATCTAAACTTAGAATAAAGACTCAGGAGGAACTATCACCTTATTATGATTGGTTCCAGTATAGACAGATTAGAGATTTATATAACTCGGACTCTGTAAAGGGAGGTATACGAACAGAAAACTCGGAACTAGAGCAGACCCTTCTTAAAGAGGACAAGAAAAGAATATCTAAGGTATACCAAACACTGCTGAAATGGTATACTGAGGATGAAATAGTTAAAGGACAAATGGTGAAATGGGCCATAAATTTCAACAAAGAAATAACAATGGAGGCATGGGAATACTTGTGGAAGACTACAATGAAGACAACGACATGTACTAGTATTAAAGAGAACATTTACAAAATGATTTACCGTTGGTACATGACACCAAAGAAGATTGCGCTAGGGAATTTGAACACTTCTAATAAATGCTGGAAATGCAGGAAGCATGAGGGCTCCCTCTACCATATGTGGTGGACGTGTGAGGTAGCTAGGCAGTACTGGGGGGAAATAATAAGAGAAATGAGTGAGATTTTACAATTTCAAATTAATAAGAACCCAGAACTCCTGCTACTAAACTTGGGAATGGAGGGAATTCCAGCCCATTATAGGACGTTGATATTTTACATGATGGCAGCAGCTAGACTTTTGTATGCGCAAAAATGGAAAATACAAGAAGTGCCAACCATTGAAGATTGGATCCACAAATTGCTGTATATGGCAGAAATGGACAAAATGACAAGAAAATTGAGAAACCTGGACTCAGGACAGTTTAACACAGACTGGGAGAAGCTGAAACAATATTTGGAGAAGAAATGGGAGGTGGGAGGAGGACTGTGGCAGTTTGAGAACTACTGAAGTACAATAAAATGTAGAGGGGGGTGACTTTACCGGGGAGGAGAAGAGGTAAAAGAGAATTTCTAAGCAGTTATGATATTAGATTGATATATATAGAATAATAAATAGAATATTGATAGAAAACAATTAATCATAAGGGTTAACTATAAGGATTGACTAACTAATAATATTTTCTTTTTGATTCAGTACAGTGTACCAAACTGAATATGTTTATTTGAAGTTGTATATGAGTCAAATTGATTGATATCATATATAGACTTATGATTGAAGGGGAATAGAAATATTAATGTAAACAAATATAACTAAAATAGAAAGAAGATAGAATGAATAACATATAGAGTATAAGTTAAACTGGTTGATTTATATGAATGTATGGTTTACATAGTTTATGATATATAGAAATATTTGAAAGTGGAAAAATGAAAAATGGGATAAATTGTTTATCCATTATGGAAAAAGGGACTCATAGTCAGGGTACAGAGTATTAAAAATAGTTAAAGAAGTATTGCTTAGAATAAAGGGAGAATATATATTTGTTAGATAGAGGAATATATAAAGAGTAAGGGAAAAGGGATAAAGGGTTGGAAAACTGTTGGAAGTCAACAAAATGGGGGGGGGGAAGGGAGGGGGTTAGAAATTGGGAAATGGGAATATTGACTGTAATGTGTAAACATTTGATCCTAACCCAATAAAATTTTTTTCAAAAAAAAAAAAAAAAGCCCCGGCTTGGTCTTCCGTTGCTCGCTCCTTCACTGTCACGTTTGCTTCTCTCCTCCATCGACTGCTCTGACTGCAAGCCAGAACTGAAGTGGGGGGCGGCAGGGATGGCAGTGGAATAAATACCTGGCTGCCGGACCTGAGTGAAGACCGCAGATTTGAGGTCCACGGCTAAGCCCCACCCCTCCAGCTCTTCCTTGGGCCACCTGTGATTGGTCGGCCTGGGATTTGAACTGATTGGCCGAGGACCCACCTGGGGCATGCCGGGTGAGCCCTCCAACATGGCAGCCACCATGCCCCAATCTTCCCTGCCCGCTGGTGGCAACTAGGCCCCAGGTAAGTCTGGAGGCCTCTGTTTCTTCTTTCACTGGTTTATTTTTATTTCCTTCATTTATACCTCCCTTTTCTCCCCATGGGAACTGAAAGTGACTTACAACAGTCTCTCCACCTCCATTTATCTTCACAACAACCTTGTGAGATAGGTTAGGCTGAGTGTATGTGACTGGCCCAGGGTCACCCAATGAAGGAAAAGTGGATCTCCCAAATCCTAGTCCAACACTGTAATCATTACACCAAACTGGTTGGGGGTGGAGGGGAAGTTTAATATCAATGCAACATCATTTGTAAATTATGGCAAACAGGTTATTTCCCCTGAGCATACACATGCAACAAAGCTGCAGACACGTTTGACTTTTATTTTGCATCAGTAAGATGATAATAAAACAGTGCCTTTCCTGTTGCTTTAGTCTGTGATCATGTTGTATTGTTTCATGGCCCTAGATGGTAGAAAATTTCTGAGCACTCTCTTACAAGATCGATTTACTTGTAACTTTAACAATTAGAGAATATTCTGTCCAACACTACGTATGCCTCTCACCCGCTGATTCTTTCAGACAAAGAGAGTTTCTAGAATCATTCTTGAATCTTTTCCCCCTATAGGTTCCATCCCTTCCTTTCTGTAAACATGAGCAGCTTGATCCATGATGTGCGTTTGCAGGAACTGCCAAAAATTAGCTAATGCATTATTTGCTGACAAGTAGTTATTGTTGATTCAAAAGCTCTGAGTTTGTGTTTTGCAATATTTGGATGAAAGGAAATGCAAAACAGACTCTAAATTAAATAAGGGTGTGGAATCTCTTAAACTGTGGCTACTGTTTATAAATAACTTGCAAATATACTTTCAATAGTAAATCTTTTTATGAAATAGTTTATTGGTTTATTCAAAAAATATTGATTTATTCAGAAATTATTTTTTCCTGCCTGCAAAATTAGCTTAAGAATAAATCTAAAATTGGAGAAAAAGAGAATGGGGAGGGGGAAAATAAAATGTTACGTGGTCACTATTTTGAAGTTGCTTTCACATTCACACATACTTTGGGTTCATATTTGAAATGATACTCAGTGCTGAGAAACCATTATATTGTTGCTAAAATGGCAGTATTATCCAGCGCAGCTCTGACTATTTCTAGGTGTCCCTCCCCAGGGATCTGTGAAGACAGTAGAAGGCTGAATGTTCTTTCTGTCGTTTCAAGACAAGGGCATGAACTACAAAAGCAGATAAGCAGTAATACTCCTCCTCCTGCCTTGCTGGTAGTGAGTAGACATGGGCACGAAAAGAAAAAAAATCCGAACATAGTGTTCATTGTTTGTTGCCATCCATGAACAACGAACAACGAACATTGACAAACATGATCCTGTTCACGAACTTGTTTGTTGTTCATTGTTTGTGGGTGCCAGCAGGCTCTCCTCCAGCCTTCAAGATCCCTACTGCACCACTCCCAGAAACCCTACCTGAGCAGGCAGCAGGAAAGGCACCAATAATAAATAATAGCTTGGCCCCACAGCCTGGCAGCAGCCCTGGAGGGGTAGATCCCTACTGCACCACTCCCAGAAACCCTACCTGAGCAGGCAGCAGGAAAGGCACCAATAATAAATAACAGCTTGGTCCCAGAGCCTGGCAGCAGCCCTGGAACTTGAAGGGGTAGAGCCCTATCCCACCACACACAAAGAAAATTCCAGCTCCAATGCACTCACCCTGACTCTCTAACAGCAGCTGCCTCTCCCTGAAAGCCAGAGCTGGGAGCTTCCCTCCCCCCTGGTCTTTTCCTCTTGTAACAAAGTTGGAGCTCTAGTCTACACTTGGAAGGAAGACCTGCCTATCAAGCTAAATTGGGCTTAGATTGGGGTTTCCAGGGAAACAGCAGGAGTTCAGACAGAGTTCAGACAATCCCTGCTTGAGTTGCCATGGGAATTGATTGCAGGTGCCAGACTGTCTGGCTTGACGAACAGCAATGAACAGCAATGAACGAGGCTTGCAACGACCACTTGTTCATTTAGAATGGGGCCTCATGAACAGCTTGTTCACAAACAGCAGATTGGGCTGTTTGTGGGTTTTTTTTAGTTCATATTGCTGTTCATGCCCATCTCTAGTAGTGAGGCAGGATTTTCACATTAGAACAATCTCCATGGAGAAAATATACACAGAAAAGCAGCATATTAGAGGAAAGGCCTGCACCTTTCCCCTGGACATTTAGTTTTCTCTGTGTAGGATTAAAAAAAAATAAAACATGACTTTTGCACCTGCAGTCTGCGAAAGTGCATTTCAGGAAAAGTTTTATCATCAAACTTGGTATTTGTGAATGCTAAGCTACAATCAGAATTCTTGCCAAGGCAGAACTGGTTACCTCTTAGGAGTGCTGGGAAAAAAGGACATGGGGAACAGCATCCAGCATCTCTCTTCCTGATTGGGTGGTTAAGAGAGGATCAGAGATGCTTCTTTAGCAATGAGAAGAAAAATGCATTGCCCAAACATGGATGGCTTTTCATTAGAGCTTCAGTAGATCTCCACATGAGTGCCTTTCACAGGTACCATGGTGCTGATGGATTGGGAGCTCTGAATTTCAGCTAAGGAGACCCACATGCATACAACCCAAAAGACACTGCTGAATTACATTCAGAAACCAGAAGAGTATGCTTGATGTTCATTCTGGATTTTAACACAAGAAATTATATTGTGTCGTAATGAAGCTAGTAGTTGATTTAATCTAATAGTTTTTTGCAGTGCTATTTCACAATCCTCAATGCTGATGATGAGCTAAATTATAAAATTAAAATCTTTATTGCAGGTGCAAGAGGTCCCATTAGTTAGAAATGGAAGCACATGTGCCTACAAAGCAGGCATTGCATTGCCATTTTTGCTTTTGCAGTATGTGCAATGGTGTCGATGACTACAATATAAAGCAAGGAACCTCACTGTGAAATCAGGGCATTGTAACATAGGCCTGCTCAGGTGACTGCATTTTGTCTGGCCAGTTTGTGGCCCCTCATATTTCCCAAGGTAGGAAGAAAGCACAGGAGGTTTATTAAGCCACTAATGATCTGTTTTTGGCCTACTGGGTCACACAACCTGTGTAATACTGGTGCAACAAGGCCTCCCACAAAGCACAAACCAGTAACATGACCGTGAGCCACTTCTATGACCACATTCCTTTGGGCAGAAAATAGTAGTGCAAGCGGAGGCCTTCTGTTTTGTCTTGAAATGGCAGACTTAAGGATCACAGTACAGCAATGGCAACAATTTCTCATGATTGTGAAGTACCACAGCCTTTCCTTTCAATGGTTATGGAGTTGTTTGCCTTCCAGCATCAACTGTCAGTTTTAGAAGCAGTTCCTTTTTTGTGTATGTGTGACAAGCGACTACAGAGCTCATGTTTGCACTAGCTGTTGACTCATCTTAGGTGGAATTATGTACAGAAATAAGTCAATAGCTCTCCATTCAATGTGATCCATATGCCGCTTGGATTGATGATACAATGTAAAGCTCCTGTATAGACAAGATTCTTGTTTATTGTGTACTTTTCCAGGTCGCTTAGCGCGTTGCTTCACAAACGTGCTTTTAGGAGTGGAAAGCCTGGTGTGAATGGTCTTTGAGTTTATGTAGAGCAATTCACCCTTTAAAACTAGCAGAACCAATTTCTAAAAAAATTGCACTGCAAACACGTTAAGGATGAACTAAACTATTCCAGCAAAGTTTGGGTACCTCCCAAAATATTAGGCTATTAGGAGATGCTGTGTTTGTTTTTAAGGCTGTGCTCTAATTTCACCTTTGGAGGAGGTATCGTCCAGAGACTGTCATGCTTGGAACCGGTCCTTGGGAGAAAATGCTTGTGGAATGAAACTGCAGTAATGGATGGCTTTTTTGGAACTTGCCCCCATTCTTTCCCTAAACATTTCCTCAGCATAGTCCCAATTGTTGTCATGATCTGAGACAGATTATGTTTAGAGAAGGTGACACCATGACATGAACTGGCTCTCTGCAATTTTGAAAAGAATTTTTGAAGTCAAAAGGAAATATAATTCCTTTTAATATGAAATGCTCACATTTACTAAAGGAAAGAAAAAGATTTAATTTCAATTTTATTCCTAAACATTTTTGAAGTAAATTATATTGCAGCAAGAGTAGGACTATTTTTATGGTACATTTGCTGTGACACCAATTACATGTTTAGTAGGCGGTGGACCCACACACCCAGAAACTTTAAGGCCTCGTAGTGGGCAGCACATGCTAGTGTGTGCAGTGATCCCCCCTGATCTCATTGGTGTTCTGGATTTGACAGTGCTGATCATCTGAAGGGAGGAAATGGACTGTTTAGAATCATACTTCTATATGTGATTGGTGTCACCAGATCTGATAACTTAAGCCATCTGATGGATGACATATGAGTGATACAAGAACAATATGCACATAAATTTAAGTGTTTGGTGAAGAGACACTTCCCAGCATGTATAGACTTGATCTACAGGGTGCTCTCTTTATTCATAAGCCTAATGTTTCTGAGAGCTGAATAGCATTGCTGGATTGGGGCATGTAGCCACAGTCCAGAGAACGTTAGGCACAAACTCTTGAAGGTGTTTCACTGCCATTGATTTCCATGCAATGTAGGGCGTAACTAAAACTAGCATTTTAAAAATAGAAATAGCAGCCACGTGAGGCCCCAGTTTGGATCTGGGCCATACAGTGAAGGGGGCTTATTTCTTCCACTTTTATACAGTTTTGCCAGTTGAAACTGACTCCATCTTCAGAAGGAAAAAAAGGACAAACAAAAGATGTGTCCTCATCTCCCCCCTCCCAATTTCAAAATGTATAGTGACATACCTAATTTTAAAGCACAAGCTGCTTAATAAATCTCATCTTCCAGACATGACAATTATAAATTATTAACAATTCATCTGTATTTCAGTGACCAAAATTATTGAGAAATTCTTCAATGATTTTTCAACTTCATTTGACTGAGCTAAAAAATCAGTATAATTTAAAGGAAGGCTGAATATTGAGGGTGAAAGGGGAAGAGGACAAAAAAGAAATTGCCTACTTATAAAAGAAATTGCAACCCACTGCAATCCTATGTTGCATTTGCAATCCAGAGTTCTATCCTTTCCATGTGATAGAGCTCCTTGGTCCTTCCTCTTTTATGTTACATTGTCCAATGATAATGCAAAAGTTTCCTTGGCTTTTTTTCTGAAGTAGGGGAAGGCCAGGACCTCATCTTTCTCACAGGTATCTAATGCTGGTCTGCATCAAGAAACAAATGCAGCTGAGGGTGGTAAAGACGCATATACACATACCTTCTTTCAGTGCAATCCTGGGGAAGCAAAAGAGCCTTGGAAGATAACTAGGAATTATGCTGGCATATCCTGGACTTATGCCAGTGTAAACCCTCCCCACCGTGAAGGTGCAGCAGCCTGATGCTGTTCTGCTTGGGTTTCCCACTGTGCCTGTCCATGGCATCTGGGCGCGGGCATAACCAAGTCTCTGAGCTGGTGGCATGAGGGGAGACAGGGGGTGAGCCCAGCCACTTCCTACTCTGTTTCGGGCATGGGAACATCCCCTGTAAAGGTGGAAAGTTACGCCACAAAAGTGATGACATAGCCTATAAGCTCCCATTGTAGGGGAAAACTCACTCCTCCCATGCTTGGCCCTACTCATGTGACCCGGCAGATCATAAGATGCTGACTACTGTGGCAACCAATCTGCTTGTCCCCCACAGCAGCTGGGCCCCCTCCCTGGAGGCCAATCAGTCCCCTGTCCATCCTACATAACCTCTGCCCAGAGTGCTCATAAACCCAGGTAAGTAGAGATGAGGCTGGAGGCTTGCTGTGGGGGAGTGGGTCACCCCATCACTGGCCCCAGGTTTAGCCCCCCCCCAGGTCAAGGAGCAGATGGAGCTGGCCGATGTGGAGGACAATCCTGGTGCCAAGGGAGCAGACACAACAAATAATGGAGGTGAGGGGGTGGGGTAGGCGTCTTAGAGCCCAGGTGGCATGCTTGGGGCAAGGATACCCAGGCCAAGTATCCTGTCTCTCCCCCAGACAGGGCAGGGTGTGCACTCCCCCAGACAGGGCAGGCACACCCAGGCACTGGCGATCTTTGCTGAAGTGGTGACACATTTTTAAGCCATACTTGTGAAGGGCTGTGGCAGTGAGAATAACTGTCCTCTAGACTTTTGGCATTGGTGGATCCCCGGAGCTGGCGACTATGGGGAACCCCAGGCAGTGGGCAGACTTACATTCTACAAGGGGGCAGAGTAACACCAGAGGGAGATGCTGAGGGGGAGCCATGGCTGGAGAGGATAGGTGGTCTAGAGGGTGGCTGCTGCAGCTCTGGACTGGAGGAGGACGTGGGAGTCATGGGCTCATGCTGGGGCCCAGACACAGATCTCTCACCTTGCACAGTGCATCTGCCCTACCCTCTCCACTATGTGGGCAGTGATTTGAGAGGGAGCGTGCCCATCCTGCCATCTGCATGGGTGGCTCAGGGCATACTGCAGGGTTGCTTCTGGTCATGTAGCTAGGCGGCTGGGAGGCCACTCCACCAGTGAGCCCTGCTCACCCCCTGGAAAGGCCCTCTCTTCATCTGCTGGGGGGGTTCATGCCCACTGGCCATTCCTCCGGCATGCTCCAGGGCCACCCTGACTGGGCTGCCCTGGCAGGTCTCTCCCTTACACCAAGGCAGTTGCCGCATGTCCCCCTCACCATGGGCTGCAACATGGGTTTGGGGTCTCCAACTGCCTGCTTTCTGGCAGGGGGGATGGAGGTGTCGATGGGCAGCATGGATCATGGCCCACACATTGGCTGCCTCTTTACTTGCCACATGCAAACCATCTGTCATGGGGGCAGCATGACTGTTGGGGGATGCTGGTGGGGTCATCAGTGGAATGGCAGGGTGTGCACACGCAACTGTGGCCTTGACACACCTTGTCAGGCTCAGCTGCCAGCATAGTTCTTCCACAAAGGTCCTTAGGGAGCAGGCGAGTGGTGCTACAGGCACATGGGCATGCACACTCTGGTGGCACAGCGGGCCTCAGGATTCTACTACTCATGTGTGTGTTAAAGGCTGGTTCAGATATTGAAGGCCCTGCTAAGAAGTTGTGGAATGTAGTGTTGGTCAAATAGACAATATGTACCTGCTGCTATTGTATGGAAAGTAAATTGAGATCAGGGCAAATATATCTTAAAAATTGTTGGTTTATTTGCTATATTTTATTCCACTTTTCTGTTAGCAGTTGGCTCCAAAAAGAGTTCACAAGAATCAAAATTGAATACAAATGATAACTGAAGATAAAGGGAGGAAATATCAGGATGGGAATTCTCAGCTGCAGAATGTTTTGCCTGCTCTCTCAGAATGTTTGAACACCCACCGGTTCTGCTCATGTTCTGTTCACTGGTCATGACAAAGCAGGGAACTGAATTGCCCCTTAGTAGCCAATTGTATAAAGAGTGATTATATCAATCAGTCAGATTCTGATTATAAACAAACACTGACTTCGTAAAAACCTTGCAATATACTCTTCATTCAGCACCATGTTATCAAGGTTATTTCATGCAAATGCATTTTTGCTCAGCCTTACGGGGGGGGGGGTGTTGTTCCCCTCCCTCATCATTTATGTACCTGATTGGATTGCCTGAGACCCTGAAAGAAAATAAATTTCACCTACTGTGTAGATGCAAAAGTAACTGCAAGGCAAATAAATGAAAATTGTATCACCATGAGGAAATGAAACTCCACACCCACAGCTTCAATGTTGTTTAGTAGCTGTTTAAACTGGTCAGCAGTGATGTGAACAGATCCAAAGCTTGGCACACAAGTGACAGTGGCTTTTGAAAGCAATATGGTCACCTACCAACATGTTTTCAGAAAAGTGCACAGCATCCCTACTGATCTCCACAACCTTCTTGTTGCAGATCTGGTAGGAATTCAGAGCAAGTGAATTGTACATATATTCTTTCCTATATATATTCACCTGGAATATACATCCCGATTATGATGACTATCAGGGCTTTTTTTCTGGAAAAAAGGTAGTGGAACTCAGTGGGTTGACAGTACATGGAGCAACTCCTGGCAGGAGGTGGTGTCCCTGGTACCACGTGTGTGTGCACTCCTGGGACCGTGCAATGATGTCACTTCTGGGAAGTGACATAATTGTGCAGGGCGCAGCAACCCCCTGGGAGTGTTTCTGCAAAGGAGGGGGGACCCTCTGCACTGCTGGTGATTTAAACTCCCCCCTTGCAAGTTTAAATCACCCTCCTGCTGCTCCCCCCTCCCTTGCTGGAGCAAGGAGCAAGGTGCTTCCCTCACCCGGTGCAAGAGGGGCGAGTGGATTCCCTCATCCCTCTGGTATCGGGCAAAGAGAACTGTTTTTCAGGGAACTGATCTCTGTCTGGATATCAGGGGGCGGGGCCACCGATCATGTGACCATTTTCAAGAGGCGCTGGAACTCCGTTCCACCGCATTCAGGCTGAAAAAAAGCCCTGGTGATTATGATGATTGGTGTGCATGCTCCAGAATTGTGGCTTCTCATTCTATTATGTGGAAGCTTGAACATTTATTTATGTATTTATTATTTAATTTAAAACATTTGTATCTCACTTTGTTACCTAAAATAGAGTCCCCAGGGTGGCGACCATTAAAATACTAAAATAACCATTTAAAAGAACAGTTAAAAACGATTTAAATTTAAAAAGTATTCAAAACGGTGTAAAAACAATTCAATAAGCATACTCTCAAACACAGAACAAAAAAACAAAAAAACATGGAGGAGACTAATAACAGTTATTGGGGGTATGCCAGACAAAACAAAAGAGTCTTCACCCACTGATGGAAGACAGCACCAGAAAGGGACAAATGAATCTCCCTGGGGAGGGAATTTCCAAGTTTTTGTGCCATGATTAAGAAGGACCTTCCTTGGGTTGCCACCCATCTAGCCTTAGATGGCAGGGGGCACCCAAAGCTCATGAAATGACAGTGTCTTCATGGAGCGATTTCTGATATCATCGCACCATGAAATGGAATAATGATAAGAAATCATGCCATGAAGACGCTGTCATTCCATGAGTTTTTCATGATTTTGTGCAATGGTGAAGATGTGTGCAAATGGCCCTGGTCAGCCACCATCATTCAATCACCTTCTTCAGGAATGGTACATTTGAGACTGGGCAGCAGTTATTCAAATATCCTTGACCTAGTGTAAGTTTCTTTAGGAGTCTATACACCTGCTTCAAGGCTTGAGCAACCACCCCTTCTCTCAGGGAGGCATTTACTGTCTCCTGGACCCAGTCTGCTAGTGTCCCTATCAGCTTTAAGCAGCCAAGAGGCGCAAGGGTCATACAAGCAGATGTTAGGTCTCAAGATTTCAAGAATCCTGTCAGCATCCACATATTGTATAAGCTGAAAAATATCTCAGACAACTAGACTAGTCAGCACCCTGGGACCATCTGATCCTGTTGCTGGTAATGTAGCATCCAAGTCAGAATGGATGCTAGAGATTTTATGCACAAAGTGCTTAGCAAAAGGATTGCAGTTGGCAGCAGAGTACCCACCTCCTCCTGTAGTTCTGAACGCAATAGTCACCTGACCACCCGGAAGAGTTCTACAGGTCTACACTGTGTGGATGTAATGGTGACAGAGAAATGTTATTCTTTTGCTGTAATCACAGCCACAGAGTAGGCTTTAAAATGAGCTCTAGCCCATGCTTTGTTGGATTCATCCCTAGTCTTTCTCCACTATTACTCTTGCCATCTCCCTTGTTGTTTCGTTGTCCACAGCCGCTCAGTAAATCTAGGGGCTGCCTGGGCTTTTAAACCTGGGAAAGGGCACCTAGGTGCAATCATGTCAATTGCCTGGGTCATTTCCTCATTCCAGAGGTCAACCACAGCATCAACAAGAATGCCAACCTTATCAGCAGAAAATCTCCAGTCAGATCCATCAGGCTGCGAGGGTGAATAATCTTAATCAACTACCCAGTCTCTCATGCAGAATTAGATCCTGGATGGCTGCTGAATAGATGAACCAACCATGACTCGTTCTAGGACACATCCTTTTCACAGTGTACTGATGTGGTATAGTTGTTAGACTAGCACCTGGGAACCCTAGATTCATATCTCCCTCTGCCATTAAGCTCATTGTGTGACTTTGGGTCAGTTACACAGTCTCAGCCTAACCTATCCCACACAGTTGTTGAGATAATCAAGTGGAGAAGGAGAATGATATATACTGTTGTGAGCTCCTTGGAGGAATATGTACTACATGGATATTGAAATTATTCACATTTACTTGATATTCTCACAAAACTCCATATCAGTGTAACACTAAGACTGTGCAATGATAACTGAACAAATGTAGAGGATGGAATGGGATCATGGCTGCTGGCCTTGCTCATCATCACTTTACATAGTCAATATATCTTTTGAACAGAACTGACAGGCAATCAAACTGTTGACTTTCAGTTTTCAGGGTTCCTAACAGTGTGGAGGAAGCATGTGCAGTTTATGGTCCTATATTTTCTTATGCTGAAGGCATATAAGGAAGAAGACAGGGCTAGTGAGCACCCTTCTAGCATCTGTTCAATAACCACAGTAATAATGTTTATACAGTTCTCAAAATGGGTGGTCTGTGCAACTATCTGTATTGAACTATCATCTGTGTGAAGCTTTTTCATGAAGAATTTTTTATCTCATGTAAATGAATGTGTAACAACAACAAGACTGTCCCGATGCTCTAAGCAAAAATCTATATTTTAATTTCATAGTTCTATTCTTGATGAATACTGAATAGCAATTGTAACTGTCAGAGAGGACATGGTGCTCTTCTTGTAAAAACCAATCATTCCTTATGCAAAGAGACTGGAAGGTGATTATAAAAATATTTTCTTTTGGAAAAACCACCGCTGTTTGTTGAATTTGCTACTCTTTAAACCTGTTATAGTCAGTGGTGTTTGAGAAAGGCCAGGCACTCCAATGCTATCTTTATCACATCTGAGACTGGAGTGGCATTACTATTGTCAAGAGGATTACTTATTCTCTCTTTCTCAAATATCGGAATATTTGAATGGCCTAAATGTCATTCAGTGACACTGTGACACAGGTTTACACCCACCTCTCAGCTGCTCAGCTGCAGTTTTTTACTCTGACTTGAGCATAAAAGAGGGTAAAGTCACTCGGTGCTATTTAATAATATATTTGTTTTGTTAAGATATTATCTGTCACCAGAAATTCTCAACAAAACACTCTTACTAGGTCTTCTCAGGTCTTCACCATTGTGGAACAGCAGATAACAATTTAGTCCCAGTTACTGTACCATGATGGATTTGATGTGGAAGCACACCAAGAGAATGGGACACTATTGTAATGTGTTTTAGATGGCTTAAAGCAGGAGAGTGGTGATTACAGAGAAATACAGTTCATTATAGATACTAAGGATAAATATTTGCCTCTGTCAAGTAAAAGTATTCTTTGCATTTTAAAAAATTATACTTCAAACTTCAATTGGCATTTTAGTACTGAAGAAAGCATTCATTAACTCAAGCAATACTCTGAGGACATTTAAGAAAAAATTAACAGTTACTGTCAAGTAAATACAGGTTAGTTTTTAGAAAATCATCTAACACCCTGATTGTACTCACATGGATGTAAATTTCTTTGATTGTGATGAGGTTTGATTTCAAATGTTTATTTAGAGTCTAGGTGCTGGTTGCACTCTATCATTTAAGATTTCCATTCTGGTTGTTTATTATAACTCTCTCACTTTTGGTCAGTGAAATCATTTCACATGGTAGGAACCAGATCAAAGTTAATTAAATTCCCATTTTAAACCAATTACTGTACAATCCCATGCAGAGTTACTTCAGTCTGTGCATGGAAATCAATGGACTTTGACTGGAGGAATTCTGCACAGAATGCCATTGCCAGTCTAATCACTGTTCTGCTAAATCAAAATAATTCATGAATATTTCTGGATGTATGTCCAGGAATTCATTCATGAAGTACTACTGTTAATCATAGGCGCACAATGTTTTTCGACTCACCAAACGGAATGTAGTGTACTAGCCATATATGGCAGCCCAGTAAATGGCTCAGTAAATCTGACCTGTTTTTGTTGCCTGGGGGATTGCAAAACCAAAAGAACTGTCAGACAACTGGGAGGCTGCAATACATGCTAGAGGGCTGTGATCTGCTTGATGGGTCACAGCTGACTTGATCTTAAGCAATTCTGTTTGTTTGTTTCCCCCCAGCATTTAACACCGTTACTAGTAAATCTGTACTGAACAATGGAAATGGGACCTAACAAAATATCCAGACACTCTACACAAGAAGACATCTTACATGAGTAGAATCAAGAGAAAGATCTTACACTTGTTCTCTCACTGTGGATACACATGCACTGCAGTGCTAGGGAGATAAAGTACACTTGAATATAAGACCACACAGAAAGTAAGTTACTTGAGCATCCCCGTGTAAGATGTCTTGTGTAGAGAGACTCTCAGTATAGAATAGTAATTGGGCAATGTGAAGATGAAGCAATAGGCTGGAGATACAACTGATATGGTATATGTATTACATTTACACAAAACTTTAATAATATTGTTGTGCTAATGTGCTAATGAATTCACTATTTCATGGCAGAAAATAATGTGATGCAAGAATCTACATCACTAATGTGGAAGTTGGGTTGGTGTAGTAGGATCGAACTTTTAGGGCATTTTCTGGGGCTGTAAAGCTTGAAAAGAGACCTGCCTAGGAAGTTTCCCCACTCTCTTACTCCAGGTGAGATCAAAACTATTCAACCATTATTCCTTACCTGGGCATGAACTGGCAGCTTTGATAAGTCCAGTCTAAAAGAGACTGATGTATACATCTATCAAATCTGTTTAGAACTGGGTTGCTGGGAAGCTCTATAAATTAATTATTTACTCAACCTATGGAAAAAAATTGATTTGTGGACCAGATGAACGTGATATTTTTACACATGCAGGTCTGAGTTTTGAAAGGAGAATTTCCCCATAACCCTCTGAGATGTAGGAAGTAGTGTCATTATTTCCTATATAATGCTGGCAGGTTTTGATCAGTGTTTTCCTTCATCAGAGCCAGGCAAATAAAAAGAAAGATGGAATGCTTTTCTCAGTCTGGAAAGCCAGCAGCTTTCTGAGTGAACTCTAAGTAGATGCTAATTTGCTTGAAAGTAAAGTCGTGTGTACAGCTCCGACTCCCTGGAACAACTACGTAGCACATACGCACAAGACAGCTTTGGGATCAACATAAACCTCATAAATCCCCTATGAAAAGGTAATAGGAACCAGACACATTTTAGTGCACAGAGTGCGAATACTCTGGGTTATATAAGAATTACGTCAGAGAGGCATAGATTTAGAGAGGAAAACACCTATTAGCTGATATTTGAGTTAAGCCCATGTGGACCACCACAAAGTTATTTCTTACATTACTGTAGGGTTTTGTAGGTCAATACTTAATCCAGTTTACTGCCCAATGTCTAGTTAAGAGGCTCCAAGTAATGGGAATTCTACCACATAATGTACTGCATTATTCTCCTGTGGTAGCTTTAGGGCTATGTGGTTGGATAAGGTTTTGCCTTTTCCTGAGCCCTGACTGAAGAAATTTGGCAGCTTCTTGAATGCACAGTTTTACACATGATTGGCAACTCTCTTATAATACATCCTATGTTAGGATAAACTCTGGATTATATTTGAGTCAACTCTCTTCGATGCATGACTGTGAGAAGAACTGATTATTGAACGGGAAGAACCAAGAAATGCACAGACAGGGCAGATCTCAGGGTGACATGCTTGTGTTTTTATTCAGGTTCCTAGTCTCACTCAGTGCCTTTGGCAAACACAAGCTATCAATCACAGTTATTTTGGGACAAGATAGGTGAGTGAGTTCATCACCACCACCACCACCACCATCTCCACTATCCTTTGAGAGCTCAGCTGTGACTAGACATTCATTTTCCAGTTGTAAAAAGTATGCGTGTGTTGGATTTTGCTTATCTTACACAACCGAGTTATGTTGCCTTTTTATGGTCCCCCTAGAAACACTACATTAAGAGCTATATAAAATGTTATTAAAGTGATCATTGGTATAATATGATAGTCTGTGATTTTCAGTCCCTTCAAAATTATTACATAGGAAGAGCTTTGATCTCCATGGTTTATGTGTACTTTGGGTCGCCAAATTAAGGGAGCCGTCCAATGCTGCTGGTGTACATTTACATTAATATAATGGTACTGTCTCATATCCAGCATGGTTCAGGCTCATGTAAGAAATATAAAGAATGAGGCAGCCTTAAAGTTTGCTGCCTTGGCATATGCAGATTGTGGACTATAATGTCTAAAACCTGATTCATATGTTACCCAGTCAACATAGCTGTTGCTTCTTTGCAGCTGCATCCCATCCATACTGGAAGATGACTGTTTTACAGGCTGCACGATGTCACTGGAATTTATTTCGTAGTTTCTCCAGCCCTACTGGCAGGCTTTCATACCATAAGATTGGCAGTGACTTCTTGTGGTAATGTTGGGAAAAGTTCAGTCATACAAGAAGAAGGAAAAGAGCAAACTTGGTGAGAGGGTTGATGGAGACTTCCAGGATATTTAATAATCCTGTGGCCCCATAACGGGCTACCTAATGAGAGCATTTTAAAATGTCACCACTCACTTCTCTGAGTTCTCTCCCTCTCCTGCTTGCTGGTATTGTTTCCTTCTTCTTTTGCCTTTAAATCTCAGTTGTCACCAGATGTGTGTATGTTAGGTGTTCTGGAGGGGAGACATACCTTTCAATGAGCATCTTTAATTAGGGAAGCTGGCAGTAATGGTGAAGGTACTGCCAGATACGAGGCAGAGAAAAGAGGGATGGAATAGAAGAGTGCCTAGTCATAATTTGATGTCTCGTGGTAATTGAACTAGAGAGGGCTAACAAAGGCCCATACCTTGTCATGGTGTTATTGGTGGCACCCAAAGAAATAGTTCTTTAGAAGACCATAAGTGATGGAGGGGGAAAGACAATCTATAAAGCACCCCAGAAGCATGTTATTTAGGGTCTAAGAGGTTAAACATTGAATATGTAGCAGAAACTAGGTATGAGTTTTATTATAGGTATTTTATTCCTCAAGTTTGCTCAGAATCCTTTGCAAATATTTTGAGCTATTTTTCTATTGTTATATAAACAGAAAGTCAGGAATAACATTAGTTGGAAGCTGTTTTCCTGTTAAATTGAAAGTGTGATGTATAACTTAAGCTCTGAACTAGTCCTTACTTTGTTTCTAGATGTGTGCTATTTCACAATCCTCCTTCTTAAAGCTAGGGTAATAGATGCAACATAGACTGATGTGTCATTCTCCCACATTGATATTTTCTTGTAAAATGTTCTTTATCTGGCACTGATTTTGCTACTGTCACAGTACTCACTGGTGTTCCTTCTTCTGTCAAGATGGAATAACAAAAAGGTGGAATAACAACATGTTCAAGGTGGAATAACAAGAAGTTTGGAAGTTTCTTCCTCATAAAGGTCAAAGGCAATATCCTCAATTATATTCTAATTTGTACTTTTTCAGTTAATTAACCCTTGCACACCTGATTCATTTTGCCATTCATGTTTTGTTCTTATAATAGTCTTTAATCCTTTTTGGATGGAAAATATTGTGGTAACTTCTGCCTCTATCATACTTTGGTCACATCATGAGAAGACAAGACTCTCTGGAAAAGTCCATAATGCTAGGAAAAGTTGAAGGCAGTAGGAAAAGAGGAAGACCCCAGACAAAATGGTTTTACTCAGTAAAAGAGTTTGCAAGATCTAAGGAAGTCTGTTAATGATAGGACATTTTGGAAGTCTTTCAGTCATAAGATAGCCGTAGGATGGAGGTGACTTGACGGCACCTAACACACAAATACTGCCTCTTAAAGTTTCTTGCCAAATGGATAAACAGTTGAAATGACTCTCTATAAAAAGGATGCTCACTGACCTCATAAAAGTATTGCTTCATGAAACAATATAAAGTTATTCCACGTTCTTTAATGTTGAAACTACTCCCTGTTCTCCACCCCTCCTCTCCTCCCTGTACATTAGTTTGTTTATGACAGATTTATTGTTAACTTGGGTTTAAATATTTTTGGTTCTCTCTCTCTCTTTCTCTTTGAGTCTACAACTGAGTGGAGAAAAGCCAGTTAAAAGTACTCAAAATAAATAAAAATAAAGGGCCTTAGCGGTATTGCTCTTTGAGCATATAGAATGTATTATAAAATGGAGGGAACAAAGAATTCTAATGTTTTCCCTACCATTTCTACATCTGTATAATAAAAAGATGATAGCTCTACTTTTGCTTAAGTACTTCTACCTGGAGAAAGACAATGAATAGGTACCAATATTCTTAGAGGGGGTCTGAGGAGAAGTGTTGCGGTTTTCCAGAGTGCAAAGCAATTTTAAGCCTCCCTCAGTAGGAGGCGTGGGGTTATGTAGCTCATTAAACCTTAATAAAGCAAAGAGAAAAGCTGCTTCCAATTATCAGGACGAAAATTAATGACATAAAAAGTACATACAGGCTGAAGAATTATGCAATAAAAGGGGCTTTGCTAGCATTAACAAGGCAGTGAGTAATATTTGCATGGTTCTACCTTGACTTTGGTTTGAACCGCATGGTGACTCGTCACATAAAATGTATCCAAACTGATGAATGAAAAATCCTTGATAATCCCACACAATTTTGTTGTTCGTGACCAAGAGTTGTCAGATTGGGAAATATCTTAAGAAAGGACAACAGATCTGGCGCTCGATTGGTCTTAGTCTATGTAATCTTTATTATGATTATTTCTGATACATTTGAAAAGTAGATCAAGAGGTAAACCGTAAGACCAAAGGACAGAGATCTCCCAGTGTCACTCTGTCTTTTGGTGCTACACCTCTGAAGATGC
This sequence comes from Eublepharis macularius, assembly GCF_028583425.1. Lineage (NCBI taxonomy): Eukaryota > Metazoa > Chordata > Lepidosauria > Squamata > Eublepharidae > Eublepharis > Eublepharis macularius. The sequence continues at coordinate 74,450,560 of NC_072793.1, forward strand.
CAGCCATAGCTGCTGGCGAAACATCAGGAACTACAATGCCAAGACCACGGCAATACAGCCCGGAAAACCCACAACAACCATCATTCTCCGGCCGTGAAAGCCTTCGACAATACATCGTAAGACCAAAGTCAAAAATCAACACAGTATCAGTTTAGTAGGGCATATTAAGTAGTTTAGTCATTAGTTTAAATTTTTATGCTGCCCTATCTGGGAATCCTAAAGCCGTAAGAATGGGTTAGCTAATCTGAATAATGAAGACTAACATTGAAGCTTCCATATAAAAATTATTATGTTGCATTTGCATCTCAATCTTCCTGCAAGGAGCAACATCTACTGTGAACTAGCCAGAGTCAGGTCAGCTTAGCTGAAGTTACAGCAGGCATCTTCAGGGCATTTTTCTGGATTTTGGGAATTCTTACTAGATTTGGGGATTTCGGAACTTTTGTTATTTCTCATAACAGTGTTTGCAGTGCACCAACAATGGAAACTGGTTATCCATGTTTCCAGGTGCATTTCAAGTGGCTGCTTCTTACTTTTAAGCAGGGCTTTTTTTCAGGGGGAACGCAGGGGAACAGAGTTCCGGAACCTCTTGAAAATGGTCACATGGCTGATGGCCTTGCCCCTGATCTCCAGACAGAGGGGAGTTTAGATTGCCCTCCGTGCCGCTGGAGCAGCACGGAGGGCAATCTAAACTCCCCTCTGTCTGGAGATCAGGGGGCAGGGCCACCAGCCATGTGACCATTTTCTCCGAGGGCAACCCACTGAGTTCCGCCACCTCTTTTCCCAGAAAAAAAGCCCTGCTTTTAAGCCCTAAATGGCTTGGGGCCAGGGTACCTCCCATACTATCCAACCCACCAGTTAAGATCTGCTTCTCAAGCCCTGCTCTCTATCATTCAGAGGTAAGGTGGGTGGCAACTAGAGACAGGGCATTTTCTGTGGTGGCACCTTGCCTTTGGAATGCCCTCCCCCTGAGGATTGCTAGGTGTTTACTTTATGTTCTTTTAGACACTAGACAAAACTTATCGTTTTAACCCAGAGTTTTAAATTAAGTTTTTAAAAAATCTTACCGGCTTTTTAATGGTGGTATGTTTTATGGTTAGTTTTCATGCTGTTTATGTACAATGACTTATTTTAATGGCTTGTTTTTAATATTGTGGTAGTTTCAATTATAAACTGCCTCAGGAATCTGAGGAGGTGGTATAGAAATGTCCTAAATAAATAAACTCAGAACCTGAAAAACCAACATTTTTAATTAATTTCTTTTGTTTGGTGCTACTTTTAACAGTATATCATTGCCATTCTTATGACTTTTTGCCACAGTTCACATGTTATTGCTTTGTCTGTTTGCCATAATCTGAACAGCTGGAATAGATAGCCATAATAATGCTTGTTTCTTTTTTATTTATTAGTATTTACACATTCCATAACAAAAAGGAGCTAATCTGATTAATACCATCTTGTGAATGTGCTTAATGTCTCTACAGAACAGTTTTCACTGAGGCTTGTGGAACTGATGGCTGTTGATTTGTAGTGAAACCAATGTGATTACTTGACTAAATTCTAACAATTGCAGTTAAAGGACAACAAATGTAATCCACAAGAACAGTTATTTTTTTCTCGCTCAAGGTGCATGACTGAGCCAGTTAAACATTTTTATTGGTTTCAGTGGTATAATTGTACTTCAGCTTCTTCTGTAGTAATCAATGAGACTTATAAGTGCTTAACTTTGTCTGCATTGTATCTACAGTTCTTTGATTTCTACAGAATAAATGGCTAATTTATGGAGATTGTGCTCATCCTCTGTGTCCTGGACCCACATCTCAAAACATTGTTTTTGTTCCAAGTGGCGGGGGTGGGAGGGTGGGGGGTTGGCAAGATTTGTGAGAATGTGAGAAGAGATTTATAGCACTAGTAGCATGCTTTCTGCCTAAAACAAAAAATGAATTAATCCCCCCCTCTCCCCACACTGTCCCATTAAGCATTGATGGAGCACTGGAAGCAGGCAATTGGCAATCCTTGTATGTATAGGGGCACTGCTTGTATAGGGATTATGCTTATATTTCTGTAGACTATTTTATATCTTCAGCACTTCAGTTTTAGTTCCAATTCAAGAAATTTGAATAATTCACCATAATTTGGCAATGCAAAATTTAAATTTAGGCACATCATTTAAATTTAAATCTAGACACTGCTATCTGTATTAGAAAAAGTGACCAGCCATACAGCAGTCATGTAAATTTGGTCCAATTGGAAGTGTATTGAGATGTGAGAGCTTCTGGACATAGCTGCTCACATTTTAAAGCTGACTCTCTGGTTTCTCCAGTACACTAGTCATGGATGTTCTCTGTATTTTGTAATTTATAGAAATGTACTTTTTGAGGGAACACAGAACTGCATTAAATACATGTATGGCCTGGAAAATATTTGCTCTGGGTGATCAAGGAACAGTAAACATAGTATATGAACATTTTTTTTTTAGTCAGATTGATGTTCTCATGTTTGTAAAGACAGAATCTCTGGAGGGTGGGATGTCCCAATATAAACATTTATACTGTACAATGGGAAATAATTTGCTTAGACATAAGTTGAGAGAGATTTATTACTGTATGGAATGTTTTAATGAGAACAGAAAATTCCACAATCACAGGATACAGTTTGCTTAAAAATGTTTGGACTGTAAATATAGATGACCACCTTTTACTCCTAAATGTTTAGAACTTATCTATGGGATTTGAGAGGAATTTTAATGGCCAGAGATGTGAAAATTGTTCCGTCAGTTACATTCTGAATCTGACATCAGTCTTACGCACAGAAGGTTTCATATGAGCTACCTTAAAGAGAGAAAGAAGGAAAGATATACATTTCTAAGCTGAAACAGTCAGCATAATATAAGCTTACATAAAGCCAGTCCACCAATCTTTGCTTCTATCTATTTTTGTTTCTTTCACTTAAGAGATGCTAGCAAATCATTACTACAATGATGTAGTAATATGTCTATTTCCATTCTTTGTTTCTAATGCAAAGTCTTACATAATTTACAATATGTATCAGTCAGTTTGATCATTTACTCACTGTAACAGCCAGGAACCTAACAGTGTAACAGCCTGCAGAGCTCAAGTATCACTTCTTTGGATCCAGTACAAATGTACAATTTAAATCTCCTGTCTCTGATCCCATTAATAATATAGTCTCTTTACTCATGAAATTAAAAAAATCTATTTTATTTTATAACTAGACCATGTTGTGGTCCCACCCTCTGTAACCCACGCCCCTTTAAAACCTCATTTAAATCCCGATGGCCTAAGCTCAAGACTTGTTACATTCCTTAAAGCTTAATTTCTTAAGTAGGGTTATGCTTGAAATTTGAATATAATTTTAGAGCTGGTGTTCAGCCTTGTAACATATTTTTGGATCAAGAAATCACAGAATATATGCAGAAAGCAGGGGTGTACTCCTAGAAAAAATTTATTATAATTTCAGATCTGGAGTTTGGGGTGGGGGTGATTTTTTTCCACGATTGCTGATTTTCAGGTATGACATTATGCCTGGGAAATCAGTAGAATCAAAGAAAAACAATATGCCTGCTGCATAGTTTTGAGAGCTCCAAGGCCCATCCAGCTGCCACCTCTAGCAGATGTGGCAGGGCATCTGCTGGTGCGCTGGGCAGCCGGTACACCACACAGATGGCCAAACTTTCCTTGGCAGCCCACACTTGACCTACACAGTCAATGCCGGAGATCTCTGGGATGGGGAGCGGCCTGAAGGAGAAAGACTCTCAGACAAGAATCACTACTCCTTCCCCCTGGCCTCCTGTTTGGGACTGATGAAGGACTGAGAACCCAGGCGGGACTAGTTCATTCAGGGCAACCGTCTCACCCTCCCTCACCCAGGTCTCAGTCACACATACCAGGTCCACATCATTTGCCACAAAATAATCGTGCAATGTTCTGGTCTTATTATTTATGGACCTGGCATTATACAACATCAGTGTCGAAGGGGGGCTATATTTCCTAGCTCCACACCCAACACGCCTCAGGATGGGACGCAGGTTAGAAGGACATTGAGCCTCACCATATCTCCATGTCCTTCTCATCCTTCCCTGGGTCCCACCGACATACCTCTCTCGTCTCCAGAGGACCTGGATCCCTGGACCCATGCCGACCACTCTCCACGTCCACCACCCTGCTGCTCACACCGCTTGTCCAAGCTACCAGCTCTCTTCAATTGCAATGCTAATCACAGTGTACAGTCATTTATCAGTGGAGAGTACCCTGTCAGAAATTCAGACCAATGCTTCTCTGCCCATCAATTAATACTCTTATGTCTGGGTTCTGAACCACAGCCACATTTAATTCTATGGGTGGAACTACAATACCACCCCCCAGCCAATATCCTTTCCCACCCAACAAATTTTTCATCTGTTCAAATTCACTACTCAATCATACCCACGACTATATCATTTTTTTCTTTTATTATCCTTGCTTATCTATAGGTTGCTTTCTTTCATGGTCTGTGCTTCTGGGAAGAATTTTCAATAACCTGGCATACAGTAATCTTGCTGGCAAAATCTTACTTTTCATTTTATGTCCAAGCAAGCTTCTCCTTCTTAATTTCTGCATGCCAGGCTTCTAAGAAAGGTATTTACACAGAGTTAATGAAGATGCTGGTGTAAAGCTGACTCATCAGAAACATGTTTGAATGTTAATATTTTAGAATAATAACATCTGATAGATATCAGCTATTAGAAGGAACTTTTAAGATTTCCACATATGTGCATAATTCAGTATTCTAGATGTATGTTTGCAAATGCTGCAGTCGTCCAGCTTTCATTTCTTGTCACTCTTGTATGCCTTTAAACAGCTCTAGTTTAGTGATATTGTTTGCTGCCATTTAAAAGACATTTTAAAGCCATTAATACTTTGGGCGACACAATGGGCTTGATGCCTTATGTCTGTGCTGAGATTCAAGCAGCTTTCCTTAGCAGCAGAAACCCATTAGCTTTTTCACAACTTGCACTTGTGGTTTAATACTTTCAGTCTCCCCATGTGGTCTGGGTGTGTTTAGGAAGCAAAAGCTTTCTTTGACAGGGACAGTGCAGGGAAAGAGAAAAACATACACACCCCTCCATGTCAAGAGCTGTCCAAGTCCTGTGAAATAAGTAAATCATAATATTACAGCAGTTGGAAGCAGACTAAAAGTTACCACATTGCTTACATGCTGGAGACTCTTAGGGGGATTTTTAAAGCACTTTGAATAAATACAGACAAATGAACTATTGGTATGGCTGAGAGTCACTCAATTTTTACATGTATCAGAAATTCATGAAGCAAACAAGTTAAACTAAATGTTGGGAACTAAAGAGATACAACAACAGCTGGCAAGGACTAAAAGGAGTTTCGGCTTTGGACATGAAAAACTGAAATGCAAAAACTGAAGAACTGATTTTTTAAACTATGAGAGTGTTGTATACCACATACACACTAAGTAAGATTTGCTGTTTTTACCAGGAAACTTTGTAACTATTTGCTGTAGTTGCAGATAAGCAGGCAACTGTTCGTTCCATCTACCTGCTTAAGCAGCTAATACAGGTCAGTTACTGCTTGAAAATAGGGCTACCATGTTTCTAATGCACAACTATCTATCAAGCCAAATTCAACAGGTACAGCATTCCCTAATGCTCCATCTTCATACAAGAGAAAAACTGGATAGGCAGAGGAAGTGTTTTGTTCTTGCATCTCCATATTGGTAAAGCTTCACCTACTGGTTTTCTGTTCAGAAGCCGTGCCAAGAAAAAGGTGGCAACCATCTTGTTCATAAAAGGCTTGTTATGAAAACCACAGAAACTGGAATGTTCAAAATTTAGGTGAAACAGGTATTCACTTGCAACAGCTGGAAAAGCCCCCTTGGTTTCTGAAACAAATAAGACAAGCAACACTCTTCTATGTAGGATCAATACAAGCTCTGTTACAGAATATGAGTCTTTATTATGCTTGTGTAAATTAAGTAGTCTCTGTTGGGCACTTAACATTCATCTCAAGTTCCAGAAGATGTGGCCAAAAAAAAATGCACTGAGATGTAGGCTTTCATGAATGATTCTTATTAATAAGCTGTGGCTGAATAAACTGAACATATCAGTGTAAGAAACGGAATATATGGTCATTTTTTAAAAGCTGACTGATTTAAAAGTTTTTTCTTTAACGCAAGAACAAGAATGAATTTATCCAGTTTTAAAAATGTGCCATGAGAAGCAAAACATAAATATTGAGCACAGTGTTGTATTTTACTGTAAACCTCTTCAGCAGAATTTGATGACGAAGGTCTGTAAAGGTGTGACTGCCTATAATGGCTGCAGTATGGTTGCTATAGGAAGCCCTGGTGTTTTCAGCAGCAAATGCATCAAGTGTGAAAGTAATACATGTGTGTACAGGCTTTTTAGAACATACATTTGAGAAAACTGATTGGGTGAGGTTTGCTAGACTTGTTTATATGTATAAAATTTGGCCTCTTGATGTAATTGCTGTAAAAACATCAGTGCTATTCTTAGCAGTAATTGTAATGTGTAGTGATGCCATCAAAACGGCAAGGATTATATTAAAATATGGTATTGATACATAAATATAAGAACCCGGTGCTTCTACACATTGCTTTCTGATCCTGAACACTATGCTAGCATTGCATGGCTTGCTTTACAAACCACATTTGGATCCCATCCTTCCACCAAGGATCTCAAGGCAATGCACATTGAATTATTGCTTTTTATTCTCTCAACAACACTTGCATGGGAGAACAGGCTAAGACAGAACGACTGGGCCAGGGTTACTTAGATTGCAGCAAGGGTGAGCGGCAGAGATCAGAACCAAATTCTCTCATCTTTGAGTCCAACACTCCATACATTAAATGTCATTGGCTCTTCAGCTTTATGATAGTACAAGAAGATGATTCAGTGGAATCCTATACTCCAGTATAAACCAGATCCCCGAACATGATGGATCTTAACAATTCTCAGCAGTTATACCTTTTTAAGCTCAGGTGCTTGAGTGCATGATGTAGTGATGCCATCAAAAAGTGATGCCAACTCCAAGCCTTTTTGGATTAGGCAGATCGCCTTAATCCATTTTAGTTTTCTAATGTAGCATTGAAATTTAAACTTCTTTGGGCCCTTTGTCTGACCACCTTTACTGGGTGACAGAAATAGACTTGAATCTATGACTATCTGAGAGATGTGCAATGATATGGTATAGCCCAATCCCTACTAAGCAGGGTATGTACTTAGATGGGGGACCACCAAGGAAAACTCTGTAGAAGAGGGCAGTGGAAAAACCTCCTCTGCTTCTCACCTGCCTTGAAAGCCCTCTGCTGAGGTCTTCATAATTCAGATGCACCTTGACAGAACATACATACATACTATAGCTGTCTGAGGTTTAGCAATAGTATGAAGCTGTGTTCCCTAACTGTATTGTCTAATAACTCATGGAATAGCATTCAACATGATTAGGACCTTCATTTCTACTTGGGTGTCCACCTGCTTATACTGGAGGTTTCCCCCCCTTCCTGTTGGACAATTTCAGTTTCAGTGCCTCACATCCTGGAGGGGTAAAGCCAAATGCCTACAATGAACCTAAAACAACAAATTAACCAGCTTCTGATTTCTAACTTTCAGAGTTGCCCTAAGGTGAAGGAAACCTGATCTGCAGAAGATCATGTTGCAATTAAAACAGGTCTGTATGAATCACCATCACAATCCATGTGCTAAGTAAGCATCTATACAATTAAGCTGTTTTAGCAGAAGAGGTTTTGGGGGGGACAGCTCTATTGTGCTGTGCACACATTATTAGGCTTACCTTTAAGACCGTGCAGCAAACAATAGCTCATTAGTGGATTAGTAGTAATTACCAAAGCAGTCATTTTTCCCAAGGTTTAATGGGCCAATTTGCTGCTGTAATTGTACCCCACCATTGTGACTCTCAAGCCCAAAAGTGGTTTTGGAATCCACTGAAATGTCAAGGATTCTTGAAAACCCCATGTTATCAAACTGTTTAGTAAGAGCCTATAAGTAAGTTTAGTAAGGCTTCTAGCTACACTTGGCAACTAAATTTAACACACACATTTAGATATAACTACACATACATTTATAGAACACATACTCATCAGATCTTTTATGTGTCTATCTTAAAAGGTCAGCAAAATATCCTACAAATCATAAGTTCATACATTGGGAAGGAGTTCTGGGTTGATGATAGGTGGATGGAGTAGATTAATTCAATAACATATAAAATTAATGAACTGGATTTTGGGGTGGTGTATGAATTCTGTGGTTATGGGTAGGTGAATAAAAGTATAAGGATATGGCAGGTGATGCAAAAAAGGACAATAAATGAATTGTGAACAAAAAATGCAGAGTTGCCAGCATTTTGGAACGATAAATCATTCTATTCACAGTATGAAAATGCACTTGGATAGAAAGGCAGAAATTAGAAGCAGAAAAGCATGCATTAGGAACTGTTACAGCATTTTAAAAATATATCTGTGTTGGCAAAGTGGTTTCTTAACAACGAAAAGAAATTGATGTGCTCTGTTCAGCACAAAGGATGAAACTTGTGAAATATCACTGTGGCTGCACTCCTAAGAAAATTTTCCAAGGAGTAAGATGATTATTATAATGGGTCTTACTTCTGAGTAGCTGTGCTAAGGATTGCTCCCTGTGTTCTTAGAGGGCTGTGGAATAAGGTATGTGCCAGTCCTTGCTAAAGTTGTGAAAGCCCTCTTGGTCCATTCTGATAGATTGTTAGCTAGTTTTAAACCTGGATAGTTCTGTAGTGACTAACATGTTTAACTTCAATACACAATATTTTGTATTTTAGTTGATATTATTTGAACAATGTACATTAAACTATTTGTGTATGAATGGAATTCATCTTCCATACTATTTTCTCTAAAATTATAAATTTAAAAAGTGCTTCCTCCTGCAACAAACTTGCACTGCTAATATAGGAGATAAGTGTCAAACATAAGGTAATATTCATTTGAAACCACAGAGAAAAGTTTTCTGGCAAGTTACTTGTTTCCTATAAAATGTGAATCTCTCCCCCTCCACACCCCCAACGTGCATGCATATCTACAAAGCAAGACACCATTCATACAATACTTTATTATGCATGCATATATTGAAGTTTGGCTCACAGGAATTCAGACTTGGCTGTGGCCACACCCTAATTATTTGTTGTCATTTTCAGGGAAATTCCTTTGGTCAAGAACAGGATTTTGTGTTCATAAATATAACCATCATGTCACCTGATTTACAAAGTTCTTTTTAAATTTTCCTGTCCCTTTTGATGAAATATACATGTACAGAAAAACAGTAATATGACTTCTCAATCTAAACATTATAATATTATAAAAGTAACTGTATAAGCAGTGGTGATGTAAAACTGGTATATTGTGATCCTACTAATCATTCATTGCATAATCTTAATGGTGGCTTGATATGGCTGTGGGTTCATATGCTCTTAATGGGACCATGATATGCAGATGCGTATCATGTTTCTGATATCTCTTTGAGGTTGCACATAGGTTTCTGAACCTTCTGGTTTTGTATGTGATATAGTACATGGATCTTCGGGAGATCGCTTGGGGGGTGATGGATCATCATCTGAGAGCTTTGAGAACCTCTGAGATCTCCTAAGACATCATTTGATGAATAAATTTACAATTTCTTCTATATGTGCACCCCTTAGCTTCAACAGTATATGTGCAGGGATTGGTTGCCTGGTACAATAGGTACATCTTTTCTTGAAGATGTGTACTGCATTTCCAGTATACAACTATGGCAGCTCGTTTGTATATTTATCATAACAGAATTAAGCTTTACCATTTTGCATTCCAGCTGATTTTCTGCAACTTTGAGTTTTAATAGTGCAAGAACTGTGAGAACTAGGGAATGCCACCACCTAGAGCAGAACCACAAGTGACAAAAGGCACAGATTGGACACTTGTCTGCTTCCCTCAAGTTTTGATGGGAAATGTAGGCATCCTGGTCTTGCAGCTTCGCTCTCTGACTGCTGTGCAATGGACTTTTCAACTGTCATTTGTCCAACATTCCGCCAAGCTGCCTACATTTCCCATCAAAACTTGAGGGAAGCTGACAAGTGTCCAATCTGTGCCTTTTGTCACTTGTGGTTCTGCTCCTAGTCAGCAGCACTCTTTGCACTGAGCTACAGGTCATGCCTGCAATTACATTCCCTTCCCATTACAATCAATAAAGTTGTAAGTCTGAAATTTTTGTCTTTGCCATCTAATCCTACGGCAATTTCATAATTTTCCCACTGTTCCTTGAAAAAGTCCTGTTATTGAAAATATCACCTTTCATGTCCATACCCTAGGAACTGGAATTTGGCTGTCTGCCTTGGCTGGGATATCTGTTTGCTCCTTTAAGGGGTTGATGTCTCTTGAAAGCTGTGTTGTGCTTCTTTAAATAAGTATTTGCACTTCTGACACCATGTTTTAATGGATTATTCAAAGACTAAAGAGGCCTAGCTCCCTTAACTCAGGCTTTATTACAAGCAACTGTGGTACAAATGGCAACAATTATAACTCCTCCCTTAGTTCTCTCTGACCAGAAGTTGTATTTCCAGTTCCTTACTGACTAGATACAGTTGTTGCAGCTCCCTCTGTTGGTCAGGATAACTATATACTAGTCTAAAATGGAGTGAGTAAGCTGCCTTAGTTCCTCCAGCTTTTCAAGTGAGAGCAGGAGGTAGGCCTCTGCCTCACCCATATAGCTGTTCCTCTGGTAATGGTGTTTCTCTTTCCCATGTGATACTAAAAATATCAGGATGCTATGCTAGTCTGCTAACTGAAAGTTTTATAGTAAGTGGCCAGGCTGAGAACTGTGCTCATCCGAAGAAGCTTATGAGGCTCCGCTCCTACTTTTTTGTGCACATCCAGAGAGTTCTAGTTTTTTCTGAGCCTCACACAAAGTCTAGGTATGACCAGAAAATGTCTTAACATAAAAATCAAAGGAACCTAATTGACTGGTTCAGATAAACCAGCGAGTAGAATGTATAAGCAGTGAGATAACCTGCTGAATGCCTTTATGGAGATACAATATTTGCATGAGAGGTCTAGCTAGTGAATTCTAAGATGCTTTGAATATGGGACTACCCATGTCGGATTTTACATGCATAGACTGAATGCAAGAAATGTTATAACCACATGTGGGCTTGCAACAGGCTTTGAGGTGAGACAGATGCTCTTAGTGGGTGCATAGGGTACTTTGCTTTCTCTTCCTCTTCAGCTTCTGCTTGCAAAGAAATTTCTTCAAATAACCCAGTGTGATGTTAGTAATATATATAGATACTGTTACTGAAGCAGGTATTTTTTTCCAGAGAATGTAATAGTATATCATTCCATAAATTCCAGAGATATTTTTAGGAATGTGAGATCTGGGGAGGTGAGTTTATTAGTCAAAAATTGTGTGTGTTAGAAAATCCCATATATGCATATTTTAATCCTGTTAGTGAACCAAGTAAGATGATATTGATGGCGGTGTTTTCATTTCTTTTTCAGTCCTCTCTATCATTCTAGAGTATACTATCATTTTTCCTCTTTAAAGAGAGAGTTTAAAAAATAAACAAACTGGCCCAGTACTGCATATGAGTTAAGTGCTATTGCTTCAGACTTCTGTCAAATCTGGTAATACGAAGTAATTACCACTGTCAGGTTTGTGAAAGGGTGTGTGTGTGTGTGTGTGTGTGTGTGTGAGAGAGAGAGAGAGAGAGTGAGAGTGAGAGAGAGAGAGAGAGTGTGAATGGATGAATGAATATGTTGGCAAAAACACACAATCAGACTTTCTCTGTTTTCATATTTAATGGTTTGCATTGTATTCCAGCTCACATGTCTCTCTGCACAGTAACTACATACAATTCAAATTAACCAAATTTTATTCATATTGTAGAGAAGGCAACAAATAGAGTGCAAACTGTTCATAAAGTGACCTCAGACTTCGCAGGCTTCTTACTCCTATAATTGCTGCAAGAACAGATGCAACAACAATATAAATTGTGCCAAAAAGAAACTCTAATAAAACAATGACTACGAGCTATAAAGTGCGCAAAGAAATGCTAGTACAATAACTGAGGCCAGTTATTTTTTAAAAAGAAAGAAAATCTGAGATCAGAAAATTGGTTTGTGAGCCAGATTTCTCTAACTCCATGTTATTCAAAACATAAATGAAATTTTGTGGAAATCATCTTCTTCGTACAAAATAATTGCATTACATACCATTTGATATTTTTCTGCATTTTTTTACCATTCCCATTATTTTATTATTTGTAGGCAGCTGCACTTGCCATGGACTTTGGCTTAGTGAGAATAGTTTTAATTCATGCCATGAGTTAATCTCCATTCACAATGGTAAAGCACAGTGCCTCCCACAGCTCTTAGGAAAGCTAAGAACTTTCATTCACATTCCCATACATTTTCATGGGTCAGAAGCATTAATAGGCACTATAGAAATCTTTAGCTTGTTTTTGATTGGTGTTTGTTTCTTGGCAAATGGTCAAAGATCTGACATACCCATCTATGTAGGCAAGTTTTTCTGGCTAGAACACAGGAGTGAGAAATCTCGTCAAGTTTCTGCAATCCAAAGATGCCCTGTTAGCAGTCATCATCACCATAATACAGATTCCCATATCTTAAAATGACATTGGCACTAAGACATGTGTCTATGTGAACTGTATGCTTGACAGTTGACATCTTTTTCAGTCAAGCACAGTGACTCATTAAGGCTGCATTGTAAAAGATGCTCTTCTTTGGCAATGTAACAATGAACTGATTATTGCTGGATAGCTTCCCTTACTATTTTCACAGGTGGGTGGATTTCTTAAAAATTGCATCAAGATAGGAGAGTGCTATTTGTTGATTTGGGCAGGCAGGTAACCTGGTCATGTGGAATGCTTTGGACAAAAGACAGGAGGGTGTTTATTGTTATGCATCCATGTGCTGTACATTTTTATTTGGAGAACTGATATTTTCAAGATGAAATTGTGTGGGATTTATGTTTATAAAAGTAATTTGGTCTACCAGCTGATGAATAGTCAGTGCAGTACAATGGAAAGCATTTTGTATCTCACTCCAGCCAATTCAGTTATGTGCAGGAGCACAGAGTTTCCCTTTCCTAAATGATTTAATTAAAAGAAAGCAGCTTCTTATTCTCCATTCATTTATACTCCACCTTTCTCCCCAGTGGAGACCCAAAGTGGCTGACATCATTCTCCTCTCTTCCCTTTTATCCTTGTGACACCCCCGTGAAGTAAGTAAGGCTGACAGTGTAGGACTGGGTCAAGGTCGCTTGAGTTTCCTAAATTCCAGTCCAACCACTACACCTCACGGAATCTTAAGGCTGAGGAATAGATTCTCAGTCCAGTTCAGGTTCTAGCATCCAACTACTCACTGAGACTCAGTGCATAAATTGAGCCATTCATGATTTCTAGAGACCAGGTTAAGGATTTACATTAAGCAACATTTTTCTTGTTTGAAATATTCAGTATAGTTTTTTTAATGATTTTTTTTTAAAAATCCAGATATATACATTTTCATTGGGTAAGAACCAGTTATTATTTGGATTCTTTTTAATGACCTGAAGCTTTCCAAAGAGAAAGTAGAAAATAATTTAACAAAATGCAGTTTCCCCTTGGACAATTATAATTTTAAAAATCAGAATGAGAGCTGATGTTAGTAATGACAGCAATTATCACTGCAATCCTAAACATCATTACTCTAGCCCAAGCCCATTGATTTCAATGGGATCAGACTGGAGTAACTCTTTTTAGGGTTGCACTATACGCCATCTATTCAAAACAGTTCAACTGTGTTACAGTATATTAAAATTTTATCATAATTATTGTTTCTTATTGTGAACCAACAGTTTCTGCCATTATAAGCATGGATAAAAGATGCCTCATAAACCAAATGATAATAATACTAATAGTACTAATAGTACTAATATTTATAAAGCACTTTGAAGGAACAATCCTAAACAGGTTTGCCTGCAAGTATGTCCAATTTTATTCCATGAGGCTTATTCCCAGGGCAGTGTTCTCAGGATTGTCATCTTTTGAGTGTTCAGAGCACTTAACTTGTAATATTTTAATTATTTTCATTATTAATTATTTTAAGTAATACTTAAAATAATTAAAAGTATTTTAATTATTAATTATTTTAAGTAATACTTAAAATAAACTCATGTAAATGAAGTTAGATTTTTAAAAATCCTGGTATTGCAAATGGGTGGGATGGGGCTACCTTAAGGCTACTTGTTCAGTTCTGGCTGGGGTGAGAAATGAACTGGGAAGTTCCTTCACCACAAAAGAGCCACCCTTCTGCTTTCAAGATGGAAAGAGAAATACAATTATATGATTAAACATTTGCAGCTGTGAGATACTGCTTGACAAATATTTAGTCCTTAAAAAAAAAACCTCATTAGCTAGCTATGCAAATTGGAACCCAGAACTTATTGAAGGGAAATTCAATTGCCTTTTTCAACTTGTGATAATAAATTAACTGATAAAATGAATGTAAGGTAAAGGGAGAATGTGAGAGGGAAAAGAATAGCTTTTTAAAAGCATTAATTAAATGTATTGATTTTGTTTAAAATAAACATGTTTTATATCATTACATAAAACGCTGGCTTGTTTCTTGTATGTGCTCTTTCGCTTGTGCTGTCCAGAGTGCACAGTACCAAAGGCAGGCTTTTCTGCAGATGAAAGGGGCAGCGGGAAAGCTGAACTGTGAGCACAATTTCTCTCGTGCTTCTCTAGATCTAAGCTCTTGCATTTTTATTGTTGAAACTAGGCTTTGGAACACATTTCTAGGCAACATACCTAACCTTTATTCCTATAAAAATAACTTGCAATTTTTATTTTATTCTGTCATGGGGGACTTGTAATGTAAAGAGATTATGCACACATCATGCTCCCATGCACACAATATCCTATTCATTAACTTCAGTGTCAAGGGAATTTCATGTGCACATATTCCCCAGAGTCAGTGGGAAATCCTGTTTGCTCTAGAGCTCCATATATGTATTAGAGAGAACAAGGAACCTTGGGTTAAGGATGTTCCGTGTTAACTTTTATTAAGGAAGAAAAATTCTTGTAACATAAGTTAAATTCCAGAACAATAACTGTGCACTCAATTGTAATTAAATAGCAGGAAGTTCGAAAGTGGCTGGATTTAGTTGACTCCCTAAGGCATTCCAGCTCAGGGACATCCTCCAACACTGGTGAAAAGTTACACCAGCAAAAAACAAGGTGTAGCCCACAGGTACTCATGCACTGGGAAAGGCCAAGTGCCCCCCTAAGCACAGCCCTAGGTAAGAGCCCCAGCAGAGCATGGGGTGCCATCTACATCTACAACCAGTTACCTTCCTCCACAGCGGTGGCCAGCCTCCCTCCCTATCACCAAGTTACTGCTCCCCAGCACTACCTAAACCCCACCAAGGACTCCCTACAAATTATAAATAGGGTGTGCGGCACAGGACTCTGCCTCAGAGTTATCTGCCATACAAACTTAGAGTGTGCAGCATTACTTCAGTGTGGGAGAGACACAGATTAGGCTCTTGGCACTACTGGGGGAGCATTTAGCACAAACAAGGTCCATACTGTTTTTACTGCTATGTGCAGCATGCATGGAGAATGGGCTGGATGGCGATCCTTGGAGTGGCTACTCTGGGAATGGGGGGGGTCTCTGGGTCCCACAATCTCCCACAATGCTGCTGGTATATGATAAGCCATGTCTCTTTTTTGAGCCCTAACTGGTTCCCTATCTCTGGAAGCTCTCCCCAAAGTGGCAACCATGCACTACCAGATACCAGCCTGGGAGTAGAGATGGGCACGAACCAGAAAAAAACTGAACCATGCTGTTCATGAACCACGAACCACAAACTTTCACGGACCTGTCCCTGGTTCATGAACCAGTTCATTTAGTTCATGAAAACGTCACATCTGGGTCAGAAAATCATCACTTCCGGGCCAGCAGAAGTTCACTTCCAGGTCAGCAGAAGGTCTGCAGGAAGTCCATCCCCTGTTGCCTAGGAAACTGATTGATTGACACCAGGCTGTCTGCAGTGACGAACCAAAAAATGAACAAAATGAACCAGCCTAAAAGTTTGCGGCGGTTTGTCAGAAATGGGATCTGATGAACCGTAGTTTGTGAACCATGAACTGGCCTGGTTCGCGCTTTTGGTTCGTATTTTGGTTCGTGCCCATCTCTACCTGGGAGTCCACACCTGTGCTCCCCATCTTCCTGGCCACTGCCCCTACAATGCTGGCTTCCACACATGAGGTTAGAGGTGTGTGCATGGTGGGAGACCTGAGCCAGGTCCACCTGGCACTATGCTCCATGTCATACAATGCGGCATACTACTAGGGAAGTGTACCCAGAAGAGCTGTGTTTGATGCAAAGTAGCAGGGCCGCTGACAGCCTTGCACTGGGCTCTTAGCATACTCCTTTACCAGGGTGCCTCCTCCCCTAAGTGGGGGTCAGGGCACTCCTGGGCTTGGGGAACCTGGCAGCAACCCCACCATACTCCCAGGCAACCCTGGGACCCATTGCCATGCAGGATCAGAGCCCTATGCAGCAGCAACAGCAGGTGGAGCACTTGCAGGGCTCTTCCACAAAATATTGGTAAGCATTATTTGGATGACTATGGCATGCACCTCAAGGTCTCCCAGTAAACCCCCCTGGGGGTAGGCCTGCAGACCCTATGAGGATGCCATAGGCATGACTGTGGCTGGCATATTTGTGCTGTTTGCCATCACTGCACATCTCTATTTCATGTCTGTGCAGGTGGTGATTCAACAGGGAAACCTGGGACCATGGCCAGTGCAGTTCCTGCCACTCTTCTCAGTCACTAGTTCCAGCCCAGCCCCCAGAGCAGCCTGCCCTGGGCAGTTTTTCAACCTGCAAGACCACTTCACTCAGTGGCTCAGCTTGTCTCCTCATGGCTTCTAGGAGCAGCTCACAAAGGTACTGGAAAGAGGAAGTTGGCAACCTCATTCACTGGACCTCTTCATGATTTGCAGTTCAATAAAGTCTGGTGTTAGTGGTCAGACCCACCCCCATAATATTATGGATATGCCATAAGTCTCTTCTCTGGATGTGCTTCAAGCATGAAAGCTACTGCCCAAGCAGGCAGAAAACATGGTCCATCAAGAGAGAGCCAGTTTGGTGCAGTTATTCAGAGCAGCGGGACTCCAATCTAGAGAACTGTGTTTGATTCCACATTCCTCCACTTGAAGCCAGCTGGGTGACCTTGGGTCAGTCACAGCTCTTTCAGAGCTCTCTCATTCCCACTCACCTCATAGGGTGATTGTCGTGGGGATAATAATAACATACATTGTAAACTGCTCTGAGTGGGCATTCAAGTTGTCCTGAATGGTGTTATATAAATTGAATGTTATTATTATTAAAAAAAATTATCAGGTTGCCCTGAGGTAAACAAGAGGAAGACATTGCACCCTGGTGAAACACCTGGTGCCTGATGGCTGCATGATGCAGCTCTGGAACTTCCTGGGCTGATAGAGATGAGAGGAGCCAGAGAAGAAAGCTGATGGGTCTGCAAGAAAGCTGCCAGCCAAACAGTACTGCCTTAAAGGGCAGTACTCCATGCCTCCAGTAGGTGTGATGGACAGGAACTACTGCCTCTCCTAGGGAATAGCCAGTGAGAACTGATGGAATTTTAGGCTGGTGACTAGAAATGGGCACAGAATGGGAAAAAAACAAACCACATGATTTGTAGTTCGTAGCATTCTATGGAACATCGAACCACGAATTTCCGACCTTTTTCCAGTTCGTGGTTCGTTGTTCCATGACATTTTAATTGCCCTGCACTGGCTGGTGAAGCTGGTGCGGGGCGTTTGAAATGGACAGCCCCTTTCTTCTGCTGCCTGGCTGTCATTTCACAGACCCCATGCTGGAACTGGCGTGGGGTCTGTGAAATGACAGCTTCTTTCTCCTGCTGCCAGGGCTGTCAGTTTTACAGACCCCACATTGTTCCAGCACGGGGGGGCTGTGAAACTGACAAACTGACAGCCCAGGCAGCAGGAGAAAGAGGCTGTCAGTTTCACAGCCCCTGTGTCAGTTCCAGTGCAGGGTCTGTGAAATGACAGCCTCTTTCTCCTGCAGCCTGGGCTGTCCGTTTCACAGACCCCGCACTGTGGTTCTGTAAAACGGACAGCCCGGGCAGCATGAGAAACAGGCTGCCAGTTTCACAGACCCGTGCTGGAACTGGCGCGGGGTCTGTGAAATGACAGCTTCTTTCTCCCGCTGCTCTGGTAGCAGAAAAAAGAGGCTGTCATTTCACAGACCCCGCTCTGGAACCAGCATGGGGTCTGTGAAATGACAGCTTCTTTCTCCCGCTGCTGGGTCTGTCAGTTTCACAGACACGTGCTGGAACTGGCGCGGGGTCTGTGAAATGACAGCTTCTTTCTCCTGCTGCCAGGGCTGTCAGTTTTACAGACCCCACATTGTTCCAGCACGGGGGGGGGGGGCTGTGAAACTGACAAACTGACAGCCCAGGCAGCAGGAGAAAGGCTGTCATTTCACAGACCCCATGCTGGTTCCAGAGCGGGGTCTGTGAAATGACAGCCTCTTTTTTCTGCTACCAGAGCAGCGGGAGAAAGAAGCTGTCATTTCACAGACTCTGAACCTGGCCATGGAACGGCTGTAAAAATTCATTTGTTCCGTAAACATGCATTCCCACAGAATGCGTCTTTCAGAGCAAACGAACCAGCCGTTCTGTACGGAATTTTGTTCTGTGGTTCATTTCATGCCCATCTCTACTGGTGACAGTTGAAATCTCTTAGGGCAGGTAGTGAGAGAGGGGAGAGGGATTTGAGCCTGCTGAATGGAAGCAACAGATAGAGCTGGCTGTAGAGTCCTGTTGTCTTATATTGTAATCATCCCATGTGGGGTTTATAAGTTCAGATCTCAACAACACTGCATTTATGTGTTTGAATAATTCATTCCTATATTATACATCTTGTAAATAAAAGTTATTCTTTCTTTTGTTTTAACCCTGGCGGGCTGGAAGTGGTTGGCTGAGGGGAAATAACACATGAGTATTAATCATTCTGGTCATGAGTCACGCAACCAATGGGGCTAATTAACAATGGGAGAGTATAGAGGAAGTAAACTCTGAGTTCCCTTTCTTCAATAGCCCTGGGCATAGCTGGGTGAGGAGCAGTGAATATTGGGAACTGGCTGCCTGTCTGGTGAAGTCTCTGGGGAAAGGAGATACGGGACTTTGTTAACTTTGGTCAGGGCTCTCTATCTGATAATTAGGGACTAGACTGGTGCAAATGGTGACTGCGCTGAACTGCCTGTGAAGCCCAAACTTGTGCATGGGGGTTTACGGTGGGTAGCAGTGTGTAAGTAGCTCACACAGGAATTTCAAGCTGTTGCTGAAAACTGAAGAGGGTGGGAGATGGCAGACAATACACTTCACCAAAATATCTTACAATGAGCTGTTTTCCTCATGAGTAGGCAGACAGCCCAATGAAACACTTAGCATCAAAAGAAAGGATTTAGATTCACCTCTCATTGTGGGAACAAAATTACAAAGCCCAAGGAAACATAGCAGCAACAGGTAAGAGCAGAATGCAAGTTCTTGGCACTATAGAAAAAGAAAAAAAGTGAACATGGAGCAGGATTGTTTTTAATGATGCTGCACTGCATTGGTTGGAATACTCTCCTACTTGGGAGTGCCCTGCTGGCAATACCCTGCATGCCAACACTTGCCTTGTATGGGTTTGTTGTTGTTGTTGTGTGTGTTATTGTGCTTGAGGAAAAACTCAGTGGATCAATGGTTTAGACTAGGAGGGGGACTTGATGCACTTTTTCATTAAGTGCAAAAACAGCTGCCCCAGAACCTTGTTTCTCCACCCCCCTTGAAAAGAACAGTGTGCGATAATGCATGTGAAGCTAAGTTGTGAACAATAGGCTGAAAATCATGAAAATGACCCCTCCCCCAGATCAGCTCCCAACTGGAACAAATTAGTAATGGGACGGAACTATTCTAGAACCCCTATTTTTCTTGGTGCACACCCCTAATCTGTGGCCCCCAGTGGTTGGGAACCTCTGATCTATTCCAGTGTTTCTTGTATATATTATCCTGTTCTTACTGCATTGTCTTCTACTTTTACAATTCTATTTTCTGCATTGTTTATGATATAGCACGTTTGACAACTTTTTTGTTTTGCATTGTTTTTCTAACTTTTGTAATCCTAGTCCTTTTGTATTGTTTGTTGGATATTTTATGCTGTCCGATTACATAGTTTAATATTGAGTTTTTGTGAGAAAAGAGAGTTATAAATAAAGTTAGTAAGAAAGTAAGTAATAGGGTTGTCAAAATTTCCAGGAATTTCCCAACTTGGCACTGGCAGCACTAAGAAGTAAGTAAGTAAACAAAAGATAAAAACAAACCTGCCTAACTATAACTTGTTGACATTGTGTCCCATTTCTAGGAACTTAAATTTTTCAAAAAATCTGGGTTTGTTAAAAGTAGTATTGTATTACTTTTATTAACAACAGTTTGCTGTCACCTTATAAAAATTACATTCTAAGAAGTACTAGTAGTTAACAAGTACATATATAATTACATAAAAATGACAGAAATGTTAGTGATGTTAAAATATTCTTCATGAATAATGACAATAAAGTACACCTACTTTTATTTACAAACCCATAAAATATAATATAATGTATAAAATATAATATAATACTGATTGAAACTGAACTCTTCCAAGCACTTTCATTCTTAAAAATGAGCAGAATAAAATAGACAGTAGGACAGATCTCTCACTATTGGCCAATAAAATGATACTTTTATCAGCCAGGTGTTCAAAAGAACTTAGTGTGTCTGTGAATGTCAAGAGTTTAGGAAAATCTTGCCTAATTTGAGATAATATGTCTGTTTATATATATATATATATATATATATATATATATATATATATATATATATATATATATATATCAGGATGCTACAAAGAAATCTGTGTTTTAATACAATTTTAATTTTGTGTATTGCATGTTATTTTGATTGCCCTTTTCCTTGAGCAAGAGAAATATAGAAAAATATATTTCTTCTGTGCAATTGGGAATGATTTAAAATTTAAATTCTGACCATATCCTAACTGTTTCTTGTTCATTGGATTGATGGCTTCTAGCTGCTTGTCAGTCTTTTGTAGAATCCCTGGAGCTGAAAGAGACAGGAGAGGATGAGGAGGATTTTCAGCTCTTTTAACATTGTTACACAGAGTCAGTTCCTTGATTTGCTAAGTGGGTGGGGTGGAGCTATTTGGTTTTAAATCTGATGGCCATTTCATGATAAGTGATAATGTTAATAATCTCCAGGTCCCTTTTGCCTTTGAAGTGAATGGTTTGTCTGTCTCGACCACAGTCGCCTTTTTGAACTGTCAGTTCTAGAGGATTAGATAAATGTTTAGGCTGGGTGAACTCATGAATGAAAATATTTTGCTTGGCAATTTCAAAAATGTGTTTTAGTCCCCCCCCCCCACCCCAGTTTTCTTCCCTCTCTTCCATAGCTGAATGTTGAACCCTTTGGCAGCAACCAGCTTTTCATTCAGATTACCACTGTCATTTGGGGAGGTCTTTTCTCATAGAAAAAACAAGGGAATTGTAATAATGCAGTCAAAGAGGTATGATCACTTTTGTTTATATTTACTTCATTGTCCCAGATTTATGACTAGATTTTAGTGTGCAAATCTGAGCACTGCTTCTTGTTCTGCTTTGACATGATGTGGGACTATCGTCTGACATCTTTATGACTAAATGACCATTATATCGGCTCTTTCACTTCTTTCAGAATGGCAAAACATATTCTTCCCTTTTTAAAATTACTTTTCTAGGTTGGTTGAACAATTCAACAATCAAATAGAAGAGCTTTCCTTTTTTTAAAAAAAATCAAGAAATTGTCTTCCTCTGTCCCATTTATCTAGTTCATGTTCAGTTGTGTGCACTGAAATGTATCGGTTATTCTGTCCCTTGGCAAACAAACATTGCTGCCTTCAAGAATTTTAAAAGAACTGGTTGCAGAAATGTTCTTTAAATCACTCAGCTGAAAAGGATGGACAAAAATAAAATTAAACAATATTATGATACTGGTCAACTTCAAATGTAACTATTATGTGTCTTTTACAAATGATTAGTAATTAGTTTTTTTTCTTCTATGATAAAATGCATAAATCTTTACTGTAATATTTCATAGTGGAAAATCTTGCAAGTGCTGCACATATTCCTGTTATATATTTTCACTGTGCCCTTGCAGTGAAATCCTAAGCAGAGTTACTTCCATCTAAGCGCATTGCTGTATTCGACTGTACTCTCAGTTTAAAATGTCTCTTTTTTGCTTTTTACCTTGCATTAACAATGTTCATACATGCACACAAATGGCAGAAGAGACTTAAAGATGCTCTAGGTTTATGGGTGAAATGTTATTAGCAGCAAGAAGAGATAAACAATGCTACAGCACTATTTTATTATGAAAATTAATGCCCTGAGTAAATTGATGAAGAATGGTGGTTGTCTACAAAAGCTTATTTGGGGTAGCAACAGTTCTGATGTTACCGGTGCAATTGTTGTATCCTGTTATTTGCACTTTATTCTTTTTAATGCCTATTGTTTACTAGAATAAATGACTGGGTGTCATGAGATTGTAACTTTCTGTCAATCCTTATTTTATCAACACCGTCAAACCTTATTTTATCAAAAAAAATTGAGCTGACCAAAAGAAAATATGTCAGCCAAGGCAGACCAATTTTGATAAATTATATTGTCAAACCGTTTTTAGTTTTAATCAAAATGATGCATAGTATTTATTGTTAAATTCCAAAATAGAATAGTCCTTGGGATAAAGCAGCACAACAATTTAATGGCTTGGGTCCAAGGTATCTTTGGGAGCTTTTTTTGCCTATGAAACTCGAATGTTCTTCAGTACAACGAATGCTTGGCATTGTATCCTATCCGATGCTAGAGTGGTGGGATCACATGCCAGCCTTTTGTCTGTAGTGGAGTATACTCACTGAAACGCCCTCCTAGAGAAGGTATTTTCTTTTTGCGCATATCTATTGGAAGCAACTTTCCCCTTTAGGTCAAAATTTGACATGTGAATTAATATTTTCAAGCCTAAAAGTGCTTTGTGCTTTTATTGTCACTTTATATATTTGTATTGATTTTGAGCATTATCTTGGTCTGCATTTTCTCAGAAATCATGGCAAGGGGAAAAATAAAACACACCAGCAAAGGCTCCCTTGGTGTCATTGTTTTAGCCAATAATGTTTTTTCCCCAATTTTGATTCTATAGTTTGAATGCTGAATTTTGGCACACGGGTGTGAATTGCTTTTTTAAAAAAATGCTGGATTTTGACATATCAAACAAATGTAGTCAACTGTTTGAATTTCCATTGAACATTATGAATGAACAGAATATTTTGTTTTTAGATCAACACTCACATTTGTATATATGAGAAACTCACCTTCAGATAACTAACAATCAACTTTAACTAGCTTGGCTGATTCAAGCATTTCAGTAAAAATAGTCAGCACCTGCAGAATTGAAATCATGGCTGAAGGGCACAGCTTCTCATGCACTGTAGGGATGCTTCACAAATGGCCACCCACACAGTTCACTGATTTCAGAATCACACAATTATAGTCTGTTCTTAAGTTTGACCAAATCTAAAGTATCATACAGATTCCTTAGGCTAGCAAACCAAGTCTTGCGAAATACTTTTCCGATGTTCAGAATATTTGTTTGATGCAGCACTTAAAGCATTATATAAATAACTTGCTAGCAGAAATGTTATTGGAATACTGATGAATTTAATTAACAATAGATGATGGCAGTGAGGTATAAATGGGAGGCAGCCAAATACAACAGTTCTTTCTTTTGGATTCAGAGTAGATGCTGGAGATCTAGAAACATGCTGGAGACAGAGCTCTACCAACAAAGGAAGGAATTGGCGGAGGTATCTTTAGTTTTATTTATCTGTTCTTGTTCTTTTTTTTACAAAACGACTCATTATAAAGTGGGTACAAGTATTTGTCAATGTTTGGACAGAGTGCATTCACCTGCAAAAATACCTGATTCTATCTAGCCAACTTTTTGAAGGTTAGTACTAACTAGATGTGACTAGTTTGACAAATGTGAATTCAGTCATTGCATTTAGGGTGGATGTTGCTATGCTTAAGATGTTTATAAAGCAGTGTTTCATGAACTTTTAAAAATGTCTTGATTAAACAATTATAACCATTTTCATTGTAATGCAAAGCAGCATCAGGAGGCTGCTGCTGTTCAGCAAATGAGAAGTGGGGAGGTTAACCCATTACTTTCCAGCTGTTACTCTGATCAAAGTTTTCCTGAAGCTTTCTTTGTCCCCTGCAGGAGAAAAGACAGGAGTCGCCGTACCTTTTTCCTATAGAAAGAAAGCAGTTCATGCAGCAGTGTTGTCAACTTCCAGGTGGGACCTGGAGATCTCTCAGAACTACAAGTGATCTCCAAAAGACAGAGATCCATCCCCTGGAGAAAATAGTAGCTTTGGAGGGTGAACTCTATGGCATTAATACTCCCCTGAAATCCCTCCCGCCCCCAAACCCTGCCTGCCCCAGGTTCTGCCTCCAAATCTCCAGAAATTTCCCAACCCAGAGTTGGCATCCCAACCAAGCAAGGAATTTTGATTGGTTAAGTGGATAGCAGTGAAAGAATCGAGCATCTGTTATCTACTGCTCAACTTGCCATCCGTATGAGGATGCTTTTCATTAAATGACAAATCCTTTAGGGTTCATTTTGATGTATCTGAACATAACATGTAGTTTCTCCCCCCCCAGACAGACTCAATTAATTTCTTCAACAACATCACAAGCCTCATTGTTAAGGTGGGTGTTAACAGTAGAGGTGAAGTATTATTGAGGTTTGTTGTATGCCTTATTAGAACTGTCTTAAAATGTCAAGACTTATAGGTGAAGGGAAGAATGAATCCATAACAACAGTATAACAAAACTCTAGTCAAAATAAATATCAAGCAAAATGGATAATTATGAATTTGGAATACGATGTCCTATAGTAATGTTTGCCTAATTATCCTTCATTGCAATTAAGGACAAACTCTATTGTTATTTTAATGTCAATAGTTTTAATATCAATGTAATAGCTTTAATTAGGAATAGGTTTTTGGTCCTATAGGTCAGAGAAAACTGATATAATAATTCGCATCTGCAAAATATACAATCAATTCTTGGTGATTTCTCAATATCCTGTGCCTGCTGCCCTTGTAATATATTATTGGGTATCTTAGTAAAATCAATATTAACTCATCCAAAGAGTACAAATGTTTGTTCATGTGTTCTTGGAATTACCATTTGAATAAAAAACAACAGTGATCATCAATATTTGGATTTCATTGCAGATTTCCCTATACCCTAATTATATCATTTAGAGGAGGGCAAAAAGTATATTTCCTGGCAGCGTTTCTTGAATTTATTGCAACAAAGCACTTCTGGACTATGGACAAAGCAACTTCATAATTGCTAACACATGTGAACAACTGCCATAGGGATAATGAACCTGAGTCTTGAGGTGAGCTCTGTTTAATATTTATAATGATAGAACATTAAGGTATGATGAATACCTCTTTGCCTACATTTTCATATCCTAAATGCACAATTACCACAAATCTGGTTTACATAATAATGTTCATTCATTACTTTTTACATTGAAAATTATGTGCTAAAATAAAAAAAAAATTGCCTCTTCAACGGTATGAAGAGCTCTGGTTGAAACTTTGAAGGAAATTCTGGTTATGCATCTCAATTTCTCCAGTTTCTACAAGCCTTTTCAATGCTGCATTCAAAGTGCTTTAAATGTCTGGAAAGAGACAGGGACTATAGACTACACTATTGGGACAGAGACTACAGACAGGGTCTATAGACTATGAATTGTCTGCTGATGAACATATGCTGCTCCTGGGAACTTTGACATTGCTAAAGTCATTATGTTAATTACTTACGTTTCAATTCAGAAAGTTTTCATCACTATATTCAGCTTTATGGTAGTTTTTAAATTTGTTGCTACCTTACCCTGTTGTATCTTTTTTCAATGAATATCCTGTTGATTGTAGTTTTGCTCTGCGAATCTCCTAGGCTAGCTATTGATTATATTGTATATATTGTATTATAGTGTATTCACATGCAATCCTTCTTGGATCTCAATGAGAAATGCAGGAGAACAACACCAACAGTTGTGGAAAAAAATAAAAAAGTTTGGCTAATTGACATTGCAATTCCTGGGGATGCCAGAGTCAAAGAAAAAGAACAAGAAAAAATGATTAAATATAGAGATCTGGTAATAGAAACCACTCAACTATGGATGAAGAATGCAACAGTAGTCCCCATTGTCATCGGGGCACTGGGAACTATTTTGAAAAACTTTGCAACTTATATGGAAAAACTACAGCTTCCTGATATAACACCTGCAGAACTGAAAAAGATGGCGTTACTTGGAACAGTGTACATTTTACACCGATACCTGGCTGATACTTAGGTCTCTGGTTGAAACTTGTATCAGCTCAGCAAGGCCAGTCAATGATAACATGTGATATTTATTATTGATTGTGTTGTGTGAATTTGAATAATAATAATAATAATAATACTGTATATGACTGTGTTTAGTTCCATAGCTCTGTCAACAATATGACCAGCAATACAGGAAAACAGATGCTGTCGTTGACCATGGATCATGGAGGATGTTTCTATTCACTAGGGAGGAGCTGATGTAGCCTGTCAATTAAACATGCCAAAAAGGAGTTTAGAGACCCAGAAAAGAATAGCCTTGGATGAAGAAATAATGCAATAATGTGGACTTTTGTGGATTAGAAGCTATTTAACCCATATCAATAAACTTTATGTGTTGAGGCCCAGGTGCAGAAGCATCTGAGAATGGCAAAAATGTCAAACTTCATGGAATGTCAAACTTCACGGAAGTGTAGATATAATTCAACGATGGGGTGTATTAGTTGAGGGCCAAAATACATTCATATGTATGAGAAACGTGTAACCAATATTTAAAAATAGACTTGTTAAGATAAATGGTAGCAAGAATGAACTAATACTTTTTATATATTTTAAGAAAGTATTTCAAATATAGATAACTTTGTATGGTGTTTGAAGATATAAGATAAGGAGTTAGCCAAGAATGTGCACCCTTATCAAATGAGACAGCTAGGAAATGACTTATTAATATGGGTAGTTGAACTGAGTGGGAGCTTCTTCTCAGAAAGGACTCCTTGATTGTGACCTTATCTTTGAGTAAGATACTTCTATGGACTCATGTAATTGCTCTCCTTTAATTATCTATATAACAGCAATGGATAGAATAGTTTCAGTTGAGTTAGTCAGCGTTCAAGGTACAATATAGTTATGCTGTAATAAAGGATTAAAATGGAAGCAAAGATTCTCTAATAGCATCACTTGTGTCCTAGAACCTAAAACACTGTTGAGGTGTACTTCTTGCCAGGAATTAAATGATCCGATTCCATTCTTCAGCAGTGGAGGAGGCCAATAGATGGTCTTGCTCTCTACATGCCAGCTGCTGCTGAGGATGCCTGTCACAACGTGGCCATTTGGGGGCATTGGGCCAGAGATCCACTGAAGTAAGTCATGCTGGCTGGGTGGCTCATCCCCCTTTTCAGGGACCCCACCAGGTTTCAGATGTGTCAAACACTGACTTCCCTATTACTATTTTCTATGTCAGCATTCAAACTCCACAATGTGCAGGAACAAAATGTCTTCTGCTGATTACCGATTAGTTTTCAGCAAGCCGAGTTCCTCGGCCTTAGCATCTTGCTAGTAATATCCACAATATAATCTCTTTAGCTCAAGTTCTAGAAATCATGCTTTATGTTCATAATATAACACAGACCCTAATGCAAAGTAGCTGAAACTTGCCCTATTGCATGGTTCTCCATGACCCCCACAGAAACCTACTCAATGTAATTTGATTTGCACTTAAAAGTACATTTGTAAGAGGAAAAAGACAACATTGTGTTAGACCATTTTTCACCTCTGCAAATCAATGTACAACTTATTAAAACAACATTTTTCTATGAATGATAACTGTGGTTACAGCTATCGTACAATAAAATGGATGCTTATTAAATGTAAATATTTTGAAATGATTGCAATATGCTGAAGGGGATTTTATTGGTATATTTTAAATGCTCACATCTGGGTTGCCTTTCTTAAAATGCAATACCACTAGGAGAAATATTTAGTTAATACTTTGAAATATATCACTTTATGTGCCTCATGTTTCAATTTTAAATTCACATGTATTCAGACTTGATTCAACTTTAAGATTTTGTGGCTGAAGTTATGGTACTTTTGAAACATATAATGAAACAGAACTCCAAAATTAGAATTAATATCTAAAGTATATTTTAATATTTGGCTATTATTCTAATACTTCAATAAACATATACTTGATAGCAATGGGATTGCTGAAGTGGAAACTGAGAGAAAAATCTAGATTTGTGCTTGCTGGGCTTTAAATTCAATGACCCTTGGCATGTTGACAAGGCCAGACCGATGGGGTGTTCAGTTGCGTGTGCTGCCTCTGAAAATTTCAGCACCCTCTGAGGGTGGGCTATAAAAGACCACATGGGATGCCTGCATGTCATGCATTATCCTGATGATTTTTTGATTGTGGGGCCCATGGGAGGCACAGCCTGCATTGACTACTTAGCTGCCTTCCTGGCTCTGGCCTCTGTTAGGGGTTTCACTGGCACAGGAAAAAAAGGGAGGATCCTACCACTTGATTAGTTACCTAGCGATCAAGCTGGAGTCTGAGCTTGGACCTTCCTGCATCCTTGCTGACAAGCCCCAAGCCCTGCAGGAGCTTATGCACCAGGCTCTGTCCTGCCAAAAGTGCCCATTCAAGGAACTGCAGTCCCTCATTGGGCACCTTAACTTTGTCTGCAGGGTTATGTCCCTGGGTGGGCCTTCTGTGTCAGCCCTACAAGGCATCCATCCCCTCACATCTGTATAACTCAGGGCATGAAGGAGAACCTCAAGGCATGAAGGAGGAAGGCTTTCCTTCCTCATCATCTTTAATGGCAAGATGTCCCTTTGGCAAGGTGCACAGGTACAATCTGACACTGCTGGCAGTGTGGACTTTGGGGTCTATTTCCAGGGTGGCTGGTGTGCCCAGAAGTGGCCAGGTCAATGGGCAGGGTCCAGTCTCCTGTGTGACCTCACTTTTTTAGAGCTTTTCCTGACCCTAGTAGCAGTAGTCATTTGGCAAGAGAGGTCCAGTTTTGATTTGACAATAAGGCTGTGGTCCAGGTCTTAAACAGGCAGACATCATGCTCAGAGTGGGTCATGCGGCTCATGTACATGTTTGGTTGGGTCTGCTTGTCTACTACCATCTTGTTTTCAGCCTGATACATAACAAGTACTGATAATAGCATCATAGGCACCTTGTCTCACTTCTAGAAGGAGAGGTTCTTCAGCCTGGCCCCAGATCCATGCTGAACCCTAGATCCTTTCCAGAAGGACTATGGGAGCTTGGGAGCACCTGATAATGCGGGGAGTACTCAGATTAGTTGCTTCCTCCATCCTGTGAGAGTACTTGGCTGGTGCCTCTAGTTTCCTGGCATTCTTCACCAGCTGTGGTGGATGGGCCTCCTGACCAATGTCTGGGACCATGGTCTTGAATTACCTGGTGTCTTACAAAGAGAGCAGGGCTTTGCCACAAGAACATGACAAGTCATCTGGCAGCAATTTCCTTTTTTAGCAAGGCTTTTTTAGCAAGACTTTCCTGAGAATTTGCTACACAAAAAGGGGGAACTCCTCAGACATGAACACCACAGCAAAAGGCAAAGCCTAACTGAGGAAAAAGAACTTACTACAAGTTTTTTATGCGTATAACAAAGTTTTATCTTTAAAGTGCATAAGTGCTAAATGTCAAAACATATTGTAACATAATTATATGAAAACACTCAATGTAAATACAAAAACTTATAAATAGTAGAGGTCCCAGAAACATGTAACAAATAAGCACCACTGGGCGCAAGTGGTAGTTCCCAATTCTGCGAGTAATACAAGCAACTCGCAATAATAAGTTCATATTTCATCTGTTGTTTTTTCTTTTGCAGATGCAATGAAGATCTTCCGTTGTTGAGTGTATGAAGAAAAAACAAATGGTCCCAATGTCCAAAAAGCGCTGTGACAAATAAAGCCTTTCTTGCAAACTTGATGTTGCTGTATTCAAAATGGCTTGCAATCAGATGGGTGGAGCCTGATGGGCGTCTGCCAGCATTATGCTCCCATTTCGTAGTTAATACTTTTTCAAAGGCATAATTCAAATACAACAAGCGATACAGCGATACTTCATACACTCTCCACTAGTCTTCAACAGCCAGTTGATGAAATTGATGACGGATGATGGTCCCCTCTTCATCCACACTGATGGCTCCCCTCCCATGAGAGTCCAGTTCTATTGTGTACTCGGGTCCTGCCTGGTCACTGCTGGCTTACCTACCAAGGAATCTGGGGTCTGCTTTTTCAGAATTGAGGTGGCCACTGTTGCCACAGATCTTGGTTTCCCCCCTTCCTGTATCTGAGCTATTGGCAGGTGGAAATCAAACTCATATAAGTCTTACATTCATCCTGAGTTGGGGCTATCCATTGATTCTCCTTGTTTATATTCTCTACAGCTCAGTGCAAATGGGTCTGGATTGGTGGACGCAACATTGTGCATTGCACTAGATACTACAAAGCAGTACTGGGATGGGAAAGACACCTGGGACTGGATGGGGCCATCTTCATCAACTGGCTCACCATTCTGGATACCTGGGGCCTCCTGGTGCACTGGTCATCCAACTTGAGGAGAATAATCTGGGCACTCAACAGAGCTTGGACTTGTCATGGGCAATCTTGGCTGACCTGGCATACAGCTTTTTGGGTTGGACTTGATGAAGAGGTGCTCTTGGTATGGAGCAGACGTGGCCAGAAAGAAGGTAGCCAAGACTCTGGAGGCTTTTGGGGGCCATTTGATTCATCACCTGGACATTTCCTTTAGGCTGGAGGTGTTGTTCCATCCTGATGGGGTGGATCTGTCCAGCTAAGGAAAGAACCTTTAGCTGCATTGTATACAGAATAGCCTTTGCAGCTTTAAGAGCTCTGGAAGGAACTGGGTGAGGCATCACCCATCTCTTGTGGTGGTTTTAGCATTGTGTATGGATCCTTTTGGGGGAAAACAGGGCATACAAGCCCGGTTTCCCCATACTTGGGGATCTCCTTAAGGAATCCTAAAGGTGACACATTGCAGGAAGAAGCCCAGCTTAGAAGCTACTGGGGCATGCTCACTCCTAGGTGGAGGGGGAATCCCACATCCTGCCATCCTGCAATTTCCCCCCTCAGCAGGTGGGTTGAGGGTGGTAATTGGCTAACAGGCAGGTTGACCAATACTTGGATCCACACCCTATGCTGTACAAAGACTTCATAAGCTGTAAACCAATCAAATTATGGCCTTTTAATTTGTCTTTTGGCCTTCAAATCTACACTTGATAGAAATGGGGTTGCTGAAGTGGAAACTAGATGAAAAATCTAGGTACACACTCTCTTGGGGAGTATGTATGGAGGTAACTTCCGTGGATTCCAATCACAGTTCTACAAACTGATCAGTAATTGTTAGCAAAGATGGTGGTTCTAAAACGTATATGGAGTTCCTTCACCCTCAACGCTATAGACATTCACAAGTCTTCCCAACAGAAAGACACCTTTATGTATGCAAAGTGATGTGTACACATAACTGCTCTTTTCATTTAAACAGAGGTAGGATTAAAGTGTAAATATGTTTAAATTGCCATGATCATTGAGTAAGTAGAATCCACATAATTACTAGTTCAGGCTTGAAACTTTTCTCAGAGACAAGGCTTCTTTAAGAAATATTTCTCTAACAATGGGTTGAATCCAAAGTTCAGTTTCTATTACCAGCAGTCACTTCCATTCTGCCTCCTGCTTCCCACTGCAGCCTACTCAATTCCTTGAAATAGTCTTTTGTCCATTTTGGGAAGATCACACAGCTGCAGCGGAAGGGGAGAAGCAACAAAGTTCTGTTCTGCTGACAGAAGTGCCTTTTGTTATGGGATAGTTATGTCTGGATTTACATATTATTTAACAGCATTACAGCTTAGAAAGGATGGCCTTTTCCTCCCAGTACATAGAAAACAACTTACCAATCTTTTCCTTAATGTTAATTTTTTTTAAAAAATCACCTTAAAAACAAACAAAACAAATGAAAACCTCAGCATAAAATGGCACTTCCGGTGTGTGCGCAGCGCGCTCACCCGGGTGCCACCATTTGCCCTCCTGCACGGAGGAAGAGAGGGCTGTTTCCCAGGCATCCGGGCACTCTATGGGGGAGTGGCCTGGCCTATATAGGCCAGCCCCGCCTCCATCCTCCGTGCAGTCACCATTGCAAGCTTGAGTGCCACGGAGCTTTTTTTTCTGGCTTTGGCTTGCAAGGCAGTGGAGGAGCGACTGTTGGGCAGGAGGCAGGGAGTCTCGGGCCACCGCTGCGGCACAGCGTTGACTTGCCTTCGCCAGCTGCGTCGGCATCGGCATCGGGTTCTTTCTGCGGGGGTTTCGGCAGCGCTGGAATTCGGCGCCCCCCCTCCTTCGTTGCAGTGTTTCTTCATGCCATGGCAAACGCAGCATTTTAAACGTGGCGGCACGGCTTTCCTGGCCGCTTGGTGTGTGCTGCCCCACATGGCGGCGGAATTGAGCGGCGGCTGGAGCTTGGCGGTGGTGGCGCCTTTTTCTGCCTGCTTGTGGCCCGATAAGTGGGGCCCCTAGCAGGGAGGGTAGCTGGGCCTGGGTGCTAGCTGCACTGTCAAGGGGTGGTCTTTTCTTCCCCTACCCTCCACGGTGGTTGGTTTGCTGGGGAGTGTGTCACACATTGGTTACAGGGCTAACCCCTGTAGCCTTTTTCCTTGCACGGTGTTGCAGGGGGTGTGAGTGCTTCAACCTCCCGGTGGCCATTTTGTCTCTGTAGAGAGAACTCCCTGTCTTATTGGCTCCTGGGAGCGTTCTTATAGGCCTGTCCTGTGGGGGGCGCTCTTAGGGGCTTTCTTTAGAGGGTGGAGTGTAAGGGCTTTCTACTAGGGCAGCCAGTGGTTCTCATGGTAAGAAGGCCTGTGACCTAGTAGCAGCCCCTTGTTTCAGCCATGCCTCCCAAAAAAGGTGCCGGAGGTAGTAAGGGCAAGCAGCCTGCAAAACGTCGCCCAGCTAAATGGGTGTTGCCTGATGCCTCCTCGGATGAGGAAGATGTGGGATCTGGAAGGCAGGAGATTTTGGCCAAGTTGGCTGCTCTTGAAAGGGCCAGGGGTGTCATGCAGGGGCATCCGGCTGGAAGCAGGGGCAGCAGGCCTACCAAGAGGGTCTCTGAGGCAATGTTTCAAAGAGACATCTTAGCCCATTTGTCTGCTCTCGAAGGTTCAACAGGTGCAGTTGCGGAAGTAGCTGGCGGGCACTCTGAGGACCTGGAACCATTGGCAACGACCAATCGTCCAGAGTAGGAAGGGATCGACGCAGCGGAGGTGCCGCCTGTTGCAGTGGATGTTAGCCAACCCGAACCTGAGGGTGAGTCACCTGCACCACATGACATTCACACTTGGTCTTGGGGTCTAGTCAGCCCAGCTAGCAATCAAGGTGGTTTAATGCCCCAGCCGTCGCTTGCAGGACTGGTAGTTGCTGCTCAGCCATGTGGCTCGGCCTGGGCCGGCCAACCTTACTACCCTGACTGGTGCAGGGTCCTGCCCCTGGGGTTACCAGGCATTGCCATTTCAGCCAGGTGCCGGGGCCTCCCCTGCGGTGCCTGTGCCAGCTGGGGGTGTGTCTGGCTCAGCTGTCAGTAGTCATTCATTCGGGCAGCCCCAATGGATGTGGCTTCTGTTCCCCATGGGGCCTTATTACCAGGCTTCTGCCTTGGGAGTTATGCCTTACCGGGCTTTGCTATTTGGGGATATGGCATTGCTGTTAGGGGAACAGAGGAATAAGGAATAAGATCCTACGGGGTGAGTTCGTGGACGTCTTTACCCTTTTTTTCAGAGAACTTGAGAAGAAGTATAAAGAGGAATTGGATTACCGGGACAAGGAAAGGCTTAAGCGGTGGAAGGTTGATCGCACATGGGCTAATTGGTTGCCTGGCATGCTAATTTATGCTGGGGTTATTGCGTGTGCCCAGCCACAGCGGGCAGCCCCCTTATTCCAGTACATTGACATAATCTATAGGGGATATACAGACTTCGTTGGCGCAGCTTGGCTGCAGTACGACGAGGAGTTCCATATGCAGGCAGCGGTTAACCCCACCAAACCAAATTCACCAGCAGCTCTGGCTGCAGCTTATGGCCCTGGCCAAGCCTAACCTTGGTGATAGGTCTGACAGCGGGCATTTACTGCAACGCCTGTCAGCCCCTTCTGGGCTTTGTTGGGAGTTTGCCTATCAAGGGGTGTGTGCCAGGAGGGGGTGTGGGTTCAAGCACGAATGCCCACGGTGCAGAGGCCCCCATTCATTTTCTGCGTGCCCCAGGCCCTGGCCACGTGGCACAGGAAGGCGTCCCGGTGGAGGGCCTGGTCAGTCTGCATCTGACAAGGGGCCCAACACCCATAAAACTGAAGGCTCTTGTTAAGTGATTGCAAGACTACCCTGACTACGCTTCAGCCCAGTTTTGTTTGAGGGTTTTATGTTAGGTTTCCGCATTCCCTTTCAGGGTCCCTGGGCCCCCTTCATGTCTACCAACCTGTGTTCCGTGGTCTGCATGGAGGAGGTCGTGCGGCTTAAGATAGCCAAGGAGTGTGCTGAGGGCAGAGTGTTGGGGCCATTTCCTGCCCCTCCAGTCCCTAATCTCAGGGTCTCCCCTTTGGGAGTCGTGACCAAGAAGGCAGGTGGCGAGTATTGCCTGATTCACCACCTGTCCTTTCCAAAGGGAGGGTCGGTGAATGATGCCATCCCGGAGCACCTTTGTACGGTGTGGTACACTTCCTTCGATGAGGCTTTGGCTATGGTGAAGTGCTGCGGGGTGGTGGCGGAAATGGCAAAATGCGACATAAAGTCTGCGTTTTGTCTTTTACCAGTTCACCCTGATGATTTTGAGTTGCTGGGCTTCTTGTTCGCCGGCCAGTTTTATATGGACAGAGCTCTTCCTATGGGATGTTCTGTTTCTTGTTTGGCTTTTGAGAAGTTCAGCTCGTTCCTGGAGTGGGCCTTGCGTCAATGGCTGCGTAGCCATGACTCCACCCATTACCTGGATGACTTTATTTTTTCTGGGCCCAGAGGATCAGGCCAATGCGCCCAGCTATTGGCCGGGTTCATTTCCCTGGCAGAGGAACTTGGGATGCCTCTCGCCCACGAGAAAACTGAGGGCCTGTTCCAAGTATTAACATATTTGGGTATTGAGATCGCTACTGTTCAGCAGACATTTCGTTTGCCACAGGCCAAAGTGGCTGACCTGCAGGGGCACTTGGCTGCGCTGGAGAACAAGAGAAAGGCTTCTCTTCTTGAGTTGCAGCAGTTGGTAGGCCACCTTAACTTTGCCTGTAAGGCCATGGCTCCCGGTAGGGCTTTCTTGCGTCAGCTGTGTGATATCTGGCCTTCGTTTGCTCCATCACAGGGTCAGGTTATCACAGGGGATTAGAGCTGACTTGAAGGTGTGGGAGGATTTCCTCTCATCGTTTAATGGAGTTACCTTTTGGTGGGAGGAACTGCTGCTTGAGGCTGAATTGCACATGGCATCGGATGCCTCTGGGTCCACTGGCTTTGGGGTTTACTTCAGGGGGCACTGGTGCGCAGAGCCCTGGCTGGCAGATTGGCATGATGGTGACATTACTAAGGACCTTTCCTTTTTGGAATTATTTCCAATCCTGGTGGCGGTTTGACGAGCTTGCAAACCATGCAGTCCACTTTTGGTGCAACAATATGATGGTGGTGCAGGTGATCAACTCCCTTACATCCAGGTCGCCTAGGGTGATGAGGCTGGTCCGGGCTTTTACGCTTCGGTGTCTCAGGCTGAACATCTTGTTCAGGGCAAAACATGTCCCTGGTATCGACAGTGGCGTGGCAGAGGTTCTGTCTCGCTGGCAGATGGAGCAGTTCTGCCAGCTTGCCCCCGAGGCCGACCTGCAGCCTGTTCTGATGCCCCTGGAGTTGTGGAAGCTTGGAGGGCCAAAGCACACAGAGCTATCTGCCTAGCCATCGCCCCTAGCTCTCGAAGGTCGTATGATCAGGCTGTATGCCAATTTGCCAGTTTTAGGTTGGATGCGTGCTTAAAGCAAACCTCGCCTATCCCTGCGGAACATCTTATGCTGTTCTGCATAGACAGGAAGGCTAACGGCCTGTCAGTTAAGTCTATCAGGGGGCTTTTGGCCACTTTAGCCTTTGCTAGCAAGGCCAGGGGAATGCCGGAGGTCACTGGGGACTTTAGAGTTCGTAAGATGTTGGAGGGGTGGTCCAGGGAAATTAGCACCAGGCCGGACCCTAGGCAACCCATTTCTCCATCTGTCCTTAGGAGATTAGGTGGGGTTTGGGGTTCGGTGTGCTCGTCCAAGTATGAGGCTGTGCTTTTTCACACAGCATCACTCACAGCCTTCTTTGGGGCCTTTAGAATAGGCGAGTTGGTGGTCCAGTTGAGTTTGGTTGTTTCTGATCGTGCCCTTCTGGCTCAGGATGTGCAGTTTATGGGGGAGGGTGTTTCCCTCCACATCCGAAGGTCCAAGACTGACCAGCGCCAGAAGGGGGTAGTGGTGAAACTGGGCCCGTGTGATGAGCCCGACCTCTGCCCCATTCGGGCTTTGTGTGTGTATTTGGAGAAGAGGGGCTGTGCCACTGGGGTTTTGTTCCAGCATTGTGATGGAACCCCACTTACTTGGTACCAGTTCTGGTCGGTAACCGAGAGAGCTTTGGCTAAGTTGGGTCTGGTGGGGGGGGTGTTGTCAAATTTTGTACCCACTAATTCCCAATTGGGGCGGCCTCCACGGCTGCCGTGATGGGCTATGCGGTGCTGACCATTCAGAGAGTTGGATGGTGGTGGTCAGCGGCTTACTGGGGGTATGTCCGTCCTCTGCTGGCCCCTCTGTGAGCATGGGCTAATTGTCTCTTTTCTTCTCCAGGTGCTGTGGTTCACTGTGGGAGGTGTTGGTTCCTCATATGCGGACACAGCATGATCTTTTGGACAGCCTACCAGGCCAAGAGAACTCCTATGGGGTCCCAGTTTGGCCTCAGTCGGTGGGCTCAGGTTGAGTGGCAGGGCCGTCGGGGCCTACGATGGCCGGGCTTGCTGCCACTCCTGTTTGAGGGGAAGGAGTGCCCCTCCCCCTCACTTTTTAGTTATCCACCTAGGTGGGAATGACTTGGGTTGGGTCAAGGGCAAGGCCGTTACGCTACAGGCGGAGGCCGATTTGAAGTTTATTGCCAAGCAGTGGCCCGGGGTCCTCATAATGTGGTCAGCCATCCTCCCACGCAGGGTGTGGAGGGAGGCTTTGGATCATGATGGGGTTGAGCATGCTAGACGCAAGGCTAATAAGGCCATGTTGAAGTTATTGGGTGCCGGACTGGATATTTACTTGCCACACCCTCAGATAAGGGATACGTATCCTGACCTCTACAGAGCCGACGGTGTGCACTTGTCCGCGAGGGGCAACGATATCTTTTTGACCGACTTGCAGCAAGGGTTATGGTTAGCCCTGCAGAAGCTGTGGGGCACCAGGGCCTAAGCAGAGGCTTGGCCTTGGCATTGGCAGGTTAGTTAGGGTAGGCAGAGTGGGCCGGTGAGCACCCAGTGGCACCTCCTCATTGGTGGGGAATGGGGGTCTGTCTTGAATCAGCTGGCGGGCTTTACGGCTGCCAGCTGAGAGGGCAGACTGCCCTTGGGACCCCCTTCCCTCGGGCTTTATGGCTGGCGTGTATGGCGCTTTAAAGGGGGAACTATTCGCTTTGCTGGCTGGGTTACAGCCATGAACTGGATGGATGGTGCCTGGGGCAGGGGGTGCTTGCCCAAACAGGTGAGGAGCAGGTCCAGTTGACCCCTTGTCTCGACCTGTACTGCTAGTTATACCCTTGCCATGATTAAGTTCATAATTAAGTTCTGAGTTATTGTCGGTCAATAAATGGCCCTGTTTTCACCGAAGCCTTATGTATGTGTCTTCATTCCGAATAGTGGGGCAAATTATGAAAACAAATTACTCTTAAAAAAACTAAATAAAAATGCCAGTATCTTCTCCCCTCATTCATTCCCACAGCCATCAAGCTCAAATAAAAGCAGCCATAATAATAGATGTAGCTTAAATGCAACAATCTGAGAACTCCTTCAAAGAGTTACATACATAATAATTCCTTGCAGGGATGTGGAATTCTTTCATCCAGTTGGGAATGATGCGGCACTGCGGTGATCTCTCAGTCTTAAATGTTTATCAGTCTTTATAATAATAATGGTTACAAAACATTAATATTCATGGTCTTCTGAAAGCGCATAATTTGGTACGTTCGTTCTAGGCATGTATTTGCTGGTACAGGGGTTATAAAAGTTCCGAATATCGGGCTTATAGAAAATGTACTGACAGTCAGAAAAAATATTATCCTTATTGTGAAAATCTTTTTGGGGCTGTATATAATAAAGGAAATAAAATGATGCTAAAACTGAGTTTGGGAAAGATTACAGGTACTCAAAGAATAACTTCTAATTATTATCAGTGTTGGGAAGCTTGCAAAGGGCTTACTAATTGTTTGGATGAGTACAGGACTTTGCAAAAGTGTATCCTCTGTAGGGTTGCCAAGTCTCCTTACCCTTTCGGTGGAAAGTGAGGGGACCTGGTACTCACCTTAATCTTCCTCATCCACTTCTGGGAGTGATGTCATCATGCCACCTCGGAAGCACTCCCACACTTTGCAGTGGACTGATTTGGGCCAGAAATTGGCCCAGTGCAAAGCTCGGGAGCACTCCTAGGGTGGTGTGATGACATCACTCCAATGAGTGATATTGTCACACTGCCCCATAAGTGCGCCTTGAAGGCCTGTTCCCCTGCCTTTCTCCCCCTGTCAGCCAGATGAGTGATGGTGGGGGGCAGAGGGTGGGAGCAAGGGATCCCCCACCCTCACTGGGAGAACAGCAACCCTAATCTTTCGGCATGTCAAAATGAAGGCTGTACGAGTGTGAAAACAGTTTCCTGAGTTTGTATCCCTAGCTGGAGTTTTGTGTACATTGTTCCATCCCTAGGCCTTCTGCTGAGCATTGCTCTATGAGAAATTTGGTGATACATCGCTGATCTGTTTAGGAAAATATGTAGGAAAACTGGGGAAAAGCTGGGATTTAGTTTTGAATTGTCAGTTTTCTAGTGGAGCTATACAGGACACAGCCCATTGGAACTGGAGATTTCTATTGCATTTGCATTGTGGCATGGGCCTTCATAGACAAGCTTACTTCATTTTAGTGCCTTACCTAAAGGAACTCATACCATAATACTTGAGTTAGTGCAGTCTTAAACAGAGTACATCCTTCTAAACCCATTGACTTCAGTGGCTTTAGAGGGAGCGTAACTCTGTTTAGGATCAAACTGTTAATTTTTAAGTGTCATAGAATTATGTTGTTTCTGCCACAACCGTGGCTACTTTTTTTGGTTTTGATAGTATGTGAAACATAGCTCAAGGTGATTCTGTGGGTTTTGATTTATAAATTTAGCAAACTGGATATTGCTTCTTAAATAACTACTTAATTGATAATGCTTTCATACTCTGTTACTTACATCGTAAGGGTTGGAATAACACATCTCCTATTATATAAAAGGTGAGCTGTATTGGCGACGACTCACCTTTTATGTGGGCATAGGTGCAGTCGTCCGAAGCCTCTGCTGCCTCAGAAAGGATAGTGCATCCCCCTGGGATGCAGTATCCAACCTGTCAGGAGACAAAAAGAAAAAGAGGATGTTAACAATGTATTTGAATTCAGTGCACTTACCTGCCTTGTCCACAATTCATCTGCCCATGTCACTTTTAAGCCTTATCTTGATGGCTCTGCAAGAGATAGAGTTAAGAAGATGGATTGATATTACTGGAAGGACTGTTGAAATGTTTATTAAAATTTAAATTATTGCTATTTATATAAGGTACTATGAATGACTGATGAGAATTTGTAGTGTGTACATTTAGTCACTGTCTGCACTGGGCACTTTAATAGAATGTGAATAACCCTGTTGGTAATTGATTGTATCTTCCTCTGGTGTGTGTGTGTGGGGGGCTGCTCTTTGTTTTTTGCTGTTTTCTGAAGGAGCTTTTCTTTTTGTATGCTAGTCAGAAGGGAATGCAGCAGGCTGGTTCTGCCCTCCCCAGCCCTGATGGGGATGGGGACGGGGGGGTAGGGTGAGCTGCCCAGGCTGGGGAAGGGGCGGGAAGGGTGAGACACCCATGGAGCCCTCTCCTGTCGCAATTGAGCTAGGAAAGCCTTCTGCCTCCACCTTCTCCAGCTGCGAATGGCTGAGGAAGGGGCAGGATGGATGAGCTGCCCTGGATGGGGAGGGGATGGAATGGGGAAGCTGCCCAACTGCAATTGAGTGCTGGGGTGGCTCGACAGGCCCTGGAGTGCTCCTGTGCTCTGCACCAGCCCAATTTCTACCCATTTGAGGCTGAATTTGGCTGGTGTGGGGCTCAGGAACACTGCTGGGCCAATGCAATGGGCCCCGGAATGCTCCTTTGTCCTTCCCATTTGAAGCTGAATCAGGCCAGTGCAGAGTGCAGGAATGCTGGCAAGGTGACACAGCAGGCCCTGGAGTGCTCCTGTGCCCCACATCAGCCTGATTTCCACCCATTTGAGGCTGAATCTGGCCAGTGCAGGGTGCAGGAACACTGCTGGAGTGGCACCACGGGCCCTAGAGTGCTTTTGTGCTCTGTAACGGATCAATTTCTGCCTGTTTAAGGCCCTGCTGGAGCTCGTTGCATTGTTAAAAACAACAGGCTTTGTTGCTAGTTATTAATATTTAGATAAAACATCACCAATTTTGACTTTATAGCTTATTAATCATAAAATCACGGATCATAAAATCAATTCAGTGGCATAAAACTGTTCATAATTCCTATTATCCCATGATAGGATTTCTCTACAATCCATCAGGAGAAGGGAGGGGTGGGCACGTGAGTTAACATACAATTTGTTACTATTCCTACAAGGCGGCAGCAACCAATACTGACCCCCTCTGATAGGAGACAGGGTGGGAGGCTAGATGGATCTAGGGAACTAGCCTCAACCATATGCATGGCGGAACATCTCTGTCTTGCAGGCCTGCAGAAAAGACTCAAGGTCTTTGCAGGCCTGATGTCCTCCGACAGAGAGTTCTACCAGGTTGGGGCCAGGACCGAGAACGTTCTGGTTCTGGTCGAGGCCAGTCGAGCCTCCCTAGGGCCTGGGGCCACCAGTAGATGTTATCTTGTTGATCTGAGCACTATCCGGGGTACACACAGGGAGAGGCGGTCCCTCAGGTATGCCAGTCCCAGTCTGTTTAGGGCTTTATAGGATAGAACCAAAACCTTGAACCTGATCCAGAACTCCACAGATAACCAGTGAAGCTTCTGCAGAATTGGAGTCACATGTGCCCTGTATGGTGTACCTGTCAGGACACGCGCAGAAGCGTTCTGGATCTGCTGCAACTTCTGAGTCAGACACAAGGGAAGCCCTGCATAGAGC
Source organism: Eublepharis macularius (assembly GCF_028583425.1). Lineage (NCBI taxonomy): Eukaryota > Metazoa > Chordata > Lepidosauria > Squamata > Eublepharidae > Eublepharis > Eublepharis macularius. The sequence continues at coordinate 74,492,361 of NC_072793.1, forward strand.
GAGTTACAGTAGGCTAGTATGGAGGTGACCGTTGCATGGATCACTGTAGCTAGGTCCTGGGTTGAGAGATAGGGGGCAAGCCGCCTGGCCTGCCGAAGATGGAAAAAGGCAGACTGGGCAACTGCTGTGACCTGGGCCTCCATTGATAAGGAGGAGTCCAATGTCATGACAAGACTCCTGACTGTTGGAATGGGCACAAGCGGTGCCCAATATCTATCACTCCACGACCCAAGTGCAGGACCTCCATCTTTGTAGGGTTCAGCGTCAGTCTGCTCTGCTGCACCCACCCAGACACGGCCTCCAGAGCTCTATTCAGAGCATCGGGAGCAGAGTCGGGCTGGCCACCCATCATCAATACAATTGAGTGTCATCCACGTATTGATGACAGCCCAGTCCAAAACTCCGTACCAGCTGGGCGAAGGGGTGCATATACAGATTGAATAACAGAGAGGAGAGTATTGCCCCCTGTGGGACACCACACACCAATAGCTGGCATGCTGATAGTCTCCCCCCCCCCCAAGTACCACCCTCTGTTCCCAACCGTGGAGAAAAGAGATGAGCCACTGCAAGGCAGTCCCTCGAATCCCCACAGCGGTGAGGCAGTGGGTCAACAGGTCATGGTTGACCATGTTGAATGCTACTGAGAGGTCCAATAACACCAGCAGTGCCGACCCACCCCGATCCAGCTGCCTACGAAGATCATCTGTGAGGGTGACCAGCACCGCCTCGGTCCCGTGGCGTGGATGGAAGCTGGACTGGAATAGATCCAGGACTGATGTGTCTTCCAGGAAAGCCTGCAGCTGCTCCACCACCGTGTGTTCAATCACTGTACCCAGAAATGGGAGGTTTGAGACTGGGCGGTAACTGGACGGATAGGTGGGGTCTAATGTAAGTTTTTGCAAAAGAGGCCTCACTACGGCTTCCTTCAATACCCCGCGAAAATCCTCATAGCTCAATGATGAATTAATAATCACCTCCAATTGGGCCCTTAGCCCATCCACACTCGAACTTGAAGTTGGCCAAGGGGTCGCCAGTTCTCATACTGTATCAACTGTGGCTGGCAGATTGTGGCAGAGGGACAGGATTTTATCTGCAAATAAAGCTCCCCAAATCCTCATAGCTAATGGCTGAATTTTAAATTTGGCAGTCTCCTTGCAAAAGGGAGAACAGAGACCGAACAACCTGAAATAATTTCTCTGGGCATGAGCTTGCAGATGCTAGGGAGGCAGCACAGAAACCCTCCTTTGCTACCTTCACAGCCACCTCATAGGCCTTCATAAATGCTCTATAAGATGATCTTGTCTCTCCGCCCCGATTCCGCTGCCACACTCACTCCAGCCATCTCAGTTCCCGCTTCATCCTTTGTAGCTCCTCTGTGTACCAGGAGGCTAGTGTCAGATCTGTGGCTAAATAATAGTTGTAATCCAGACTACCTTCTGCAATCAGACAAGAGTCCGTTGTTTTCAAAAGATTTACTGAAAAAGGCAACCATTATAGTCCACTGGCTCCCCCCATAGTTCTCAAAACAAGCCACTTGAGGCTGAGAAAGTGAAAGTTTCCCAAGGCTGGAAAAGCTGTAGTCAAAACATTCCTCTTTTGTGAGATAGCTGCTAGGGAACATCTTGGCACCTGTAAAAGAAGCACTCAGAATACTAAAAGAATTAAAATGGAGTCTCTTTGGTTATAACATAGAAGAAAGCATCCTGAACCTGACAGCCAGTCTGGTACGGGGACAGAGAGGGTGATGGGAGACAATAGTGTTGATGGCTTCTGAGAGACGGCCATGCCAGTCCTCCACCAGCTCATCCAATGAACCACCAGGGAGCATCGGATCCCGCAGAGCATTCTGGAAGCCAATTGGATCCATTAGTCTCCGCAGGCGAGCATAAATTAGCTTACCACCTATGCAGAAGGGGATTGGCATTCCCGAACGGGCCTCAGGACAAAGTGGTCCAACCATGGCACTCTTTTAATGGAATCAAGGTCCACCTGAGTCCCCATTCCAAAGATCAGATCCAGCATGTGGCCCACTTGATGCATGGGGGCTGAAACAAATTGGGAGAGTCCCATATATATCTGAAATATACAGAATATGAAGAGACGCCCAACCTGAAGTTTGAGTCTACAAAATGTAGCCTTCCTTGTGCTAAACAGAAGATGATCAGTAGGAGGGAAGTATGTGCCAGAACTTTGCTTAAGGGTTACCCTATGGCATGTTTTTTGAAATGTCTTTGATCCTGTATGGAAATGTACTTGATACTGATTATACTAATCTCATACTGTGTAATCCACCCTGAGTCTCAGTGAGAAAGGAGGATGATAAATGACATAAATAAATAAATAAATAAATAAATAAATAAATAAATAAATAAATAAATAAATAAATAAATAAATAAATAAATAAATAGAATAAAGGTAAAGGTGACAGCACCACTTACAGGGCTTAAGGGTCCTACAGTAGGTGTGGTGTTTGAGGGCCCTGCCTCCACCCCATACAAGGAACAAAAATAATTCATTTAACCTCCTCCAGATTGTATGCATAGCAGTGCTTTAAATGATCAGCCCAACAATTAGCCTCAAATTAGCATTTATTATGTTTAACATACTATTATGTATATTTATGGTTGCAGATGGGTTCCATAATATCACAATTATATGTTAACATTTAGTGCCATCATACATTTTAATACATCAGTCTTTCTTTAATGAAAACTTTAAACACAATACCAATAATTTTGATGAGTAATATGTAGAGGTGGGGCAAGGGTCAGTGGTATATATAAGATCTGAAGCAGGGCCCCCCTGCTTTGTGGGGCCCAGGGAAAATTGTTCCTGTTTACAATTACATTATGTGGCATATGCCTCCAAGTTAGCCTGTCATTCAAAAAACTTAACACGTACAGATTTTCTCAGGGAAACAAATTACAAGGATGTCACAAACAAATCAGAAAACCAACTGTGTTTTTAAAGCCCTACTGCACATTTATTTTTGAAATAATACACAATGTCAAATGTTGGTAATAATATCTTTCTTGGGTTCAGTTATTTTTCATGAAAGAAGAATTCATTATAGCTAGATATGATTTTCAAGAAAAACTGTTCAGAAGTTATCTTAGGAATTTCACACATTCCAACACACACACACACACATACACAGAGAGAGAGAGAGAGAGAGAGAGCACAACTCTGTTTTAAGAATCTCTCTGAACTCTTAACTGGAGTTGTTTATTTTTTGTCATTTATTTTTTGTTTGAAAATATTTTCTTAACTTAAAAATGGATTTATTTTCCTGATTGGAGTGCAGAATCATTTAAAATTGCCATGTCGTAGCCAAACATATTTAACAAAACTGTATTCTATTGAAATCAATGGAGCTTACTTCCGCTTAATTTATTAAAAGATGTGCATATTAGTTATTTTACGTCTACTTAATTTTTTTTTTAAATGCAGTTTTTCTTGTGTATTTTACATACATCATGTAAAGTGTACATTAGGATGATTTACATCTCAACAGCATAAGAACGTGATAAATCTCTAGTTCCTTTTTTCCCAGCAGTGTATCAACCAGATAACTTTAAAAGTTCATAAGCTGGGCATGAATGTGATCCCCACCTTCTTTGGTCTTTGGCATCTGGCATTCAGAGCTATACTGTCCCTGTAAATGGAAGTTTCATTTACGTATCATGATGAATAGATTTGAATGAGCCTATTCTCCATGGATTTGTTTAAGCTTTTTTTAAAAAAAGTCATCTAGGCAAATGATTGTATCACATTTTATGGTAACACATCCCATTAATTAATTAAGCAAATGTGTGATAAAGAGCTTCTTTTGTTAGGCCTGACTAGTTTCACTAGGTGACCCTATGTTCTACCATGATGAGGCAAAAGGGTGCTATCTGATATCTCTCCCTGCTACTCTTACTTTCATATATGTCTTTAACCATTATTTTGTAAAAACTACCATCTGTGTATTGTGTATTCTGAAAGTGGCTACTCCATAAATTAAATTAATATAATGGTACTTTCTGTTTTATATTCAGACTCTTTCATTGTTCTTGTTTTTCCTTTGTCATTGCTGCAACACACAGGAGCTGATACTTTTCTGAGCGTTTTACTGTTACTCCAATTTTTTTTTCTGTATAATTAAAAAGCCATTTTAAATGCCTATCTTCAATTAGACTATAAGCAAAATATGTGAATATGTAAATATATAATATACAATAATATATTTAAAATTTCTGTTTAATTCTTTTACCATAGACAAATCCATCTATGACAATAAATATGTACTTTGTATACAGTATACTATATAGTATAGTATGATTGCATTTTAGGTATTTCCACATAGATGCACTCAGAGGTGAAGAGAAAGGATGAATGCATATATGTATGTAAAGTGCATGCTTTTTTAAACAAAAAACTGTATTGAGGGTAAAACAGGTTAAGTATGCTTGCAAGTTTAAATTAAGCTTTTAAAAAAAACACTAAAAAAGCTCATGACAGCAACTGAAAGTTGACTACATTTGTTTTGGAATTTGGGAGTGTTAAACTGTTACGCTTATGATTCTAGTAAACTCCAGTTTAATATAAAGATTTGGATCTGATTGTCATCAAACCCAGAATGTACAGGTAACCATTTTCCATGTATCCATTCTAGGATCACCTTAACAATTTTTAACAAGCCAATACATGAAACAAGTTTTTTTTACTACTGGATAAAATGAAAGAAACTTTCAGAAACAATATATATATTGTTGTAAGCTAATTTTTAATATTTTAGTCTGTAAGGCTGTAAACAAATGAGAAGTGGGACATCTTGATGTTCTAATATTTTATTTAAAATAGTCCTAGGTGAGGTGCAATTAATTTGCTTGGAAAGCCATGATGGACGATGATGTGTCTAACCATTTCCCCCCTGTCATGTTTCTGATCTAATCCCACTCCCATCCCCCCAGCCTAGCGCAGCTGTGGTTACCCCACTAGCGGGGAAAAAGGAAGGTATTTGTATTCCTACAAGGGGTAATAGCAAGAGTTTGGAGGTGAAGCAATGAACAGTGCAATCCTAAGCAGAGTTCTAAGTACATTAAAGTCAAAGGGCTGCGTGGGATGGCACTGTCAGATGGGAAACAGAAGGAGAAGTTCTCTTCCCCAATCAAATTAGCAGTCCCCCTCCTAGTTGCTGCTTATAAGAGAATTCAGTCATAGATTGCCCACATCTTGTCTGTGTGCAACCTGTGTGCAAACAGCAATGCTTGAAATTTGGGCTGCAAAATCATTTTCTTTACTATGATTCCTATGGATTTTCTCAAAGTTTCCTTTCTATTTCACTGATCTATTAAATATTTCAGTAAATATGCTTGTTGTTACATAAGTCCTACAAAATAAAGCACCATTGTTGTTCATTCCGCTGTAATCTATGTAATTACATAGATGCATTGGGAACTACATGTACATAAATCTGGATTAGATTAGGTTAGGTTTCTCTTTTGGGGAACAAAGGCCTAAAGGGCTGGGGTAATGGCTGATTATATATAGACCCATGCTTTCCCTTGTTTACTGAAACCAGAAACAAATAGTTTTTGTCGAACGTCCTCTAGCTAGCACAGATTTTCTAGCACAACCAGCCTAAGGGTTTCACTATGTGATCAGATGAAAGGAAACTGGGGCAATATTGTTTATGAAGCACAGAATGGAATTAAATATAGATCTAGATTTTTTTTATAGGCCACAAATCACCACCAGCAGATTTAAAAGGAAATGCATCAAATCATATTCTTATTTTTTTAAAGAAAGCATATAAAGTAAAATTATTCATTATTTTGACTGATTCAGTTCAATGTCAAGCAATAAAAGGATTTTAGGTTGGTATTTTTTCATTCATGTGATTAAAATAAGCACCTCCATAATTCGATTACATGTTGAGGATATTCTGTCTTTCTTTAGAAAACAGAAATAACAGCGCTATATTTCAAGAAAAATAAATACCCAAATCAATTACTTTCTATACAACACTTGCAATAGCTTTACTGTCACTATTCATCAAGTTTTTTTCTTCCCACTTCTACTGCAAGTCTCTTCTTTATCCTTATTTTTTAAAAAAACTTCCTGAACCCAGCCCAGCCTCACCTTGCCAACTCCTCTTCCTTTGCCATATGATGCCAACATCTTCATTTCCATTGCTCGTAGTTAGTCCATGAGCGCTCCCTCTTTACTGTCTAATGCAGATTGTTTCACTGCCCTGTTCTGCACAGCACCTTACTATTAAATAAATGCTTAAATAGTAATAAATTGTGGTTATAAATATGATGAAAATGCACTTGATTTAATTTAGTGCCGAATGTATCTGTTTACTTATAGGGGTTGTTTGTAGAGGCAATTTCAAATATTATACAGAGGGAAACCACTGGATCTACAGGGAACTGCAGCTGATTCCTGATGAGATCTCATGTGCTAACTGTATCTGTGCACTATACTTATGAAGGTGTAACTGGAATAATGTCATGTATGAAGTGGGTCCTATACTTTTACTATGCTTGGGAACATTGATTTAAAAATGGTTGTTGTGGGTTTTCCGGGCTGTATTGCCGTGGTCTTGGCATTGTAGTTCCTGACGTTTCGCCAGCAGCTGTGGCTGGCATCTTCAGAGGTGTAGCACCAAAAGACAGAGATCTCTCAGTGTCACAGTGTGGAAAAGATGTTGGCAGGTCATTTGTATCTACTCAGGAGGGGTGGGGTTGAGCTGAGTCATCCTGTAAGAGTTTCCCAGGGTATGGAATGCTAATGGCGGGAGGCTTCACTGTATCCTGAGGAGGTTCTTTTGCATATGGATTGGTGCTTGATGTGCTAATCTTCTCTGCAGGGCTATTGTCGAGTATAGAGTGTTTTGTTAGCCTGGTGTTTTTCAGAACTGGAAACCATGCTCTGTTCATTCTTAAGGTTTCTTCTTTCCTGTTGAAGTTTTGCTTATGCTTGTGAATTTCAATGGCTTCCCTGTGCAGTCTGACAAAGTAGTTGGAAGTGTTTTCCAGTATTTTGGTGTCCTGGAATAAGATACTGTGCCCTGTTAGAGTTAGGCTATGTTCAGCCACTGCTGATTTTTCAGGTTGTCCATGTCTGCAGTGTCTTTCATGTTCTTTTATTCTTGTCTGGATGCTACGCTTTGTGGTCCCAATGTAAACTTGTCCACAGCTGCAGGGTATACGGTATACTCCTGCAGAGGTGAGGGGGTCTCTACTGTCTTTTGCTGATCGTAGCATCTGTTGTATTTTTCGGGTGGGTCTGAATACTGCTTGAAGGTTATGCTTTTTCATAAGCTTTCCCATCTGATCAGTAATTCCTTTGATATATAGCAAAAACACTTTTCCTGTAGCAGATTGTTTTTCCTTGGTTGTTTGATTCATCCTGGGTTTGATTGCTCTTCAGATTTCATTTCTGGAGTAGCCATTTGCCTGAAGCGCGTGGTTTAGATGATTAATTTCCTCATTGAGAAAGTGTGGCTCACGTATCCGTCTTGCACGATCCACTAATGTTTTCATTATGCCTCTTTTCTGTCGGGGGTGGTGATTGGAGTTTTTGTGTAAGTACCGATCAGTGTGAGTTGGTTTCCTGTAGACCTTGTGACCTAACTGAAAGTTAGGTCACTACATCCCGACACGCACATCCTCACTACATCCCGACACGCACAGAATACCATGCAAGACAGAAGCACAGCCACCTAGACTATATGGACTCCCTAAAATACATAAGGATTCAGTCCCACTCCGACCCATTGTGAGTGCCATTGGTTCACCAACATATGAATTAGCTAGACATCTGGCCGATCTCCTGCAGGACCACATCGGGAAAACCTCATCTTACATCAAAGATTCAGCAGATTTCATCAACAAAATCAGTTCTCTGAAACTCAATCCACAAGACATACTTGTCAGTTTTGATGTTGTATCCCTGTTTACCAAGGTTCCAGTAAAAGACACTATTGCACTTATTAATCAGATTTTCCCAGAGGATGTAACAGCCTTATTCCATCATTGTCTGACAACCAGTTACTTCCAACTGGACAACACTTCCAACTACTTTGTCAGACTGCACAGGGAAGCCATTGAAATTCACAAGCATAAGCAAAACTTCAACAGGAAAGAAGAAACCTTAAGAATGAACAGAGCATGGTTTCCAGTTCTGAAAAACACCAGGCTAACAAAACACTCTATACTCGACAATAGCCCTGCAGAGAAGATTAGCACATCAAGCACCAATCCATATGCAAAAGAACCTCCTCAGGATACAGTGAAGTCTCCCGCCATTAGCATTCTATACCCTGGGAAACTCTTACAGGATGACTCAGCTCAACCCCACCCCTCCTGAGTAGATACAAATGACCTGCCAACATCTTTTCCACACTGTGACACTGAGAGATCTCTGTCTTTTGGTGCTACGCCTCTGAAGATGCCAGCCACAGCTGCTGGCGAAACGTCAGGAACTACAATGCCAAGACCACGGCAATACAGCCTGGAAAACCCACAACAACCATCGTTCTCCGGCCGTGAAAGCCTTCGACAATACATTGATTTAAAAACTCCGGGGGGAGGGGGGAGGTTTCTGTATATGTAGGATTTTTAATATAAGTTTAGGATGATATTTCTGAGATTCCAATGAAATAAATTAACACACAACTATAAACATATATTTCATTACTGACAGCCCTGTATAAAATGGCAGTCATTTCTTAAAGAGACAGGAGAGATTTGGATTTTTTTTTTAAAGGCAGAAAATGTAAGTATATAGCAGTCATGAAAATCAATCTTGCTGAACTCAGGTGAGTAATTTTTGGCTGCCCTGCCTTTGAAAAAAAAAACTAGTAGTCTGCCCTGCCACCTGTTGGCAGGCTGAAGTTTGTGAAACACAAAACAATTACATTGTGTGTTATACAGATGGGATCAATGCTTTTGACAAAGATCCCATTTCATCATCATATGCACTAGGTATAAATCAATTATATAAATAATAAATTTAATACATTTGCAAATAAAAAGGAAGCAGGGTTTCTATTAATACGTATGGGATGTATTTTGAGTATCTTTATGAATGTATTGCAAGCAAATTATCTTGTATTGTAGAAGCACACAAGTCCTTCTGGAAAAGTTCTGTAGTATCTGTAAGTATAATATACCCAGCAGTACATTTTTTGCTTAAAGGTAGTAGATATGGTCATTCCAGGGTAGAACATTTTTAAAAATCTGGCCACTGGACTGAAAATAAGAAAAGCACATTGTAAAAGTTGTCATTTAGCTTTGGAATATATAAAGACTTTCTGCAGGTTTAAGATGCAGGCCGGCAGGGTGGCATGGCCTGTCAATTGCATTTTCTATAGGCTATTCAACTTCTCTGAAACACTGAGACACTAGCAAAGAGAGAATTCTGAGCAAGATACACTATGGATATTTTTATGTGCTCTGTGTTCTAGTTAAGCTATCAAATAGGAACATAATCAGCCTTGCCACAGTGTATGTAGTGAGTGAACCAGGATTTATTAGAAATGTATTTAATTATAGTTCATTAGGTCACTAGCACTCCTATACTCAATGGCATTGGAAAAGTAAGATTTCGAAATCAGATCTGTCCCAGTTTTGGTTGTGGGTGTTAATGTGCCTCACATAGGGCATGCAGCCCTATTGGGCAAGTTAGACGCAGCCAATGAAGGGACAAGGGAAATGTTTATTAGCAAGCTCCTGCTTCCTTATGCAGGCATTTACCACATACTTTTCATCCATCCAGCTGCTCATCATGCAAATCAAGCTGTAATCAAGTTTGGAGCCAGGGTGGAACTAGCTGAAATGCTGGTAGCTGGCAGGCTGTCCTGAAAGCTGCATGAATCATTTGATGATGCAGATCAACTAGTTTTAATTTAATTTAATAAAAACTAGTTTAACCCATGTACTATGGTCTCTCACTTTTATTGATCTCACCCATACAATGTCCTCCCCTAAGATGACTTGCATATCCTTTCCAAAGCTGTCACCTTATAGAGCTAAACTCTGCTTTGCCTCAGCCTTTAGACCTTTCTCTAGTTTTATGGTGGTTCTTGACTTAATTGTTTTCAGGCTTCTAGACACCCAAAGTTGGGGGCTGAATGCATTCTTATGGTGTCCGGTTCCAGTGCAGCCCTGGATGATGAATTGTGTTGAGCTTCACTGCTGGTCTAATTACCAATGCCAAACTTACATGGTTTATGCATATAGATGCAAAAGTACAGCGACACTTCTGTATTACGATGAACATTAAGGTCAATGGCATCTTTTAAATTTAGTGCTTGAAGGTTTGGCTGTGTGTGTCACATTAACCTGTTTGTTAACTTTATTATCCAGACACAGCAACAAGGACATGACCATGGGCTGCTCTGAACTGACTGGAAAGCCCATGGTCAGAGGCAGTCCCAGCAAGTTAAAGGTTTCGGTTATTAGATTAAAATTATGTCTTAAATGCTCCAATATTTTTTAAGTGGCTGAAATGAACATTTATTTTAAAAAGAACAAATTGCAGTTTCACATTTGTCACAAATATTATTTGATATGAAGCTAAAAACACTCCCCCCCCCCCGGCCAAAGATTTTAAACAATTTCCAAAGGCTACTAGTTTCAAACATTTTGTCCTTTTCAAAAGATACAGCTGAGAATTAAGATGGCTGGCAATTAAGACAAGATCAGAGATGATGCTACCCCTGCCCCTCCCAAATTCCCTGGGGGGGGCGGATCAGGAGATTCTGCACAATGTATACTCCGGTGGTATACATTGCCAGTATCAGCCTACATTGGCACCAGTCCAGTCTTTGGGCAAGACATATGGAGGTTGGAGCATATGACATTATTATCTTACCAGTTTTCCAGGAAGTACATAGGAGTATGCCAATAGAAAGGGAATTCTTGTGAGACAGGTTAGGCTGAGAGATAGGAACTGGCCCAAGACCACCCAGCAAGCTTCATGGCTTAGTGAAAACTTAAACCTGGGTGGCCCTGCCCAAGATCAATACTCTGTTTAGTGCACCACACACTTTGAGGGACAAGTAGCGCTTGTCCCCCTGTTCCTTAGAAATCCCCGCCCATTGAAGCAACAGGTCAAGAGCACAAATTTAGGGATAAACTGGGTAAGTTATATTTTGGTGGTGGTGGAGAGTGCCTTCAAGTCATATCTGATTTATGTTGACCCCTGGTGGGGTTTTCATGGCAAGAGACCAACAGAGGTGGTTTGCCATTGCCTACTTTTGCAACCCCGGTGTTCATTGGAGGTCTCCTATCCAATTACTAACCAAGGCTGAACCTGCTTAGCTTCTGAGATCCAACAAGATCAGGTTCACTTGGGCTATTCAGGTCAGGGTAAGCTATATCTTACAGCCCCATAACTGGCATACTTTAAGGCCTGATCATGTTATAATCTGGCCCTGGTCACAAAGGTGCCTTATACTGAGTCAGACCATTATCTTATCTAATTCAGTATTGTCTGCACTGACTACAGTGGCTCTGAAGGCAGAAAAATATTTTCCCCAGCATCTCCTACCTGAGATTCTTTCACTGGATCTTCCAGAGCCTGAATCTAGGACTTGTGGCAAGCAACTCAGGGGCTCTACCCTTAAGCTACAACCCTATCCACAATCCCTTGAGCAAAAGCTCTATTCCCAAACAGAAAACTATAAACCATAAATATTAGTTCCTCATGTATTTTTTAAAAAATCAGTAAAGTCATATATTATTTATTTATTTATTATTAAATTTGCAGTCCACTGTCCTCGCAAGCAGGCTCAGAATGGATCACATCAATTTAAAAGACTCAAAGATAACCAGTTAAAAACTGGTAGCATAAAAAGAGCAGATGCATTTTCCACAACCCACCTTCAGCAGCGCACGTTGCACAGTCCCACATACAGTCATTTTGGGCCCACAGGGGCTGGTGGCAGTCAACAGATAAGAAAAGCAAAAACTGGGAGGAGATGCCCCCCTCCTGGTATGAAGCCAAATAGGAGACTCGTTTGCCTCAACTACCCAAGGCCTGGCAGAACATCTCCATCTTACAGGCTGGGCAAAATGATAACAAATCCTGCTGGGCCCCAGTTGTCACAGACAGAGAATTCCACCAGGTTGGGGCCAGGGCCAAAAAGGCCTGGGCCCTGGTCGAGGCAAGATGGACCTCCTTGGGGTCAGGGACCACCAGTAGATATTTATCTGCTGAGAGGGGCACCCTCTGGGGAGTATAGAATGAAAAGCGGTTCTGTAGGTGTGCTGGTCCCAGTCCACTAAGGGTTTTAAAGGTCAGAACCAGAACCTTGATCCTGATCCAGAATTCCTCTGGGAGCCAGTGCAGCTGGTGCAGGACACGTGTCACATGTGATTGGAACTGAGTCCCAGTCAGAACACATGCCGCTGCATTCTGGACCAGTTGTAGCTTCCAGAGTTGGCCATCATCACTACTCATAAAATCTCATTTATTCTTTCCCATATTTCCACATCAGCTGAATCTATATCTGGTGACTTGAGGGATTAGTGTCTATTGTAAAGGGAAAGGAACAAGGTGAGTATGGTTGTGGTAGCTTAGAATCTGACTACATATTCAGGACTTTTTCTTTCTACAGTCCTTGGAATGTATCACTTCCAATTGAAAAACATACTTGAATGTTTTACAATGACAGTTTTCTGAATAGAAAGCGAGCATGTTCCAAGAAGACAAAGCTAGAACCATTCTCCATGGCATGCTAGCTTTCTACAGGAGGGTTTTGATGGAGAACAGGAAAGATGGAGTATTCAGACATGCAATTCACCTTCACAATCTGATATGTACCATGTGGTAACTTTTCTCAGAGGAGTCGTCATACACCTGCCAAATCCAAACGCTTGTGGCTACAGATGCTTCATTAACAGACAACTACAAAAGTTAGTATAAAACAAGATATAATTCCTAATCCTCATTGAATTAGGGTGATTAAATTCAAAGGATGACAATATTTTTAAATCTTTAATATATGTGCACATGAAGGAATTTTAATAATTCATCTAATCAGCTTACTTGATGTTGTTTCATTACTTTCTGCACAGGTTAAACCCAATGTGTCAAATGATGTAAATGATTAAAAAATAGTGAGTCTAAATCAGGTTAAATAGTGGTTTTCAGATAATGAATTCTTGCTGAGTAGAGTAACAAAATGAAAGGAACTCAGATGAGTTACAGAAAGAATCAGACTCATCCATTAGCCAATGATTCCAGTCAACAGTTAGTTGAAAGTTCAAAGAGTAGCAAGAATGTTTTGAGAAGTTGGAAGATTGTTTGTTCATTGCATATGCAAAACAAAGGGCTGCAGAAGTGCCAGCTGCGTAATCAGGCAGTAGTTCAAATACTGCCTCTGTCAGAGGTGTCTTTTCATTTTTGTTTTCTGTGTCAGAAATTAATTGCTGCCTGAATGAAACTTTCCCTAATGTTCTTCTTGCAGATACAGGCAGGGCAGGGTCAGTATGAACTTCAAACACACCTGACACAGGTGGCTGCTGGTTTCAGCTGTAGCTGGCAAATGGCCATCCATCCACCATACAGAAGAGAGGAAATTCTTGTGATCAGCAGTTTATTTATGTTGGACAACATGCTGTTTATCAGTCAAGCCTGACCAGGTGCACTATTTTACAAAAACATCGTTGTATAGTTGAAATTAAATGTGAAATGAATATCAGAGGTGAGAGAAAGAATGAATAAAAAAACTATGAAGAAACCAAGCAGTAAGAGATACTTGGCAAGGATCCCCAATCTTTCCAGCTCTCCCTCCCAGCAGCAGCCATTTTTGACCCTGGGAAAGAGGCAGGAAGGAGCGATTTCACCTTTCCTGCTCCTCATTGAAACCTTCTGACCCACAAAGCTATTATTCCAAGTGGGCCCTGTGAGTTGCAAATCACTTTCCCAGAGTCAGAAAGGGTGGGGGAGGGGAGAGGATGATCGATGGGAACCAGTGCTTTCTGCTGTTGCATGCAGCGTTTTTTTCAGACTTTATTCTTAGGGTCAAATTTATGAATTGCCATACTGAATCATACCATCTATCAAAGTCAGTATTGTCTACTCCAACCAGCTAAATATTTTGATCGATCAATCAGTTGACTGACAGCAGCTCTCCAGTCTTTCACAATGCCCACTATTTCCTGAACTTTTTTACCTGGAGATGGTACTAGAGACTGAACTTGAGGCCTTCTGCATGCCAAGCAGATGCTTTGCTGCTGAGCCGTGGCCCCTTCCCCAGGGTTCCTTAGAATCTTGGCAGGGATTCAGCAACTGAAACAAGCTTCTCTAAAAAACAGCTTTTCCAATACTACCTGGCTTCTCTGTAAAGCACAGCAACAAGGGAGTGCTGGATATCCCCCTTGGGGGCATGTTTAAGTGACATAAGTCAAGACCCTCCTTTAAAAGCATGTGTGCCCTATAACAGAAATCGTTGCAACACAGAGAGGTTCCATAGCAGGCACGAAGGGACCTCTCAGCAGATTAGTTAATGTGGAAAGTGTTGTCTGAACTAGTTTAACTGACTGGAAACCACTTCTGAATTGTGTATATCTGTGATTATTTGTCTAAGCCTCTCTATTGTCTATTAGGAGGAGGTGGCATAAACATGTCATTGGTCATTCATTTATATAACATATTTAATGTACAGAATTGTTTACAAGTCTTAGTTATCATCACAAAATACTTACAGATAGAAATTTTTTATTATTAAGGTTAAGAAGATGGAGTAATTTGCCTAATTCCATTTTTGAGTTCCTGGGTATAGCCAGAATACGATGCTTAAACCCCTGTCTACCAAATGTGATGCATGTATGAAAGTGAGTTTCTTGTGTGAGTACTTGCATATGCAACGTGGTGCTGGGTGGAATAAAATACCAGCACTCAAAATGCAGGGCACCCATGTCAGGACTATTTGGGCACTTTTAACCCACGTGTCCTAGCTTAATGAGGACTCTGAGCTGCTTACAATATTGCCTTCCCTGCAACAGAAAAATACAAATATTTAAACTCAAGTTAACAAAGCTACCTGCTATAAATAAACTAGCATATCAAGGGAGGGGCAAAGCAGGCAGTAGCAGTTCTGTCCTTGATGGGCAGGAACACACTCCCTTCCTTCTTTTATACTTCCAAGTGTCGGAGGGTGGAGGCAGAGCAGGTGGAGAGGTAGAGCAGATGGAAACATAGTTTCTGTCCTTGATCTCAAACATCTTAGTCCAGACAGGTATGATCTCCATGCAAATGGTTCCGCTTTCACTGGTTGAATGCAGAGGAGATGCTAAAGAGACCTTTAAATGTTAGGCATACTTTAAGGATGATATCATACCTACAGTAAGCAACTGTGGCTTCTAGAATGAAATTGGATATTTATTTATTAAGAATATTTATACCACACACTCTTGGTCCACATACTCTTAAAATGGCTATCAAAGTTCATATGTGATAAAAATATAACAAATACCCAATATTATAATAGAAATATTTAGTAATATTAGAAATATTCTAAACAAAATAAACATCAAAACATTAAAGAAACTGGAAATGAGGCCATCTATGCCATTTATGGCCCCATAGCTTTACAGAGTTGATTAAATCAAGTATTTGGTACTAACTGTATATCATAGGACTAGGGTTGCCAGCCCCCCTTACCGGCAAAGTACCCCCCAATTCTACAGAGGCAGGCCTCCCCCCCAAATTCTTCTTCCTTCATGCAAGCTTCAGAGGCCCCAATGATGTCACTTACTATTGAAATCTGAAAGCTATGATCTCAGTGGGGTAAAAATGGGCCCTAAATATAGTATTTTAATTATGACTGGGGCGAGTTTAACCCCATTTAGCTTCCAGAAAGGATATTAGTCTGCTGGATGCCTGTTTGAATTGCATTTGACTGCAAATTGCAAGTAGCACCCTTTCTTTGCTTTTAGACACTGGCAATTATTCCAAATTGTATTGCAAAAGTTTTGTGCATGCATGTTTTTGCACTGAGCTGTCTGAGTTCCCTCCCCCATCAGCTCCTTCCCAAAATTAATATATAAAAGGGGTGCTTTCTTGTTTCTCTCAGTTCTTCTGGGGTTTCAGTATAAGCTGTTGTGGCTTTTCTCTCTGGTATTCCATTTGTGGTCAGTGTGCCTCCTTGGTGTGTTCATTTTAACAGAATGTTTTAAAATGAATCACAAATAATTTGTGGTTCTTGCACTGCTGCTTGGGAACTATGTTTCAAGTGAGTAAATTCTGAGCGTGTATCAGCATGATGAATCCAGCTGGCTGATGAATGCCACTTAATTGTATGGGTGCAAGAACAGCCCATATACTCAAAAGGTAATTGATTTGAAAGGGTGCATGACTTGCCTGTAATGACTCTAGGGCCTAAGTAATCTAGGCAATCTAGTAAATGTTGTTATCCGCCCTGAGCCTGCTTGTGGGGAGGGCAGAATATAAATACGATAAAACAAACAAACAAACAAACAAACAAACAAACAAACAAACAAACAAACAAACAAACAAACAAACAAACAAACAAACAAACAAACAAACAAACAAACAAACAAACAAACAAACAAACAAAGTGTGTGCACATGACAACAGGAGTTACCTGGTCAACTGCCATGATAAATGTTGTTGATTGCATAGATGTAATACTACTTGAAATACTGCTGATTTTCAAATGTGAATGAATAATACAATGGGAGGGAGTGCTTGATTCAAGAGAAAATGGGTATTGTGACTGCTTCTTATCTGATCAAATCAAATCATCACTAGGTATTGCCAATACTGAATTCTTTTCCTGTAGTTTCGGCATGGTGGTGGTGGGGCTTTTAGCACACACCAGAATAATGCTGTAGTCAGGAAAAGGTCTTGAGCTCAAGTCAACACATCATTTCCACCCCCAGGTAGACTTTAGAACTTTTGATAGCATACATTCCTGCTTTCTCAAATACAGTTTACATTGTTATAGTTAAGAAATTTATTTGGCATTTCAGGTGCTGCTTTTGTGTGATTTCCCACCCTCCTTATTGCTCTTTACTTCTGCGACCAAGAGATTAACTCCTTTCCCCTCAGCAGTGCTACACAGTGTGTTGTGCCAAGATTTAGGAAGTTATGCTGTGTGTGAATGCAACTGACACTGCAATCCTAAGCAAATCCAGTCTAAGCTCATTGATTTCAATGGGGTTAGACTGGAGTAACACTGTTTAGGATTGCTCTGTAAGTGTGTCATCCTGATTGTATAGCTTTGCAAATGCAAAGCCTATCCTGAGAGACAATGACCATTTCACCCTTTCCCATCTGTATTCTCTCCCTTCACTGATGAATCCGGGTTTCTTTTTAGCTAGTTGTAGCTTAGCCAACACTGACTTTAAAGCTTCAAGGATTTCTCTGCAGTGACCTGTAAATCCCTTCCCTGGTCAGTATGCTGCACTGCTGTTCAGTATAATATCCTCCTGTTTTGGTTTGCTGGCCCCAGGCTTATTATTTCATGTTTCTCTACATTAAACTTAATTTTCCATTTGCTGGCCGAGGTACCTAGAAGACTCAAATCCCTTGTTCCTTGTTATTTGCTCCTTCTCCAATTTATACCATCCTCAGATTTTGAGATTTTGTGGTTCCTGTTCTCCTCCATATTATAACTGAGATGCAGCCTCTCAGAATTTTCATTCAGGAACTCTTTCAAGGAATGCATTATGTTTCTGATCCAGGGCGAACAATTTTAGCTCAAAATGGAGGCTGATGTTAATGGAGATTGCATAGCAAAGTCTTCTTAGTGTTAGAGGTAGGATGGATTGTGAGCTGAAATGTCATTAGCTCATGTTGCAGGTGAAGTTAGGGAGGATAAAAGGAAAAGAACATTTAGCAGTATAGCAGTATATAAAAGCATAGACACTTTTGCTAAAAGTCCTTGTAGGGTAGATTCAGAGAAACAGTTGACTGACATAGTAAATCCAATATAAGATCTTTTTTTCTCTTTTGTTTTGGCAAAACAAAAGAATGTTGGAATGCTCAGAAATATTGAAATGAAGCTTCATCTCTTCCTGGCACAAGTTGTATTTCATAAGGTTTCCAGGACAAGGGAAGCAGCCATCTTGCCATGATCTCTCTGTTCAGTACATTTGTATCCTGTTCTCCTCCAAGGAGCTCAGGGAAGCACACATCACTCCCCCTTCCCCATTTTACCATCACAGCAGCCCTATGAAATTGGTTATATCTCACTTCCCTACAGTCACCTAGGGAGTTTGGGGGCAGAGTGGAAATTTGAGCCCAGGTCTCCTAGATCTTCATTTCTTTACCAGACTGGTTCTATTGATCTTTGAGATATTGCTGTACCCTCCCCAAATTACCCCATCATGAATTCACCATGCCCATTACTAGTGTAATATGCAAAGTGTGCCATTATTAAAAGGAATAATGATTCCAATTAAATACACACATTATTCCAGCTTTTATGTTCCATCATCTTATCCATAAATGGAACCCCAGACATAACCATACATTTTTGAAATCCTTCAGTCTATAAAAGTTAATTCTCATTTTCTTTCAAAAGGCAAAACCCATAATTTTAATAACTGTAATGTCCACAACATTAGGATGCTTTCCTGCAATTATTGTTTTTGTGTAATTTTTGTCTAGGCACAATTTTTAACATATAAAAATACAGGTTTAGAAACCTAATTAAATTTACAGGCGTTACAATGGAAGACATAAAAGTTGGACTAAGACTGCTAGAAAGATTTGATCTTCTGTGTGGTGTGTGGTAAAACAATTCAACAATCACGCTCATGGTTGGATCCAGACTAAATCAGAGGAATGGAACTCTTCTGCCTCTCCTTTCCCACTGCAGCCCACTGATCTCCATGGAATGTTGTACTGGGGGAGAGGGGACCCTGAAGCATGACATGAATGAGTTTTGCAGCAGTTCAGGAGAATCAATGGAAATTGCCAATTAAGTGTGGATCCAACCCGTATAGTTGAAGAAAAGAGTGAAACAGGCCACTGTAAGAATGGGTCCAGTAAGCCGGCACAGTCCCTAATTTTCTTTAGCATTCCAGTGGCTTATTTCCATACCAGAGAGAAGTACTCAATGCTTTCTAGAGAACTGCAGAGGTTATAACAAAATGTGTTTGGGTCAGAGTCAACCATGCTTGATTTCTGTATTGGTATTTGTTCCTGTCTTTCATAATTTTTATCAGTCATCAAAATCAGACCTGTTACAGCCACTAAGGGAGGATCCACACAATCCTTTAATCTTGCATAGGATCGCCAGTCTGCAACCAATGGGCACACATTCATCTTTGATAAACATCTCATTCCCATTCAGAATCAAAGTCTAAATAGAGGGATTTTGCAGAAGAATTTTAATAATTATTCTTCCCCCCAATATCCCCCAGATGTTGCACTATACAGTCTATATATACCTGAAGAAGTCACTCATAGTCAAAGTCTCTTTAATGTAAGACTTTAAGAAGAGTGAACTTTAACTTTAAACATACCTATGAGAAACAGATTCATGAAAAGTTAGATGCTGTCCCCCTTCAAGATGATCTCAGCTCTTAAAATATGATGGGTTTAGAGGGATTAAGAGCCTATATTGCTGCCGATGAGAAAGGAGGGTGCCTCTTCAAATTGCTGCTCAAATCTAACTAACAACTGCCACATGTTGAGCGAGGTTTAAAAGTTATTAAAAATGGATGCCGCTATTACATTCTTTACTTGAAAGGCCTTTGTTTTCCACTCCTGAAAAACAGAGAATAAAAAGTGAACACAATTTTCTGTACGGTAATGTTGATTCCCATTCCAAGCTGAATGTTTTGTTTCCTGCATAACTGTATCTTGCCACTTTTCAATATCATCTTCCTTGATAGATATGAACAAAAATTAACCAGTTATTATAATTGACTGCAAATCAGGTAAGTCCATCCAACAGCACAGGTTCATATATGCAACTAAGACTCAGGGCCAAACTCCACCCCACTTACACCAGCAGAAAGGATGGTGAGGGATGGCTTTTCACTTCTTGCCTTGAGCCAGATATAAGGACTGAAAAGTTTCCCCTCCTTTTCCATTGTTGAAAGTGGAATAGGAAGGAAATTGGAAGCTTCTTCTCCCCCTCACAGTGCTTCCTAAAAGCACACGAGTGAACTACCACTTTTTAAGCTGAGTTTCTCAGACTGAGAGTCTGTTCACACACCTGTGACCCAACATGTGTCAGGCATATTGAATAGTTATGTCCCCAGTGAACAAAATTCAATATACTACATTGTAGACAAAGCAAAGGCAAAGTGTCTGTCATGTATTTATGTCATATCTTAATTATCTTTGATCTCAATGATTGCTGCGGAACAATCTCTCCAGAGAAGGACATCTCGCCCCTTCAATAGCTCCAGGAGGCAGCTGAAGACTGGTTTATTTAGGACAGTTTTAAAATGTATTTTAACTCTGTTTTAACTGTTTATAACTGTTGTTTTTAAATATATTTATGTTGTTTGTATTTTACATTGTAAGTTGCCTTGAACACCTTGAGAGGAAAGATAGCTAATGAATGTTTTAAACAAAAATACAGATGTTGCAAGAAATATTTTGCAGACCTAAAGTTTTCTGTAATTTATTTTCTCATGATTTTGGCAGTTATGACTTAGAACTATTTTATGTTCCAGTTATTAGTATATTTTTACCAGTAAGTAGAACTTCAATGGTATCTAGTATCAATCAATTATATCTAGAAATATGGGCCGAATCCACACGTCTCAAGTTTTCCGCTTTCCCCCCGCCCATTATTCACTTCTCAGAGGGCTGTTCGCATACTCTTACCTCAATCCCACCATTCTCTCACGTCATTCGTGTTGCACCTCAGACGAATTTGTCATGCATTCAAACGCTTCTCTTGCGCAGTTCTCACCATGGATGTGGACAAATAGAAGTGTTTCACAAGGAGACTGCCCCCTTCAAACCACCCCACTTCCGTGTTTGCAGCCTTTCCGGAACACCATCCCTCTTTGCCGTGCAATTATCAAGCTTTTCCACTCTCTCCGCAGCATGCCTGCCTGCCTGTCCGCCCTTTCCCTTTTGTTTTTTTTTAAAAAAGGGGACTTTCCCAGCATTATTTCACAATCCCAACCATAAATCTTAATCGGGGTGCTCCAAAATCCCTGCGGAGACATCAAGGGGCGGCATCATTTCCATGTCCGTGTCATTTTTAGGATGCCGAACAGTCGGAAATATCAGTGGCTGTTAAAATTATTATTTTTTTAACTGTTGAAATTACAGTTATAGCGGAAATCCGTAATTCTAACATTACATTCAAGCATCAAATAATTAGTCTGCCTGTTTGGAGAGTTTGGATCACCCCCACCTTAAATATCAGTTCAAATTAGCCTGCCAGAACAATGGATTTAAAATAGAAGGCATAAAATAACATTAACCAATCACAGGCATCATAGGGGTATGGCCTCGCCATAGCAATTTAGCAAAAAAATGCTATAGCGGAAATCTGATGAAAAAATGAAAAAAAAATTAATGTGATGTCGTCATCGGCAATGTCAGATCTAAACCCGCCCCATATTGCGCAATTCTACCAGGGATGTGGATGAAGTATAGCATGAAGCAGCGGCAGTAAGAGAAGGGATGTGAACACAGACTGGGACATTGCGGGATAGAATCCAGTGCGGTTAATGCACATGAAAAGCAGAAGGTAGGGAAGTGTGGATTCAGCCATATGGTAAATTATAGAAATTCAGAAACAGCTGACTTAGAACTGTTTTAATTCTAATAAGCACCCAAGATAGCAGTTGTCCAAGGGTGGCCCAGGGCTTAGCCCCTGTACCCCATGCTGGAGAAAGGGAATCTCCAACAAGGCACGAGCGACCTCCCCCACTCACACAGGCATGGAGCTGGCAGTCTCCAACGGCTCTCTGTTGAGGTGGCAGTGCAGCTTGAGGGGCCTCAGCTTGCCCAACAAAGCTAGGCAGGCTTGGGGCCGGGTCGGTGGATGAGGCCTTCATCTGACCAGGATTTGAGGCTTTCTGTGGCTCAGCTCAAGACCAACTTGTGGCCAGCAAGCAGGGCTCCCTCATGGCCAGCATAGGTAGCATCCCTACTGCCTGGCCATGGAGTGAGGAGAGCCTGTCCCTTGACTCAGGCAGTGGCCACATGTTGAGAGACCTTGCCACTGCAGCAGATGAAGGATGGCTATGACAGGATGGACCCAGGAATACCCCCCTACAGGCTCTAACAGATGGGCACCAGAGTGAGTGATGCCACCAAAGGAAGCGTACAAGCAGGGCTTTTTTTCTGGGAAAAGAGGTGGTGGAACTCAGTGGGTTGCCCTCAGAGAAAATGGTCACATGGCTGGTGGCCCCGCCCCCTGATCTCCAGACAGAGGGGAGTTTAGATTGCCCTGTGGTGTGGAGGGCAATCTAAACTCCCCTCTGCCTGGAGATCAGGGGATGGGGCCACCAGCCATGTGACATTTTCAAGAGGTTCTGGAACTCTGTTCCCCCGCGTTCCCCCTGAAAAAAGCCCTGTGTACAAGGAGGGTGCTACAGACTCTGGCAGCAAGATTGGCTCACACCCTGGGGGCAGAGCTAGGAGGTGGGGCTGGGGATGAGGCTGGGAGATAAAAGGAGAACATTCTCACCCAAGCCAGGGAGTATGACAGGGGAAAGGGCTGCTGGGAGAGATAGACCCAAGACAACCAAGACAACTAACAACATAGTGAGGACAACTGTTTTTTAAATATTTGGTCTATGAGTCATCATGATTATTCTTAAATAAATTCACACTTACATGGAACAATGTAATGTGTGATTAGCAAACGTATCTCCATTGTGAACACCAGGGAGCCACAGCTGATCATATGATCACTGTATATTGATGTGCATCTTCCATTAATGCTTTTATTTCATGAAACTGATCATACATCAATTTACACTTGGTGCTACATAATGTCTGAACTGAACCTAAATGAAACACTGTAAAGAGTCCAGTAGCACCTTTAAAACTAACCAACTTTATTGTAGCAATAAAGCTGTAACGGTAGCACAGCTCTCTTTGTAGCTGTAGCACAGCTGTAGCACAGCTCTTTGAGAGCTGTGGCTCTCTCGAAAGCTTATGCTACAATAAAGTTGGTTAGTCTTAAAGGTGCTACTGGACTCTTTACTATTTTGCAATTACAGACTAACACGGCCAACTCCTCTGGCTAAATGAAACACTGTGACTAAAAGCTCCTTAATCCTGTTATGGTGTCTCTATAATAGTTACTTTTTTTTGCAGATAAGCTGATTATTACACACTAAATTCCACTGGGCCTGTACCAGATATATCTCAGAGTATGATGGGTGGTCTATGTATCTTTCAGATACAGGTGGTACAATTACAAGATGAGTCTTATTTTGAAAATTTTCATTCAGAAGTTTCTGACTTGAATGGTGCTGTCTTGTGGTCAACTGCTAAAAGGTGGCTACTAAAAACTTTTAGAACTGGGAACACCAGGTATACCCTTACAACTTTCTTTACTACTCTCTCAGTAAAATGTCTATTTCCTAAAAAAATTTCAGCAAATTTTTATTTGTTATTTGGGCTTTCTTTACACTTTCAGGAGCATGTGAGTAACAGGCATAATTCAAAATATAAATGGGGAGTATATATCCCAAAGTTAATGAAATGCAATTTAATAAAAGAAATACGACAGTTGCTGGAAATTTTTAAAACAGCAAAGATGCCTAAATAAATGAGAATAGTCAAAACTTTACTTACAGAGCAATCCTAAGCAGAGTTACTCCAGTCTGAGGCCATTGATTTCAATGGGCTTAGACTGGAGTAAATTTTGGCCCTTTTCACACTACATACCTGCAACACAGGCAAAAGTTACTGTGCCAGCAAGGAAAAGGGCAGACTCAGGGGCATTGCCAGGGTTAGTCAGCTCCCTAAGCTGCCACAGCCTAGGAATGTCCCTCCAAACTGATGGAAAGTTATGCCAGAAAAAACTATGACATAGCCCTTAGGTACCCAAGCAACAAAAGGCCAATCACCTTCAGACATGCATGGTCATGCCAAAAAAATCTAATGGAGTAACCAATCCCTCCCCTCACAGAGGCAGCCAAACCCCCTCTCCCACACCCAATCACAGCTCCCCCCGGCACTACAAAAAAACCCAGCCGGGAAGCCTCATAGGGTCTGTAGGACCCTGTCCTGAGTTGCGGACAGGACTCAACTCAGAGGTCTCTGCCGTGCTCAGTGTTGCACTATGGTGGTGGGAGATGCATACACTTAGCACCACTGAGGGAGAACTTAGCACCGTCACCCGAGGAGGTGAGCAAAGTCTATCTTGTGTGGCGAACATTTCTCATTTTAGAACCCAACCAGGTATTCCATCTTCAGAACTTCAACCCAAAGGGCAATTGCAGTTTGGGGGGACATTCCTAGGCTGTGGCAGCTTAGGGAGCTGACTAACCCTGGCAATGCCCCTGAGTCTGCCCTTTTCCTTGCTGGCACAGTAACTTTTGCCTGTGTTGCTCCACAGCATTGGCTCAGCAGTGGGAATGGGGCACAGAGCTGCCTAGAACCTCCACTCATGCATCTCTATCATGTCAACATAACTCAGAGATATAGCGGTACAGTGGCTAGTTGGCTCTCTGTGCACTTCAGCCCCCTGCAAGATTGCTCTGTTTATATATATGACACATATATATTTCTAAATAAATAAATAAATAAATCTCAGAATATGGCAATCACCTGGATTTCAGGGTTTCTGTTTATTGCATGGGCTTTATTTTTTTTACCAAACACATTTCTAGCTTATGTAGATATTTGTGTGGGGAAGAAAAATATGCTGCCTACCTGTCAAATATGTGTGTATGTGCTGTCCAGTCACTTCCAATTTATGGCAACCCTATGAATTAATAACATCCAAAATGTCCTATCATTGACAGCCCTGCTCAGGTATTGCAAACTGAAGGCTGTGGCTTCCTCTATTGAGTTAATCCATTTCATGCTGGATCTTCCTCTTTTTCTACTGGCTTCAACTTTTTCTAGCATTATTGATTTTCTCAGTGAATTATGACCATACCTGTCAGATATTGTCAGTCAAATATAGGGCTGCTGACAAATACAGAGTTTTAATTATTCAGTCAAATATCAGGTTGCTGTGTTTCCTTTCTCTGTTCTGTCACCTGAAAAAAGATCCTCTGGAGTGACTGAGCAGTGAGGGAAATGGTTTTATACTCTGTAAGGACCTGTGGAGCAGGATGGTAGCAAGTAGTGTAGGGTGGTGACTGCAAGTCTCCAGGAATACATCTCACCTTCTGGTATTCTACACTAGGAATACATCTCACCTTCTAGTATTCTACACTTAAGTGGAAATGAGGACAAGTTCAAAATATTATAACTGTCACTAAGAAACCACTGGAAATAGTTCTGTATAGTAGCAACTCAACATATAATATTTGAAAGCATCTTGCTATGTGGATAGAGTCACCACGGCAGCTCTAGAAGCTGCTAAAAATGTGTGTACAGAAGACCAGCAAGGGTGGTGACATGGGGATGGCCATCAGTTGATGGCATGACATCATTTCTAGGAAAACCCGGAAGTGACATTGTGACGGACAGGCCCTGTTTGAGTGACAGGTCCTGAATAGAATGTTGAGAGAGAGTGGCAGTGAAGGGCAGTTAAGACCGTTTAGAATAGTTAGTTGGGAGTTTTGGCAGTTAAGGGAGACTCTGAAGAAGAGAGTGGAAGGGCTAGCAACCAAAGAAGGCAGATGTGTTTAGAGAGTTCTCTGAGGAGGACTAGTTAATGAGGTATCTGGAACATTTAACCATTTAAGGCTATGCAGGAGGAAGATAAAATGTGCTTCAGTAAAGTTAATTTGTTCTGTTAACCATCTGAGTCCAGTTTGATAATTCCTGCCTATCTTATACGCCCTGAGGAGAACCAGCTCTCAACCTGTCAGACTAAGTGGCAGAGTTTGAGGAGGTGCTCGTGCAACGAAGTGATATTCTAGTTCCAGTTTGTGTCTGTGAGAGCTGAGGAGGATTCCATTCTGTCCAGAGAGTGGACCCGCTTCCAGCCAGAGTTCTCTCCTCATGAGAAGAGGTCTACAATGCACCAACTGAGCCGGAGTGTAAGTGGTCCCTATTTCTATTCCCAGTCAGAAGGGTCCCTCGACCAGTGAATACTTCACAAGTGGTGACAGGAGCTGTGAGATCCCAAATCAGAACCGCCTTAAGCTAGCAGAATCATTCACAAGGGGTGGCATCGAAGGGTGTCAGCCAGATAAGGCTGGGGGATCCGTCACAAGTGGTGGTAGCATTGTGATTCGAGAATAACCCATGTAAGCAGGGTGATGGAATACAGAGAGGCAAGGCGACCAGACTGTATTCAATCTGCTAGCTCAGTGGGAGGGAGGAATTCGTGACAGAGATGGCCCCTCCACAGAAGAATGTCAGGGCAAAGGGAGATGAAGCAGCAGCTGGGGAGATTGCTGAAGGAAATCCCACCCTTGACATTGAAACAATGAGATTGAAGGTGGAACTGGCACGTATAGAGGCAGAAAGGGAGGCACAGAGGGCAAAGATAGAAGCAGAGAAAGAGTTACAGATGGCGAGGCTAAAAGCAGAAGAAAAAGAAAGAGAAAAACAAATACAAATAGCCAAATTGCAGGCAGATGACCAAGAGAGAGAGAGACAATCACAGGCAGAACTGTACCAACTAAAGCTTCAGGAAATCCAATTAAGAGCAGAGGTTGGAGAGCCTGAGAGAAATTTTGAGCGCTCCAGAATAGAGCAAAAGAGATCCCCAAAATACCAAAAAGGGGATGCCGTAGAGGCTTTTCTATATAGCTTTGAGAGATGCTGTCAAGGTATGCAAATACCTCCTGAGGGAAGGATGTTTTATTTGAGACCACAGATTTGTGGAGGGTTAAGTGAAGTCTACTGGGAGATGAGAGATGGGGAAATAACAAATTATGAACTTTTTAAAGATAGAGTTAAGATCAAATATGGCCTGACAGCAGAGCAAAGCAGAAAGACCTTCAGGGAAATAAAACGTAAAGCAGGGGAAACATATGCCCAGTTAGGCTGCCGCATTGATAGGGCATTAGACAGATGGGTTGAGGGAAGCAAAGTAACAACCTTTGCAGAACTGAAACAACTGATCAGCCTTGAGCAATTTTACAGCCTAATCCCATCACAATTTAGGTGGATCCTAAAAGATAAGAAGTTAAAAACAGTAGAACAGGCCACTGTTATACTTGATGAAATGGAAGGAGATCTGGGAAAAGCTATGTGGGTAAATCCCTTAAAGCCCCATAGGAATTGGCATCCATCTGAAAACCCTAACAACAACCCTGCAAGGCGGATCAGCCTTAATCTAAAGAGGAAAGAAACAGTCACCTGTTTTTCCTGTGGTGAAAAGGGCCATATACAAAGATTCTGCAAACAGAAAGAACCAGAAAAGAAATTTCCCCCTAAAACCATTAAAATGCTAAAGAATGTGCAGCCAGACTCAGAGGAACCAAATCCTCAAACCACTGAGAGTGAGTCTGAGCCAGAAAGGCCCAACAGTATAATGAGGGGCTGGAAGATGGAAGAAGGGTTAGATAAGGAATATATAGAACCCTTGACTGTAAATAACGAAAAGATAGAAGCTTACCGCAACACTGGTGCTCAGGTAACGCTGGTCCAGCCCCAGCTAGTCCAAAAGCATCAAAACCTGACAGGAAGGAAATATACCCTGAAAGTCATCCATGGCCCAGCATTCGAGGTCCCTGTAGCTGAGATCCCGGTGCAGTACCAGAACTTCCAAGCCACATGGACAGTGGGCGTCCTACCTGATATTGGGGTGCCAATGCTACTGGGAAATGATTTGGCTTTAGAGGTAAACAAGGCCGAAGCCAAGCCTGTGAAAATTATTACCAGAAGCATGACAGGCCCTGTAACCATAGAAACCGAGCAGCAGCCAGACGCAACAATGTTACATGTGGCCCAAGCTGAGGAATTTCAGAGAGAGCAGAGGCAGGATGATTCGATTAAAGAACTGTGGGCCCAAGCAGCACAAATTGATCAGGAAGTAAGTGTAGAACACTTTTTAAAGTAAAAGACCAGAGACTTTATAGAGATACCTTAAGGAGGAAACATAATGTGATCTGGGAAAAGAGGAGCCAACTTGTAATCCCCAGAAAATATAGGATGCAAGTTTTGCAAATGGCTCATGAAATCCCTATGTTATCGCATCTTGGAATCAACAAGACAGAGTGCAACAACGATTCTTTTGGCCCAATATAGGAAAAGACATTAGAGTATTCTGTAAGTCCTGTCCAACATGCCAAAAGGTGGGCCTGGCCCAAGATAAGACCAAAGGTCCTTTGCAACCAATACCTATAGTGACAGAGGCTTTTGATAAAATTGGAGTGGACATTGTAGGACCCATTTCCCAAGTTACCCAAAGAGGGAATAAATACATCTTAACAGTAGTGGACTATGCTACAAAGTTCCCGGAGGCAGTACCACTACGGGACATAGAGGCAGTGACCGTGGCAGAAGCTCTATTGAACATCTTCTCTAGACTGGGTTTCCCAAAAGAGATGGTCACCGATTTAGGAACCACCTTTATGGCGGAAGTAATGCAGGAGTTACTAAAAACCTGTGGAATAAAACACGTCACCACAACTGCTTACCATCCCCAGGCTAATGGGCTAAATGAAAGATTTAATGGGACTTTAAATCATATTTTAAAGACTTATGCCCATAAACACCCCAATGACTGGGACCAGAGACTACGACACTTGTTGTTTGGCTACCGAGAAGTTCCTCAAGAGAGTACCGGCTTTAGCCCTTTTGAATTGTTATATGGGAGACAAGCCAGAGGACCACTGGACGTCCTGAAGGAAGCTTGGTCGGGAACAGAGAGCGTCCAGGAGCAGGACATCATCTCATACCTACAGGAGCTACAAGACCATCTACCAACAAACCGGGGAACCACAATTCTAGAAATTAATTGTATATATTTTTTCAAAGTGCAAGGTGCAAAAGTGCTAAATGAGTTTAACATGCATCATAAATACATTTACAAAATTCAAGGTCCATCCGATAGAACATCAAAATCGTCACAATTTCAAAATCTCAAAGTCCATCCATTTATAAGCTGAATCTTCACCGTCCGGAATACGTTTGAAACTTTAAAGTGCAAATGCTGGGTACAATGAAAAAAGCCGGTGGGAGGGGAGACTTGTGCAAGTTGTTTGTTCTTTCACGGTCCAGAGTAGGAATAATTATTTAATAGACGCCGACGGGAGTTTGCAGGCAAATTGTTATTAACCCGTTTCGTGAGTGGAAAAAACTCACTTCATCCTGGGCATAAAGATAATCAGACCGGAAGCACTGTAGGAGTAGAATAATTCAATTACAAATATACATATACATTTCATAATACAATGAAAGCACAATAAAAAATGTACTCACTGTCCAATTATAAATGCACAACATGCTCCCCCACCGCTTGTAACAGAGAGATTCACGGACTGACGGCTAGTGGATCGGACAGCAATATTATAACACCAAAGGGGCCGAATTGAATCAATGATTTAATTGGTATTAAAGGAAGGTCCTGCAGGAGCCCAAAAACTTACAGTAGGGGTTATAGAAAACATGAAAAATCGATCTCCAAATTTAATCCATGTGGAGTCAGGGAATGAAGTTGGAAAATCCATTTGGACTCAGAACGCATTAATAGCTTTCCTATGTCTGAAGTGTGTGGGCAGTCCAATTGTTCAATTACTGAAACCTTAAACTCATTGCAAGGATGGCCATGCTCATGGAAATGATCGGCCAAAGGCGCCTCCGATACTCTGTTCCTAATCCTCGATATGTGTTCTTGAATTCTAGTCTTTAAAGGGCGCGTGGTGCTCCCTATGTATATCCTGGGACACTTACATTGAATAACATATACCACGATGGTTGTTGTGGGTTTTCCGGGCTGTATTGCCGTGGTCTTGGCATTGTAGTTCCTGACGTTTCGCCAGCAGCTGTGGCTGGCATCTTCAGAGGTGTAGCACCAAAAGACAGAGATCTCTCAGTCTTTGAGAGATCTGAGAGACTGAGAGATCTCTGTCTTTTGGTGCTACACCTCTGAAGATGCCAGCCACAGCTGCTGGCGAAACGTCAGGAACTACAATGCCAAGACCACGGCAATACAGCCCGGAAAACCCACAACAACCATTGTTCTCCGGCCGTGAAAGCCTTCGATAATACAACATATACCACGTTAGATGTTTTGCAGTTCGAGAATCTGTTTTTTGGGAAGAGGTGATCTAGTAGAATTTGTTCAAGCTTAACCATCAGACCACATACATTGCATGTGCCACACGCAAAGTGGCCCTTTGGAATGTTGACAGGAGGTTGTCTACTGGAAAATTCTGATCTAATTAAGGTCTCTTATTGATCTGGTGCGTCTATAGCCCACCGACAAACCGGCCTCACAGCCACGAATCTCACTTATAATGTGCCAATGTTGTCTAATAATGGACACGATCTTAGGGGCCAGTGTGGTATATTCCAGACCCCATTTAAGTCCATTATCCTGGTTCCTCTGCCTGGTGGTCAACAGGGCAGCTCGGTCCGTCAGCTCCGATCGCTCTATGGCCCGAGCAATAACTTGAGTGGGATATCCCCTGGCTCTAAAGTTTTCCCCCAGCTCCTTAATACTGGTGCTGTAAAAAGTCGGGTTGGTTGAATTCCGTTTCAACCGCAGGAATTGCCCCAGAGGAATATTGTCCCTGAGGCTCCTGGGATGAAAGGAGTGGTAATGTAAATAGGAGCATCGATCTGTCTGCTTCCTAAAAGGGCGCACTGCCAGTCTATTGTTTGTCTCCCGATAAATGGTGACATCTAAGTAATCTAAACTGGTGTCACTACCAGTCCAGGTAAATTGTATGTTCGGATGCAATGTGTTGATCCAGTTCCCAAGCTCCTCTGCACTGTCCCCGTGGTTCAGCAGGATAATGTACAGGAGGATAGAGTCCTTGAATGGATTTGCCACGTCATTAAATATCCACTTCGCCTCTAATGCGGCCATAAAGATATTCGCTATGCTAGGAACGGCCGCGCACCCCATAGCCACCCCCCTCAACTGGAAGTAATAACAGTCATTAAATCTAAAATAATTTTTCTCCAGTATAATATCCAGTATTATACGTGAGGCGCAACAACCCTCCACCCCCTTCCTTCTTAATATACTGGACTAAGGATGTGGAAATAATGCCTATGGTAGGCTCAGATCATAATCCAATTATGTGGAAGCTGGGGAAAAGGAGCAAAAGGAGAGGATGGAGAATAAATGAGGATTTGCTGCAAGAGGGAGAAAATATGGAGATGTTGAGAAGAGAAACAAAGTTTTTCATACAATATAACATGAACAGAGAAGTACCAACCAACAAGGTATGGGATACCTACAAGGCAGTAATTAGAGGCATATTAATGGACTTAAATGGAAGAGCCAGGGAAAAAAAAGAGGAGAAGAGACAGGAGATCACGGAGAAAATAAAAGCCAAAGAAATACAGTTAAAGAAAAGACCAGGGAAAAAGAAAATCTACCAGGATATTAAAATTCTTCAAGAACAGCTGACAGCAATGAATAATAAAGAATTGGAATGGAATCTTAAGAGAATGAATCAAAAGGCGTTTGAAGGCGCGAATAAACCTGGGAAATATTTGGCATGGCAATTGAAGAAGAGAAAGGAGAAGAAGATAATAAATAAAATCTGTGAGGATAATAAAGTGTACCTGGAGCAGACAGCTATCAGCAGAGCCTTTTATAAATTTTATGCCAAATTGTATAATAAAAAAGAGGTGAACAAAGACTCAATAGCGACATATTTGGGGAAAATGAAGCTCCCAGTAATTTTGGAAGCCTGGAGAGAGAAACTGAATAATGAAGTAACAGAGGAAGAAATAAGAAAGGCAATACAGTCAACAAATTTAGGAAAGGTGCCAGGACCGGATGGACTTACAGCTAAATTTTATAAGGCAATGGCTAATGAACTGGCACCATTCCTAAAAGAAGTGATCAATGGTGTTTTAAAGGATCAGCAGATCCCAGATACTTGGAGTGAAGCTAATATATCATTGATCCCCAAAGAAGGGCAAGATTTGACCAATGTGAAAAATTACAGACCTATATCGTTACTTAATAATGATTACAAAATTTTTGCGAAAATACTGGCGGAAAGAGTGAAGGGATGGCTTTCTGAAGTTATTGAGGAGGAGCAAGCTGTTTTTTTACCAAACAGACAAATCAAAGACAATTTAAGGACAGTTATAAATGCTATTGAATATTATGACAAACGTTGTGACAAGGAGGTCGGTTTCTTCTTTGTGGATGCTGAAAAAGCATTTGACAATTTGAACTGGGACTTTATGTTTGCCACCATGGAGAAGCTACAAATGGGAGAAAGATTCATAAGAGCAGTAAAGGAAATTTACAGAGACCAGAGTGCAGCAATTGTGGTGAATGATGAGGTAACCAAGAAATTGACTATAGGTAAAGGTACAAGACAAGGTTGCCCGTTGTCGCCATTGTTGTTTATTTTGGTTTTGGAAATATTGATGATACAGATACGAGAAGATAATGCAATCCGTGGAATAAAAATAAAGGACTTTTCCTATAAGGTCAGAGCTTTTGCGGACGATATAATGTTAATTGTGGAAGATCCAATGGAAAATATGCCAAAGGTAATAGAGAAAATAAAGGAATTTGGAGATTTGGCAGGATTTTATGTAAACAAAAAGAAGTCAAAGATACTATGTAAGAATATGACTAAACAAAAACAACAACTATTAACGGAAATAACAGACTGTGAAGTAACAAGCAAGGTGAAATATCTGGGAATTGAATTGACTGCAAAGAATATAGATTTATTTAAAAACAACTATGAGAAATGGTGGACTCAGATAGAGCAAGACTTGATTAAATGGAACAGATTGAACTTGTCATGGTTGGGAAGAATTGCAGTAATTAAGATGAATGTGTTGCCAAGAGTGATGTTTCTGTTACAGACAATACCAATTATTTGAGATTCTAAGCAGTTTGAAAAATGGCAGAAGAAAATATCAGACTTTGTTTGGGCAGGCAAAAAGCCTCGAGTGAAAATGAAAGTGTTACAAGATGCAAAAGAAAGAGGTGGAATGCAACTGCCCAACCTAAGACTTTATTATGATGCAATTTGTTTAGTGTGGTTGAAAGACTGGATGACGTTGAAAAACCGGAAATTACTGGCCTTAGAAGGATATAAAAATTTTTTCGGATGGCATGCATACTTATGGTATGAGAAAGTAAAAGCGGACTCTATGTTCTTACATCATTATTTTCGGAGAAGCCTATTCACAATATGGAAGAAGTACAGGAATTACCTACAAGATGGAATCCCCTCATGGGTGGTTCCATATGAAGTAATAGATCCGAGAACTGTCGATAATGAACAACAGTGTTTAACATACAAGGAGATAACCCGAATGGAATTTTCTAAACCTAAAATAAAGACGCAAGATGAGTTATCTCCAAGTTACGATTGGTTTCAGTATAGACAGATCAGAGATCTTTATAACTCGGACTGTGTGAAGGGAGGGATAAGAATGGAGAATTCGGAACTAGAACAGGCACTCTTACAAGAGGACAAAAAGGAAATTTCTAAGGTATATAAAGTGCTGCTGAAATGGTATACTGAAGATGAGACAGTTAAAGTGCAAATGGTGAAGTGGGCTATTAATTTTAACAAAGAAATAACAATGGAGGCGTGGGAATACTTGTGGAAGAATACAGTGAAGATCACGACATGCACCAATATTAAAGAGAATGTCTACAAAATGATTTATCGTTGGTATATGACACCAAAGAAAATTGCGCTAGGGAACTTGAATATGTCTAATAAATGCTGGAAATGCAAGAAACATGAAGGATCTTTGTATCACATGTGGTGGACTTGTGAGGTAGCTAGGAAGTACTGGGGGGAAATAATAAAAGAGATAAGCGAGATTTTACAATTTCAAATAAATAAGAACCCAGAACTCCTGCTGCTGAACTTGGGAATGGAGAGCATTCCAGCACAATATAGGACATTCTTATTTTATATGACAGCAGCGGCTAGACTTTTGTATGCGCAAAAATGGAAAGTGCAAGAAGTGCCAACTATTGAGGACTGGATTTACAAATTGCTGTACATGGCGGAAATGGACAAAATGACAAGGAAACTGAGAGACCTTGATCCAGGACAGTTTAACACGGATTGGGAGAAGCTGAAACAATATTTGGTGAAAAAATGGGAGGTGGGAGGAGAACTGTGGCAGTTTGAAAATTACTGAAATACAATAAAAGTAGAGGGAGGTGACTTTACCGGGGGGTGGAGAGTTAAATGAGAATTTCTAAGCAACTATTTTATTTGACTATTATATATAGTATTAAGTATCATAGGTGTTATTATAAGAATTATAATGATAGAAATTAACTAATTATAAGGATAGAAACTAATTAATTTCATTTCTGGCAATCATTGTATGGAGATATTTTATAATTGCAATGAAGAAACTTAAGCAAGGTGGGAAAAATACATAGTAATGTATAGTCTATTTGTTAATTTGATCGACTGAGGTATATATGGGTCAAATTGGTCGACTACTTTTGGTGGATAGCTGCATAATGGAGGAATTATATAATTAAAATAGTATGAAGACAAGATGTGCAGGAAAAGTAATATATAGAAATATATAGAATATAAGTTAAATTGGTTGACTTATATTGAATGTATTGTTTATAGAAGTACCTAAAATTATGCTAAATGAGGGATAAATTGTTTGTCCCATATTGAAGATGAGATTATAAGATAGGGTATAGAGTACCAAAATTAGTTAAATGACTATTATTAAAAGAATATATGCCAAGAATGTATTATTTAGTTATGCATTATTTAGTTGTTAAAGTAAGTAAGAAGACAGAGGAAGCACTGTGTTATATAGATAAGCTTAGAAGAAAGTGAAAGTTAATGTTTGACAGATAGAATAAATTTGAAATGAGTAAGGGAAAAGGGACAAGGGGTTGGAAAACTGTTGGAAGTTAACAAAAGGGGGGGAAAGGGAGGGGGTTAGAACTGGGGAAATTAAAGGAAATTGACTGTAATGTACAATTTAATGATTTCTAATCCAATAAAATTTTTTTAAAAAAAACATAAACTGGACATTGCTTGGGAAGGGCCATATACCATCGCCCAAAAGATTTCCAATATGAACTATCTAGTGACTATAGATGAAGAAGGGGAACAATGTAAAATGTACCATGTAAATATGTTAAAACCATATTTTGATAGGGACAATTTGGTGTTGCTGGTAAAAACATCTGAGGGTAATGCATATAACTTGTCGGGTTTGGGTAAAATAAGCCCAGGGAGTACTGTGGGGGAGGTAAAGCTCGCTCCTTCGCTCAATCAGGAGCAAGTAACCCAACTGGAAGTTATCTTAATGCAATTTCAATCTATCTTTTCCAACTTACCAGGGAAAACGAATATATGCCAACATAGGATAGACACGGGAGAGACAAAGCCCGTGGCTCTACCACCTTACAGGGTTACTGGTCCCAATGCCGTATACATCAAGCGGGAGGTGGAAGAGATGCTGGCACTAGGTCTGATTGTGCCATCAGAGAGTGCATGGGCTGCACCTGTGATCTTAGTCCCCAAACCTGATAACACCTTAAGGTTTTGTGTGGATTACAGGAGGCTAAACAAGATAACCACACCAGATGTTTATCCAATGCCCAGAATTGATGAGTTGCTGGAAACAATAGGGACTGCCAATTACATTACCACACTCGACTTAACAAAAGGGTATTGGCAAGTAGCAATGAGTCCCACAGACCGACACAAAACTGCCTTTGCTACTAAGGAAGGGCTGTTTGAGTTCACAGTCCTCCCTTTTGGTCTGAGAAATGCCCCATCCTCGTTCCAGAGGTTGATTGACAAGATGTTAATTGGCTTAAAGGACTTCTCACTTGCTTACCTCGATGACATAGCAATCTTTAGCCTGATGTGGAGAGATCATATGTGTCACATTGCTATTGTCTTTCAGAGGATAAAAGACAGTGGGCTAACCATGAAGGCAGCCAAGTGTCAGTTTGCAATGACCTAAGTGAAATATTTGGGACATGTGATAGGGGGAGGGAACATCAAGGCTGATTGGGGGAAAGTCCAGGCAATAATAGATTGGCCCAGGCCTTCCTCTAAGAAAGATGTGAGAGCATTTTTGGGAGTGGTAGGGTACTACCGGAGGCATATACCCTCCTTCAGTACTGTAGCTGCACCCCTGTGTGAATGCCTCAAGAAAAAGAACCCAGATCCCATCACTTGGAGACCCGAGTGCCAGGAGGCCTTTGACCATCTGAAAAAGGTGTTAACGAGCCCATTTTAAAGGCTCCAAATGTTGATAAACCTTTCACCCTATTTACGGATGCCTCTAACATCGGCCTGGGAGCCATGTTGAGTCAGGAGGGAGAGGGTGGAGAGTTAAACCCAATCCTATACATAAGCCGAAAATTACTGGACAGAGAGCAACACCTGGCAGTAATTGAAAAAGAGTGTCTAGCCATAGTGTGGGCCATAACAAAGTTAAGGCCATACGTATGGGGAAGGCAATTCACCCTATGTGCTGATCACTCACCCCTGAAATGGCTGAACCAGGTGAAGGGAACAAATAGTAAGTTGATACGGTGGAGTTTGCAACTCCAGGACTACAACTTCAACATCAAGAGCATCCCAGGGAGGCAGAACACCGTCGCCGACGCGCTGTCCAGGAATGAAACTGGATGAAAGGCCTGGAAGTCTACACCCGCACTGACAACCTAGAGACTCAAAGACTATCTTAAGGGAAAAGGTGTACCCATTTGTAATATATTTTGATGAATTGTTTGCCTTATTTATTGGCTTTTGAAAATTGTATGTATATAGATAGAGGAATGTGATTTAAAGAAAAGGAGGCCGCACATGAATCCCATTGCTCAGCAAAAGGCTGAACCTTTCCCTGGCACAATGTTCTCCAGGAGAGGGGCATGTGACGGACAGGCCCTGTTTGAGTGACAGGTCCTGAATAGAATGTTGAGAGAGAGTGGCAGTGAAGGGCAGTTAAGACCGTTTAGAATAGTTAGTTGGGAGTTTTGGCAGTTAAGGGAGACTCTGAAGAAGAGAGTGGAAGGGCTAGCAACCAGAGAAGGCAGATGTGTTTAGAGAGTTCTCTGAGGAGGACTAGTTAATGAGGTATCTGGAACATTTAACCGTTTAAGGCTGTGCAGGAGGAAGATAAAATGTGCTTCAGTAAAGTTAATTTGTTCTGTTAACCATCTGAGTCCGGTTTGATAATTCCTGCCTATCTTAGGAGAGGAGAACCAGCTCTCAGCCTGTCAGACTAAGTGGCAGAGTTTGAGGAGGTGTTGGTGCAACAAAGTGACATTCAAGTTCCAGTTTGTGTCTGTAAGAGCTGAGGAGGATTCCATTCTGTCCAGAGAGGGAACCCGCTTCCAGCCTGAGTTCTAGCCTCATGAGGAGAGGTCTACAACACACCTACTGAGCCGGAGTGTAAGTGGTCCCTATTTCTATTCCCTGTCAGAAGGGTCCCTCGACCAGTGAATACTTCACAAGTGGTGACAGGAGCTGTGAGATCCCAAATCAGAACCATCCTAAGCTAGCAGAATCATTCACAAGGGGTAGCATTGAAGGGTGTCAGCCAGATAAGGCTGGGGGATCCGTCACAGACATAATGTGTCTTTAGGAATTGGCTGAAACGATAGTTTCTAGAGATTCCTAGAGAGGATTAACACACGGGAGCTGGCAAAGCTATTTCAAATCCTCTGAAGATCTCAGATATCTACCAAAATCAGTACATTGCAAGTGCAGCTTAGCTTTGGAACAGACTACTTTACTCATTGATAGTACAGGAGCTAAGGCTGATAAAGAAATGTATTAGGCTGTATTAATAAACTTCTAGTGATTCATTATTCTAGCTTCATCAGCTTGTCATTATTCTAGCTCCATCGGCTTATGAACTGGATAAAGTCTGGATCAATAGAACTGAATGCTTGTGATGATAATATTTCCCTATGGTCATGAGGAAAATTAAATAGAACAAATACAATTGTGTCATTCTATGGCTACCTCTCTTGCTGTAATTCATCACATATTTATTTCATACACGTAAAATTGCTGAGCATGCACCTCACTAGCAGATGAGACCATGATCAAACAAAACTCTGCCTGGCCATTACAGTCAAGACAAAAGAAAACTTTGAAAGGGTCTGTCTGGTAATACTGATATGTTAATGAGTCTCAAGTGTCTTTTATAGCCATATTTATGAGGTGTTCTAGAAAGTTTCTTATCAAGGCATAAGGGACTGTGGAGCCAACTAAAGCCATTTGAAAAGTATAACTTGTTTAGGCTACCAAAATCGGGTATGACAGCATCTCTAAAAAATAAGATTGCTATCTAATTTAGCCATTTTTCTGTGTCTCCCCCAACTCTGATTCAAAAAGGTGCTGATGTTCTTAACTAAGATCTTATTTTTGGAAATCTTGATAATTTTCTTCCTGGCTGTGCAATAAATAATATTGTAAAACATTTAGCAAGGAATTCATATAAACACTATAAAATTAAAGCACTGCAATTATCTGTAGTTTGGAAATAAAATTTGAAATATGAAAAAAGTTATTTACTGAACATACAGTGGGATGAATGTTGGGTATGTGTTTCTTGTTGGTAGAAGTCAGTGTAATGCTTCTAGACCA
This sequence comes from Eublepharis macularius, assembly GCF_028583425.1. NCBI lineage: Eukaryota > Metazoa > Chordata > Lepidosauria > Squamata > Eublepharidae > Eublepharis > Eublepharis macularius. The sequence goes on from NC_072793.1 coordinate 74,531,174, forward strand.
GCTCATACTGTTGCTGGCAGTTTTAGTATTCTGCCCCATTTTACTTGTTTTTCAAAGTCAGCACACTAATTGGTCTGATCATTTTGATTCAGAAAGACTTTTCAGTTCTAGCCATATTCAGATATTAAGGCCTCTGTACCCCTGTGACATCTGCATTTTTTTAAATAATGCTTGTTTCACTTCACGTTGACCTGACTCTGCCCTTCCAGGAATCCAAACACTGGCTGTATGTATGTAAGTATTTCAACATGTCACCCATTTAGGCTTGCCAGTCCTGCAGGGGGCAAAGGATCCTCTGCCCCTGCTGTGTCCTGCTGACACTCCTGCAGTCAGTAGGAGAAAAATAATGTAAAAAAATTGCTGCCGTGTAACAGTATGATGCAAGGAAAATCCAGCAGTAACATCAATCTACGGAATGTCCAGAAAATCCATGGTTTTACCATAGAGTTTCCAGTGATTTGTCTAGGATTTCTGGGGTTTCTTGGAAGTGACATCACATTGTCACCCAACAGTGTCCCTCCCTCCTCTCCCCTGGACTCCCGCCAGTTGCCTGCTGCTGGCTGTGGCAACCCTACTCCCAGTTTTCTTATTTATTTAGTTACTTTATTTATACCTTACCTTTCTTCCCAGTGAGGACCCAAAGCAGGTTACATCATTCTCCCCTCCTTCTCTCTTATAGCAGATGGTAGGTAGCAGGAAGAAAATGTAAGTAATCTATATGAAATGAAATAATTTAAAGACTATTTGAAACTGCTAATGAATGACTAGTAGAAGGATGTTTTGGCTTAAATCTTTAAAAATGACTTGAACTTGAATAGCAAAAGCAGAATAAAGGGAAGGCCAGTGCATATCAGCAAGTTTGCACCATTTATTATCATTAAGAGCTCACTCTGCCCAGCACATATGTCAGCAAATGCTCATGCCCGGCCTATGGATAAACTTTAGGAGTTTCAGAGTTTTTCCGCAACTACTGAGCTAATATCTTTCCAGGCACAGATGAACAAGAAATACTATAAGGAAAAAGTGATTCTCGATCAATCTGAGGGAATGTGATGGAACATAAGGAGGAATGTGCTTATCATAGAGACTGAGGGCAAAGCTACAAGTGACGAATGACACTTGAATGGCAAGTGTATTTCTCCCTGTTCACTTGCCCTCCACGCAATTCACTTGCCGTTCAAGTGTCATTCATCACTTGTAGCTTGGCCCTCAGTTTCTTAAAGGTGTGCAACCCATAGTCTAGTTAATGAGTCAGGTTGGACCCAGTGACTTCATGAAGTGGGGTGAAATCATAGCCTATAATAGCATTCTTGCATCTAATTACATCAGCTGCAGTTTCATTTGAAGCCAGCTGCAGTTTCATTTGAAGCCAAGTTTTAGTGGGTATTTTTCTGTAGCTCAGGTGCAGAGCCCAAGATAAGTGTGTTGCTATGGCACAGCTCTGAAGCTTATCATTTGGTCATTTTGAGCTCAGTTGACAGAAGGATCATGGGGCATAGCTGTAATTGGCGTTTACAGTATTAGATGACTAGTAGCTTAATGCCATAACTATAGGGAAAATAAATTACCAGGCCATTAAAGGGCTTTAGCTATTCATACAGCATTAAAGAATAATAAAGGGGACAGTAATGTTTCTCTAACACATAAAATCTACTTTTCAATTAAGAGCAGAATAGGTTAACTTTGGCATTATATTACAGTCTCATGAGTTTCACTGCTAAGAAATCATTAGTGCTATGACCATACTTTCAAAGACGGGCATAGAGCAACACGTGTGTATGTGTGGGTGTCATAAATTCTCACAAGCAGATTTAGACAGGAGCCTTGTAACCCTCACGAGAAAGCTTTGTTTTTTCAGAGCTGTGAAAGCTGAGCAAAGGTTTGGAACACTGGTTTTGCATGTATTTATTTAATACTTAGGGCATGACAGTCTCACAAGCCAGACTAAATTTATTCATAAGCAATTGAGAAAATATGTTATCAAAGGAAATTAATAAACTTTGAGGGGAGACATGAATCACATCCTTTCAGTTATGGTAACCATGCTTCTTTTTATCCAGATGCTGTTTAACATTATTGTGCTTCTTGGAGAAGGGTGGAAAAGATGCTTTGCGGAACAGATTGCTAAAAACATAAACACAAACAATAAGCATTCCTTTTAATATATCCAGAGCAGTAATCCAGCCATAAAAGCAGCTGGGCTTTTGGATGACAAAGGAATAAAAGGATTGCTGAAGGAAGATAGGAAGATGGAGAGAAGTGAAATAAATTCTTTGCATCTGTGCTCACTGTGGAAAATGTGAGGCATGAACCCACACCACAGCCATGATTTTCAGGGAGTCTGACAAAGAACTGAGTCAAACTGAGGTGACAAGAAATGAAGTTCTAGATCTACTGGGGAAATTAAAAACCAATATGTCTCCAGGTCATACAGCCCAGAATTCTTAAGGAACTCAAATGTGAGATTGTTTATCCAGTAACCTGTATATGTAACTTGTCACTAAAGTCAGATCCATACCAGAAGACTGGAGAGTAACAACTTTTTAAAAAGGGGACCAGAGAGGAACCAAGAAATTACAGGCCAGTTAACCTAACATCTGTCCCAAGAAAATTATTAAAAACTGTATTAAAGATAGAATTATTAGGCATATGTAGGCATGAAGGTAGGTAACTAAAGATGTTGGGAAAAGAAGACAGACCTTTTGTGTGGAAATATTAAGATCAATATAAAAAACCCTAAAATGTATTAAATCGTGGACTCTTTAATCAAACTTCAAATATTAAAAACTGTGCATTAAAATATAAATATTATAAATAAATATAAACTTTTTTTTGAATAATTACACTTGTACACATGGGGATGTCACATGTTTATAGGCATCTTTCCTATGGCCAGGTGCAGTTATTATAACATAGAATACATGCAAACCAACAGTGTTTTGGTTGTGAGAACTTCCTCAGTGGTTTTAATTTGTCCAATACATACCATAAAATGTACTTGCTAAAATTACAACATGCCTGACCAAAGCACTGAACAACACCCACAAGATATAAAAACTTTTTCATGGAATGGGTAAATTGCACTTCAGTGTTCTAATTGATTAGGACCATCTAAGATAATTTTTCAGATGGTAGTTATTAGTGGCTAAAATGTTTCTATAGGCCAGGTCAGGATAAACCATAGTTAAATGGTGTGTAGAGTCACATTCAGGAACTCAGATATATCAAATGCATATGGAAATGGAGCCTGCTGAGGGAAAAATCAGCATGGTTTCTGCAAAATCTTGTCTTACCAACCTTTTGGAGTTCTTTGAGAAAGTGAACAAACTTGTAGATAATGATGACCTGGTAGACATTATATATTTGGACTTTCAAAAGGCTTTTGGCAAGATATCTCACCAAGGACTCCCGAGTAAGCTAAACAGTCATAGGATAAGAGGGCAAGTCTTCTTATGGATTAAAAGTTGGTTAAATGACAGGAAGCAAAGAATGAGAATAAATGGGCAGTTCTCTCAATGGAGAATAGCCTGGAATGGGAGAGTGGATAAGGGAAGATCGGTAGGGTGTGTTAAGGAGATTAATTCAGGAACTCTGGGAAGACCCTATTGTCTTAGGATCTTGGCACATCTCAAGGGCATGGGAGCTGAAAGAAATTTTCCAGCTCCTGGACGGGATTCTAATAGGGTCTGTACTTGCTGAGACAGGTAAGGAAAGAGACTGTGAGCGCCAGCTCCGCCCCCCGCGCCTTTCCTGCCCTCTGCCGTGACGGGTCCATTGAAGGGTGGCTCCCTCTGCCTCAGATGCGGGTGGGAGGTGGGGGTTCAAGGCACCCAGCGTCCACCGTCCCTCCCTGCTGGGTTCTGGCTTCCTTCTCGCTTGCCCTCTCTCTCGCTTTCTCTCCAGTCACTCCAGCCACTTCCTCCTCGGCGTCCTTGGGAGCTGCCCTCTTATAGCTCCCTCCCCACCACCTCCACCAATCCTGCCATCCCCCACCCTTCTGTGCCCAGGCCGCCCGCCCTGGTTCGCCCTCCCGCTTGTCCTTCCCTCCCTGGGGCCAATCCTGTTGGGCTCTCTCGCTTCCGGGTTCCTTCCCCCGCCCAGACCCTCCCCTGGCTGCTGGCTGCCGCGCCCTTGGATCTGCCTCTCCTGGGCGCAGTGGCATCTCTGTCGGTGCGGGCCCAGCCTCCGCCTGGGTGGCCGGGAAAGGGGCCGTTCCAGCCGGGGAGGCTGCCAGCGGTGCTGCGGCCGGCTCAGGCATGGCGGGCTGCTTCCCCCACGGCAGTCCCAGCCCTCCCAGCTTGCAGCTCGGCTGTGTCGGGGCTGGGGCCTCCGACACGGGCCACACTGCTGTGGCCGTCTCTGCCGCCGCGGCCGCCTTTCCCGCCACGGCCCTCTTCGCCACCGCAGCTGTCCTCACCGCCGCGGCCCTCTTCGCTGCCATGGCCATCCTTGCCGCCGCAGCTGTCTTTGCTGCCACGGCCATTTTCAGGGCCCTCCCGCCGGTCTTTGGTGGCATGGGGAGGCCCTCCGAGGGGCCTGGAGCTGCCTTCCCCCGTGCCACCGTCCAGGTGAGGGGGTGCGGGTTGGGGGGGCTGCTGGGGGGCCGGGCCTCCTGGCTGGAGGGTGGCACCCTCAGCCCTGGTGCCAAGTCCGGTGGTGCCAGACAACCCCCCCCAGGGGGTTGGCGATGCGTCGGTCGGCTGGTCCTTGTACACCCAGGACATGTAATCCACGTTCATGTGGAGGCGGCCAGGTCGGTGGCGGAGGGTGAAACTGAAAGGGAGGAGGGAGAGATACCAGCGTAAGATGCGGGGGTTGTGTTCCTTCATCCGGGCCATCCACGGGAGGGGGGCATGGTCGGTGACGAGGTTGAAGGGGTTGTGCGCCAAGTAGAACTGCAGGGTCCCGACGGCCCACTTGACGGCTAAGGCCTCTTTCTCCACGGTGGCATATCGGATCTCAGCCGGCTGCAACTTGCGGCTTATGAAGAGGACTGGCCGCTCCTGTCTCTCCACCTCTTGGGACAGAACGGCCCCGAGCCCCACGGCCGAGGCATCGGCGTGTACTATAAATGGTTGCATGAAATCCGGGTTATGGAGCACGGGGGCCTGGGACAGGGCTGCTCGCAGCGACTCGAAGGCCTCCTCCCGCTCGGGCGTCCACTGGATATGAGATGGCTGGTCCTTCTTCAAACAGTCGGACAATGGGCTGGCATTTGTGGCGAAGTGGGGGACGAATTTGCCGTAATAGCCCACAAGGCCCAGGAACCTCCTCATCTGTCGCTTGGTGCGGGGCCTTGGGGTCTGCTCCAGGGTGGTCCCCTTATCGGGCACCGGGAGGAGGATCCCTCGTCCAACCCAGTACCCTAAATAGGTGAGATGGCGGAAGCCAAGGCAGCTCTTCTTGGGGTTGGCCCTTAGCCCGGTGTCGGACAGTGCTTGGAAGACTTGGGCCAGGTGGGTCAGGTGGGAGGGCCAGTTGGCGCTGAAGACGATGATGTCATCGATGTAAGCGCCTGCAAATGGCTGGCAGTGGGTCAGGACCTGGTCGACCAGCCTTTGGAATGTCGCGGCCGCCCCATGCAGGCCGAAAGGCATCACTCGGAACTGATAGAGCCCTTGGGGGATTGTGAAGGCCATTTTCTCCTTGTCCGCCGGGGCCATGGGGACCTACCAGTACCCCTTCGTGAGGTCGAGCGCCGAGATGAAGTGGGTGGTTCCTAGCTGGTCTATCAAGAGGTCCGCTCGAGGCATCGGGTAGGCGTCGAACTTGGCCACGGCATTCACCTGGTGGTAGTCCACGCAGAGCCTGACGTACCCATCGGGATTGGGCACTAGGACGATGGGGCTCCGCCACGCACTCCGGGAGGGCTCAATAACCCCGAGCTGTAGCATATCCTGGACCTCCTTCGCCACCACCTCCCAGCACTTCTGGGGCAGGGGCCACCAGGGGGCCTGGGCCACGGCCCCTGGAGGGGTGTCGATTCTGTGCGTTAGCACTGCCGTGCATCTGGGCTGCTGAGAGAACATGCCGGGGTGCTGCCTCAGCATCCTGAGAACCTGTTGGCGTTGCCGCTCCGTGAGTTCGGTGTCGAGTAGGGGCAGCCCCGCGGCCTCTTCTCATAGGCCCCAGGGCAGCTTGCCCTCTGGGAGTTCCAGCAGTTCTTCGGACAGCCCGCACCCGCTGGTGACCGGGCTCTCATGCCAGGCCTTCAAGTCGTTCACGTGGAGTCGCTTGTGGTGCCGGAGTAGGGCTCCGCACTGCACTTCATACGACAGGGGCCCGAGGATCCGCGTCACCAGGAAGGGCCCCTGCCAGGGGTCCCCCGGGCCTGGCCCCGTTACTCAGCAGTTCACAAGGACCCGGTCCCCATCGCGGAACATCCGGAGTCGGGCGCCTCAGTCGTAGTAGGTCTTCTGGGATGCCTGGGCCGCCTCCAGGTTCCGTCCTGCCTCTTCTCGGGCCTTTTCCAGGCGTTCCTGGAGGTCCTGGACATAGGCTGGCACGGGCAGGGGTTCTGTCGGCGCCCAGGGCCCCCATTGCTCCTCCACCAAATCCAGGATCCCCCGCAGCTTCTGGCCATAGAGGAGCTCAAACGGGGAGAAGCCCAGCGAGGCCTGGGGGGTCTCCCGGACTGCGAACAGCAGGGGGGGTCTATGAAGAGGTCCCAATGGGTGGGCTTCTCGTGGGCCACCTTCTTCAGCATGGCCTTCAATGTTTGATTGAAGCGCTCTACCAGCCTGTCTGTTTGTGGGTGGTAGACGCTGGTGAATATCTGGCGCACACGCAGCGTGCGGCACAGCTGGTGGGTGAGCTTGGCAGTGAAGGGCTTCCCACAATCGGTGAGGATTTCCCGGGGAAGGCCCACCTGGGGGAAGAACCAGATCAGTGCCCTCGCCACTCCTGGGGCCTTCATGTCCCGCATAGGGATGGCTTCTGGGTACCGCGTGGTGTAATCGAGGAGGACCAGCAGGTACCGGGCCCCCTGGGCAGTGAGGGGTAGGGGCCCCACGAAGTCCATGGCCACTCTTTCAAACGGTTCCCGCATCACAGGCAATGGGGCGTGGGCAGCGCGGGGAGGGCCCCGTACCGTGGCGCGCTGGCAAAGGGGGCAGGCCTTGCAGTGTTGTCGTGCATCACTCGTCAGAGTCAGCCAGAAGAAAAGAGATGTGGCCCTCGTGGCCGTCTTCTGGGCCCCCTGGTGGCCAGCTCATGGGTGGTCGTGGGCCGCTTCTAACCCTTGGCGTCGGTAGGCCATCGGTACCAGCAACTGGCGCACTTCCCCGGTCTGGCTCTGCACCAACCGATACCACAGCCCCCTCTCCCGAATGACCCGGGGCCAGCGGCCGGCCTGCCTGGCGTCGATCGTGACCTCACTCACTGCCACGGTCCGGCGTAGGTGCTCCAGCGAGGCGTCAGTAGTCTGGTCCCCAGCGAACTGTGGGTCCGCTTCCCACTTGGCTTGCAGGCCTGGGGCACCTGGGCCTCCGTCAGATTCGCCGGATGGGCTGGGCTCCTTGCCGACCAACACCTCCTGGGTTGGTGTTGGCGCGTCCTTGATCCACAGGCGCATGGCAGCTTGGAAGTGCGTGGCGTCCCGGCCCAGGAGGACCAGGAAGGGCAGGGCGCGGACCCGGGCGAGGTCGGTGAGCCGGATATGCCCGGCGTACTCTACTGGCACCCTGACGACGGGACACTCTTCCACGTGGTTGTGGAAGCAGGCTATGACCGCTTGCCGTATGCCCAGGAGGTCTGCGGGCAGCAGGTGAGAGCGGACCGTGGAGATAGAGCTCCCACTGTCCAACACGGCTGTCAGTCTCCGCCCTGTGAGGGTAACCATGGCCATGAGCGGGGGGGACGGGGTCCCGGGACGTAACCTGCATGGTAGTTTCCCAGCCTAAGTCACATTCCATGAGCAGACAGTCTCTCTTCCAATGGCCCCACTTCCCGCACGTGAAGCAGGGTCCCCGCCCAGGGTCTTCCTTGCCAGGTCCCGCAGTGTTGCCCTTGCTGAGTGGCCGGGTCCGTCCTGGGGCCGGGCCTCTTGGCCCGGGGAGCGCGCCACCATGGTCGGGCCAGAATGATCCGGGCCCCGGCAGCCATGGCCCGGCACGGGCCTGCCCCCCCGGCCCCCATCATTCTGCCCAGCGGGGGCTGGCTTCCCGGGCTTGGCTTCACTGCCTCCCGACTCCTTGGGCTCAGCCACCATGAAATTCTCCCAGAGGGTAGTCGCCTCCTTCAGGTCCGAGGGCTGGCTGCACGCCACCCAGGCGCGAGCCCGAGGGGGGATGACTTGGAGGAGCTGCTCCAGGACTACCAGGTCGGCGACACGCTTGGCCTCTGGGGTGGTCGGCTGCAGCCAGTGATATGCCATATCCTTCAGGGTGGCCACCAGGGTGCGGGGCCAGTTAGCCCAATTGTAGACCAGGCCCCGGTACTTCTGGCGGTACGTCTCAGGTGTGAGCTTGTACCGGTCGAGAATGGCCACCTTGAGTCGATCGTAATCAGCGCTTTCATCTGTGGTGAGGGCCTTGAGGGTAGCCAGGGCCTCCCCCGTCAGATAGGGGCCCACAATGAAGGCCCACTGTCCCCTAGGCCACTGGGCCGCCTCTGCCGTACGCTCGAAGGTGTCTAGGTAGGCATCCACATCATCTTCAGGGCCTAGCTTGGCCAGGTGGAAGGATGTGGGGTGGCCGCCCAGGCCCGGTGCACCACCCCCAGGATCCCCGGGCCTCATCCAGCTTCAATGGCCTGACGGAGATCCCTCACAAGGGCCGTCTGGGTCTCCCGCTGTTGCTGCGCTAGGGTGACCTGAGCTTCTCGGTTCTGCTGTGCCACCTCCCGCAACAGCTGGCCCTGGTGCTCAGCAAGCCACTGCCCGAGCTGTGTCAGGTCCATTGTCGCCTCCCCTGATGGGCCGGGGCCGGGAGGTCGGGCCGGGTCTACCTGGAGGGTGGGTGGCCGTAGTATGGGCTGGGCACTGGTCTCGCCCGCAGGCGCTGGGATGCGCAGGAGGGGGCGGCTCACTGCAGGGCTGGTGCCTGCATTCTCCACCATGTTGTGAGCACCGGCTCTGCCCCCCGTGCCGCTCCCGCCCTCTGCCGTGACGGGTCCATTGAAGGGTGGCTCCCTCTACCTCAGATGTGGGTGGGAGGTGGGGGTTCAAGGCACCCAGCATCCACCTTCCCTCCCTGCTGGGTTCTGGCTTCCTTCTCGCTTGCCCTCTCTCTCACTTTCTCTCCAGTCACTCCAGCCACTTCCTCCTTGGCGTCCTTGGGAGCTGCCCTCTTATACCTCCCTCCCCACCACCTCCACCAATCCTGCCACCCCCACCCTTCTGTGCCCAGGCCGCCCGCCTTGGTTCGCCCTCCCACTTGTCCTTCCCTCCTCGGGGCCAATCCTGTTGGGCTCTCCCACTTCCGGGTTCCTTCCCCCGCCCAGACCCTCCCCTGGCTTCCGGCTGCCGTGCCCTTGGATCTGCCTCTCCTGGCACAGTGCAAGGTCAGTTACCGGTAGTGTCAGGTCCAACAGTAGGCACGGGCAAGGTTCACGGAGTGGTTGCAGGCAGTAGAGACGTTGCTTCCACGCCTGGCTGTTGCTCCTGACTGGCTTTTATAGCCAGGCATGGTTTTCAGCCAGCTGCTGGGGCTCCATCCTGAAGCTACTCATCATCACTCTCCAGCAGCTGGCGTTGGCTCAGGAGACGAGCACTGCGCCGTCTCTCCTGCAGCTCCAGTCTCTGGCACGGTCTGCGGCGTTCTCTGGGTGTGGGTGAACCTGGGGGGGTGGAAGCCTCTGGCTGGGCTTCCCCTGTGGTGCTGGTAGTCCCTGACTGAGCTTCCCCTGTGGAAGTCCCTGGCTGCACTTCCCCTGTGGTGCTGGGGCTGGAGAGTACTGATGGCTCTGCTTCAGCTGCTGGCTGTAGGCTCCGATTAGCCAACAGCTGTGGCTCCTGATTACCAGCCTCTGCTGAGTCAGGGCTGGCTGCATGGAGCTCCTCTTCTCCTGAGGAGTCCTGGCTGGCTACACGAAGCCCCTCTCCTCCTGAGGAGGAGTCCTCGCTCTCACTGAGCCCAGGCTGGGCCATGACACTGCCTTCTCCCGTGCCGCCGTCCAGGTGAGGGGGTGCGGGTCAGGGGGGCCGCTGGGGGGGGTGGGCCTCCCGGCTGGAGGTTGCCACCCTCGGCCCCGGCGCCAAGTCCAGCGGCGCCAACAGAGACCTTGGGATCACAGTGGATAGCTCAATGAAAATCTCAACCATTGTATGGCAGCACTGAAAAAGGCAAACTCAATGCTAAGGATTATTAAAAAGGGATGGAAAATAAAAGATCTAATATTATAATGTCCCTTTATTAGGTTTGCCAGGCCTCCAGCTAAGGCAGGAGGCTTCTTGCAAATTACCTCTGATGCCTGGTGGTGGTGAGAAAATAAAACAAAAAAAAATGTCAGTGTTATCCATACAAAAATGTCATTTCCAGGTACAAACTGAAAGTGGCACTGGGTAGCACTAGGAATTGCTGGAAACTCTGTGGTAAAACAATAGATTTTAATATAGCGTTTACAACAATTCCTAAAGCTACTCATTGTCCCTTCTGGGTTGTACCCAGAAGTGACATGGTGATGTCAGCACCAATGATGATGTCATACACTCTCCCATGTTCCTGCTCCCAACCCTCTCACTGGTTGCTAGGCTCAGCTTGGAAACCTTATCTTGCATAGATCTATGGGCAATGTCATTTGGAATACCATTTTGCATTTCCAAAAGGACATTGCAGAGCTGGAAATAGTACAGAAGAGGGCAGGCAAGATAATTAAGGGGTTGGAATACCTTTCCTATGATGAAAGGGTGTTGAGTCTGGGACTTTCCAGGTTAGAAAAGAGATAACTAAGTGGGGATATGATTGAGATTTATAAATTGCATTTAAGGCAAAGTCTTAAACTCTGTGGAAACCTCCTGGCTAATCTGGTTTGACTTGTGGAACCTACTTAGGAGTTTCTCAAAAAAATCCCTTTACTGGTTTGCCTAAGGAAGATTTTTCAAACATTACTTCAAATTTTACTTCAGGTGTGGAGCAATTGGAATTGGCTCTATAATAATGTCTTAGTTTCATGATTCTAATACAGATGGCTGCCAGGTTGGGAGAGCATGTTTAGACTCTGAATCCAAAGAAAGTAAATGAAATATCTGAATGGCATATTTATAGATGGTTGGATCTTATGAACCAAGAGAGCAAGGTTCTTCTCATCTTTGCTTCCGTCTTTCCTACAGTGGTCCTCTGTGACCTTCAAAAAGGCATTGCCAGGAATTAGGGGAATCTTGAGAAAAAAAAGCTATGCAGCATGGTGGTGGTGGTGGTGGGGGTTGAAATCACCCTCCATTTCTCCCCTTTGTCCATAAAAGCCCTGTTGTTTCAGTGGAAGTAGTATTGGCAGAAGAGGAGAGCGCAACTTTAATCAACCTCCCTCTCCCCATTGGGGTTGACTAAAGACCTGGAGAAAAATATCCTGTTATTTTAATACACACTTAACAGGTGGAGATAAGCAGTTAAAGCTTTTCATGGCATTGAGGTTAAAAAAGAAATCACTTGGTAAATAACATCCAATTAAGCTTCTTTTAAAGGAACAGTACATTTTTTCTTCGGGCAACTTGCAACCCTCCTTCTCACTGGAGCTCCTCATATTGCATAGTTTTTATCAGCAAAGATCCCCTAACTCCCAGTAAGTCCCTTTTGTAAGTCAGAAAGGGCTGCACTGGGAAGGCAAAGAAAGATAGTAGAATGCAACAATATTTATTACATTTATAAAACATGACATTTCTTAAAACGTTCCCTTAGGCTAGCTTACAAGAAGGGATGCCAAAAGTTTGACACAGACATGATCAACAGTGAACTTTGATTGATTATTTGAGTTGGCTCCTGATCAGATTGATTTGATATTTATCTTGTGTCAAAAAGCTTTGCATTGTAGCCACATTTGCTATAGCATGATGAGCAGGTTGTGCCTTGGTAATTAGTAATAAATTTGTGTGGGAGCTTATAATCACAGTCCACAAACTAAATCTCCTCTGTCAACTGAGGAGAGGCATATATCTCCTGGCATCATGGTCAGTCATTAAAGTGACTAATATGTGGACCAAACCATAGTCACAATGCTCCCCTTCTGTGTGTGCATGTGCACCATTGGATGCATAGCCTTACATACTATATATTTTGTCTTCTTTTTTATTTGCTCAGTCAGCAACATGATTTCAAGAATTTATTGCGAGATTAGTCAGCACGGTTCATGGGCTGTGTCAGTGTCACTGATCCAGTGACAGCGTCAAAAAGAACAGCTACATCAAAGTATTATCTTTTAACTCAGAAATCTCAAACTGTTTTCCTTTTAACTATGTGGCTTTTAACAATTGAAGGGGGCACAGTTGCAGACAAGGGTGTATGGATGGGGGTGGGGGGTGGGAGCAGCTGCAAGAATGCAGTCTGTACTTATGCATTTTTCAGATGAAGGTTGTGGATAACTGGGCCCCATAGGAACCTCCTTCATCCACAAAGACGTGGAATTTATTCATCTGCTCCAGATCCCAAGCCACAGGATCCAGTTTTATTCCACCCTCCACAACATTTATATGGAATTTCATTTATTCATTCATTTGGGCACTTTATCATGCTTTTCTTCATGCAGTGTGGAGTGAACTCAATATCAACACAATAACAGAAAATTATCACTTCTATCAAACAACATATCTGCCTGCCATCAACAAACTAATATAATGAAACTGAATAATAAAATAAACAAACTAATTTTATTTGTAAGTGCAGTCATAGGTTGCACAAAGGAAAAACGTATCATGAGCACTCCAGCCCCCCAAAATGCAATCTAACAAGGAAAATAAAATGAGCAACAAACACATCCTCTTTCTTTGGTGAATTAAAAGAAAGGCAGAATAATCTTAAATTACCCAATGCAAGGCCATGTTTCAGGTTTCCAAGATCTAGGTGTGGCCTGGAGTTCCTGAGGAACTGATCTCTGGAAAGTAAAGATCAGTTTCTGCATAGAAAACAGCTTTTTCAGAGGGTGGACTCTATGGCATCACTTGCTGGCTGAGCTCCCTCCCTTCTTCAAATTCCATGTTCAGGTGCCACCCTAAATTACTAGAAATTTTCCAAGTCCAAGTTGACAACTCTCTGTTTATGTTTCCCTTCCCAGTAATTTCAGGCCTCTTTTAATTGACAGCATCTTCCCATCTCCTTCCATAAATGATATCAAACGTTTTCCCTGGAAGGTTAAAAAAAAAGAGTCTGTGTTCTTCCTTTAAATACTCCAGGTCCTTCCCATTCTGCCTTAGGATAAATTATTAGCCAAGCATCAAACGGTTCCCATCAGTAAAACTGCAGTGTTTACTCAGCTGAATTAATCCTTTATTGAATTGACTTAATTTCTTAAATAAATAAGCATCTAAAAAGTGCCCTCCTGTTAACTGGAAGCTAAACAACAAGATTAAAAAACAAATGTCAAAACAAAGTGTTTATACTGTTTTTTAATTTGAGAACCTGCGATGTCAGGCATTGTCAAAGAAGCAACTTTCTTCTTTTTCTGACATGCATCTCCTGAGATGATGTATGTTACAACATGTGTGGGCATTATCTAAAAACAAAGGTTTCAATCTTTTATTCATATGCAAATTTATGTAGCTTTAATTTTTACACTGCAACTTGAATTGACTTAAGTATGGTACCATGCAGTACATCGTACTTCAGATAACGGACTACATTTTTTAAGTTCCTTGTGTTAATAATTTCCTGTAAGTGCAAAACTAGCATAGAATGTGAAGAGCTGGGTTAAAACTAGAGATGGGCATGATCTGCATTATGATAAAAAAAACCCCACGATAATGGCGTTCACGCAGTCGGGACCTGGTGGATTGTTGTCTTCCACGGCAAACGATCCAGCGGTTGGGAGGGGGCTGGACAGGGTGATTGTGATAGGATTGGGAAGCTAGACATTCAGGCACCAACAATCTATTCTCCTGGAAACGGAGGCAGGGGAATGCCTGAGTTCTGTTTGAAACTTGATAATATTTCCCCTAGCGAGGAAAAGCAAACAGTTGTGAGTGAAAAGGTGGCTTCCTGAGAAAAATATAAGCAAAGTAATTTGGAGAGGAAGGGGTTAAGACTTAAGAGAGAGAGAAAACAAGAGAGCCGCTTTGAGCGCGGCTATCAGCAGAAGCTGTTTTGCGCTCCTCTCCTGAGTTCATTCAGTGCGTTGAAAGAGTTAACAACACTGAGAAGAGATCTCTCCTTCTGACTGAGTTCATTCAGTGCGTTTTGGAAGACTGGCTGCTTGCTTTTAAAATTGGGTGGGGAGGATTCTATCCCTGCTTTTTTAAAAAAGCTGGCTGAAACTTGTTGATGGGGTGTCTCTCTCTCTCTCTATTTGGAGAGACAGGGACGGGTTAAAAATTTTTTCCTCCTCTGCTCTAAGTGTGTGTGTGTGTGTGAGAGAGAGAAACGTCCCCTCCCTGAGGGGAGGTGGCTCGTCGCTGGGTTAAAAACTCCCCCCTCTGCTCTAAGTGTGTGTGTGTGTGTGTAAACATCCCCTCCCTGAGGGGAGGCGGCTTGTTGCCGGGTTAAAAAACTCCCCCCCTGCTCTAAGTGTGTGTTGGGGGGGCACCCCTCCGCTTTGGCCTCCCCGATCCCAGATCAGAAACGGGACTTGATCGAAGTGAATCGGAGATCTGGGGTCATCACCAGCACAGATCCATGATTAGCTTGATCGGTATTTTTTTTTGGATCGTGCCCATGTCTAGTTAACCCCCACCCCATGTGCTAACTTTTTTCTGTAGCATGTATAGATGCCTTCCAACACAAAACAGCTCATCTTATTAAGGTTTCTGAATGAGCTCAATAGTGGCAGGCAAGCTTCTACCTGTGAACAGTGTTCACCTTGAAACAGGCCCAGAACTCTGTGAAATAGGTAGGAACATTTTTCAGGGAAAATAAGTCACTGAATAAAGTATTTCCTGAAAGTAGGGATGCTTCTCATCATCCAAATTTTTCTTCAGATTTTGGAGTTCTGAATCATCTGGTCTAGTTTCTGAATGCAGTAGATATTCTCTATTGTCCCATTGTGATTTTGTTTCTCAGATTTTGTATAGGACATTTGCATGCACAACCAGTTCATTCAGGTCTTTTCTGTTACCATGTTACTGGGGCTATAAGTTATCCAGTTCCAGTGAGAATCTCTTATCAATATTCCTTGTCCCACACTTCATTCAAAAGATTGGCAGGGGGAAAATGGGGGAGGCAGGTCATACATCAATGCTGGAAGTGATATCATGATGGTCTAGAATTTTCAGATCTCTAACCTATAGTAAAAACCTATGGTTTTTATAGTTTTTACCATATAGATGTGAAACTTCCTGGAGCATTGTCACATTGCTTCCTGTTTTGAAACAGGAAGTGACACCACAGCAGTTTCCATCTCTCCAGTGCTCCTGAGGATTGCCAGCCAAGGGCAGGCAACTCTACACATTACCCATGAAAAAATCATTTTAAAATACTATATATGGCTGTATCAAGATGGTTTTTGTGTGGTGTTTTACTGATTCAACAGCACAAATTTTTTTCCCCATGCAATGATAATATAAACATATAAGAATTGGAATTGTACACCATGGTAATTGTCTAGTTCAACCAGGGCTTTTTTTCAGCAGGAACATGGTGGAACGGAGTTCCAGAACCTCTTGAAAATGGTCACATGGCTGGTGGCCCCGCCCCCTGATCTCCAGACAGAGGGGAGTTTAGATTGCCCTCTGCACTGCAGCCATGTGACCATTTTCTCTGAGGGTGATTTAAACTTTTAAAAACTCCCCCCTTGTTCCAGCTGATCCAAAGTAACGTTATTGGCCCTGGGAGCATGCATGCACTTTGCGCACACACATGTGGTACCTGGGGCACCACCTCCTGCCAAGAGTTGCGCCCTGTGCTGGCAACCCACTGAGTTCCACCACCTTTTTTCCCAGAAAAAAGCCCTGAGTTCAACTATCAAATATTTGTAGAATATTCAATATATATTCAGAATAACTGCAAATTTTCAATATCAAAATTAGCAAAGGAGAATTTTGAGAAGAATTTCTGGGAGCAAATTTGTATGAGTTCTAATTATGTCTATGATGAACTTAAAACAGTAGTCCTTAGTAGTATCCAATAGTATCCAAAATAAGAAATAGACAATGTGTATTGGTAGTCATTTGGAATTGTGGGTCTTCTATTCACATTCAGGGAAATTTAAAGGCTTTAGTTAATTACTGTCTTCAGAAAACTCCGAGGGTCTTTCCCAAATGAATGATTTCATATACAATGTAGGAAGGTGGGATTTAGATTAGTTTCCATGTTTTCACATTGTTCTGAACTGCAAGTTATTAGTGAAGCGGAATAGTAGATTTAAAGCAGGACGCCAAGATTGCTCTGTTTTTAAATAGGAAAGAATTTTTGGGCTATAATAAGTGAAAACATTTTTTCCATTAAAAATTATGGGAAAGATATATAGTAATTGCAGCAACTGCTCTCGGTATGTCACACTGGCTGCTTTTGTTTTAAATGAATTGAGATGACTTCATTTAAGGAGTTGAATATGAGATGAAAAATGAAAGAATATGTTGTGAAATTCTTTGAGGGTCTAGACTTGCAATTCCAAACTGAGTCCACAGACAAAGCTGCTACTTTTCTGGTGTGTGCATGTGTGTAGTAAATAATGAGAATTTCTCTTTATGATCCTACAGAAAGAGCCACCTGCTCTGTCCTGGTCTCTGCTCCTTCCTGTAAGGCAATGGAGGGCTGGCATCAGCAGGAGAGGCTATTTAAGGCCTTTCCCCAGTTCACACTGATTGGAACCTTACCAGCCCATCAACAGAGCTGGCCAATCTCTGCCCCCTTCATTCAAAAAATGATCGATGATCAAAATCAATTAACAGATCCCAGCAAAGATCAGAATTATTCCTTGAACTGAAGTATTTATTACAAAGACCAGGGCCTTCCTTGCAACTACGTGCCATAAATGTCAGACAAGATGTGGGTTAAGTAAAAGTTTATTAAAACCATTACTTCATGCTGTTCATAGGACTGCCAACCTCCAGGTGGGGTGTGGAGCATTCCTAGAATTACAACTGATGTGCAGACCACAGAGTTTGGTTCCCCTAGAGAAAATGGCTACTTTGGAGAGTGGACTGTATGGCATTATACCCTGCTGAGATTCCTCTGCTCCCCAAACTCCACTATTCCCTGGTTCTACCTCCAAAATTTCTGGAATTTCCCAACCCAGAGATGGTAACCCTAGCTGTTCAGCATGCAAGTTAAGATGTTGGTGCTCAACACTAAGAGAGTTCCCTACACAGGTACTTGGAATGATCATCCCAGATTGTCTTGTTTGGTGCCTCAGGATGTTGCCAATCTAAAGTTTAAAAATCAGATGAAAAGATAAAATCTCAGATAAAAAGCAACATAATTGAAGCCTATGGGTTAACTTACTATTCAGATATTTGCAGTGTGTGGATTGCCAGATCAAAATTTCTATGCAAATAGATACAAATGAATTATTATGTTTGTTTAAAGTATTTTAGCTCAGATATTTTTAGTTTATTTGGCCAAAGGGAGCATTTTAAGATGTTCGCTTCAACTATTAATTCATCAGATGGCCCTTAAAATGAGAAACGTGACAACCTGTCTGTTACTGCAGGGAGAACAAGTTAGGGGGGAGAGAGTTTTTCTCGAGGATTAGGTTGTTAATCCCATTATCAAATGGGAGTGTGGAGTCAACTCAAACCAGTTCTTTTTTGCAATTTGTGCTCTCAATTTACACACTGTTATCTTGACTTAAACATTCAAGTGGTTGTCCTTGTAACTCAGGTTTTCAGTTTCACACCCATGGAGTGAAAGATAGGGAAGTTAATGAGAAAGTGAATAATAAAAGTTAAATCTAAATGGTGACCTCTCAAAGACAGTGACAGCAAAAGAAAACACAGTATCATCTTTAATTTGGGAATACATTTAGGATGTGAAGGGTTCCTCTTAAAAATTCACAGAATTACTAGATGAGGACCACACTACACATAATCCTAGAGATCTGTGTATTTTAAAAAAGACAACTGAGGGCCAAGCTACACATGACGAATGACACTTGAACAGCAAGTGTATTTCTCCCTGTTCACTTGCCCTCCACTCAATCCACTTGCCGTTCAAGTGTCATCCGTCATGTGTAGCTTGGCCCTGAGAGTCTGTAAAGTACCCTCAGCTGGACCCAATGTGGATTAGGGCAATTGCATCTGAGAAAGGATGTCTTAACTCCCCCTATGCTTTTTCATTGGTTGGAAATGTCCCCCTGGGCTGCCTTAAATTCCCAACAAGGAAAAAAAGGAAAGTGCCATGTTGTGTCTCATGGGGTTTGCAATTGGCAGGTAGTTCCTACTTTGAAGTAGCTGCTGGCAGATGAACACAAACTGCAAGCCTCCTTGATGTGCCGGCCTCATGACAGGCAGGAACTAAATGTAGCAGTTGCGGTTGATAGTAATGGTGAATGTGGCTGTGAAGTTCCCTCCTCCTCTTTCTCTCGTCTGTCCTTAAACAGCAGAAATGGCACCAGAGGCATTTTCAAAATTCAAAAATAGCTATTTTATTTATTTTAGAAGGG
Source organism: Eublepharis macularius (assembly GCF_028583425.1). NCBI lineage: Eukaryota > Metazoa > Chordata > Lepidosauria > Squamata > Eublepharidae > Eublepharis > Eublepharis macularius. The sequence continues at coordinate 74,549,855 of NC_072793.1, forward strand.
ATTTTAGAGGGGAAATCAGGACTTGAAAATTTCTGAGAATTCAACATAAAAATCTCTGAGGTAAAATCAGTACATACACAGACTTTAGTTCCTATGCTCTTCACAGATACTTAAATTCTTATGTTTAGAGGCCTTTGTTCCCATCTTTCCCCCAAATACTCTATTATACTTTCTTTTAGGATTCTCTTTCTCTTTTGGGTTTAAGAATGCTGGTACTCACTTTCTAGTACCCCAAGCCCCTTCTCTTCAAACACAAGTGCTTTCCTTCAGTTTTTAACGGAATCTTAAGGTCTCCAAAAGGCAGTTTCCAACCACATCCAATGAGAGATCTCTTCACTCTCTAGAGCTACCTCCCTGTTTAACTGGGTTGGGAAAGTGTCCTCTTCTTAGAAAATCTATCCCCTTTCTTTCGCTCAAATGGGAGTCTGCACTTACTTCCTTGCCAACTTTTCTCCATTTCTCCTGTCAGTGTAAAACTGCTGTCAGGACTCCATCTCCCCACTGTGCACACTGGATTCCTCTCAGTTAGGGCTGAAAACAGATTCCTGATTCCTTGGAGTAGCCAGTCACTCAAAGCTCTCTGTAACCTTAATCAAAGTGCCAAAACAGATGTGACTGTGATTGCAGAGCTCCATTAGTCTGTATAAAGCAAATTGCATGCACATGCAGCTAAAATTTGGATTGGAGTCATTCAAGAAGAAAAAAAATTTAACCCCTGCATGATTTTGCTAATTGGAGCCAGACTGCATTATTATTTGCATTTTACTGGATAGACTTAAAAAAACCCATATATTCCCCCCTTTAAAACTGCTAATAATAGCCCAGTTTTAGTTAGTTAGTTAGGCCTGAGTGGGGCCTGAAGACTTAGATCACTTCTTCCCTCCCTGCATAGCCCCAAACCAACCTGTAGCTGCTCAGGTACACAATTTACTTTTTTATAGGCTGATGAAGTTCCACAAGCTCTGTCAAATCTGCATTGGCCCTTATAAAAGATCATCACAGACTCTCTTTCTTCTTTGACCCACAACATGTAACACAGACAGCAAGTCATATGTTTGATTTTTCTTTCTTTCTCTGGTGTCCCACTACTTTTCCAAAGAGGGTATTTTACATTTGATTTCCAGCAGGGACACCAGACAGCAAGTTTCAGAGAAGATGGCAAACAGATTGTACTGAGATTCACAGTAATGTCCAAAGGCCTGAACTTGGAAGTATAAAAGTTTACATTGCCCCAAAGCGTCCTATTTGCTATAGCTTTCTATATCTCATATTAACCAGAGGTATAGGTAAGTACTCCCGAGGAATAACAAATTGTCAAATACAAAGGATTCAGCTTTGCCCACTACCCCCTACAATATCACCCTTGGTTCACAGACTGCCTTTTAGCCCATGACATGTCCAGGCCAGGCCTACTTAGTTTTAACTGAACTGAATCATATGCTTTCAGATAGGAGACCAATTTTAAGATAACTGGACCTCAAAGCAATATATTTATTGCTATAAGTGCTCTCACAACTAGTAAGTATGGGGAATTAAACTGTTTATACAGGAGTTTCAAAGAAACATTTTAAAAATGACAGTGCCTGAGGAAAGTTTTTAGTCCATTTTTTTTTTGTAAAATGATTTTTTAAAACTGATAATCTGTTTTGTAAAATGTTTGAAGTCCTTGAATTTTTCCCTCAGGCACCATTTAGATGTCTTCCTAAGCTCCTAATAGTCTGAAATTAAGCCATCTCTATTGTTGAAATTGTTGTGAAACAACATTTTGGAGATTATAACTTTTTGTCTGGATTAGGCACATCAAAATTTTATGTCATTGTGATGCAAATCCAAAGTCCTCAGAAACATGTTTATAACATATTTTAACAACCTGGACTAAAGGTTGCAAGACAATTTTGCAGGGAAGTGTCATTTTAAGAGTGACTGTGGATGTTTTTGTTGATTTTGTTTTCCTATTTATAAACTGTGTGAACAAGAACACTGGATAAAAAGATGATGTATGCCAAAGAGGGAATGTGAGAATAATCGAAAAGAAGTAGGACATCCTAAAATCCATTGAAATGCTTATCTATTCCAGAAACAATCATGTGATTGTGACCTAATACTGCAGCTGTTATGAAGAATTACCAATACATTGCAAACAAGTGGCTGGTTAACACGTCTCTCTGTGTAGATTATTTATTATGTCATTTATAGTCCGCCTTTCTGAATTCATAGTGCAAGCTTGTACATTTATGACTCATATGTGTATATATACACTAGGGATGCATACAAACTTGGTTGCTCCGCCCCACCTTATGTATAACTTTCATTGCTAGGCCACACTTGAATAGGATCTTTGTCTTTAGATGTCTCTTTCTAACTAATAGAAAGAAATCGGCCTTGGAATTGACCAAGGTGACTGATATTAACACCATATAGAACAAATTTAGATCCTTCTTTGCCATCCCTTCTTTGGGCTGTCATTTTAGAAATCTTACCGTTTTAAACCTTAGCTTATTTAACCTTAAACCTTGTATTTACATTTTAGTCAAGGTAAGTTATGAGTCACAGGTAGTCCCTTTGATCCAAGGGTTGCCATCGGTCACTAGAGAAATGAGTCTGTATAATATTCTAGTGTGCTAGCTGTGTGTACAAAAGAATACATTAAATAAACTCCCTTTAGAAAGTCCCAGCGATGACCAAGTGAGTTTCTGTTTGACCAGAAAACATTGTGTGGACTTTTCTTTTTTGTTACTGAAACCTGCATATTTTAGTACTGACCAATTTGAAAAAAGAGGACCTTGGTGTTTTCAAGCTGATGAATAATCTTTTTAACAGCAAAGTAGGCCAAAAACAGTTTTTGAAACAGAAATGCCCAGATAATTCTAATTTAACTTATCCTTTGTCACAACTTTACTACTCTTCACTGCTCAGTGCATGACATACTTTATTACTTATATACTTTATTAATGACCCCATATTCTGCCCAGTCCAGAGATATGCTGTCCTGCCTTGAACATTCATTTCAATTGAGAGGGCTGATCTACTTGTGCTTTCCTTTAACCATGTGGATTTTCTAACTCAACTGAAACGAAACTGAACCCAGTGAGCATGTAAGAGGTCTCTCTTTGTGCCTCTGGATTAGAGCTCAAATCTTAAACTAACAACCTTGTTCATTTGGCACAGGGTGGAGACCTCATGGGCTCAACTAGCTTTACTAGCTTCCTTCGATATATAAGATTCACAATGGCCATCAAAAACATATGATAAATCCCAGATGTTCAACTCTAGGGGATTACTAAGGAAAGCAAATATAGAGAAAATTCTTTTAAAGGGGCTTTAAGAAGTCTGGATTGTTTATGTTTGTTAACTTGTTAAGGTTTGAGTGAGAGTCTTGATTCATACAGATGCGTACAGAAGTGCTGAGGACACCAGCGCGTGAATATTTAAAAGCATCCTGTTCAGTAGATGGTTCTGCAAGATCATATTGACTAAACATCCATGACAGGCTGAACATGCATTGCTCCCAAGAGTTAGTTAAAACTTCAGTAGCTTCAAGATTTGTTAAATCTCTGCTTTTGCCACCTATGTGCTATGTTCTGGCTGGGTTCTGGTGAATGATACACAGACACCTCTGCTTTGGTTGGAATGGCCACAACTTTATTGATTACAGCAGATTGGAGCATTGGCCAGGCATATGGGCAATGGATCCTTCGCAGGCATTGAAAGGCTCTATGATGTTCGATGCATAACACTCCAGCCCAATGCTGGCATACCATTCCAGCCCAATGCTGGCCCCATGGGACGCCAAACTGTGTTCCGCCACCAGCCATGCTGGTTGGCCCTTGTCTCCCTTTTCAACAGAGGTGAACCGCCCGACTGCTGCACTCAACCCTTAAGATCTGGCCCAATGCCTCAAAACTGCCAAACTCTTAAAGTTGTGATAGGCCCACGGCCACCCTGGTTGAGCAGTGGGTGGGTGGGGAAGTGTCCTGCTCCTGCACGAGCATCTCTGGAATGGCACCGACCATGCTGCGCTCTCTGCGGAAGAGGCCTCCTCATGTTCCTCCTCTTCCCCCTTCCAGCCACGCCTCTACCTCAGCCTTGCCCTTGGTGGCAACTCAGCCCACGGCAAGTCTGCGAGGTTCTTTTGTTTTGCAGGTTTTATGCTGCAGTAGTATAAATCTGCCAGGAACAACAAGAACCAACAGTCAGACAAACAAGCATTTGTGGTGAGCAACAAACCCCTATGATACTCTAAAAATATATGATTTATACATTTTAGAGTAGATTTGCTAATAAAAATGCTTCTGCATATTAGAATATGCTTATCTTTACATCCTGACCCTTGCACGTGGAATACTTCTAAGAGTAGATTTCTCTATTCACTTCATTAGAGGATACAATTTGACACACAAAACTGTCCCTCTGGTAGATGGAAAAGAATAATGATAAAAACTAATCAATAGAGTTTAGATTATAGAGTTGAATTTTTAGCAAACAAATCTGGGAATCACAGCAGGATGAAGCTTTTGAAAATGTTCTGTTAAGGGTATCTAGTCTTTTCATAGAACTTTGTTTCCAGGGTTCCCTAAAAGAGGGATTGTTTAATTCTTTACTGTAGATGTGTTGTCAGTGTTGTGCTTAACCAGTTTCAGGTCTGTCAGTTCACCTGAGTGGTATCTTGGTACAAAGAACCAAGCTAGGCAAGGGCAAGGACAAGATTAGATACAGTCCATCCTTCCTTTTCTGAGCTGGAGGAAGATAACATAAACCAATTTGCCGTTATTCATTTCTATAAAATTTCCCATAGTTTCTCCTTGTTTCTTTTTCCTCTTACAAAACAGGAATATAAATCTATTCCGGATTTATCTGAGCTGGGTCACCTGTTTTCTCTCATTCTTAAACTTCTATTATTTGAGTAGCTTTTTTCTGTTTGAGGACAGCATTAAAAACAAACCCTACAGATTTTTTCTTGCACTAAAGAAGTCTTCTATTCAGTTCCCTGCAGCTCTCTGAGGTCATTTTGGATAGCAGGTTCCAAAGGTGAATTTGGCCAATTGCTTTATTGAAGTTTGCAGACTGTCTGTAATTTGCTTGAGCACATACAGTTCTAGACAATTGATTATTCAGTTTAAAATTTTCCTCTTGGTGACCTTTTGTGCAAGTGACCTTTGCCCAGATTTTACACATTGAAAATATTTTTTTTAAAAAAAAAATTAAAGCATATTAGTGATTTTGGCTGGACATTTTTATTGTTCTGCAGAAAATTGTCAATTTCCAAATGTTTGTTATTTCATTAAATTAGTAACAGCGAATGGATATAGTGGCCAATATAATATTAGGAAAGCTTGGCAGTATCAAAATTATAGTTAACACTTTTCAGGAGATTATGTGAGAGAGAATATGTATATTTTATTGATTTGTAAATCAAAATCGAGGAATAAAATCACAGATACATATAATAGTCCAAAAATTGAGATGAATCCCATGCATATTTCTTCTCCTTTTTATTCTTGATTAAATCTTGATTTATTCTCGATTCTTTATTAATGATTAACTAGGGTCAGCTAAAGAGAACTTCTTTGGAAGAGTGAGCCAAAGTTTGCTTTATTTTTCTGAGCTCTCCCATAAGGCTTATAGTAACTAGAACTCGGGAACATCCAAGATATAGTTTTTCCAGGTTAGATGAAGGTTGTCAAAAGCCTGTAGGAAAATGTTCTGTCTCTTTATTAGAGGCTTGCAGACTGATCTTAAACTGGGTTACACCCTTCTAAGGTAGTGCAAATTGCTTAGCCTGAAAAGCCCTGAAGTTTTAAACCAGCCCCCTTCCTGTTCCCAACATTATGTATAAAAGCTTCTTCTGGCTTTAGGTCAGAAGGGACAAAACATGATCCTTCCAGAGAAAAAACTGGCTGAATGACAACACTACAGGAACTCTGAGGGTAATTTTCAAGAGCATCATCCAGATGATCAGACATGCTATCTGCAATTGCCCCATACTATCTAGGTACCCATAATAAGCCTCTTATATGCATCTGTGAAGTAATGCATACACGTGGCAGTGCTGGTGACAGGATTAAAGTGGCTCAAAAACATACTGATCACCAGTGTGAACAATGATGCAAAGCTCAAGATGTGATATGTAGAGAGAGTTCTACATGGATTTTAGCTTTGTAGACAGGGCTGTAGGTATGACTGCCTTCCCTGATTTCCAGTTCTTGAAAAAAAAGTATGGAACTGAATCTTGTATTTGATAGGCATCTCTCATATATATTTACCACAAGCTGAACTACGAAATGAATTCAATATTTCATGAAGAGAACCCAGGAGAAGGGGAGCCAAAGAATAATGTCATCATGATCTTCTGATGAAATGCTCTCTGAAAGGCAGCCCAAAGCACTGGCACAAACAGAGTAGTGGCACTAAATTGATATACAGTAATTATTCTGTAGTATGAAACTGGCCAGGGGAATTTTAAAAAATGGCAAATTATTGCCTACGGCAGCAGCAGGTTCTTTTTGTCTCTGTACTTTAGACTTCTGGTAATTTTTGCTGGTTTTGAAGGTGTGGGAAATGAAGGCCCTGGTGGGCACCTGCTGTAGTCAGTAGTTTTTCTCCCAGAGTAGCATAAAAAGAAAATTTGCTTTGCCACACAAGCCATTTATACTGTAAGCTGCAGTTAATTCCCTTGTTTGAAGCAGAAGTACAAAGTGAAAGGACTATCAACATATGGATAGTGTTGATTGGGGCTTAGTGTGAGAAGGGAAATCCTGGGAATTAGACTTCCACCCAGGCTTAGATTTGTAGTCACTGAAAGGATTTAAATGCCCGTTTTTGTCTAGGGCACAGATCATAGGAATCAAATCTTAGAAAAATCCAAGCAGAAAATCCATTCAAGGTTCATTATAGCAAAGACCAGCTTTCTAGCCAGTAAAATACTTGGTGAATAATGGCAACTAAAGGAATTTCATAGTTGCATTTGACAGTTGATTAATTACTAATATGAGATCATTCAAGTTGTGGGAGGTATTTGAGAAAGAAGGGAAAGGGTTAAGGAGCAGTCTCCATGCTCAGGGTGCAAAAAGTCTGGTTTGATCTAAAACAGCTGATGACATAATCAAATGTGCTTTCAAAATAAATCTTGGCTTTTAAAGAAGCTGCGGAAAATTGATTTCTCGCAGCTTCTCTGGTTTTACAGAAGGATTCTGCAGGATAGAAACTGAAAATATTTGTCATCTAGTCTTGCTTTTAAGTAATATTTCTGTCCAGCAGGATATAAAATGTAGTAGACACTTGGTCGCTCCTTAGAGGTCATTATTTATCAACCCAATTCTTTCTTTGTCTCTCTTTTGTAGTTCTATTATAAAAAAGAGAAAAAGACTCGTCAGAGCAAATGAGGTAACATTCTTGTAGTCCTGAGATGTGTCATATAAATAAATAGTTTCAGTCTGTGACAGAGAGAGACAATAAAGCTGCATTTAGACGTCATGACAAACTGAAGCTCGGTCTGGTTGGGCATGAGCCCACCTTTAGTCCCTTCTGTGGAGAAAGCACAGAGCCGGGCTGGGAAGGAAGGGCAGCTGCCAGGGCTCATGGTTTCTGATGGGGCACACTGCTGCTGCTGACTCCCTGCTCATGCATCTCCTCTGATGTCTGCACTCACAATGTTCCACTACCTGCTTGTGAGTGCTTTGTCACCTCTGCTTCCAGCTGTTGGAAAAGGTAGTCCACAAAACATCAGCACTCCTGCTGCCATGGCAGTAGCACTTCTAGTGGCACTCACCACCCACCACCATCAGGGAAAAGGTGTGCAGGCAGTGTAGACATCTGTGACTGAGATGGTGCAGATCTTATGAGTTAGCAAAGGAGGGATGCACAGGCAGGTGGGGCACATGGGTGAGAGGGCAAGAAGGACGGCCTAGTGGTGGGCATAGGAGGCCCCCAAGCAATCTCTGCCCTGTTGTAGAACCAATTTTTAAAGATAAACAAATGTGAGAACAGCAAGTTTGCTGTGCTAATGCACCTCCCTTCCTCCTGGCATGCAGAATTAGATAGAATAAATTGACCCCCCAAACCAAGTATATTTGTTTGTATTAGCTGGATTTACTTTCACACTGCCACCAGAGTAGTAGTTCAATCCAATGTGTATGTCCCAGCACAGTCAATGCTATCAACTATGCAGATGCAAAAGCAGTTTTTCATGCTTTTGCACTGCCAGGGATTGTAGTTCAATCTAGTATATTCTGAGCATGTGAAGATGCAAAATTTACACTTCAATGTGGCCCATTTTTAAATGATACATGGTTTGCATGTGATAACTAGAGTTGCGCTGCCTGGCAACCCTGAAACACTGTTCATGTGTTACAGTGAACACATACTTGATTAATGTTATGTGCAACACATAAATAACTCAATGTGTGATTTAAACCCAACAGTTATCCAGGTACTAACCCCCAGTTTCATTTGTAAAGTAAACTTACACCAGCTCTTTATTAGAAACAGCTGTACACATGTACATGCAGGATATACATGCATTCACTGCAACATGTGAATATGACTTCTGTTACTTCCTAAAAGGTGAGACATGGGGTTCTACCCTGTTGTGCTCTTTCTGCTGCCTTTGCCTGTGATGGGCATGCTGTTGGGATGTGGTATTGTTGTCAGCCTTCAGGTGAGGACAGGATATCTCCTGGAACTGCAAGACTACATAGTTGAGTGATGGGTCAGTCATAGCTTCTTGGAGCTCTCTCAGCCCCACCCACCTTACAGGGTGATTGTTGTGAGGATAATAATAATACATTTTGTAAATCTCTCTGAGTGGGTGTTAATTTGTCCTGAATAGTGGTATATAAATCTATCATTATCATCATCATCATTATTTAAGCCAATATACAACAGTGTAAGCTGTCCCAGGCCCCATGCTTGGCAGGGGGACAACCACCCATGGTCTCTCCCCCCCCCCCGCCAATGAAGGGGGGGAATAAGAAAAAGAACAGGCTCCTGAACCGCCATTCACACCCATCCTATCCAGGGCTTGGGCACCTGCTTGTAGCAACAGCCACTTGCTCCTGGCCGTTCTGGGGATCAGGCAGCTGTCTCAGCAGTGCCACTTATGTTTGCTCGATCCAGCACACAGAGTCTCTCTACATGAGATAACTTGGCACATGTTTGTCAAATGTAGGGAGACACAATGTTAGCTGGGAAGCATAGTTTTAAAAGACAGAGCCAGCAGAGATCGCTCCTTGGAGTGTTTGTTAATTTCAAAGGCTCTGTCAATTTCACCTTTCCAGTCTAAAACTGTGTGGGATTGCAACCAGAGGGCAGCTAGGAATGGAAATGGGCTGGCGCTGCCTTCCAGAGCTGAGCTTGGACTTGGAGAAGTTATAATAGGTTGAAGTTTCCCTTCTGGCATTTCACACCCCCTTCACACAGCTCTAGTGTATAGCAAAGCCTTTGCCCTGCTGCCGGCTCTGTCTTCTCAAACTACCCTTCCCAGCTAACATTGCATCTCCCCAACACATTCTTCATGTGTCAGATGTCTTGTATAGAGAGACTCTCAGGCAGTCAACTTCCAGTGATGGCTCCCACCCACCTCACACAGAATGAAGACTGCCCCAAGGGACTGTAGGTGTGGGCAGGCATAGAGGGTGGCAGTGACTTTTGCCCAGGGCCCCAGAGTCATTCAGACTGCCCCAGACCAAGGGTTTCCAGCACTCCACACCACTCTTGAATTGAGCCTTTCCTGACCTGAGGAGCAAGGCTCTGACTTTCTGCCCTTGTGGGTTCCATCTATTCCTTTCCTGGCTCTTTGCCATCCCTTTTATCTAGGTTCCTGGTGAAGGGACAGCTGCTTCTGCTGGCTCTACCACTAGCTTCTGTTCAGGCCAGGAGGACTGCAGAGATACCGTCCTACTTTCGCACACACAACCATTTCCATGTGGAGAAATATAGTGTCAATAATTTGAACCCAGTAGCCCATTAGAGACCTTAGAGTTCAACAATTTTCAGGGTATAAGCTTTGGAGAGTCAAAACTCCCTTCTTCAGATACAGAAGAAAAAGAGCAAGATCCTGCCATTACCACTCATACCCATCTCATCCATGACATGGGCACATTCTTGTAGCAACAGCCACTTATCACTGCCTATTCTGGAGCTCAGGCAGCAAACTCAGCACGGGCTGCTTATGTATGTGAAGAAGGGAGCTTTGACTCTTGAAAGCTCCTACCCTGAAAATCTTGTTGGTCTCTAAGGTGCCACCAGACTCAAATTCTGTTATTCTACTGCAGATGAACGTAGATACCTACCTGAAACTGTCAATAATTAGCCACTCAAGGGATCTAATGGATACTCTATTTTTGATTATTTTAAGTCAAAAAGAGACGTTTAATGGAAATTACTAAGTGATAGGCTGAAAAATGATTTAGAGTAATTCATTACATTGAGCCGATGATTGGGCTACTTCATTATAATCTAACCTTGACAGTTAACAGGCTACATCATGGATATACATGCACATATAAGAGAAGAATCCCACCAACATCTGGCCTTTTTTAAAAAGAAAGTGTTCTTTCTGTCATAATAAAGTTCTGCAGCGAAGATATATTCTTGTTTGATTCACATAAGAGTTGGTCTTTGCACATTACTTATGTTCTGGGATCATGGAGGGAGGATTATTTAATGACCAGAAAACAGCTTTTTCAGATTATTTAATGACCAGAAAACAGCTTTTCAGGGTCATATTCAATTTTCAAGACTTTTATTATGTTGGGCAGATGGTCTGTGTTACACTTTGTATGAGTCTCCAAAGCTATGTGAGAAAGGGAGACATTCAGCTTATGGTTGTTCTTTACTATTAACACATGGTTCAGCTGTAATGTGAATTGTTTGACCCAATAGATTAACAGCACGATTGGCAACAACACTGTAGTAAAGTATCAGTGAAAAACCAATGAGTTGGAAAGAGAAAAAAAGATAAAGGTTTCCACTGCAAATTCAATATTATATAGTACTTTGGGTTCATTTGGATACTGTTAAGTGAATTAGGCTGTGGAACATAAATCCTATCTTTCCATCTGTTATGGTTTACTCTACAGCATGAATATGCTCTGTATATATGCATGTATAATCTCCTGTCATCATGAAACATTTTTCATGTAGAGAGCCAACTTTTGGTGGGTGATCTGTGCTTTGAACCTCTATAGATTTAAAAGACAAGTCTACAGAAAAAACTTTTATCTTCCATCTCCAGTACCCCTATATTCTTGTTCTCTTTTCAAATGCAAGCTCTTGTCCCATTGAAAAATCCTGCTTTTTTATAAGTTTGTTTTCTATTGAACAGGAATAAATGAAGTGATGGAGCAGGTGCTGCACTTATAGCACATTTGCGGAGACGATGTTTTGGCTTCAAACAGCAGTTCTGCACAAGAGGGTTAAACCACACATTTTACCATGCAAGCAAAATTACAGTAAAAGTACAGCACTGTCCAGGTTTTTTCTTTGTTTCCTACTACTGTTTTATAGCTCATGTGATTTGACAAAGCTGTCAGAATTGGCACTGACATAATAGCCTGGCTTTTCAAAGACAAACATGGCATTTAGGAACCCAGATCCAACTGAAGGTCAATGGGATTTAGATGACAGCTGCTGTAGTCTCTGAGTACTCCTTGGGGAGCCCTTCCTAATCATTGTGCCATTTTGGTTTCTCTTTATTACCAGTCCCTGAAATAGTTTCCTGGCCCCAAGACTGGTGGAATCTTCCCATGAAACAAGACCTCTGCAACTTTAACATACGTAAGGCCCATAACTAGATACAAAGAGTGTGAAAGAACTGGAAGAAGAGTACCCTTTGCTAGCCACTACTGCATAATTCAGTGGACTTTTTCTTTTTTGCTTTTTAAACTAGAACTTTTAGGTTTGCATAACTTCATTATTCAAGCATATTATGTAATATGCAACCTAAATGTAAGTAATGCTAATACCAGCCCTATGTCACTGACCTGTTCTGAGGGGGGGGGGGAAGGTTGCAGAATTTCTAAAATACTTTTTTAAAAGATGCTATTGATCAGCCTAATTTTTTTCACTCTGAAATGCCTGTTCATGGACCACTATAACTGCTTGTGTGATGGAACTCCACATTCATTTTACAAAACATGGTTTTTTTGCAAAGCAAGTAACAGATAACTAACTCTATCCTATTTGAGCTGTGTAAGATAGCTAAAGTACATTTAGTTTACCATGACCAATTCAGCCCAATATGTAGCATAGCAATTTAAAACAGGATCTCAGAAAATAATCCCTAAAGTTTTGAGTGGCTTGTCATGATGAAACATGATGTCTTGAATGGATCATAAAGAGGATCATATAGCTTTGTAGATATCTGGATACAGCTCGTCATGCAATTTTGTAGGACCAAGGAGGTCATAAAAACTCTTCCAGTTCTCTCTAATCACCTAGATGTTTACTGGGGAATTTACAACCACAGGTAAAGGCTACCACAATCCCCTGTGGCATTGGATATCATCTCCTGCAGAATCCCAGCAAGGTTTCCTTACTGCTTATTCTCAGTCAAGTCAAATGCTCCTTCCCCATAGGAAATGCAGAGGGACAATCCACAGCAAGGTTCATGTTTCAATGTTTTTCTGACATTAACCTCTCACATCTGTTTGCTTCATGGTGACTCATTCTGAAGGAGGGAGTATAATAAAAGCATACATTATAGCAGTAAAACTTGGTTGCTAATCAATATACTGTGAGATCGGAGAGAGGATAACAGGAAAACATCCATTGTTTCAAAGAGGGCATAGGTAATTGCCTGACATATGTAACATCCATGAAAGAATGTTTGGGTATAGATGTAGTCATACAGAAACAAGCCTATTGGATTATATACAACTTTAGAGATCAGAACATTCTAAAGCAGAGATGTATTCTCTAAAGCTAGTCAAATATAAAAATATGCCTCCTGACAATGTTGTTTATTATGGAAGACTCACCATGCTTCAATACTAGGATTGTCAATCTCCAAGTTCTTCATGCACCATTTTCTGATGGCCTCCTGAATTGCTATTGGCAACAGAATAAGCAAGGCTTGGTTCCTATTTTAAAAATTGCCTGGTAGAGAGTTGATCTTTCTTTCCCCCTGTGCCATGGTCCCTTCCAATCCATATCACAAACACCCAACAACTGTGTTTAAAATAAAAATACATTGGGAGATTCAGTTATTATTCTCTTATGTACCGTGTAGTTCAGTCCTTGGAAGATCGTTATACAATGATACAGAAGGCAACATTCACCCTAGAGTATAGCTGGGAGTAAATATACCTTGCAGACCAAATTAACAGAAGTAAAATTGACTTCTTTCCCTAACATCTAAAACTAGGTAAACAGTCACTGTGTAGTTTACTCCACAGGATGGTCCAGAGGTTAAAGTGGAATATGTTGTCCCAAGCTTCTTAAAACAAATGTGATAACCAAATAGTTTTCCTAATTTCCACATGGAAACTGAGGCTAGACTCTTAAATAAAATTATTGAGTGTATTTCTAAGTAATCATGTTTATGGTTGTACTACATGTGTCAATAAAACAGAACTAGATATTGGCTGGTTTAAGCAATAAATGTTACAGATAATTAAAGTTGCCTCTATTTTACAAATTAGTGTTTATTTTCCTCTTCCAGGATTACTCCTAATCCAGTTGAAGGTTGCTATAATCACTTTCCCTTAAAGATCATGGACTGGATCCAGCTATCCTTTCTGCTGGTTAAAAATGGAAGAATACCTTTCAACATCAAAAAGACTTTGCTGGGGACCATGGGACCTGCATGGACTAAGGCTATATGTGGGACAGGAACTGTAATAAGAAGAATGATCAGCTAGGAATGGGTGAAGCATCTGGCTGGATCCAACATTTGTTGATAACTGGCGAGTGTTTCTGGATCCCACTCCCTTACTTGTTGCATGAATTCTATTTTACTAACTTCACCAGATATACCAGCTGTGTCCCCTTTTAGGAAGAGATGATCTGGCCACTATTATTCATGCTTTTGTTATATTCAGGCTTTTGCCTCTATTTGGTTATACTTCTATCAAATTTTTCATCTGAAAATGAAGTCATCATTGAAACTGTTTATCCTAGTAGTGAAGAAGACATTTCTGAATTGCAGAGTCAGCATGGTGTTATGGTTAAGAAGAGTGTTGGAATAAGATCTGGGCGGACCAGGTTCAAATCCATAATGTGTCATGGAAGCTTGCTGGGTGACCTTGGGCCGGTCACATACTTTCAGCCTAATCTATCTCACAGGTTGTAAGCCATCTTGGGGAAAATGGTGGAGTATAAATCAAGTAAATAAAAAACAAGCAAACAAACAACCTAGGACAGTTGCAAGATTACTGCCTTGTCAGCAGGAACTCCCCCAAGAAGTTAGGGAATCATCCAGATCCATTCGTCTCCAAGGACTGACTATTTCCTGCATTTGTGAAGTTGGGAACTATTTGTTGTTGTGTGCTCTGAAATTATAAGTCATCATGATAGAACATCAAGAGTTAACCTTTCCTTGGGAAGAGAAAGGATTCTTGATTCAAATATTTGTAATTTTGAAGGTGATCTAATATCTTCCACTTCTCTTACACACTTATTGGTTTCTTACTCAGGTCAAGGCTTTCAGCGGTTCACTGCTTTATGCTCTTTTAAATACTATTGTTTTTATTTCTGCGTTTAATGATATTTATGAGCTTTTATATTAATGATAGAATCATTTAATGATTTATCAGATTTATGCAAAGCAGGCCATCATCATCTCACCATAATATATTATTATTATCACCCCATATCCAGAATCCCAAGTTCCTACATGCAGCTTCCAGAGACTTATCTGTTAACTCTCAACATTTAATAATATCAATGATGGTAAATATTTTAAGCTGCTTTTTTACCCAATTTGAGGTCTTCAAGGCAGTGAACAATCAAAACATTACACACACATGCGCACATGCGCGCGCGCACACACACACACACACACACACACATGCATCTATGTATCTTACCTGCCTCTTTCCCATAAACCCTTCCTCAATATTTCAAGCTAATTTCTCAATGCATACACCTTTGTAAACTTTCTTACTTAGAAACTGAGCAGGCAGAAGGTACAATGACTAGAGCATCAAATGAAGGAGGCCATGAGAAAGTGTCTTGTTGACCGGTTAGATTGTATCACTGGAACTCATATCTCTTACTGTACTATTTAAATATATGTTTAATAACTGTCCTTTAACATAATCACTCACTTAATATGTTTAACCTAGCATGTCTGTGTCAGTTTGTTTTCTGCTGTGCTATCATGACAACTCCAAAGAGTGACCCTCCCACCTTAATCCATTTTCAAGGATATCTATTTTCCACCACTGTTTTGACATAATGTTAAAAAACACTTCATGTGTTTGAACCTTAAGTTCACTCTGGATGAAATATTAAGTGCATATTTTAAAAACAGGAAATACACAGCAGCAAAGAGAAACATGGTTTCATTTGGTGAGAGGGTTTGCTTGTCTCAGTTGGATGAAGAATTTTCATGCCAGAATCAGGAGGAATGGACTTAGTCCATGTCATTAGCCGCTTTACATGTTGTGTACATTTATGGAACATACAAAGCTGCTTTATACTGAGAGCGGGACCACAAGTGACGCCTGACACAGGTTGGACACTAGTCAGCTTCCCTCAAGCTTTGATGGGAAATGTAGGCAGCTTGGCGGAATATTGGACAAGTGACAGTTGAAAAGTCCATTGGACAGCAGTCAGAGAGCGAAGCTGCGAGACCAGGATGCCTACATTTCCCATCAAAACTTGAGGGAAGCTGACTAGTGTCCAACCTGTGTCAGGAGTCAATTGTGGTCCCGCTCTCAGTCATACTATTGGTCCATATAACCCATTAATGTCTACTGTGACCAGCAAAATGTCTTAAAGGACTCAGACAGAGGTCAGCCTGAGATACTTTTAACTAGAGGTGCCACAGATTGAATGTGAAACTTTCTGTAAGGTAAATATGTGCTCTGCCACTGACATAATGGCCTCTTCCCAATGGCACTCTACTACTAAGATTTGGCCACCATGTGGAGCAAGTGCTAAGTAAAGGCTCTTCATATAGACCATCTTTCAAGCTTACCACTTTAGCCAATTTGATGTGCTATATATTAAAGAAAAGAAATGTTGAGAGTTACTAAAATTCAGTGTTCACCTGAAAGATCCATTTAAAACATTATGTATTGTTATAACTGGGAGATATAAGCTTAATGACTTGGTACTGATAACCTCCTCAGAGGCTGTTGACCTCTTCAGAATTCTGAAAAGGGATGTAATAATTTTGTGAGGAGTACATACAATTCATATGAAGGAGGTAAGGGGTTACAAGCAGTTCTGACTTTGCGTTGGGGTGTGGACTAGAAGTATAATCAATAAGAAGAAAGATAATATTCCATGTCTTACGTTTTAGTGTCAGGCTTCTCTCTTACATTGGAAGGGCAAAATCAAGGGGCCTTCCAAAAGCACATTAGAAGTTTATAAGATAACTTTAATTATACAAAAATGTAGCTGTGGTTTTTCTGTAAAAAAAGTATTCAAAGCAACATATAAAAATACCAAAAGTGCGGTCAGTAATAAAAGCAAATACATTAGATTTGCCATTGAAGCAACAGATTATTTCAAGTTTGATCACTCACATAAAGGCCTGGGGTTGGATTCTACTGCTGCACTTGGCTCAGTGCACAGTCTTCCCCCAGAGCAAGGAGCCTTCTGCCTTTTCTACCATAGGAAAGCGCCACACTAAGGGCCAAGCTACAAGTGACGAATGACACTTGAACGGCAAGTGGATCGAGTGGAGGGCAAGTGAACAGGGAGAAATACACTTGCCGTTCAAGTGTCATTCGTCACTTGTAGCTTGGCCCTTAGCTGAGCAAAGTGGTAGGATCTGTTTGAATAAGAAGGCAGACTTTGAAGGCAGACTTTACATGGTAAACACTATGGAGAAGTAATATCTTTTTGTGAAAAGGAGAAGCTATGCATTCCTTTGTCTGTTTACCTTGAAATGCAATATACTACATTCTATGGATAACCAAAACAAAAATGGTAATAAATTCTAATAAAAATTGATAACCACACTTACACCATCTACCAAATTAAACATCTACAGTGAACTGAAACTAACCAGTGCATGGAATTGCCTTATACTGAGTCAGCCTATCAGTCTATTTAGGTCAGTAGTGTATACTCTGATTGGCAGAAGCCCCATAGTTGGAGATGCTAGGAATTGAACCTGGGATGCTCTGTATTGTCAAGGATGTCACTTATTTCTTATTACTTATCTCACTATCAGTAAGTCCCTGTCATGCATCAGATACGGCGAGCCACCGTATGCTGCCACCACTCTGGGATTTAGGGTCCATTGGGAAGGCCCAGAGTACCCTCCCAACCCTTCTAACCTCCATTGCTTGGCCAATAGGCTGGAGGACCCGACAGAGTAACAACAAACAAAAGGATTTATTTACAAGGAGGTCAGTTAATATCAAACAAACAAACAAACAAGGTGCCTTAGCAACAATAGATGGGTGAAAGTAATATAAACAAAAGGTCCTAGTGTGACTGAACTCACTGTCCCCCTGTCTGTCAGGCCTGTCTTCTCACCCTGCCTGGGGGCCTCTCCCCCTAGCAGAAACCTCCTCTGGCCTGCTCCCTGAGAGAAAGAACCCAGGCTTTTCCCCTCCCAGACTTATATAGCACAAGCCCCCTGTGTTCTGATTGGCCAAAAAAGGCACCAAAATGGCCCAGGGCCTCCTGGGAATCATAGACAGGCCTACTCCCACAGCTAACAGGCTTCCAAGGTCTTGCTAGACCTTCCTGGCACAGCCAGATCATGACAGTCCCATTGAAATTAATAGTTTAAATATGTCATGATTTACTGATTTTAATGGGACTTTTTCTGGCATAGAGTGCATATGATAACATCACACAGATAATGATTCAGTGTGAAAGGGTGTACTCCCAAAGTCCTATTGAATGATATAGGTCAGTTCCAATTTCAAGAGGATTCTAGTCAGATTCACATTTCTGTCCTGGCCATAATCAAAAAGCATCAGCTCCCATACTGTAAGTAAAATAGTCCTAGCTGAAAAAAATCTTTATCTGGAATCCTGTTGAATCCAAAATGGAATGAAAAGGTGAGAAGTGCTGCAGAAAACTCCACTCACACTGCAGGTGAATAAGGTGGAGCCTGTGAATGTTAAATTATTTATTTATTTATAGAATTTAGAGACTACTTCTTTCTGTCCTCATCAGGGTCACCAAGGATGCTAACAGATTAAAAACATACATAATAAAACATATCTTGAAAGCCCTAAGACCAAGCTAACATGCACAAAAAATATACAAACAATAATTAAAACATAGGGCAGAAAGGAGAAAACACCATAAGAAACAAGTCTTCACCTGCTGGCAGATGTCAGCAACAGAAGGGGACAGGTGAGTCTCTCTAGGGAGAGAATTCCAGATTTTTGGTGCCACAACTGAGAAGGCCCTCCTGTGGGTTGCCACCTGCCTAATCTGAAAAGGCAGGGGCACTTAAAGTGGGCCTCGGAAGATGATGGTAGCTTTTGGTTAGGTTTGTAAGGGAGCAGTCGGTCCTTTGGGGAATCTGACTCCAAGCTTCAAAAGTTAACACAAGCACCTTGAATTGTGCCCAGGGAGGGGGTCTCAGATGTTTCACTAATGACCATAGACTTCACCACTATGTTGCCTTATGTACTATCTGTTGTTTTAAATATGTGCTCCTATGAGCTGTCTGTGCTTCATGTTGTCTAACATCAGCCCTGGAATTGCTGTTTCAGAACTTCTTCAACTCTGTATTGGATTCTAACTAATGCTATGTCTTTGTAAAATTGTGTTTATTTACCTTATGGCATTGTTTATGGAAATGGCCTTGACATTGACTGTACTAATCTTAGTGAAAAAGGTGGACTATAAATGACATAAATAAATAAATAAAATATGGCTGAATGAGAATTTAAACCTGAGTGTCCCCAGACCTTGTCCAACACTCCAACCACTATACACATTGTCTCTAAGGTGTCATTAATTCGCATGCAACATGCAGTTTCTAGAAATTCATGGGCAGGGTGTGTGTGTATGTGTGTGTATTTGCACAATTTAGCTCTGTCTTCTGTAGCACATAAATACAACCACATCAAAGAGAGCAAAATAGTCTGACTTGTATTACTGTACAATCCCTTAATAATGTCAGTGTTTGTCTGTGATACGTATACCATGGAACTTATTTTCTTTTTATTCTGTATTAAAGGACTTAGCGCCCCTTTACTTGAAATAATCTTCTGTGTCTTTGCTATATGCCACATTCCTGCTAATAAAACAAAATATTCAGACTCACATTTTTACAAGCTTTGAAAAGAACTCCAGACCCCAATGGCTTTTAAAAATCTTTTCCCCCCACCAAAGCTCTAAAACAGTAGATAACTTGGGAATGTGAGGCATTCCTATATGCTTGAAAACACTTTGATTTGATTCATCAGTATTTGCAGCTGGGTTTTCTAGACAGCTGTTCATGACAAGGCATTATTTGGCATGATACCTATCTTGTAAACATCTTTACATAAAATACATTTCTTTAGGTAAATGTTATCCGTCATTGATTGCTGACTGCTGTCATTGGAGCAAAGTGACTCAAGCATTTGTAAGGCACTGTTAGAGGCAATCCAAATGTTTTGATTGTACTTGCTGCCTAGAACAGGCAGACAAAGTTTAAGCATGTTTAAGATCCATCGATCCATTGATTTCAGTGGGAGAGATTTCAGCTTAATTCTCCCATTTAAATCTTTGGCTGGATCATGCTCATACTATGTGATTTTCCCACTTGACTGCTATTTTGTACGTCCGTCCTTTCAGTTTATGGCCCTGGTTAAAGTTGAATATTTGCAGTAACCTAAGATGGCATATACACCGGTTTGTTTTAAAGTTTAAAAAAAAAAAAAGCTTTCTCCACATTATCAACAATCGGGTCTCTTGAATTTAAAAAGAAGTTTTGGAGATTTAGCACTTGAAATTTCCACTAGTATTCACCCAACTACAGACATACAAAGCCTCCCATTCATTCTTTCTCGTAATATTATGATGATCCATATCCACTGAATATGCAGGAGCTGCAGGTCAAACAGAGAGCAATTCTTTGTCTGCCATCAGAGGCAATTTGAGAGTTTGTCTTCACTGCATCCCTCATCTACTTTGCTGCTAAAAGTGTTGTCAACCCCTGGGTTGAGAAGCAAATCTGTTGCATTTTTTACAATCTGAGGTGAAGGATTCCAGGATGTGGCTGGGACATTTTTAGCAAAGGAAGAAGGTAAGAAATATCTCTCTCGTGGATGGATGAGATCTGGATGGAACTTGTGCGCCTCTCTGTTTGTAGGTAATTAGCCAGAAGTGCAAGGGCAAGAGCTTAAATGGTTCTTGTCCCTGAGCTCATAACATGAGCCTCCCAGTAGATTCAGCATTAGCCCAGGATGTCTTGTACTAAGGGATCCCAGGTCCCCTGGTGGAGGCAAGAGGATGCCCAGCTCCCACACTCCACCCCCACTGCCACTCACCTCGCTGGTGGGGGAGAAAGGTGGAGGAATAGGTCTCCCAGGCATGCTCCTGGGGAGGCGCAACAATGTCACTCCTGAGAGTAATGTCATGGTGCTGCCCCAAGAGTGCTCCCACGTTTCACACTAGGCTGATTTAAGTTCCAAACAGGCCAAATTGGGCCCATTTGAGGCCCAAATCAGCTCATTGTGAAGTGTACATATGTTCCCAGACCTGCATGATGACATCACTTCCTGGAAGATGGCAACAGAAGGGGACAGACAAATTTCCCTGGGGAGAGATTTCCAGAATTTTGCTGCCACAACCATGAAGGCGATTTCCGAGGTTGCCCCTCACATAATCTCCAAAGACAATCGAGTGAGTCACGGGAAAGGAAACAAACAAAGAGCACCAGGTGCCATGACCAACTAAATAAGAAGAAATTTATCCACAATAAAGTCTACAGAATAATGTCTTATTTGGTATTTATTTCAAAACACTTAATATATACCCATGAATCTTAAAGACACAAGGTATGCCAATAACAATGTTTTTCTAGAGGCAGTCAAAAAACAATAAATCAATAAAGAATGGCAACTTAAAAGTCACAAACTGTATATCACCCCCCATAATAGCACAATAAAGTGCTATGTGCATATCAGACAAAAATAAGTCATTTTCTCATTATATAACACACCAAAAAGCAGTTAAAGTGACCAATGCTTGTTCATTTAAAGTGACAGCACCTCATAAAAATATATACAGAATTCTTCTCCTATGTGATTAAATCTAACAGATAGACAGATCTGGACAACTGAGGGCCAAGCTACAAGTGACGAATGACACTTGAACAGCAAGTGTATTTCTCCCTGTTCACTTGCCCTCCACTCAATCCACTTGCTGTTCAAGTGTCATTTGTCACTTGTAGCTTGGCCCTCAGAGTTCCAACTGGGTAGTGCTGGTTATATCCATCATCATTGTTATCATTATGTGCTGTTATAGTTATAATTGCTTTCTGATCTTCTGTATTGTTGATGCTCAAGACTGTAGTCATAAGAGCAGAGAATAAAGGAAGCTAAAAGGGAGCTAGTACTTACATTTATCATATGGGTAGTGAAAGGCAATGAAAGCAAGGTGAACAAAATCAACTTTATCGTGGCTTATTGGTCTATCTTACATGGTTGTTGTAAGAATTGCAGACACAATGTGTTTGAAGCACTTGGAGAATCTTGCAATGTGCTATTTCAGGAATAAGTCCTATTATTTCAAATGTTCGTGTGAATATTCCCTCTGCACAGGATTCAAGAGCATTATGACTAAATGATTTTAAACTCACAAACCAAGCAGGTCTGAAAAATGCACAAAGCAGTGTGCCCTCTACATTTTATACAATGGCCAGATTTAAGCATTTCCATGTGTTTTGTTATTTTTCCAGTACTTGAAAAACACATTAGTACAAGAGTTCTGTTTGAAACAGAAAGAGCTGTTTGCTGCTTCTTTGATAAATAGTTCCACAGGTCTGCTTTCTTAGAATAATATTCAAACCTAACCTAGAATTTAAAAATCTGACCAAATTAACTATATGAGAGTTTTATTTTTTCTAGAAGACAATCTTTTTCAGTGCATGAAGGGGAAATAGTAGGCATAGCCACAACATTAAATAACGGTTGTAGATTATAAAATTGTGCAGCTGAGCAGCGTGAGTGTGTAGCTGGCCAGTTTGTGTGCTTTTATTGAAAAATGCTCATTGAGTAAAACATAATACTTGCTGCTTTTCACCCTTAAAACAGGAAATAATATACTCATTTAAACTTAATCACAATTTATATTACATGTGCATATTTTTAAACAAGAGCCCAAGATGGAGAGTTTGGTAGCAATAATATTTATGAATTACACTTTTAGTGAGCAAAGGAAAATGTGTGACCTCTGACGTTTTGTTTGACATTTGAATTTGGTGTCCAGTATATGTGACACCAGTGATGGATGCTTATTAACAGGCTGTATAAACAGGAAATGCTTCCAAGATGACCATTTATTAACATGGTATTATGTATTACAATTGGAAAGTTTGCTTTATCTTTCTCTGAAGACTAGAAAACTGGAAAGGGGGCAGGTTTCATTTCTCCCATTTGTAAATGTGCTGTACCACATGTACATCAAAAGGATTGCCTGGAAATGTTAATCAAGACCCACTCTGCTCTATTAAAAGTGTGCGTGTGTGTGTGAAAAGTTCTGCACATCCCAAACAATGTGATACATTTTAGCAACTTTGGATGGTTTAATTGTGAAGGGAACTAGGATTGTATACAAACCCTGCTGGTGCTGCATTTCTGTACATTCCTATGCATAACACTGATTTTTTTAAACGTATAAAAGGGGAATATTTATTTATCTACTTTTTTTATCTTCACTGAGTATTATAGCTAGAAACGTACTTATTTCAAGAGAAATAACTTTTCTGTCCTTTTTCATTGTTGCCTGTGCAAATATTTTGGAGAACACTTGTGGCAGTAAAGTTTCACCACGACTGCTCATGTATCATCTTGGGAGAGGGAACTATGGAGGAGCCTTTATCAAACAATAGACCCTTGGAAAATAAAAGCTTTTGGAGGAGAGAGAAGCGACCATGTGGCAGGAAACTTCAGCCCCTGTCACAGGCATGTCTCCATATGATTAGGGACTCTGACAAAACAGGAGGAGACCCATGTGAATATATACTTGTACATCAGGGGTGGAATTTCTGCCATGTTGCCACCCCTGCCCCAATGCATCTTTAGTTTCCATAGATATATTGTAAAGAGACAGACTTGATCTCAATCCAATCCTATATATATTTGCTTGAACGTCCTATCAAGTTCAGTGGGACTGATTCCCAGTGAAATAAGCAATAGTATATGTTTTACTGTAGCATAAGCTTTGGAGAATCACAGTTCTCTTCGTCAGATGCATCTGACGAAGAGAACTGATGATGTTCCATCTGACGAAGAGAACTGTGATTCTCGAAAGTTTATGCTACAATAAAGTTGGTTAGTCTTAAAGGTGCTACTGGATTTTTTTCTATTTTGCTACTACAGACTAACACGGCTAACTCCTCTGGATCTAATAGTATATGTTTATAACTGTTACCTGCTCTACATTGAGAGAATAGGGCAACACTTCCTCACACACACCTCCTTACACACTGCTTCATCCTCCCATCTCCTCAATTTACTGTTCTAAAAAGTGATGGCAGAGAGAGAGAGAGAGAGAGAGAGAGAGAGAGAGAGAGAGAGAGAGAGAGAGAGAGAGAGAGAGAATCAAACATACTGTTCTGTTCTTTACGTTTTCTTTTTTAAAAAGGCTAGAAATGGGAGCTGGATATTTTAAGCACTGGCTTAACATTCAGAGCTGGCAAGCTACCTTAGGAAAGGATTCATAATTACATAGGTCTTTGCCAAAGAGTTATGCTAAAGCACAGCCTCATTTAATAAATCATCAACCTTACTGCTACATGAATACCAAGCTCCAAGCTAGGTATGCACACAGATTTTAGATCTCAATTAATAGAAAGGTTAGGAACCTGGAAATTGAAAATGGCAGATCCTTAATGTCATTTTTTGGGGGAGGAGGGATGTAATGTCTTTATAGTCAGAGGTCAAGTGTTAAATTTAGTTTGTATCAAATTACAAAAATATGCTTCTGGTGAGGTTAGATTCTCATGCTCAGAGTTATTCAAACTGTAATGAAAGCAAACACTGAAAGAGATAATCCCATTAAAGATGAACTATTCACTTTAACCCCAAATATTTGGTAACTAAAATAAAACAGTCATATAAAGATGGAGTCCAGCCCTCCAGGAAAACTGGGGTGAAAATTAAAGGTTAAAATCCTATTTTCACTAAGTAACTCCTAGTTGAAGAAAAAAACCAGTCAATGTTCTGTTACTGTTTACAGTATTTTTTAAATACACACTCTGTTTCTTTATGATTAAAAACTTAGGGTCCTTCAGATATTTAAGTACAGCCCCTTTATGTAATTGTATCATTTCAGATTTCATGCATGAAGCTGCTTGATTGAATGAGCCCCCACTTTGCATGATAAATCAAGCCCCATGTTGAAACATGTCAGGTGATTTAAAAGGCCAGAGTTTTTAAAAATGTGATTGTGTTCAAGCTATCATTTCACAACATGAAGAAACCTCACAGGAGGGGGTTGTAACATCTGTGAACTATTGACTTGTCCCTTAACTGTTCCATAGGCTACTAAATAAATGTTTTGTGCAGAGAAGAGGCTTCTAGCTAATTTGATTCAATGCAATGAAAGAACACTACACTAGGTCAGTAACTTGTTTGTTTCACTCTGTGTTTCTCTGCTGTGTGAATGGCACTTTTTATTACACTCTCTCAAGCCACGTTTTTGGCTGTGTCAATGCCATATATGATCTTGTTACAGTGGCTGGCTACTGAGAGATCTGTGAATGGTCTGGTGATAAGCCAGCAGGGCAGCCCCATGGAACACAAAGAGATGCCAAAGCCAGCCTTTGTAGTGCTCTGTGTATTCATGGTCTGAACTGTAGCTTATTGCTGTATCCAGCTGAACTCATGTGGCATCCTCTTAGGCCTGATGTACACACACGGGAGAGTGAAGTTAGGCAATGAGGTGGGAGACTGCTGAGGTGGCAGAATAGACTGAGATACTTTAAACTACAGGAGAATAAGCATGGTGTTTCACATTTTGGAGTGTTCACCTATTAAATATCTCTTGGCAAACAGAAAAGAAGCTCGGCAAGCAAAGAGAAGGGACATAAGTTTTCTCTCTACTGAGCCATTCATCTATTTGTGCGGCACCTTTTGTTGTTGTTGTTGTAAAGGACCATTGAAAGCTGAACTACACCCCCACAGACAGAAATGGTGCAGCTCATTATACCACTTCAACATTCTACATCTTCATTCTTTGGTGTGTGTATATCAGGGTAGGGTTAGAGCTAAATCCAGCATTCCTCTAATTTAGGAGCTGATTTCATCAACTTGAAACTGCACCTGCTATATCTATTTGGTCATATGGTCTACATCCAGTTAGGTACACACTCCCTGAAGCAGACTTACCCACAAGCAGTATCAGTGGCGTAGAGTGGGGAGGGGCGAGAAGGGCAGTTGCCCTGGGCGCAAAATTTGTAGGGGTGCAAGAGACTGTGCCATGCCTGTGGGGAGGCTGCCTGCACCACCTGTGTGCCAACGGGGCGGCTGGCTTGCTTGGCACCAAGCTGGACTTCCTGCAGCAGCCAAGTTGGCAGCTCAAGCCAAGCTGGTTGCAATGGCATGGGCAGCTGCAGCGGAGGGGGGCAGAGACTACACCATGCCCATGGGGAGGCCTCCCACACACCCTTGCTCACCAACAGGGTGGCCAGCTCACCGGGCACTGAGCTGGCCTTCCTGCAGCAGCCAAGTTGGTGGCTCAAGCCGAGCTGGCTGTGGCAGCATGGGTGCTGTGGTGGAGGGGGGCAGCCATGCCCTGCACAATGATGTCACTTCCTGGAAGTGACATCATCGTGCGGGCCTGGGAGTGCGCGTGCTCAAAGCGCACACACAAGGGAGAACAAAAAGCAAAGTGGTGAGACTTGCCTTGCCTGGGGCGCTTTCAACCCACGCTACGCCACTATGTAGTATGCCAAAACAGATTAAGATTATGTCTTTAAGAGTAACACAAGAAAAGATCTGAGAATCTAAATCTGGTGATCTGCATTCACTATCTTCCACAACCAAACATGCCTGCTTTGATATTGTGTCTAATTTTAAGCATATTTTATTAAATCAGGGACAAATTCCAATGCAGATAATTAAAAAGATTTGGGAACAACAACAACAACAACAAACAACAACAACAACAACAACAACACTAAATTTATATACCGCCCTTCAGGACAACGTAACACCCACTCAGAGCAGTTTACAAAGTATGTTATTATTATCCCCACAACAATCACCCTGTGATGGAACCATCCTAGATTAACTTAAAATCATCTTTCATTTTTCTCCCCTGAATTAATCTAATCATATTTGTTAATTTTTCAAGTATTTCTTAATTTAGTGCACCACCTCTACAAAGAAACCTCCTTAGTATTTTTTCAGCACTGCACAATAAGTATCCTAGTTGTGACTAAAAGTAAATTAATAAGCTTTTTTTTTTACATTGAGAGTTTTCATTGGTAAACAAGTTGAGCAGAGCTAATTCAACAGTCAGTTTTATTTGTTACAGGGTTATTTTAGCAATAAGTGGTTTCATAATTTATTTAATGGAATTTCTAGAATATAGCTCTTTTTAAAATGTTCTTTAATTGGATAGAGACCCTTATCTGAAATTTGACTATGGTATTGATTAGTTATATTACAGGATATTATCATTCAGAAATGGATTTAAATGAATGTACATTAAATGATGGCCAAATTGGATGGAAGCTCCCTCCTTTCCCTT
Organism: Eublepharis macularius; assembly: GCF_028583425.1. Taxonomy (NCBI): domain Eukaryota; kingdom Metazoa; phylum Chordata; class Lepidosauria; order Squamata; family Eublepharidae; genus Eublepharis; species Eublepharis macularius. The sequence goes on from NC_072793.1 coordinate 74,576,906, forward strand.
TTTGTGTTTAGTTTTATGTTCTTGTTGCTATTTGTTGTTGTGTAAAATAAAACAAAAAATTATTTAAAAAAAGAAGAGTGTTTTGCTTTATTTACTCCTTTAAATGGCGTTACCAGTGTAATGAGTAGACATGGGCACGATCCAAAAAAAAATTCTGATTAAGCCGTTCGTGGATCTGGGCTGCCGCCGAACACAGGTCATCGATTCTAACCAATCAAGTCTTGTTTCCGGTCCGGAATTGGGAATCGGGGAGGCCAGCGCCCAGGGCAACTGTAGTCAGGCTCTTGCGCGCACGCGCGCTCTCCTGAGTCTCCCCCGCCCACGCAGCAAGCCAGCTGTCCCGGTGCACTGCGGAGCTGGTGGCAGCGCAAGTGGCTTGGAGGCTGCCTGTGCCGTTCACCTGCCCCGCAAGACAAGGGGCGGCTGGCTTGCCCGCGCGCCCCTTGTCCTGGGGAAAGGCAAACGGCGCAGGCGGCCTCCCAGCCTCCAGCTCTGCCTTTTGCCTTTCCCCAGGACAAGGGGCGGCTGGCTTGCCCACGCGCCCCTTGTCCTGAGGAAAGACGAACAGCGCAGGTGGCCTCCCAGCCTCCCGTGCAGCCTTTTGCCTTTCCCCAGGACAAGGGGCGGCTGGCTTGCCCACACGCCCCTTGTCCTGGGGAAAGGCGAAAGGTGCGGGTGGCCTCCCAGCCTCCCGCGCTGCCTTTTGCCTTTCCTTTGTGCCCATGGCTTCAGAACACCCCCTTCCCCCTCCCTCCCCTGGGTTGCTGCTCTGTGGTTGGAAGGAAGCCTGCTAATCAAGGAAAGCTGGGCTTCCATTTGTGTTTCGAGGGTGACAGAAGGAGGACAAACACAGCTCATTCCCCTGACACCGTTGCCCCAGGAATAAATTACTGGTGCCAGAGTGTCTGCAATTCCAAACAGAAACTGACCCATCCGATCAAGTCCTGAACAAGCAAACTCCCGACTGCTGGATCGGTTGCCATGGACAGAACCGATTAGCTGAGTCACGATGGTGCAAACACCAAAATCGGGTTTTTTTTGAAATCGTAATTCAGATCGGGCCCATCTCTAGTAATGAGTCTAAATGATAAAACATCATTGAACTGAAACCTGTTACTATTTTAAATTGGGAAATATATTGCCCAAGTCATGTACAAAAGACAAATAGGTACATACAGTATATACTAGCAAAGAAGTTTTAAAACACTTCACAAGCACAAATAGGTTTCTTCACATTGCCAGCTTCCTTTATCTGAATGTTGATTTTTGTCAAAATTTGTATTTCCTCATTCCTTATATGCATTTGTCTGGCTCGTAATGCTGAGCTGTATTACAGTTTGGGCACCATTTCTGCAAAAAATTCTTTTTCTCTATATTGTTCCAAAATTATTTTATGTACTGACAAAGTGACTGACTAGGAAGATTAAATGAGATTCAGAACATGCAAGGACAGTGTTAAGCAAATCAGAAGTCCTAAGTCAGCTTCTTTAACCACATGCACAGAAATTCTTGAATATTAACTGTTTATTTGATTGATTCATCCATTGCTGGGAACTAGGTCATCAGACCATGTGACCAAGCAGTCTTTGTTTGCTGAGTTTCTTTTCAGTTTAGATCAATGATCTTCTTGTTTGTTTGTTTCAAAAATCTAAAATGATCCTGGACATTAGTTGGGGGGTAATAAAATTGCTAGAATTAGTAGGTAGTAGAATTAGTGGATGGTAGATAGGTGAAATCAAACAAATACCAATGATATCATAATATGAAGGCAAATCAAGATGAGCTAGACATCATCTAGACACATGGGAAAGAAGCACTGGAGAAATTTCACCAGACTTTCCATAACTTCCACTCTGAATCAATCCACACAAAAAGTACATTTTCTAGACATCACTGTACAAATCCAAAATGGAAGCCCAAAGATTACCTTATACTGGAAGCCTACTGATCTCCAAGCATATCTACACACCCCCAGTTATCCTAAACACACCAAACAATCCACTATCTACAGCCTAGCTTTAAGCCATAGCCACATCTTTTCCAAACCCCCTGGCAGAGATTCTCACCTGCAGGATCTACAAAAGACACTAAAATTACAACACCCGCTTGCTGTAGTAAGGAAATAGATCAAGAAAGTGAGAATCATATCAAAGGACAACCTGGTACAAGATAGGCCCAAACAAAACAACAGCAGAACACTACTAGTAGTCAAATAGAGCTGCCAGCTCACACCCATTCAACGCATCATTCATGACCTGCAATCTATGCTGGACAGTGATACCCTTCTCTCACAGGCATTGGAAGGTAAACTCTTTCTTATCCTTAGACAACCCTTTAATCTTAATGAACTTCTCAATCACTGTGACATGGACCTTGAAGCCTGGGCCTGTAAGAAACCAAGATGTCAACGTTGTCCCTGTATTCACCCTAACAGCATAATCACTGAGCCTAACAACCAGCCATGTCAATCTCAGGTTCATTCACTTGCTCATCTTCTGTCAAGTGCCAACAATGCCTTTCCACACTCTACATCCTACAAACAGTCCCTGTGCAAAAGAATAAATGGACATAAATCTGACTTTAAAAATCACAACACTCAAAAACCTGTGGGAGAACATTTTAATCTTCCAGGACATTCCATTGGTAACCTAAGAGTGGTTGTCTTCAAACATAGAAACTTCAAAGGAAGATTACAACATAAGATTGCTGGAACTAAATTCATTTACAAATTGAGAACAATGGAACCCCCAGGACTGAACCAGGAGATAGGATTCTTCTCTCACTACAGATGCTAATTTTCTACATTTCCTCCTCTGCTTTAATCAAGCTAATTATATTTCACGTTATTCTTCCACATCCTACCTTACTTCTTTGCAACATCCCTCCTGACTTCTGACTGGGATATAAAGACTCAGGTCTCCATTCCTATTTGTATTTGACAAAGGGAGTTTGACTCTTGAAAGCTTATACCCTGGAAACTCTTGTTGGTCTTTAAGGTCCTGCTGGATTTGAACCTTACCAATACAACTACCCATCTGAAGCTGATGGGAATGTGCCTGTCATCAGGCTAATGTGAATTTGGATCCAGATACAGAGGCCTGCCAATTATCCCCAGGATTGTGACTAATGGAAGACAGATGCCACTTCCTCATGTGTACATGCACCTGTACAGTGTATAATAACATTTCTTTGAGTGTGCTGCTGTGTGACCACATACTTGATTCTTAGATAAATGCAAAACAAAACACAGCAATCTTCATTCTACTGAAAACTCAAGTCACTTGTAGTACTATTGTATTTTGCAATTCTCTGCTGAGCTCAAGAAGTTGGGAGCAGAAATACATGTGGCTCTTTTATAACTAAAAATAGACCAAACTATTTCCCCCCATCCCCAAAATCTAAAAGTACTGAAAAAAATCAATTGAGGATTTATTTTATATGCCAAGTTTCAGCCTGTATGCCAAGTTTCAGTTCTAGCAGCAAATTTTTATGACTGGTTTATAATCCTCTCCCAAACCCTGGTTTATAGCAGAAATACTGACACAATGATAACTATAGCAATACTGGTGGTGCTGTAATATTTATGATTCCCCAATGCCAGCAGGGTCAGTCGTTCTGAAACACAGTTGTTGGAAATAGCAATGGCTGGTGTACAAGAAGGAAGAAGAGAAGAAGACCCTTTCCATATAGGGGTAGCAAGGATCACTTAGGATAGTGAGGTCAGCAACTAGACATGGGCACGAACTGCATTACGAATGCAAAAAAGCCCACGAAAAGCCTGTTTAGCTGTTCGCAAACAGCCTGTTCCTAAGGCCCCATTCCAAATGAACAGGTGGTTGTTGCAAGCCTCGTTCATTGTTGTTTGTTGCTGTTCATCAAGCCAGACAGTCTGGCACCTGTAATCAATTCCCATGGCAACTCAGGCAGATATTGTCTGAACTCCTGCTGTTGCCCTGGAAACCTGGAATCAAAGATTCCCGAAGCTATTTGTATAGCTTTGGGAAGCTTCGGAGTTTAAATGCCCCTTTCTGTGCCACTGCTCAGTTGCACGGAAAGGGGCATTTAAATGCCTGAATCAGCTGCTCATCGGGGGCTTTCCCTATGAGTGGCTGAGTGCCAGCTGCCCCTCTCCTGGTGCAAGAGGCATGGGGAGAATCTCCCTGCCCCTCTTGCACCAGGTTGCAGCGGCCCAGTGGCGCCGGCTCTCCCAGTGCTGAGAGGGATGGGAAGATTATTCCCCTCCCACTGGGAGAGCTGGCTTCTTCTGCCCAGTGTCAGAGGGACTAGGGGATTCTCCTCGATCCTCTGACACTGGGCCGAAGCAGCCTGGTACCCTCGCTCTCGTGGGAGGAGGGGGGGAGAATCTCTCCGTCCCTCTCAGCACCAGGAGAGCTGGTGCCATGTGGCTTCTTCTGCCCGGTGCAAGAGGGGCAGGGAGAATCTCCCTGCACTGCTCGCACGGGGCAGAAGCAGCCCCGGGGCGCTGGCTCTGCCAGGTGCAAGTGGGACAGGGAGAATCTCTCTGCCCCGTTCGCATGGGGCAGAAGCAGCCCTGGGCTGCCAGCTCTGCCGGGTGTGAGTGGGAAGGGGAGAATCACCCCGCACTGCTAACACCAGGCAGAAGAAGCCTGGCAGTGCTGGGGTGGGGCAGGGAAGCTGGGGGTGTTTAAAGGGCCCTGCCACTTACAAGTGGCAGGACAGGAGGGAGGCAGCAAGGAATCACTTGCCGCTTGCCAGCTGATAGTTTAAAGGGATCTTTAAAGGGCCAGGTAAGTGGATTAGAGGGGAGGGAGGCTAAGTGGAGGGGTTGGGGTTGGGGTGGGGCTTCAGGCCCCCACAAACAATAAACAACGAACATGTTCATTACAGCCTCATGTTTGTCAATGTTTGTTGTTCGTGGACGGCAATGAACCATGAACAGTGTGTTCGGTTTTTTCCCACGTTCATGCCCATGTCTATCAGCAACTCTCTTGTCTCCTAAAGGTCATTTCCTTGTTTTGTCTCCTATTGGGCTAAACAGGGCAATATCCTCCTCCTCCTTTTCTCTCCTGAATCCACTCTCTCTACTATGTTGTTAGATAGACAGTGTCTATCTCTATCTCTCCTCTTTACTGTCAGATTTTTACTGTTCCTAAATAAACTCTTTTAACCTTTAATCAGCCCAAGCTCTGCTCATGACCTGAGTTCGATCCCAGCGGAAGCGGGGTTCAGGTAGCCAGCTCAAGCCTGACTCAGCCTTCCATTCTTCCGAGGTCAGTAAAATGAGTACCCAGTTTCCTGGGGTAAAGTGTAGATGACTGGCAAAGGCAATGGCAAACCACCCCATAAAAAGTCTGCCCAGAAAACGTCATGATGTGAAGTCCCCCATTGGTCAGTAATGACTCTGTGCTTGCATAGGGGACTACTGTTACCTTTTACCTTTAATCAATACTCCGTAAGTATGCTGTGCTATTGAGCACTCCTGCTAACAGTTGTATCTTACCTCTTAGAAACCAGATAATTTAGTGGTCATGTGAAAGAATTTAGTGAAGTTTCTAGTGATGAGATAACAGCTACAAACACCTTTATTTAAGGTGAGCTATTGTCAATGATTCAAAAGATTTTTTTTAGGTCTGTGTTCAAATTCAGAAGTTTCGTTTCCCCCCAAATGTGTTCGCAAAAATGGAATACTTCGTTCCAGCAATTTTTTGTTATCTTCTAAACTGCCAGAAAGGATGGACAATGCTATGTTTTTCCAATATAAATATTACCCATTCTTTTGTAAGATGCTAAATAACTGGACCAAAGAACATCACTGAACATGTACAAACATCGAGTACATTGGATTAGATTCTGTCCTTTCCTTCCACTTGTTCACCTCTTTGTTTGTTATCCCCTGTGGCAAAGCACATTCCTTTGGTACTAGGAGCATGCTGTTCATTGAAAGATGCAGAGCAAAAAACAGCTATTGCTCAAAGAACATGCAGCATAATGGAGGAACACCTCTACAATCTGCATTCACAATAGTACGCAAGTGAAAGCAAGAGACTGAATCCAAGCCACAATTTTCTATTGACTGATGAAACTCTGCTTAAATTCTTCATTAAGTCATATTAGAAATGCTAAACTCTTTTTGAGATTGAGGTGTATTTATTTATATTTATTAAAATACTCATATCCCAACTTTCATCATTGTTCAAGACAGCTAGGTCAATGGCAGTGACTCAAAGACATGTGTACACATTTGGGTCTTGTGGGTACAGCTGCAAATGCAAAGAGCCATAAGCATGTACTGTTCAGGATAGGTCAACAGAAAAGCCCTATCTTGCTTGATCATGCCTAAATATTAGACCAATTTCTGTAGGAATCCTCTCCAGGATCTACTATCACCCAGTCATGATTCAGTCAGGACTTGCAGACATCTGATGATGAAGAACTTTTCCCTACCTGCTTACATCCTCTTGGGTTAATCCTCCCACCCAACATTGGCAGTCCTTAGGAAACTTTTATCAGGCTGCTGCATGCAAACCTCATCAGAAGAAAGAAACCATTTGCAGATGTTGTGAAAAGGAATGGTGCAGAATCTAAGGGTGTCCCTAATGTCTTCCAGGAGAAATAAAGAAAGTGAGATAAAATGCTACTCTTCTGGCTTTGCTGAAGGCCTAAGTGAGCACTCTGGCAAGGTGCAAAGACCCATGAAGACAAGCTGGCTACTGTGGTATTTATTAGATCACCTTGATAAAATTCCTGACATCATGAACTTTCTTGAGTGACTGACTTTTGTTAGAATAATTGGGACAAAGTAGATGTGACAGAAAGGGCCTTTTTTGTTTTACATATTAGATCTTGGCATTAAGGGCTAAAAGGGGAGAGCATTAAAAACCTAGTGTGATAGAGATTCTGAAGCAGTTTGATATGACCCTGGAGAAAAGAGCTGTTATCACCACTTACCAATGGAGCAACTATTATGATGAAGGAACTTGCAAGAAATTGTGTCTCAGAAGTCTTACAGCAAATAGTTCACATAACCTTTTACTACTCTGTCCTCTTTTACACACTAGGAACTTGCTGCTGGGAAGCAGACTCATTAACATAAAACATTTGAAAGGGAATTCATAAGGTAAAAGTAAGGCTGGTTACATGTCAGCCTATCTAATGTGAATTCTACTAAAATATACTATACTGCTAAAATAAAATTGAGAAAAAATTACATCACTGAGGGGAAAACACTAGCTCTAACGCTTCATAGTCCAACTTGAAATCCACAGGGAAATTGGAAACTTCTGTTTCTTGTTCCACAAAAGACAGATTTTTGTTATTAGGTGCATAAAATCTAAAATTTCAAGATGTATTTAAAACGTAACAGCTTGGATCTAAAACTAGGGGATTTGATATTATTGGGTACCCAGAACTGGGACCTAAATATCTCCGTAAATATCTTCTACAAATTCAAAACAATACAACAAAATTTGCCCAACTGAGTGTGTGTTATGTGCTGGCAAATCACTTCTGACTTACGGCAACCTATGATAGACCCCCTTTCACTTTCCCATTCTGAGGCAAAATTTCCTGCCAAAATCTAAGTTTCTCTCTTTTGGCTGAGCAGTCCCAAGTAGCACGTCTCTATTACTGTTTTAAATTTCTTTTATGTCCCACCCTGATAAGCAGTTATAGTTTGTTTGGGGTTTTTTTGCCCAGCCCAGAAAAGCAGAAGCCCTCTTCCTGTGTGTTTGAAATGGCACTGGAGACTGTATAATGTTCAAAAGAAATAACTTTATTGAACAAGCAAGGATGGAATAAAGGCAGTCAGGGAATGTAAATGCTGAGGTAAAATTTGTTGGTAGAACAGAATACTCTGAAAGTTTCAGGCAAAATAATTTTCTTTAAGCTTAGTTTCTATGTTCTTAATCCTTTACAGTGAGAGGTGTTTTGAACTGTTTTCCCTTTACAACAGGCTCGGGGTCCTCCTCAGAGCCAAACCTCCTTTACATACTGGGCAGGAATTAATCCTCTTCTTCTAAGAAGAATTAACCCTTCTTCACTTGGCTTGAATGGGAGTCACTTCCCACTCACTCTTGCCAAACACCCCCCCCCCCGCGCTCTATTGTGGCTGTGTAAAAGGGTTTCAGCTTGTGCTGGCTTTTATACTTGGAATTCTTAACTAGAATTCTTCCTCAAGACAATGATGCTACAGTTAGGGTGAATGATTAATTTTTTCCTCAATCCTAAGGAAGCCTGTCTGACCTCCCTGTTCGACTCTCTCACACGCTCTACTGAACTCAAAAACATGTCGGCAATCAACTGTCATACTGAAGGTTGGTTCTGACTGGCCAATCAAAGAAAATAGGGAGCAGCCTGTCAATCAAGCTCTCATTCTAGTCAATTGTTAACTCCTTCCTTTCCAGCCTTCTGAATGCTGCACTTAGGAAACATTCTGTCATACAACCCTATGAATTAATTATCTCCAAAACGTCCTATTATTGGTAGTCTTGCTCTGATCTTGCAAACTGAAGGCTGTGGCTTCCTTTATTGAATCAATCCATATTATTGTGGGTCTTCCTTTTTTTCTACTGCCTTCAACTTTTCACGAGCATTATTACCTTTTCCAATGAGTCTTGTCTTCTCATGCTGTGACCAAAGTACGATAGCCCCCGTTTTGTCTTTTTAGCCTTTAGGAAGAATTCAAGCTTGATTTGATTAGAACCACTTATTTGTCCTTTTGGTAGACCATGGTATCTGCAAGACTCTCCTCCATCACCACATTTCAAATAAATCAACATTCTTCCTGTCCACTGTCTTCATGGTCCAACTTTCGCATTCATACATAGTAATGGAAAATACCATAGTATGAATATCTTGGGCTTGGTCTCCAGCAGCACTTCCTTTTGCTTAAGGATCCTTTGACCATTCTGCCTTGAATGACTCTGCTAGAGTCCAAATTCCTGATGATATAGTTCTCAGCTTCATTGACACATTCAGACTCCCTCACCATGTTAAGTTGTGCATTCAAGAGGGAGCCCATGTGAGTAAATTCAGCAAATTTCAAATTTCAGAGTTTGAAAAATATCTGTCCTAGTTATAGTGCTGCCTCATTTATCTCAGCAATTATTGTGTGTTTATTTACTTACCCCTTTTTCACATTTGAAGGATTGCATAATTTTGTAATTCCCCCCCCCAAATGTTATAACCCCAAATTATCTACTTACTTGCATTTATACTCTGCCTTTCTCCCCAGTGGGGATCCAAAGTGGCTATCATTCTTCTTTTATCCTTACAACAACCCTGTGAGGTAGATTAGGCTGTGGGTGTGTGACTGGCGTAAGGTAACCAACAAGCTTCCATGGCAGAGTGGGGATTTGAACTTGGATCTTCCAAATCCTAATCAGGCACTCTAACATCCACACTAAACCAAATGCCAGTGGAGAGTGAACAAACTGATACTCAGGAACAAGAGCTACTTCCCTGAGATAAGCCAGCTTGCTTTCAAAGATACATTTATGAATAGGATTTTATACAGAGCTCTTTGTCAGAGGCTTTGATTATTGTGCATAGAAATCAGTGAATGAAGTCCATTCTTCTAAAATTGTCCCCTGCCCCTTTTGAAGCATCAGAAATGGCCACATTTAGGACAGGGGCTCTGAAAAAAGTACCTTGACAGGCCTTTGTAATTGTAATGTTTTCCTCACAAATGCAATGTAAGGTGCCCCCCAGTGCAACTGTATTCCATTAATATGAATACCCTTCAGCACATTCACAAGCAACACAGGCTCGACCTCCCCAGCAAATGCAGCCATCACCAACACTATGTTTGCTTAAAATATATACAACAGATAATGGCTAGGAACAGCAAGCCTCTGGTGTGTTAAGCTTCCTATGGTTACATGCTAGGCTCCCTGGGAGCTCTGACCACTTTTGCAGTCTGCTTGACTGAAGGATGTGCTGCTGTCACAGCATTCAGATGTGCCTGGATCATTTGTGGTTGGTTGATTGACAGCACACTGCTATGTGTTGCATCAGCATAGTAGGAATGTGAATCCCATACCTGTATTCCAGGTGTTATTGCAGAGATTTCAGTCTAATAAAACTTGATGTATCTAATATATGGTTGCACTGGCCTACTGGCTGTGTCTTTGCCATCTCTTAACACAGGGCTTTTTTCTGGGAAAAGAGGTGGTGAAACTCACAAGTGGCAAGACACTTTGGGATTTGGATTTTTAAATGCTTCAGTATGCTTCTTAAAGATTCGGGAATCTTTATGGAGCACACCAAAGTTCAAAGCAGCACTTTTCTTGCGATTTGTGAATGGCAAGAAAAATGTTTTCAATTGCCAGCTGTTTTTCAGCTGACAAGAGGGGAATCCTCCTCAGCTGAAAAAAGCTGCTGGCTTTGAAAGCAGCAACACTTTTCTTGCGGCAAGAAAAGTGTTGCTGCTTTCAAGTGCTTCACTGCTTTGTTCAGCTGAGGGCAGGAGGGGAGGACTCTCCTCCCTCTCCCGTCAGCTGAAAAAGCTGCCAGCATTTTAAAATCACTTTTTTTCAGCTCACGGGAGGGGAATCCCCCTCCTGTGAGCTGAAAAAAGTTGCTGGCTTTGAAAGCAGCAACACTTGGGCTGTGCAGGGAGGAAACAGGATCGGGGCGCAAGGCCACCAGACATGTGAATACTTTCAAGAGGTGCTGGAACTCCGTTTCACTGCATTCCCCCTGAAAAAAAGCCCTGTCTTAACAGCAGGTGTTTAAAAGATAAGGTCAGGGGGAACTTTGGTCTTGGCATTAAGATGACTATTAAGAATGAGCTACTGAAAATATAATATTTGCATTGACCTGTTTGCACAGCTTTGGGCAATCTTCAGCAATGAACAACATAGTGGATTCTGCTTCTGTCTTGTGTATGTATGTGATTAAGTCATAATATCAGGGGAGTGTCAAAAGATAGTAATATTGCATTTGATATTACTTAGAATGTGGAATATTTGGGAGGGAGGGAGATATAATGTAAGTAATAGACAACAGAGGGTTTCAATCTTTCAAATACTATTTCTTTAAAGAGAAGAAATCTAAATAACCAAGATTGCATACATTTCATTGTAATGTTATTGTATATCATTAGTTCCTTTTCACTCAGAGCTCACTTGCTTTGGCTTTTCAAATCAACACTTTTTGCTTGGGGGTTGCCCGCAGAGAAATCTTTGGCTTACAAGAGATACACATTTCTGCATCTCTTTCAGTTAGGAGATAGTAGCTGAAAATCTAAGATGCTGTAATACTGCCCTACAGAATGAATGTTATTTTAAACTCTGGGGCCAGTATATTAGCTGGTTACTCAAATTATCTCTGGGCACTGCTGCAGACTTCCACAGGCTGTATAAACATACACTCTGAGTTAAACCCTGCCTTGATTAACACCTCACAAAAGTTCATTGGAGTTGGACAGTGCTGGAATTTGTTCTGTGATGCAAGAGCTAATGTGGGTGTATACTACAGGCATCACACTAATACCTAGGTACTAAATACATTCAAGGAAAGAAAGTTAGTTTAAAAGATACCCAATACAATTCACATCTACACAGTGTCTATGATCAAATGGAGTACCTCCTCCATAAAACAGAACATGTTCTCCATTACTTGCAGGAGGAAAGTCCCATACATCCATACATTTGGCTGTCTCTTAGAAGTGAATTTCCTCTATTATATTTCTGCTGTGACTTATCATTCATTATTGAGGCATCCATGAGGAAGCCCAGGGCTTTTTTTTCTAGGAAAACAGGTGGTGGAACTTAGTGGGTTGCCAGCATGGGGGCAACTCCTGGCAGGAGGTGGTGCCCCTGGTACCACTTGTGCATGCGCAAAGTGCGCTCATGTTCTGGGGACCACGCAATGATGTGACTTTGGGTCAGCTCAGCTGGAACAAGGGGGGAGTTTTTTAGTTTAAATTGCCCTTGGTGAAAATGGTCACAAGGCTGGTGTCCCCACCCCCTGATCTCCAGACAGAGGGGGGAAGCAGTGTAGAGGGTGATCTAAACTCTCCTCTGTCTGGAGATCAGGGGCCAGGGCCACTGGCCATGTGACTGTTTTCAAGAGGTGCCAGAACTCCATTCCACCACGTTCCAGCTGAAAAAAAGCTCTGAAAAAGCCAACATGGTCTGTGCCCCCCACTTTCTGTACAGGACAACTATCCTTGGTTTCTTTACAGTACATAAGAGCTCTTTGTTAACAAAATATTGCTCAATGAATTTCATGTGTGTAACTTTTACAGTAAAATATCTCACTATTTTCACTCCCATATTATAAATTGTGGGAACTGGAGTTGACAGTTTGGCCCAGTTCAAATGCTTACAGGGATCACAGGTCTTTCCCCTGTTCATAACACCCAATAATGTTCATGATATAACATGGGGCCCATGGGGAAGTCGGCACAAAATTAATAATTTGGATTTGGAACAGGCTCATTCTGTTCAGTTCAGTTTGCTTACTTATAACTATAACCTGTCGGTGTATGTTTTAAATATTTATGTGGTTTTATTGGTTTTAAAGCTATATATATTTTAAATTACTATACCGATTGTAATCTACCCCGAGCCTGCTGATGTGCGGAGGGCAGAATATAAATGGAATAAAATAAAATAAAATAAAATAAAATAAAATAAAATAAAATAAAATAAAATAAAATAAAATAAAATAAAATAAAATAATAAATAGACAGGAGGCTGTCCTGCCCCAAGAAGGAAAAACAGTCCCTCAGCTGTTTAACAACTGAACCTATGGGACTGGTACTCCAGCATTTCATCACCTTTCAGAGAGGGGATGTGAATAGCGGGAAAAAGAAACACATGGGGAAAATAAGGTTCTGTTCTGCCTAGTGGAGGGTGTGGATAGGGGAACTGCCTCAGAAAAGGGGGCAGACAATTTGGTTTATAGCTCTACCTGATAACTGTGGCAGAACAGTTTAACTCTACTTCTGGGAAAGGTTGCGAAGTCTGTTTCTGGTGATGAGAAGACCTGGTAACTTCAAACTTTACAGAGAATTCATCTCATAATTTGTACTAAAATAAATCTTCCTTGTTGTTTTATTAAACTCCTTGTTTCAATGATCTCTATACTCTTCATGCCCAATGCAGAACTTATCACACAATAGCAACCCAAAGCCTTTACACTGCTGCTCTAAGAACATTTTGTAAGTGAGGGAAAAGTTTATATATCAAATCCAATCAGGTCTCCCAAATTCACGTGAGTCCTCTCAATTTCACAAAAGAAAGGGCCTGTCATACTATCCCCCAAAATATCCCCCATATATATAGTGTGTGTGATGTCATTTGAGCCAGATTCCTTAACTTTAGAATTTATTTATTTATTTAAATATTTGTATCCCACGTTTCTCTCACACTGGCATTCAGAGCAGCTTACAGGGTAAAATACACATACATGCAACTTTAAACAAAAACATACAACCCAGCAACACCCCCTACCCCCTGCCTACCATGAGGACATCCTTAGCTGCTGTCTGTTCCACAACATATAGAGGATGGTGCGGAGTTGTTTTCTGCTGCCCCAGTATGTTGGACTAGAACCAACGGGTTGAAATTAAATCAAAAGAGTTTTTGCCTAGACATTAGGAAGACGTTCCTGACAGAGCGGTTCCGCAGTGGAACAGGCTTCCTTGGGAGGTGGTGGGCTCTCCTTCTTTGGAGGTTTTTAAGCAGAGGCTAGATGGCCACCTGACAGCAATGCTGATTCTGTGAACCTAGGCAGATCATGACAGGGTGGGCAGGAAGGGTTACATCAGTGCTTAGTTCTCATGGCCCCTTCTTACTTGCCCAGGGTAAGGCCGATTTCCACCTTGGGGTCAGGTAGCAATTTCCCCCAGGCCAGTTTTGCTAGGGATCCTGATGGTGTTTTGCTATCTTCTGGGCATGGAGTAAGGGTCACTGGGTGTGTGTGGTGGGGGGAGGTATTTGTGAATTTCCTGCATTGTGCAGGGGGTTGGATTAGATGACCCTAGAGTCCCTAGAGTCCTGATTCAATGATTCTATGAACATGGGTAACTCAGGGCCACAGACTGCAGGCCATGGGCTAAGAGCCAAAGAACAAGAGCCCTTTAGCTCATTCCACATCTGGCTAAGCCCAGGCTTTAACTTACCTGATCAAAGGTAAGGGCAGATGCTCTTATTCAGCTTGTTTAGATGATACCAATTTCCTCCCTAGTTGCATTAGGAAATCAATCCAGTGGTTGCTTCCATTAGTTTCAGTGGAAAAAACAGTTCTGTGTGCATCTCCTTACCTAAAGAAGCTTGGATGAAATTCTCATGGATTGTACTCCCAAATGTCATTTCTCCCAAATGTCATATAGATTGGAAATCACCTTGAAACACAGGACAGGACAGAGTGTGGTTCTGCTCACCTATAAGCTTGCTTTATTTAAAATAGGCCCCTTCCTACTTTCTTTATGTTAATGAAAGGGCTCGACAGTCTTTTCCCCATTGCAAGGGCTAATAACAATAAGAGGGAGCAGGACATTTACACTGGATATGGTTGCTTAGGTATGGCTGTTTGACACTTTTATATGAAATTATAGTTGTTGGGAGATCTTAGCTCTTGAATCAACATTACTTTCTTTCTTAAATACATGATCTAATCCTTCTTCATTGCTGATCTTTTGTACCTTGTTTATTATGGTGTGTGTGTGTGTTTACTGCTGGAGATGTAAATCCCAAGTCTCTGCCTTTATTTTTTCTCCTGCTCTGTTAGTAGAGAGGACATGCTGCTTATGAGATGCGGGGGAAGCCTGAAAACTGTATTGCCCATATTTATTTCCGCAGTCATGCCTGCCTTCCAGTAGTTCAAGCATAGCTTTCTTTTTGTCACTTAAAGGGTGAGCACTTCTGACTGCACACCCTGGAACTGCTGTACATTGATATCCATGTGCGCCTATGACCAGATCACATGATCTCAGTTATTTCCAATGTCGCTGTAAATTGGGTTCTCGCTTTGTGTGCTTTTGCAAAATAACCTGTGGGTTTGTGTGTGTGTGTGTGTGTGTGTAAGAGACAAAGAGGGAGAGGGAGAGGGCGCACAGCTGTTTTTAAATTACCTGTACCACAGATGAATCCTTAGTTTCAAGAGGAAGAAGTACATATGTATATAGCTCCTCTTCAGGGGGTGGGGCGGAATAGAAATCTGAAGAAAATAAAAATAAATAAAATAAAATGCCTTGCACATGTTTTCTTTCTCAGGATTAAATTCATTGCATTTTTACTGTTGGGGGTCCCTAAAATTTTTACTAATGCCATCAATCTACTTTACATTGGGGAAGAATCATATAAGTACCTGCTACAAGAACATGCAGATGCAATTCAGAGGAGAAAAACAGGAGAGACAGGAAACATTCCTGAAAAATTCCTGGAAAAGGCAGAATTTGAACAAATATTATAAAATGTGTAACAGTGTTCTCTGGAATTTCATGACCTGTTTTTTACTGGTCACTGTGTTTGGGGTTTCATTTTATCAAACAAACCCTGAGTCAGTGGTGTTCAGTATGCATTGCCTGTAGCACACAACGACACTCCTGCTATAAATAACTGTTATGTCAGCTGTTTCAAATTTCATGACTTATTGGACTTGGCATGTGAGATGAAAAGAGAGAATATTTCTGAAATAAAGAATTGCAGTTGGTCTTCATTATAAATTCTACCAAATGTTATTTCCATAATCATGACCTCTGTGCTAGGGAATAATGCCTGATCTTTATGGTAATTGCTTTACCAATAAACTAGTGCTGTTCTCTAAAATGAAGACACGAGACACCAAGCATTGGATGATACTAGGACATATTTATAGCTCATTTGTGTCATCAAAACATCTCTTAAATGCTAAAAGTGTGACTTACTACTAACAAGCAGCCTCTAATGGGTACCAGCACTATGGACAAATCCACCCTGGTTCCCAACATGCACAGTGCTACTGCCAGTGTAGCGTTAAAAAGAGCATCTCTGTCAGATTTGGCTTCTGAGGGCAGTTTTTGTTATTTAGGGCAACAAAAACAGCTTCCTGGCTAAATTGGTTTCTGCAGGGTAAATATTTCTGTTGTGCTGACTGTCAGAAATAGCAACCTGTCAGTTTTGGTTACCAGTGATATATTTTGATGGTAGCTGTTGTGCTCTGCTGCTGTTGATGCTGTTTTGCCCCTTCAGGAACATGCAAGAAACCAGGACGGCTTCGGTTTCAGATGGCACCAGCTATAGTGACAGAGTTGTTGCCTTAATGTTGCTCTTCTCCAAATTCTGCAGGCAAAAGCACAATGCCTCAGAGTATGTATAGACTGCATTAGGTCTCTGGTAGTCTTCTGTTAAAGAACTAGAGTAATGGTAACACATTCTTATGGCTATGGCTATGCCATCTCTGTTGCACAGTCTCTCAGGCTCCTGCCATAATCTCTTGCAGGTTGCACTTTCCAACGAACAGGCCTTTTCCATTGCACAGCCTGTCAGAAAGAGCATCCCGCCATCTTCCTCTATGGGTTGCTGTTTCATAGCTTTCTAAATAACACAAACGCATAGCAGTTTTGGCTACTAGTGATATGTTCTAATAGCCATCTGTTTCCACAGATGTTTTTTTGGGGTCCATCAGGAACATGCAGGAAACAAGGCCTCTGGGCATGCATGCATTGGAGTGGGAGAAAGGATTTCTTGGGCTTCTGATGGCAACTACCTTTTTACCAATTTTGCTGTGTGGTTGCCAGCTGCCTTGTCTTAGGTACGCTCCTGCACTAATGCAAACAGTTTTGCTGCTGATGGTTTGACTCACAAGGCTGTCCCTTTCATGAGCAGTGATAGGGGGACAGCTCTCCCTGTGACCCTGCTTCTGTCAGTGGTGCTCATAAAGGCATAGGTGCCATGTTGAAATAAGAGAGTTGTCAACTCCACTCAACTCCTTTGACTTGTAACCAATATTTCGTTACTTTCTCAATTTCCCCCGAAGACCATTTGGGCAATAGAAAGGGCCAAAGTTCACTTGCTGCTTCAGTTGCTGCTGCTGAGTATACTCAATTGTAATTGATCTTGATCTCTGACAGGGATGCTTTTTAAAAATACTATGCTGGCTTCATTTATCTTAGCCTAAACATCAAACATTTCTGGGAATGTCAAGCCTCATCCCACTCCTCCCACATGCTGTTCAAGCAACTGAGGAATTGCTTGATACTTGTCAGCACACAAACCAATGATGGGCTTGCTTGGGAATTACCTTCCTGCCACATGGTGCTTGCCAATTAGCTCTACATGTGGTCAAATCACCTGCTCTCTTCCTGCCAACTCTATTTATAGCCCAACCAGTCACCAAGCCATAGCTCAATGTTGCTAAATTTTGGGTGCCATTAAACAATATGGAACAGTTAAAAAAGGTTGGCTTCTTGCTTATTTGAAGGGAGCCACAGAAATTCTGGCTCAGCCCCCAACGGCAACCATCCAATCCCATTATTCAACATGGAAGATGGCTGAGTCATTAGAAAAACAATTTTGATTTTTCTAAATCATTTAGGTTAGTTATTTCTTCTAGTTGTTGTGGTCGCCCTTCTGATTTCTGACAATGTCTGCATATTTTCACATTTTTACTGTGAGTTTTGGGAAGCCAACCAAGGAATGCCCAGTTGCCATCAAAGACCAGGTGAAATTTAAATGCTGAACCCTACTCCCATGCTCACCTACTTGTCCACTAAGAGACATCAAACTCTTTAGAGTGCAATTTAGTAGAGGCATGCACTGAGAAAAATTCCATTTCTGTTTCAGATCCAGGGCTTCTGAACCAACTCCTTTCTGTTATTGGT